>NC_064614.1:771641000-772891000 GCF_023898315.1 Schistocerca nitens
ATGTATCAATTCATCAACAATAAATATCTGACTTTCGGCCAAGAGACCCTGTATTGCCATACATATCTCATCGCCAGTTGCAACGGAATTGGCAGAGATCACGCTAGGTGGTGTATTCATTATGAGATTCAAATCACAGAGTAGATTTTTGGCGTATTTAATGGCATTTGTGATTTCACCTTTTGATTCTTCATTCAACTCCTCTACTTGTGTATCCTCTTCTGGCTGCACTACTGCAGAAATGCTTGGTTCTTCCATTTCACAGAATTCTTTGAACACACAGCACGAGAGACGCTTTGCGAGCAACTGACGCTGTAGTTAGATGTGACTGTTCACATATGCAACTCGCGTCCTCATTGGCTGAAACTAGGAGCTGGGGTTCATGTTAGGGCTAACAGTATTCACGGGAGAGGGGACGATAATGGGCGAAGATGGATTTCAGGTAATACAAGAAGTGACCGTTGTACGAACATTTGGAGCGTCAACTGCAAACCACAAATGGAATGAATATTTGAAAAAAATTAATAGCTGCATATATCTTCATAATTTTGCACACTTTACACTGTTGATATTCTTTCAAATAAAATTGAAAAGTTTGGTCAATTTTGGGGGGGGGGAAAAAAAAAAAAAAAAAACAGTAGCAGGATCCAAACACGGTACCTTCACGGCAGTAGCTGTTAACCTTACCCTGCGCCACGCTGAACTGTTCAGCACATGTGAAATGTTACAGATATACAAAGCAGGCAACAAATTTCAAAATCAATTTTTTCAAAAACCAAGGCCCGTCGCTAAAAAGCCGGACAGCCAGGTACACAGGGTAAGTGCCTCTACAACATATTTTGAAGCGCATCAAAATCCATGATTTACAGTATGGAGGGTCCCCCTTGTTAGTCGCACCATTGCAGAACTAACTTTTAAGGGGATACGGAATCGGATTTTGGGTTAAAAAATCGAATTTTTTTTTATTGGCGTATTATATTCTGCCATGTTTCCTCTTTAAAATGACGTATCATACATAGCTCTACTACAATTATAACTATTTTATTTTTATATATTTGTGAGATCGGGTATTGCGCTTTAGTTATACACGTCTCTCGTGGCTGACCATGAACTTTTTGGCAGTACCTTTAAAGTGACATGAATTCAAATATCCCGGTTTCCAGCGACTATTTATACACTAGTTGCCCGAAAATGTTTCTCTCTGGTTTCCTCAAGTTACTCTTTGACTTTGTGGCGGGACTGTTTTGTAAACAGTGTGATATAAGAAAGTAGTTGTTGTTGAGTTATTTCGTATTTAGTGCTTCATTTTTCGCAGTGAAAATGCCTAGAGCTAAAGCAAAAGTATTTAAAAAGCGTGTGAACTGGCAAAAGAAAAGAAATAATGATTCATTAGCAAAGCAAAGCAGTTCATCATCATCACTGTTGGAAAATGTGAATCCACTTATTACTGATTTGCCGAACGAACTTACACCAAATGAAAACAGTGCTTCTCATAAAAAACTAAGAGATTTGGAAGAGAAATATAATTTACTTGATAGAGGGAATGAAGTTTTTGAACTCATTGATACGAATATATTGTGTGAAGCTCTTGAAAACAGTTTGTGCTGCAAAAAATGTCATGGAAACGTTTCTCTGAAAGTAGAATCCCATGTTGGCCTGGCTGCCCAGTTTAATTTAATATGCAGTGTTTGTAAATACAGCTGTAAGTTTCCAAGTTCGGTTTCAGTAACTGTAAATAATGGATACAAGAAAACTGAACTTTATAGTGTAAATATTAGGTTAGTTTATGGATTGCGAGCAATTGGTAAGGGCAAAGCAGCTGGTGATATGCTATGTGGTGTTCTAAATCTTCCAAGTGCACCTTCAAAGTTTGAAGCTTACAATTATGTACTAGGATCTGCAGTTGAAGATGTAGCACAGAAGTCAATGCAGGTTGCTGTGGAAGAAGCAGTGGAAGAAAATGACGGCAGTCGTGACCTCACAGTGGCGTTTGATGGCACGTGGCAGAAAAGGGGCCACACCTCCAACAATGGTGTTGTAACAGCAACTAGTGTTGATACTGGCAAGGTTATTGATGTTGCAATAATGTCTAAATACTGTAGGTGCACAGGCAGGCTGAAAAATGAACACAGTGATGACTGTATTGCTAATTATTATGGTAGTAGTGGTGGCATGGAGGTTGCTGGGGTGAAGAAAATTTTTCATCGCTCTTCACAGTGGTATAATGTTCGCTATATCAAATATCTGGGAGATGGTGACTCTAAAGCATTCAAAGAAGTTTTGGAAAGCAAACCATATGGGAACAGTGTAAATATAAGCAAACTTGAATGTATAGGACATGTGCAGAAGAGAATGGGTGCCAGGCTGAGAAGGTTAAAATCAGTTATGAAAGGGAAAAAACTAGATGATGGGAAAACCTTGGATGGCAGAGGAAGATTGACTGATTCCATAATAGACCACATTCAGAACTGCTATGGCCTTGCAATCAGGCAAAATACAGGCAATCTTGAAGAAATGAAGAGAGCTATATGGGCTTTATATTTCCACACCGCATCCACGGATGAGCATCCACAACATGGTTTGTGCCCCAAAGGTGAAAACAGCTGGTGTAAATACAATAGGGGACTAACAACAGGAGAGAAATACATTCACCACCACAGTCTACCATCAGCCATCATGGCAGAAATAAAGCCCATTTTCAGAGATCTGGCTGACAGAAGTCTTCTGATGAAATGTCTTCACGGAAAAACGCAGAACCCCAACGAGTGCTTGAATAGTGTGATATGGCATCGTCTCCCAAAAACAGTGTTTGTCGGAATTAATACACTACATTTTGGTGTGTATGATGCTGTGGCAACCTTCAATCTTGGAAATATAACTAAATGCCAGGTCCTTCAAAAGTTGGGTATGTGTGTTGGTTCCCGTACGGTACGTGCTATGTTCTTTTTAGATCAGCACAGACTAAGGCATGCTGATAATATAATCAAGACATTAGTGAAAAAAGCAAGACAGGTGCAGAGGGGTGCCAAAAGAAGACTTGAAGATGATTATGAAGACTGTGAAGGGGGTATTAGCTACGGATCAGGAATGTTTTAATCTTCTTTCTCCGTTTCCCGTAAGTTTACTTTTTACTTCATCTAGGAACATTATCTCAGGTACTGGTCAACCTAGAAGTCTGAAATTTTTATGACGTAGTGACATAGGTCCCTATTACATACTGAAACAACGATTTTTTAATTACTTGATTTACAAAAGACTTAGGGGTGATAGTCTAGTAAAAAGCGATGGAAAAAATTTACTTAAAAATAAATGTACAATATCTCTGTAAGAAAATACTTTGACAATAAACTGTTGTTTCAGTATTGTTGTAACATATGAATGCACATACAGTAAAATTTTTACCTCTCTGTCTCCAGTAGTTTGTGAGAAAATGTTCCCTATAGTAGGCATATATTAACATTGCGGGGATAGGTGATTCCGTATCCCCTTAAGGCAAGCACACAGTAAATAAAATACGCTTATCTCCAGTTATCTGCTGTGGTTGCTGTGCATTGTATACAGGGTGAGTCACCTAACATTACCGCTGGATATATTTCGTAAACCACATCAAATACTGACGAATCGATTCCACAGACCGAACGTGAGGAGAGGGGCTAGTGTAATTGTGGTTACTACAAACCATAAAAAAATGCACGGAAGTATGTTTTTTTAACACAAACCTACGTTTTTTTTTTAAATGGAACCCCGTTAGTTTTGTTAGCACATCTGAACATATAAACAAATACGTAATCAGTGCCCTTTGTTGCATTGTAAAATGTTAATTACATCCGGAGATATTGTAACCTAAAGTTGATGCTTGAGTACCACTCCTCTGCTGTTCGATCGTGTGTATCGGAGAGCACCGAATTACGTAGGGATCCAAAGGGAACCGTGATGGTCCTTAGGTACAGAAGAGACTGGAACAGCACATTACATCCACATGCTAACACCTTTTTATTGGTCTTTTTCACTGACGCACATGTACATTACCATGAGGGGTGAGGTACACGTACACATGTGGTTTCCGTTTTCAATTACGGAGTGGAATAGAGTGTGTCCCGACATGTCAGGCCAATAGGTGTTCAATGTGGTGGCCATCATTTGCTGCACACAATTGCAATCTCTGGGTAATGAATGTCGTACACACCGCAGTACATCTGGTGTAATGTCGCCGCAGACTGCCACAATACGTTGTTTCATATCCTCTGGGGTTGTAGGCACATCACGGTACACATTCTCCTTTAACATACCCCACAGAAAGAAGTCCAGAGGTGTAAGATCAGGAGAACGGGCTGGCCAATTTATGCGTCCTCCACGTCCTATGAAACGCCACATGTTGTCAGTGCTGCTCTACTCCACTGGCTGCTGACTGCAACTGCCGTTATCTTGTCCACTTCTACGCTATGTCTTCCTTCATCTCGATGGTGCTTGTCATCCATTTCCTGTCATAAAGTTCCACTCATCTTAACATCTGTCTTCTTTTCATGTTGCCCACTCCTCTTAACATCTGTCTTCCTTTCGTGCTGCCCCATGTTATCTTTCACTAATTGTGTTGGACTGTCCTCTTTCAGAACTACAGCTTTTTATTTCCTGGACACTAATACATCTTGTCCAATGGTGTGTTTAAAATGCTTCTCACCTGTAGAAAATGTCCATTCCCTTTGCAGAACTTTCTTCTTCTGCAGTTCAGTGAATACATCTGCCCTGACAGAAAATGAATAATGTTTCTCTACCGGAAAATCTGTAGCAGAACAAGTAGCATGGCAAGTATCCACAAGTCACTTTAAAATTTTTATTTTCAGGTCTTTGCAAGCGATTGAATGAAAGGAATGTCTTCAAATAAAAATTCTACTATATTCTCACTTCATGGTTACAGAATAACTGTCACATCCATGCTAAGCAAAATTTACAGTTTTAGTCATTTACATGCAATCACAGTCATAGAGCCAGCTTATGGTCTTAACTAAACCTGTCACTAAAAACATTACAAAACAGATTGTCTGTGACGGAATGCTTGCTCAGATATTCCATAATTCAATCCCCTCAAAAATTCAGTTCTCAGTTCTGCCTTGCACAATATGACACACAGATTTTAGTTAGTTCAAAAGACACAGGACATATAAAAATCTGGAATTTCACGCATCTCCAAGTATGGCCACTCTGTAATGTCATCCATTCCTGTTCTTCATTGCTAGCTGTGCAACATCATACGAAACTTTGTTTTTCTTATCAACAATATTTACTTTTGTCCTTTTCACTGTTTGTGTATACATTTTGTCACTCAAAATATTTTTATCATTCACTATTTACGGCTATTGTAACCCCCCAGTTCATGTGTTCCAAGTTAACTTTAACCTTGATTCCAACAGTTTATGAAGTTCGCTAGTCACTTTTTTCACATGTGTGGGAGTTTGTTAACACAATGCTTCTAGATGTTCTTTGAAACCTGAGGGACCAAATATGATGATGTTCTTTTTCCTGTACTACCCTTGAATTCTGTGTTCTTGATGTCCCATATATTTGCTGAATTACACTAAAAATTGACCTTTGAATGATAGTTCTAGGTTCACAATGCAAAGTTTATACAACTAAATAAACTCTCTCCTTTTCAGCCATTTACTTATCCAGAAGAGAATACTTCAGTTATCATTCACTGACCCACTATTCATTTAACACAGTGAAAACTTGACACAGTGGCAAGGTATTGTCATAAAAAAGACAGTGGACATGTTACTGTCATATAGAAAGTCAACAACATAATTGAAATATCCATTAAGTAGGTTTTATGGGACAGTTACATTTAGGTGTTGTGTGTTTACTGTGTGCCCGAGTTTTTAAGATAAAGAGATATTTTGCAGTCAGAGCAGATGTTCACAGGTATGTTACATAGATGTTATGCATTTACTTCCCAAATGCCAACTTTTTACTCAAACCTACATAAGAGAAGTTATGTGGTTGATAGTGCACCTGGGACTCTTCCATTCTAACAGAAATAGTGTTTACTCATATGATTTCTGATTGCAGACTGGCAATTTTGGGTTGGGGTTGGCTATTTAAAGACTGACATACAGATATTTGTTGATCTTGGAACTATGTAATGTTTTGAAAACTAGCTAGATTAGATTCCTCTGTTCTGAACAGACTGTAAGTTGTAACAGTTGTTTGATTTATGTACTATGTTGAAATTTAGTAAATTATAACAGCATACAGAAGAATCTTATGCTTCCATGTTGGGAATACCCTGCTTATTTTCGAGTATAGTATTCATCTCAAAAATTATTTTACTATAATAAATTATTCATAATCTTAGTTGAAGACTTAATGAGTTACTGAGGGGCATCATCTGATTCAGAAAAAATATAACAACAAAAGCACAGAATCAAAAGTCAGAACCTAAGAAGCACACAGGCAAAATCAGAAATAGAAATTATAATATATGTAACTTTCTTTGTCAGTTACCTTGTAAGTTAGTTTCAGATAGTTGAAAGTATGCTCTCAGAAAGAACTGAATGACGGTTTTTGAATGAATGGTAACAATACTTCAGATTCTGCTGATTAGCTCAAAATGTTTTTTCACTCTTATGTTATTATGGTAAACATAATTGTTGTTGTTGTTGGTGGTGTTGTGGTCCTCAGTCCTGAGACTGGTTTGATGCAGCTCTCCACGCTATTCTATCCTGTGCAAGCTTCTTCATCTCCCAGTACATACTGCAGCCTACATCCCTCTGAATCTGCTTGGTCTCCCTCGACGATTCTTACCCTCCATGCTGCCCTCCAATACTAACTTGGTGATCCCTTGATGCCTCAGAACATGTCCTACCATCCGATCCCTTCTTCTAGTCAAGTTGTGCCACAAATTCCTCTTCTCCCCAATCCTATTCAGTACCTCCACATTAGTTATGTGATCTACCAATCTAATCAACAGCATTCTTCTGTAGCACCACATCTCAAAAGCTTCTATTCTCCTCTTGTCCAAACTAGTTATCGTCCATGTTTCACTTCCATATATGGCTACACTCCATACATATACTTTCAGAAACAGCTTCCTGACACTTAAATCTTTACTCGATGTTAACAAATTCTCTTCTTCATAAATGCTTTCCATGCCATTGTCAGTCTACATTTTATACCCTCTCTAATTCGACCATCATCAGTTAATTTGCTCCCTAAATAGCAAAACTCCTTCACTACTTTAAGTGTCTCATTTCCTAATCTAATTCCCTCAGCGTCACCCAACTTAATTCGACTACATTCCATTATCTACATTTTGCTTTTGTTGATGTTCATCTTATATCCTCCTTTCAAGACACTGTCCATTCCGTTCAACAGCTCTTGCAAGTCCTTTGCTGTCTCTGACGGAATTACAATGTCATCGGCGAACCTCAAAGTTTTTATTTCTTCTCCATGGATTTTAATACCTACTCCGAATTTTTCTTTTGTTTCCTTTACTGCTTGCTCAATATACAGATTGAATAACATTGGGGAGAGGCTACAACCCTGTCTCACTCCCTTCCCAACCACTGCTTCCCTTTCATGTCCCTCAACTCTTATAACTGCCATCTGGTTTCTGTACAAATTTTAAATAGCCTTTCGCTCCCTGTATTTTACCCCTGCCACCTTCAGAATTTGAAAGAGAGTATTCCAGTCAACATTGTCAAAAGCTTTCTCTAAGTCTACAAATGCTAGAAACGTAGGTTTGCCTTTTCTTAATCTAGATTCTAAAATAAGTCGTAGGGTCAGTATTGTCTCAACTGTTCCCATATTTCTATGGAATCCAAACTGATCTTCCCCAAGGTCGGCTTCTACCACTTTTTCCATTTTTCTGTAAAGAATTCACGTTAGTATATTGCAGCCGTGACTTATTAAACTGATAGTTCGGTAATTTTCACATCTGTCATCGCCTGCTTTCTTTGGGATTGGAATTATTATATTCTTCTTGAAGTCTGAGGGTATTTCGCCTGTCTGATACATCTTGCTCACTAGATGGTAGATTTTTGTTAGGACTGGCTGTCCCAAGGCTGTCAGTAGTTCTAATGGAATGTTGTCTACTCCCGGGGCCTTGTTTTGACTCAGGTCTTTCAGTGCTCTGTCAAACTCTTCACGCAGTATAATATCTCCCATTTCATCTTCATCTACATCCTCTTCCATTTCTATAACATTGCCCTCAAGTACATCACCCTTGTATAGACCTCTATATACTCCTTCCACCTTTCTGCTTTCCCTTCTTTGCTTAGAACTGGGTTTCCATCTGAGCTCTTGATATTCCTCCAAGTTGTTCTCTTTTCTCCAAAGGTCTCTTTAATTTTCCTGTAGGCAGTATCTATCTTACCCCTAGTGAGATAAGCCTCTACAACCTTACATTTGTCCTCTAGCCATGCCTGCTTAGCCATTTTGCACTTCCTGTCAATCTCATTTTTGAGACGTTTGTATTCCTTTTTGCCTGCTTCATTTACTGCATTTTTGTATTTTCTCCTTTCGTCAATTAAATTCAGTACCTCTTCTGTTACCCAAGGATTTCTACTAGCCCTCGTCTTTTTACCTACTTGATCCTTTGCTGCCTTCGCTATTTCATTCCTCAAAGCTACCCATTCTTCTTCTACTGTATTTCTTTCTCCTGTTCTTGTCAATTGTTCCCTTATGCTCTCCCTGAAGCTCTGTACAACCTCTGGTTCTTTCAGTTTATCCAGGTCCCATCTCCTTAAATTCTCACCTTTTTGCAGTTACTTCAGTTTTAATCTACAGTTCATAACCAATATGTTGTGGTCCGAGTCCACATCTGCCCCTGGAAATGTCTTAAGATTTAAAACCTGGTTCCTAAATCTCTGTCTTACTATTATATAATCTATCTGAAACCTGTCAGTATCTCCAGGCTTCTTCCATGTATACAACCTTAATATATTTTAATTAATGATGTTGTAATGAACAGCGTAATCAAAATAATAATCTGTATGTTAAATTTAAGTGTGAACAAACCCAGTTAACCACTGGAGACCTTTAAGTAACTGTCATATACTACGTAGCTAACAACATTGAAAGCAGAACAAAATTTAGAAAAAAATAATTATTGATGGAAGTAGAAGAAATAACAGATAGTGAGTTTTAAACTTGCTACATCTCAGCCTGTATAGTCCATTCCCCTTTTCTGCTTCTCACCTCTCATCCTTTTGCAACCAAAGCACAGCTGCCTCCCAGCACTACAACTGATAGCCTGCTATCCAGCCCCACCTCATTCATGCATGCTCCCGCAGTCAACAGTAGCATCTTTTCACAACTTTACCCCACCCTTCATCTTCTTTGTACCCTCACTACCCACCACAGATACAGCTACAGACAGCCCTTACTGACAGGAAACAACAGTGGCCGTGTGTGTGTGTGTGTGTGTGTGTGTGTGTGTGGGTGGGTGCGCATATTGCTGTTATTCCATCCCTGATTTTCCATTGTTTGACTTGAAAGTAACCTGGACAAACAGATAGTATCTCATATAGGACCATGTTACTATTTCAGTTCTGCAAGCACTAGGTCTTGTAGTTAACTTCCAAAAATTCCAGTATTCAGTTGTTGAGATTCAAAGAGTTTCACCCACAAAGCAGCTCATGGAAATCTTTGAAAAACTGCCTCAGCCTTTCTACTGGAGGTGTTGGAATCATTTCTGAGAAAAATTGATTAACATACCAAGTTTAATCCTATCACAGCTGATGTAGGTTAACCATTACATCAACTGGATAGGAAAGGTGAAAAGTAAGTTTGAACACCAGTCCACAGTCAGGCATTTTATCAGCCTTAGGTAGCCCCCAAGTTAGCATGATAGGAAAAATGCTTGTTTCCACACCTTATGCTTTGCAACATACTATCAGAACAGTTATTTCCCAAAGAGAAGCAGGAGGGACTTAACAGCACCATGATCTATGCACCCAAAACTCTGGCTGTAGACAAAACTGCAGATGAAAAATAAGTGCTCATTATCATTGCATATAAATTTCCATAAAATATTTCACAAGTATGGGATAAAATTTGTATTAATCATTTCCTATCAGTCTTCAATTGCTTGGTTTCAGTTGAATGATAGAATACCGGACAAGACACACCAAAGGCTACATCACGGCTGGGGTCATTAAAATTGCAACACAGGGAAGGATAGGAAAGATGAAATGTTATCTAGCATTTGTACACAGTATAGTATAAACAATAAATGATAAAATTTGAGTGACATTTGAGGGTACACAGAGTGCAAAATTTAGTACAGAGCTGTCACTTCTCGCAGAAACAATGTCTCTAACTTGATAGGGAATCAAGCTGAACTGTGTTTTGATGCTAGACATCAGTGCATCACTCCATGGTGACTTGCTCTTTCATCTCATGCCAGAATCTATCTGTTGTAAGGGCTTGGTAAATGGTGATGTGCCAGATTCTCAGCATTCCATGACCAAATTCTTTCAGTGAAAGAGAAATCTGGAGAATGTGTTGTACAAGGCAACAGTAACACATATGTACATGGTAGTCAGCACAGCATGGGCAACATCTGGTGTAATGTAATCTTGTTGAAAGATAAGGTCAAGGAGAATTTGAAGTCTGTCTTAAGATGTCAGAACTGTAACGGCTGATGTTCACATTACTGGCTATGCAAACCAGAGATGATTGTGTTGTGTACCCAATGGTATCTCAGCCCATCACACCAGGTGCTTTGTCCATATGATTATTACAAATACAATCCAGCAATGTTTATACTCCTTATGGACTCCACACATGGATAAATGTCTATTATTGATATTATCATTATGATGCCATGCCAAGAACTGGGACTCATCTAAAAGAGACAACATGTTGTCACTCGTGTGTACAGTATTGATGTTGCAGCTCTCTGATGCTGCAACAATGCAGTCTAAAACAGTTGTCACCATTTCAAGTCCGTGGTGCCCCAGAATCAGACTATCAATGTGGAGATTTGACTTGTTGTAAACATGTCCATTTCTTGACTCAAGGTATGTGACTTGGCTGTATGACCCTGGAGGGCTGAGTGAATAGTTGGTTTGCTCTCTAAGACACTAGTTGTGTGAAACAATTGAGATCATGCACTACGTTGGGTGTGACCTTCCTGAACCCATCAGTTCCATATTTGCATCACAGTTGTGGGATCCCTGCCATTACAAGAGCCAATATTGCAGGTCAATAAGTCAGTTTTGATAGGCCATGATCCTGATTCTTTTGATTTCTAACATTTAATAAGAGAAGTTTCTTATTTTTGTATAAAGCATAAAACACTCACAAACATGAAGTATCATGTTTCTTGCCAGTTGATGAAATGACCCATCAGTCCAATCATTTTCCATCACCACTGTCACCTTCTCCTTGGGTGACCTGTTATTTTACTATGGCGGCTTGTTACACCATTCTTGTGGTATCAACACTGTTGTACATTTTGATGATGTATATGAATAAAGGAATTTGAAGCCATTTTGACCAAGAGAGCCATAGAAATGGAAACACCGCAATGTGTCACAACGAGACTGCCATGCCAGAAGAACAAAGTGAGTGACCGTTACAAAACATTTTTGTACAAACATCAGTCCAGCTACCAAATTGACATCACCTCTTACTAAGTTTTCTCTTCTTCCACAGGATGACCACAGCATTTACAAAAAGACTATGTAACATCAGTATGACCTTACTGTAAAGTTGTTTTTGTAATGCCATATATATGCCATATATATGCCCCACTTGTGACAGGATACTTTCCGGGACTGGATCAGATTCTGAATGTGGCTCTCCAGCAGGGATACGACTTCCTCAAATCCTGCCCTGAAATGAGATCCATCCTTCATGAAATCCTCCCCACTCCACCAAGAGTGTCTTTCCGCCGTCCACCTAACCTTCGTAACCTCTTAGTTCATCCCTATGAAATCCCCAAACCACCTTCCCTACCCTCTGGCTCCTACCCTTGTAACCGCCCCCGGTGTAAAACCTGTCCCATGCACCCTCCCACCACCACCTACTCCAGTCCTGTAACCCGGAAGGTGTACACGATCAAAGGAAGAGCCACGTGTGAAAGCACCCACGTGATCTACCAACTGACCTGCCTACACTGTGACACATTCTATGTGGGAATGACCAGCAACAAACTGTCCATTCGCATGAATGGACACAGGCAGACAGTGTTTGTTGGTAATGAGGATCACCCTGTGGCTAAACATGCCTTGGTGCACGGCCAGCACATCTTGGCACAGTGTTACACCGTCCGGGTTATCTGGATACTTCCCACTAACACCAACCTGTCCGAACTCCGGAGATGGGAACTTGCTCTTCAGTATATCCTCTCTTCCCGTTATCCACCAGGCCTCAATCTCCGCTAATTTCAAGTTGCCGCCACTCACACCTCACCTGTCATTCAACAACATCTTTGCCACTGCACTTCTGCCTCGACTAACATCTCTGCCCAAACTCTTTGTCTTTAAATATGTCTGCTTGTGTCTGTATATGTGTGGATGGATATGTGAGTGTGTGTGGGAGTGTATACCCGTCCTTTTTTCCCCCTAAGGTAAGTCTTTCCGCTCCCAGGATTGGAATGACTCCTTACCCTCTCCCTTAAAACCCACATCCTTTCGTCTTTCCCTCTCCTTCCCTCTTTCCTGATGAGGCAACAGTTTGTTGCGAAAGCTTGAATTTTGTGTGTATGTTTGTGTTTGTTTGTGTGTCTGTCGACCTGCCAGCGCTTTCGTTCGGTAAGTCACATCATCTTATATATAAAAGGCGCTGGCAGGTTGATAGACACACAAACAAACACAAACATACACACAAAATTCAAGTTTTCGCAGAAAACCATTGCTTCATCAGGAAAGAGGGAAGGAGAGGGAAAGACGAAAGGATGTGGGTTTTAAGGGAGAGGGTAAGGAGTCATTCCAATCCCGGGAGCGGAAAGACTTACCTTAGGGGGAAAAAAGGACAGGTATACACTCGCACACACACACACACACATATCCATCCACACATACACAAACACAAGCAGACATTTGTAAAGGCAAAGAGTTTGGGCAGAGATGTCAGTCGAGGTGGAAGTAAAGAGGCAAAGATGTTGTTGAAAGACAGGTGAGGTATGAGTGGCGGCAACTTGAAATTAGCGGAGATTGAGGGCTGGCAGATAATGAGAAGAGAGGATATACTGAAGGGCAAGTTCCCATCTCCGGAGTTCTGACAGGTTGGTGTTAGTGGGAAGTATCCAGATCACCCGGACGGTGTAACACTGTGCCAAGATGTGCTGGCCGTGCACCAAGGCATGTTTAGCCACAGGGTGATCCTCATTACCAACAAACACTGTCTGCCTGTGTCCATTCATGCGAATGGACAGTTTGTTGCTGGTCATTCCCACATAGAACGCTTCACAGTGTAGGCAGGTCAGTTGGTAAATCACGTGGGTGCTTTCACACGTGGCTCTGCCTTTGATCGTGTACACCTTCCGGGTTACAGGACTGGAGTAGGTGGTGGTGGGAGGGTGCATGGGACAGGTTTTACACTGGGGGCAGTTACAAGGGTAGGAGCCAGAGGGTAGGGAAGGTGGTTTGGGGATTTCATAGGGATGAACTAAGAGGTTACGAAGGTTAGGTGGACGGCGGAAAGACATTCTTGGTGGAGTGGGGAGGATTTCATGAAGGATGGATCTCATTTCAGCGCCGGATTTGAGGAAGTCGTATCCCTGCTGGAGAGCCACATTCAGAGTCTGATCCAGTCCTGGAAAGAATCCTGTCACAAGTGGGGCACTTTTGGGGTTCTTCTGTAGGAGGTTATGGGTTTGAAGGGATGAGGAAGTGGCTCTGGTTATTTGCTTCTGTACCAGGTTGGGAGGGTAGTTGCGGGATGCGAAAGCTGTTTTCAGGTTGTTGGTGTAATGGTTCAGGGATTCCGGACTGGAGCAGATTCGTTTGCCACGAAGACCTAGGCTGTAGGGAAGGGACCGTTTGATGTGGAATGGGTGGCAGCTGTCATAATGGAGGTACTGTTGCTTGTTGGTGGGTTTGATGTGGACGGACGTGTGAAGCTGGCCATTGGACAGATGGAGGTCAACGTCAAGGAAAGTGGCATGGGATTTAGAGTAGGACCAGGTGAATCTGATGGAACCAAAGGAGTTGAGGTTGGAGAAGAAATTCTGGAGTTCTTCTTCACTGTGAGTCTAGATCATGAAGATGTCATCAATAAATCTGTACCAAACTTTGGGTTTGCAGGCCTGGGTAACCAAGAAGGCTTCTTCTAAGCGACCCATGAATAGGTTGGCGTACGAGGGGGCCATCCTGGTACCCATGGCTGTTCCCTTTAATTGTTGGTATGTCTGGCCTTCAAAAGTGAAGAAGTTGTGAGTCAGGATGAAGCTGGCTAAGGTAATGAGGAAAGAGGTTTTAGGTAGGGTGGCAGGTGATCGGCGTGAAAGGAAGTGCTCCATCGCAGCGAGGCCCTGGACGTGCGGAATATTTGTGTATAAGGAAGTGGCATCAATGGTTACAAGGATGGTTTCCGGGGGTAACAGACTGGGTAAGGATTCCAGGCGTTCGAGAAAGTGGTTGGTGTCTTTGATGAAGGATGGGAGACTGAATGTAATAGGTTGAAGGTGTTGATATACGTAGGCAGAGATACGTTCTGTTCGGGCTTGGTAGCCAGCTACAATGGGGCGGCCGGGATGTTTGTGTTTGTGAATTTTAGGAAGAAGGTAGAAGGTAGGGGTGCGGGGTGTCGTTGGGTCAGGAGGTTGATGGAGTCAGGTGAAAGGTTTTGTAGGGGGCCTAAGGTTCTGAGGATTCCTTGAAGCTCCGCCTGGACATCAGGAATGGGATTACCTTGGCAAACTTTGTATGTGGTGTTGTCTGAAAGCTGACGCAGTCCCTCAGCCACATACTCCCGACGATCAAGTACCACAGTTGTGGAACCCTTGTCTGCCGGAAGAATGATGATGGATCGGTCAGCCTTCAGATCACGGATAGCCTGGGCTTCAGCAGTGGTGATGTTGGGAGTAGGATTAAGGTTTTTTTAAGAAGGATTGAGAGGCAAGGCTGGAGGTGAGAAATCCGTGGAAGGTTTGGAGAGGGTGATTTTGAGGAAGAGGAGGTAGGTCCCGCTGTGACAGAGGACGGAACTGTTCCAGGCAGGGTTCAATTTGGATAGTGTCTTGGGGAGTTGGATCATTAGGAGTAGGATTAGGATCATTTTTCTTCGTGGCAAAGTGATATTTCCAGCAGAGAGTACGAGTGTAGGACAGTAAATCTTTGACGAGGGCTGTTTGGTTTAATCTGGGAGTAGGGCTGAAGGTGAGGCCTTTGGATAGGACAGAGGTTTCAGATTGGGAGAGAGGTTTGGAGGAAAGGTTAACTACTGAATTAGGGTGTTGTGGTTCCAGATTGTGTTGATTGGAATTTTGAGGTTTTGGAGGGAGTGGAGCTGGAAGTGGGAGATTGAGTAGATGGGAGAGACTGGGTTTGTGTGCAATGAGAGGAGGTTGAGGTTTGCTGGAAAGGTTGTGAAGGGTGAGTGAGTTGCCTTTCCGGAGGTGGGAAACCAGGAGATTGGATAGTTTTTTAAGGTGGAGGGTGGCATGCTGTTCTAATTTGCAGTTGGCCTGTAGGAGGATGCTCTGAACAGCCAGTGTGGATGTGGGAGAGGAAAGATTGAGGACTTTTATTAAGGATAGGAGTTGACAGGTGTGTTCATTGGCTGAGTTTATGTGTAGATGAAGGATTAGGTGGGTGAGGGCAATGGATTGTTCAGTTTGGAACTGGTATAGGGACTGATGGAAAGAAGGGTTGCAGCCAGAGATGGGAACTTTAAGTGTGAGGCCTTTGGGGGTAATGCCAAATGTCAGACAAGCCTGAGAAAATAAAATATGGGAGTGTAATCTGGCTAGGGCGAAGGGAATGTAAATGTTTGCGGAGGGAATGTAAATAAAACTTAATGGGGTCGTTGTGGAGGTGTTGTGAGGGTGACATGGTATTAGAAGGTGGAAAGTGTAACATGAGGCTGAAATGAAAATAAAAATATATGGGGAGAGATAAAGGTGAACTAGAAAGCAACTGGAGATCTGGTGTGAAAAAAGGCGAAAAAGTGTTGGTTAGAGCTGGGCTGTGTTGATCCTGTGGTGAACTTGTGTATGTAGACAACGATGTGCATAAAGGTTAGGTGGTTGTGTTGCCGCCAAAACACGTTAAAGGGTGGAGAAATTCGGGAAAATTTCGAAAAAACTACGTGTAAAAGTGTTAAAAGGAGTGGTCTTGTGGTGGCAGATTATGAAAATGAGGCTAACAATTGTCTGACGAAGAAATAATGACGTTAAAACCTGTGGGAAGCGGCTAAAAATGATCGGTGATGTGAGAAAAACGGAAATGGAAATAAAGCAAAAGTTATTAGAACTAGCCGAAATGGTTGTTTAATAGGTGAAAGGAACTGTTTGTGAACTAGAAACGGTGGATTTTATAGCAGCGGTAGTGTTGAAAGTGGAAAAAAAATAATTTTTTGGTTATGGTTTGGAAGTGGGTTACGTATTATTACGCATTACGTATTATTGAGTATATATCGGCGGGATAAAATTGTATAGTAGATTACGGTAAAAAGGAGAAGGTGAATACAAAGTGAAACTACTGGCAAAAACAGAAGGAGAAAATAAGACGGCAGAAAAGATTTCGAAATGAAACAGTGACAATAACAAACGTAATTGTTGGGTTCAAATTAATGATATGAATATAATAGAGGGAAACATTCCACGTGGGAAAAATACATCTAAAAACAAAAAAAGTGAGACTTACCAAATAAAACCGCTGGCAGGTCGATAGACATACAAACAAATACAAACATACACACAAAATTCAAGCTTTCGCAACAAACCGTTGCTTCATCAGGAAAGAGGGAAGGAGAGGGAAAGACGAAAGGATGTGGGTTTTAAGGGAGAGGGTAAGGAGTCATTCCAATCCCGGGAGCGGAAAGACTTACCTTAGGGGGAAAAAAGGACAGGTATACACTCGCACACACACACATATCCATCCGCACATACACAAACACAAGTAGACATTTGTAAAGGCAAAGAGTTTGGGCAGAGATGTCAGTCGAGGTGGAAGTTAAGAGGCAAAGATGTTGTTGAAAGACAGGTGAGGTATGAGTGGCGGCAACTTGAAATTAGCGGAGGTTGAGACCTGGTGGGTAACGAGAAGAGAGGATATACTGAAGGGCAAGTTCCCATCTCCAGAGTTCTGACAGGTTGGTGTTAGTGGGAAGTATCCAGATCACCCGGACGGTGTAACACTGTGCCAAGATGTGCTGGCCGTGCACCAAATTTGAATAAAAGTATAATTTAGAACAATATCTTGAATGCTTGGTGCTCCACAGCTTTCAGATATTTATTAAAGGACATCATCTATACACCATGAGCTGAAATAGTATACAGATTCTCATATATGTTACTGCTTTCAAATCTAAGGCAGTGACAATTCTTGATAACATTTGACATAACTGTCATACATGACAAACTGTGTACTACCTGATAGTTCAGATTTCAGATACTGCTGTATCAACTGACATGAATATAACTGCTATAATGGTACATAATCTAAGTAGACTTATGTTAGTGACACTTAATGTGCTAAATCTACAGAGCAAGAACCATATTGTTTTGCCAACTTTGTTCCTTATTAAGGAAACTACAATAAACTACAAACAATAACACACTCTTCAAAACCAAAAAACCAATAAGGATCCCTTCTGTGGATCAAGCTAATAACAACTAATTTGTATAATCAGAATTCCCTTCGACTGTATACCTGTACAACTGTTCCACATCGAAGTCGGCTGTTAGCAACTGGTAGATAGCCTACACGACTGAAGCAAAGTAGAACAATCATTGCGAAAGAGAGAATGGTTGAGGTGGCACACCACTGGATCGGTCAATCATCTCTGCACTCAGCGAGTTGAGAACTGCTCGCTGAACGGCCAGGTGCAGGCTTATCTATCCCTAGGTGGAGGGATATTTCCAGGGGCTATTTGCACACACATGATCACCAGGAAATAGTTCATTGATCATCGCGTCGCCTTCCTCTCCTGCTGGTTGATGCCATCTGATGGATGCTGGCTGCACCTACGTGTTTGTTGTCAACTGAGGTACTTGCTTGTAAACTCTCTTGCATTGGCCAGACTTCACAGTGGAGTTGGTGACCCACATTGCTGGTCTGTCTGTGGTGCTGCCACTGCAGTAGGTGTCTGTGGTGACTGCAGCAGTACTCCCCACCCCCCCACCCCCCCCCCACCCCCACCCATCCCAGCAGTGAGGTAAGGCACATCTTGACATCGGTCCCAGGTTCTGCTGGTGGAATGAGACCATGAGTGGCAGAGACGACAGTGTAGGCCGCGATTGCAGTAGCGGCAAAGGGGCATCTGATGAGCCCCCGGCCTCCCGGATGACCTTAGACCAAAGGCACAGCACAGGAGACCATGGCAGTGCCGGGCCTGGCCCCTGATGCTGCCGTAGCTGGTCGAAGTGCTTCTGACAGAGGGAACAGTTGTTGAGGTTCACAGTTGCCATGGTGTAGCAGTGAAGTGTGGAGACCAAGGTGGGAACCTAGCAGGGGCAGCCCTAGGGAAACACCAGTGCCCAGAGAGAACCACAGCCAGGCCGAGACCAGAACAACCAGGCGAGGGGAAGCAGGAAACAGGAGTGACAAGGGCATTCAATGAGAATAGCTGTGCAGCTTCTCCACCATTGTGACCAGAATAACTATAAATTAAAAATGCAGACAAACCTTTCAGCTGGTCCATTGGATGCAGAATGGGATGGTGCCATATGGATCAGCTGGATGCCCAATGTAGCACAAAAGGAAGTAAACTCTGCCGACGTGAACTGCAGGCCATTATCCTTCACAATTGCCTCAGGCAGACCCTTGATGCCGAAAATATGAGAGGGGGCTTGAATGGTGTGATCGGTGGTTGTCGAGGACATGCATGTGACATTTGGAAAACCACTGCTGGTGGCCGCCAAAATGAGCCTGTGGGACCCTAGGAATGGGACCACAAAATCCAAATGGGGCCGTGACCATGGGGTGGTGGTTGGAGGCCATGGAAACAGGCGTCATAGTGGCGCCGACTGCTGACGCTGACAGGAGGATCGGGGACCCACCATGTGGGTGATGTCATTGTCCATTTCCCACCAATAGATATGTTGGCAATCGAGGTGCTTAGTCAGGATGATCCCCCCAATGCCTGACAGGTAGGAGCTTGAGGACCCACTAACAGAGGGATGACAGTATCATGACACGCCAATGATCAGCATCCCCTAAAATAAGAAGAACCCCATCACAGAAAAGTTGTTGCGTCGAGTCCAGTAAGCCCAAAATTCCAGGTCTGACACCTGACAATGATCAGAGGGCCCCCCAAGTTGAACGTGGTGCAAAATCGTCGGGAGAACCAGCTCCAAGGTCATGTATGGGCGTTCAGTGGCATCGTGGTGATGGCGGAGGCAGCCAAGTCATCAAGATAAAAGCAAGCAACTGGATCAGGATTGAAGTCGGAATCCATCCCCACAGGATGTCAAGAAAGAAGATCAGCATTGGCATGGAGAGCCTTATCCTGGTAACGGATGTCATAGGTGAACCCTACAAGGAACAATGCCCACTGCTACAGGTAGCAAGCAGTCCATGTAGGGATGGTGGATGAGGCACCAGACACACAGACCAAGGGCTTTTGGTCCATGTAGATCATGAACCAGAAGTTGTAGATGAAGTCGTGGAACTTCTTGAATCCAAATACGATGGCTATGGCCTCCTTTTCAATGTGGCTGCAGTGGCACTGTGCATGTGATATGGCTTTCAAGGCAAAAGCCACTGGGTGCTCAACACTGTCAATAATATGAGACAACACAGTCCCTAACCCATAATCCAAACCATCAGCGGCCAAAATAAGAGGCTTGGCAAGGTCGTATGAGACGAGTCATGGTAGAACGAGAAGAGCAGACTTGAGATGCTGGAAAGCCCAGTCACGTTCCGGCAACCAGGTACAGGGAACCTTCTTCCAGAGCAGGCGATGCAGAGGCTCCGCCAGGGCTGCAGCATTTGGGATGAAACACCAATAATAGGTGAGTTGCCACATGACAGATTTGAGCTGGGAGATGTTTGTCAGAGTTGGAAGCTGCTGAATGATCTCGAGGTATTATGGCGCTGGGCGAATGCCCATGGCACTCAAGACATCGCTGAGATAGGTCACTTCTGGCAGAAAAAAATTGACATTTGACCCTGTTGTACTGCAACCCTGCAGCCTGCAGAACGTTGAAAAGTCATTGAAGATTCTGCAATAAGTCTGGGGCTGAGATCACCATGACTAAGATCTCATATAAGTAATTGGCAGTGCCGGGAACCTCCTTAGTCACAGACTCCAGAAAGCATTAAAAAACGACTGGAGCGCTGGCAATACCAAAGGACAGGTTGTTGTACTGGAAGAGCCCAAAGGGAGTATTGATGGCAAGCACCTCTAGAGAGGAAACATCGACCAGTAGATGGAGGTATGCTTCCCGAAGATGAATCTTGGCGAAGATCTCTTCACCCGCCAACTTGGACAGAATATAATTGAATTTCAGGATAGTGTAAGAGTCAATGACAGACTCTCCATTTACAGTGGCCTTAAAATCGCCACATACCCGAAGGGACTCATTTGGTTTTTCGAGGATGACAATGGGTGAAGCCCAGCGACTGGTGAAACAGTGTCAGAACTCCCGCCTCCTCAAGGCGATGCAGTTCCTTGTGAAGAGCATCCCACAGGGCGAAAACCACTGGACAAGCCTCATGAAACTTCTCAACTTCTGTGGGAAGTAGTTCAACAAGAGCTTTGAAACCAGACAACCTCCAAGAACAATCGGAGAGAATGTCAGGGAAGGAATTGAAAAGCTCCTGTAAAAGATTGTCAGGGAACACAGAGTGGACCGCCATGGCTGAATCATGGATTTCAAGGCCAAGAGAATGAAAAAGATCCATCCCTAACAGATAAGTGGTTGTGGGGGCAGCTAGGACCAAAACTCGGGTAATGACACCATGAGAGAGATACCACACCTGCCCCATGAACCACCCTTGCATGAAGATAATGCCATTACTATAGCTCTTAAATGGGCTCGGGAATGAGTGGAGTGTCGGAGCACCCAAGCAGCGGTGAGAGTCACTGTGAATAATAGAAGCCAAGGACCCTGTGCCCACCTGGAAACGGAGAGGAGTCCCATTGATCTGGACCATCATCAGTGTGAGGGGCCCAACCATGTGTGGAAGGACCCTCTGGACAAAGGAGATGCTTGGCAGCTGGTCAGAATCCTCTAAGTTCAAGCCTGGAGAGTCTAGCACCATGAGGTCCACCTCCATTGATAAAGAGGAGCGGCAAACATTGGCCCGATGAGCCTTCATCCCACAGGCAGAACAGACCATCCCCTGGAAACAGCAATCACAGTGTAGGTGCGTAACAAAGTATTAATGACTAGAGGGCAACTTCTGATGTTGCTGAGCTCAAGAACCCGTTACCTGGTCTGGAGGAGGAGGTAGTGGTGGGGTACCCGGCAGGGGCCGTTGATGTGGCTGCTGCTCTGGCAACTGTAGCTGCGAGTAATGATGGGGCAGCCATGCGGCAAAGACCTTTGGTGAGGCATTGAGTGCCGCAGATGAACGGGGACACTGTTCATGGGCACGAATGATCAACAGATGTGTCCAAGGAGGGATCCTTCAGCTTCAACACATTTGTTCGCAGGGCATCATCAGGAGCATGGACCAGAATCATGTTGCGAATGACGGCTGAACCATACGACAGTTTACACCCCAGGTTGGCACAAGAGAACTGGCAGCCTCAGGAGAGCCCTTGAAGGCAAGCAATCCATTCCCCGTAAGAGTGTGATGGAATCTTCTGAAAGCTGAAGAACGTGTGGTGAGCTGGCATGACATGGCCCTGGGCATCAAAATACTCAGCTAAATTGGCAGTCAACTCTTCATAAGGGAGGTAATGGGGTTCAACCTCCAGATGCAACTACTGCGCTAAGCAATAAATGGCAGGACCCACACAGGCAAGAAAAAACTCATGCTATTGGCCAGTTGTCAATGATGCCATGGGCAATGAAATGTTGTTCAAAGCGAGCGGCATAATTACTCCACGGTTCAATAGACTTGTCAAATGGTGGAAATGTGGCAGGAGCGGCCAATGCTAGAACCCCAGAGGAACACTAGTCAAAGCCTGCAGATGCTGAATGAGAAGCTGAAGGATCCCTCCTTGGACACGTCTGTTGATCATTCGTGCCCATGAACAGTGTCCCCGTTCATCTGCGGCGCTCAATGCCTCACCGAAGGTCTTTGCCGCATGGCTGCCCCATCATGTGTTGCATATGATCCAACAGCTCAAGGACATGAACCAATGGTGCATCTAAACCTGGAATACCTCCAGCCATGGCAACAAACAATGGAGTGATGCAGGAATTCAAACAAACTTGTCACCACTGCTAAATCTATAGAGCAAGAACCAACTCAAATTACCAACTTTGTTCCTTATTAAGGAAACTACAATAAACCAACAACAATAACAAACTCTTCAAAACCAAAAAACCAATAAGGATCCCTTCTGTGGATCAAGCTAATAACAGCTAATTCCTATAATGAGAGTTCCCTGCGACTGTATACCTGTACAACTGTTCCAAATTGAAGTCAGCTGTTAGCAGCTGGTAAATAGCCTACACGATGGAAGCAACGTAGAACAATCATTGCGGAAGAGAGGACAGTTGAGGAGACCCACCGCTGTACCAGCCAATCTTCTCCACACTCAACGAGTTGAGAACTGTTTGCTGAACAGCTGGGCACCGGCTTATCTAACCCTTGGTGGAAGGATATTTCATGGACTATTTGCACACACGTGATTGCCTGGAAATAGTTCACTCATCATCATGCCGTCTTACTTTGCTGCTGGTTGATGCCCTCTGATGGAAGTTGGCCGGGACCTACATGTTTGTTGTCAGTTGTGGTACTTGCTTGTAAACACTCTTGTGCCAGCTACACCTCACAGCAGAGTCGGCAACCCACATTGCTGGTCTATCTGTGGTGCTGCTGCTGCAGCAGACATTTGTGGTGACTGTAGCAATATTTACAGATGTCATTTTGTAGAAATTGATGTACGTACAGTTGTTTATTGCCCTGTATCGGATACCACTGGTGATGTGTTATAAATATGAAAACAGGTTTTGACAAATAAACATTTCTAGCGCATCTCTTGGTGTATAAAAGATGTCCTTTAATAGATAGTTTGTGTAATCGTTAATGACACTAAAGCTAATTTTTAATGTGACTCAGGGGATAAAAATACTATTCAGAGATTCTCACATGCTGCCTGTTCTGTCTGCATACAAATGATGTTTACAAAATACTGATTGCTCTACATAGAAGACGTGTTGAGGGGCAGACACGGGCAGTGAAAATTTGTTATTCCATCCAGGATTTTCCATTGATTGATTGTACTTGGTTTATATAGTGATAGAAGGTCTGGAAACATATAAAAATTTAAAATCACTACCAAAGTGAAAAATTGAAATTATGCTGAATATGGTTCATATACATTTATTAAAAGATTGCATCTTAATCGTATAGTACAAAATGGACTTGAATTCTTCCAAGGCAAAATATCTCATAACTTGTCTTCACTTGAGTGCCATTATTTTAAGTAATTAATATCAATAAGAACATTGTCATTTGGATGAAACAAATTACCAGTATTGAGGTACATGGATCTTGTACATTGACTGTAATACTTCATTTACTTCAGAATGTTTTTGAAGACTATCAGAAATAAGCTCAGCAATGCTCTTATACCAGGCTTTGTGGGATTAGTTCATGGAAACTATCAGCCACAAAACATATTGTGACAACACGAATGAAAGACGGCCCTCACTTCCAGTACATGTTAGTAATGCTGGGAATAATCTCTAAAAAAGAAACCATACATGAAAGCTTCAACCAGATGAAGAAAACTGATAAAGTAAATACTAGTAAAAGGATCAGTTTAGAAAGAGATGGATAATATCAGGCAATTTTATGTAAGTCTAATTCTCAAAAGTGTCCATTATGTTGCATTGGAACCAACTTATAATGTATGAAATATTATGCTATGCTGAATGAAATGTCTTATTTTGGAAGCAATCTATTAGGAATAAATTGTATTGGGTTTGCACAGCTGAATAAGTATTAAGGAGAAAAGAGACATCTTACTAATAACTATATTTGCACATTCAAGAACAAAACAAGATTACAGCGATCACAACACAAGAATCAGCACACACAAAGAGTGTTAGGCAATGCCAAAGAGGTCAAAGAGGTCTATTTTACACAGTGCACTTTGCTCCGTCACACACGAAATATATTGTTCACACAATTCCAACACCCCTCCTTGAATTTATATTTTGTGTGTTGCTTCCACAAGATAAACCAAATAGTCCCACAATCTTCTCAAACTTCTCCCTTTCCAAGGGTTTGGTCAGAAGGTCAGCTGACATGTCTTCTGTACGTAGATAGTCCACGGCAATGTTCTGTCATTCTACGTGGTCCCGAATGAAATGGTGCCGTATATCAATATGCTTTGTCCTAGCACTAGTAACATCATTTTTAGCTAGGTTTATGGCTCCCTTATTGTCACAGAAGATGGTTGTAGGTTCCTCAATTAAATTGGGTTCTATTTCACTTATTAATGTTCGTAGCCATAATGCTTCCTGTGTGGTGTAGGATAGTGCCATATACTCGGCCTCTACGGTGCTCAATGCAACAGTTTTTTGCTTTTGACAGGACCATGATGTGAGGCCCCCCATTAATTTAAAACAGCAGCCAGTGGTGGAGTATCTGTCTCCCAATTCACCCCCCCCCCCCCCAGTCCGCATCGCTATATCCCTCTAGTTTTGCGTTACTATCTCTATGGTATTTTAGCTCATAGTTTGAGGTTCCTCTTAGGTATCGGAATATCCTCTTTACAGCTTTCCAGTGCTTTTCCTTTGGGTCTCTGCAATATCTGCTCACTGCATTGGTGGCAAAAGCAATGTCGGGTCGTGATGTTTGAGACAAATATAACAGACTCCCTACTGCTTCTAAATAAGGAACATTCTTGTCACATTCCACATCAGTCTCATTTACACTTAACTTCACTCCTACTTCCATTGGAGTACTTATGGGTTTGCAATCACTCATGCCAAATTTCTTTAATATTTTTTCCGTGTATGATGATTGACTTATGCTCAATTCTTGTCTTTCTTCATCCTTAGTAATTTGCATACCTAAATAACGTTTAACTTCTCCCAAATCATGCACCTTAAACTTGGTTTGCAGCTGTTTCTTGAAAATTCTCATTTGGCCTTCACTTTCAGTCAGGATAAAGAAATCGTCCACCCATATCGCCATTATTATTATTTCTTCTTTTCTCCCTTTACTCCCTTTATATTAAATGCTGGGATCTGCCTTGGATTGCTTCATATTCATATTTATTAGAGTTTCATGTAGATATCGATTCCAGCAGCGTCCACTTTGTTTAAGTCCATAGATACTTTTTCTCAAACGCCAAATCTTTTTACTTTCTGACCTGGTTTTTATGGCTTCCCTTGGTGGAATGACATATATCTCCTCCTCCAATTTCCCATTTAAATATGCCGTTTTAACATCCATATGATGAATTATTAAATTTTGTTTTACTGCAAAGGCTAAAAGATATCTCAATGATGCGTACTTGACTACAGGTGGAAAAGTTTCTTCGTAATCTACCCCTTGTTTTTGTGAATATCCTTTTACCACAAGTCTTGCTTTGTATTTTGGTGATGAGCTTTCAGGGTTCTTCAGATTGAATACCCATCTTGCCTGCAGTGGTTTCTTATCTCCTGGCATATCCACCCATTCAAAGGTTTCGTTTTGATATAAAGATTCTAATTCTCTCTTCATCGCTTCTTTCCATTCTTGAGAGTTTGGGCCACTCATTGCTTCTTCTGCTGTTCTTGACTCATCATTAAAAGACTGTGCTGTATACATCTCAAAATCCGGATATTCTTTCGGTTTTGGTACACGAGAAGAACGCCTTACATTGGTTTCTTCATGTTTTTCATCTTCTAACTCATTGTCATCATAAATTGCTTCCATTTGTCCTTGGCTGTCGTCTTCCTCTTCTTCACTTCCTATTTCCTCACACAAGGTTTCACCTTCTGAACTAGGTGCAGTTGACTTAGTGGTTTTGCTCTCTTCTGAGTCCTTTCTATTTTCAAAGAATATTACATCTCTACTTGTGACAATCTTTTTTGTCAATGGATCCATTAATTGGTAGCCCTTTGAATTTTCACAATAGCCTACAAAAATATACTTTTTAGCTTTTGGATCCCACTTTCCTCTTAGCTGTTTTGGAATATGTGCCATTGCATCACACCCAAAAACCCTTATATTGCTTAGATCAGGTTTCTTTCCTACCCATATTTCATAAGGGGTTCTACTCTTTAATGCTTTTGTAGGTGATCTATTGTTTAAATATACAGCTGTTGACACTGCCTCTGCCCAAAAATCTTTGGTTAATTCAGCGTCAGTCATCATGCTCCTTGCTTTCTCAACAATGGTCCTATTAGCCCTCTCAGCAACCCCATTTTGAGATGGGCTGTACCTTATGGTAGTTTGATGCCTGATTCCCTTTTCTGTCAGAAGTTTCTTCAATTTCTGGTTAATATATTCTCTCCCATTATCAGACCTGATGATCTTGATCTTCTTTCCTGTCCATCTTTCAACCATATTGCAATATTCCTCAAAGATATCACTCACTTGGTCTTTAGAACTAAGAAAATAAACATGAGTATATCGTGAGTAATCATCAATAAACGTAAGAAAATAATTATTCCCACCTATGGATTCACACTCCATCGGACCACATACATCTGTGTGGATTAACTGTAAGACTTCTGTGGATTTACTCTTACTAGTCTTGAAGGGTAACCTTGCTTGTTTTCCCTTTATACATGTCTCACAAGGATCCTTGGACACACTAAAATTCTGTATTCCCTTTACCATATCCTTTATTATAGACATACTCTTTCTATTTAGATGTCCAAGCCTCCGGTGCCATAAAAAACCTTCTGCTGAATATACTGAATCACTAACATTTTTATGTTTACTGTCAATGATATCCAACTTAAAAATACCCCTTTCATTACTTGCTGTAGCTATAACTTCACCACTTTCACTGATTACTCTTGCACCCTGCATGTCAAAGGTGGCTGTATTTCCTTTCTTGACAATTTCCCCTACAGACAGCAGGTTAGTTGCCACATTTTTCACATAATGAACATTGTGTGCTGTAACCATATCTGATTCACCATTTACACCTACATGTAGATCTAGTTTCCCAGCCAGGTGACACTGGAGTTTGTTGCCATCAACAGTAGATATTCCCATATGAGTCTTATCTTTGATGTCATAAAGAAGTGATTTATCTGCACAGATGCACCTGAGTCTAAAATCCATTCCATATCACGGTTGCTCATCTCACCAAAAGAATAAAAACATGAGAGTGCTTTACCTTTGTTATTGGTCCTTCTCTCTGGGCTATCAGTAACATACCTCCTTCGCTGAGTGTCTGAGCCTGGGCTTACTTTTTCTTTGCACTGAGACGCAATATGTCACATCTTCTGACATTTATAGCACCTCACCGGTTTCTTCTTTTTGTTTTTTGAGTAGAGAGCAGACACACCTTCCTTCTCCAATGTACAACAGCTTGGAGCACTCTTTACGTCCTGCAGGATTTTCACCTTAACACTGTCGCCTGTGATTGGTATACCCGAGCTTTCAAGTCCCATAATCATAGGTGCATACCTTTCGGGCAGTCCTGCCAAAAGCAATGTTCCTATCCATTCTTCAGCGATCTCGAATCCGATGTTTCTCAGTCGGTTCGACGTGGTTAATATTTTGTTAACGTATTCGTCTACACTCTTACATTTGTCCAGACGAGTGGTAATTAACTCGCGTAATAATCCTACTTTTCTCGTAAGACCACCATCCTCGAATGCACTTAGTAAATTGTCCCAGACTTCTTTCGCTGTAGCAGCTTTTTCAACGTGAACATAATTCACCGAATCAATCAGTAATATCAATTTTGATTTTGCTTTCCTATCCTTACTTGAATAATTCTGATCTGTGGATTTCATTGTCCCATCTACCACGTCCCATAGGTCGTCTAAACGTAAATACGCTTCTACTGCGAACTTCCAGGTTGCATAGTTTTCGTGACCTATAAGTCTTTCAATCTGTGGAATTTGTGCCGCACTCATTCTTAACGGTAACTTGCTTTTTATTGCCGTAAAGAACACCGAAAAATAATGCGGAAAAAAATTGTGATCGTCTTGTAAGGATCACTTGCACTTCACGTAAATTGGAACTTTTCCAATACTTTCTCCTTACTATTTTGTTGATATACTTATTCCAAATGCATGCTGGGCCCATAACCTATTGGGTTTGCACAGCTGAATAAGTATTAAGTCTAATTCTCAAAAGTGTCCATTATGTTGCATTGGAACCAACTTATAATGTATGAAATATTATGCTATGCTGAATGAAATGTCTTATTTTGGAAGCAATCTATTAGGAATAAATTGAGTTGCCATAATCTTGGATTTACAAAAGAGCAGAGAGATTTTTTTATTTGTTTTATTTATCCATCTGTTGACAATAAATATTTTATGGATGTTGTCAAGGGTACATGTAAACCATTTCAAAGAAATGGGACACAAACAATATATACGTAAAAAAGTTCAAAACAAAATAATACAATGAAGTTAATAATAATACAATGAAATTAATATAGCCTATATACATCCCTGCTTGTTATTTTAAATGCATAGTCTGTTTTTCATAAGGCTTTAGTTTTGTCCTCCCTAAACGGCACGTCCTTATATCCACAACACTGTTATATATTTACATCACACAACAGCTGTCCTTTAAGTATGTAAATGTAATGAATGATTAGGTACAGATAGAGTATTTTCCATTTTGCCTTTATAAATATCATCAGAAAGAATTTATTGACCTACATAGTCATTTACAGAATAAAAACATTGTTCTATTAGAATTTTTTAAAATTCTGTTTTAAATTTGTTATCATCTTCTAACTGCCTAATGTTGACTGGCAGTGTGTTGTACAGTTTTGCACCGATATGGATCACATGCCTTTGTGTATTCGTTCTTTTTGTTCGCTGAGTATGGAGTGCTGCGCTATTACAGGTATTATAGTTATGAAAGTCGGCATTTGTCTGAAAATCTGCAATGTGGGTCCTGACATACAATACACATTTGTATATGTATAATGATGGTATAGTAAGTATTCTAAGCTTTTTGAATATGGGTTTGCAGTGTGTCTGTGAGTTATTATTAGGATGGCCCTCTTCTGCAACAAAAAAATTTGTTTTAGGCTCCCTGTTATGGAACCCCAAAATATTATTCCGTACTTGGCAAGAGATTGAAAATAGCTGAAATATGCCATTCTGGCACCCTCTGAGGTACAAACATTTGCAATAATTCTGAGGGCAAAACAGGCTGAATTAAGTTTCTGTGCAAGTTTTATTACGTGGTCATTAAAATTTAAGTTTTCATCCACATGAATCCCCAGCAATTTTGTGGATGTCACTCTGTCTAAGGCTTTGTCACACCACACCAGATCGAGATTTATATTTTGACATCTTTTCCCAAACTGCACATAATTTGTTTTATTTACATTCAATGTCAACCTGTTTGCATTGAACCAAGAGTGGATGTAATTTAGTACTTTATCAGCAGTTGTTGGTAGCAATTGCTTTGCTGCACTTATTATCACACTAGTATCGTCTGAAAATATTATTGCTTTGGCTGCATCATCCGAGGTGTGAAAATCATTTATATAGACAAGAAACAATATGGGCCCTAGGATGCTGCCTTGTGGTGCTCTACATTTTTTGCCTCTGATACTGAATTTATTTTGTGGTTGGAGTAAGTTGATATCAGTCCTACAACCTGTGTTCTGTTTTTTAGGTATGATTCAAACCATTTTTTTCCTATCCCATTTATACCCAACACTTCCAATTTTTCTAAAAGAATGCCCTGGTTCACAGTGTCAAAAGCTTTGGAGAGGTCTAAATTTACTCCTACTAAACTATAATCTTTTTCTAGATTTTTGATTATTTGTTCAGTGTAGCACATTACTGCTGTTTCAGTATTTTTACGTGCTTGGAAGCCATGTTGATTTCTCTTTAGTAAATTATGGTCATTTAGATATTTGTTGATCTGGTGCTTCATCAGTTTTTCTAATATTTTTGAAAATGCTGGGAGGAGAGATATTGGGCGATAGTGTTTTGCCTTATACTTGTCACCGTTTTTAAATAATGGCTTCACTTTTGAAATTTTTAGCCTTTCTGGAAAAGCTCCTTCACTGAATGATAAATTGGCTATGTGTGCCAAGGGCTTTGCAATTTGTGGTGCTGTCCTTGTTATTATTGACACAGGCACCTCGTCTATGCCAGCCGACATTTTGGGTTTCAAGCTTTGTATCACTTTCAACACTTCACCCTCATTTGTTGGCTCTACCCTCTTCCTACAAGCTGTTTTTGGGTATTCAGGTTTTTCTTCGTTTGTAAATTTTAAGCTTAATGAAGTTGTTGCATTTATGAAATAATTGTTAGTATAATTTGGCAAATCTTGTTTATTAATATTGACATTTTTTAAATTTTTGAGGCTAATGTCCTGGTTTTCACAACTATTCCCCGTTTCAGTCTTCACGATACCCCATATGGCTTTTGATTTGTTTTCAGACTGTCTTATAAAACTATCATTACTCATGAATTTTGCTGCAGCAATTACTTTTCTATATACCCTCTTGTAATTCCTGACATATTCTATGAATTGTGGGTCTGTGGATGTTTTCATTTTAGAAATAAGTCTCTTTAGAGTTCCACAGGAAGTTTTGATGCCAGCTTGTGATCCAAGAACTTGGCTTTGTAGTGCAATGTGACCTGATTTTTGACAGATTTTTTGGAAAACACATTTCAAAATATACCGTGAAAATGGAAGAAAATGTGTTATATGCATCATTTGTATTTGTTAGGGATAGTACTTCTGCCGAAGCCTCATTAGTTAGCATATTTATGAATTCTACACAGTTTTCTGTAGAAAAATTTCTTTTACTTATGAAGTGTGTTTTTTTCTCTTTCAGTGGCCTTGAAGGAATTTTGAGGACAAGAGCATTGTGGTCTGATAATCCCAAATCAGTATTTGTTACTTCAACTTCTGTGCGTCCTAAATTTGAAAATATATTATCAATAAGACTGACTGTATTATTTGTTATTCTTGTGGGTTTGTATGTGTGGAAGCAGGTTGAAACTACATAACAGATTTAGGAACTGGTCTTTTAGCCTACTTTCACTCATAAGATTAATATTGAAGTCACCACACACAACTACAGTGGCTCTATCGGTGAACAGAGTGTTAAGCAATATTTCTAATTGGTTAAAGAATATGTCTGCATCACCAGTAGGTGGTCTGTATATTGCTATGACTATGACTTTTCCCTGTATTTCATTCAACTGCACAGCTGCTGCTTCAAAATGATTTTTCACACTCAATGATTCAGCTTCACATCTTCTTTTATACCTGATACTTGGTTTGGTAAATATACATACACCTCCATTTTTGGTATTTTTTCTACAATATTGGCTTGCCAACTTAAATGGATGGAATTTTAATGCTACTTAGTTCAAAACTTCTGCACCAATGCTCCACAATGCACATGCAGTCAATATTTGCACTGTTCATAGCTACCTCAAGTTCTAACGATTTATTTCTAAGACACTGAATGTTTAAACTTAGAATCTGCAGGTGATGAGGATGAGAACTGGTTACATTTGTATTTACACTTTGTGGTGTCATACTCTGTTCCTTGCCCTGGTGAGGTACCAAAAATCCTCCAGAAGGACAGGTTTTCTGCTCCTTGTAGGTCGTTCACTGGGATATGGTGAGTTGCTTGATGATGATGATGATGATGATGATGATGATGTAGCTGTTTCTGATACTTCAGGTGTTGGTTCTGTTGTTATTGATATGCTTCCTTGTGAACTGCTAGCACTTGGGGTGTTTTCTTGCAATATCAGAACATCACACTTGTCTTGTAGTGGTGATACTTCATTTTCAGATTCACCAAGTAGTTTGTGGGTCTTGTCCTTGAGGGGAATTATGATTGAAGTGTCACAACTTACTTTTGTTTTGGCATTTACTATTTCTATTATTTTTGCCATTACGAAATTTTTTCCTAATCTATTTAGGTGGACACCATGTCTAGTATGGAATCTCCTTCCTAGTTTGCTTATATCAATGAAAGTCACATTTTCAAATTGTCTGCATATCTGTTTCAACTCAGTATTTGCACTTTCCACTTCTTTGTTAATGCAGGACCATTCCGCTAGGTCATGACGATATGGTACTGAAAATACAATGACGTTAGTACATCTTAGTTCATACAGTCGCCTTTTTAGTGAAAGCAACATATCTTGTTTATTGTTTCTTGTGACGTCATTTGTTCCCGCCAGGAAAATGGCAAAGTCTTTGTTGCCTAATGTGGGAATTTTTTTGTGGCTTATTGCAGTTGCTGTGCAGAATTTCGCACCCGGTTTCACCATGGAAGTTAAGTTCACATTGCTTTTATTATGAAAGTCAGTAGCTATGTTTTGCCCTTGGCTGTGTGAATATATTTCAATTTTTGTAATTGTTTTGGAGCTACAAAATGTAGGCCTAACTGCGTTGTTTATTTCCTCTTTCTTTTTTGCACAAGCCGATAATCCATCGGAACTACATAAGGTTGGCAGATGTTTGTTTACTAAATTTACGTCGGATTTCTTATTTTTCTGCATCAATGAATTTTTTTGTTCTGGCTTGTTTACAAGATCCTTTTGCTTTTCACTTGGTTCATGAGCACTATCACTACACACTGCACTTCCACAATCTGTTGTGGAAAGTACTTGAAATAAGTTGCCGTGCACGAAACTTACATTTATTTCACAATTCTCTTGATCTTGTACTTTTTGTTTGCACCCGCTGCACTTCACCTTTGTCCACATTTTGGAAACTGTCAAACTATCTTGCAGAAAATGTGGCATGTTCACTTCAGTTTTTCTTTCTTGAATTTTAGTAATATCCATTTTCAGGGCATTGATTACGAACTGTAGGCTACTAATTCATTCATTTAGCTTCATAATTTCGCCCTTGCAGTTTTCACACGATTTCTTTTTTGTTGCAAAATTTACGTTTTTGTAGAGAGACACATTTCGAACTTTTACCTTCGATGCCATCTTGGACAATCGATAGAATTATATTGCAGTATCTCACTTTTTTGAAAAAAAATGTTGCAGTTCTTTTAAAATTTTAGTTTCTAGCAGATTACTGATAGTACAGGGATTGACTTAAGACTTATTTTTACTGAGAATATGCTCAAGGTAGGAGAGGAAGGGACAGAAGACAGGTTTACAGACAGAGGTTAAAAGATAAGAAAGCCTGCTGGAGTTATGCAGTAAATATCGTACACTTTTCAAAAACACTTGAATGGGAGATACAATTGAAAAAGGCCTGGAGACATGGGAACATTCCAGCTGGATTACGTCATGGTGATACAGACATATTAAATTGTAGGACACCATCCACATTTGTTACTCCAGGAGGTAACCAACTATGTAAAAGTGTGCATAAGATTAAGATCTGCTGGGTTCTCACATCTACTGGTACTAGCCAGAAAGCATCTGCTAAATCAGTTTCAGAGAAATACTGGCACTCAGCTAACTTTGCTAGCTATTCTTCTTTCTGTGGAAGAGGATAAAGATCATTGTAGTATTGTGCATTAATATTGTGTTTAAAATCTCACTTAAATATACAGACCTTCTCAGTTTCTTTATGATCACCTTTGGTTGTGCCTATCTGCTAGATGTAATGGGAGTAACAATACCCATTGTCTGCAACCAGTCTAATTCTACTTTCACTGTCTTACATCTTAACTAACAGGAAGAACATGCCATACGAAAACTGGACATGATTGAAGACTTAAAGGACACATTTGCAATAAAAAATTTCCACACTCTTTAGTCTCAGTCAAATAATTGTCTACAATAGATGTTTGAACTAACTACTTTTTTTTTACTAGCTATCTTCCACAAATCATTGTTGTACATTTGCAAATATTAGCAAATGGTGTAAATAAATTTCCCTAATCTCCGTAGAATCACTGAGTATTTCAAATGAGCATGGAAGAGAAGATTGATACTGACAAATTCTGCTGTATCAGCTGTTGTTTACACCACTTCTTGCTGATGTTATACTGTAGCCATCTTTTTTGCTATGTTAACTACTGGTGACACATATCAATCAGTTAGTGTTCCATATTAATGTATTTGGAGTACATCCCTTGCTACTACTTTACTATTCCACTGGATACACAAATGTATAGATCACGGTAGGAACCACTTTTGAATGCAGCAAAGCTACAATGAGCTATGTGAGTGAACTACTTGTCATTGCTGCACAGTGAGCCTCTGGCTTAGCTCATTAAATTTGCTGTCCAACTCCTGTGAGAATCTTGGATACCAAACCATAAGTCTTAACACAGTCTATGACACTTGTGTTGTATGGTCTTTTGGTGAGGATACAGAACTTTTATAAGCAATTCTATTTTATAAAATGTGGCTAGATTTATGTTATGATATATACATGAGCACCAACAAGACTTCTCCGTGTTCTCAGTTTTTTTCTGTCCGTCTGTCTCCCTCTTTTTCCCGCTAAGAACTGAGCCTATCTGATCATGTGAGAGCTCACATCAGTAATCTTGTTTGCTTTATGAGTCCTCTGCCATTCATTCTCCAGCATCTGTGAGATGCTGCATTCACAACAGATTTTTAATGATAGGATTTGACAATAGCTTTATTCCAGAACCACAAAGATAAATACTCACACAAAACCAGAGTACTTTTGAATGTTCCTGTGTGCCATCAGTGCCTCCTCTATGTGGTGAGCAGCAATCTATCCTATTTCATGTTGTTGTTATTCTATCATGAGTCCTCCATTGCTTAAAGAGACAGAATGAGAGAGAGCATGAAAGAGAGATAGAGAAAGAGAGAGAGAGAGAGAGAGAGGGGCAGGGGGATTGGTGAGAGGGGTGGGAGGGAGTAGGGAGTGAATATACCTGAAAATTTTTGCTGTAATATTCTGTTGAATTACTGTAGTCCAATTCACGAATGATGGTGGTCTGTGCAGGTTGAGTCACAGATGGGGATTGCAATGTTGGTTCCAAACAACAAATGCAGTACACACATAGAGGGGGTTGCACTCAAAGCAAGCTTATACCCTGCAAATTATGCCTCATGCTTACTGATGTAGAATTTTTTGCTTACCACTACCATCAGACATGGAATAAAATTCACTATAGAACTTGCTATAGCATGTTTAACACTCATGCTGGCTAAGGTGCTCATAGCTGAGTGCTCAAAACACCACTGAATGCTCATTGACTGACAGAGAATGCATAACATCAGATGTTCAGAACAGGACTAAACTCAACTGCCATCATTCGTGACTTCTGCTAAAATATTTATAATCTAGTTATTTTGACAAATATACATTTGTTAATGATAATATTCCAGATGAGCAACTACTTGGATCTATTGGCCAAAAAATATCCACCTTTAGTCCATGTACAAGCCTTTGGTACCAGTTTTGAGAAACGGCGACTTAACATGGTCAAAATATCAACTGAGAAAAATGGTGCTGAAAAGCCGATCATACTAATAGATGCTGGTATTCATGCCAGAGAATGGATTGCCCCAGCAATGGCATTATTTATTATCAACCAGCTTGCTGAAAATGAAACTAATAGATATCTCACTGAAGAAATTGAGTGGCACATCTGTCCACTTCTCAATCCTGATGGCTATGAATATTCACGGAAAACCGTAAGTGCCATTAAATTTTTGAGATTATGACTTTTTTGTAGATATTTAATAGTGCTGTCATATTTAATCATCAATAACAAAAAAATTATGTATTGCTGGAAAATTCAGAATTAGTTGCAGAAATGAAACAAATTGCCAGAGGGAGTATGAACAAGTAGAGAGTTTGTTGTAGGCTAATGGAAATTTTGGCCAAAAAAGGAGAGAGTTTGATGAAGCAATGGGGCTAATAGAAATTGAGGTCAAGTAGATTGTGGCATGAGAGGATGCAATGGAGGACCATTTTTCATATATGCAGCTAATGATCCAGACTGCATAGGTCATTAAGCTGTTGTTGGAATTTACCATCTTCTGCCAATTGGTAGTCAGACTTGTCTTTTGAAACAGTGAATTAGTGTGTCCCACTTGTGTTGTCATGCTGTTGTTGTTGCAGAAGTGATATGTTAAAAGGTTGATTTCACAGATGACTGCCTCTGGTAGGATGGAATACACCAATAGCATATCTGGAGTATGATGTACTGGATGGAGGTCTGGGACAATTGATATGACCAATGGGGCTCAATATTTCAGCAGTAATACAGTAAGGATGAAACAGAACAGAGTTTAGAGTTTACTCACTTTCAAACATTTTACGTGATATTGGCATAAATATTTGCTTATAGAGTTAAGAGATATGAGGTACACAAAATTTCATGATATTTACATCAGTGACACATTGTTATATACAGTGTGAAAATTGTACATGCTGGAAACTTTTAACCAAGGATTTGTTATGACTCAGTATGATAGTAATAGTCAGAACTTTATGTCACTTAAATCAGATTCCTCATACTCTTTTATGGAGAAGTATGCTTTCTTTTTAAGCAACTCTGCTAAAACAATTTTAAATGTACTGTAGGGAACAGAATGTGCAGCTTTTGGATGTATACAGGAAAATCTGCGGCCTAGATGTTTGTGGCTGTTGTGAACCCTACTGAAGAGTATATCAATTGATTGGCCAGTTCTTCTGTTGTGTTCATGTATAGATATCCTAAGGTTAAATTTTTTTAAATATTCTTCAAAATTTAAAAGGTAACTAGGGTCTAGGAACTGTCATAATATTGAGCTCTTTGAAGATTCTCCTGGAGTAAGTGCTGTTATATATCTATTAGCCTTTTCTTGCCACTTCAATACAGTTTTTGAGCTGTGGCAGATAACCACATAGAAGATTTCCGTAGCTTAAGTGAGAGTGGAAAAATGCAAAGTATGCATATACTAGTAGGGTTTTGCTTACATTACTCCTCAGTTTGTACCACAGATAAATCACTCATGACAGTTTGGAACACTGTTTTTCCACTTGACTCACCTGGCGGAGTTTCTGATCTATGTAGATACCTAAGAGTTTGATTATATTGTTGTCTTCAATGATACAATGTCTTCAGTTTTACTATTATTATTAATTTGTAAATAATTTCCCTGGAACTAATTAGTGCATCAATCCATTGTTATATTTACATTAAGTGTCAGCTCCTCCAGATCAACGACTGGTGTGATTAGAGTTTATCATCTGTGTGTAATACTGCCTCAAACAGCAAAAATGAGGGTAAGTCATTTATACACACTTAAAGAAAAAAAAAAAGAAAAAAACACACAAATGAATTATCCAAATGAGATTGAAATCAGTAGATGCAATGTACATGTGCAGATAAACCAGTGACTACAATTTCAGAAGAAGAGCTTCAAAAACTGAGCAAGACATTAGTGCACTTCTGGCTATTATGCAAGCAGTTATTTGACTTGGTTTTGATAGAGTTGTTAGATGTCCTCCTGATGGATGTGGTGTTGTAGTTTGTTGTAGTAGCTGTGGTCTTCAGTTCAGAGACTGGTTTGATGTAGCTCTCCATGCTACTCCATCCTGAGCAAGCCTCTTTATCTGCGAGTAACTACTGCAACATACATCCCTCTGAATATGCTTAGTGTATTCATCTCTTGGTCTCTCGCTACAATTTTTACCCTCCACACTTCTCTCCAGTACTAAATTGGTGATCCCATGATGCTTCAGAATGTGTCATACCAGTTGATCCCTTCCTCTAGTCAAGTTGTGCCATAAATTCCTCCCCTCAATCTACCCATCTAATCTTCATCATTCTTCTGTAGCACCACATTTCAAATGCTTCTATTCTCTTCTTGTCTAAACTAGTTATTGTGCATGTTTCACTTCCATACATGGCTACACTCTGTACAAATACTTTCAGAAAAGGATTCCTGACACTTAAATCCATATTGACGCTAACAAATTTCTCTTCTTCAGAAACATTTTCCTTGCTATAGGCAGTCTACATTTTATGTCCTCTCTAAGTCAACCATTATCAGTTATTTTGCTTCTCAAATAAAAAACTCATCTACTACATTTAGTGTCTCATTTCCTAATCTAATTTCTGTCAGCATCACCTGATTTAATTTAACTAGATTCCATTGACCTTGTTTTGCTTTTGTTGATGTTCATCCTATATCCTCCTTTCAAGACACTGCCCATTCCATTCATCTGCTCTTCCAGGTCCTCTGCTGTCTCTGACACAATTACAATATTGACAACCTCAAAGTTTTTATTTCTTCTCCATGGATTTTAATTCCTACTGCTGGCTCAAAATACAGATTGAATAATATCAGGGATAGGCTACACCCCTGTCTCACTCTCGTCTCAATCACTGCTTCCCTTTCATGGCCCTTGACTCTTATAACTGTCATCTCATTTCTTACAAACTGTAAATAACTTTTTGCTCCCTGTATTTTACTGCTGCCTCCTACATAACTTGAAAGAGAGTACTCCAATCAACATTGTCAAAAGCTTTCTCTAAGTCTACAAATGCTAGAAGTGTAGGTTTGCTTTTCCTTAACCTATCTTCTAAGATAAATTGTATGGTCAGTACGGTGTTGTGTGCTCCAAAATGTCTATGGAATCCAAAATGATCTTACCCGAGGTTGGCTTCTACCAGTTTTTCCATTCATCTGTAAAGAATTTGTGTTAGTATTTTGCAGCCGTAGCTTATTAAACAGATAATTTGGTAATTTTCACCCTGTCAATGCCAGCTTTCTGTGGAACTTGGATCATTATATTATTCTTGAAGTCTGAGGGTATTTTGCCTCTCTCATACATCTTGCTCACCAGATGGAAGAGTTTTGTCATGGCAGGTTCTTGCAAGGCTATCAGTAGTTCTAATGGCATGTTGTCTACTCCTGGTGCCTTGTTTCGACTTACGTCTTTCAGTGCTCCATCAAATTCTTCACACAGTTTCATATCTCCCATTTCATCTTCACCTATGTCCTCTTCCATTTCCATAATATTGCCCTCAAGTACATTGCCCTTGTACAGACCCTTTATATTCTCCTTCCACCTTTCTGCTTTCCCTTCTTTGCTTAGGACTGGTTTTCCATCTAAGCTCTTGATATTCATGTAGGTAGTTTCTTTTTTGAAAAGTCTCTTTAATTTTCCTGTAGACAGTACCTATCTTACCCCTAGTGATATATGCTTGTACATGCTTACATTTGCCCTCCAGCCATTGCTGTTTATCCATTTTGCAGTTCCTGTTGCTTTTTGCCTGCTTCATTTACTGCATTTTCTTCTTTCATCAATTACATTCAAGATCTCTTCTGTTACCCAATGATTTCTACTAGCCCTCACCTTTTTACTTAGTTGATCCTCTGCTGCCTTCACTATTTCATCTCTCAAAGTTACCCATTCTTCTTCTACTTTCTTTCCCCTGATCTTGTCAATAGTCCTCTAATGCCTTCTCTGAAACTCTCTACAGCCTCTGGTTCTTTCAGTCTATTCAGGTCCCATATCCTTAAATCCCTACCTTTTTGCAGTTTCTTCATTATTAATCTACAGTTCATAACCAATAAATTGTCGTCGGAGTCCACATCTGCTCCTGGAAATGTCTTACAATTTAAAATATGGTTCCTAAATATCTATCTTACCATTATATAATCTGTCTGAAATCTTCTGATGTCTCCAGGCCTCTTCTATATATACAGTCTTCTTTCGTGATTCTCAAACGAAGTGTCAGCTATGATTAAGTTATGCTCAGTGCAAAATTCTACCAGACAGCTTCTTCTTTCATTCCTTACCCCCCAGTTCATATTCACCTACTACTTTTCCTTCTCTTCCTTTTCCTATTATCGAATTCCAGCCCCCCCCCGACTATTAAATTCTCGTCTCCCTTAACAATCTGAGTAGTTTCTTTTATTGCAGCATACATTTCTTCAACCTCTTCATCATCTGCAGAGCCATTTAGCAAATAAACTTGTACTACTGTGGTAGTTAACTTTCCTATTTTTTTTAAATTCATTATTAAATGTACTCCTGCATTACCCATATTTGATTTTGTATTTATAACCCTGTATTCACCTGACCAGAAGTGTTGTTGCTCCTGCCAACAAACTTAACTCATTCCCACTATATTTAACTGTAATGTACCATTTCCCATTTTAAGTTTTCTAACCTACCTGCCTGATTAAGGGATCCAACTTTCCATGCTCCAATCCATAGAATGCCAGTTTTGTTTCTCCTGATAATGATGTCCTTCTGAATAGTCCCTGCCCGTAGATCCGAATGGAGGAATATTTTACATCCAGAATATTTTACCCAAGAGGGTACCATCATCATTTAACCATACAGTAAAGCTTCATGCACACAGGAAAAGTTATGGCTGTATTTTCCTCTTGCTGTCAGCTGTTTACAGTTCCAGCACAGCAAGACTGGTTTGATTGGTGTTAGAAGGCCAGATTAGTCAATCATCCAGATTGGTTCCCCTGCAACTACTGAAAAGGCTGCTGCCCCTCTTCAGGAATGACATTTTTGTCTGGTTTCTCAACAGATGCACCTGTGATACTGCTGATGCTATCTGTATCATTGAAGCACACAAGCCTCCCACCAACGGCAAGGTCCATGGTTCATGGGGGACAGATATTGTGCCAAATTCTGTCCAGTTGGTGCATCAGATTGTCAACATTCTGAGCTGGTTGGAGGGCCTAGTCCCTAATGATCCAAACCTTCACAATTGAGCCACGTTCAGTGGCCTTGCTGGCCAAGGAAGATTTTGGCAAGCATGAAGACAAGCAGTTGAAGTTCTCTCCATGTGCAGGAGTGGCATTATCTTGCTAGGAATGTAAGCCCAGGATGGCCTGCCCTGAAGAGCAACAAAATGGGCTGTAGAATAGCACTGACATTCCACTGTGCTGGAAGAGTGTCATAGATTACAACAAAAGGTGCCCTGCTATTAAAAGAAATGGCACCCAGACCATTACACCTACTTGTGAACGTATGGTGGGTGTTTATGAGTTGGTATCCCACTGTTGTCTGGAGCATCTCCAGACATGTCTTCACTGGTCACTGGGGAGTGGAATCACATTGATTGGAGGAGAATTGTCTTCAGTGATGAGTCCCACTTCAAACTGAGCCCTGATGACCTGTAAAGATGTGTCCGGAGACACCACGGACAGCAGTGGGTACCAACCTGACTGTCACCCAAACACATGACTAGACAACCAGGAACTATGGCCTGGAGATGCCATTTCTTTTCACATCAGGACCCCTTTGGTTGTCATCAATCACATTCTTACAGCACAGTGGTATTCGATGATATTTTGCTCCCCGTTTTGTTACTCATCAAGGCAAACCATCCTGAGCTTACTTTCCAGCAGATAATGCAACCTGGACACAGTGAGAGTTTCTACTGATTGTGTTCATGCTTGTCAAACCCTACTTGGCCAGGAAGATAGTAAGATCTCTCTCAAACTGAGAACATTTGGAGCATTATGAACAGGGTTATCCAATCAGATTGGGATTTTGACACACCAGTTGTACATTATGTGGTACAATACCCCTCAGGAGAACATTCAATAACCCTGTCAATCAAAGCCAAGCTGAATAACTGGGACCAGTGGTGTATCAATGTGTTATTGGCTTGCTCTATTTGTGAAGCTCTTTCTCTTGGATATATCATCCAGTTTTTCTGGAATTACAATTATTTGTTTGTCTTTACATGTACATCCCATCTACTGATTTCTACCCCATTTGGATAATTTATACATGATGCTTCTTTTTTTGTCTTAGAGTTTATGTACCCTGAATGAGATAATATTTAATGAGTCTTATTATTTGTCGTTTATGGTTACCATTTGCTCTCCATTGCTTAGGTATGACTCAATGAGATGTAGATTTTTCCCTCCAACTCCTTAGTACTGGAGCTTTTTGATAGGTATACCGTGGGAGACAGTCTCAAAAGCTTTCCTCAATTCCAGAAGAGTAGTGCAGGTTGCTTTTCTTAGTCTTGAAAGAATCATATACACTCCTGGAAATGGAAAAAAGAACACATTGACACCGGTGTGTCAGACCCACCATACTTGCTCCGGACACTGCGAGAGGGCTGTACAAGCAATGATCACACGCGGACACACCAGGAACTGCGGTGTTGGCCGTCGAATGGCGCTAGCTGCGCAGCATTTGTGCACCGCCGCCGTCAGTGTCAGCCAGTTTGCCGTGGCATACGGAGCTCCATCGCAGTCTTTAACACTGGTAGCATGCCGCGACAGCGTGGACGTGAACTGTATGTGCAGTTGACGGACTTTGAGCGAGGGCATATAGTGGGCATGCGGGAGGCCGGGTGGACGTACCGCCGAATTGCTCAACACGTGGGGCGTGAGGTCTCCACAGTACATCGATGTTGTCGCCAGTGGTCGGCGGAAGGTGCACGTGCCCGTCGACCTGGGACCGGACCGCAGCGACGCACGGATGCACGCCAAGACCGTAGGATCCTACGCAGTGCCGTAGGGGACCGCACCGCCACTTCCCAGCAAATTAGGGACACTGTTGCTCCTGGGGTATCGGCGAGGACCATTCGCAACCGTCTCCATGAAGCTGGGCTACGGTCCCGCACACCGTTAGGCCGTCTTCCGCTCACGCCCCAACATCGTGCAGCCCGCCTCCAGTGGTGTCGCGACAGGCGTGAATGGAGGGACGAATGAAGACGTGTCGTCTTCAGCGATGAGAGTCGCTTCTGCCTTGGCGCCAATGATGGTCGTATGCGTGTTTGGCGCCGTGCAGGTGAGCGCCACAATCAGGACTGCATACGACCGAGGCACACAGGGCCAACACCCGGCATCATGGTGTGGGGAGCGATCTCCTACACTGGCCGTACACCACTGGTGATGGTCGAGGGGACACTGAATAGTGCACGGTACATCCAAACCGTCATCGAACCCATCGTTCTACCATTCCTAGACCGGCAAGGGAACTTGCTGTTCCAACAGGACAATGCACGTCCGCATGAATCCCGTGCCACCCAACGTGCTCTAGAAGGTGTAAGTCAACTACCCTGGCCAGCAAGATCTCCGGATCTGTCCCCCATTGAGCATGTTTGGGACTGGATGAAGCGTCGTCTCAAGCGGTCTGCACGTCCAGCACGAAAGCTGGTCCAACTGAGGCGCCAGGTGGAAATGGCATGGCAAGCCGTTCCACAGGACTACATCCAGCATCTCTACGATCGTCTCCATGGGAGAATAGCAGCCTGCATTGCTGCGAAAGGTGGATATACACTGTACTAGTGCCGACATTGTGCATGCTCTGTTGCCTGTGTCTATGCGCCTGTGGTTCTGTCAGTGTGATCATGTGATGTATCTGACCCCAGGAATGTGTCAATAAAGTTTCCCCTTCCTGGGAAAATGAATTCACGGTGTTGTTATTTCAATTTCCAGGAGTGTATTTTTGTGATAAGGTCGCAACCTACTTCGACAGTAGGTTGCGACCTTATCACAAAAATATATGATTTTGAGGTCTGAAACCATTTGTGATAAGTTAAGTAGATTATTTTGCTCAAACAGCTGGTTGATCTGTAGGTACATACAATCTAGTATATAAAATTGATGTTTGTTTGTTCATATTTCATGAAATGCCATACTGTTCATGTGATTGTGATAAAACTTTGTCAACTTATTGCTTGCACTTGCGCGAGGATTATAGGCAGAGTATGTACAATTAACATACAGAGCGTGAAAAGCATGTCATACTGGCAAAATGATATATTTTAATGTGGCGAAAAACAAACAAATCAGCATTTTATTGTATCTACTGATTTCAAAGCCAATAAATGTGAGTTATACCTAATCAAAATTTTCCAGTGGAAATAGTAATTTTTCCATTTTTCCAGGGAATCCGTGAATGATATTTTATTTATATAAGTGTATATCAAGTTGATTAATTCATTAAAAAATATGCCTCCCAAACATTCGTCATTTAGTAGCTCTAAGATTGCGGCATTTAGGCAGAATGTAGAAATAAATGAATTCGAGCTTCTCAAGTAAACCAGGAATGACCAGTGAGCAATGAAGCAGATTGTTTACGAATTGCAAGTATCTCAAGATCTACATGTGGCAAGAATTGAAAGAGAATGTTTACATGCTTCCAGTCACGTGCATCTGAATCAGAAGAACAACATGCATCAAGAATTGAAAGAGAATGCTCATGAGCCACCCTATCATGCATATCAGAGTCAGAAGACCAACATGCAGTGAGAATTGAAAGGGAACATTCATGAGCTTCTTAGTCTCAATGACTGGTACATGTTGATTTGAATTTTGCTACACTTCAGTTTGATGTTAATTGTGATTACAGTTTGCAGCTCAGTGTAAATATCAGCAAAGTGGATAAGGCGAGTGCACATTGCAACTGACTTACATTCAACTATGAAATACCAGGAATGTGCTGTGCAAATGGCAAAGGTAATCTACTTACATTGCATACAGCACGTGATCCATTGCTGCCATTGCTTTCAGGCGAGTCACCTGATTCCAAACATTTTTTGCAGAAAATTTGCAAATACATATCACCATTTCAGCTGTCATCTTTTGGAGGTGACAAAGTATTCCAGGATCATTACATGCCTGCTTTCAAACTTCTAGGACAAATATATCACATTGTTGGTTCATTTGTACCCTTTTCTGATGCTGAACATAAGTTTCTACAAATCTACTTTATGGGTAATGATATGCATAAGTTGATCAATACTGCAGTGCAATTCCAGGCCCCGAGTGTCACATTAATATCCTATTTGCAAACATTTTTCACCAACTCAATGTATTGATAAAATTATTCAAACTTCAGTTGACATCTTAAAGGTGGATACTTATGCATTTCAAATATGAGCTCACTTAACATCACTCAGGCAGCATGCCAAATGCTACAACGCACCTACCATCAACGAAGTTGGTATTATCATAGTTGGTGAACAACAAGATGTGTGATATACTTCTTCAGTGACAGATTAATATAATTCCACATGTAGTTGAAACACTCTTATCATGCAATACACTGCAGTACCCCTCAATTTTCTGGGACAGGCAAGATGGATATGATTTCAATATTATGCAAACCAGTTCAGTTCAGGTAAAAACTGGTTTTCATTTTTACTTACAAATATCTGTAAGGGTAACTTACATTTTTCTTCTTTTTCTTTATTCTTACAAGTGAACAACTCAATAAAAAAGTATCAATGGTGAATTATTTTTCATACTGCATAATGATACCTCAGAATGGAAGAAATCATATTTTGCATTGCCATCAAGTATTTCATCAGTATGTGGTAGACATGTACGACAAAACTAAATCATAACATTTGTTATTCATTCACTTAAATCAAACATCATTTCATTCAGAAGAATACATTTATTTATGAGATGTAATTGCAAATGATGAAAATGTTTCCAACAGTGGCAAAATGATCATACTTCTAGCGATGTTCAATGGCAGCCCACAGTATTTGCATCAATATGCACAAGATGCTGTGACACAAATAAATTAATATGGCTGCTCTTACTTTTTCATCACATTTACGTGCAATCCAGCATAGGACAAGATAAAAGAGCTTCCATTGGTCTGTCAGTATCCATCTAACTGACTCAATTTGACTGCAAGAATATTCAAGCAAAAACGCGCTGAACTGTTGGACTTAATTGTGCAGCACCACATTTTTGGTAAAACTTACTGCTGGATGTATGTGACTGAATGGCAGAAGAGAGGACTTCCATAACCTCTTATTCTCATATGGCACTAAACAAAAATACATGCAGCTCAAACTCAAAATATAATTTGTGCAGAAACATATTATCTTGAAGGTGATGCGTTGTTGTTTGGTATTGTGATGAGAATCGTGGTGCTTGGACCATGTGGAGCAATGAATCCACAATCTCCTTGTGTGGTAGAAAACAGATGTATGGAAAAATATCCCTGACAGTTAGTCCATGAAACACACATGATGATGATGAATGTTCACAATATAGATTCGAAAAATGAGAAGATGGAGGTCATACAGCAACAACCAGAATGTGAAATGTTGACATTGAAATTGACAACAGGTGGATTATACCATATCCTCCTCTCCTCTTATCAAAAACATTTAAAGCTCATATCAATATCAAATATTATCATTCCATCAAATTGATCAGATTTACAGGATGGTGCATCTGAAGTTTCAGATGAGATTATATCGAAAGCTATACATCATGTAAAAATCGTGGGTAAGACAAGTTCTTAAGCACAAAGGGGGACATCAAATAATACTACACATGACCTCCATCCCCTGCCCCCTTGGATGGGTTTGGGAGTAACTTTTAAATCTTAAATGGAAACACCCATTTTTTATTGTAGATTTGGATTCTCCATAAAAATGTAATAAAGTTAGGTCTGAAACATTTTTTAAACCACTGAAATCGAGAAAAAAATAAAATCCGGGAAGAGCTCTGTTTTATTTAGAATTATCTGACAAAGATGCATCAAATCAATAAAAAATGTGCAGTTGTTCAAACTGTCTCCTGTTTTCTACCTTATGTGCCTGTCTGTTCATTTACTTATCTGAATCACCGAGATTAGTTAATACTTTGCCACTACATATTTTCTAGTGCTGATTTTTGTGAATGTAGATTGGTCCATTGTTATTTATGGGGTCAACTGGAAATACCACTTCACAATCCAATCTGGAAACTTTTCCTTTCCTCAGGTCTCTACAACTTGACCTAACCCGTCCTCTGCAGAACTCTAATCTCTCCGTTCCCTAAGAGCTAATGACTCCATGATTATCCTCCCAGTAGACAAAGAATCTACCATACTTGCCCAAAAGGAGTATGTTAGCGAAGGTATATGTATAATTACATACAGCATCTATCATCTAGATCCTATCCCCATGATTCAAATTGAACTGCAGTCCCCCCTTAAAACCTCACATCCTCACAAGAACTAGCACCTCAATCCATAGAACTTCCTACACCACCCAAACCACACACCTTTTACCATCTTCCTCAGATCCACAAACCCAAAGCATCCACTGAAGGTATATCTGCCTTAGTTGATCAGAAGCTGCAACCCATAGTACAAAGAGTTCCCTCCTATATTGAAGACACCAACCATGCCTAGATCATCTGAAATCCATGCCTGTCCGTTTCCCACCACACCTTGCTTGTCACCATTGATGCCACCTCCCTCTATATCAACATCTCCCATGTACATCGTCTGTCTACTGCTGAACATTTCCTCAGTCAGTGTCCACCTGATTCCAAACCCATGCTCACCTTAATCAGCTTTATACTTACCAAGAACTACTTCATCTTTGAGGGGCAGACATACAAAAAGATCAGGAATATGGTGATGGAAACCAGGATGGCTCCTTCCTGTGCCAACCTTTTCATGGGTTGCTTGGAGGGGGCTTTCCTGAGATCCATAAGCCTTCAGCCCCTGGTTTGATTTAGATACAAGGGGGTATCCAAAACAAAATTTAAAAAATCAAAATTATTTTTTAAAAGCTATACATTTTCAAATTGTTTACAAAACAACCTTATTCCATTCAAAATACTCTCCATTACAACTAATACATTAATACGTTTGTCCCACCAGTGCTGACACTGTTCAAAACATTTTTTGTAGTCATCTTTAGCAATGGCAGACAGCTCCTTCCTCTTTTTTTTTTCTTTTTTTCCATGTGTGGAAAGAAATCAGAAAAAGTCACATGGAACCAGGTCAGGTATGTAAGATGTGTGGTGTGGGGAACCATGCCATTTTTAGCCAAAAACTGTCTTAACAGGGATGGCTGTGTGCAGGCTCATTGTCATGGTGGAAGAACCAGTTTCCTGTACACTCAAATCTTCCATTAAAATTCACTGAACCAATCTCTAAGATAACCCACTAGTCTCTGACAATTAATCAATTGTATGTCAACAGTCTGTGACCACAAGCTCTCAAATTTTTTCAATATTTTCGTCGATTCGGGCTATTGATGGATGTCCAGGATGAGGTTTTCATCAGTCAATGTGTTGCCATTTTTAAATCAAGCAAATCACTCATGCACTTGAGTTTTTCCCATAGCGTCTTGGTAAGCCATTTTCAAAATTATAAGAGTTTCAGCAGCATTGTTACAGAGTAGAAAACAAAATTTCACAGCTGGACTTTGTTCACTTAGACTTGTCATCATAAAAAATGAGGCAAAAACAAAACAGTCGTAGCAAAAACAGTCACTGAAGATGAACAGAACAAGCCAGGTCAACAACACAGGTGGCACTGAACTGGCAATGAGTTGCACTGTACACACCTGGCAGAAGAAGTGCTTTTTTTAATCTTTGCAATATGGATTCATGGTGAGGCTGACCAGTTAAAATTTCTGGAATCTGTAAATACATTCTCCCAATTAAATTTCATGTGGTTCTGTGCCAAATCCCATGCCACTTTCCTTGATGTTAATCTCATCATCACTGAATGCCAGATACACACTTCTGTCTACCTTAAACCTACTAACATACATTAGTACTTACTTTTTGACAGCTGCCATGCTTTCCATGTCAAATGTTCCCTCGCATAAAGCATTGGCATTGGAGGCAAATGTATTTGTTTGGATGCAGATTCTTTCCAGAAAAACATTGCCATTCTCACCTCAGCTTTCACTGGATGTAATTACCCCACCAGCCTAGTTCAAAAGCAGATTTTCCGCGCCATAACATCCAATCTTGGTACTGCTGATCCCTCCGAAAAAACAGCTTTGGAGCACACCACATGTCACTCAATATTATCCAGTCTTCAATGTATTAATTAGCTTCCTTGGCATGACAATGTCTTCCTAAAATCATACCCTGAAATGAGATCCATTCTGTCTGATATTTTGCCCACCATACCTAGAGTACTTTTTTGTCACCTTCCCAATCTCTGCAGTATCCTTGTCAGACCTTATACTCCTTCTGCAGCCATCTCTCTATCCTATGGCTCCTACCCCTGTGACCATCCCCCCTGCAAGACTTGCCCTGTGCACCTTCCTACCACCACCTGTAAAAGCCCTGTAACTGGCAAGACGTATACAATCAAAGGGAGGGACACGTGTTAAATGACATGTTGTTTACCTGCTTACCACAGAAACTGTTCCATCTTTTACATCATCATTACTACCACCAAGTTATCAGTTAGGATGAATGGGCATAGGGAGAGAGTGTATATATTTTTACTTGGACAGCAAAACCCAGCAGTGGTTCAACATCAACAAAGAGAAGCTGAATAGCTTGAATAAATTCCAAACTAAACTGAAGAAAACATTTGGTGACAATCAGAAGCTAGTGTTTTTAGAAAAAGGAAAATTGAAGAACAGGGCCAAATGTCATGGGGAAATGACACAATCATACATATAGAATATTTTCCATAGGCCTCATTATGAACCCAAATATGACAGAAGCTAACAAAATCTCACACTTCATCAAGGAAATGCAACAGAAAAGAATGTGACATAAGAAGTATGACTGACTCCCAAATGTGGTCCCTATGGCAGTTGTGGATGACTACCACAACCTCTCATACTCCAAGTAGTGAGAAAAGAGGTACAGCGTTTTGTGGCAGCCAGAACTGTTGGACTGAGTAATCAAGAGATAACAGCCATGAATATTAACATGTCCATCAGATGACAGAAAAGAATGTTGAACAACAGATGTACCAGGAATAATGGACTAGGCCAGCTGAGACCTACATTGCAGCAATCAAACAACAACCCAGCACCTGACCAACACAAGCACAACCAGCTCCTACACCAAGAATAACACCCTATAGAAGAGCAAACAGTTGGAAGACAGAGGAAAATATGCTAGTGCATTTCCACTGTGGATTCCCTGAACATGTTATTTGTCACTACAGAGAAGGAAGACAAGTTTCTGAGAAGCTTTATGCTGCCAGATATTCACAATCACAACATTTATATACATTCCAGTCTACTGCAGATGGTTATAGTTGACCTGTGGGATGAAGCCCATCACTATACCCTGGACAAGGTTGCTCCCTAACATGCCATAGATATTCTCCATTGCTGCACAGACATTCCAGATGCTTGCCTAGCCACCAACTTTGGAAAATCTTTGTGAGGCAATCACCTATGAAACTGAGGCTGCCACAGATGCAAACAATCCATGGATGATTGCCATCAAGATGTCAGGAATATCATGGATGTCAACATCAATGGAAAACATGTGTAGATGCTAGTTGACTCAGGGGTTCTTTTTTGTAATGTTGAATGCTTATCATCATCAGCTAAAGAAGACTATGTTGCATGATATGAAAGTGATTGTGCAGAAAGTCCAAATGGGAAACATATCTAGATGACAGGAAAATATATTGCAGAAGAAACTATGAATGACAGAACACAGCCCTTAGGATTTGTTGTTTCAACAGAATGTAGTCACAATATTATTCTCAGATGAGACTTCTTGCAGGTATTACAAGCAGTCATAGACTGGGAGATTAGAGCTCCAGATTGACAGCTGTGTGGGGTAGCTGCGCGGTCTGAAGCACCTTGCCATGGTTCGTGCGGCTTCCCCCGTCATAGGTTCAAGTCTTGCCCTGGGTATGGGTGTGTGTATTGTCTAGTTAATTAAGTTGATTTAAGTTAGAATAAGTAGTGTGTAAGCCTAGGAACCGATGACCTCAGCTGTTTGGTCCCATAGGAATTTACCACAAATTTCCAGATTGACAAAGCTATTCCAAGTACACATAACAAACATTACTCTGGGTGGTTATTTGCCACTGAAGAAGTGAATATTCTGCCATCATCAACAAGAAGAGTTCCCAGCATCAGTTAAGATCCTCAGTTAAATTGTGAAGCTTTTGTCAATTGTTAAAGCTCAGGCTAACTAAAGAAAGCTACCTGTCAACAAGATCATAAGCACTGTAAATGGTCAAGGAGAATTTTGGATCACTATCCATCATGAGCAGCCACAACTCATCCATAAAGGTATGTGCATGGAGATAGCAAAACCATTCCTGGAATTGCAACAGGGTGTCATTGACAAAAAATCATGCTCACACAGGGGAGAAAGCTACTGTCAGAATGTCAGTAGGATATAGTCTAACAGAGAAACAGCACTGGCAAGCAATAGACATTGTCCATCAATTTTCAGATCTTTTCAAATCCAGAGTAGAGAAAAGACTGACCCAGCAGCCCATGGTAAAATACTACCAACACAGGAGTGTTCACCAATTAGCCAGCACATACATAATGTTGCCAGCTGAAAGACAGGTAATAATCCAGTAGAAAATTGAGACGATGCTGCAAGATGACATCGCTGACACTTCAAAGAGTCGTTAGGCCTCTCCTGTGGTCCTTGTGGAGAAGGAGGGATGACACATGATGTTTCTGCAACAACTATCAAAGACTGAACCAAATCATGAAGAGAGATGTCTGTCATGCATTTGATGACACCATTGACTGCCTGAAAGAAGTAAAGTATTTCTCAGATATGGACTTGCAGACAGGCTTCTGTGAAATTGAATTTGATGAGGCTGACCAGGAAAACACTTGTTCATAACTGCTAATGTTCTATGTGATTTATGCCATTTTGGCTGTGTAATGCTTGAGCCACCTTCAAATTTATTTGAACAAACTCCTTTGACACATAAATGGATAACACATCATCTTTGCTATCTAGATGACATAGTCATTTTTCAAAGACTTTTGAACTATACTAAGCTGCCAGATAATTCTGTTGAAATATGTTCAGACTTCAGGTTTCTATGGAAGCCAAATAAGTGAATCTCTGCTTACAAGAAATAAAATTCTGGAGGCATCTATGAAATCATGAATGGATTGTATCCAAATTCAAAGAAAATAGAGCAGTCATGGACTGTCTGACTCCATGGCGCATTCACAATTTGAGAAGTTGCTCGTGCTATCAGTGATGCGCAAAGGGCGTCAGTACTGAGGCGTGTCCCCAGCAAGAACTGCCACAAGGTAACAGCAAATTTCTGTTGAATGAGGTACCAGAAAGAACTTTCCTTCTCCTTAATAGACAACTAACATTTTCTCCAGTCCTTGCATTGTATTATGAGAATGTCAAGACAGAACTCCACGCTGGTGGTTTTGGGACAGGTGCAGTTCTAATGCAGATTCAAGAAGAGGCTGGAAAGTTGCTTCCAAAGTATTCATCAAGTACAATTTGAACTACTATGCAAGCAAATAAGAATACATTGTTTAGGCCATCAACAACTTCCAACTGTATTTATTTGTGAAGCCATTCACTATTGTGATGGATCACTATTCTGTAGCCTGATGGACTTGTCAGGTTGACTGGTGAAATGGGAAGGCTTCAGAAGGAAATTAGTTGTAATGTCCCATTGACATCAAGGTCATTAGTAACAGATCACAAGCCTGATATGTGTCAAGGCCAGGGAAGAAAATTGGCCATGCCCTTTCAAGTGAGCCAGCCCAGTATTTACTTGGAACAGTATGGGGAAGTCATGGAAAACCTTCATCTGGATAGCTGAATATGGATTTGAACTAACATCCTCCTGAATACAAGTCCACTGTGCTAACCACTGTGCCACCTCACTCACTGAGGATTCATAACTAGAACATCAAAGTGTTATACAAAAGTGAACACAAAGGATGCCAACCGCCTTTCAAGGAATCCTTTGATAGAACACAGCACAATGTATGAAATATCCATCATCACTGCATAAAATGATGTATGTGCTAAATGGAGGGAAGATCCAACACTGATGAGAACTACAGAAGTACCGAGCAAGGTGGTGCAGTGGTTAGACACTGGACTCACATTCGGGAGGACGACGGTTCAATCCCGCGTCCGGCCATCCCGATTTAGGTTTTCCGTGATTTCCCTAAAATGCTCCAGGCAAATGCTGGGATGGTTCCTTTGAAAGGGCATAGCCAACTTCCTTCCCCATCCTTCCCTAATCCGATGAGACCGATGACCTCGCTGTCTGGTCTCCTTCCCCAAAACAACCCCAACCCCAACTACAGAAGTCTTGAAGAAGGAGGAATTGCCCAAAGGGGGAGTCCAGTTAATAAATAGAGCAGTGTATAAGGAGAACTATGATCCAGTTGGGTGGAAAAAGATCCTTGCCACCACAGCTCACCAATGCCCAGATGTCCTGAAGTATTTCCCTAACATCCAGCATTTGGTTACCTGTGATTCGTGAAGACTCCAGACAGTATCAGATGCAAGTATCACTGGCCAGGTCCCCACTGATTTGTTACACAGTAACTGAGCCACTGTAAGGAATGACAGCAGCAGAAGCTCATCCTATAATTACTGCCAGGCAACTGGTACCAATCCCACCTACAGCAGTATCATTCCACTGAACCAGACTCTGTCTGTTGGGGAAGTTCATGAAGTCAACAAGTAGGAATTCAGATTAACAGCTTTTAAAAAGCAAAGCAGAAACAGTGCAAAAATATTGAGTTAAATAATGATTACTGAACAAGGATAAAAAGGCAAACACAATTAATTTTTAGGTATTTGTTGTATATGAAAAAAAGATTCATATTATAAAATTTAATATTTGAGTTAAATTATTAAGAAAATATGAACAATTTAAATGGGGCAGCATTTGTGAGGGTATAGAATTTTTGCTAAAATAAACTCTGGGCAAAGACACCCCATCCTCATTCCTTCACAACATTAACACCTTCTCCCATCTGCTACATGTGGTACTCCTCAATCATGTGTGCCACCTTCCTGGACGCTGTCCTCCTCCTCTTTGATGACTCCATCCATACCTCTGTCTACAGGAAACCTTCCAATCATCAACAGTACCTACATTTTGACAGCTGTCATCCCTTTCATGTCAAAAAAACCCTTCCCATACAGCCTGGCCACCTGAGTATGGTATCTACAGCAACAAGAACTGCCTTGCACACTATGCTAATCCCTGCATCACTCCCAATCCCAACCCCTTGCCACAGGTATCATATTCCTGTGGTAGACCCAGGTGCAAGACCTGCCCAACACACTCACCCAGCAGTTCCTATTTTGGTCCTGTCAGAGGCTGATACTACACCATCATGGGCTGGGCTACCCCCATGTCATATACCAGCTCTGTTGCAATCATTGTACAAACTGTTATATTGGTATGGTTACCATCCAGCTTTCCATGAGGATGAATGGCCACCATCAAACTGTAGCTAAGAGCAAAGGAGACCACCCTGTGGCATGACATACAGCTAAACATAAAATGCTTGATTTTAATGGTTGCTTCACAACCCAATGCATTTGGACCCTCAGCTCCACCACCAGCTCTTCTGAATTGTGCAGATGGGAGTTATTCTTACAATACATTCCCTGCTCCCAAAATTATCTCAGCTTCAATCACTAATGATGTACTACCCCCAAACCCTTCACCCAACAGTTTCCTTCCCCTCTAACCAATCACATCATCCCATTTCACATCCCTTAACTCTCACTGTTCTCCACTCTTTGCCAAGGCACCAACCATCTTTTTCCCTTCTCTGTGCCTCTCCTTTTCCAGTCCCCATCCCCTGTGCCCTCTCACTCACAGTTGCACTTGTCAGCCTTGTCTTGCTGTCATCTAGTCCACACACGCTGCACTGGGCAGTGCTAACTTCTCTTTGCCCCACCTGTGCACTGGGCAGTGATAACTTCTCTTTGCCCCACCTGTGCACTGCTAATCCTTCCCTCATCCTTCCCTGCTGCCTTCAGTCAATATGACAGTTGTATTCTGGGTATAAAGGCTGGAGTTGGCTATGATGTATGTGTGTGAGGTGTTCTTGCTTGTGTGGATGTGTGTGTTTTCTTTTCTAAAGAAGGCTTTGGCCAAAAGCTGAATGTGTAACAGGCCTTTTGTTGTCCCTGTCTACAACTCAACATGACATCTTTATGATGAGCAGAAATCTAATCTTTTCATTATATTGTAGCTATTCCAACCTGGAATTTCCATTATTAGATCATTCAATAAGATTCCTTTTTGCAATTATTGGAGTCTTCACACACTATCTCTTGTTTGTTTACACCTTTTCCACTCCCCATCCCTTGCACCCTCTCACCCACAGTTGCACCTGACAGTCTTGTCCTGCTGTAGCTTAAACTTATTGGTTTGGGAGATCGGTACAACATCCTGAGTCCTCCCTGGTCCCAGTCCAGCCTGTGCAGAACATCTAGACTTACCATTGACATGACACTCACAGTCAAGTGGATGAGTAATGACAGATCCTGTACTTTCTGCAGAGGAGACAGGATCCACAGATAGTATGTGGATAGTATGTGAGGTACCTCTGGTACCAGTATCATAATACAACTCTCAGGATCTCTTCCAACACACCAATTCGTAGCAACTGCCAATTGTTTGAGAGTAGTCAGGGTGATTTCCAGCTGCTTACGAATGTCAACCAATTCATCCCATGTTCAAGAACGGCATTGATAGTGGGGCTACATTTTGGCTGGTGCAATGTGTTACAAGACAGTGAACTTTAAATTTAGTCTGCTGATTATCTTTTAATCTGTTGAGCTAAAAAGTTTCTAATTCCCTATAAGAGTTGAAGAAAATACAGTAAACAAGATTTCTACTAAGGCAACACAGAAAGCTGTGATAAAAACTACTAGTATTCTAAAACATTTTGAGGTTGATTACAGTTATTAAGAAACTCAGAAACAGAGTCAGTTTATGATAAATGCAAACAATGTATAGGTATACTGCTCTTTAAGAGAAACTAGATGTAACACAATATGTTAGTTAGAATATTTGCTACATAACTAAATCACAAACGCTGATTTCCCACAAATAGCTCATAGATTGTGCAAAGGACAATGTTAGCTTCTAAAAATTCTTAAAAATTCAAGTTTATTTTTGCATTGATATACAATAAAATTCGGAGGTGACATATTCTTTGGCAGAACTGTGATCCACAAATGCTGATTTGCTATAAAATAAATTACTTGTCCAGATCACTCATACTGGTAATTAAAAAAATATAGTTTTGTAAGCATCTGAAGGTTCTCAAAAATAATCTTATTCTCACACAACTCTACAATGAAATTAGAGAATGATTTTTTGAATAAGAATAGCCATACTGTTCTCAAAAATTTTAAAATATCGAAATTACATTTAAGCCTATAATTGTCAATAACAGTACGAGGTTATCAAGACACTCATGAATGTTGGAAATTTCACAATATATCACAATAGAAATGGGTACTTGAAACAATCAATGAAATATGATGCAGAAGCGATGCAAGCAGTAAAATATGTGAATCTAGAACTTCAAATCAGCACACACAAATCTTTTGCACATGGTCTCATTCAAAAGAAAATACCAAAGTCAGCTTTTATACTTGGGTTGGAACTTAAATAGTGGTAGCACTGCTGTGGAGACACAATGCAATGGAATCTACTATTGTCACTGGTAGCACACGTTGCTGACATACCTACCTTACCTCCGAGCAAATGGACGCACCCATCCCATGTCACCAGCATGCACACAATCGAGGGAAACACAGTCACTTGTGAGTGACTGGTCTAAAGTAATGGTGACGCTATGTTATTGAAACAGGAACAACAGAGTTGGATCAAGATTGAATATGCCAGATGTAGTACAGCACGACAATGTCATCAAGGTCTTCAAGAGGTGTGTAGGGAATTGGCATTGCCATACAGAACAGTCTCACATCGATTATATTAGATTAGATTTACTTTCATTCCAATTGATCCATAGTGAGGAGGTCCTCCAGGATGTGGAACATGTCTGAAAAACAACAATACATGACAAATATTTACAACTAAAACAAATAAGCTAATGTACCATTCCACAGGTCCCAAGTGGAATGATCGTCATTTTTTAATGAACACTAAGAGTCTTTTTACAAATACTAATGCACTGAATTTAAAATAAAAAAGTTTTATTTATTTATAAGGTAATAAACATGTAATACAACTATTGTAATACTTATTTACAATGAACACATTACTGCACTGAAATGGTGCAGAAGTTAGATTATACTAACACACACACACACACACACACACACACACACACACACAAATTTTCAATGAAAACATTACTGCACTGAAATTGTGCAGAAGTTATGTTGTACTTATATACAAATCAGTTGGTTTTACTAAGAAATTCATCAATGGAGTAGAAGGAGTTGGTCACCAATAAATCCTTTAGGCTTCTCTTAAACTGAATTTCATTGGTTGTTAAGCTTTTTATGGCTGCTGGCAAGTTATTGAAAATGTGTGTTCCTGAATAATGCACACCTTTTTGTACAAGACTAAGTGACTTTAAATCCTTGTGAAGATTATTCTTATTTCTAGTATTGATTCCATGAATTGAGCTGTTGGTTTGAAAAAGTGATATATTTTTAATGACAAATTTCATTAAGGAATAAAGATATTGGGAAGCAGTAGTTAGTATCCCTAGTTCCCTAAACAGGCTTCTGCAGGATGTTCTTGAGTTCACACCACATATAATTCTTACTGCACGTTTTTGTGCCCAGAAAACTTTAGCTTGGCTTGATGAATTACCCCAAAAAATAATCCCATATGACATTATGGAATGAAAGTAAACATAGTATGCCAGCTTTTTCATTTTTATATCCCCTATGTCTGACAAAATTTGCATTGCAAACAGAGATTTGTTAAGACGCTTCAGCAGTTCTGTGGTGTGCTCCTCCCAGTAGAATTTATTATCAAGCTGTAATCCCAAGAATTTAACACTGTCCACTTCTATGTTCTTGTCATTGTATGTTAGACATATACTCTTGGGACACCCCTTACAAGTTCTGAACTGCATGTAGTGTGTTTTTTCAAAGTTTAGTGACAAAGAATTGGCTAGGAACTAGTGATTAATGTCCACAAATATTTTATTGGCTGATCTTTCTAAGACTACACTTGATTTGCTATTTATTGCAATGTTTGTATCATCGGCAAACAAAACAAACTTGGCATCTGGTAATGTTACTGATGAAAGGTCATTGATATACACAAGAAAAAGTAAGGGCCCCAAAGTGGAACCTTGTGGGACCCCACATGTAATTAGTTCCCAGTTGGATGATGCCTGATAGCTTGATACATGTCTCTTTCCTAGTAACACCCTTTGTTTCCTGCCAGAGATATAAGATTTGAACCATTTTGCAGCATTTCCTGTTACACTATAATATTCTAGTTTACTTAAAAGGATATTGTGATTTACACAGTCAAATGCATTTGACAGATCACAAAATATACCAGTTGCCTGCAATTTTTTGTCTAATGAATTAAGCACATTTTCACTGTAAGTGTAGATAGCCTTCTCAATATCAGAACCTTTTAGAAATCCAAACTGTGACTTTGACAGTATGTTATTTGAGATAAGATGGTTATAAAGACGACTGTACATTACTTTTTCGAAAATTTTTGAGAATGCTGGCAACAGTGAAATTGGGTAAAAGCCTTCAATGAAGGTCAACAGACTGTGGCAGACATGCATTGGGCAGGTCATCCTAGCGTCTCTGAAGAAGACGTGCATCCTGTTGCCACGTTAGTGGACAGTGATCTCCACAATATGATTCATGAGCTCAGCCACGAAACTAGATTAGCGCACACGACTGTGCTTTTTATCCTGAAAGAATGCTTGGACATGTGAAAAAATGCATCACAATGGGTTCCCCATGACTTGATGGAAATGCAGAAATGTATATGTTACGATGTTGCTCAGATGCACTTGGAGCACTACGAGCGTGAAGGAGAGGCTTTCTTATGTCATATCATAACACTGGATGAGATGTGGGCCACATCATACGAGCCAAAACTGAAACACCAATCCAATGAATGGCATCATTATGGGACACTGCTAAAGTTGAAATTGCATCAGAGCCCCAGTATGGTGAAAGTTATGGTGATTCTCATGTATGACTGTGATGGTGTTATCCTAATGCATTACATTTCTCCATGGCAAACCATACAGTATTACTGTACATTTTTGGAGCATCATCTGTGACCAGCGTTGTGAAAGAAGCGGCGACACTTTCTGTGTAACCCGCCCATCATTTTGCATGACAATGCACGGGCTCATACAGCACAAGTTGTGGCTGCTCTGTTTGGTCAGTGGGACTGGGAAGTACTGTACCATCCACCATACTCCCCAGACTTAAGTCCTTGTGACATTGATTTGATTCTCAAGATGAAGGAACCATTTTGTGGCATTCGCTTCAGAACTGTTCCAGTGATTTGACAGGCAGTAGGTCGGTCCATTCGCACCATCAACAGAACAGGCTCTGCTAACAGTATACTACACCTTACTTTTACAATAAAAAATATAAAGTTGAAGGAAACCAAATTCAGCTTAAGAGCAACACTGTGAAAAACAGTCACTAAAGTGAAAAATAAAATTCTGTCTGTTAATCCGCTGGAAGGTATTGTGCAATTCTGGTCTTATTTAATGTTAGTAACATGATTAATCATCTGTAAAGCACTCAATGGCCATAATGTATCAAATCAAAGGGTGACACTGAATTGTGTCTTAAAAATACACTCATACTATGGAGCTCCTTTCAATCACTGAAAAAATGCCAAAATTACAGATACTGTACTGAAATCAGTTATCGTGAACTAAAGAATCAACAAAATAGACAGACAACTGGATTTGAAGGGGTAGTTCCCTAAAAATTATCCAAAAGAAATTCATTCTTATAGATCGTTGGATTGATGAAGCATTGCAAACGGTCCAGATCATTTTCAGGAACAAATTTTAGACAAATGTAACTCCAGAGTAATATTACTAATTTGTAGAGAAATAATGGAACGTGCTTTGTGGTCATATATTATGAACTTTATGGACACGGCACTTCCTCTATTGGAATCAACAAGGATTATGCAAACAGAGCCTTATGAAACTCAGCTTACTCTTTCATCTGTGAGATCCAGAATACTGTCCATTGTGGCATGCAGGAGTATATCTTGTTGCCAGACTTCTGGAAAGTATTTTATATAGTTCGTTAGTGAACAAAATATGAGCTTATGAAATATTGTGTTAGCCCTTTGATGGGACTGAGAACTTCCCCATCATGTAGTTGTTAATAGGAAGGAATTGTCAGATATGAAAGTAGTGACATGTATATCCCTAATCGCTATTATGGAGCATCAAGTCACTGTTAAAGAGCCTATACTGATCTCAATATAGGCAGGGATTTTATTATTATATGCTAATTTACAATGAACAGATACCTTGTGACAAATAAATAGGATAACAGGTATATAGTATAGTGTCTAATGTAAGTAACTTTTTTGGTAACAAGGCCCCCAGAGTTGCAGTGAATGGATCATGTTATTCAATGATAGACTGAAAGCTGTTTCGAGTAAAGCAACAGAATTTGCATTCATGGTAATATTCACAAGGCACATTGGCACAAAAAATATTTTTACAGAAACTACATCCCTTCATGCATGAAACAGGGGCTCATACCCTGAGATGGTTTAAAACTTTGTAACCCTGAACTTGAAACCAGTTAGACAACATGATAGAAAGCTGCATGCAAAACTCAATGAAAATTTTGCCTTCACACCAAGGACTGATCCTCATTGTTAATGAAGAAATCACATTGTTCATTAAAAGTAAGTAGGTGGTTTCTGGGAGTTTGGGAGACCACAAAATGTCAGTGTTTCCCCAAGAGAATTTTTCTGTTTGATACAGTAAGATGTAATTTTTATATAATGGAGAGGCATGGTAAACGTTTATCACCAGTCTGTTGATATTAAACTAGAAACAGTGTCTCTAAAGCAGTTTCTAAAACTTTTACCAAATGATATGTATGAACCAGGAATTTATTTTACATATAGCATCATGTCTGCTAAGCCCCTTTTATACATTAGAATTAATTATGATTAGAATTAAAGGTACTATAACATTTCAAGAAAAGTGTTAGTTGTGGATTTAAATTCAAGCCATTTGTCACCAGAAGGGGATATTAATCATGAATGAGCAAACTAATGTCTGAATCACATTCATGTAAATACTTCCATTACATTATTAAACACAATACTTGTCATGTAAGTGTAGCTTTATCAGTCAGTACATCAACAGTACATACAGTCTGCAAACATTTTTATTTTATACTATTAAAGGCAACTGATATTTATTCACTGAGTTGCTTGCATTGTGTTCCAGCTATTTGAGAGAATCAGAAACTATAATTAAAAGTTAACTGCAAAGAAATATCTCAATTTTTAGGTCCTGCAAAATCCGTGAAGTATTATGTTTGAAACAATTTTTATTGCAGGACATGTGGTGGCGAAAGACACGATCACATACAAGAAACAAACATTGTCGCGGTGTTGATGGAAACAGAAATTTTGATTTCCATTGGAATGGTAAGCCTGCATCAAGTTTATTGTTGTAATGTTTTTGTGGTCCCTTTAATTTCCTGTGCTGCAGTTAAGAACAAGATATACCACCAAGTTTGCATGGGATAATGGATGTATTGGAACATTGAAGTGATAGAGGTGGGTTTGATTTGATTTGTTTTGATTACAGCAGAGACAGAAAAACAACAGTGGTCTTAGCCCACAATTTCCCACAATGAAACCAAGTGTATTGTGCAATTCCACTCCCTTTGATTCTAGTAATGGCAACTGGTACCCTTAAGAAGTAGTGGGAAACTCTTTACTAGTTCATTATGAGACACAATTTGTTCAGATTCTAGTTATCCCAATATTCTGTGTCTTTTGCCCTTGTAATCTTACCCTCCTGCACATTGTTATTAAAGTCACATTCCCTACACAAATCTTGAAAACTTTGCGAGGAGTAAGATTACACAAGAAGAACTTTTTTACTTATCTTCATTATCTCATTTTTGTTGTTGATGGCTCAAAGTCTTGTCTAGGAGTACTTTCTTGCAGCTGAAAATTTCAATTTCTTAGCTTCGTGATGACAAAATAACTGTTGAAGAGCTGCCTGTTGCTATGAATGTCTTTTTATTTTATCTCATTCTTCTAAATCACACTGACTTAACAATTTCCACATTCAAAAAGCCAATAATTACATTTTGTTGACAAGTTTAGCAAAATACTTGCATTTCCATCAGAGGCATGCCCACCACTACTTACATTCTGCCATACTCACACTTTCCAAAGAGTTTACATACTTTAATGATAGGGAAATCTTTATCAAATTATATCATCATTCCATAAATAAATCCAGACACAAATTTAATAATTACCATTAAATTGTATAATTAATAATGTAATTTTAGGTATGCCACAAATTTTGTAATTTCAATTATTTTTAAAAGAAGAGCAATTTTAACTTTTAGTACATATAGACTGTAACACATTACTTTCTTTTTTATACATTTTAGCCTGAAATATAGTACATCATATACAAAATCATATGAATTCTTTTAATGAAATAGCTGAGATAATTTTAACCTATGTGATATTCAAGACTATATATGGTGCCAGTTATCTCTATAAAAAAAGGAAGGTAATGTTAGAGGAGGCTGATTCATTACATCCGCCAGAGCTTTGTATTGAAATATTATACATGTTGTGGGTTCATCCTCATCATTTGTAGATGTTCCTTAACATTTCCATGGCCAGTTATGAACCCTCCCATGATTTTAATGTCTCCTGTTCAAGTTCATGACAGCAGAGACATGGCTTTAACTTCATTAGCTTGCTATGTTTCTGTTTTTGTATTATAGTCCTATATTCCAGCTGCTGCTTGCTGATCCAACTACAAGTGTGTTCTGACTGTGGAGCATACTTTTTATCCTCTTTTTTACACTCATCATTATTAAAAATTAACACAACTAGACTTATTTAGGGAGAAGCACAACTTTGGTAAATTCAGAGTGAATTATGGAAGTAATAACTGAATGGCTAGATGGCTAGATTGACGAATTGGATGTGTTCATTAGCCTTGGCCAGTCCAATTTTACATAAAGTGTTTGTATTGTCATTACCATGTGTGGGAATACTCTGACTTGTACAGACTAATCCAAGCGTGCACAGAGACATTTAAGCATTCTTTCCATGCTCCATATGCAATGGAATGAGAAGAAGCACTAACAACTGGTTGTGTGCTAAGTACTATTTGCTAAGCACTTCTTAGGAGTTTTCCTAGTATGTAGTGGGTATATAGATGGAGATATACAGATAGAGATTAATAGATAGAAATGAATAATGTTACATGCTCAATCACAGATATTTATACTTGATTATAAAAACAATTACAAGCATTTATACTAAATTACTTACACAACTACAAACATTTAGCCATATATTATGAATTTTAACATATGTGCATACTTTTTTCATCAAAAATTCTCTTACATTTTAAAATGGATTTTCAGCCAGTGAGCTGTACAATTTTCTTTGAGATGGTTTAGAAGTCATGGACCATGCTGACAGTGGTAAATTGTTAAAAATTGTTAGGGAGCTGACTATGGCTGAGTGGGCTGTTTTTACTAGTCTGTGTCTTGGAACATCCATGTTAATTTTTCTTCTGGTGTTGTGTTGGTGTATATCTCCCCTTATATGAAATGCTTTCATATTTGTTTTAATGTTTAGTGATGAGACATATATATACAGATTTACAATTGTATGTATATTGAGTTTTCTATACAGAGGATGGCAGTGATCTGTTGGTCCAGCCCTACACGTTTCTCTTATGACTTTCTTTTGTATCTTCAGTATATCAGTGATATGTGTGGAGTGGCCCCATACTAACAGTTCGTAAGAAATGTGAGACTGGAACAGTCCAAAATATGCCAATCTTAAATCATTAGGAGTAGCTGAATCTCTCAGTTTCCAAATTAGGTATAGTACCCTTGATATTCTTTTGCAAATGTGAATGATGTGTTCTCCCCAACTCACTTTGGACTCAATATGGAATCCTAAAAGTTTAACTGTTCTAGTTTCTGTCTTATTACATACTCGCAATAGAAGATTCTGGGTCTTGTCAGGGTTACACAGCAGTTTCTTAGAGTATAACCATTTTACTGCAGCATTTAATGATCCCAGTGACATTTGTTGTAATGCTGATGTCCAGGTGAGTTGCAATAACTTTCGTGTCATCCACATAGCGAACTACAGACTGAGTAACATGATGTGGCAAATCATTGATGACAATTATTAAAAAGAATGGTCCAAGCACTGATCCCTGTGGTACCCCTGTCTCTCACATTTTCATTAAACAATGTTTGTTTCTCACTGAAACATTTTGTTTCCTGTGTCTTTCAGTATGAAGCAATTATTTTTTGTGCTGTAGTTAGTATCTCAATCAATATTTCATAAGGGGTACAATCAAAGGCCTTACTTGGTTTGCATAAAATCAGTGAGGCTTTATCCCTATTTTCAAAAGTAGTGATCATCTGATTTACATCAAGAACTGTGGAGGTGGTATTTTTTCCTCATCTGGGATCAAACTGTTTGTTCGAAAGGAAATTTTCTTCAAAAAAGTCAATTAATTATATGTAAGAGTTTCAAATATTTTAGAAATTACAGAAACTATTGAGACTGGACAATAATTTTGAGGGAGATTTTTGTCTCCTTTTTTTTTAAAGTTTGGTATAACTTTGAAATTTTTAATGATGCAGGGAAAACTCCGAACTGAAGACATTTGTTAAAAATGAAAGCTAAAGGTTCACAGATAAAACAAATAATTTTCTTGATAATGCAGTTGTATAGACAGTTTGGATAGTTTTAGAGTTGGAGAATTTTTTACTGGTTTTATCACATCTGTGGATGTGATAATTTTCCACTGAAAAGAAGTGACAAAGAACTCATTCAGTTGTTCTGGTTCAAGTGATATTTCCTTTGTGCAGTTGGGAGAGTGTTCTTGTGTGATAATCTGCCATGCCACTTTGCACTATTTCGTGCATTTTCTATAAACCTCACATATGCTTATTTTTTCTCATTAAGCAACTTAGTTTTATAAATATTCTCTACTTCAGATACTTCCTATAATCTATATCAGCAAGTTTAGTGCCACTCTCTTAGTTCTTTTTATGTTTATTTTGCAATAATAACATTTGTTCCCTAATCTTTCCAAGTTCTTCAGTATACCAATTTGTTAACTTTGTTTTAAGCTTACTTTTAAACATAGTTTTCCTTGGGGCTGAACAAGTGTACCACACTTCAATATATTTGCTAAAGAACCTGTCAAACACAGTTACACTATTAGTTTGTCCAATCTGTGTTTCATACAAGAAGTCCTATTTTATATAACTTAATCTTTCAGCAAATAAGCTGAAAAATTCATCTTTCTTACTTCTCACCCAGATCACCTCATTTTCATCATGGGTTATATCACTGATCTGACCTGACAGTTACCTGTAGAGTGTGAGTAGTAATGTTTCATGAACAGAGAAACATCCACCTGCATGACTAACAGTAAAAATCTCCCTAGAGAATTTAACAATAATATTATCTAAGCAAGATTCTTTACAAGTAACATTCTTATTTGCACAAAATAAATTTAATGACCTGAAGATACGGAAAAAAGTTCTTGATACTTGCTTGTCACAGTCTGAGATTTCTATATTGAGGTCAGCACAGATAGCAATATTTTACTTTATCCTTAATATTTTTTTCATGAAAAGTTCAAAATTTTTCAAGATAACTTCTACCAATCCATTTGGTGATCTATAGAGACTTAGAACTATTATATTCTCATCTCTCTGCTTTATGTAGCTTTACTCACAACCTACTTCAGAACAAAACTGGCTTACATCAACTCTTGTGAATTTCAGACTATCTTTGAGAAAAAATACAATTCAACCATTTTCTTCTGTTTTCTACACATAATAATGGCCACAACATATCCTTGAGGAACAGAAATATCAGTAACACTTTTAAGACATTTGCTAAGATGGAAGAACTGGCAGTTCTAATTTCTGGACTGATGAACTTTTTGAGTGTGTAACTATAAATGACAGAGAAAATACTGGGTACTTCTACTGTAGATTTATGCAAATTACTGCTGCAGGTAACAATAAAAATTTTGGCAACCATTAGTAGTAATATCAGCTTTTTACCTCATACATAATATTTCAAATCATAAAACACAGATTTCATGTACTCCAAACAACAGTTCATTCAGTGCAGACATTGTACTACATAAAAAATAGAAGATGCAAGTAAAGCCTTTCTCAACAAGGAATCTTAGCATATAGATTTTTTGATCAAGTAGCATGTACTAAGTGATTTTCATGGAGCTTTTATTGGTATTACTTAATTTTTTCACATAATTATTGTATAATTCATACCCCAGCATTAAGGGAAACCTTCAGGGAAGAATAGCAAAGCTACTAACAAAGAGAAACAGCTATTCAAAATTGCACTAGTAATTAATGTTATTAAACTACCATGAAATTATTCTGCTTACATAAGCTAAATGTAACACTATAAAGTTAGCAGAATTGTTATTACTTAAATCAAGTCTGCCACTTCATCAGTTTTGTTAAATAGCATCTATTTACTTTCTACTGCTGTTTACAAATATTTTCTTTTATATTTTTGAGTCGCCCGCCTACTGACTGGTTTTATACAGCATGCTATGAATTCCTCTCCTGTTCAAGATTTTCATCTCAGAGCACAATTACAAACTCTATCCTCAATTATACGCTGGGTGTATTCCAATCTCTGCCTTCCTCTATAGTTTTTACCCTCTTCAGCTCTCTCTAGTGCTATGGAAGTTATTCCCTGATGTCTTAACAGATGTCCTGTTGCCCTATCACTTCTCATTATCAGTGTTTTCCATACAATCATTTCCTTGCTGGTTCTGTTGGAACCTTGTCATTCCTTATCTTATCAGTCCACCTAATTTTCAACATCCATCTGTAGCACCACAACTCAAAAGATTGATTCTCCATATGTTTTGGCTTTTTCACAGTCCATGTTTCACTACCATATAGTGCTGTGCTCCAAACATACATTTCCAGAAATTTCTTCCCCAAATTGAGATTGTGGTGCCAATGAGGTCGACACCAGCATTGATATGCGTTCGTCTTTGGACTCTGAGCATCGTATTTGGACGCTGAGCATTGTCTTTGGGCTGTTCTGCCATGTTGAGTTCTTTGTGAGCCTTGCAAGTGTTTACGTGAATAAATGAACTACTGCTAAATGGGTGTTGTTTGGCGTAACCAACCTGAACAAACTTTCTCACTGGTGAACCCGAGTTGTAACGTTTTTGCCGTTTTACTGTGTCCACGACCTCCGCCTTGGTTATTTTCATGTGTATTACATCGACACAGCATTCAAACAATGACTTCGGCTCAGCACCCTAACGCCGGATTTTGTGATTGACATGCATCGTGTTGCGGTTGATGGACACCCGCCAGGACTGCAACACGATGCATCTCACTCGAAGATTCCACCGATCTCGCCGGACGTTTTCGAGTCTGCAACAGTAAGTGAAGTTAGGAGTGTGCATGACTCTGGCTATCAAACGTCTTTGTTCCCGCCACATGTGCCCTCCCTCATCGACTGTGCAGTTAACCTCTTACAGATCTCCATATAGTGTGGAACCAATGTCGATTTCTGCAAATGCTTCGTCGGACAACCTACTACCGCCAGGACAATGAATTGCCATGCCACAATCCGTGCAGTACCACGTGGATACCTGCCATGTGGCTGGAACTGCTTCGTTCACAGTTCTACCTCCTCAGCATCCGACCACTCCCACGCCTGCCTCGGTTCCGCATCAGTACATGCCTTCCTACTTCGATACCTCGGCCTGCAACAGGAACAATAACTTGTTATCTGTGCCTGACCTCCACCTCCATCCCACTGCTACGCCTCAGTGCTTTGTGCCACAACATTCACCTTATCCGCACACCGTTTTGAGTGAAGTGACTATGAACAGTGAACATTGACACATTCTGTCCCACGTTTGACATCATTTCCCACACTGTGCTTCTGAACAGCCCACACCTCCACAGCCTCCCTGCAACACAGGTGGCCCCGGCTGTGATCATATGTCAAGCTTTCTGCGGATTAACATGTGTTCTCAAACTCTGAACTTTTTCTCACCTGTCACCCACGCGCCGGCTCCAGTCGAGCTTCCAGTACTGTTCTCGGCACAACTCGGTGCCTCATCCACGTTGGTTTTCCACAATGCATCAATTCGAGCACACCCGCAACGTATTAAGGTTCCGAAACCGCAATCGACACATTGCGGTGTCTCACCCGCGTCGACCTTCCGCGTCGACCTTCCGCGTCACGACGGATCGCACTCAAACACAACGTGTCATGTTCACGCTGCCACCCGAACAGCCATCGTTGCCACATCTCCTGTAGGCACACTCTCCTGGAATACTACAGCAACAACAGCTCGATTCAGGCAGTGCCCCGATGAACTCAACTCAACCTGTTGTTACGAACATTCTACAACGCTTACCGACGCAGCTGCCATTTAATCCCGACAGAGCAACAACCTGGTTCAAAATTGTGAACAAAGTGTTCGACCATTACAAACTCGACAAGTCAACCAGGTTTCTGTGCCTCATCACCCTCCTGCATGACCAGGAGGACTTGATTGCTGACCTGGGCGACGCCCAGGATTTACCTACCCGATACACTCTAGCCAAAGAGACAGTTCTACGTTGGCTTACACACTCAACTGAGGCAGCAATACGGCAAGTGCTCCACGTCGAGCAACTAGGGAATGACAAACCTTCCCAGCTCTGGAGATGGCAACGTGCCCTGATCAGCACCGATCTATTCTCTGACACAGCTCTCCTCGAAATCTGGTCAGATAAACTATCACCACACATCTGCATTGCTCCGGCTCAAAGGTCTCCTGAACCTGTCGAGCAAAGAATGATGATTGCTGATAAGCTACATGATGCATCACTGCTCCATTTCGCCAGCCACTGCCTACCTGACAAGTCTCAGGTTCAGGCTCATCGCCATGCGGCCGGACGCAGCTGGGGGCATACTGTGCCGACTGTTCCGCTCGCCCCGGGAAGCAGTAAACCAGCAACTGGGACATCACCGGCTCTCCTCGCGGTCGCGCACCCTCCCGCAACCGAACCTGCTGCGACCTCCGAACCTTGACCACCACCACTGGCAACGAACTTCCCGCAGGAAATGCAACCACGCTACCCGTACTGTTACTTCCACACATGGTTTGGTGAGGCGGCACGGAACTGCAGACCACCCTGCTACTTCCAAAACGCCAATCGCAGGTAGGGGCGGGTGCTGCCTCCTGTGCACAACATGACAGGCACCCCCCCAGTGCTCCATTCTGTCCGGGAATGACCGGATATTTGTGGACGACTCTACATTAAAGACATTTCGTCGGGATACCTTTTTCTAGTGGAGACAGGCGCCGATGTTTCACTGCTGCCCATGTCCTTAGCATCATCGAACATGCGCCCTCGTCATACTTCACTGCAAGCCATGAATTCCACTACAATGCTCGGGTTCAACCTCACACGTCGTCTCACTCTCCGCAAACTGCAAACTCGAGTGTACTTTTTTAGTGTGCAAAATTGACGAACCAATACTAGGCATTGACTTCTTGCGACACCACAAACTTTCACCGGACCTAGTGTGAAACACTGTGTTTCACCATCCGTCCAAGACTCACTTCCCCTGTGCTCCATTGAGCAACCCACCCCATGACACATCGGTTCAGCTCCATCTCATCTGTACATGCTCGTCTCTGTCAACGACGTTACAACAAACCATGCATAAGTGCCTTGTTGAGCTTGAACATGTCACTCGCCTATGCAAGGAAAATTTCGAGCTCTCCCTCCGGCTCCACGAAACACAGCTCCAGCTCTCTGATGCAGCAAAGGAATTACAGACAATACAGCATGGACAAAGCAAGGTTAGTAAGTGCGCCAAATCTGCCTGCAATCCCAGCAATCGAGCTTACGTGTGTTTACCTCCCCCTACCCCTCACAACTGTGCTATCAAGACTGCTATAACATGTACTGACACGGCAGCGTTTGAGACTCGGCCGGACACAAGTGCACATCCGCGATGAGTGTCACGTGTTCCCGAACTGACAGCTCCTACCCCGCCCATCGTGGACAGCACCTCAAACAATGCAACTTCGACTCCTGTGCGCCACTGTGTGACCGCCACTTACAACACAAACAGTGCACTCGCGCCAAGCGTTTCACCCGCAACTGTGCTGCCACAGGCCGCACCCTCGTACAGTGGACTCACTAACGCTTCACGAGCTCTACTGAGTTCTTTCGACCATAGTGCCACTGCTTTGGGCCGGCAGCCATCTTGTCACGTTGACTCCTGGGACATTTCGCTGCCTCGGCTCCCGTCAGATCCGCCGACTGGCTCCGAACACCACGACGTCACCTCGCCTGCCACGCATTGTAAACAAACCACCTCCCGTGCCGCCGGCAACATTTCTGTCATCACCAATGGTATGGTTCACAAGCTTCACCTCACGCCAGGCCCCTCGATCTCCAGAAAACCACGTTGACTTTGTCCCAAGCGCCTCTCTGACCTTAAAGCAGATTTCTGAACTTATAAGATCCAGCATGATTGAACCTGCTGCCAGTATCTGGTTTACGCCCATTCATGTGACACCCAAGAAATACGGGTCATGGCGCATGTGTGGAGACTACCGTCGACTAAATGCACGAACAATTATGGGCATCTACCCCATACCCAACATTGCCATCTTTACCCGTTCCCTCGCAGGTCCGACCACGTTCTCTGTCATTGATTGCAAATGGGCCTACCACCAGATCCCCATGGCACCTGAATAAATCGAGAAGACAGCAATCACCACCTCAATCGGGTTATTTCTGTTTCAATTCATGCCCTTCGGTCTGAAAAACGCAACCCAGACCTGCAACTAAAATTCTGCTTTGCATATCTTCATGACATTCCTATATTCAGCTCCTCCATTGAGGACAACATTCTACATGTGCAAACTGTTATGAACACTCCCACGGCAGCAGGCATCGAGACCAACCAGGACAAATTGTAGCTACATCAACCCGCTGTCACTTTTCTTGGTTTTCAGGTCTCTGCCGACGGCATTTCACCACCCCCTGAGAAAGTACAAACAATACTAAACCTACCCAGACCTTTTTCATTCAAAGAGCCCTGGCGCTTTCTGGGGGCCGTCAATTATTATCGCTGTCATCTAACTCGGGCTGTGGAGATTCAGGCTACACTGACGGACGCCTTGCCAGGCACAAACACTTTTGGATCTCGGCCTGTTCCATGGACCCCTACTATAACTGCTTCTTTCACTGCCCTCAAAAATCTTCTTGCCGAGGACTGCACCATTGTGCATTCCATCCCAATGCATAGCTTTTCATCACCACAGACACAAGCGATACTGCCATCGGCGCTGTCTTTAGCCAGACAGTAGACGGCCAAACTTGGCCTCTGCAGTTGTTCTCGCGTAAGCTCACCAATGCAAAACGGAAACATTCCGCGTTTGACAAGGAGTTGCTCGTGGTCTAAGAAGTGATCAAGCATTTTAAGACTTATGTTGAGGGACACCCTTTCTATGTTTTAACAGACCACAAACCCCTGGCTGTGGCCATTACAAACCCGCCAGCTAACCCGCCTCCTCGCCGCTTTAGATACATGGACTTCATATCTCAGTTGACCACCAATGCCAGACACATAAAGGGTGCTGACAATATAGTTGCTGATTTCCTTTCACAAGTCGACGCTGTTCATTCGCTGTTAGACCTCTCTGAACTGCCTAACCTCCAACCCGCTGACGAGGACACAAAAAACCTGATTTCAGACTCTACCTCTTCACTACTCTTCGTCCGCACCACCTTCCCTGGCATTTCTTGTGAGATCTGGTGCGACGACAGTACGGGCACATTACGCCCTCTCATTGCAACCACACTTCATTGAGCTGTCTTCAACGCACTGCATAATTTAGCCCAACCCGGTATTCATGCATCAGCCCACCTGGTAGCGGAGTGCTTTGTGTGGAGATGTGTCAACAAGGACAGCCAGCAATGGGCACGCTCCTGTGTTGTGTGCCAATGCTGTCAAGTACACAAGCACACTTCACACCCCCCTTGGCGCCTTTTCGATCCCTCCTGGGCGTTTCTAGCATATTCACATTGACATTGTCGGCCCTCTCCCCCCCTCTAATGGTTTTCGTTATGTTCTCTCGTCTATTAACTGAACAACTTGCTGGGTTGAGACTGTCCCCCTCCCCAATATCAAGGCAGAAACTGTTGCTAGAGCTTCTGTCGAGTCATGGGTATCGTGTTTCGGATGTCCAGCTATCATCATGACTGACCAGGGCAGACAATTTGTGTCGGCCCTGTTCAATGAGATTTGTAACATTTGCGGCATCCAGCGCATCCATACCACAGCATATCGCCCACAAAATAATGGACTGGTGGAGTGCTGGCATCGCAATGTCAAGGCGGCTCTTCGATGCCACGATTCTGTATGGATGGAGTCCCTTCCCCTTGTGCTACACGGCATTCGTGCAATCTATAAGGAAGATCCCAAAGGCACAATAGTCGAGTTCGTATACGGCCAGAACATTGTTCTCCCTGGTGAACTTGTGATCCCTTCCGCTTCTCTCCCTCAGTCTGACTTACCTTCCTTCATGGACTGCATCAGACGCCACTTCATCAACCTCCACATCCCTCCACCCACCAGCCATTCCCGCCCTAAGGTTCACGTCCCGAAATCTCTGAACAATTGCAAGTACGTCATGCTCCGAGATGACACTGTCCGTGCTCCCCTCCAACCTCCATATACCGTCCCGTACCGAGTTCTCCGGTTCTCAGCAAACACCTATGACATCCAGATAAAAGATTCAGCTGTTACAGTCTCTCTCAACATACTTAAGCATGCTGATGTTGAGCCCGCTTCTACCCCCCCTTCAGGCCACGACCACGCCACTTACTGTTGTGACTCACGACGCTCCGACCACTCCCTCCACGTCGGACTTACAGACTCGGTCAAGTGACTTCCAGTTCCAATCGTCAAGCTCTTCTCCGACCTTGCCCTCTACTCCGGTCTCACGCACTCCGTCGAGTGATCACATGCTCCCCACATTGAGCTTATCTACAATCACGCCCTCGCCGCCGGGCCCTTCTCCGGTCCCTTCGACCTCTCCCCCATCGCCTGCCTCCCCCTGTCAAGGTTTCTCACACCCTCCATCTTGAATGTGCCCTCGCTCAAGGTGTTTGTGCCTGTCCCTCTGGACATAATCCACAACATCTCTATAATACTACGTGATGACACACTGTTCATTGTGTGTTTCCATTGATCGGGTGCTCATGAGACAACCTCTGCCATTCCCTGCCATCTGGTGAATTGTGTTCCCCTCTCATCTGACATCGACCTGGACATGCTTCGTGTGTTCGCCACGCCCACCGGAGACATAGTCATCCTTGCTCCGTTCTTCCCGCAAACCGCTGGCATACCTGCCGCCACACGATCAGCATGCCCAGTACGACGCCCGACGCAATTCAACGACTTCCAGGTTCGGTGGCTGGACCTTCCTTCACGACATCTACCCACACAGCTCCCTGATGATGCTGTCGAGCTGACCGTGGTCCGATTCCCACGGACCACCGCTGCCAACGCCATAGTCACCCCCCCCTCCCCCTTCCGGCCTCTTAAGAGTACTCCGTATTGCCGTATTATGGCGAGGGGGGGGGGGGGGCGGCTATGTTACACCGATGAAGTCGACACGAGTATCAATCTGAGTATCGTCTTTGAACTAAGCTAAACATTATCTTTGTGCAGTTCTGCCATCCATTTCTTTGTAAGCCTTACTTGTGTAAAGAGGTGATTAAATTAACTCCTGATTATAAGGTGTTGTTTGGTGTAACTGACCCGAGCATCCATCTCAGAGTTAATTACTCCTCTCTCTCTTTCTCTCTTTCTCTTTTTCTATCTCTTTTTTATACATTACTGAAAAAAATTAATGTCAAATTTCGTCTCTCTGTCTCTCTCTCTCTCTCTCTCTCTCTCTGCAAGCCTTACTTGAATGAGTCATAAATTATATATTACAGAGAGCAAAATGGAGAAAAAAACAAATAAACTGAGCATTAACATTGCATGCCATGTTATTCACTGTAGAAAACTTGTGTAACCATAGCCCAGCAGCATCAATAATATAGACACCTTAAGAACACATACAGAATACCATTAGAATCTGTTTCGAATTTAATTACAGGTATCTATTGGAAAATGTTTTCTACATTGGGGCTAAAATATGTGGGATGTAACTTAATATAAAAGTCTAAAAATATTTCACGAAAAAAGTGATAGTCACTATATAGTAAAACATAAAAGGAGCAAGCAATTTTTACAGCACATCATTAAAGAGAGGAATAATAAACAAATAGATTTCAAAGGAAAATATTTTACAGGTGCTTGCTTATTTTATATTTTAGTATATTTTGAAATATTGTAGTATGTTTTGAAATTTTTTAGACTTGAATACTTCCTATATACTTCCTATATATTTAACCCCAGTGCAGAAAACATTACTGGGCTGCTATTTGTAATTAAATTCAAAACATTGACTACACAGTATTTTGTAGGTATTATTAGGGTGTCTCTGTTACTGTTGATGCTGGTCAATGGTCACCTACTGACGATGCCATTTGTATGGAAAACATACTGAAATGCAAATAAAGATTCTATTCTATTCACAAAAGTTTTCTACTGTGTATAGCACAGTATGCAATGTGTTGAAGGACGACTTGCAACCGATGCAAATATGAAGGTCATATGAGGTGAAATGAATGCTTTGCGGCAGCAGCATAGCAAGTCATCCAAGTTGCTAGATAACCTGCTGTGTTCTACAGCCCATCTTTGGTGTACACAAAGTCATGCACAGAGCAGTGTACTAATGTGTTAACTGATGTCATCGACTGGTCAATTATACTTTTCCATGTTGTAGTATAATATGTAAAATTTTAACTGTATAAAATTTAAACTGCCATTTAGATATAACTTAAAATAATATCCTGCATAGTATTAAGGTCTGTATTTATGCTGTGAGACATTATTACATATGTTGTTGTTGTGGTCTTCAGTCCTGAGACTGGTTTGATGCAGCTCTCCATGCTACTCTATCCTGTGCAAGCTTCTTCATCTCCCATTACCTACTGCAGCCTACATCCTTCTGAATCTCTTGGTCTCCCTCTACGATTTTTACCTCCACACTGCCCTCCAGTACTAAATTGGTGATACCTTGATGTCTCATAACATGTCCTACCAACCGATCCCTTCTTATAGTCAAGTTGTGCCACAAACTCCTATCCTCCCCGCTTCTATTCAACACCTCCTCATTAGTTATGTGATTTACCCATATAATCTTCAGCATTCTTCTGTAGCACCACATTTCAAAAACTTGTATTCTCTTCTTGTCTAAACTGTTTATCGTCCATGTTTCACTTCCATACATGGCTACACTCCATACAAATACCATCAGAAATGACTTCCTGACACTTAAATCAATACTTGATGTTAACAAATTTCTCTTCCTCAGAAACGCTTTCCTTGCCATTGCCAGTCTACATTTTATATCCTCTCTACTTCGACCATCGTCAGTTATTTTGCTCCCCAAATAGCAAAACTCCTTTACTACTTTAAGTGTCTCATTTTCTAATCTAATTCCCTCAGCATCACCCGACTTGATGCAACTACATTCCATTATCCTCGTTTTGCTTTTGTTGATGTTCATCTTATACCCTCCTTTCAAGACATTGTCCATTCCGTTCAACTGCTCTTCTAAGTCCTTTGCTGTCTCTGACAGAATTACAATGTCATCGGCGAACCTCTAAGTTTTTATTTTTTCTCCCTGGATTTTAATACCTACTCCAAACATTTCTTTTGTTTCCTTTACTGCTTGCTCAATATACAGATTGAATAGCATTGGGGAGAGGCTACAACCCTGTCTCACTCCCTTCCCAGCCACTGCTTCCCTTTCATGTCCCTTGACTCGTATAACTGCCATCTGCTTTCTATACAAATTGTAAATAGCCTTTCGCCCGCTGTATTTTACCCCTGCCACCTTCAGAATTTGAGAGAGAGTATTCCAGTCAACATTGTCAAAAGCTTTCTCTAAATCTACAAATGCTAGAAATGTAGGTTTTCCTTTCCTTAATCTAGCTTCTAAGATAAGTCGTAGGATCAGTACTGCCTCACGTGTTCCAATATTTCTATGGAATCCAAACTGATCTTTCCCGAGGTCGACTTCTACCAGTTTTTCCATTCGTCTGTAAAGAATTCACGTAGTATTTTGCAGCTGTGACTTATTAAACTGATAGTTCAGTAATTTTCACATCTGTCAAAACCTGCTTTCTTTGAGATTGGAATTATTATATTCTTCTTGAAGACTGAGGTAATTTCGCCTGTCTCATACATCTTGCTCACCAGATAGTAGAGTTTTGTCAGGCTTTCAGTAGTTCTAATGGAATGTTGTCTTCTCCCGGGGCCTTGCTTCGATTTAGGTCTTTCAGTGCTGGGTCAAACTCTGCACGCAGTATCATATCTCCCATTTCATCTTCATCTACCTCATCTTCCATTTCCATAATATTGTCCTCAAGTACATCGCTCCTTTTTTGGCCCTCTATATACTCCTTCCACCTTTCTGCTTTCCCTTCTTTGCTTAGAACTGGGTTTCCATCTGAGCTCTTGATATTCATGCAAGTGGTTCTCTTCTCTCCATAGGTCTCTCTAATTTTCCTGTAGGCAGTATCTATCTTACCCCTGGTGAGATAAGCCTCTACAGCCTTACATTTGTCCTCTAGCCATGCCTGCTTAGCCATTTTGCACTTCCTGTCAATCTCATTTTTGAGACGTTTGTATTCCTTTTTGCCTGCTTCACTTACTGCATTTTTGTACTTCCTCCTTTCATCAATTAAATTCAGTACCTCTTCTGTTACCCAAGGATTTCTAATAGCCCTCGTCTTTTTACCTACTTGATCCTGTGTTGCCTTCATTATTTCATTCCTCAAAGCTACCCATTCTTCTTCTACTGTATTTCTTTCTCCCATTCCTGTTAATTGTTCCCTTATGCTCTCTCTGAAACTCTGTACAACCTCTGGTTTAGTCAGTTTATACAGGTCCCGTTTCCTTAAATTCCCACCTTTTTGCAGTTTCTTCAGTTTTAATCTACATTTCATATCCAAAATGTTGTATTCAGAGTCCACATCTGTCCCTGGAAATGTCTTACAATTTAAAATCTGGTTCCTAAATCTCTGTCTTACCATTATATAATATATCTGAAACCTTTTAGTATCTCCAGGGTTCCTCCATGTATACAACCTTCTTTCATGATTCTTGAACCAAGTGTTAGTTATGATTAAGTTCTGCTCTGTGCAAAATTCTACCAGGTGGCTTCCTCTTTCATTTCTTAGCCCAAATCCATATTCCCTACTACGTTTCCTTCTCTTCCTTTTCCTACTGTCGAATTCCAGTCACCCATGACTATTAAATTTTCGTCTCCCTTCACTACCTGAATAATTCCTTTTATCTCGTCATACACTTAATCAATTTCTTCATCATCTGCAGAGCTAGTTTGCATATAAATTTGTACTACTGTAGTAGGCGTGGGCTTCATGTCTATCTTGGCCACAATAATGTGTTTACAATGCTGTTTGTAGTAGCTTACACGCACTCCTATTTTTTATTCATTATTAAACCAACTCGTGCATTAGCCGTATTTGATTTTGTATTTATAGCCCTGTATTCACCTGACCAAAAGTCTTGTTCCTCCTGCCACTGAGCTTCACTAATTCCCACTATATCTAACTTTAACCTATCCATTTCCCTTTTTAAATTTTCTAACCTACCTGCCCGATTAAGCGATCTGCCATTGCACGCTCCGATCCGTAGAACGCCAGTTTTCTTTCTCCTAATAACGACGTCATCCTGAGTAGTCCCCGCCCTGAGATCCAAATGGGGGACTATTTTACCTCCAGAATATTTTACCCAAGAGGACGCCATCATCATTTATTCATACAGTAAAGCTGCATGCCCTCGGGAATAATTACGGCTGTAGTTTCCCCTTGCTTTCAGCCGTTCGCAGTACCACAACAGCAAGGCCATTTTGGTTAGTGTTACAGGGCCAGGTCAGTCAATCATCCATACTGTTACCGCTGCAACTACTGCAAAGGCTGCTGCCCCTCTTCGGGAACCATACGTTTGTCTAGCCTCTCAACAGATACCCCTCCATTGTGTTTGCACCTACGGTACGGCTATCTGTATCATTGAGGCACGCAAGCCTCCCCACCAATGGCAAGGTCCATGGTTCATGTTGCATCTTATTAGCCAAAGATGATGTATGCTAACAGGCAAGGGGTGGGGCATTTGCTGTTTAACTCCATGTCACCACCACATACTCAGCAGCTGACATCAGTGGTTAGTGTCCACAGTTCTTGTACTATACCATCATCTCCTTCCACACATCATCACTGGGCATATCATGTAATTTATTTTTAACTTAATGTTTATTATATTAGGTTGCTGTATAAGTTTGTAGCATTTTTATCTTGTGTGGTGTTATACCAATTGCTATGAGTTCATTCCTCAATTGTCATTTTTTATTTGTAGGTAATCAATGCTGTCTGCATTTACATATTATCATTTTGTCATTTGGAGATAGAAAGTGGAGTTGTGGATGCTAGAAAATGGAGTGCCAAGTGTAGAAATAGGAACATTTCTGACATATTCCTCTGTTTTAGTTCATTAGAGGGGTGGAAGCAGCACAGACAGCCATAAACATTTTCACCATGTTTGGGGATAATGTCACTGGACAGAGCATGGCAAGAAAATGGTTTTCTCATTTTTGGGAGAATCATTTTGACATTAGTGACTGTTCACATGCATGAAGACCTTCCTCAGAGTTTGATGATGATCATTTAAACACATTAATCAAAAATGATCCACACCAGTGCCCTTGAGAACTGGCAAATGCGGTGAACTATGATCACTCCACCATCACGTGACATTGGCAAACAATGGGGAAGGTTAAAAAATTGCATTTATAGGCACTGCTAGCTCTAAGCCAAAATCACAAAAATCAGCAGGTGGTTGTCTGTGCATCTCTGCTTGCTCGTCATCAGTTGGTTCGTGAACAATACCAATCATTCCTACCCTGTATTGTTAGTGGTACTGTAATCTTATCCCCGACACATCACTATTAAAATTCTCTGTCTATAAAAGTTTTGAAAGCTCCAAGAGGCATAAGATATACAAAAGAGAAACTTATTACTTATGTTCCTTATCTCGTTGTTGTAGTTGTTGTTGGCTCCAAATCTTGTTGTCTCTAGGGGTACATTCCTGTGGCTGAAATTTTGATTTAACAAATTCCTGATAACTGAATAACTGATGAAGATTTGCCTGTTGCCGTGAATATCTTTTATTTTATCTCATTCTTCTAAATCACACTGACTTTACAATTTTCATTTTTATCACAACAAAAATTACATTATTAGTAACACACTGAAAAACATGTCTGATTCCATCAGTCATGCCCACTTCTCCCTAACATTCTGTGGCACTAACAACATTCCAAAGAGTTTACAAAGCAAAGGAGTTTACAAAATTTCTCGATAAAAGAAGAATCATCACCAAGTTATATCATTAAAATTAAATGAGTCCAGAAATAAATTTAATAATTATTGTCAGATTCTGCAAATTAATAATAGTAATTTTAAGTATGCCAGAAATTTTTCAAACATTTCTCAAGGAAGAGTAATTTTAACCGTAAGTACATATTGATTCAAAATCATATGAAGTTCATTCAGTTAGACAGCTGATAATGTTCACCTATACAAGAATAGATTTTGTACATGGTATTGGTTATTTCTATATGAAAAAAGGTAATGTTAAAGGAGGGTGACCCACTACAATACCCCCTCACAAAATTTGGGAACAGAATGTTTACAATATTTTGTGACAAGGCTATAAGGTCTGCTAAACAGTGAACAAAATGGTGCCCAGGATTGCATATAGGTGTATAGAAATATCTGATAGCTAACATATTACAGGAAACATAAAAAATATCTATTATACAAATCATAATCCATACATATATCAGGATATGGCATTCAGATTTTCAGGTCTGTGGAACATACTATCACAAGACAGATAATAGCAGATCAAAACTATAACATTACACCATTAAACTATAGAAATAATTACAGAGACAATGTAAATTACTAGATTTAAAATTTTCTAAGTTAAGATCTATACAATTAAACCTTCAAAACCTTCAAAAGAGAAGAGAAAAGATTTCAGAGCCTAAGTGTACGACAAGGAGCTAACACAAAAAACTCACAATGACGGGTACAAACCAGAAGAATGTACTCAACCATGAGAGGAATCAATCAGCCACATAAACTGTAGTATTCAAGGATAAGTTGCACACACACACACACACACACACACATACACACACACAGTCACGATGACCTGGGGTACCAAAAACAGAGTTAACCATGAGTCTGTCCACAACTCAAGTTTCTATCAGATACAATATTGTAATACTCAGGATAAATACAGGTAAAAAAATTCATAAATAGCTTTGAATGATGACATAATCGAGTAGCTTGAGGACCAAAATCAGTGTATGAAATTAAAAGTGTACATCTTGTTATATTCTTTATACTAGTAAATGTCTTATACACTATTTACTAATTGTCCATGCAAACTAATCTACATACAAAAAAGCCTAAAAGATTCGTTTACAGCTGATAGAAAAATACTGATTTAAAGTTACATAATGTATTCAGAAGTTAATCCCCCTATGTGAAAAAATATACATTTATGTGGAATAACACTGTCTTTGGCAGTCTTTGCTAACAATTTACAAATCTCAGTCACAACAGTGATATATTTATCAGATGCTTGAGTACATTACCCAGCACCCACCATCTCTTACAAGTTGACTGGTCCAGGAGGTTACAGCCATACCACAGTGTGGGGAATGGATCTGCCCACATCTTTCAGTTTCCTCCTTAGAGTTCTCATCACATGCTCCAATGGGATAGGTAACTTTCTGTCTTGCAATCACATCAAATCCCGAAAAATTGTTTTGTGTACTAAATATGCTCTTCAGTACCTCCTTCACATCACATGAGATATGTTCTTCTTAGTACATTTCCAAAATCAATTATATGGGATTTATGTCAGTTGAGTGTAAAAAAGTGTTCACATTTGAAACATTGATATTCAGAGTTAAATGTAAGGTAATGTTAATGCCATCACTATAGAGTGTGCAGCAGCCTCACTTCTGCTTGCACCATGTCATCACTGTCCAAGTAAAGTGCTTGAAGGTGTCCTTTATGTTTTGGAAACAGATGAATATCAGATGGGGCCTAGTTGGGACTGTATGGAGGATTGGCAATGAGAGTGAACTCAGGATGTTGGATTGTTGCAGATGTCACAGCACTCACGTCTGGCATAGTCATGCTAAAGGAGAGAGTGCCATTGTGTGGATAAACTCTTTAAATTTGAAACTTGATTACAGCATTCTGTTTCTCATGTGCTGACATAGTTATGTTACATACTACCATGTTACACACTACAGTTCAGAGCCCTCTAGCAGCAGTGGGTTACAAATACATAGACATGAAGAATAAAGATTTAGAAAGTTAATAATATTTGTTTTATTTAAAAAGCCTGAAGGGTTTTCACATAAAGAGTGGCAGGCACTACTTTTCAGCATACCCTTGTATATTATGAGAAAATAAACTGTTGTAGTGGCCAGGGGGAATGGTCAATACTGTACATGGATGGGTTGTGTCGGTGTTTTATGGTGAGTGTAGTTCATGAAATAGTATCAGATATATGCTGCTACATTCATAGTGCTTGATGCGCTGGACACACCTCCTTTAGAGCATGGCATAGATGACCCGAGGTGCACTCTGTTGCCTGCTGTTAGCCAGGAAGCCGACCATGATGTAGGCACACAAGAATGCTGACACCCAGTAGCCCACTCAGTGGCATATGCCCCAGTTATAGTGTGGCTGCCTGTGGTAGGCACCAGCAGAATGGAGGTCAGTCAGAAATACTGTAGAGGATGAGAGCTTTTGGTGTTGGACCTCACCCCAGAGTTGAGGTGTCATCCTCTGGATGTGGATCTCACCCTTGTGAGTTTAGGTGCAAGGTACCAGGGTGCTCACACCAGCATAGAAGGCTCAGTGGCTGTACAGCCCCAGTCACACTCTGTTGCTCTCTAGGGCAGGAGACTGGCTTCTGCTGAGGTAATCACAGAGACAGTTCACCAATAGAAAAGTGCCAAATCAAAGGAGGAGGGCTTAATATTGAGAAGATGGCCCAGCGATGATTGGGGGCCCCAACTCATCATGGCTGCTTGCTGGCTCATATTGCTTTGGTGCCTGCTATAGTCCTGTCATCATAGTAGTTGCTGCTGGACTGATAATAACTCACTAGAATTGATGGCTATTTATATTGGTCTGGTCAGAAGCTCATTTGTTGTTGTGCACTGGTTCCAACCATGTATGAAACAAAAATCTGTGTCTTGGTGGTGTAGTAACCACCCAGCATGTCCTGTAAATGCCCTGTCTTTCTGCTCCATCATCAAGATTGTGGCGCTCAGCCTGGCTCACCTTACAAAGCATAAACAGTCCTTTTGTTGCAATAGGCATACCAAAACCTTGGGAGCTACCAGTTAATTATGGGTTCTTCAACTGCTTTGTCTAAGCTGCTATTTCGTATAGTGATAAACTAGTGAATGCAGTACCATCTGTTCTATTCTGTCTAAGTGAGATATGATACTGGCATCCAGATAATTGCCTATCCAGACCAAATCCAGCTTCCAGGGCACTGATCTGGATCTTGCCTGGCAGGATATATATGACTCACTCAGATTATTGCTATAGTATTCAGTTACCTGCATTAATTCACATGCAGTAAACCAAAGCACTATTTGTGTTTCTAGGGACAATTTATCATTCTCTAAGCTTAAACTTCTCTAAGCAAATAGTAAATTCATTCAGGAGATATCTTGCTTTATTGCTCAGAGGCTCCTCTATTTCTACTTCATGCTGAATGCTGTTCAGAGATGTTTTTACAGTCACTATGCCCCCCCCCCCCCCAACCCACCACGTCATAAACAAACTTAGAAATTTGGCTGTACACTCTACATTGTGAACTGTCTTCAACTCAACTAAGCCAATTTCGACATATACACTGAACACTTGAGTAGTCAGTTAAACATTTTGTCTTTATAATAGAGGCCATGGAGCTTTCAATGAGACCCCATAACCATATTTAGCCGTATTTTGCCAACTGAAATAAAAGATATGTATCTGACAGTGTTAGGATGTAGATAAGAAAATGTTTGCTTTTTCAGATTACTCAGATGTTTCAAATACATTTGAAAATGTGAACAGTCTCATGCAGAAAAACCAATGATCATTTACTATCTGCAGGAGATAGGTACACGAAACTGGCTTGTGGTGGATTAGAGAAATGGGTAGTAGATTTTCTATGGATGCCATTATTATTAGTAACAACTGAAACAATCTGAAAACCTATAGCTTTTGCGCTTGTTACTAATATCCTTAATACATTAAACAGGCTCTCTACATTTAGTTTCTTCACACTCTGTGTATGTACTTCATTTTTGTACAGAGAAAATGTACTTTGGATCATAACCATATGTGTGCTGATGATGAAAAGCTGTCTGGTTTCCAGATTGATGGCTGTGATAAAATACCATGATATTTCAAAGAGTGTCAGACTCATTTTCTTCTCGCAAAATCTATATTCACACTAGTTACTATATCAGCAGTATGTATCCAAAACCTTTCCAGTTATATTTCCTCCTTTATAAGATACATATGTCTTGATATTAGTCTCATCTAGCATGAAGATCACAAATATTTTATGTGGTTCAATACATGAAATTTCATCCCTCAACTAGCTTAATAAATTAGGATTATTTGGGTTCACATGCATGTATCAGCTAAGTTTTCATAATGAATTTCAACAAGCTGTAGATAGTCACAATAACTTGTATGTATGTGGATAAATAACAAAAAAATAGAGAAATGAATCAAAAACTCTGGATTAAACTTATGATGAATATTAGACTGGAGAGAGACTGCAGTATATGCCTCCATGAATGAAATAACCTTCCACATACCGTCTTCAAGAAGGGAGTGAATAATTACGTATCTTGTATAAATCACTCTCTCTGCTACTAATCTATAGATACTTTCATTGCATTTCCAACTTCAGTTACACTGCTGTCTCTCCATGGAAATGTATTGGCAACAGTTCCTATACCCTTTGTGGGGACACAAGCTCTATGGATTTCTGTCCCCAAGAATATCGCTGCAAAACCAGGATTTTGGAAGTGTGTTCTGAGACAATTGTATCTGTCTGCATAAGGTGTATAAATAAATATTGTGTATGTGAATCAGTAATGCTGACAGTCTTTACATATTATGAACATCGTGTTTGTTACTCAATTCCTACATTGGTGAACCTTACTTTTTTTACTATTGCGCTGCGGGCTTTTTTTGCGACACATTGCTCCATCTCCACCAATGTGAGAATCCAACACCATGCCAATGTGAATCCTACACCCAATGTCAGTCAACGAGGTACAGTCAATGATAACAAGTGTTGTGATTGTTTATTTAACAACTTTTCACTGCTGCAAGACAGAAATTGCAACATTTCTGTGTTTTAACCTCACAACAATGCAATCATTGTCACATCAGCGCACACATAAAGACTACAAAATTTAAATTCCATTGACCACAGTGTCTTTGATGAACACCTGAAAATAGCGCTATTAGTGCTTATGTGGACACTAACCTCGTCAGACTACATAACAAAGGGACAATGACGATCGACAGTAAAGAGCAATAGTGCTATCCTGCCGCCCCCGCCATTCTCGAGAGCAGTATTCCAATTGATATACATGTAGCTAGTACTAATGCTACCTGCAAGTCTCCCTATCAGCCGAATGACTTTACCACTACTGAGATGTCAGGCATTGACAAGTTAATTACGGACACCAACCACGGTGACGTAACAAACGCTGAACAATCAGTGACAACAAACAAACATGCAGGTCAGTGTATTTAGTTGTCTCAGGGACAGATAGTGCCAGTTAACAGTGATTATGAACAGAACGGTATATTTCTGCAAACCACTTTTGCTCTGTCGTGTCACGTGGGTGACATCACAGCAGCCGCGGCATGTACCATGGCAACCCTCAGGCATGACATCACGGCCCCGCCGGCCACACAACTCCCCACATCCCAGCTCACGCAGGGATACACTGATGCCTGCTGCGTGCTGGTACAGATGCATGACATGACTGTTTTACCATGACCACACATCAACAGCTACCAGGATGCCACAACATTCGCATAACAGCACTACGATCACAAGATGGATATCAGAATTACAACCTGACTGCTACACCACCTGCACTGACAATGAAGGGCGTCAAATTCGAGCCAGACATCAACACCACACAAACAGTAAACCCTGTGCCACATGAGTCAACCACCTACCAGAGATTTATCCAGCCGACGATGATTACACAACACTTCACTGATCCTCTTGCGCCATGATGGCTTCTGAACGACCATGACTTCACCTTACCTACTGCAATGTGCATTACAACTGAGGGCAGCATAGCCATTAACACGGACTTACTTGCTACACCACTCCTGCCATGCGCTATGTTTTGTTACACCGACGCAACCACAACAGAAGAGTGTTCACAGTGGACTAACACTGCCAGAAAACTGTGATATCCAATGGCATGATATTTCTCCACAGTCCGCCAATGCCTCTAACCTCATGCAGGTGATGGCATAGAGGTATCAGCTGCACTGTGACACTCGCTACTCCAAGGGTGTGATGTCACCGCCTGGCTGGCTGTGCCACATGCCGGACCATAACTTCAACTGGAATATCACACCACACCACATCCAACGACTTTCTTTATGGCTGAAATGGTGGAACCGGTGCTTGGAGCTGACTTACTCCATCATTACCGCCTCATCCTGGACCTCAGTAGGACTCTGTTATTACAAGCCAACAGACTACCCTCTATAGGGGGTGTCTGCAGTGACAGTCTACCGTCCACCAGTCCACCACAGACCCTCCCTTTTCCCTGCTAGTCATTGAGACCACAGTGGATCTTTCATTACAGTGTGCAACACTGTCCAACAAACTCCACAAAAATACACTACTGGCCATTAATCACCCATCTCTTTGGTTTAAATTGTTTATAAAAAAAATCACTATCAGTATCACTTTAGTAAATTTCAATCTAACAGTAGCTTCCTATGATAATCACTTTAGTAGATTTCAATTTAATTCTAGCTTCCTATGATAATCAATTAGTTATTAAGCTTACTTCTCTCTGCTGGCAGCATCGGCCTTTTAAATCACTCCCCTTTTCCTTATTTCCACCCTAAGCTGTTTCAAATACAGTAACTACATTTCACCTCTTACGACAGAGGATACACAGTGACACACAGCCGTCACTGTTTTGGTCATATTCTCATTGCACCGAATACCACTTCTCCATTTTCTATACCCCTGCAACCTCAGGAAATCTCTTGCGATCGCCTTTCTTCCAGCACTCGCGGAGTCACAAACAGGGCGTGCAAAATCTCGGCCACCCCTGTGTTATGGCACTTCGCGGAAGCAGCGGTCAGTGCCCCTCGCAGCAGGTAGTGCCTAACAAAGAGACAAACCAGTCTGCCACCCTACTCCAGGCTGCCCAGCGGAATGCGTCAGAGCTTTTAGTAGCGCACTGCAACATCCAGTCCTTACCTGCACATTACGAAGAACTTAGCCTCTTCTTCAACCAACTAAACTACCACGTAATCCTCTTATCCAAAATGTGGTTAAAACCACACATATCCTCTGTATCTATTCATCTCCCAGGGTACATATTTCTTAGGGCAGACAGATAAAAAAGGCGAGGTGGTGGGGTCAGTGTGTATATATGAACAGATCTCAAAGCGGAAGTCTTATGTACGTCAAACCCTGCTGAAGAAAAAGAGGCTGAATTCATGTTCACTGAAATAAATATCCAAAGTCGGAAGTTCTTGACTGGTGTCGTGTACAAGATGCCAAAAATAAGCTCAATGAGTTCCTTTCAGTCAGAATTACATTCACTTCAGTGTCAATATGAACACGCCATTGTAATGGGTGACTTGAACGTAGACCTGCTAAGACACACCCCCTCCACAGTAAACCTAAGAAGATTGTTTAGCTGCAATAGCATGCACATTCTTCCATTACAACCTACATACCATATGGCGCTCAGTCATACTCTTATAGATATACCGTATTTACTCGAATTTAAGCCGCACTCGAATATAAGCCGCACATGAAAAATGAGACTCGAAATCAAGGAAAAAAAATTTTCCCGAATCTAAGCCGCACCTGAAATTTGAGACTCGAAATTCAAGGGGAGAGAAAAGTTTTAGGCCGCACCTCCAAATCGAAACAAAGTTGGTCCATTGTAATATGAGACATAATTTAGGTCGAATGAAAGACGATACAGCTACAGTAGTTTGGTTCGAGTCGTAAGCTTAGCAGTTAAGCTTTACCAGGTAGCCATTGCTATGCGTCAGGCGCTCCGTCCATATTTATATGGGTACCCTTCCTTTTTCACGTGCTTCGTCTGGTTTGAATCGATTGCTTATTTTGCTATGATCTGATAAGTGCTGTTTTCTTTGTTATAGGTGTTTACGTCACTCTAAGCTGAAAATGCATTACTGTACTGTGTAATGCATTGTTTGTCGCATTTTGATAGTGCGTGTTTACGGCCTGTCGTCGCCCGCGGCATGACTTGCTTTTGTGCGCGCTACCGCCACTTAAAAAAAAAGAGGAATCGTCTCATTAGCGAAACAATGGCAAGAGACTGCTATTTGTTGTTACTTACACTGCTGCTTTCTTTGATAATGATCAAAAAGGACCAAATGCGTATGATAGAACACGTGTATGATAGAACATGTTCTGAACGAGAGTTTTGCGAAAATTTTCCTCCGTTTGAAAATCTTTGCGGCCGCTTCTTTAGTACATCAAATTCTGCACAGAAATTAGTCATCTTACATTTAAAATACAGTCAGTTGCCGTGCTTCATTTCTGACTGTATCACTATTAGGCATAAGAATAATACGAATATAAACATGACACGATATGTATATTCTTGCGCGTTTGCTGTTGTCTCACTCTAGTTTCGTAGTTTATTACGCAGACAGGATTTAAATGAGATAGCAGCAAACACGAAAGAATACTTGGCAAAATGTTTATATTCGTATCATTCTTATGGTGAAGAGAATACTGCATGTGATTCACATTTCATCAGGTTCCTATTAGTAACCATCTCTTCTCACAGGTAGGAAAAAACTCTGAACGTAGAGTTGGCCATATTGCCAAACATCCCTAACAGTCTTGCCAGTCGGATTTTCGTAGTACATTGAAATTCTGCTACATTCGAAGATGAACAATACGGAATTTGTATTTACTTCGTTGGATAATGTATGAAAATGCAGTGGTCGAAACTCGGGGCGGAGAAAAAAAAAGCTCGTCTTCTACCTTTTTTTTTAAATTTATTTACTGATGCAGAGGTTTTGGCGCCAGTATTTATCTTTGTGCCCACAAAGCATGCTTGTGTAGCGCTACATATATTCGACGGCAGAAGTTAGTTGTGGCGGCACCTATCAACATTTTTCAGAACTTCCGCTTGCTTTGCACTCGATTCTAAGCCGCAGGCGGGTTTTTGGATTACAAAAACCGGAAAAAAAGTGCGGCTTAGATTCGAGTAAATACGGTAATCGCAACGAAACAGACTGACAAAGTTAGAGATGTTGGTCAAACTTTGGCTCCATGCCTCTCAGCACATGATGTAATATTCCTGGCCTACTCTGTGCAGCCCCCAAGGATAAAATCACATTACATAACTTGTAGGAATGTGAAATGTATTGACCTTGATGCTCTAACAGCCAATTGCTCAGAAATCTCATGGCATCAAATAATCAGAGAACCTACAATCGATGGCAAAATTAATGAACTTGATGATAAACTCACTGCCCTCTATGACAAACATGCACCTGTACGCACAATGTGCTTAAGAAAATCTCCTGCTCCATGGCTGACAGCTGAATTATGTCAAATGATGAATAATAGGGATGCTGCACACATGAGTTTCAAGGCAGATCTGAAACCTGAGCGTTTCGCACAATATAGAAAACTATGGAACAGAGTGAAACATTGCATTCACAATTTTAAATTCCGGCACAGTTGCTCCCTTGTATGCAGCGATCTGGCGCTCGCGACTCTATGGAAGAACCTACGTAGCTTGGGGGTCGGAAAGGCAAAATCGGAAACAGCTTTCCATGTCTCAGCTAACGAATCAAATGAATTCTTCTCTGCACCTCTGAATACCCACACGGCTGATAATTACCGTCTACAAGAATCCCCTAACTGGATAACCGACAATGATACATTCCACCTAAAACACGTAACAATAAATACGGCAAGAAAAGCAATAATGAGAGTCTCTTCTGATGCGATAGGCAATGACAGTATCAGTATAACCATGATTAAGAATATTGCCGATATCTTAGTACCTGTCTTAACTGACATATTTAATTTTTTCCTTGTGTACGGAATATACCCCACTGCATGGAAAAGAAGCATAATTCGACCCATCCCTAAGATCGAAAACCCGCAACTGCCTAGTGATTACTGACCAATTAGTATACTGCCTACCATTTCAAAAGCACTTGAATATATTGTTCATCATCAAATCACTGAACACCTGCATGAATTCAGCCTATATGACAAATTTCAATCCAGTTTCCGTAAACATCACAGCACAAGCACTGCTCTAATTAAATTAACTGATGGCCTGAAATATGCCATCAACAGCCGAAAGGCAACAATATTGATGCTACTAGATTTCAGCAAAGCTTTTGATACTGTTAACTTCGAGACATTGCTCACAAAAATGCAACAGCTTAATTTCTCAGATAGTGCAATGAGATGGTTTGAAAGCTACTTAAAAGACAGACAGCAATGTGTTGTCTGCGTAAATGAAAAATCTTCCTGGAAACATGTCTCCTTGGGAGTGTCACAATGATCAGTGTTAGGACCACTTTTGTTTTCTTTATAAGTCGATGATATTTCATCAGTTCTGTCCTCCTGTAAATATCATTTCTATGCTGCCGACCTCCAGCTCTACCTAAGCATTAGACCCAAAGATATAAACACTGCCATCACTCAGATGAATGACGATCTGTCTTCAGTAGTGACATGGGTGAAAAACCTGGGGCTTAAACTAAATGCAAAAAAGACACACGTAATCTTAATAGTGCATCAGAAATTAATAAGTTCAGATTTTCATGAACGGCTGCCTCCTATTCTGCTCGATGATATTCCAATACCATATCAAAAAACAGGAAAGAACTTGGGTGTAACTTTGGATGATAATCTCAATTGGGCGAAGAATACAGTCGTAGTGTGCCGAAAGACATCTGCTTGTCTCTATGCTCTCAAAAAGTTTCGGAACATATTTCCACAGGACTTGAAACACCAACTCGAGCAAGCACTCGTTCTACCGAACCTTCACTGTTGTGATGTAATTGAACAAGGCATGAGTAGTGAAAACAACCGACGGCTAGAACTAACTATGAATGCCTGTGTGCGTTACACCTGCAACATTCGCCGATATGATCATGTTGGTGCTTCATACTCCCAGCTAGGGTGGCTGCAGCCAGACAAATTGCATGACTACCACACTCTATGTCTACTTCACTGACTCCTCATCGTGCAAGCACCCCAGTATCTTGCTTCAGAGATTAAACACCTTTCACGCCATCATAATTGAAATGTGAAGTCACTCTTATTGGGTATCCTAACTGTGCCCATTCACAAAACAAAAACTTTTGCAAACTCCTTCTCAGTTACCGCTGTCCACCTCTGGAACAAACTGCCCTTTACCTTGTGCGAAATTCAATCCCCTGCTGTTTTTAAGAAGAAGTTGAAGTATTTCCTACTATCATCCTCATAGCGTTTTCCACAAAATTAATGTACAAGGCCAATCCTCTGCTCTGTCAAATAGCAAAGCTAGTGTCTCCTATCTTGCTCCTTTCTCTTCTTCCTCTTCATCTATCTCTACTAACCATGCAATCTTCTTTTTCTTTATATTTCCTTAATTATGTTACATCATGTCTCTATTCTTCTCCTCCCTTCACCATCAGTCTCCCTTATACTCCCTGCTGCTAGCACTTCTATCTAAAATCTGTCTCTTTCATAATGTCTAATTATAACAGTACTTATCATCTATGAATATAAACTCTATATGCATGTATTATTTCAAGTGTGCCTTTGTAATTATTTATTTCACTTTTTGTACTAGATGTAGTTTAGCATGCCTACCAAAACATATGAATGTAAAATAAGTAGAATGCCTGGTTAGATGTAAGAGAGGGCCTGATGGCCCTTATCTTGCCAGGTTAAATAAATAAAATTAAAATTGCTACACCACGAAGATGACATGCTACAGATGTGAAATTTAACCGACAGGAAGAAGATGCTGTGATATGCAAATGATTAGCTTTTCAGAGCATTCACACAAGGTTGACGCTGGTGGCAACACCTACAATGTGCTGACATGAGGAAAGTTTCCAACCGATTTCTCATACGCAAACAGCAGTTGACCAGCTTTGCCTCGTGAAACGTTGATGTGATGCCTTGTGTAAGGAGGAGAAATGCATATCATCACATTTCCTACTTTGATAAAGGTCGGATTGTAGCCTATTGCAATTGCGGTTTATTGTATTGCGATATTGCTGCTCTCATTGGTCGAGATCCAATGACTGTTAACAGAATATGGAATTGGTAGGTTCAGGAGGGTAATACGGAATGCTGTGCTGGATCCCAATGGCCTCGTATCACTAGCAGTCGAGATGACAGGCATCTTATCCGCATGGCAGTAACAGATCGTGCAGCTATGTCTCGATCCCTGAGTCAACAGATGGGGACGTTTGAAAGACAACAACCATCTGTATGAACAGTTTGACGATGTTTGCAGCAGCATGGACTATCAGCTCGGAGACCGTGGCTGTGGTTACCCTTGATGCTGCATCACAGGCAGGAGTGCCTGCGATGGTGTACTCGACAACGAACCTGGGTGCACGAATGGCAAAACGTCATTTTTTTTGGATGAATCCAGATTCTGTTTACAGCATCATGATGGTCGCATCCATGTTTGGTGACATCGTGGTGAACACACATTGTAAGCGTGTATTCGTCATCGCAATACTGGCCAGCGTGATGGTATGGGGTGCCATTGGTTATACGTCTCTGTCACCTCTTGTTCGCATTGACGGCACTTTCAACAGTGGACGTTACATTTCAGATGTGTTATGACATGTGGCTCTACCCTTCGTTCGATGCCTGCGAAACACTACATTTCAGCAGGATAATGCACAACCACATGTTGCAGGTTCTGTACGGGCCTTTCTGGATACAGAAAATGTTCAACTGACGGCCTGGCCAGCACATTCTCCAGATCTCTCACCAATTGAAAACGTCTGGTCAATGGTGGCCGAGCAACTGGTTCGTCACAATATGCCAGTCACTACTCTTGATGAACTGTGGTATCGTGTTGAAGCTGCATGGGCAGCTGTACCTGTACATGCCATCCGAGCTCTGTTTGACTCAATGCCCAGGTGTATCAAGGCCGTTATTATGGCCAGAGATGGTTGTTCTGGGTACTGATTCCTCAGGATCTATGCACCCAAATTGCGTGAAAATGTAATCACATGTATAATATATTTGTCCAATGAATACCCCTTTATCATCTGCATTTCTTCTTGGTGTATCAATTTCAATGGCCAGTAGTGTATCATGGCCTATGAAAACATCTGGAAAGAGAACAGCAAAACGAGTACAGAGAATGAGCAGCTGAGCAGCCGCAATCATGAACTGGACAGACAACTGCAATGAATCCGGTGGCAACTACAGATGACCCAGTGCACCCGAGAGCCCCAGGATAACTGTACAACCACTAGCATGGAGATACAAGTTAGTAAAGTGTCTATTACACTTAGTGATGCAGCTCTCACAAGCGTGTTGGACAGTGACAGTCTTTACACTCTCATGAGCAGGTCAAATAGCATCAGTGTTTCTGCTCTCATGAGTGAGTTACCCACCAACAAGGCCACCACCCCTGCAGACAGATCAGACAACAGGATTTTGCCCTCAGGACCACCCCTACCAAACAAAGCAGTTAGCATTGTTATGGATGGCACTGTCCACATAATTAATATGACTCCGGGACCTCCTGTACACTGCTGTCCCGACCAACATGCTCCCCCCTCCCCCCCGCCACCTCCTCCACTCCCCAGAAACTCAAGGCAGCCATTTAAAAATTTCTCCATGAGAGTATGATCAGACCTTCGGATAGGGCATGGGCATCACCTATCACTATGCAGCCAAAGAAAGACATTACATGGCGCCTCTGCAGTGAATAATGGCAATTCAACACAAGAATGATTACAGATGAAGGTTTTTCATCTACCTTGATACATGTGGGCTGGTTCCCCTTATTCCGCCTCAGTTATAGTGTGTTGACAATTGCTGCCAAACACTGTCTCCATGTACGCGTACACCATAATTGCTCTGCCAGACAAATATTTGGGGTTACATTCGTCTAGTATGAGACATTCCTGGCAGGGTCCACTGGTGGGCGAAACACACAATAACCTTGGTTTCAGTGTGAGACGGTGGTGGGGTGGGTAGATTACTGTGGCCTGTTGTGGGGTTATGAACCATTGAGGGCTACAGCAGGATGAAGCCTCTCCGTTGTTTTTAAGTTCACAGTTTAATACAATACAATACAATACAGTGATTATAGATAACTACCCAGTCCCCAATATTCAAGATTTTGCATGAGTTGGCAAGGCAACCATCTTTAGCGTAGTTGACTGTAAAGTAGTGTACTCTCAAATACCTATGGCCCAGGAGGACATTCAAAAAACAGCCGTTATCACTCCATTCAGTTTACATAAATTCTTATTGAAGCCATTTGGATTGTAAAATGCTGCACAGACATGGCAAAGATTCATTGATGGGTTGTTTTTCAATGTTCCACACTGTTAACACTATTTAGATGATTTAACTGTATTCTTAAAATCCACAGAAGAATACGAACAACACCTATGTGGAGTATACGACAATCTACCACAATGTAATGGCAACTTATACCGCCGAATGTATCAGGATGACGATGACCAAATGTAGCGGGAAGAGGTAGAAGACACCATATTAAGACTCGTCCAAGCTTTCCAAGTGATTTATTGTTTCCAACTACAGTGCCGTGTTCCCCTCTGTCTGCGTCACTGGGACTTAAAATGCTGAGGACACCACTTCACTGTCTTGAAAATGGCTTGGTGCAGAATGGCTGCCTCAAGAAACCATGCACCCCTGTGTGTTGGCCTGGTACGCCAGCACAGTTGCGGCATTGTCAGGATGCTGGTCTGTGTCCCTGCTGACTCAGCGCCGCTCAGTGTGAGCCTCAGGCAGCCAGCTATGTCCTTCTTTGCCATCATGGCTGAGATTGCAGTGACAACAAGCACCTGCGATCCCAAATCTGCGGCCCTCACCTCTGGATGGCTCTGGCATTTGTTGGAAGCCAGGACGACTGCCCGCGGTAGCGAGCCTTGAAGTGGCCATCCGCTGGCTGGCTACAGGCCCCACTTCAGCCTTAGAGGGTCAAACCAGTGACCAGCCGTCGGCTGGAACTCTGGCACCCCATCTGCTGCTGCATGTAGCTGGTGGTGTGACATGCCCTGCAGTCCAGGAGAGCTGCCACACTTGAATGAATCTCGTTAGAAACCCGCACCTATTTATATGCAGCTGTGCACCTCTGTTTTGCCATACATGCCGCTTTGCGTCACATACTCATAACATGCTAGGTTGGCCAGTGGGCCCCTTCTGCCTGTGATTTGTGACATGCAAAACTGCTACGTATACTCTTTCAGCAATTTGATGGCCCTGTGGCCTCTATTCTACTTCGCAACTGTTGGTATGCATAACTCACTGCAATCTGGCCTGCACCTGGCTGTAACTTGTGCTCAGAATATTGCACAAAACTAACTTTCCCTATCCTAAATGGTGGTGCCACTACAACAACACGGGGTGGACATTAATACTGACAAATGCCAACTGTGACAGCCTTGCATCATGTTTGTTGGCCACCTAGGTGACACAACAGGCATATGGCCCACACACAGAAAAACTGAGCAGATTACTAACTGGCTCCCTCCCAAAAATTACTAGGAAAAACGTAAATTTCTTGACATGATCAATTTCTACCAATGACACCTACCCCATGCAGCTGAAGCTCTACTTCCCATCACAGATTCTCTATTGGGGGGGTGGGGGGGGGGTGGGGGGGGGGGGAATACATAAGTAGAGAGGAAGCTAACATGGACAGCCAACAGATTGTGTTCAACAACATTAAAGCTCAACTAGCCCACACCATCATAGTAGCACTACCTTCACGGGACGCTCATCTTATCATTACATCAGACACAAACAAGTGAGTGATAGATTCTGTATTACAGCGGGAAGTGCCAGGGATGACACAATCTCTGCATTTTTCCTCAAGGAAACTGACAGACTCTCACAGGAAGTGGTTGACCTTCAACTGCCAACTACTGGCCATGTACGAAATGGTGCGCTACTTCCACAATGATATTGAAGAACACTTACTGTCTATACAGACCATCAACCTTTAGCTGAAGCAGTAAAGAATCCATCTGCCAATGCCACACCATGCAGGTTATGCACTTGGATCACATCTCATAGTTCACAATTCACAACAGACATTCACCATGTGCACGGAGTAGACAAAATGGTTACGGACTCCCTGTCCCGCCTAGCGGCCATGACCACTCAACTAGATTTCAGCAACCTCATGGATGCACATGCAACAGATATGGACCTGGCATGATTCTTGTTAATGGGGATATGGGATTACAACTACAGCAATGCCCAGTGCCCAGAACCAACAATTAGTTTGATGTGACATTTCAACAGGGAGACAATGACCTTTCATCCCTGCCAACTATCGCTGAACAATATTCAACTTGCTCCATAACTTAGCTCACTCCAGAGTGCGACCCATCATGAAACTAATTTTGGAGCATTATGTGTGACTGAATATGAAGAGGGATTGTGGCACTTGGACATGAGCTTGCATTCCTTGCCAGGGGGTGAAGACAGGACAACACAACCAGCCACCATCAGGGAGCTTCCCTACCATGAAGGGCTGTTTTTGCCATGCACTTGTAGATTTAGTGGGGCCAATATCTGAATCTAATGGATTTCATTATATCATATCAGTCATCGACTGAATGACTCAGTAGATGGAAGCCCCACTGCTCAGGGACTTACCAGTGGAGACAGTGGCGAGATTGTTCATCAACCTATGGATAGCGAGATTTGGCTGGCCTGAATCAGTAATAGCCAATCACGGCAGACAATTCAAATCAACCCTGCTAATAGAAGTGTGCCATCTCTGCAGCTGCCACCAATTCAATACCACAGCCTACCATCCACAATCAAATGGCCTAGTAGGACAGTGGCACACTGCTGAAAACAGTGCTGGTGTCCCACGATAATGAATGGTCTGCTGCTGGGTATCAGAACGACCCACAAAGAGGACCTTGACACCTCACTAGTGGAGATCCTATACAGCGAAGCTATTAGCCTCCTAGCAGAATTAGTCACACAGATAATGGAAAAAGGCATTGAGGACCTCCCAGACCTCGTATGACAGGTCAGAGAATGGATACACAGCATCAGAGACCCATCTCCCTCGCACCACACAATGCCTACTGTATTTGTGCACAAAAACCTACAGACCTGCACACACGTAATGCTATGCACAGATGCCATTAAGCCAGTGCTGCACCCAGTATGCAGTGGACTGCATAAATTACTAAGATGGGGACCCAGTACATTCAAAATCATGCTAGCCAGCAAACCCACTGTTGTGTTCATCAATAGACTGAAGCCAGCACGGATTTTGGTGTAGACGCAGGGGAACAATACCATCCCTTTGACTCCATGCCATGACACAGCTCCCTTTTCCATCACAGTCGATGTCAAGCACTATCTTCCTGAAGGTATCACAGAGTCTCTTTGTGACATAATGATCTTGGTAACTGCCACATATGAAAACTGACAGGTCGGCAATAGCATGGTTTTGTGATCATTGTACTACTCCACACAAATATTGCAATCAGCCAATACAGCTGCACTGTTATCTATGCTATCCAGAGACGGCATCCTACATGTGTCAGCCCAAGACCACAACATGGAAAACTGGACACAGGATCAGCCTACAACCACACCACAGCAGTTGTTCAACCACCAGCAGATGATCTAATGATGGCACCTCCAGTACCACCTACTCAGCCAGTACCGTCATCACAAACAGGCAGACCACTGTTCTGACCAAGACATCTAGACAATTATGAGCTAGACATCATCTCCAGAGATGACCTGCACCACACCACAACACAACTTCAGGACTCCATGCCTTTTGGAGGGGGAGCCCTGTGGGCATGCAAGCTCTATGGACTTCTGTCTCCAGGAATATCGCTGCAAATACATTATCTACCTTGGGTAGTGTGTTCTGAGACACCAAGTGTTTAAGTTGTATCTGTCCATATAATGTGTATAACTAAATATTGTGTTCATTACTCGATTCCTAAACCTTCATATGCTGTTCAACACTGAGGTTTCTACAAATTATTGCCGGCCCAACGTCATGTAGAATTTTTTAAAGTCAAAATACAGGAGCTGTTCACAATGTTTTTTCATGCATTTAGTTCACAGTTCAGATGTAGCTGTTATCATATCACCCTCAGCCATCTGTGGTCTTGGGGTTCCTGTTACAGTGTCCTTAATGAGAATTAGAACAGACAAAATACATATCACATGCGTAAACTTGTAGTGACAAAAACTATTTTTGCATGTAAAAGGCGATTTTCTTGTAAGCAGTGTGATAACAAAAATACTGCTTCCGCTCAGACGTCAATGTCTAATGAGTATTTTCATGTGTTTAACATCTGTGTCCATTTTATGAATGAAATGAGTACTCAAACAACTTTTCTTCATTAGTTTTTATTTAATGATTCATTTTTGTAACTGTTTTCAAACATCTTGATTCACCAGTATACTGTATACAGTGTGCTTGGTAAAAGTAGTTACAACATAAGAAACGATTGGATCACAGGTACAAGGGTAAGTGAAAAATTATATGCAGTGTGGCTATACCTTTTATTGCAATATATATATGGGGCACATATGTTAACATCCTTTTTCAATGGTTTCATCCTGCTTTTCAATGCATATGGTCTGTTGTTTTACCAGCTTCTTGATGCCCTCAGAAAAGAAGGTTTCCAGCTGAGCAATGAGCTATGCACGCATCGTCTCCATCACTCCTTGGTCCAGAGTGAATCAACAGCTGATTTGCAGATGGCTAATTAACAAATGATGTGCCACTTCATCAATAGTCATCCATTCATCTACTAGAACCACATCACATGTACACTTAATGTTGTCATCATTTGTAGCTGTGGATGGTTGTCCAACTCACTCCGCATGTCTTTGTGTGGTCATTTTTTAATTTTTCAGTCCATTTGGAGGCTCTACACTGTAGGAAGACACTGTTCCCATAGTATGCTGAAAGTTTTGGATGGACTGTGTTCTGCAATACATCTTCTGACCTGGATAACTGCTCATTGTTCCTCTTTGGTGCAAACTTCTAATGGAGTGGCCATGGTCTATCTGCAACAAAATGAAGAACAAGTGGAGGAATTTGGATCAAACTTTCACAGGGCTGCAACAGCATAACAATGAAAGAAATAATGACAGAGGTCAGTATGAACAATGTAAAAAGATTTATGACAACACTCCAGATAATTTTTGACTTACCCTTGAATGAGCAGTTCATAAAAGACATCACAATGTGCAACACAATTGAGTTATAGGCATCAAGCTATCAACTAGCATAGATGTGCATTTCAAAACAACAAACCAGACAAAATACGAACAGCATGCTGTTTGATCTTACATAACTTCACATCTGGTGCATGAACTTTCAGGACCAGAACTTCCAGAAAGTTTGTTCAAATACTGATGATTTTTCTATGCCCCATGCTCTGTGTTGGGTAATGGAGAAACATTTCAAGAGAAGTAAATATATAAGTACATTCTGAATACATGTAGAGCAGCAAATTTCATCAGTTCTTCAACTACAGGCAGCTGTTTGTTTTCAACAGGATGGTTTCACTTTGATGGTTTAATCAGTTGTTTATTGCGGTTTAATCAGTTGTTTATTGAAAGTGTTACCCACTTACTCATGTTGCCAGCCGTGTAGTTGATGCAGCGTTCTCACTACAATATAAGCTGACATCATTTAGCCATGAGTAATCTGAAGACAGTTGCTTAGTCAACGGATAATAGTCATCACATTTTAATGTTTTATACTGTACATGATCTAAACAATAATGTAAACTCTTGATTACCTGCAGTTAAGGAGCACTTGAAAACTGCAGATTATCAATTTCACTGCTAATATGCAGTTAAAGTATGCAGTAATGTACTAGAGTTCTTTGAGAACAAAAATTAATTACAGTATCATAGCTATAATCATTCACTAATGCTTGCAATAAATTCTGCCTTAAACATCATAGTATATGTAAAAATTTGACACTTACAATGAATACAGTACAAGGAGATTTCACATTACCTTTCACTACTTTCAAACCAAATACTGTCCAACTCCTGCCATGTTTAAGCAGCACATTGTTTCCTTTACTCATGCTATAATGTGAGACTATCATTGACCTGTGACCACTTCTGGATTAATTGAAAATGTTAGCGTAAAAAAAACTGGGAGAAATAGGTTGTGGATAGACAGGCATTAAAAATTAAAAAAAATGTTTTATTAAATTTTAAGAACACTTACAGAAAATGTATATATATTCTGAAATGTAAATTTAAATGTAACAAAAATATCATTAAGTTCTTTGATTTATACTGTAATTTACAATATAATTTTATCAAGTTTAGTATTGTTGTAACATGACAGTTTCCAAGAACATTTCCTTAAATAAGTAGTTTTCTGTAAATTTTCTCACACTGTGTTTATTAACACAGCAGATATGTTGTACTAAACATTACATTGCAATTGATAACTTTTTATATAAAATTTTGATTGTTATAAACACTCCAGATTGTGCTTATTGAAAAGGAAAATAAAGAAAGTCCACTGTTAATTAATGTTGTACTAAACATTACATTGCAATTGATAACTTTTTATATAAAATTTTGATTGTTATAAACACTCCAGATTGTGCTTATTGAAAAGGAAAATATAGAAAGTCCACTGTTAATTAATACAATTGTTACCTATTACTTTCCATTACAGTTTCTTCAAAATTTTAAAAGAATAGGATGATAAACTTTGAGAAATATTCTGGTAAAGTGTTGTGATGACAAAAATTATTTCATTAATTATAAACAGATAAGAAAGATATTAGCAGTATCATGAAAAGGATGGATTGCTACTCACTGTAAAGATGATACAATGAGCAGCAGACAGGCACCCAAAGTCTTCTTCAGAAAAGAAAACACAAGCACACTATCTCTCTCTCTCTCTCTCTCTCTCTCTCTCTCTCTCTCTCTCTCTCTCACACACACACACACATATGTATGCACACATATTCACAAAAGCAAGCACATCTTGTGCACACACAGCTGCCATCTCTGGCTGCTCTGGCCAGAGTGGCTGAACATAGCTGTAATATGTGCGTAAGTTGTGCTTGTTTGTTTGAATACATGTGTGTTTTGTTTTCTGAAGAAGGTTTTGACAAAAAGCTCAATTTGTAAGAGTCTTCTCATGATGTGGCAGCTGCTGGTGGCTCCACTGTAGACATTGCCATCCATCATCTATTTACTCACAACCTTGTAGGTAACGTGTGGGCTGTACGTGGCTTGTTAAGCGTGGACAGAAGTGTGGTGGTTGAAGTATGTATACACACATTCACACAAACAGACACACACACACACACACACACACACACACACACAGATATATATACAGGGTGGTCCATTGATAGTGCAGTGGACCACCCTGTATATAACACAGCACAGAATAGTGTAGGGAACCATTGCTTTTGTTCAGACAAGATTACTACTTAACACACAGAATTACGTTGTAAGGCAACTCTCTTCCTCCAAGCAAAGTGTTTAGTGTGCAAGAGAAAGGAGCGAGCAAAGTACAAGTGTTACAGGCAAAGAAGGAAGTCAATTTTTATGTTGATGTGAGCTTATTAGAGATATTGAACATGATTCATTTGGTGTGGGAAAGAAGGCAGTTGTTTCCTTTTCATATGAACTCAAGCCATTTTCCTTAAATGATTCATGAAAATAAAAGTACCTTAAACTGTGATGCCCACTTTAACTTTAGAACCATCACCTCTCATATCTGATCTTGGTGTCTTTAACTTCTATGCCTATTTCCTTGGTTGTTTTTACAAACAAGAAATTACATTAATCATAGTTCGAGAAGTAAAAAATAGTATTTTCACTGCATGTTAAAGCCTGTTTCCTTTAAATAAAAGGGCAACTAGAGGCTTTACTTGAAGGCGCACTGACCACTGTTCTTATTTCTTTTTTTCTTTTTCCTTTGAAAAAAGTTGTGGATTAGAAATAATGTAAATGTGGAATAACATAGTCTCAGGTAATAGCAAAATTATTATGAAAAGATGACACTCTGAGATGCAAACAGTCACAATGAAAAGACTGTTACACACTGAGCTTTTTGCCAAAGCCTTCTGTGGACAAGAAAAGAACAGACACACACACATTTACACAAGCATGCACACCTTACACACCCATAACCCCTCTATCTGACTGTTGCAGCTAGAGAGACTGTCATGTATGCTTGCTTGTGTGAATGTGGAAGTGTTTTCTTTTCTTGTCTGATGAAGGCTTTTGCCAAAAGCTCAGTGTGTAACAATCTTTTCATTGTGCCTGTCTGCAACTGAGTGTGTCATTTTTATGGTGGGTATCAATCTATGTTTCTCATAATATTGTTATTGCAATCCAGACTTTCGATTCTTTGAAAAAACAAAAGTAGCATGAAATACCATAGCATGAAGCTGTATTGTAAATTATCACTTACTTGCAGAGAATAAGACTGACAAAGTAAAAAATGTAAATTTTCTGTCAGGCTCACAAATCTGATCCTCAACACCTGATGCATTCTCATAATCTGGTACCAATAAGTGATTCCCCACAAGAGTTACTGCCTGTCCTAGTCACTAATTGATATTGTCTTTGCACATATTCATAAAATTGGGAACCTTTCTGTCACTTGAGTCATAAATGGACTCTGTGGCCATGATGGAGAAATGCTGATGGTCACCATTCTAAGTGCCTCTTGGAGTGCAGATGAAACCCCCTTGAGAACAAGCAGGCTCTTGAGTGATATTGCAATCAGAAACTTAAATAATCCGTTAGAAAGTTGATTGGGCTCATATTAATAAGAGCCTAAAGCCAATACTAAATTTAATGTGTTTAGTAATGAAATTCCATTACTATTCGAAAAAATATTTCCGATAAGAAAGTAAGGTTGCACACCAAACATCTGTTGAAGAAGCTGTGGAGCACTTCTGGCATCAAAGTATCCTATAGAAGTAAGTGAGACCTATTCAATGAATATAGACCTTAAATAACCCTGATTAACAGATATTCTGCAAAATATGTTGTAAAATCTAAACAAAGTGTTTGAAAAAGTAGAAAATATGTACTTGTTAGAAAAATCAATATTTCAGAAACCATAACAAAAAGTATGTGAGACATATGTTGCCCTCCTTTGAGGCATCCAATATAATCCTTAACCACAAAAATAATTAAGTTAATGATAAGCAAGAGATTGCCAAGGTATTCACTGAACACTTCCAAAGCGTCGCTGAACATGTAGGCTTCAGGTCTGATCTGCGTGAGACAATGGATATTTTCAAGCTGCAAATTACAAATTCTTTTGATGAAATAATGTTATTTCCTATAACCATAAGAGAATTTAATAACATAATGATAATAATAATGCTTATTTGTCCATATTAACTTTACAGCCTTGGACACTGCCACCTTTTGTCAGTTTATAACAATGATATCATGCCATACATGTAATTAATATATACATCACATTGCACATTATATGCTCTTGGTCTACAAATTTTTAATAGCCTGTTACTTCTGTAGACAAAATATGGAGAAAGGAGGAGTTGCCACATTTATTAAAACAGTTTTAAATTTAAGAATATTGACATTAATAAATTTGGCTTAGAGCAGCACTTAGAAGCACATGCATCAGAGCTAGAATTTCATAATAGGTCCTTTATAATAGTAGCCATATACAGAGCACCTTCAGGAAATTTCCACCTGTTTATAAACAGTCTTGAAGATGTATTACCTCAACTAAAATTAAAAAACAGAGAACTTGTGGTTGCTGGTGATTTTAATATAGATGTCTCAAAAAACACTGTCAGTGAACAGTTACTAAAATCAATTATGTTATCATTCAATTTAATTTCTACTGTAAATTTCCCAACTAGGGTATACAAATGTTCTAAGACTGCCATTGATAATATCTTTATCGACAGTCCCAGGCAACTAAGCCACATTACAAAACCAGTAGTAAATGGGCTATCTGACCATGACATGCAACAACTAACATAAATTTTGAGAACTGTCAGGGTAAAACATCTATCAGAACAGAGTACAGAAGGCCAATAAAACAGTCAAAAACCAAGAAATTTAGGAGCTTGCTCAAAGAAATTAATTGGATGGATGTTTACAGCATCCAAGACACAAATGGAAAATAGAAAACATTCATTAATAAAGTTAGAACCTTATTTGAAAATTGTTTTCCCATGAACATAACTCAAATTAAGCAAAAGTCTAATAAGATTCATGGATCACACAAGGGATAAAGATATCATGTGAGACAAAAAGGAAACTTTATCTGATATGTAGGGACACCTTTGCTATTAGCATTATAGCTCATTACAAAAATTACTGCAAAATACTGAAGAAAGTTAACCAAAAATCTAAACACCTGCATTATGAGAAGGAGCTACATACATCCAGCAATAAAATAAAAACAATATGGAACATAGTTAAGTCAGAGACAGGTAGGACCAGAAATTAGGAGGAACAAATAGCTCTAAAAATAAATGAAACCCTGATAACATACACATGTTGTGTTGCAAATCATTTAAACAAGTATTTTGTCTCTGTTACTAATAGCATGGGGTTGTCAGGTTCAGTAAATAATGTGAGGTGGATGCTCGGATGAGGTACACCAAACAACACCTTATAATCAGGAGTTCATTTATTCACGTCTTCACACAAGTAATGCTTACACAGAACTGGATGGATGAACTACACAAAGATAATGTTTTGCTTAGTCCAAAGATGATACTAAGATCGATACTGGTGTCAATCTCATAGGCGCCACAAAGCCCCACCCCCTTGCAGTGCGGAATACTTCTGAGAGGCCGGGGGGGAGGGGGGAATGACTAAGACGTTGGCAGCGGTGGTCTGCGGGAGCCGGACCACGGTCAGCTCAACAGCGGCATCGGGGAGCTGTGTGGGTAGATGTCATGAAGGAAGGTCCAGCCACTGAACCTGGAAGTTGTTGAAATGCACTGGGCGTCCTACTGGACGTGCTGGTCATGCGGCGACAGGTAGGCCAGCGGTTTGTGGGAGGAACGGAGTGACGATGATGTCTCCGGTGGGTGTGGCGAACACACGAAGCATGTCCAGGTCAACGTCGGGTGAGAGGGGAACACATTTCACCAGGTGGCAGGGAATGGTGGAGGTTGTGTCATGATCAGCTGATGAAGGGAAACACACACCGAACAGTGTGGCATCATGTAGTATTATACAGATGTCATGGATTATGTCCGGGGGGACAGGCACAAGCACCTCGAGCGAGGGCATGTTCATTTGGGGGGGGGGGGGGGCATGAGACACCTCGACAGGGAAAAGCAGGTGATGGGGGAGAGGTCGAAGGGACCGGAGAAGGGCCCAGCGGCGAGGGCGTGATCATAGGTAAGCTCGAAAGCTCGACATGGGGAGCATGTGATCACTCGACGGAGTGTGTGAGACCAGAGTAGAGGGCAAGGTCAGAGAAGAGCTTGACAATTGGAACTGGAAGTCACTTGACTGAGTGAGTAAGTCCAAGGTGGAGGGAGTGGTCGGAGCGTCGTGAGCCACGACAGTGAGTGGTGTGGTCGTGGCCTGAAGGGGGGTAGAAGCGGGCTCAACATGAGCAGGCTTAAGTCTGTTGAGAGAGACTGTAACAGCTGAATCTTTTATCTGGATGTCATAGGTGTTGGCTGAGCGCCGGAGGACTCAGTACAGGCTGGTATATGGAGGTTGGAGGGGAACACGGACAGTTTCATCTCAGAGCATGATGTACTCGCAATTGTTCAGAGATTTTGGGATGTGAAACTTAGGGCGGGAATGGCTGGCAGGCAGAGGGATGTGGAGGTTGACGAAGTGGAATCTGACATGGTCCACGAAAGAAGAGAACAATGTTCTGCCATATACAAACTCGGCTATTGTGCCTTTAAGGTCTTCCTTATAGATCACACGAATGCCAAGAAGCATCACACGAATGCCAAGAAGCACAAGTGGAAGGGCCTCCATCCAAAGAGAGTTGTGACACCGAAGAGTTGCCTTGAAAGTGCGGTGCCAGTGCTCAACTAGCCCGTTACTTTGTGGGTGATATGCGGTGGTACGGATTCACCAGATGCTGCAAATGTTACAAATCTTGTTGAACAGGGATGACTAAAATTGTCTGCCCTGGTCAGTCATGATGATAGCTGGACATCTGAAACACGATACCCATGATTCGATGAAAGCTCGAGCAACAGTTTCTGCCCTGATATTGGGGAGAGGGACAGCCTTGACTCAGCGAGTTGTTCGGTCGAGAGACGAGAGAACATAACGAAAGACGTTAGAGGGGGGGGGGGAGGGAGGGGAGGGGGGGAGGGGGGGGAAGGCCGACAATGTCAATGTGAATATGTTCGAAACGCCCAGGAGGGATCCAAAAGGAGCCAAGGGGGGGTGAAGTGTGCTTGTGTACTTTGCAGCGTTCGCACGCGACGCAGGAGCGTGCCCATTGCTGGCAGTCCTTGTTGACATTTCTCCACACAAAGCGCTCCACTATGAGGCGGGCGGATGCAAGAACACTGGGGTGGGCTAAATTATGCAGTGAGTTGAAGACAGCTCAACGGAGCGTGGTAGGGATGAGGTGGCGTAACGTGCCCGTACTATCGTCGCACCAGATCTCACAAGAAATGCCAGGGAAGGTGGTGCAGACAAAGTGTAGTGAAGAGGTAGAGTCTGAAATCAGGGTTTTTGTGTCCTCGTCAGCGGGTTGGAGGTTAGGCAGTTCAGAGAGGTCTAACAGTGAATGAACGGCATAGACTTGTGAAAGGAAATCAGCAACTATATTGTCAGCACCCTTTATGTGTCTGACATTGGTGGTCAACTGAGATATGAAGTCCATGTATCTGAAATGGCGAGGAGGCGGGTCAGCTGGCGGGTTTCTAATGGCCACAGCCAGGGGTTTGTGGTCTGTTAAAACATAGAAAGGGCATCCCTCAACATCGGTCTTAAAATACTTGATCACTTCGTAGACCGCGTGCAACTCCCTGTAAAACGTGGAATATTTCTGTTGTGCATTGATGAGCTTGCGCAAAAAGAACTGCAGAGGCGAAGTTTGGCCGTCGACTGTCTGGCTAAGGACAGCACTGATGGCAGTATCACTCACGTTGGTGGTTATGAAAAGCTGTCCATTAGGATGAGGATGCGCGATGGTGCAGGCCTCGGCAAGAAGATTTTTGAGGCCAGTGAAAGAGTCAGTCATAGCAGGGGTCCATGGAACACGCCAAGATCCAGAAGTCTTGGTGTCTGCCAAGGCGTCCGTCAGTGGAGCCTCAATTTCTGCAGCCCAAGGTAGATGATGGCGATAATAATTGACTGTCCCCAGAAAGCGCCGGAACACTTTGAATGACGAAGGTGTGGGCAGGTTTAGTATTGTTTGTACTTTGTCAGGGGGTGGTGAAATGCCATCGGCAGAGACCCGAAAACCGAGAAAAGTGACAGTTGGTTGATGTAGCTGCAATTTGTCCTGGTTGGTCTCAATGCCTGCTGCTGCGAGAGTGTTCATAAAAGTTTGCACATGTTGAATGTTGTCCTCGACGGAGGAGCTGAACATAAGAATGTCATCAAGATATGTAAAGCAGAATTTTAGTCCAAATGGCACTTCGTTGATGAAGCGTTGCCGGGTCTGGGTTGCATTTTTCAGACCGAAGGTCATGAATCGAAACTGAAATAACCCGATTGGGGTGGTGATTGCTGTCTTCTCTATGTCTTCAAGAGCCATGGGGATCTGGTGGTAGGTCCATTTGCAATCAATGACAGAGAACGTGGTCACACCTGCAAGGGAACTGGGAAAGTTGGCGATGTTGGGTACGGGGTAGGTGTCCATAATTGTTCATGCGTTTAGTCGACAGTAGTCTCCGCACATGCGCCAGGACCCGTATTTCTTGGGTGTCATATGAACGGGCATAGAGCAGCTGCTGGCAGAGCGTTCGATGAGGTCGGAGCTTAGAAGTTCAGAAATCTGCTTTTTAAGGTCGGAGAAGTGCTCAGGACAAAGTCGACATGGTTTACTGGAGATTGGGGGGCCTGGCGTGAGGTGGAGCTTGTGAACTGTGCCATTGGTGATGATGGAAATGCTGCCAGCGGCACGGGAGGCGGTTTGTTTACAATGTGAAGTGGGCAGGACAGGTGAGGCGAGGTCGTGGTGTTCAGAGCCACTCGGGGCATCCGATGGGAGCCGAGGCAGCAAAGAGTCCCAGGAGTCAACGTGACAAGATGGCCGCCGGCCCGAAGCAGTGGAACCATTGTCGGGTGAGGTCGGTAGAGCTCGTGAAACGTTAGTGAGTCCATTGTCCGAGGGCGCAGCCTGTGGCAGCACTTTCGCGAGCGAAGCGCTAGGCGCGGGTGCACTGTTTGTGTGGTCAGTGGCTGTCGTATGGTGGTGCGCAGGAGCCAAAGTTGCATAGTCTGAGGTGCTGTCCACGAGGGGAGGGATAGGAGTCGTCATTACGGGAACATGTGATGCTCGTCGCGTATGTGCACTCGTGTACGGCCGAGTGTCAAATGCCGCCGTGTTAGGAGGGTGTGTTCCTGTGGAATTGTCAGTATACGTTATGGTAGACCTGGTAGCACAGTTACAAGGGTAGCGGTAGGTAAGCAAACAGACACCCGATTGCTGGGACTACAAGCAGATTCTGCACACCTACTGGCCTTACTTTGTCCTTGCTGCAGTGTCTGTAATTTCTTTGCTGCATCGGAGAGCTGGAGCTAAGTTTCGTGGAGCCGCTGGGAGAGCTTGAATATTTCCTAGCATAGGCGAGCATTGTTTTCAAGCTTGACAAGGTACTTGAGCATTGTTTCTTGTAACATCATCGACAGAGCCAAGCATGTACGGATGAGATGAGCCCGGACCGACGTGTCACGGGGGGGTTTGCTCGACGGAGCACAGGGGAAGTGAGTATTGGACGGATGGTGAAACGCAGTGTTTCGCACTAGGTCTGGTGAAAGTTTGTGGTGTTGCAAGAAGTCCATGCCTAGTATAGGTTCCTCAATACTGCACACCAAAAAAGTGCACTCAAATTTGCAGTTTTCAGAGAGTGAGATGACGTGGGAGGTTGAACCCGAGCATTGTAGTTAAGTAGAATTCACAGCTTGCAATGAAGTATGATGAGGGCAGATGTTTGACAACACTAAGGATGTAGGCAGCAGCGAAACATTGGCGCCTGTGTCCACTAGAAAAAAAGTATCCTGACGAAATGTCTTTATTTTAAAATCGTCGATAATTATCCGATATTTTCTGGACAGAATGGAGCCTGTCTTGTTGTGCACAAGAGGTGGCACCCGGACCTACCTGCGATTTGTGTTTGGGAAGCAGCAGGGTGGTCTGCAGTTCCGTGCCGCCTCACCAAACCGTTTGTGGAAGTAACAGTATGGGTAGTGCAGCTGCATTTCCTGTGGAAGTTAATTGCCAGAGGTGGTTCAAATGGCTCTGAGCACTATGGGACTCAACTGCTGAGGTCATTAGTCCCCTAGAACTTAGAACTAGTTAAACCTAACTAACCTAAGGACATCACAAACATCCATGCCCGAGGCAGGATTCGAACCTGCGACCGTAGCGGTCCTGCGGTTCCAGACTGCAGCGCCTTTAACCGCACGGCCACTTCGGCCGGCCGCCAGAGGTGGTGGCTGAGGTACGGGCCACAGCTGGTTTGGTTGCAGGAGAGGGTGTGACTGAGGGTGCAGCCAGTGTTGTCCCAGCTGTTTGTATACTGTGTCCCAGAGCGAGCGGAACAGTCAGTACAGTGCGGCCACGGCCGCGTCTGGCCGCGGGATGAGGAGCCTGAACCTGAGACTTGCAAGGTGAACTAGACTTGCTGGTGAACTAGAGCAGTGATGCATCATGTTGTTTGTCAGCAATTGTTATTCATTGCTCAACAGGTTCGGGAGACCTCTGAGCCAGAGCAAAGCGGATATGGGGAGGTAGTTTATCTGTCCAGATGGCGAGGAGAACTGTGTCAGAGAGTGGATCGTCACTGACCAGGGCCCGCAGCCGTCTCCAAAGTTGTGAAGATTTGTCATCGCCTAGCTGCTCGATGTGGAGTACTTGTCGTATTGCTGTCTCAGTTGAGCCGATGTAGAACTGTCTCTTTGCTAGTCAGCTCAGTCCAGGGCGTCAACGAGGTCAGCAATCAAGTGCTCCTGGTCGTGCAGGTGGGTGATAAGGCAAAGAAATCTGGTTGATTCATCGAATTTGAAATGGTTGAACACTTCGTCTACAATTTTGAACCAGGTTGTTGCCCTGTCGGGATTGAACGGCGGCAGTGTCGGTAAGCGTTGTAGAACGTTCGGAAGAATGGGGTGAGTTGAATTCTTTGGGGCACTGCCTGAAATGAGCTGTTGTTGTTGCAGTATTTTAGGAGAGTGTGTCTCCAGGGTAAGTGGCGATGACAGCTGGTCGGAATGCAGTGTGAAGGTGACGTGTTGTGGTTGAGTGCGTTCCGTCGCCGACGTGGGTGAGACACTGTAATGTGTCAATTGCGGTTGTGGAAGTTTGACATGTTGCGGGTGTGTTCGGATTACGTGTCACGGAAGGCCGATGCAGATGAGGCACCGAAATGTGCTGAGAACAGTAGCGGAAGCTCGACCGGAGCCGGCGCGAGGGCGACAGGTGACAAAAACTTCAAAGTTGGAAAACGCATTCCAGTCCGCGAAAAACTCAATGTGCGATCAGATTCGGAGCCACTTGTGTTACAGGGAGGCTGCGGAGGTGCGGGCTATCCAGAAGCACAGTGAGGAAAATGATGTCGAATGTTGAGTAGAATGTGTGAATTTCACTGTTCATAGTCACTTCACTCAAAACAGTGTGTGGATAAAGTGAATGTCGTGGCACAAAACACTGAGGTGTAGCTTTAGGATGGAGATTGGAGTCAGACACAGATAACAAGCCATTGTTCCTGTTGCAGGCTGAGCTATTGAAGTAAGAAGGCGTGTGCTGATGCTGAACTGAGGCAGGCGCGGGCGTGGTTGGATGCTGAGGAGGTTGACCTGTGAACAAAGCAGTTCCAGCCACATGGCAGGAATCCACGTGGTACCGCATGGATTGCAGCATGGCAAACCATTCTCCTGGCGGTGGTAGGTTATCCAACGAAGCATTTGCAGAAATCGGCATTGATCCCACTCTGCACAGAGATCTGTAAGAGGTAACTGCACCGTCAATGAGGGAGGGCACATGTGGCGGGAACAAAAGCATCTGATAGCCGGAGTCATGCGCACTCCTAACCTCACTTATTGTTGCAGGCACAAAAATGTCCGGCGAAATCGGCGTAATTGACGTGTGAGAGGCATCGTGTTGCAGTCCTTGCAGATGTACATTGCCCGCAACACGATGCATGTCGATCACACAATCCGGTGTTAGGCATTGGGCTGAAGAGATTGTTCGAATGTTGTGTCGATGTAATACATTCGAAAATAACTGATGCGGAGGCCACGGACACAGTAAAACGGCAAAAATGGAAGACATTACAACTCGGGGTCACCAGTGAGGTGGATGCTTGGGTGAGATACACCAAACAACATCTTATAATCAGGAGTTCATTTATTCACGTCTTCACACAAGTCATGTTTACAGAGAACTGGATGGTGGAACTACAGAAAAATAATGTTTTGCTTAGTCCAAAGATGATATTAAGATCGATACTGGTGTCGATCTCATCGGCACCACAAATGCGATGGAATATGTGAGACCAGTGCACACAAGCAATCTCAGTAAAATGGAATTGACACTTACATCACCTAAAGAAATAGAATCCATCACAAAGTCCTTGAAATCAAAGCATTCTAGTGATTATGATGACATATCAACAAAGTTAATAAAAGAGTGCTCATGTGAGCTTAGTCATATCTTAAGTTATTTGTGTAATCAATTACTTATCACAGGAACATTCCCGGACTGGCTTAAATATGCTGAAGTTATACCTCTCCAAAAGAAAGGGGACAAATAAATGCCATCAAATAACTGACTGATTTCACTTTTGCCAGCTTTTTCAAAAATCTTTGAAAAGGTTATGTTCAAGCATCTACTTAAGCACCTAAATGAAAATAATATACAGTCAAAGTCACAGTTTGGGTTTTGTAAGGGTTCTGACATTGAGAAGGCTATTTACACTTACAGTGAAAATGTCCTTAATTCAGTTAGAAAACAAATTAGAGGCAACCAGCATATTCTGTCACCTGTCAGATGCTTTTGACTGTGTGAATCACAGCATTCTTTTACATAAATTAAAATATTATGGCATCACTGGTAGTGCTGCAAAGTGGTTTTGGTCATATCTTACTAATAGAAAACAAAGGGTGTCATTATGTAACATTTCAGCACTAGGCAATCAGACATCAACTGACTGGGACGAAATTACATGTGGTGTTCCCCAAGGTTCCATACTAGGTCCATTACTTTTTCTTGTGTATGTTAATGACCTGTCATCTGTTACATTACCAGATGCCAAGTTTGTCTTATTTGCAGATGATACAAACATTGCACTGAATAGTAAATCAAATATAAATTTAGAAAGGGCAGCTAATCAAATTTTTACTGACATTAATAAGTGGTTCATAACCAGTTCACTGTCATTAAACTTTGAAAAGATCCACTATATGCAGTTCAGAACTTCCAAGAGATTTCCTTCTAGTGTATAAAATATGATGACATGGAAATAGGAGAAGTTGAGAGTGTAAAATTCTTGTGATTACAACTTGATAATAAATTCAGTTAGGAGTGACATACTAACAAACTGCTAAAGTACCTCAACAAGTCTGTGTTTGCAATGCGAATGATGTCAGACATAGGACATATAAATCTAAAAAAAAAACGCATATTTTGCTTATTTCCACTTCATTATGTCGTATGGTATCATATTGCGGGTAACTCCACAAACTGAAGAAAATTTTTTTGAGTACAGAAGCATATAATAAGAGTAATGTGTAGTGTAAATCCAAGAACATCATGTCGAAACCTATTCAAAGAATTGGGCTTACTAACCACAGCTTCTCGGTATATTTATTCCTTAATTAAATTTGTTGTAAATAATACATCTCTTTTTCCAACTAACTGCTTAGAACACAGTATCAACATTAGGAATAAGAGCAGTATACATAAAGATTTAAAATCACTTACTCTTTCCCGGAAAGGAGTCCAGTATTAAGCAACGCATATTTTCAATAAGTTACCAGCAACCATTAAGAGTTTAGTATCAGACAAGGCACAATTTAAACATAATTTAAAAAAAATTTTGGTGGTCAACTCCTTCTTTTCCACCCATGAATTTCTCAACAATTGCAGTAGACCATTTTAATGAAAATTTATTATACTTTAATTTTTGACAATACTTGGTTGTAACAGCCTAGTAACTACCTACTGTGTGAATGATGGATGTATGGAAAGCAGATGTAAGTCATAAATCTGTAAATAGTGGAAGTTTAATTTTAAATCTTGTACATTATTTGAGTGTTCTTAACTGAGGATCATTCAGATGAATAATTTACTTTAGTTTTTGACAATATTTGGTTGTAATAGCCAAGTAACTATGAGGTACGACAATAAAGTAATCAGACTGATTTTCTTTGCAAGATGTGGCAATCCTGCAGGCTTGCATAGGCACAATAACTTTGGCCTTGGTATATAATCTGCTTCTAGTCCAAGCAGCACACCGATGCAACTGCTCAGTCATGAGTTGTGCTGTAATAAGTTAACACGTGTTTGTGTCTCTCATCACGGAAATGGAACAGCATAATATTGTGCTACAGTATGCCATTGGGTGAAAATGCAATGACAACTTACGGTAAGTGTCAGAAGGCTTTTGGAGAGGAGGTTATGTCAAGAGCTCAAGTTTTTCGTTGGCATAAAATGTTTAGTGAAGGCAGAATGAATGTTAAAGATGAAGACCGCAGTGGACGACCATCAACCTCCCAGGCCGGATGTCATTTAGAGTGGGTACCTCCTGGACAAACAGTTAACCAATATTACTACAAAGAAATTTTAGAAAGACTTCACAAAAGAGTTCTTCGTGTCCATGCCAACATTGCTGATAATTGGATTCTGCATCACGATAATGCGCCATCCCATTCTACTCCGTCAGTACAGCAATTTTTAACCTCAAAACAAATTTCAGTACTACCACAACCACCTTATTCACCAGATATCACTCTGTGTGACTTTTTTCTGTTACCAAGAGTCAAAACGGTGGTCAAGGGACACCATTTTCAAACAACACTAGATGTCCAAAAAGCTGTGTCAAGGGTCTTGGAGGATATTGCAGAAGATGAGTTCCAGAAATGTTACCATCAATGGCAGAAGCAATGGAAAAAGTGTGCGAATGAGAAGGGAACTACTTTGAAGGAGACAACACTAAACTTGAGTAAAATGGTAAGCAACATTTGTTTTCACATCAGTCTCATTACTTTATTGTCCCATCTGATAGTTACTGCGTGAATGATGGATTTAATGAAAGCAGATGTAAGTATTAAACCTGTAAATATTATTAGTTTAATTTTAATTCATGTACATAATTTTACTGTTTATTGACTGAGGATCATAAAAATTAATGAACCTCAAGTTTTCTAATTACATTTTTGTAATGTTTTTATCTGACATGTTCCACACCCAGAAGGATCCCCTCTTTTGTGGGTCTATGGCATGATAATTAATCTAATCTAATCTAAACTACCACTAACATACTGAATAACATAAAAGCAGAACTATCTGTATTGCAACCCAGAATACTTTAAGAAAGTATAAACATCTTTCATTTAACAACTGTTTCAACTTGAACTTAAAAAGATTGCTTTATATTATTGGCAACTTATTATAGAATTGTCTCCCAGTTTCGAGGGACTGTGGTCTCTACCTCTTTTGTTAGTCAGTATTCTATGATAGTCACATCTGGTGCATGTACTGTAATTATGAATGTCTCTGTTCATTGCACTTATTTCATCATTATCATTTACAAACATTATAGTCTTAAGGACCTACAATGAATACACAGTCAGTAAATTATAATTTTTGTAGTACGGTAGTCCCTACGGCGTTGACAGTTGCTTATATTAGCAGTTATCTTAACTGCTCTCTTTTGATGCCTGACAGTCCTATTCCATCTAGACTGTGGATGTCCTGCCCCAAATCTTAATCCCATATTGCAAATGTGAGTGGATTAAACAATAGTACACTTGTTTAAGTACACAGGGGGCATATTATATCTGCAAGACATTTTAGTAAGTAAATATTACTGGCAATCTTTTTACAGATGTAGCTGATATTCTCTTTCCATGTGGGCTGCTCATCAATCAAAGTGCCTAAAAGCTTATGTTTAACAGATGTTTCAACTGTAGAAATGCAAAATAAAAACTAGATGTTTTTATTTTGCATTTTGATGTTTCATAACTACATACCAGTATTCTTTTGCAGTCATTTGGAAAAAAAGAGTTACTCATTTTAACTGAATTTATTTGTAGTGTTCATCCATCAGTTTCTTTTCTCAATGCCTTACCAAAAGGATGGCCTTACATACCATCTTTGACTCAATTAGCAATATTCCATTTTCTTCTTGTGCTGTATTGCTGCAATATGGATTCTCTCTATGTTCACATTCGTGGTTTACAGAAGGCCTATGCCAGGCTGCTTTTCTAACATTACTGGATTTGCTTATCTGTTCAGCATAATGGTGTGCTTTTAGTCTCTTCAGGGATTCCCTGTATGCTTTTCTGCTGCTTTTGTGCTTTGTTAGAAAGTATTGGTGTTTTGTATCTCCGAACAGCATGTGTAGATCTTTCATATTTTTTTTTTATTTTGTTTATTTCTGTGAGAATGTTAAAGTGATTTGTGTAATCTGATATCTTTTTTCACTATTGAACATGCCCAATTAAAACTATGGTCAAATATTTCATAGAAAACGACCCACTTTTCATTAATATCATGCAATCTGTATATCTTCTGCCAGTCTGTCTGTGCAAGTTCCTTCTTAAGCTTGTTATAGTTAATTTTCCTTTTATAAGTGAGTAGATCACTATGCAGAAATATTTTATGGTCTGTATTAATCTCAATGGATAGAGCTCTATGGTTCAGAGATATGTTTCTATAGTTCTTACCAGCATATCTTTCCTATCTAGGTTCATAACAACATGGTCAATGCCGGATTGTGAGTTGGGTGTTATTCCAATTTGTTCATTATTTATTTTTATATGGTTATAGCAATACACACCACTTCATTCTTGCAACCAAGTTCATTCACAATATGTATGTGTGGTTTATTTTCTCCTAGAATTTCATCAACTTGTTTTCATTATATTGTTACATTCCATCCTGTATTTTCCATTGTCCAATAATTATTAAGCTGTTTTTGCCTACCTTCATTTTAACTGTTGCTACCTCATAGGACATCTCCATTGCAAGATTATCAACCCACTCACTCTTTTCACAGTAAATGTTATTGTAATGTAAATGCATATACCACCACCCATGTCTATCTTTCCGTAATATGCACTCATGATTTAGTAATTGTTTAAATTGAAACTATGAGCCTCTTTATTCTTGAATCCAAGTTCATTCACAACATATATGTGTTGTTTACTTTCTCCTAGAATCTCATCAACTTGTTCAATTTGTTTAATTTGTTTCATTCTAGAAACTTAGATAAACCTCCAGTACAAATATCAGCTTCATTATAAGCCACACTATTTGTACTCGTTATACAGATGACAAACTCATTGTCATGCAATATTTTGCCATCAGGAGCTGAAGGAAGGAAGGAAGCAAGATTGGCTTTAACGTTCTGTCAACAGTGAGGTCATTAGAGATGGAACACAAGCTTGCATTGTCTCAGGGATGGGGAAGGAAATCGGTTGTGACCTTTGAAAGGAACCATCCAGACATTTGGCTGCAGCAATTAAGTGAAAATCTAAACTTGGATGTTTGTGCTAAACATTGCTCTAGTTTGGTCAAGAGCTAAGTCTGCTACAATGTTTTCTGTTCTTATTCCTGGCGTCACCATGCTGCTTATGTGGATTTTATGATTTATGCTTTGTAGAGTATCAGATAACTTTCTTCCATGGCCTTCAGCAAGCAAAAGTACATTGCTTTTTATGGCAGCTTTTGGAGTGGAGCAGCCATTAACTTCATGTTGTTTATAAAGTTTGTTAATAGTCTTTTTTTCATCTTATTCTGGAGGTTCACTGCTTTTAGTCACTGGGTTTATGAAGTCCATTCTTACTGCAGTCTTTACTACCAGTTGACAGTAGAGTGCACCTGTTTTTATCTGCAAATATAATTCAATTTACTATGTTTGATACCTGTTTGACACTTCCTTCTGCTTCTCATAACTCACCAGATTCCCAAGTTGTGGCTTACTTTTTTATCTTTTGTAATATGCAATTTCTTCAGCTCAGAATTTTCACTTGTTTGATGCGAAATATCACATCTTTGAACATTCAAAATTTTTGTGAACTTCAAATGACTTCATTTAGTTTTACAATTTCACTTTTACACTTTTCCATATTGCAATTTTCACAAATTCTTTTTTTCATGATAGAACTGTGACTTTTATTCACTTGAACACTATACATCACTACACTTAACAAAGATCATCTCATCAAAAAATAGAGCTCCATCTGAATTAGCCAATATCTCAAGCAAGCTGCTGAAACACTGCTCAGGTGAAATATTAGGAATACTAACCCAAATTTTAACACAGCAATGTACCAACGCATATCCCCAGAGAGGATAAATTATTTCACTTTAAAACAACTTCACAAAAGAATACGTTTTGGATATGAATAATTACAGAACAGTTTAATTCTTACTGTGTTTTCAAAACTATTCAAAACATTTTGCATTCCATGATTGTCAAACAACTTGTTCACTTTAATAATTTAAATAAAAGAGTGTTTAGATTTCAAAAACATATTGACTGAACAGGCAGTCTTCACATTTGTGAGAGATGTCTTAGAGTCCCTAAACAAGAACCATTCACTGGTGGGTATCTTCTGTGATCTTACCTGTGTGTATCAACAACTACCATTATAAAAAGCCCAGCAGCATGGCATCAGGGACCCATTAGGCGGCGTGCTGAAATTCTGTTTTACTAACAGGAAGCAGAAAATAATTTTTGAAGCTCTTCAATGTAAATCAAAATTAGTTGTGTCAGTCAAAAAATCTGTCCCTCATGCAGAGCCGTGTTAAGTATGCTGGTGCAAAACTTTTTACTCTCTTTCACACTGAGATTAAAAACTTAAGGAATAGTGAATCCCTGTGCAAAGCTATCCCCAACACAGTTTCTATTGCATCATTGATTCTACTCTGTTGATGTATTTGTGAAAGAGAACTTACTTAAGCTAAGAAACAGATAACAGCTTCATGATTGTCAAATGTTAATACGTGTATTTCTTGTAGATTAAGCTTTTTCATTCAGTTATTGTGTAGTATGGTTATATATATTCATTGCACATGTGTTACAGAATTGTCTGCCCAATGAGAACTCCTACAAAACTACAAAAATACATCACTATTTTACAATATTTGTCAAATGTTAATATAATTATTTTATATAGATCTTCTTATTTTCATTCAGGCACTGTGTAATGTCTATTTCTATTTTACCATAATTGTATCACTTAACTAATTTCCCAGTAGTATGTCTATACACTGCTATTGTTTTTATTATGCCACATTCTTCTATATCACACTGTCTTTACAATCTCCACTTCCGTAAAACCAAAAATTACATTGTTACTGCAAAAATTAAAAACACATCCGATTCCATCAGAGGCATGTCCACTACTCTTGCTACATTCTGCAGTACTAACAATATTCCAAAGAGTTTACAACACAAAAAGGATTTACAAACATTCTTGACAAAAGAAGAATCTCCACGAAATTATATCACTATTTTATAAATGAGTCCAGAGATAAGTTCAATAATTACTTCAGATTGTGTAATTAATAATAGGAACTTAAAGTGTGCCAGATACTTCGTAATTTCAAATACTTCTAAAAGAAGAATAATTTTAGCTGTACATACAGAATTAGCTCATACCTATTGTAACAAATTAATTTCTTTTTATACATTTTATCCCAAAATATAATACATCATATAGAAAATCATATGAAATTCATTTAGTAAAACTGCTGAGATATACAAGATTTGAAAAATACTTTTCGGTTTCAGTTATTTCTGTTAAATAAAGGTAATGCTAGAGGATAGTGTCCCTTTACAATATCCCCCTCACAAAATTTGGAAACAGTATGTCTACAATATTGTGTGACAGACTGTAAGGTCTGCCAAATGGTGTACAAATTGAGGCCAAAACAAAGGTTACAGAAGTATAGAAGTATCTGATATATAACATATTACATAAAACATAAGAAAAATATCTACTATAGAAGTCATAATACATACATGTATCAGGATATGGCATTCAGCTTTTCAGATCTGTGGAACATACTGTCACAAGATAATTGATACAAGGTCAGAACTATAACATTGCAACACTAAACTATAGAAATAAATACAGGGACAAGGTAAATTACTAGAATTACAAATTGTAAGTTTACATTCATAAAATCAACCAGCAAAATCTTCAAAAGAGAAGAGAAAAATTAGAGAACCTAAGTATACGATGAGTGAGCCGATTCGAAAAACTCACAATGAGGATACAGACCAGAAGAATATCTACTATAGAAGTCATAATGTATACATATATTAGGATGTGGCATTCAGATTTTCAGATCTGTGGAACATACTGTCACAGTGTAATTGATACAAAGTCAAGATTCATGAGTAGGAATATAGTACAAAGTCAGTCAGCTATATAAACCAGAGTATTTAAGGATATGTTGACTCATGAAAGTAAAAAATAATGGAAAAAGTGTTAGGGTCTGAGTATACTGTGTGAGGACCAACCCATGATTCCAAACCACACTGGGTACAAACCAGCAGAAAATGTTTCGACACAACAAAATTAATAAAACTCATAATCATAAAGAGTAAGTATAAGAAACATCTTGCCTCAATCAGTAGTTGTTTGCTCTCCGTGAGTACACACACACACACACACACACACACACACACACACACACACACACAGTCGTGCTGACCAGAGGTACCCAAAACAGAGTTATCCATGAGTCTGTGGCACTGATGAGATCGTCACCAGTATCGATCTACGTATCGTCTTTGAACTAAGCTAAACATGATCTTTGTGCGGTTCTGCCATTCAGTTCTGTGTAAGCCTTGTTTGTGTAAAGAGGTGAATAAATGAACTACTGTAAAATGGGAGTGTTGTTTGGTGAAACCGACCTGAGTTGTAACGTCTTCCATTTTTGCCGTTTTACTGTGTCCGTGGCCTCCGCATCAGTTATGTTCGCGTGTATTACTTTGGCACAGCATTCGAACAATGACATAGGCCCAATGCTTTACGCCGGATTTTGTGGTTGACATGCATCGTGTTGCGGGTTATGTACACCCACCAGGACTGCAACACGATGCCTCTCACTCGACAATTATGCCGATTTTGCCAGACGTTTTCGAGTCTGCAACAATAAGTGAGGTTACGAGTGCACAAGACTCCGGCTATCTGACGCCTTTGTTCCCACCACATGTGCCCTCCCTCATTGACGGTACAGTTACCTCTTATGGATCTCCGTGCAGTGCGGGACCACTGGCGATTTCTGCAAAAGCTTCATTGGACAACCTACCACCGCCGGGACAACGATTTGCCATGCCACAATCCATGCAGTACCACGCGGATTCCTGACACGTGGCCGGAACTGCTTTGTTCACAGGTCAACCTCCTCAGTATCCAACCATGCCCGCACCTGCCTCGGTTAAGTATCAGCACATGCCTTCCTGCCTCAATACCTCAGCCTGCAACAGGAACAATAACTTGTTATCTCTGCCTGACCTCCATCTTCGTCCTACTGATACGCCTCAGTGTTTTGTGTCACCACATTCACCTTATCTGCACATCGTTTTGAGTGGAGTGACTACGAACAGTGAACATTAACACATTTCTGTCTGACGTTTGACATCATTTTGCACACTGGGCTTGTGGACAGCGGGCAGCAGTCGAGCTTCCGCTACTGTTCTCGGCACATCCCGATGCCTCATCCGCGTCGGTCTTCCATGACACGTCAATCCGCACACAAACGCGACGTGTTGAGCTTCCACAAATGCAACCGACACATTATAGTGTCACACCCACATCGGCATTCCGCGTTGCCACCCGACCAGCCATCGTCACCACATCCCCAGGAGTCACACTCTCGTGGAATACTACGGCAACAACAGCTTGTTTCAGGCAATGCCCCGAAGAATTCAACTCAACCTGTTCTTCCGAGCATTCTACAACACTTACCAATGCTGCCGCCGTTTAATCCCAACAGAGCAACAACCTGGTTCAAAATTGTGGAAGAAGTGTTCAACCATTACAAACTCGACGAGTCAGCCAGGTTTCTGTGTCGCATCACCCATCTGCATGACCAAGAGGACTTGATTGCTGACCTGGTCGACGCTCCGGACTCATCTACCTGGTACACTCTAGCCAAAGAGACAGTTCTATGTCGGCTTGCAAGCTCAACTGTGGCAGCAATACAGCAAGTGCTCCACGTCGAGCAACTAGGCAACGACAGACCTTCCCAACTCTGGAGATGGCTATGTGCCCTGGTCAGCAGTGAACTACTCTCTGACACAGCTCTCCCCGCCATCTGGTCAGATAAACTATCTCCTCATATCCGCTTTGCTCTGGCTCAGAGTCCTCCCAAACCTGTCGAACAAACAGTGACAATTGCTGACAAGTAACATGATGCATCACTGCCCTATTTCAAAACTGTGCTATTAATTCTACCATAATGTGTACTGACAGTTCCACAGGACCACATCCCTCTAACGCGGCAGCGTTTGACACTCGGCCGGACACGATTGCGCATGCGTGACGAGCCTCATGTGTTGCCAAACTGACAGCTCCTACCCCTACCCTCGCAGACGGCATCTCAAACTATGCAACTTTGGCTCCTGAGTGCCGCCGTGCGACTGCCACATACAACACAAACAGTGCACTCGCGCCTAGGGCTACGCCCGCGACCGTGCTGCCACAGGCCGCACCCTTGGACAATGGACTCACTAACGCTTCACGAGCTCTACCAAGCTCACCTGACCACGGTGCCACTGCTTCGGGCTGGCGGCTATCTTGTCACATTGACTCCTGGGACACTTCGCCACCTTGGCTCCCGTTGGATCCACCGAGTGGCTCCGAACACAACGACCACGTATCGCCTGCCCTGCCCGCCACACATTGTAAACAAACCACCTCCCGTGCTGTCAGCAACATTTCCGTCATCACCAACAGCACAGTTCACAAGCTTTGACTCACACCAGGCCCCCCAATCTCCAGTAAACCACGTCGACTTTGTCCCAAGCACATCTCTGACCTTAAAAAGCAGATTTCTGAACTTCTAAGCTCCAACGTCATTGAACCCTCTGCCAGTAGCTGGTCCACGCCAATACATATGACATCCAAGAAAAACAGGTCATGGCACATGTGCGGAGACTACCGTCGACTAAATTATGGACACCTACCCCATACCCAACATTGCCGACTTTACTAGTTCCCTCGCAGGTGCGACCAGGTTCTCTGTCATTGATTGCAAATGGGCCTACCACCAGATCCCCATGGTACCTGAAGACATTGAGAAGACAGCTATCACCACCCCAATTGAGTTATTTCAGTTTTGATTCATGCCCTTTGGTCTGAAAAACGCAACCCAGACCAGGCAATGTTTCATCAACGAAGTGCTATTCAAACTAAAATTCTGCTTTACATATCTTGATGACATTCTTATGTTCAGTTCCTCCATCGAGGACAACATCCGACATGTGCAAACTGTTATGAACACTCTTGTGGCAGCAGGCATCGAGACCAACCAGGACAAATTGCAGCTACATCAAACCGCTGTCACTTTACTTGGTTTTCGGGACTCTGCCGATGGCATTTCACCGCCCCCTGACAAATTACAAACAATACTAAACCTGCCCACACCTCCGTCATTCATAGAGCCCCGACACTTTCTGGGGACGGTTAGTTATTATCGCTGTCATCTACCTCGGGCTGCAGAGATTCAGGCTCCACAGACGTACGCCTTGGCAGGCACCAACACTTTTGGATCTCAGTCCGTTCCATGGACCCCTGCTATGACTGCCTATTTCACTGCCCTCAAAAATCTTCTTGCTGAGGCCTGCACCATCACACATCCTCATCCCAATGCGCAGCATTTCATCACCACAGACACAAGCGATACTGCCATCGGCACTGTCCTTAGCCAGACAGTCGACAGCCAAACTTCGCCTCTGCAATTCTTCTTGCGCAAGCTCACCAACGCACAACGGAAATATTCCGCGTTTGACAGGAAGTTGCTTGCGGTCTATGAAGCGATCAAGCATTTTAAAACTGACATTGAGGGACGCCCTTTCTATGTTTTAACAGACCACAAACCCTTGGCTGCGGCCGTTTCAAACCCGCCAGCTGACCCGCCTCTTCGCCGCTTCAGATACATGGACTTCATATCTCAGTTCACCACCAATGTCAGACACATAAAGGATGCTGACAATATTGTTGTTGATTTCCTTTCATGAGTTGACGCCGTTCATTCGCTGTTAGACTTCTCTGAACTGCCTAACCTCCAACCCGCTGACGAGGACACACAAAACTTGATTTCAGACTCTACCTCTTTACTACACTTCATCTGCACCACCTTCCCTGGCATTTCTGGTGACATCTGGTATGACAACAGTAAGGACACGTTACGCCCCCTCATCCGTACCACGCTCCATCGAGCTGTCTTCAACTCACTGCATAATTTAGCCCACCCCGGTGTTTGTGTGTCTGCCTGCCTCATAGCAGAGCGTTTTGTGTGGAGAAATGTCAACAAGTACTGCCAGCAATGGGCATGCTCCTGCATCACGTGCGAATGCTGCAAAGTACACAAGCACACTTCACCCCCCCTCAGCTCCTTTTTGATCCCTCCTGGGTGTTTCGAACATATTCACATTGTCATTGTCGGCCCTTTCCCCCCCTCTAACGACTTTCATTATGTTCTCTCTTCTCTCGACTGAACAACTCGCTGGGTCAAGGCTGTGCCCCTCCCCAATATCACAGCAAAAACTGTTGCTCGAGCTTTCATCGAATCATGGGTATCGCATTTCGGATGTCCAGCTATCATCATGACTGACCAGGGCGGACAATGTGAATTGCCCCTGTTCAATGAGATTTGTAACATTTGCGGCATCCAGCGCATCTGTACCATAGCATATCACCCACAAAGTAACGGGCTAGTGGAGTGCTGGCACCGCATTTTCAAGGCATCACTTCGATTCCATGTCTCTCTATGGACGGAGGCCCTTCCATTTGTGCTACATGGCATTCGTGTGATCTATAAGGAAGACCTCAAAGGCACAATAGCTGAGTTCATATACGGCAGAACATTGTCCTCCCTGGCGAACTTGTGAACCCTTCCGCTTCTCTCCCTCAGTCTGACTTAACTTCCTTCGTGGCCCGCGTCAGATGCCACTTCATCAACCTCCACATCCCTCCATCCGCCATCCATTCCCACCCTAAGGTTCACATCCCGAAATCTCTGGTCAACTGCGAGTACGTCATGCTCCGAGATGACACTGTCTGTGCTCCCCTCCAACATCCATATACCAGCCTGTACCGAGTTCTCTGGTGCTCAGCCAACACCTATGACATCCAGATAAAAGTTCAGCTGTTACAGTCTCTCTCAACAGACTTAAGCCTGCTCATGCCGAGCCTGCTTCTACCCCCCTTCAGGCCACGACCACGCCACTCAGTGTCGTGGCTCATGACGTTCCTACCACTCCCTCCACGTCGGACTTACACACTCGGTCGAGTGACTTCCAACTCCAATCGTCGAGCTCTTCTCTGGCCTCACCCTCTACTCCGGTCTCACACACTCCGTTGAGCTCCCCACGTCAATCTTACCTACGATCATGCCTTCACCGCTGAGCCCTTCACCGGGCCCTTCGCCTGCCTCACCCTGTCGAGGTTTCTCACGCCCCCCATCTTGAACGTGCCCTCACGCGAGGTGTTTGTGCCTGTTCTCCAGGACATAATCCATGAAATCTCCATAATACTATGCGATGATACACTGTTTGTCGTGTGTTTCCCTCCATCTGGTGCTCATGACACAACCTCAACCATTTCCTGCCACCTTGTGAAATGTGTTCCCCTCTTGCCGAATGATGACCTGGACATGCTTCGTGTGTTCAACACACCCACCGGACACATCATCATTATCGCTGCGTTCCTCCCACAAACCACTGGCCGACCTGTCTCCGCTCGACCAGCACGCCCAGTACGATGCCCGGCGCACTTCAACGACTTCCAGGTTTGGTGGCCAGACCTTCCGTCATGACACCTACCCACTCAGCTCCCCGACGATGCTGTCGAGCTGACTATGGTCCGGCTCCCACGGACCACCCCTGTCGACGCCGTAGTACACCTCCCCCTCCCCCTTCCCCCGGCCTGTCAAATGTACTCCGTAGTGCGGGGGGGGGGGGGGGTTGGGTCTATGTGGCGCCGATGGGGTCGACACCAGTATTTATCTAAGTATCATCTTTGAATTAAGCTAAACATCATCTTTGTGCAGTTCTGCCATTCAGTTCTGTGTAAGCCTTGTTTGTGTAAAGAGGTGAATAAATGAACTACTGTAAAATGGGAGTGTTTTTTGGTGAAACCATGCCAAACTTCCTCCTGAAGTCTGTCCACATCTCAAGTATGTGTCAGGTACAATACTGTAATACTCAGGATAAGTACAGGTAACTAGAGTCATAAACAGCTTTGAATGATGACATAATCGAGTAGCTTGAGAACCAAAATCAGTGTATGAAATCAGATGTGTACATCTTGTTATATTGTCTATACTAGTAAATGTCTTACACACTATTTACTAATTGTCCATACAAACTAACCTACATACAAAAGAGCCTAAATGATTTGTTTAAAACTTGAAAAAAACTACTGATTTTAAGTTACATAATGAATTGAGAAGTTAATTCCCCTACATGAAAGATATACATTTACGTATCTGTAGCAGTCTTTGCTAACAATTTACAAATCTCAGTCACAACAGTGATGTATTTATCAGATGCTTGAGTTAATTACCCAGCACCTACATCTCTTGCAAGTTGACTGGTCCAGCAGGGTGCACCCATACAGCATTATGGGGAGTGAATCTGCCCACATCTTTCAGTTTCCTCGCTAGAGTCCTCATTACACGCTCCAATGGATAGGTAACTTCCTGTCTGGCATTCACATCAAATCCTGAAACATTGTTTTGTGTACTAAATATGCTGTTCAATACCTTCTTCACATCACACGGCATATGCTCTTCCTATTAATTTTCCAGAATCAATTATGTGGGATTTATGTCAGTTGAGATTAAAAGTTGTTCACATATGGAACATTAATAAACAGAGTTAAAAACAATAATAATGGACTAATAAGGTATTACACACAGATTCCTGATTTTTACAGTACAAATTAAGAACATTGTCCCACATCAAGATTGTAAAAGGGTCTACTCATTTAGTCCCATGGCATATATGTATCAGATTCTAAACCACAAATCTATTACAGAACATAATTATATAGTGTATCATAGATTTTAACTCAGTCAGTAGATAAGACAAAACTCTAGAGATCATGTTATCTTATGTACTGAATACCGGACAAACAAAGCAAAATTATATAGTATTATGAATCTACAAACATAGTGAATATTGAAACTTCCTGGCAGATTAAAACTGTGTGCCGGACCCAGACTTGAACTCAGGACCTTTGCCTTTCACGGGCAAGTGTTCTACTGACTGAGCTACCCAAGCACGACTCACACCCTGTCCTCACAGCTTTACTTCTGCCAGTACCTCGTCTCCTACCTTCCAAACTTTACAGAAGCTCCCCTGAATATTTTCTTCTAGACTTGGGATCATTAACCATCCATTTTCATAGATCTAGTCCTCTATATTAAAAGTTAACAGTACTTGACATTTTACATACTTGCTTTGCTTACCATTAGCCCTTCTTATTTTTACATGTGCAGTGGACTTCTCCACAAAATTCTTTTTATACTACATCTTGTCCCTAAATTGTTCAGATATACCACAAATTGGGTTACCTATATCAGTCAAACAGTTTCCTTCCTGCAGATGAATCTTAATCATAATGTAAGGATATCCAAAATCTGAATCATCATTCCTGTTATTAGCCACTTCATCTAAAAGATCACTTTCATTTTCATCATATGCTATATCCACACTATCTTTACTGGGTTTTATCAACTTTACTGGTATCATAGCATTACTTTGGTTACTCAAGTTATCGGGTAAAGATTGAACACAACAAATGGATTCCATAGCAGAACCATCACTTATTACAAAAGGAACACAAAATATATTACTGTCAAAATTACACTTCCTGCTTAGATCTTATTTCACTTCATTCCACCAATTTGAATACAAATTTTGACTAACCACAGCTAACTTATTCCAGAATGCACATTTATGTATGTTGACATCAATCTGATCCCAAACACACTTCAAAAAATTTTCACCTTTATTCTCTAGGCTTACAGGTAACTCACCTTTACTATTTGGATCACTACTCTGCATGACGTTAATAAAAAAGTGCTTTGACTGGACTGATATTCCATGGCCCTCACTTACATCATCACTTATCTGTATGGTCAACATCACTCACAAATAATTCTGAAACTTCATTATTCTTAAACTCCACAAATAACTGGTACTCCTTAATGAAATTTGTCCTAAATAACATATCTCTTTTTCCGACAAACAGCTCAGTTCATACATACAATACCAGGAACAAAAATGATCTGCACAAGGACTTAAAACCACTTACTTTAGTTCAAAAAGGGGTCCACTACTCAGGAACACACATCTTCAATAATTTGCCAGCAAACATAAAAAATTTAGTTACAAATAAAGATCACTTTAAAAGGAGCCTGAAAGACTTACTCATGGCCAACTCCTTCTACTCCATTGATGCATTTTTTAATAGAAACAAATGATGTATTGTATATATTTATACTGTTAGTATTGTTATTTCAGTTTCTTTTCTTTTTTTTTTTTTTTTTTTTTTTTTTTTAAAAAAAAAGGTGATATGTTCCACATCCACGAGGATCTCCTCAACATGGATCTGTGGAACGAAAAACTAATCTAATCTAATCTAATCATCATCATCATCATCATTATCATCATCATATTCTTCCAAAATTACTTCATCAACAAACTTATTAACAACACAAGTCTCATTTCTATCAACACCTCCATTTATCTGCAATAAGCTAGCAGTCTCAGACTTATAAACGTCAGTTATTTCACAGCTCTGATTCATATTTGCATCAAAAATACCATCTAAGTCAGATCCAATACAGTCATTACCTGTTTTACGTACATCAATAACACTGTTTCCTGACCAGTTGAAGAAATCACTAGTACATAGTACATCAAAATTCTCAATACTCTCATTCTGATTTGTGATTAGTATCTACATCACTATAATTAAACATAGTATCCCAAAACGTTTGATCAAAACATAAATGAGAAATCTGATATTCCTTCTATTCAACTTCAGATACCTGTGCCACATTAAGAACACTGTTATTATTGTCTAATTGCAAGTGTTAATTTGGGGCCCTGTATTTGTGTTTTCTAGCCCCAAAACTGTGGACATTCATTGAGGTGGACTGCTGTTTCCTGAATATTTACCACTATGATTGTTTCTCCTATTAAATTGCCCATGGTTATCCCCATTATTCGTATTCTGCTGATGTTCAAAATTTCTTTCTCTATTAACATTTTGACCCTGATAGATGTTACCATTATCTCTGATTCTGTGGTCATTGCCATTGTGATCTCTTATCATTTTGATTGTTATGGTACATACTTCTTTCTACTGTGAGCCCGTCAACATACCACAAAAATTGTTTAAGGCAGTCATCAGGTCCATGTACTAAATCTCACTGCAACCTTTCTGGTAATCTTATTTTGAGTGTGTCAATCATTGTCATTGCATCAAATGGTTTGTCAAGGTGTGTTAATTTCTTAAGTTGATTCTTACAAAATTCTTTCAGAGTACTGTCCCTATTCCTATAGTAATTAGGACCATTCAGAAATTCACTTTTAATTCTCCCCTGTTCAGAGTCCATCCATTCTTCCGAAACTTTGATATGTATCCCACTGACTTAAATTTAGATTTATCCAAGACAGAGCTTTGCCTTCAAGACATCTTTTAACAAATTTAATGTTTTGATCATCCCTCATGCCTGACACAAAACTATCTCTACAGTGCTTCAGAAAATCCACTGGATGTAAATTGTCTGCTGGAAAACTTTAGATTGGAGTGTTTGAATACTGATTTTTGCGAATACAATTTTTCTGAACTAAAATGTTTTCATCTAAAACTGTTCACATTAGTTTGCATACTGTTGTTAACATATCAAATTTTTTGACCTAAACTACTAAGGTTCTGTTTCATTTTTTTTGCTACAGCCTTCTGTACAACACTGATGTCATTTATATTCTTCTTCTGATTCGCAGCCTTGGCAATAAACTCATTTTCCAGAACAATAAATTTGTTTTCACAGGAAAGAAATGCAGTGGCACAATAATGTTGACTGGTGAGGGTACCATAGTCCAAGATTTAGAGTTGCTGGGTGCATTATGTGTTCCAGCCTCAAGCAATATGAAGGTACATCCAAACTGTCAAATATGATCATTTTTGTGGGTCAGGTGCTACGGTATGCAGAGGCATGGGTGTACTGATCTCCAAATTTTTGCACATAGTACACTCACTGCTCAGCACTATTGTGTTACTGTACTCCTTCCCAATGCTCTTTTTTCCAAGGGTGCAGTCATCCCTGACTTCATTTTCCTCTATGAAAAAGCATGACCACACAGAAATGCACAGGTGGAGAATTGATTGAGATGAGTTAATATTCAATGAATAGATTGGCTTGCCCATTATCCCAACTTAAGACCCATCGAGAATATGTAGGAAGTGCTGGGGACATATATTGCAGCATATCCTCATGAACCAGTGATCATCCCTCAGTTGTCAGCTGCACTGGTGGAGGAATGGGACACAGTGCCACAAGAGCTCCTTATCAAACTTGTGGACAGCATGGGAGCACATTGCAGAGCATACATTGCCACCCTTGGTGTTCACATACCATAGTAAGACCTGTGTACCGTCTTTTGTAATGTTCAGGGGACTGTCATAAATTACAGTGACTTCAGTGTAGTTCTTGTCTTTGAATAAAAGTATCGTTTCTGATTATTTCATTGAGTATGTCTTTCAGTTACCTTGTGTACTATTCTGTAACAGTTCTTTCTATGTATGATCCAAGTTTCATTGAACAATATAATGCAATGTATAGATGCTACTCACCATATAGTGGAGACGCTAAGTCACAGTGTAGCAAAGATGCGGAGTCACAAAAAGGCACAACAAAAAGACTGTCATAAATTTAGCTTTCAGCCAACAAGGCCTTTGCCAAAAATAGAAAATATACTCACATGCACATGTTCACATGAATGCAACTCTCACACACAGACACATGACCACAGTCTCTGACAGCTGGAGCCATGTGTGGGTGATTTGTGTTTGTGTGAGTGTGTGCATGTTTGTATGTTGTCTATTTTTGACAATTACCTTGTTGGGCAAAAGCTAACTTTCTGACAGACTTTTTGTTGTGCCTTTCTGTGACTCTGGCTCTGAGCACTATGGGACTCAACTGCTGAGGTCATTAGTCCCCTAGAACGTAGAACTAGTTAAACCTAACTAACCTAAGGACATCACAAACACCCACGCCCGAGGCAGGATTCGAACCTGCGACCGTAGTGGTCTTGCGGTTCCAGACTGCAGCGCCTTTAACCGCACGGCCACTTCGGCCGGCTTCTGTGACTCTGCATCTCTGCTACACTGAAGAGACAAAGAATCTGGTTCAACTGTCTAACATTGTGTAGGGCCCCCCACGAGCAATCAGAAGTGCTGCAACATGATGTGGCATGGACTCAACTGATGCCTGAAACTGTACTGGAGGGAAGTGACACTATAAATCCTGCAGGGCTGTCCATAAATTCATAAGAGTGTGGGGGGTAGAGATCTCTGCTGAACAGCACGTTGCAACGCATCCCAGATATGCTGAGTAATGTTCATGTCTGGGGTGTTTGGTGGCCCGTAGAAGTGTTTAAACTCAGAAGACTGTTCCTGGAGCCGCTCTGTAGCAATTCTGAATGTGTGGGGTTTTGCATTGCCTTGCTGGAATTACGCAGGTCCATTGGAATGCATAATTGACATGAATAGATCCAGGTGATCAGACAGGATGCTTACGTACATGTCACCTGACAGAGTCATATCTAGATGTCAGTCAGTCAGCTTGAATAGTCCCCTACTGACATGCAGGGGCCATAAGTTCATGAGGTTGTCTCCACAACCATACACATCCATCTGCTCGATACAATTTGAAATGAGACTCGTCTGACCAGGCAATAAGTTTCCAGTCACAGTCCAATGCCACTGCTAACGAGTACAGGCAAGGCATAAAGTTTTATGTTATGTAGTCATCAAGCATACACAAGTGGGCCCTCAGCTCTGAAAGCCCATATCGGTGATGTTTTATAGAATGATTTGCCCACCAATACTTGCTGATGGCCCAGCATTGAAATCTGGAGCAATTAGCTGAAGGGTTGTAGTTCTGTCAGATTGAATGATTCTCTTCGGTCATTGTTGGTCCTGTTCTTGTAGGATCTTTTTCTGGCTGCAGTGATGTCGAAGATTTGATGTTTTACCAGTTTCCTGGTATTCATGGTACATTCGTGAAATGAAGTGGGTGTATTGGAAAATCCCCACTTCATTGCCACCTTGGAGATGCTACGTCCCTTCACTCATGTGATGACTATAACACCACATTCACATGAATAGATCCAGGTGATCAGACAGGATGCTTACGTACATGTAGCAGCCATTGTAGCAGCAGCAACCAATCTAACTATTCCGCCAGATGCTTGTTGTCTTCTATAGCCGCTGCTGACAGCAGAACCTTATTCTGCCTGTTTACATATCTCTGTATTTGAATAGGCATGTCTGTACCAGTTTCTTTGGTGCTTCAATGTATATGGTGGGTAGCAACCATCATTTTCATTATACTGTTTCATTCCATACTGGATTTTCCAAGTTTCATTGAGCTACATTACTTGGCAGTGATGCATAACGCGAAATTTACTTTTGTCCTTAAGTCTGGCATACCGATGTATAGTAATCTTTATCGTAACACATTTCATATTCATGGGGACTAATCACTGTATGTATCCATGAAACATGCAATAAATAAATATGTAAATCAGACATCAAGTACCAGCTATCTCTTTGTAGTCATAACATGATGTCTTGTTTATCTAATATCTTAGCGATCCATAAAACAACGTTTGCAAATTTCTTCTCTGTTGCAACTGTACACCTCTGTAACAAACTACACGGCACTCTGTGCTCAATTCAGTATCCTATTGCATCTAAGAAAAAGCCTGAAGCTCTCCCTTTCATTAACCACAGAACCAACAGAAAATTGTTGTAGGGCCAGTTTCTCTCTGTTAAATAGTAAGGCAAATGCTCTTATCTTCTAATAGTTACTCTACTTACACTTCTTTCAGTCAGTTACATCATTTTCTTTCCCTCAGTCCCCATTTCTTATGTTTTTCTGTCATATCTCTCTTTCGTTACCTCTCCCTCTTGTTTCACATCAATTGATGCCACTGCCACCAGCTTAAACTCTGTCTGTATTTTGTCTTTGTTGTTCTACTTTTCGTGAATTAATGTAAACTTTGTGTTTTTTATGGTGGTTGTAATTTACTGGTAACTATTTATTTACAACTTGTAGAAAATAGATACACATTCCAAAGTTTTGCCATCCTTCAAAGTAGTCACCAGCATTGTGTATAACTTGTTGCCAATGATGTGGAAGTCGTAGGATAGCCCTAGCAGGGCCAGTAATGTTCATAGTTTCAGTGGAGTGGTCTATTGGCTGACTGATCTCTGTAACAGTTCTGTAGTGTGTGCCACAAAGTACTCCCTTCAATTTAGGAATCAAGGGCTTAAGTCTGGTGGATGTTGCAGCAATTCGCAACTCATGCCATATGTGTCCGAGCATTGACCTGCAAAATAATGGGAGAGGGGGGGGGGGGTTCTGCATAAAGCATCACTGCTTCTTTCTCTCAGATATTCGTTTCTGGAACACTGCCTGTGAACATATTAGAGAAAGAAGTGGTGACACTTTCTGCAGGTCCTGCCACCATTTTGTATGACAATGCTCAGGTACATATCGCACAACTTATGAGTGATTTGTTCAATCCATGGAGATGGGAAGTGCTATGCCACCCATCACAATCCCCTGAGTTTCCCTTTTGACTTCAATTTCATTCCCAAATTGAAGGAAGCACTTCATGGCATTTGCTTCAGAACTGTTAGAGAGGTTCCTTGGGCAATAGATAACTCCATTTGAATTATCAACACAACTGGCACTGCTAAAGGTATCCTACAACTTACACATTGCTGACAAGTTATACATGATGCAGGTGACTACTTTGAAGGACAGTAAAGCCTTAGAACATGTAACTATTCTGTATAAGCTGTAAATAAATTGTTGCCAACCATTATACTATAACTACTACTGTGTCCACTGTCTGTCTTATAGTTACTTCTATGTGTAATGTCTCGTATTAAATGTAAGACTTCCTATAACAAGTGTGTTGTGATGAACATCTTGTAAAACACATAGAATACCTGGTTACCTAGCCAGGATAAATAAATCAGTAAATAAAAAATAAATAACAAAGCCATGGGACACTTATCAAAGAAATATCTTTCAAATTAATTGCAGAACACATTAATAAACCCATGTGTTTATGTAGCATAGAAGAATTCTCTGAAAGTAGTACACAAAAAATGTAACCTATAAAAACTAAAATAAAGTTGTATTCTTTTACTGCTACTTTGCAATGCATTACATAAAACTAATTGTTGACTAATAACTAATAAAAATATTCTCTTCAATTGTAAGTACCTGCTACCTCATTCCTGAAATATTAACAACTGCCAACTCACAGTTAGGATACTTACCAATAAACATTATTCTTAGTAGCAGCATTCAGCTACAAATCAAGGAAGACTCAAATTTACAATTTTTCTGATGTAAATACCAGGTGATCAGAAAGTCAGTATAAATTTGAAAACTTAATAAACCACAGAATAATGTAGATAGAGAGGTAAAAATTGACATACATGCTTGGAATGACATGGGGTTTTATTAGAACAAAAACAGAATAATGTAGATAGAGAGGTAAAAATTGACATACATGCTTGGAATGACATGGGGTTTTATTAGAACCAAAAAAATAAACAAAGTATTGCTCGCTTGAAAGATCTGTTGCGTGTGTCATTTGGTGATGATTGTGTGCTCACCCACCACTTTTGTAATGCTTGGCCTCCCAGGTCTGTGCAGTTATTGGCTTTGGGGTTACCTGAAGTTGCAAGTGTATCGTGATTGACCGACATCTCTAGGGATTCTGAAAGACAGCATCCAACGCCAATGCCTCACCATAACTCCAGACATGCTTTACAGTGCTGTTCACAACATTATTCCTCAACTACAGCTATTGTCGATGAATGATGGTGGACATATTGAGCATTTTCTGTAAAGAACATCATCTTTGCTTTGTCTTACTTTGTTATGCTAATTATTGCTATTCTGATCAGATGAAGCGCCATCTGTAGGAAATTTTTTGAACGTTTGTATTTTTTTGGTTCTAATAAAACCCCATGTCATTCGAAGCATGTGTGTCAATTTGTACCTCTCTATCTACATTAGTCCATGATTTATTCAGTTTTCAAATTTATACTGACTTTTTGATCACCCGGTATTTCTGATTGCACTTCAGTTTGAGAAATCACATGATGGTTGGCATTTATATGTCATATCAACAAATTGAGTGTGGAAGCAGCCCATACAAAAATCTCAATGTGCAAGGCATGGTTTACGATTGTGTGAATGTTTGCTGTGGTCAGTTGAAGGTAACTGCCCCCTGTGAGGGAGCTATATTACACACAGGTGTGATTGGCCTGGTTGGCTGCATCACACAATTGGCATGGCATAGCTGCTGCGAGTCACTGTTGGAGGTATTGTTAAGTGTGGCATTATACATTTTTGGTTCTGCAAAACAGTAAAAATCTTGTCTGCCAATATTAATTTGCTTTACAGTGATTTGTGTTCTTGCACAATTGTGCTTGATGTGGGAACTCTACAATCGACAAAGTGTGTGTTCAGGCATGAGGTTAATATCCATCACTGTATGTAACTGGCACCAAGGCTGTGAAGGCATCCTGTAGCTCAGACATTCATCGTAGATGACTGCCGGCCGGAGTGGCCGAGCGGTTAAAGGCGCTACAGTCTGGAACCGCACGACCGCTACGGTCGCATGTTCGAATCCTGCCTCGGGCATGGCTGTGTGTGATGTCCTTAGGTTAGTTAGGTTTAAGTAGTTCTAAGTTCTAGGGGACTTATGACCACAGCAGTTGAGTCCCATAGTGCTCAGAGCCATTTGAACCATAGATGACTTGTTTTACTTGCTTCTCTGGTATTTGTGAAAGGCACTAATCTAGTGCAAACTTTGTGGTGTTTTGTTTATTGCTCTCTGCAGGAGACAGAGCCAGATTATATCACTGATTATGTCTGCATGATTGCCAAGAGCCTGAGCAAAGTGACAAATTTTGAATTGTCATCCAAGAGGCCATGGGTGGTCAGAATGCCCTCAGTAATCAAGAACCACATCACAGGTTGGTGTGGACAGAATGGAGGCAGCATAAGTTGTGAACTGAAATGGGTGGTGGAGTTGTTGATCTGTGGTTGCGCTGATGGGCAGGACAATGTACAGCGAGCCACAACAGATTAGTTCACAGTCCATATGTGGTTCAGGTATAAGTTCAGTATCAATGTCCAGAAACATTTCAGCTGGTTGAACAATGTGATGTGGGACAAACATTTTTATCGCAGTTGAATGTATGGAGGTAGACATATCAGTGTCAATGGACGTTCAAGTATTTGCATGTCCAAGAAGCTGATGTGCAGTATTGGAATAATATGTGCACAGAGTAAAGTACAGAATAAAATCACCCAATAGACTGTCTGTTGAGATACATAAGCAGCATTGTCAGCATTGTTAACACTGCACTGAGAATGATAATTTTCCTGCTTGTGACGTGCTAAACACATCCATACAAAAGTATACAAAAGTGACTTTCTCATTTTAGAAATTGGGGGTGTATGACAGTTACAAGATAGTTCCATTCTTGGTATGTAGTATTCAATCTAGGGACATAGAAGCATTCAGATGAGGTGTACATGGTCTTCAGGGGTCACCAATGTGGATTTTATCCATGGGATGGGATAAAGGTAAAATATTGTAATGACACAGTAATGTATAACTTGCACTTTATTCTATAATTCGACATGGGGCAAATAGAAGTCTAAGTTCACATCAGCCATAATGCACAATGAATCATAGTTCCTCAGATATTTCAGGCATGGCTGCTTTTACTAGTGAAAGAGTTTCCTCTCTGCAGCAGCTGCTCTCACTATCAGAGTCCACACAAATCAAATGATGCAGTTCAAACAACAAAATAAACAAAATGAAAACAAAACGCTTATTTAAGTTAAGGCTAGGAGTCCTTCTGATGCACTTTAAATTAGTAGTGTTACATCTTTTTATTACAATTGTTCCTTTTGTAATTGTCACAATTTACTACAATACTGAAGCTTTTTATGATGTGGTAGATGATAACATTACTCAACAATTACCTGTTTTTTTTTCTCTTCTTTCCCCACTGAAAACAATAATTTCAGCTTTTTGGATGTTTCTCTCATTGTCTTCTGAGATGTACGTTTTTCTGTGTTTGAATCCATATCCAGATTTATCAATATTGCCAAATATTCATTTCCTAATAGATGATGCTGATATGTGTATCTTTCATTGATTTGGAACTGCGACATTTTTCAGTTTCAAACTTGTCAATGAAGTGTGCAATAAAATGATTGTGCTCATGTTATCAGATTGCAGTGGGGTCTCTGTGGAAAATAATATAAGAAATACAGTTATTTTACTATTGTAAATATTGTCAATAACATTATTTTTGTAGTCTTTTGCTCTTGAGATATAATTTAATATTTTGTGGTACTATCCTAAAAATCATTTTGGTTTTGTGACAGAATGTGGTGCTAGCAGTGATCCATGCTCAGGTTGTTATGCAGGAGAAAAGCCCTTCTCTGAAGTGGAAACACAGGCATTTAGGGCTTATGTCATGTCAATTAGAGATCGCCTTAAGCTCTACCTTACATTTCATAGCTATGGGCCTGTAAGTACAAGTTTTATTTAAATGCAACACATAAAATAAGGAAAAGCAATCACTGATGTATAGTGGACTTACATTTGGAATATACAAGCACATAATGGAAAAGAATAACCACATTATCTTTCAAGCTCTTACTCTTTTTCTAGCAAGAGTATGCACATTCACACACATAACCACACTGAGACTAAACTGTATCCTCTCAAGACATATCCTGTGCTCTCACAATCCCACTGCCCTTTTTTCCTTCTCTCTTCTGTTCACACCACTCCTTCCCCAGATAGATCATTACTGCCTTCTCCCACAACTCTGCCCCCCCCCCTCTCTTTCTCTTCCTTGATCCCTCCTTCCCACCTTTTTCCTCTCTCTCTTCTCTCTCCCCCCTCTCTTCCCCTTGTTCTATCCTCCTCGCTTCCAGTTTTTACTCCTCTTCCTTCCTCTGTCCCCTTCGTATCTCTCTCTTCATCTCCACTTCCTCTCTTTCCTCCTCCCTTCCCCTCTGCCTCTCTTTTATGTCTCTTATATGCTCTACTCCTTGGAAATGGAAATGAAATGATTGTATGGCATTATTGACCAGGAGACCCTGTCCAGGGATGTTCAGTTGCCAAGTGCAAGTGTTATTGCAGTCGACACCACATTGGGCACTCGTGTGCCAGTGATGAGCACGAAATGATGATGAGGACAACACAACACCCAGTCCACGAGTGGAGAAAATTTCCAACCCATCCAGGAATCAAACCCAGGCCCACTGCATGAGAGGCAAGCACGTTACCATTCAGCTTAGAGGCAGACTCTGTTCTCTGAACTCCTTTCACCTTGTTGTGCAACTACTGAGTCATCTGGTGAAAGACCTGACACTGTCCCACTATGGCTTCCTTGCCTCATGTATACTTCATTATTTCCACTCCATCTCCACTAGTTCAGGCAATGGCTCTCAATAATTGATGATAATGTGTCTCACCATAGCTATGGTTGTGTTAATTTGAATGTCTGTATAGTTGTGTGTGTGTGTGTGTGTGTGTGTGTAAGTGAATGTGAATACGTTTACTAGAAAAACCACAACAGCTCTAAAGTTAGTGTGAATACTGTTTCCTGTTATGTGTGTCTATGCACTACACATCAGTCTGCTTGTAGGTGTGTGGTTGCTTTCCGCTATGTTATGTATTGTCCCATCCAGGAATTTCCATTATACAGGGTGATTCAAAAAGAATACCACAACTTTAGGAATTTAAAACTCTGCAACGACAAAAGGCAGAGCTAAGCACTATCTGTCGGCGAATTAAGGGAGCTATAAAGTTTCATTTAGTTGTACATTTGTTCGCTTGAGGCGCTGTTGACTAGGTGTCAGCGTCAGTTGATGCTAAGATGGCGACCGCTCAACAGAAAGCTTTTTGTGTTATTGAGTACGGCAGAAGCGAATCGACGACAGTTGTTCAGCGTGCATTTCGAATGAAGTATGGTGTTAAACCTCCTGATAGGTGGTGTATTAAACGTTGGTATAAACAGTTTACAGAGAATGGGTGTTTGTGCAAAGGGAAAAGTTCTGGACGGCCGAGAACGAGTGATGAAAATGTAGCACGCATCCAGCAAGCATTTGTTCGCAGCCCAGGAAAATCGACTCGCAGAGCTAGCAGAGAGCTGCAAATTCCACAATCAACTGTATGGAGAGTCCTACGAAAAAGGTTAGTTATGAAACATTATCGTCTGAAATTGGTTCAAGCACTGTCTGCAGCTGATAAGATTAAAAGAATCGATTTCTGTGATTTTATCCGTGCTCAAATGGAAACAGATGAATCTTTCGTTTCAAAGATTGTGTTTAGTGATGAAGCAACTTTCCACACTAACGGGAAAGTCAACCGTCACAATGTCTGTATATGGGGCACTGAGAATCCGCGGGAAACAACTCAGTATGAACGTGATTCGCCTAAGGTGAACGTTTTCTGTGCCATTTCAGCCAATAAAGTTTTTGGTCCCTTTTTCTTCGAAGGTGCTACTGTAACTGGACTACAGTATCTGGAGATGTTAGAGAATTGGCTGTTCCCTCAGCTCGAACAAGAAGCACAACAATTCATATTTCAGCAGGATGGAGCGCCACCACATTGGCACTTATCTGTCCGTAACTACCTGAACATCAACTACCCGAGGCGATGGATCGGCCGCCAGGCAGCCCGTGACAGAGCACTTCATCACTGGCCTCCAAGAAGCCCTGATCTTAGCCCCTGCGATTTTTTCTTATGGGGGTATGTTAAGGATATGGTGTTTTGGCCACCTCTCCCAGCCACCATTGATGATTTGAAACGAGAAATAACAGCAGCTATCCAAACTGTTACCCCTGATATGCTACAGAGAGTGTGGAACGAGTTGGAGTATCGGGTTGATATTGCTCGTGTGTCTGGAGGGGGCCATATTGAACATCTCTGAACTTGTTTTTGAGTGAAAAAAAAACCCTTTTAAATACTCTTTGTAATGATGTATAACAGAAGGTTATATTATGTTTCTTTCATTAAATACACATTTTTAAAGTTGTGATATTCTTTTTGAATCACCCTGTATTTATAACTTAAGTACAAACTTTTTTATGTTCTTTTTGATCACATGGAGTTAAAATGTCTTAGATGCTATTTCATTAATGATTCTTCTCCTATTTAAACTTTACTTGACATCTATTCTAATTATTATCTTTATATTTTTTGGTTTGGAATGAAAAGTGCAGCCATAGGAACACAGTTCAGATTTGGATAACAGGTGAACACAAACATTTGCTTGAAATTGATGGTGTCCATACCTGGCTGTTTCATTTGTAGGAGGATGAAGAAAACTATTGGGGTGCATCTCAGCAGTACTATAAATTTAATGTCATCAAGAACCTTTTGTATTTTTGTCACTCTTTGGGGTGGAGCAAAATTTCATACAGGCCTTGAACTGAAATTCGATTGGGTATCAGTTCAATACATTTTGACCAACTGCAAATACTTGTGACAGTTTCATTTCTTTTCTTCTCGGCTTTTATGGTGCTGTATATATAAATAGAATATTTCTGTCTCCTTCCTCAGTTATATAGTTGTTATGGTCTTCAGTCCGAACACTGGTTTGATGCAGCTGTCCGTGTTACTCCATCCCGTGCGAACCTCTTTATCTCTGATTAACCACTGCAACCCACATCCTTCTGAATCTGGTTACCGTATTCATTTCTTGGTCTCCCTCTAGAATTTTTACGACTACAAACTTCCCTTCAGTATTAAACCAATGATTCCTTGATGTCTCAGAATGTGTCCTACCAGTCAATCCCTTCTTTTGGTCAAGTTGTGCTACAAATTTCTTGTCTCCCCAATTCTATTCAGTACTTTTTCATTGGTTACATGACTGACCAATCTAATCTTCAAGGTTCTTCTGCAGCAGTGCATTTTGAAAGCTTCCATTCTCTGTTTGTCTTAGCTGTTTATCCTCCATATTTTACTTCCATATTCCACACAAAAACCTTCAGAAAAGACTTCTTAACACTTAAATCTGTATTCCGCTTTAACAAATTTTCTTCTTCAGAAATGCTGTTCTTGCCATTGTCAGTCTACATTTTACATCCTGTCTATTTCTGCCATAAAACGTATCTATGAATTAGTTTGACGTAAGGTCGTGTACTCATTGTTGTAGACGATCTGTTGCAGCCGTAGTCCTGGATTCTTAGACAGTTGCTGTAACATTTAACTATTTGATTAAATGAATATTTAATTCTGTATTATGTTTCAATGCATGGTTTATTTTATTCACGAAAAATCAAAGCATCTTTACAAAACTGAAATAAGTAGTAACATACTTACAATAATGAAATGAATCTTACTCAACAAGCTACATTTTTTCTGTGCAAGTTCACACAAAGTACTGACCCCCATGCCAACATGGCTGACCCACACTTCCAATGTTTCACTTCTGTCCTTACAAACATATAATGATTACTTTCATAAAATATTTATGCAATTCAGTCATTGCTTCTTCCTTCAGAGTAAGTGTCAACATATAGTGGTATTGAGATATCAAGAGTGTGGTTGCATGTTGCTTTGAGTAACAATATACAATAACTTAAATAAGTGACTAATACACCATATTGGTTGTGTTTTATATGTGATTGGAACATCAAAACAGTAATGTGGTTGGACATTATACATAGGTAAGTGTTCACCACTTGGGTATGAATACACAATAAATGAATCATAAATGACTGATACATCATGACAAAATATGGTTAGGCACTATACACTGGTAAGAGTTCATCACATAGGTGTGAATACACAATAAATGAATCATAAGTGACTGGTACATCATGACAAAAATTTGAATAGGCTTTATACATTGGTAAGTGATCACCACTTGGGTGTGAATACACAGTAAATAAGTCATAAGTGACTGGTACATCACGACAGAAATATGAACAGGCTTTATACATTGATAAGTTGGTTTGAGCATTATATATAAAACATATTTAAGTTAATTAATTATCTTCAATAGTGCAGAAATACTAGCTTGTTTCCCTTATCCTCCTATAAAATAGGCTTTAGTCAACAACAACAAGAGTTGACATGGTAAATGAGAAGGGTCTCAGCAATAGAGACAAATGCATGTGGACAGAGGGAAGGAAGGCTTGGTACTCTGATGAGAAGTAAGAAATGAAATAGAAGATTCAGAGTGTTGGAGCTGAAGAAGGAAAGATGACAGACCCCGAAGATTGGAACACCCCTACCCTCCTCCCCAGGATTCCTCCCGTTCCAGTACTTCACTGAGGCGCCAGAGGGAGAAGTGTGTTTGGCATTCCTTACAGAATGGACTTGCCACAGCTTGACCTTCACAGTCCCCGAAAGTTAACCTCAACACTCCCTATTGACTGATCAACGAAGGGTAAACAATTAACATTCTGCAAGACAGAGTAATTGACATATTTAACACTGTGTTGGTTAATTCAAGTAACAAATGCTAGATACAACCAGCTGACTTACAAGCAGTCCCTCTAATCTGGGTTTGATTAAACATAATTAATTACATAAACATGAAAATACTGAAACCTGTGACATAACTGATACATAAATATGGAAAAACTAAAGCAAAGCATAGAATTACTGTTTTCCTCTGATATATGTTCCAGCTCAAACATAATTTGTACATAAACATGAAAATATAGAAATAAGGTACACAAATATCATATCAAATTACTGCATATCCCATGTCAATAAATGAACAAAGTGAGATGCCTCTTTGGGCAGATAATGCAAGTGTTATAATGTTCACATTATGGGAAGAATTTGGGCAGATAATGCAAGTGTTATAATGTTCACATTGTGGGAAGAACTTTCTCATGCATCACTATATTTGCTAAACACCATAAAGTCAAGTGTGAAAATGAGAAAAAATTGACACATTTTCAAAATTAAACAGGAGGCAGCCCTGAGATACAAAATTTAAGTTACCAAAATCTCAGCCAAGTGACATATACGTTCCCTTTCCAATTGACAAGGCATATATAAGTATTATTTTAAATCCAGTGGCATTTTTGAAGTGTTGAAAGCAGAGGTAAAAGATATTTCAAGCAGCAGCATGTATAAATAAACAGTCGTAAGTTTGAGACTACATTATCAATGAGTGATTATAGAGAATTATATTGCATTTAACAGTATATCATTGTATTAAGTCTAGATAGACCAGATTAAACAGATGACTATAGTGTGCATTGCATCATGTAAAGGCAGTTGTCAAGCAACTTACAAGAAACAGTAATTGTTAGCCTTTCAGACATCTATTTTCATTGAAAAATTATGTCAGTTTTCAACTGTTGAAATACACCAAGACATAATGACTGTACCACTTGCAGGACCAAAAGTCTTTACTTCTTTACAAGTCATGTTTCAGGTCAGGAAAACACAAGGACAGATAGAGGGATTTGCCCACAATAACTGTCAAAGGCATCTTGTTCTCGTAGCTTAAAAGTTGTCATCCCAAATTTTTCAGCATCTTCTTGTAGAGACTGAGAGCCAACATGGCCACATGTCACTGTAGAATCAGATTTACATTGGTAAATTAAGTACCAGCAAGGCACTTCCAGAATATATACTGCTCAATATCCAGCTGACAGACTTCTCATTGATCTTCACCACATTAGACATGATGTACCAACATCAGATTAGACAGCAAATAAAATTGGGCACAGATAAAGGAAAATTCCAACATAGGTTAAGTTAAATGGTGAAGTATTACAGGTTACATCTGAACAGGTTAAACGTTATAAAGAAATGGTTAGTTCAGCCATTCTAAAGGATGATTTAAATTTTTCCTTATCAGACAAATACCTAATAATGAATGACCTAGTCTCCATTTGAAAGCAGACATCTACAAGGAAAACAGCTTTACAGAAATACAAATCCTCATGGGCTTCAGACAAATACCTAATCTTTGAAACACCATATTACCATAGTTTCGCATTTTGCTGCACATTACATAGCGATTGTTTATTACTGTCAGAACATAAATGATATAATAAGATAAAATTGGACTGGTTTTCATTAAGTATATCATATTAGTGAAAAGCAATGGCTTGCTGTAACATACAGCACCTATTCTACTTTCTTCACCATTACAAATTTTCCGTTCAAACTTCCTACAACACATGAGATGTATAGCTAAGCAGTTTGCCGATTTGAACAGACATTATGACAAAAGTAATATGCAGAACATCTTATATCTATATCAAACAGATAGCGTAATATATTCAGATACCAGACATGTAGCAAACATCATCTGTATCTTATAGTACTAAAGCGTAAAAGAATTATTAAACAAGACTACCAATGGCTGACCATAATGCTCATTGAAGCAGCAGAAATAACATGAAAAGAAAAACTGTATGAGTCTCAAAACCTGGGAATCAGAAACACTTCTGTCCCCATAACTATCTTCACCATAAATTTCTATCTTCCTCATGATCCACAGACAGAGCCATTCAAGTTGAGGTGCATGCTCAGGTGAGATACACCAAACAACGTCTTATAATCAGGAGTTCATTTATTCACGTCTTCACACAAGTAATGCTTACACAGAAGTGGATGGTGGAAGTACGCAAAGATAATGTTTTGCTTAGTCCAAAGGTGATACTAAGATCGATACTGGTGTCGATCTCATAGGCGCCACAACATAGCCACCCCCCCCCCCCCCTAGTGTGGAGTACTTCTGAGAGACCGGGGGGGGGGGGGGGAGGGAATGACAAAGGTGTCGACAGGGGTGGTCGGGAGTCGGACCACGGTCAGCTTGACAGCATCGTCGGGGAACTGTGTGGGTAGATGTCGTCAAGGAAGGTCTGGCCACCGAACGTGGAAGTCGTTGAAACGCGCTGGCCATCGTACTGGGCATGCTGGTCATGCGGCGAAAGGTAGGCCGATGGTTTGCAGGAGGAACGGAGCGATGACGATGATGTCTCTGGTGGGCGTGGCGCACACACGAAACATGTCCAGGTCGACATCGGGCGAGAGGGGAACACATTTCACAAGGTGGCAGGAAATGGCGGAGGTTGTGTCATGAGCATCTGATCAAGGGAAACACATGACGAACAGTGCGTCAACGCATAGTATTATAGAGATGTTGTGGATTATGTCGTGGGAGACAGGCACAAACACCTCAAGGGAGGGCATGTTCAAGATGGGGGGCGTGAGAAACTTCGACAGTGTGAGGCAGGTGACGGGGGAGAGGTCGAAGGGACTGGAGAAGGGCCCGGCGGCGAGGGTGTGATCGTAGCTAAGCTCGACGTGGTGAGCATGTGATCACTCGATGGAGTGCATAAGACCAGAGTAGAGGACGAGGTTGGAGAAGAGCTCAAGGATTGGAGCTGGAAGTCACTCGACTGAATGAGTAAGTCCGACGTTGAGGGAGTGGTCGGAGCGTCGTGAGCCACGACAGTGAGTGGTGTGGTTGTGGCCTGAAGGGGAGTAGAAGTGTGCTCAGCATGAGCAGGCTTAAGTCTGTTGAGACAGACTGTAACAGCTGAATCTTTTATCTGGATGTCATAGGTGTTGGCTGAGCACCGGAGAACTCGGTACGGGCCAGTATATGGAAGTTGGAGGGGAGCAGTGTCACCTTGGAGCATGATGTACTCGCAATTGTTCAGAGATATCGAGACGTGACCTTAGGGCAGAAATGGCTGGTGGGTGGAGGGATGTGGAGGTTGATGAAGTGGCATCTGACGCGGGCCACGAAGGAATGTAAGCCAGACTGAGGGAGAGAAGCAGAAGGGCTCACAACTTCAACAGGGAGAACAATGTTCTGCCATATACGAACTCAGCTATTGTGCCTTTGAGGTCTTCCTTCTAGATCGTGCGAATGCTGAGTAGGAAAAACAATTCTTGTGATGTTATATGAGTGATCAAGGTTGTCTGCATAATTTTAGCTGAGTAACATTCCTGAGCCCAAATAACAAATTCAAATGGTCCTACATAAATATCAAACAACACCCAATCTATGCCAGGTAAAAGCATACATAAATGTTGAAATATACACTTTTCACCCCCACTCTATGAATAGACAAAATATAGGTAAAATATGCAAATATTTACACATAAAAGAAATATGAATACAAACCACAAAAAATATTTTACAGTATTAGCTTCAAATGTGTTAAGTTATCCGATTTCTTACTTATCTGTGTTTGAATTTACAGAAAGCAGTGAACATTAATTGCACCTTTTATGATTTGTAATTTTCTTACAATTAGTATTTTCATTATTACTGGGTCAGAATATTCATAATGTGTCATGACGTGGTGTACAGCATGGATTTGTCTGTGTGGCATCAAGTATACATTCTTCAACACAAATTTACTATTTGCTGGTTGTTTATTTGGTTTTGTGGTACTTTCATTAACTGGGTAATTGTTTTTGCAACTGTCCCTCAAATCTGTCTGCAAGCAACTGATTTCAACAGACACACTCCCTTCCTCCACTACTTGTACACATTCACTGATTGAATTACTTTTAGGTACTTGTTCCAAATTTCCAAAACAACTTTCCTTTCCTAAATGCACATTTTGACAAATTTCTTATATGATTTCAAACTTTTGGTAATTATGGTTACATCTGTTACTGTAGTCACTACATTCAGCCACATCATCACAGATGTCTACTGGCAACAATAAACTATCATGCACTTCTCTACTTGTCTCAAAATCATCACTCTAGCTTACATCAGAGTTTCCAGAATCATTCAGTACACAATCATCAACCTTAACTTCTGCATACACCATTCTGTCCAATTCTATAAGCAACATATCATCATCAACATCATCATCATCAATATCATCATCATCATCATCATTATAAACACCATCATCACAATTAGTATCATTTTCGACACCAAACTCATTTCTCTCTTCACGCACTTCAACAATCTCAACACTGTGACCATTCTGTTCTACCACATCCTCATTTTTCTGTCTATTGTCTACTGCAATTTCATCTGGAATTACACTGTCGTTCTCACTTCCATTGCCATGTACATGATCATCCGCTTCCAAACATACAACACCAGTATCAGCTTTTTCACTCATTCCACAATAACTCAACATTTTCACTAATCCATACTCATCAAATCTGTTTTCAACACTATTAGTAGCTACTACTGCATTACTACTGTCAAAGAAATTTGTCAGAATGCTTTCTTCTAATTTAAATTCAGATTTTCTTCTACTTTTTTGTTTATCTTTGTTTTCAGATAAAAAAGTTTCCAAAATGCTCTATCAAACTTCATTCCATTTACATCAGGTTGTGTTCTGGATACAAAATTTTGGTATGTCCTATTTGTTCTAACCCTTCCCCTTCTGAAATTACCACAATGTGCCTGTTTATAATTATTATTTCTATTTGCCTCACTCCACCATGCTCCGAAGGAGGCAAGCCTTAATTTTCCGGACCATTCCTTCACAATTGTCACCATTATTGCCTTGACCTTGTCTTCACTGCCTATTTCTTAGTTCAAAATTTATGTTTTCAGGTCACTGTCTGTCATTTCTTTCCCCCATAATTTTCCTTTCTGAATCTATTATTCCCTTGGTATTCTTCCCTATAATTTTCATTTCTAAAATCTCCACTCCTATCCTTATCTACTGGTACTGCGAACAGCTGAAAGCAAGGGGAAACTACAGCCGTAATTATTCCAGAGGGCATGTAGTTTTACTGTATGATTAAATGATGATAGCATCCTCTTGGGTAAAATATTCCGGAGGTAAAATAGTCCTCCATTCGGATCTCCGGGCGGGGACTACTCAGGAGGACGTAGTTATCAGGAGAAAGAAAACTGGCATTCTACGGATCGGAGTGTGGAATGTCAGATCCCTTAATCGGGCAGGTAGATTAGAAAATTTAAAAAGGGAAATGGACAGGTTAAAGTTAGATATAGTGGGAATTAGTGAAGTTCAGTGGCAGGAGGAACAAGACTTTTGGTCAGGCGAATACAGGGTTATAAATACAAAATCAAATAGGGGTAATGCACGAGTTGGTTTAATAATGAATAACAAAATAGGAGTGCAGTAAGCTACTGCAAACAGCATAGTGAATGCACTATTGTAGCCAAGATAGACACAAAGCCCATGCCTACTACAGTAGTACAAGTTTATATGCCAACTAGCTCTGCAGATGATGAAGAAATTGATGAAATGTACGATGAGATAAAAGAAATTATTTAGGTAATGAAGGGAGACGAAAATTTAATAGTCATGGGTGACTGGAATTCGGTAGTAGGAAAAGGGAGAGAAGGAAACATAGTAGGTGAATACAGATTTGGGGTAAGAAATGAAAGAGGGAGCCATCTGGTAGAATTTTGCACAGAGCAGAACTTAATCATAGCAAGAATCATGGAAGAAGTTGTATACATGGAAGAACCCTGGAGATACTAAAAGGTATCAAATAGATTATATAATGGTAAGAAAGAGATTGAGGAACCAGGTTTTAAATTGTAAGACATTTCCAGGGGCAGATGTGGACTCTGATCACAATCTATTGTATTGAACTGTAGATTAAAACTGAAGAAACAGCAAAAAGGTGAGAATTTAAGGAAATGGGACCTGGATAAACTGACTAAACCAGAGGTTGTAGAGAGTTTCAGGGAGAGCATAAGGGGACAATTGACAGGAATGGGGGAAAGAAATACAGTAGAAGAAGAATGGGTAGCTCTGAATGATGAAGTAGTGAAGAAAGCAGAGGATCAAGTAGGTAAAAAGTTGAGGGCTGGTAGAAATCCTTGGGTAACAGAAGAAATATTGAAGTTAATTGATGAAAGGAGAAAATATAAAAATGCAGTAAATGAAGCAGGCAAAAAGGAATACAAACGTCCCAAAAATGAGATTGACAGGAAGTGCAAAACTGCTAAGCGGGGATGGCTAGAGGACAAATGTAAGTATGTAGAGGCTTATCTCACTAGGGGTAAGACAGATACTGCCTACAGGAAAATTAAAGAGACCTTTGGAGAAAAGAGAACCACTTGCATGAATATCAAGAGCTCAGATGGAAACCCAGTTCTAAGCAAAGAAGGGAAAGCAGAAATGTGGAAGGAGTATACAGAGGGTCTATACAAGGGCGATGTACTTGAGAACAATTTTATGGAAATGGAAGAGGATGTAGATGAAGATGAAATGGGAGATGTGACATTGCGCGAAGAGTTTGACAGAGCACTGAAAGACCAGAGTCGAAACAAGGCCCCGGGAGTAGACAACATTCCATTAGAACTACTGACAGCCTTGGGAGAGCCAGTCATGACAAAACTCTACCATCTAGTCAGCAAGATGTGTGAGACAAGCGAAATACCCTCAGACTTCAAAAAGAATATAATAACTCCAATCCTAAAGAAAGCAGGTGTTGACAGATGTGAAAATTACCGAACTATCAGTTTAATAACTCAGAGCTGCAAAATACTAACGCAAATTCTTTATAGACGAATGGAAAAAGTGGTAGAAGTCGACCTCGGGGAAGATCAGTTTGGATTCTATAGAAATGTTGGAACACCTGAGGCAATACTGACCTTATGCCTTATCTTAGAAGAAAGATTAAGGAAAGGCAAACCTAAGTTTCTAGCATTTGTAGACTTAGAGAAAGCTTTTGACAATGTTGACTGGAATACACTCTTTCAAATTCTAAAGGTGGCAGGGGTAAAATACAGGGAGCAAAATGCTATTTACAATTTGTACAGAAACCAGATGGCAGTTATAAGAGTCGAGGGGCATGAAACGGAAGCAGTGGTTGGGAAGCGAGTGAGACAGGGTTGTAGCCTCTCCCCGATGTTATTCAATCTGTATATTGAGCAAGCAGTAAAGGAAATGAAAGAAAAATTTGGAGTAGGTATTAAAATCCAGGGAGAAAAAATAAAAACTTTGAGGTTCGCCGATGACATTGTAATTCTGTCAGAGACAGCAAAGGACTTGGAAGAGCAGTTGAACGGAATGGACAGTGTCTTGAAAGGAGGATATAAGATGAACATCAACAAAAACAAAACGAGAATAATGGAATGTAGTCGAATTAAGTCGGACGATGCTCAGGTAATTAGATTAGGAAATGAGACACTTACAGTAGTAAAAGAGTTTTGCTATTTGGGGAGCAAAATAACTGATGTTGGTTGAAGTAGAGAGGATATAAAATGTAGACTGGCAATGGCAAGGAAAGCATTTCTGAAGAAGAGAAATTTGTTAACATTGAGTATAGATTTAAGTGTCAGGAAGTTGTTTCTGAAAGTATTGCATGGAGTGTAGCCATGTATGGAAGTGAAACATGGATGGTAAATAGTTTGGACAAGAAGAGAATAGAAGCTTTCGAAATGTGGTGCTACAGAAGAATGCTGAAGATTAGATGGGTAGATCATGTAACTAATGCAGAGGTATTGAATAGAATAGGAGAGAAGAGGAGTTTGTGGCACAACTTGACAAGAAGAAGGGACCAGTTGGTAGGGCATGTTCTGAGGCATCAAGGGATCACAAATGTAGCATTGGAGGGCAGCGTGGAGGGTAAAAATCCTAGAGGGAGACCAAGAGATGAATACACTAAGCAGATTCAGAAGGATGTAGGTTGCTGTAAGTACTGGGAGATGAAGAAGCTTGCACAGGATAGAGTAGCATGGAGAGCTACATCAAACCAGTCTCTGGACTGAAGACCACAACAACAACAACATCCTTATGTTCGAAATGATCATTGGAAGCTCTGTTGTTTCTATTTCTACTGTCATCTTGCCTTTAATTTCTTTCCCAGGCTAAGTCTAATTTGTCTACAAATCTTAAAAATTCCTCAGTAGTGTTGTCAGGCCCATAGATCAGACTCCTCTGTACCCTGTGTGGCAATCTGCATTTTAATTCATCTATTTGGATCATTTCATCAAGTGGTTTATCAAGATATACTAAAGTTCTTAACTGCTGTTCACAAAAGGTTTTCATGTGACTACTACTCTGCTTGAAGTTTGGGCCATTCAAAAATTCAGACTTAATTATGGCTTGTCTAATCTCTGACCAAAATTTTCTTCATGAAAGCACGTTCTACCTCATTAAATGACGTTTCAGTTTTGATTGGTTGGTTCGCCCATGACAAAGCCGCCCCATCCAAAAATCTTACAGAAATTTTGATTTTCAAATTATCACTCATTTCATTGTCAAAATTATGTTTTATCTGGCACATGAAATCAACTGGATGCATATTCCCTGCCCCTGAAAATGTTTTAACATTGACATTGTTCCATAATGGATTGTAATTACTGAAAGATTTCGTAACAAGAGAATGTTCAGTTTCTCAGAATTTTGATTTGAAGTTTCAAATTTGGTCTAAACAAGTACCTACATCTTCTTTTAATTGTGCAAAATTGTCATTTGCGATTTTTGTAAACTTTTGTATACTATTCTCGGTTTCTGAAAATTTCTTTATGATCTCTTTGCTAAATCCTTTTAATAGTTGCACCCCCTACTATAATCGACACATGTCTGGTATTCTCGTCTACTTTTTCCCAGCATCTTTCGAAACTCTCCTTTGTCTCGGAATTTAGGTTCTATGACTGTCTAAGTTTTTGTCGATTGAATCAAGAAAAGTTTTCTGTTCATCAATTGATCTTTTTTGTTTATCAAACAACTTTTTGATTGACTTTTTCTGTTCCTCTATTGATCTTTTTTGTTCATCTATTGATCTTTTTTGTTCTTCCATTAACTGAACTAACCTATCTAAGGTAGATACGTTTGATCCAAACCCAAGAAAGGGCGAACATGCACTACTGTTATCACTATCCCTTCCAATTTCATTGTCCTGATTATCTACTTTATTCACTTCATGTCTTTGTGAGCAAATACTTGTATTATTATCAGTAATATCTATGCTATTTTTCATGTTTCTATTAACCTCCCCATTATCATCAACTTCCTTATTGTTTTCTATACTGATAATGCAGCTGAAATTTTCCACAAGTAAATTATTAAATAAATTTTGTATTCACAGTTAGTTTTTCCACGTTGCGTCTTACATAAACATCATTAAGTTCTTCTTTGTGGAGTTGCTCATTTTCTTTGTTGTGCAGTCATCAAAAAAGGAATATCCACAATACTTCAACAAACAAATTAACTCTGAAACAAAATAAAAGATTAGTTTACAGAATTACACTGCATCCCATCTCCTCCACCACATAAAACATATCTATTAAGAAGTTTGAGTTATGGTTGTGTACTCATCGTTGCAGACGATCTATTGCAGCCGTAGTCCTGGATTGTTAGACAGTTACTGTGACATTTAACTATTTGATTAAATGAATATTTAATCCTGTATTATGTTTCAATGCATGGTTTAATTTATTCATGAAAAATCAAAGCATCTTCACAAAACTGAAATAAGTAGTACCATATTTACAATAATGAAATGAATCTAACTCAACAAGCTACATGTTTTCTGTGGAAGTTCACACAAAGTACTGATATATATATATATATATATATATATATATATATATATATATATATATATATATATATATATATATATATATATATATATATATAAAAGAAACAAAGATGATGTGACTTACTGAATGAAAGCGCTGGCAGGTCGATAGACACACAAACAAACACAAACACACACACAAAATTCAAGCTTTCGCAACAACTGTTGCCTCATCAGGAAAGAGGGAAGGAGAGGGAAAGACAAAAGGATGTGGGTTTTAAGGGAGAGGGTAAGGAGTCATTCCAATCCTGGGAGCGGAAAGACTTACCTTAGGGGGAAAAAAGGACGGGTATACACTCGCACACACACACATATCCATCCACACATATACAGACACAAGCAAACATATTTAAAGACAAAGAGTTTGGGCAGAGATGTCAGTCGAGGCAGAAGTGCAGTGGCAAAGATGTTGTTGAATGACAGGTGAGGTATGAGTGGCGGCAACTTGAAATTAGCGGAGATTGAGGCCTGGTGGATAACGGGAAGAGAGGATATATTGAAGAGCAAGTTCCCATCTCCGGAGTTCGGATAGGTTGGTGTTAGTGGGAAGTATCCGGATAACCCGGACGGTGTAACACTGCGCCAAGATGTGCTGGCCGTGCACCAAGGCATGTTTAGCCACAGGCTGATCCTCATTACCAACAAACACTGTCTGCCTGTGTCCATTCATGCGAATGGACAGTTTGTTGCTGGTCATTCCCACATAGAATGCATCACAGTGTAGGCAGGTCAGTTGGTAGATCACGTGGGTGCTTTCACACGTGGCTCTGCCTTTGATTGTGTACACCTTCCGGGTTACAGGACTGGAGTAGGTGGTGGTGGGAGGGTGCATGTGACAGGTTTTACACCGGGGGCAGTTACAAGGGTAGGAGCCAGAGGGTAGGGAAGGTGGTTTGGGGATTTCATAGGGATGAACTAAGAGGTTATAAAGGTTAGGTGGACGGCGGAAAGACACTCTTGGTGGAGTGGGGAGGATTTCATGAAGGATGGATCTCATTTCAGGGCAGGATTTGAGGAAGTCGTATCCCTGCTGGAGAGCCACATTCAGAATCTGATCCAGTCCCGGAAAGTATCCTGTCACAAGTGGGGCACTTTTGTGGTTCTTCTGTGGGAGGTTCTGGGTTTGAGAGGATGAGGAAGTGGCTCTGGTTATTTGCTTCTGTACCAGGTCGGGAGGGTAGTTGCAGGATGCGAAAGCTGTTGTCAGGTTGTTGGTGTAATGCTTCAGGGATTCCGGACTGGAGCAGATTCGTTTGCCACGAAGACCTAGGCTGTAGGGAAGGGACCGTTTGATGTGGAATGGATGGCAGCTGTCGTAATGGAGGTACTGTTGCTTGTTGGTGGGTTTGATGTGGACGGACTTGTGAAGCTGGCCATTGGACAGGTGGAGGTCAACATCAAGGAAAGTGGCATGGGATTTGGAGTAGGACCAGGGGAATCTGATGGAACCAAAGGAGTTGAGGTTGGAGAGGAAATTCTGGAGTTCTTCTTCACTGTGAGTCCAGATCATGAAGATGTCATCAATAAATCTGTACCAAACTTTGGGTTGGCAGGCTTGGGTAACCAAGAAGGCTTCCTCTAAGCGACCCATGAATAGGTTGGCGTATGAGGGGACCATCCTGGTACCCCTGGCTGTTCCCTTTAATTGTTGGTATGTCTGGCCTTCAAAAGTGAAGAAGTTGTGGGTTAGGATGAAGCTGGCTAAGGTAATGAGGAAAGAGGTTTTAGGTAGGGTGGCAGGTGATCGGCGTGAAAGGAAGTGCTCCATCGCAGTGAGGCCCTGGACGTGCGGGATATTTGTGTATAAGGAAGTGGCATCAATGGTTACAAGGATGGTTTCCGGGGGTAACGGATTGGGTAAGGATTCCAGGCGTTCGAGGAAGTGGTTGGTGTCTTTGATGAAGGATGGGAGACTGCATGTAATGGGTTGAAGGTGTTGATCTACGTAGGCGGAGATACGTTCGGTGGGGGCTTGGTAACCAGCTACAATGGGGCGGCCGGGATGATTGGGTTTGTGAATTTTAGGAAGAAGGTAGAAGGTAGGGGTGCGGGGTGTCGGCGGGGTCAGGAGGTTGATGGAGTCAGGTGAAAGGTTTTGTAGGGGGCGTAAGGTTCTGAGGATTCCTTGAAGCTCTGCCTGGGCATCAGGAATGGGATTACCTTGGCAAACTTTGTATGTGGTGTTGTCTGAAAGCTGACGCAGTCCCTCAGCCACATACTCCCGACGATCAAGTACCACAGTCGTGGAACCCTTGTCCACCGGAAGGATGACGATGCGATGGACCGGTCAGCCTTCAGATCACGGATAGCCTGGGCTTCAGCAGTGGTGATGTTGGGAGTAGGATTAAGGTTTTTTAAGAAGGATTGAGAGGCAAGGCTGGAAGTCAGAAATTCCTGGAAGGTTTGGAGAGGGTGATTTTGAGGAAGAGGAGGTGGGTCCCGCTGTGACGGAGGACGGAACTGTTCCAGGCAGGGTTCAATTTGGATAGTGTCTTGGGAAGTTGGATCATTAGGAGTAGGATTAGGATCATTTTTCTTCGTGGCAAAGTGATACTTCCAGCAGAGAGTACGAGTGTAGGACAGTAAATCTTTGACGAGGGCTGTTTGGTTGAATCTGGGAGTGGGGCTGAAGGTGAGGGCTTTGGGTAGGACAGAGGTTTCGGATTGGGAGAGAGGTTTGGAGGAAAGGTTAACTACTGAATTAGGGTGTTGTGGTTCCAGATTGTGTTGATTGGAATTTTGAGGTTTTGGAGGGAGTGGAGCTGGAAGTGGGAGGTTGAGTAGATGGGAGAGACTGGGTTTGTGTGCAATGAGAGGAGGTTGAGGTTTGCTGGAAAGGTTGTGAAGGGTGAGTGAGTTGCCTTTCCAGAGGTGGGGAACCAGGAGATTGGATAGTTTTTTGAGGTGAAGGGTGGCATGTTGTTCTAATTTGCGGTTGGCCTGTAGGAGGATGCTCTGAACAGCCGGTGTGGAAGTGGGAGAGGAAAGATTGAGGACTTTTATTAAGGATAGGAGTTGACGGGTGTGCTCATTGGCTGAGTTGATGTGTAGGTGAAGGATTAGGTGGGTGAGGGCAATGGATTGTTCAGTTTGGAACTGGTATAGGGACTGATGGAAAGAAGGGTTGCAGCCAGAGATGGGAACTTTAAGTGTGAGGCCTTTGGGGGTAATGCCAAATGTCAGACAAGCCTGAGAAAATAAAATATGCGAGCGTAATCTGGCTAGGGTGAAGGCATGTTTGCGGAGGGAATGTAAATAAAACGTAATGGGGTCGTTGTGGGGGTGTTGTGAGGGTGCCATGGTATTAGAAGGTGGAAAGTGTAACATGAGGTTGAGATGAAAATGAAAATAACTGGGGAAAGTAACTGGAGATCTGTTGTGAAAAAAGGCGAAAAAGTGTTGGTTAAAGTTGGGCTATGTTGATCCTGTGGTGAACTTGGGTTGGTAGAGAACGATGTGCACATAGGTTAGGTGGTTGTGTTGCCGCCAAAACACGTTAAAGGATGGAGAGATTCGGGAAAATTTCGAGAAAACGGCGTGTAAATGTGTTAAAAAGAGTGGTTTTGTGATGGCAGATTATGAAAATGAGGTTAACAATAGTCTGGCGAAGAAATAATGACGTTAAAATCTGTGGGAAGCGGCTAAAAATTATCAGTGATGTGGGAAGAACGGAAATGGAAATAAAGCGAAAGTTATCAGAACTAGACGAAAAGGTTGTTTAATAGCTGAAATGAACTGTTTGTGGACTAGAAACGGTGGTTTTCATAGCAGCGGTAGTGTTGAAAGCGGAAAAAAAATTTTTGGTTATGGTTTGGAAGTGGGTGACGTATTATTGAGTCTATATAGGCGGGATAAAATTGTATAGTAGATTACGGTAAAAAGGAGAAGGTGAATACAAAGTGAAACTACTGGCACAAACAAAAAGAGAAAATAAGATGACAGAAAAGATTTCGAAATGCAACAGTGACAATAACAAACGTAATTGTTGGATTCAAATTACTGATATCAATATAATAGAGGGAAACATTCCACGTGGAAAAAATATATCTAAAAACAAAGATGATGTGACTTACCGAATGAAAGCGCTGGCAGGTCGATAGACACACAAACAAACACAAACACACACACAAAATTCAAGCTTTCGCAACAAACTGTTGCCTCATCAGGAAAGAGGGAAGGAGAGGGAAAGACGAAAGGATGTGGGTTTTAAGGGAGAGGGTAAGGAGTCATTCCAATCCCGGGAGCGGAAAGACTTACCTTAGGGGGAAAAAAGGACAGGTATACACTCGCACACACACACATATCCATCCACACATATACAGACACAAGCAGACATATTTAAAGACAAAGAGTTTGGGCAGAGATGTCAGTCGAGGCAGAAGTGCAGAGGCAAAGATGTTGTTGAATGACAGGTGAGGTATGAGTGGCGGCAACTTGAAATTAGCGGAGATTGAGGCCTGGTGGATAACAGGAAGAGAGGATATATTGAAGAGCAAGTTCCCATTTCCGGAGTTCGGATAGGTTGGTGTTAGTGGGAAGTATCCAGATAACCCGGACGGTGTAATACTGTGCCAAGATGTGCTGGCCGTGCACCAAGGCATGTTTAGCCACAGGGTGATCCTCATTACCAACAAACACTGTCTGCCTGTGTCCATTCATGCGAATGGACAGTTTGTTGCTGGTCATTCCCACATAGAATGCATCACAGTGTAGGCAGGTCAGTTGGTAGATCACGTGGGTGCTTTCACACGTGGCTCTGCCTTTGATTGTGTACACCTTCCGGGTTACAGGACTGGAGTAGGTGGTGGTGGGAGGGTGCATGGGACAGGTTTTACACCGGGGGCGGTTACAAGGGTAGGACCTTGATGTTGACCTCCACCTGTCCAATGGCCAGCTTCACAAGTCCGTCCACATCAAACCCACCAACAAGCAACAGTACCTCCATTACGACAGCTGCCATCCATTCCACATCAAATGGTCCCTTCCCTACAGCCTAGGTCTTCGTGGCAAACGAATCTGCTCCAGTCCGGAATCCCTGAAGCATTACACCAACAACCTGACATCAGCTTTCGCATCCTGCAACTACCCTCCCGACCAGGTACAGAAGCAAATAACCAGAGCCACTTCCTCATCCTCTCAAACCCAGAACCTCCCACAGAAGAACCACAAAAGTGCCCCACTTGTGACAGGATACTTTCCGGGACTGGATCAGATTCTGAATGTGGCTCTCCAGCAGGGATATGACTTCCTCAAATCCTGCCCTGGAATGAGATCCATCCTTCATGAAATCCTCCCCACTCCACCAAGAGTGTCTTTCCGCCGTCCACCTAACATTTGTAACCTCTTAGTTCATCCCTATGAAATCCCCAAACCACCTTCCCTACCCTCTGGCTCCTACCCTTGTAACCGCCCCCGGTGTAAAACCTGTCCCATGCACCCTCCCACCACCACCTACTCCAGTCCTGTAACCCGGAAGGTGTACACGATCAAAGGCAGAGCCACGTGTGAAAGCACCCACGTGATCTACCAACTGACCTGCCTACACTGTGATGCATTCTATGTGGGAATGACCAGCAACAAACTGTCCATTCGCATGAATGGACACAGGCAGACAGTGTTTGTTGGTAATGAGGATCAGCCTGTGGCTAAACATGCCTTGGTGCACGGCCAGCACATCTTGGCGCTGTGTTACACCGTCCGGGTTATCTGGATACTTCCCACTAACACCAACCTATCCGAACTCCGGAAATGGGAACCTGCTCTTCAATATATCCTCTCTTCCTGTTATCCACCAGGCCTCAATCTCCGCTAATTTCAAGTTGCCGCCACTCATACCTCACCTGCCATTCAACAACATCTTTGCCTCTGCACTTCTGCCTCGACTGACATCTCTGCCCAAACTCTTTGTCTTTAAATATGTCTGCTTGTGTCTGTATATGTGTGGATGGATATGTGTGTGTGTGCGGGACCCGTCCTTTTTTCCCCCTAAGGTAAGTCTTTCCGCTCCCGGGATTGGAATGACTCCTTACCCTCTCCCTTAAAACCCACTTCCTTTCATCTTTCCCTCTCCTTCCCTCTTTCCTGACGAAGCAACCGTTTGTTGCGAAAGCTAGAATTTTGTGTGTATGTTTGTGTTTGTTTGTGTGTCTATCGACCTGCCAGCGCTTTTGTTTGGTAAGTCTCATCACTTTCTTTCTTTTTAGATATATTTTTTCCACGTGGAATGTTTCCCTCTGTTATATATATATATATATATATATATATATATATATATATATATATATATATATATATATATATATATATGATTAAATAACAATTACAATAGGTATTAGATACTGATAATAAACATAAGTGTGTGCTTTTTGATGTACTATAAGTACAATACTATATTAGTCTGTATCTGTGACTTGATTTGAGTATAACTTCTTGAATATGTAATCACAATAATGTATTTACATATTTTATTAATTAATAGATGCTCCCTTCATGGAAAGTATTCCTATCATTTACAGTGCTTCTGTACTTTCCTGTAATTGTAATGTAATATTTTTGTTGCTATAATTTTTTCAGGCATATTACATATAATGACTTTTTGTTTATGCATGTGACCCCGAATTAGACTGGAAGAGGTTCTTTTCTAGTGGCTCTTAATGGGCTGTTATGTTTCTGCCATCACCAGTTATTTTTCTGCCAAAATAGAAAACCTCATCTACTAGTTTAAGTGTCTCATATCCCAATCTAATTGCCTTAACATCACCTGAATTAATTTGACTACATTCCACTCTCCTCGTTTTGTTTTTATTCATCTCCTATGTGCCTCCTTTCAAGGCCCTGTCCATTTCATTCAACTGCTTCTCCAGGTCCTTTGCTGTCTCTGACAGAGTTACAATGTTATTGTCAAACCTTAATGTTTTTATTTCTTCTTCCTTATCTTTAATTTCTCCTCCGAATTTTTCTTTGGTTTCCTTCACTGCTTGTTCAGTGTACAGATTGAATAACTTTGGGGATAGGGTACAGCCCTGTCTCATTCCCTTCTCAACCACTGCTTTCCTTTCACATCCATTGATTCTTATATCTGCCATCTGGTTTCTGTACAAGTTGTAAATAGCCTTTTGCTCTCTGTATTTTACCCCTGCTATCTTCAGAACTTCAAAGAGAGTAGTCAAGTCAACATTGTCAAAACTCTAAATCTACAAATGCTGTAAATGTTGGTTTATCTTTCTTTAATCTGTCATCTAAGATTAATCATAGGGTCAGTAATGCTTCCTACATTTCTCCTGAATACAAACTGATCTTCTCCTAGGTTGGCTTCTCCAGTTTGACTGGTCTTCTGTAAAGAAATTGTGTTACTATTTTGGAACCATAACTTATTAAACTGAAAGTTTGGTTATATTCACACCTGCCAGCAACTGCTTTCTTTGGAATCAGAATTACTCCTTTCTCCTTGAAGTTTGAGGGATTTCATCTTTCTCATACATCTTGCACACCAGATGGAAGAGTTTTGCCATGGCTGGCTGCCCGAAGGATGTCAGTAGTTCTGATGGAATATCAACCACCCCATGGCTTGTTTCAACTTAGATCTTTCAGAGCTCTGTCAAATACTTCCCACAGTATCATAACTCCAGTCTCATCTTCATCTGTGTCCAATTGCCTTTTATAATATTGCCTTCAATTTCATCTTCCTTATATAGTGTCTCTATATACTCCTTCCAGCTTTCAGCTTTCTCTTCTTTGCATAGGACTGGTTTTCCATCTTAGCTCTTAATATTCATACAGTTGCTTCTCTTTTCCCCAAAGGCCTCTTTAATTTTCTTGTGGGCTGTATCTATCTTTCCCCTAGTGGAATAGGCTTCTAAATCCTTACATTTGTCCTCTAGACACTCCTGATTTTCAATACTCAATATCTCTTCTGATATCCAAGGATTTATACTAGGCCTTGTCATTTTACCTATTTGATCCTCTGCTGACTTCACTACTTCATCTCTTAAAGCTACCCATCCAATTTGTACTGTATTCCTTTCCTGTCTTCTAGCCAGCTGTTGCCTGATGCCCCATCTGAAACTCTCAACAGCCTCTGGTTATTTCAACTTATCTAGGTCCCATACCCATAATTTACTACCTTGTTCCAATTTCTTCAGTTTGAATTTACAGCTCATAAGCAATTAATTATGGTCAGACTCCACATCGCCCCTGGAAATGTCTTATAATTTGGAATCAGGTTACTAAATCTGTGTTGAACCATTATAATCAATCTGAAAACTTCCAGTGTCTTCAGGTCACTTCCACTTACACAACTTTCTTCTGTTATTCTGAATCCAAGTGTTAGCAATGTTTAAAATATGCTCTGTGTAAAATTCACCAGGTGGCTTCCTCTTTCATTCCATTCCCCAGTCCATATTCACCTATTATTTTTGCAGTTCTTTCTATTCCTGCTCTCAAATTCCAGTCCCCCATCACAATTAAATTTTCATATCCTGTAACTATCTGAATAATTTATTTTATCTCATATATGGAGCTAGTTGGCATATAAAGTTGTACTTCTTTGGTAGATGGGGGCTTTGTGTCTGACTGGGTTATTATAATGCATTCAATATGCTGTTCATGATAGCTTAATCGTATTCCTATTTTCTTATTCATTATTAAACCCACTTCTGTATTGCACTTATTTGACTGAGTATTTATAACTCTGTATTCACAAGACCAGGAGTCCTGTTCCTCCTGCCACCAAATTTCACTAATCCCACTGTAGCCAACTTCACCCTATCCATTTCCATTTTGAATTTTCTAAAATTTATGCTCCAATCTGTAGAATGCCAGTCTTGGTTCTCCTGATGATAACATCCTCCTGAGAGTCCCTGCCCAGAGATCTGAATGGGGGCTATTTTACTTTTGGAATATTTTACCCAAGAAGACACCATCGTCATTTAATCAAACAGTAAAGCTTCATGGCCTTGCAAAAAATTACGGTTGAAATATATCAGCAATAATACCAGAAACACTGTTGCTATCTGTGACAAGCTATTTACAATTTCATAGTTACAGATGGCCCATTTTAGTCTGTGGGGATTCGACTAGTAACACCACTGCTGTGAGAGGAAATACCTCTTTGGTTCCCAGAATTAGTGTATTGTGTTCTGCCTCTGAATCACCGGGTCCTGGGTTCGATTCCTGGCCAGGTTGGGGATTTTCGCTGCCTGGGGACTGGGTGTTTGTGTTGTCCTCATCATTTCATCACCACCATCATTCATGATAGTGGCTAGATTGGACTGTGTAAAAAATTGGAATGTGAGAAAAATTGGGCCTTTGTACAGGTGCTGATGACCACGCAGTTGAGCGCCTCACAAACCAAACATCATCATCATCATCATCAGTGAATTGTGTTGACTCTCTTTGGTTTAAAAATCTGCTCTATGACTTGTAACATGCCAGTTGCATTTTGTGTGTGCTCTTATGCTTGATAATCATCATCAATACAGCCGTATGTGTATTAATTGTGTCCCTACCCACCAATGTGACTAAGAACTACATTAGTGACCCATGAAAACTGTGTCTGGCTGCATTTTCCCCATTGTACAATTGTGCCAGTAACTACACAGTAAAATGCATTCATTTTCAGATTCCAGAATCCCACAATTACTGCAAATAGTCAGTGATTTTCCTGCTACTTCATGTTATGCATCATGCTGCCAAGAGTGTCTCATCAGACTGTGTCTAGAATTAAGGATGTGATGCAGCAGTGCCATGTGCCAAAGGTGAACAATGTTGACCTCATACCTGAACAGGGGCATCAGACCTATGCTTTCTCAAGTGTGCATGGGGTATCTATCGCACACCTAACATTTTTGGTTTTTCCAACTCTCTGACTGCACAATGTTCCAGTCTACATTTCCCACTTGAGCATGTCATGCTTACAGCATTGTGTGTGTGTGTGTGTGTGTGTGTGTGTGTGTGCACTGCTGCCTGAACAGTGGCATCAGGCAGACATTTTGTCCAGTGTGCAGGATGTTCCTACTGCACCCACGACTTTTACAGTGTTTTCCACGCAACAGACTGTGCAATGTCCTGTTCCATTTTCTTTGTCCACATACATTATGCACTCCATATTGTGTCTGTCTACAATCCCATCTCACAACAGTTGATACAGTGGAACGAACTTTTAGCTAATGGTGCTGCTGCTGAACCTGCCATGCTGGATTTTGGAATACCAGCTTGCTCACTCACCAGCCTATTCCGTGACTACAACCTTATGATTACTCAACTACCTTTTATCCAATATTCAAGCTTCTACCATTCCACAACAATTGACCCTCCATGTGTTTTGTTGTCAGTGAGTGCATCATGGCTGCACATGGAGTAATACATGATGGTGCTAAATTCTCCATCACCTTGAGCCACCTCAACAAGTAGGTGGGTTTGATTGGTGACTTATTTTTCGCACTGCCCTTGGCTGCTCCAGCATCTTTTATGGACACCAGATTAGTGTATTAGACAGGTTATTTATGAGGAAGCCATTAATGACAGCATTCCTTCACAGTTATGGTGCTGCCTCTGAACCCTGGTGGACATCAGTCTTATGCCTGACCCGAATCTGTGAGTCAAGAAACTGCCATCACAGGTGCAACTCACAATGATTTTGCATGAACAGGAACCCCTTGATATGAAACTACATCTTGCAGATAGAGTGCCTGCCGTAAGTTAACACCAACAAAGAATCAGCCACTTTGTCATGTGACCCACCATGATACTACTGAGGCCTACTGAATTTACCCATATTTGCCCGAGCTACTAGCACCAGTCCTCATAAGGGACAATGACCTTTAGTGTGTTGACACACAGACCCACCCACCTGGTAACACAGCCTTACCTGCAAACCCCAGCCATGCCCCATGCTACTGCTGTCTTCACTCTCAGTTCAGGAATGCAGCATACAACTGTTGGCCACCATGTTTGTGACATATGAGTGTAACCTCCCCCTCACTTATCGACCTTAATGACAGTGAAAAATTAAACCGCGTGTACCTAATGGAAATTTGGGAAAAGCAATCGTCACCGAAGTTAATTTGTCGGTAAAGAGGGAGGAAAGGGTTACATCTAAATGAAACGAAAAATGCAAATGAAACTGGTGGAAATTAATTTTGAAAAGGGGTAAAGTTAATAAAGAAAGTAAATGTGCGGCCGTTACGTTAACAATTAACTAGCGGTAATTAGATATTTGAGATTTGGGGGAAATTACGGTCGTCAGTCCTAAGGACAATTACTATAGTAACTGAAAAAGAAAGGTTATTGCACATATAATTAGCACTAAAGTGTGGCAACTGAAGGTTGACATGTGTAGTGTGAAAAACTGAAAGTTTGTCAGAAGTAATAAATTTCGCTACACTCTGACTTAATTTAGCAAAAGAATTAATAAAACCGGAAAATCGAAAGTTAATTTAGTGACTGAAATTAATAGTGAACTTTGATTCTGAAACACTACGAAATTCAATAAAATAAGGTTAGTCTTGGGCTACCTCAACAATCATTTCAAAAGCTACTTGAATCTACGCAATTTAGAAATAAGAGATTTAACTTTGAACTTGAATTAAATGATTCTGAACAATTAACAATAGTAAAATTTAGTACGTACCAAGCTGAGCTGTAGTCACAGGTAAGCTAAAATATGGTAACAAAACTTGCACTCATAATTTGTGCTTGTGTAATCTAAATATTGTAGCCAGCTATGAATACTTTAACTAAACTTTGAAATTAAAGCAGTGAAATAAAATAATATTGCTTTAATGCTGGCGTTTGAATTTCAATGACACTCGGGTTCATTCCGGAAAAGGAAGGGACCCTGCTTGGTAATGCAATTGGGACAATGAGCAACAAAGGTTCATGCTACATTGCTGTAATTTTGTGATTTGAACAGTTTTAAAAGCTCAGGTCTGCCATACAGTTCTAAAACTTTACGTGCTTCCAGTCTTCCTTGTTGGTTGATTGAAGGTTTGAAGCCGTCGATCGAGGAGGTGGCGACAGTCACTCATTGTCGGCCATCGCTGTTGCAGAAGCTGGATGTTGGTGCGCCTTCTTCTCGACACGGTCACCAGACGAAACGGGCTCTTGATGTGCGCCAGATAATGCTTCCCGTCCGCGACACCATGTCAGAAACTATCATCGCAAGTCGAGCGCAATTACATGCTGCCAAACCCCGAAAGCGTGGCAACTTGCGGGAGCTTCACACAACACACCTGCCCCACTGCACTACCCCAGCCAGACTCTCCCCTGCCTACGCTCCACGCGGCAGAGTTAACACTACCAAAGATCCTAAACACTTTGGTTCTCCACACGACCTATCAATGTATTCGTTTGATAGCATAGTTTTCCCTAGGCCAGACCCAGCGTAAAAATAAAAATAATATTCACAAAACAAACCAACATAAATGCACAAATATATAAATACAAACAGTAAAACAATTACAATATATAAAGAGACAGAAATGTCATATCTTGAGGTAACAAAACAAGGAAAAAAAATTATAGTACAATAGATGGAAACAGGAGGATATGCATTTCCGGCGTTACATGAGCACTATCAACCCTGAAATTGCAGCTCTCACCTCTATGTGTTTGCCTGCACAACACAAAAGTGCCTACTTGTTGATACAGGGGCTGGCATCAGCACCATGCCCCTAACTGGCACATCCCCCTCTTGCTGTTATGTTGTATGTTCAGCTTCACTTGATGAACAACACTACTGTTGCTGTGTATCACTCAAATACCCTTGACATCAATCTGGGTCCTGATGACCTGCTCCCATGGACCATCTTCCTCACCAATATTACATAACCTGCCCTTGGCACAGAGTTCTTATGATACTATTGGCTGTTACCGGACCTGGCTTATGGTATCCTACTTTGGCAGGATGGCGGTCGACCCATCATAGATGCCATCAGTGATGAACTCCCCTCACCCCGCTGAGGATCCATATCAGTCTCTGACAGTCATCTTGCCGTCAGTCCACACAGACACCTCTTCCAGTGCCTCACTGTTCTCAATGAGATTCAATCACTCCAGCCTCAGTATTTTAATATACTTCTCTCCACCACTCATAACTGTGACAGAAACAAGTATGTTTGCCAGCATATTACTATGGCTACTGCCACACTGTGACTTGCATGGCATGGTCTCACAGACATCACATGACACCTATGTCAAGTTGAATCTGCAGTGCATCGACACCACTCTCTCTCTCAACAAAGCCACAGTGCACCTCACAGACCAACTCAACAGTTCACTGGATATCATAAACGTGGTTAGTGAATTGCCACTATCAAATACTGTGCATGATCCAGCCAGCACAACTGACATCCCACTCTCACATATCCATAAGCCCCTTGTGTACAGTGTTATCAGTAATGGAACAGTACACTGAATCATCACCACCCCAAGTCTGCCTGTTTGGTGCCAACCATGCCACTTTATCCAAAGACTGCCATAGTTGAACAATTAAAAGCAAGTATTGTCTACCTCTTCAATAGTGCCTGGGCATCACCTATTAAACATGTCTTAAAGAAAGACAGTATGTGGTGTCTGTGTGGTGATTACAGATCTTTAAACTCATGCACCATAATTGACAGTTACCTGATTCCTAACATTCATGATATTACACACTCTCTTATGGGTGAATCAATTTTCATTGTGGTAAACTGCAAGAAATTGTACTTACAAATTCCTGTGAGTGAGAAGGACATTCCTAATACCATTATCATTACATCATTCAGCCTTTTTGAATTTCTGATCATGCTGTATGGACTCAGAAGTGCAGCAAAATCTTGTCAGTATTTTATCAATGGTAGCCTGTTCAAACTGTCCTTCTGTTATGTGTATCTCAACGATAAATTCATTGTCTTCACTACATCAGAACAGCATGAGCACCATCTCAAACTAGTTTTTGATATGCTAGCAAAGAACAGAGTGACCATTAATGATGTCAAGTGTCAGTTGCAACAATGTGGGGTAACCTTCATCAGCCACCTCACTGACACCAATGGTGTCTGCCTCATTCCTGAAAGAACCAACTAAATCAAATTGTTTTTGCTACCCACAGACTATCACAAATTAGGCCATTTCTTATGGATGGTAAACTTCTACTTACACCACCTCCCTAATACTGCTGCCACCCTACTATCTCTAATCATGGTACTACCGGTCGAAAATAAAACTGGTAAGCACTGGCTTGAGTGGACTACATGTGTACAACAACATTCAACAGCATCAAAGATAACCTTGCCAATACCACTACTGTAGCCTACTCTTCTCCTAACACTCACCTTTCAATCACCACAGATATTAGGGGTGTTCTCGACATGAACTTGGGGGAATTACACAACCCCTTCACTTCCTCTAACAGCAACTGTGTAACACTAATGAAAGTGGTCTGTCTTTGACCATGAACTGCTCATAGTGTTACTTTCAGGATGACATCAAAGCCTGACCCCTCACAATCTACACCGATCAACATCCTCTTGTGAATGCCACCAAAAACTGTCAAAATGTTGTTGGTTACTAACTGTCTAGAATACCCTTGATCACATTACACATTGACTATGAACAACTTGCTGACGTGCAAGCAGCAGATCACCACCCTATACCATGACCCAAACATAGGACTCCACTTCGAACAGTACTGCTTTCCAGGCTCGAGTAAATATGTACTGTGCGGTGTTTTCCAGAACAAATGAATCCATTATATATCCAGCACTTTCTGGAAAGCTGCATTTGACCATCTGAAATATCTTTCTCAACCTGGAATTTGGCTGTCAATTAGACCAGCCTTCACCAGACACGTTTGAGATTTCCCATATTTATTTCCAACATATCCATGTAGACCTTGTCAGGCCCCTGGAGTCAGAGAAGTTCCAATATATCCTCTCCATGATACATGGAGTAATGTGATGGGTAGAAGCCACATCCATCAGAGGTATTGCAGAAGGAACTATCATCAAAGCATTCATTGATATTTGGGTACCCTGATTTGGTTGCCTGGTTTCCACTATGAGTGATCAGGAACTCCAATTCAAGTCTATCTTAGTTACAGAACTGTGTAACCTATGTGGTGCCCACAGATACAAGCAGAACAATGGACTGATCAAATGCTGATGCTGGACACTCAAGACCACTCTGATGTGCTGTGATGAATAATGGACTGAGGCCCTTCTGTGGGTGTTGCTGGGGGTATGTTCAGCCTACGAAGAAGATCTTTGCACCTCACTTGTAGAGCTCCTGTACAGCAAACCTTTATCCCTCCCTGCCAATATTGTCACTCAAATCTCAATCCCCTGACGACTCTTCTGACACCAGTTACACACAGCCAGCATATTCATCCTCCCACTCCACATGCCATGTCTCATGTGTTCATTCACAAAATAGTTGCCTCGTGCTCCAGTGTCATGCTCCATGATGACACCATCAGGCTTGTTCTACACTTCCCCTATTCTGGCCTTTATAGAGTGGTCTGATGTAGACAAACATTTTGATGTCATTGTTAATTGTAAAAACTCCATTGCTACCATTTGAGCTCTAGCAAGCCAGATTATCAGAAATTCATGGTTGGCCTTTGCCCCAAATTATGACATAATTTGTTGTTTTCCAAGTGGTTCATTCTATTAAACATTTTTTTAACAAAACAACACAATAGTAAAACACAATAAAAAAATCTTTTACAAATCAAAAAGTTTTAGAACAATGAGTAGTATACTTTGGATTCAAAGGAGCACCATGGCTTAACCATTTAACAATGATAGCAAAATGATACCAGGCTAACACCATGGTTTTAAATTAAGGACCCAAGTTTTAACATGGTTTTTTAAGAGACTTGACAAATTTAAAGCAAAATTTTTGGTCAAATGTAGAAACTACTAGCACAAAATTAGTAACAGGTAAAATTTTTAAGCAAATTTAAATGTCCCAAGATAACAGGATGGTTTTAAATTACACATCAAAATTTAACAAGGTCTTTTGAGAAAGGTGACAAATTTAAGTGATACAAGGGCCAGCAAATGACCTGACTGCCTAGGATAAACTTGACACAGAAGGGGCACAACACCAAAAGGGATCTAACCCAAAAGACAAAAATATGTGAACTCTGAAAAGATTTAGGTCCACACAAACCAAATAAAATAAAGCTTAACTACAAAAGCAGTCACTGTGCCATAGAGTTGCTTCACACAAAGTAACGGCAGTGGCAAACCCCAAATGTTGTCCAGTAATATCATGCCGCTGGTGCACTCACCCTTGTCAGGCTGTGCCAATTGCACAGATAAACTGCAGAAACAGTAGCTGACCCATCGGACAACAGTAGGGCCCTTGTAAAACAAGCATCATGCAACAATAAGATACCTAGAAATATCAAAAGGGCAAATAGTATGATAATACACTTTCAGCAAATTGCTGCCTGAAAAGGCAATCCAAAATAAGGTACAACACCCAGCAAATAGTGATTAACAGATTAAACTAAGAATTTCAAGAATAGCACAGTTTAAACAGTGGTGAGAACCAAGAACAGATACATTAATATAACCAAGCTAAAACATAATTTAAGTAAATTTTAAATAACATTTTCGAACTTCCCTTCCAGGTTGGTTCTATTAATAATATAATGATTAGCTGCAAGTACAAGATGGCTTGCAGACCCAATCAGGCTCCAATTTAAACAGTGGTGAGAGCCAATAATAGATACATTAATATAACCAAGCTAAAACATAATTTAAGTAATTTTTAAATAATATTTTTGAACTGCCCTTCCAGGTTGGTTCTATTAAAAATATAACGATTAGATACAAGTACAAGATGGCTTGCAGACCCAATCAGGCTCCAAGAATCAATTAAGGAATCTTGTCTTACAACACCTATAGGTGCCAACACAGAAAATTTCACAGCTCCAGCACTGCATCCGGTATACTAAAAGATATGGGTAGAACAGAATCTAAAACATAAAATAATAGAGGTCATTAATTATAAACGTTCATGACAGCACCAGTAGCACCTGTGATCACCATCACATTCCCACTGCTTGTGCAGATAGTGACAGAAATAATGTTAGGTATCATTTGGCAAGGAGAAATGCTTAAACCAAACAATAAAAAACTATTGTCACTCCTGGGGATCACAATTAAGTTATATTTCAGGAAAGCAATACAGGGCACTCAGTGAACACAGAGACAGGCAGGCTCAAAGAGTTTCTATAAGTGATACAGACCACTCTATGGCAGATCCAAACTTTTTGGAAAGCAAAAATTCACAAGTCAGGGAAGGATCACAAAGGATAGGACAGTAATGACAGAACCTGTTATGCCACCAAACAAGAGCACACAACATGGCCCAACAACAGGCAAGAGGTGCCCTTTCAGAGCAGTGGAATCAGCTAATCACAATCAAAGTCATTTCCATTGCAATGGCTCCCTCAGAGCAAGCACCACTCCTTGGCAACACACATTTCCTCCACATGACTTCCTTCCTCCTCGTCTCTTGTGACTGTCCATTCCACAGTTGCCCACCTTGCAAACATTTCAAACCAAAAAATATGATGCAAGAGCACAGGCCACCAATTAAGAGAGAAAATGAATCAGATATATGATCCACAAACCTTAATCAATATGAGCTTATACAGCTGAACACGCAGCCAGAATATTCCCGCTCCCACTCCACACTCCATTCCTCAAGTGTTTATTCATGAGATATTAGCCTCATGCTCCCACATCATGCTCCATGATGACACCATCAGATCCACTCTATGCTCCCCCCTATTCTGGCCTGCAAAGAGTGGTCTGACATGTATGAATACATTTGATGTCATTGTTAATGGTACACAGTTCACAATTTCCATCAACAGATTAAAGCCTGCATGGAAACTACCAGACATCAATGGTGGTGAGCTCATATCTGATGTGCCTTCTTCACTGCCAAACTTTCACTGCCAGCTTTCAGATTCAAGATTGACTCCCAATACCTGCCACTATGCCCATCAGATGGACAACGGATCTATCACATGCCAGTTTTCTTGTACCATACCACTGCCTTCTGATGACTGTGGAGCCAGACTCACATCACACCTGTTTTATGAGAGGAACCTGCACATCACAGTGCTGAGGATTATACTCCTTCCACCCTACGCTTCAGATCAGATTGCAGATGGCTCAACCACCACCTTGATCCCATCTTCTATGGTCTCATCTGCAACACTGTCTGGCACTGGTATGTCTTGCTTCAGATGACCTCTTCATTTATCCCAACACCTACAAGAATACCATCTTAGCATCATCAATCAGCTCCAGCCTTTTGTTCTGCAGCATGTGTCACAATTTGAAACGCATCACTCATGCCTGCCATGTGACCATCTGCAACACATGCTGTCATGCACAGCCACAAGCAGCACTCCAGCATGACAACATCCAGTGCTATCACTATAGGTGTAAGGGGGGGCGGGGGGGAGGTGGTGGAGGCAGCTCTGTGTGGACTTAAACAAAACTAATAACACCATTGCCCTGAGGGAAAAATACCTCTCTGGTTTCTAGCAACAGTGTATTGTGTGGACTCTCTCTGGTATAATAGTCCGCATTATGACTTGTAACATGCTGGTTGTTTTCACATATGTTCTTACACTCGATAATAAATTGTCATCTATACCAGTCATACTTGTGTGTTTTTTACCCATCACCATGTCTAAGAACTACAAGTTCATTTACAGCTACAGAAATATTGGTTTATCTGCACCTAAAAAATTTTTATTTATGAATGTGTCTGCAGTCGTCCTGCTATATAGTTGCCCATTGAAACACCATCTGCTTCTGCATAAAGTTTCTTATTAAATTCAAAACAATTTTGAAAGAGCATGAGCCTTACAGATCTGTGAATTTGTGGGCTGCTGTGACAGATCTTTTTCTGTAGTGAAGAATGTTGTTTTTTATAACATCTGTTGCTTTCAAAACTGGTCTGTTGGTGAACAGATTTGTAATATCAAATGAAATTAATGTTGCTGTTTGTATGATTTGTATGTCTTTGATGGTATGGGCTAAGATTCATGAGTTTCTCATGGCATATTTTTCATTGTGTGTAAGCTAGTTGACAATTTATTTAGTTTTTTTCTTAATAGGTAGATTGGGCAGTTTATAACTGGGTGGACAGGGATTTGTGTTTTATGTATATCAGGTTGAGCATGTGATGTGGGGGTGTGTGGTTTCATGACATTGTATGTATTCTTTTCTTGGTCTGTGAAAATTAGTTATAATTTTATGGTTCTTTTAGTGTAGGCAACAAACTTGTCGGTTGGGTTATGTTATATTTCTGTATTGTCATGGAAAAACTCATTACCTTTGTTACAAGGGGGCATCAAATATAAAAAGGATTTTTGTTCCTGAACATCAACAGTTCATAGGACTGGCTCTGTGCTTCTGTTATGCTTAGGCAAGACCGTTAGAAGTGAGGAGAGCATGCTTTTAGATATTTCCCACCGTTTCGTCAGTAATGTTCATGATGTCTGAGCAATAGGTGCATTCCTCCATTGCTCAACACGTGATTATTAAATTTGCTAAAGATTGACTATACAGTTTGGCGATAAAATATTATCAAGGACACATGTGTTTACCTGGCTTACAAAGTTCAAGGAAGCCACAGGAACATGTGGAAAATCAGCAACATGATCACCAATCTTGGACCAGCATTACAGACAAAAACATTCATGTGGTTAAAGACATTATTGATGATGATCAACAGGTGAGAGTATCAGTAATTGCTCAGAACGTCAGAATTAGTTACGGGAGCTGTCAAGCAATCATCACAAACAACCTACAGTTCCTTAAAGTGTGTTCCAGATGTGTCCCTAATCTTTTGAAAGAAAATCTGAAGTTAAGACATTTGGAGGTCTGTCAGAGGCTTACAGAAAGGTTTGTGCAAGAAGGGGATGCATTTTTGAGTTGGATCATCACCTGTGACAAAACATGGGTTCACCACTACACTCCAAAATCCAAACAAGCCAGTAAGGAGTGGTGGAAGAAAGGGGAGCAGCACCAATCAGTCTACTATGAACTGTTGAACAAGACGAGGGTTGCATATCGCCGCAAAAGATGAGACCAATTGATTCAACAGGTCATCGTCCTCCATGACAATGTGCGACCCCCCATATTGCAGCTCTAACTGCCGCCAAGCTAAAGGAAATGCACTGGACTACACTTGACCATCCTCCTTACAGCCTGGACTTATCGGCCTGCGATTTACATTTATTCAGACCACTTAAAGAAGCTCTAGGAGGGTGATGATTTGAAGAGTGGAAGACTTCATGCACAACTTGCTGGTGACATGACCCAGTTCATTTTATGATGAGGGCATCAAAAAGCTGCCCATATGGTGGGACAAATGCACTTCCAAAGCAGGAGACTATGTGGAAAAATAAATTATAATTGCCTTGAGTTTTTCAATAAATGAACTTACATGAAAAATAAAATCCTTTGATTGATAATAACTGTAATACTTCCTTTATCAGATTTAACTGTTATAACATCTTGAGTGGTTAATTTTTCATTTATGCTGTTAAGGGTGCAATATTCTGTCTGTCCGTTTATGTGTTACAATTCTGCTTTTGTAATTTTCATCACTTTTACATTTAATGATCTAAAAAGTATGAATTTGACCAGGAAAAGTGAACTTTACAGAATTTTCAAACCCAGGTGTCAACAAAATTTCTTGTGACGAAATTTTCTACATCAGACAGATGGTAAGAAATATCAACAGCAGTATCAAAAATGTAAGAGAGCATGTGAAAATTATCAGACAGTGTTCTACCTGCATCTGAATAATGAAAACCATAAAGCAGGACACATTGCAAACACTGTAAAAATTTTATATAAAAATATCTATAGGACATACTATGAATATTTTGAAAGAACTGAAGCTATACTCTCATATGAAAAATTTCCTGAATGAACAAACTGACTTGAGTCACTATGAAACACAACTGCTATTTACAAAATTTTATTGAAATGTATTGAGAGAGGATAAACATATGAAATCACAGATAACACACACATAAAAATTTTTAACCATATGATATCTGTGCAACAAACATACCATCCATGACCATCAAAGATGAAAAATATGTAAACATATAACATCTAAGGATCCCAACTGTCAAATAGTTATCAAACAATTATTATCATGAAAAATTTCGTATTATAACAGCTACATGATTGTAATAACAGTACTTCCCAACAAAAGTCTCACTGTCACCTCCTGGGAGTCATATGATCTTGAACTCTACCTAGACATAAGTAGAAATGTAATCTATAAAAATATATTCTTGATCATACGTAAGATGTACATAAGATTCATTATTCACAACACCCACAAGTGTACTTGAAAATGGTACTGTAAGCTGAAGCAGACAATTGTTGTGCAGAAATATCTAGATGCAACCAAATAAATATTACAATACAGATCATGGAATTGACTTCCTGTAAAATGTCATATTTTGAAATTGTTCATGTTTCAGGCACTACTGAGAAGAAAATGAGATTATTTCTGTTATTGAAGAAGAAGATGTTAAAAGTAGCGCTGAAGAATGTAAAAAGTACCTTAGAAGATGAAATGAGTATTTAGTGAGACACAGGGGGAAATTACCAAATTAGATGTAAAATTAAATGATATTAAGAAGAATATAACTAATCATATTACCATGTTAGGAACTGTGTAATCTTGGCAAGAGAGTTAGTGGGATTCAGAAAGGTATACCAGGTGTAGAAGTATGAAACTAGAATTTCCCTATAGATGGTGCTAGCTGCTAGTGTAGGGCCCGTGAGACTGGGTCTGCTGCACCATCTGCTTCTTGTAACATCTGACAACGAATGTCAACACAGAACTTGAGTTACTTACCCAAGTTCCATACATTGCTATCTGTTTCAAAACCATAAACATGTCAAGTTTTGTGCCTACAAACTATGATTTGTTGACAGCATTGGTTTTCTGTTATCATTTGAAGAAAACTGCTGCAAAACTGCATCGAATGCTTGTCAAAGCTTTCACTGACCACACTCTTGCAAAAATACAGTGTCTCGAGTGGTTCAAAAAAAATCAAAAGTGGTGATTTTGATGTGAGAAATGGTGGGCACAGGAAACCATTGAAAAAGTTTGAAGACAATGAATTGCAGGTCTTATTGGATGAAGATGATACTCAAACTCAACAGGAACTCACAGAACAACTGAATATGATGCATAAATCTGTTTCTCTTTGGTTGAAAGATATGGGAAAGGTCCAGAAAGTGGGAAAAGGGTTCCGCATGAACTGAATGAAAGACAGTAAGCAAATCAAAAGGCCACTTCTGAAATGCTCCTCGCCAGATACAAAAGAAAGATGTTTCTCCATCGAATAGAGACAGGTGATGAAAATGGATATATTTTGAGAATCCTAAATGTTGTAAATCATGGGTGATTCCAGGCAAACCATCAACATCCACTGCAAGACCAAATTTCTATGGAAAGAAGACACTGCTCTGTGTTTGGTGGGATCAGATGCGTGTCATCTTTCATGAGCTCCTAAAACATGGTGAAACCAATAACACTGACAACAAATGAGCAATTTAAATTGAGCATCACATGAAAAACAAACAGAATATGGAAATATGGAAAAAGGCAACACTAATTCATATTGCTCCATGATAATGACCCATTAAATGGGTCAGGGAAACGATTGAGGTACTCAGTTGGGAAATACTAAGGCATGCAGCTTATTCTCCAGACTTAGCTCCATCCAATTATCATCTGATTACATCACTGGGACATGTTCTTGCTGAGCAACACTTCAGTTCATATGAAAATGTACAAAAAAGGCTTGCTGACTGCTTTGCTTCAAAAAAGAACTGTTTCTTTGGCATGGCATTCACAGTCTGCCAGAGAGGTGGGAGAAATGTATAAATAGCAATGGAGATTATTTTGAATAAAATATTGTTTATCTGTTTCAAACAAGTAGACATGTAATTATTGCAATCAAATTCTAGTTTCATGCAGCTCTCCATGCTACTCTATCCTGTGCAAGCTTCTTCATCTAATAGTACCTACTGCAGCCTACATCCTTCTGAATCTGCCTATTGTATTCATCTCTTGGTCTCCCTATACGATTTTTACCCTCCATGCTGCCCTCCAATACAAAACTGGTGATCCCTCGATGTCTCGAAACATGTCCTACCAACCAATCCCTTCTCCTAGTCAAGTTTTGCCACAAGCTCCTCTTCTCCCCAATTCTATTCAATACCTGATCATTAGTTACGTGATCTACCCATCTAATCTTCAGCATTCTGTAGCACCACATTTCAAAAGCTTCTATTGTCCACATTTCACATCCATACACGGCTACACTCCATACAAATACTTTCAGAAACGACTTCCTGACATTTAAATCTATACTCGATGTTAACAAATTTTTATTCTTCAGAAACGCTTTCCTTGCCATTGCCAGTCTACATTTTATATCCTCTCTACTTCAACCATCATCAGTTATTTTGCTCCCCAAGTAGCAAAACTCCTTTACTACTTTAAGTGTCTCATTTCCTAATCTAATTCTCTCAGCATCACCCAACTTAATTCGACTACATTCCATTATCCTCGTTTTGCTTTTGTTGATATTCATCTTATAACCTCCTTTCAAAACACTGTCCATTCCATTCAACTGCTCTTCCAAGTCCTTTGCTGTCTCTGACAGAATTACAATGTCATCGGCAAACCTCAAAGTTTTTATTTCTTCTTCATGGATTTTAATACCTACTCCGAACTTTTCTTTTGTTTCCTTTATTGCTTGCTCAATATACAGATTGAATAACATCAGGGATAGGCTACAACCCTATCTCACTCTCTTCCCAACTACTGCTTCCCTTTCATACCTTTCGACTCTAATAACTGCCATCTGCTTTCTGTACAAATTGTAAATAACCTTTCGCTCCCTGTATTTTACCCCTGCCACCTTCAGAATTTGAAAGAGAGTATTCCAATCAACATTGTCATAAGCTTTGTCTAAGTCTACAAGTGCTTGAAATGTAGGTTTGCCTTTCCTTAATCTTTCTTCTAAGTTAAGTCGTAGGGTCAGTATTGCCTCACATGTTCCGACATTTTTACGGAATCCAAACTGATCTTCCCCGAGGTTGGCTTCTATCAGTTTTTCCATTCGTCTGTAAAGAATTCGCATTGGTATTTTGCAGCTGTGACTTATTAAACTGATAGTTCAGTAATTTTCACATCTGTCAACACCTGCTTTCTTTGGAATTGGAATTATTATATTCTTCTTGAAGTCTGAGGGTATTTCACCTCTCTCATAAACCTTGCTCACCAGATGGTAGAGTTTTGTCAGGACTGGCTCTCCCAAGGCTCTCAGTAGTTCTAATGGAATGTTGTCTACTCTGGGAGCCTTGTTTTGACTCAGGTCCTTCAGTGCTCTGTCAGACTCTTCACAAAGTATCACATCTCCCATTTCATCTTCATATACATCCTCTTCCATTTCCATAATATTGTCCTCAAGTACATCACCCTTGTATGGACCCTCTATATACTCCTTCCACCTTTCTGCTTTTCCTTCTTTGCTTAGAACTGGGTTTCCATCTGAGCTCTTGATATTCATGCAAGTGGTTCTCCTTTCTCCAAAGGACTCTTTAATTTTCCTGCAGGCAGTCTTTATCTTACCCCTAGTGAGATAAGCCTAGTGAGATAACATGTGATAGTGTCCAGAAATTTGTGTGCTAACAGTGGTGTTATATGGGCCAAGCTGCAAGTGAGAAGCATTCCTGGTGATAACTTACACCCAGTAGATTTTCTTCAACACTGTAAATATACTTTTGTGATTGGCATGACAGATAATTTATAAAACCTATCCGTTACAAAATTCCTTGAAGGAGAAGTTTTATTGTGGGCAAATGAGTTCTCTGATCAGTGAGTAGCATTTGCTGAATTTGAAAACAGGTTTTTAAATTAAGTTTGGTCATAATCTGAACAAGCTCCAATCAAGAGTGAATTTTTAAATAGAGAAAACTACAGGGGAGGAAATGAAGGGTGTGAAGAAATGCTGCAAAGACCTATTGAGAAAGCTAGTACACTTAGATGGTCCTTTTGATGAGATGACACTAACTGATGCACTTAAGGCATAGATTACCCAGAAGATTGTATTGGATTTTAGTTCACGGACCTGATGAATGAATAGATCAATTTTTGAAGTGTGTTGAGAAGCTAGATAGGGCTTTACAGAGGAGAAACAGACAAAACTTCAAACAGGCAAATTATCAACATGAAGGATGGAACCCATACTTCTGTGGAGGGAATCAAGGGAGAAGAGAATTTGGAAACTTTAGCAACAAACATCATAGTGGCAGAATGAGAAGAGATTACAATGGGAAATTATAGAGACAGAAATTGGGGAAGAGACTTTGATAACAGGAATAGTGACTGGGAAAGAGTGAACACAGTGCAAATACATGAAATATCAACTAACAGGGGAAGTCAGTTGGGAACTCAGGATCCTTCCACCGAAGAGCCATCATTTTGGGATGAGGGAATCAACTAAAAGTCAGACAACTGAATTTTGTCAGAAAGTTAAAAGTGGCTTATATCAGGTGAACAGGTGTGTAAGACTAAGTCAGTACACCAGGAAAGAAAAAATCTGCAGTTTCATAGTGAGTTTTGGAATGTTTTGAGGAAGAATGCTATGTTATAATATAACAATACGTAAAATATGCTAAGAACTTATCTGCAGATATCAAGGTAGTGACAAATTTTTATAGTTGGACTGAAGGTAACTTGCAAAGTAATGAAGTGAAAAATATGAATAATAGTGAAACAGAATTAGGGGACTTGTTTAATGGGGATGGGAGTGAACCAGTGGATACTAATGCCATGTACATAATACTGACCATCTGATACTTGGGGGGGGGGGGTTACATGTTGAAGATAATGTCACTGAGGTTATTGCAAAATGAGCTAACTGAAATTGAAAGTGCTATTGGAGTTTCTGAAGATCAGAGTGAGGTTTATGTTTAAATAAATAAGAAAGAGGTAATGAAGTTTAATGATGAAGATGGTCTCATATGAGAACAGTGTTATAGATTTAGTTCACTAGAATTTGTGTATGAACACAGAAGAGAAATGCAAAAGATTTTTGAGTGTACTATGAGAGTGACAATATTGTGGTAAACTTTTGGAAGAATCTTGGGAAGATGTGTGACACTTTGTATCCAGTTTGGTGACAAAAATGAAAAGTGTACTGAGGGAAAATGGTTTAACAACAGATGAATCTTGTAACCAGCTTACATCAGGGGGAACAGCTTGTAGTGAAGATCCTAGTGTAACTGTGAACTTGAAGATCCTAGTGTAACTTTCAACTTGTTGAAAACTGAATGTAAAGTATTAATTGAGAAAGAAGAAATGGGCTCTAAGGAAACTGAAAATGATTTGCTATATGAAGATTCTGAAAGGAAAGAAATATTTAATGAGTGAGGTTGCCCATATATCAAAGTCAAAATTGAAGGATGGGGAGGAAAATGTTCATTGACACAGGTAAATGCAGTTGTCGGTAAGGGGGGTGGGGGCAGGTGTGGAAATTGTGAGAATAAATAATCACTCACACTCCTGTCACTTACTATGAATAATTTTATTCTTGCAGGGTACACACGATGTGTTTAGCATAGAGCATGTACTACAGAGAACCGATCTGGCAAAGTTACAGTTGTAGGGCAGCGATATTATGGGGGGTAGAGAAACCCATACTTCTGTGGAGGGAATCAAGGGAGAAGAGAATTTGGAAACTTTAGCAACAAACATCATAGTGGCAGAATGAGAAGAGATTACAACCAGTGGTTCTATGCCCCCCCCCCCCCCCACACAGTGTTCCTCATTTTTAAGAAAGAAGTACTTGAAAGAAAGCTACAAAAAATAAAAAGTGGTAATGGAACAGATTTTCAAGGTCTAGAATTTTTGAAAATATTGAAAAACAAGGAAAACTCTTCACTACCAATGAAATTTAAGAAATTTACGTTTAAGATCTTGGGAAAACAAATACAATATTTGGGTATACTCATTGTCAAGACAGTGACTGCATCTGCATACTGCAGACATTTTTTGCTTTTTCCAGCATTTTGAAAAAATTGTTTATGAAACAGACATTTTACAAGCCAGTAATTATATTATAAAACTTAGTGATTTTTGCATTAAAGATTACTTATATAGAGAAATCATTTTTATGGAATAGATTATTCTAGTCTTCTACACAGACTCACCGTTTGGTTTTGCTATGGAATGTCTTATGAGAGAAAAATTTTTTAAAAAAACTTTTTATTACTTTTTTTTCTGAAGTAATGTGAGAGCCAATGGAAATGTCAGTGCTTACACTTTTGAGCACTTCACTTGCTTCCAATGCAATGATCTGAAAAACCACTACTGGGTCAGACAATATATATAAAGGCTGGATATAGTTATAAGAAGCTAACAGCCATTTTCAAAATCTAAGAGAATCAATCAACAGTGAAGTAAGCTTATACACAGTTTATTACTTGATTTTATAAACATGTTAATCTTATGATTGTATTTTTAAATGTACATTTTTGAGGAGATTAATTTTCTGTGTAATGTTCATATCTTCTAGTAAAAGAAACTATGTTCAATTTCTCTGGGTGTAGGTTTTATGAGTCTGGAACCCATTGATCCCCTTTAACTTATATGTAATTAGGTAAAGCTGATCTGAAACAGTGTACATACAGACCATTTCTCATATTCATTAATATTTTTTATAAAACTATGTATTAATTTAGTCAGTACATGAAAATGTCTTCTAAGCTATGAAACTGCACTCAGAAAATTACAGTTGGTGAGCAACTAAAAAACAATTGATACAGTTGTTTCAGAAAGGACCTTACTCCAAAATCTTAAGTTTTCAGGAAATCAGGAAAACATACTGTGAGTCAGTATATGGAATAGGACAGGATGGCTTTCCAATGTTTAAACAACAGAATGAAATGGATATTTTGCCTAATAATCACTGTTCCAGTGCAAGCCTTTTCAAAATTGAAAACAACAGACAATTCCAGAAAGAAAAGATTCTTGGTACTTTCACTACATTCCAACTCAATACTTTACACTATTTTGCATTTTGCAAGACAGTTCAGAGGTAACAACAGTTGAATAATGAAACATAATGCATAGTGAATTATGCATTTGATATGTGGCATGCAGAAATGATCTCTATTATTCCTGGAGTAAGCCCTTACAAACATGATGTCAATGATATTGCTGTAACTAAGTCACAAAAACACATGTACAATGTGCGGCATAAAGCCCTTTTCATGCAGATAGATGTGTCTATGTATATAGAATCTGGTACTATTCTTAAGTCATTTTGTAAAAAATTGGAATAAAACCCTTTCAAAAATGAGTCTCAATTGTTTCATACCTTTCTTGTATACATACGTATTATGATTTATTAGTTTGATTAAAAATATTACCAAAAATCTATATCCTAGTATGACACAGGCGTTTTGCAATATGCTATGTGCCTTGTTAAAAGCATGAACAAAATCTGTAAATAAAATCAATAATCTCAGTTTTCAACTGTCATGTTAATTCATTTTTCATTACTAATGTATTGCATGCTTGTTAGAAGATAATTCCTGAAATGTTTTGTGTACTGAAACTTACTTGTCATTTACTAGAGACAGGAAATATCATGCAAGTCATACTGTAAAAATTCAAAGTTCTTATTCACAGGATGTGGTACACCTTACTTGTCTTCTTTCGCAGAAAAACTATGATTCGTTTTTGTGCTTACATGTTTAATTAATATGACTACTTTTATAACTTTAACGAAAAATATTTTAACTCAAAAGTTGCACACTAAATAAATAAAATAAAAGTAATAAATTAAATAAAATTTCTTCTATACTGTAGGTCTATATTTTAGAGGTAATATAGAACCCTCAAGCAAGCATGCCATTTTCCTTAACATGAAAGAACACACAGTGCATTTTGTACCCATGTAAAGAATTGCTGTCTTTATGTTACCAAGGTAAATATGCATGAGTAAAATCACAGTTTAATGTTAGTTTAATTCAAGAATGATAAAGTAAATGTCCGCAGTAAGACTGATAATCTGGCTCTCGGTAATACAGCAGACCCAATGGGCTCACATCAAAAACTTTCCCATATTTTTATCTTGGCGTTGTTGACAGTACAGAAACATTGGAACCATTTGGTGCAGTGCCTCATCAATAACAACTGTCTGTCACACTGAGCGATTACTTTACCTTTGAGGGTATCACCTACAAACAAATCCAAAGGACAAAAATGGGTACCTACTTGGCACTATCCTATGCCAACCTATTCGTGGGTTATCTAGTGGAATCCTTCCTAACCACCCAGAATTCCAAACCCCTCACCTGGTACAAAATTGACAGAGTACACATCAAGGCAATTTCTTTAAAAATTTTCTTTGGTTTGTTTTGGTGTTCAGTTGTTAGTTGACATCTTGTGAAGCAGTTTGTGTTAAGCTGTTGTTACAGTTCTGGCTCCACTCATTTAAGTCTTGTTTTGTATCTGTTTTATGAAGTTATTATGTATGTACATTGTCGGTTGTGACTGATAAAGATTGGTTTAAACTGGTCAAAGAAGCCGAGATGCAATGTGATGTAAATGAGGACGAGTCAACAACTGATCCCTTTGAAGTTGTACAAGTGCATCTACTACTAAACTAAGTGCATTTTCAGCTGAAGAAGTTGGGGAATAGATCAACATTGTTGGATATTTAGCTGTTGAAGAAGGGCTATTGATAGTGTCATATTACAATGTGTTTTCAAATCATAGAAGGCACAGTAAACTGAAAGAAATAAAGAAGAAATGCTTAAAACTCACATTTCTTGGGCTGAGGATTCAGAAGCCTTAAATTTTTTGTGTAATTTGCTGAGAATAGACAACAGTAGAAGCATCTGAAGTTACAAACCTGCACATCATAATTATGAAATACATTTTGTGAAAAAAGAGCTCACTCCAAGAAACAAATTGTCATTATGCATAGTTCCAGAGGGCTGAGAAGAAAATTTCAGCTAATCTGTAGGTTGTAGAAATCATTGCTACATATTCCACACCTTTGACAGCATCAGACATCTGTGCTATATCTGAAGACAGTGATTCCAATTACACTGCACAAAATTCTTGGTAGCAATTTTTGTTAATTAGATAATTCTTGGTTCTTCCAGACCAGTATTTCTTTTTTTGCTTCATAACTGGCTTAAACAAAAATTTTTGTTTGTATTGAACTTTTCTAAAACTTTGAGTGTTGAATTTATTTAATAGAGAAATACAGTATTCGGCTTTCAAATCAATTTTGTTTTTACAGACAAGTAATACATACAATAACTTTAATTTTGTTTTACTGTAATTTCCTCTGTTTAATAAGTCACAGTTACCAGTATTTGTTTTTGTACATTGCAACTATAGGTTTTGTTTGTATAACTTTTTGAAAAGCAGGTTTTTAAAAATGAGCTTTCTAATCTGTCATATTTGATAATCGAAGCATATCTGATAATCTGGCACTGACAGATCTCTGAGCATGCCAGATTATGAAGGCACTACTGAAACAATAATGAAATAAGCTTCCATTGTATCAATCTTTTGCTGCACACTAACATTACCTCACAGTAATGACCCACTTCAAGCATTAAACAGTGCAGTTGCTTCATATTCCAGCCAACTTCTTATTCAATAACTAATTATCTTGTAGACAACTGCCTCCTAATGGCTTTGTGCTGCTAGCTCATAATCTGGGTGATTTTCCTTGCTCAGATATTAAATTTTTTCTCATGTAGTTCACTCTTTACTTTATGCAACTGCTGTTCACTTTGACGTATGGCAATACAACTTATTACTGTGTTAGCTGATTCAATAATGAAGGAATAGGAATGGGCTTGCAATTATAAAACAGCAATGAAACAGAACAAGACAATGTTATTGTGGTTTGCAGACTTTATTCACAGATGCATCCACTCAAGATTTAAGGTCACAAAATGTCAAACATGCTATGTATCACATTATTTGAGAGGGGGTAACTGTAACAACTCAAGAGTGATATTCTCCTTTACAAACTGATTCTATGAATACTGGTCTCCAATATCACTTGAGATTTGTGTGAGTCTCAGCTTTTTCTGTGGAGCTTCATTTCTTTTCGTATTTCTCCACTATCCCTGTTTCTTTCCCCTACTGGATGGCTATGAAAATGTCCAATATGCTTTTTATAGAAATGTATACATTATATACATTACAAATAGCTAATCATTCAGGAATTTTTACATTTGACTGATACAGAATTGAATAAAACTAACTGTTAATGTACATACAAATTACATTTTACAATAGTGCATGCATCTCTGGTTTCCTAATGTACAAAATTGTCAGAGCGTACATCAATGTATTTTCTTTGAAAATTGTCTTTGATATGTTAAGGTTTTTAGTTGTAAGCTGATGACATGTGAAGCAGCCTGTGTTAAGTTGTTGTTGTGTTTCTGGCTCCGCTCAAGTCTTGTTTCAAATCTGTTTTGTGAAGCTATGATGCCTGTACATTGTCTGTTGATACTGATAAAGGTATGAATCTAATATGAAGAACTTTGTAAATTGAAGAATTACTGTATGAGAAATGAAAAAAACCAGATGGATTAATGACAATATTATGAAAAGAGAGATTGCTATTTACCATGCAGAGGAGACATTGAGTTACAGACAGGTACACCAAAAAGACAACCGAGACTTTTTTCTAAGGCAGACAACACTCACATATCCACATAAGCATATCTTACATACACATGATCACTGTCTCTGGGGCTGGACTGCGAGCAACTGTTTCTTAAAGGGAAATCAGTCTGTGAGTCATGGGGTTGAGGAGGAGGGTAGGAAAGGGAGGGTGAGGAAATGCAAGATAGGGGTGAGAGAGGGTGTGCTGTTGCTTGTGGGAGTATGCAGGGATGTGATGGGGACAGTGTAGGGCTGCCAGGTAAGTTTGAATGGTTTGAGGGGGGTTAGGGGAGTGGAGGGGGATAAGAATGGAAAAGGAGAGAAGCAGAGAAGGAAAAAAACTCACAAGTGCGTTGGTGGACTAGAAGGCTGTAGTGCTGGAGTGGAAGCAGGGAAGGGGACAGACAGGTGAAGGATAGGGACTAGGAAAGGTTGAAGGCAGGGGACTTATGGTAGCATAGGATATATTGCAGGGAGAGATCCTACCTGTGTAATTCAGAAAAACTGATTTTGGTAGAAAGGATCCAGGATCCAGATGATGCAGGGTGTGAAGCAATTATTGAAGTGAAGAACATTATGTTGGGCAGAGTGGTCCAGCTGTCTCTTTGCCACACTTTTTGTTAGGCACCATTCATGTGGACAGACATCTAGTAGGTTGTCATGCTCTGTAGAAAGCAGCACTGTGATAGCAACTTGTTTGTAGATCACATGACTGCTTTGACAGGTAGCCCTGTCTTTGTGGAATGGGTGACGGATTGGAATTGTTGGAACTAGTGTTGGTAGGAGGATGTATGGGACAGGTAGTTCATCTAGGTTTTCTGCAAGGATATGAGCCATCGGTAAAAGGGACTGGGAGCAGGAGTGGAGTAGTGATGAATGACAATACTATGTTGGTTTGGTAGATGGTAGAATATCACTGTGGGAGTGATGGGAAAGATAGTGTGTGAAATATTCCTCATTTCAGGGTAGTTGTAACTGTAATGGAGAATGTGATTCAGTTGCTCCAGTGCTGGGTGGTGCTGAGGCACAATGGGAGTGCTCCTTTGTGGTCAGACAGTTGGACCCTGTGAGGTGTTATGCAAATGGAGAGACAAGATGTGGGAGATATGTTTCTGTAGAAGTTTCAGAGGGTAATTTCAGTCTGTGATGGCCCTGGTGAGATCTTTGGGGTATTTGGAAATGGATTGCTCATCACTGCAGATATGATAACCACAAATGGCTAGGCTGTGTGGAAGGGACTCCCTTGTATGGAATGGGTGGCAGCTGTTTAAGTAGAGGTAGATTTGAAATGAAAGGAGACAGTGATGTTTGAGATGGAGGTCAACATCGAAGGGGCTTGTTGGATTGAGGAGGACCAGATGAAGTGAGTGAGGGAGAAGGTGTTAAGGTTTTGGAGGAATATGAATAAGGTATTCTTATCATTGGTTCAGATGATGAAGATGTCAACAATGAACATGAAACACGTGAGAGTTTTGACATTCTGAGTGATTAGGAAGGATTCTACTACATGGCCCATGAATAGGTTGGCATAGGATGGTGCCGTGTGGGTGTCCATTTCTGTCATGTAGATTTGCTTGTACGTGATACTTTCTAAGGTGAAGTAGTTGTGTTAAGGATTTAGTTGGTCACAGTGACCAGGAGGGAGTTAAAAGACTAATTAAAAGACTAATGCTGTATTTCAGTACTCCTATTAACACAAATAAAACATTGTGCTCAAGTTTAATGGCACTTGGAACAAAAACTTTCTTATGTTTACAAATTTTTTCATCACTTCTTGGTAGAAAAACTTAATAATAAATGGACAACACAATATTGTGTATGTCCTACAGGGTTAATCTATTTAAGTAAGCAGTTTCTGGCTTACAAGACCATCATCAATTCTTGACAATGATAGTCAGTTAAAGACTGATGATGACCTTGTAAGCAAAAAACTGGTTAGCAAAATAAATTAATCCTATAGAACATAGACAATATTGTGCTTTTCATTTTAAAAAAGAAAAACTTTCTTCCTGCTATTTTTTCAAAAATTGGAAATTTTAAGACAGTTGATTCTTGCAAACCAGAAAACAGCAAACAGTCATTCCTAATAAACAAGGTCTATTTATACATATAGTGCCATTACCAGTTTCAAACCAACAGCATCATCTTCAGATGACTGTCCTCATTTTTATTACATTTGTCATTGCTTTCATTGGTTGTTGGGTAAAACCTAATGCAAATAAGAAGAAATACTATAATATAAATGTAAAAAGTCATCTGAAGATGAACCTGTTGGCTCAATACTGGTAACAGTACTATTTGTGTAAAAATTTTGCTTTGCTAACAATGGCTAGTTATCATTTTCTGTCTTGTAAGAATCAAAAATTTTTTATTGGCGTCTACAACCAGTCTATTTATTGGTATGGCACTTATAATGTTCTTAATAAAGTATTTATTTCCTAATTTGTCACATTATTTTTTGTAGCAGAGTGGATAGCAGCATAACTTTGTGGTATCAGAAGACCTTCTCAACTTTCTAGGTACAAATCAGTTATGTACAAATAGAGATACATTGTTTCTTCATTCACCTGACATATAATGAACTTTGTAATTCTTCAATTTCTCCCAGTATAATTCATGGTGAAATAGTTAGTGAGTGAATGGCTGGCTGTCAGAATCAATTGGGCCCAACATTATGACAAGTGACCATGTGGGTATCATCATGTGCACTGTTGAAATGACTGCTTTGGAGCTGGCACTGGTCTTTCACACCTCTCCCCTCCCCTCCTCCTCCCATTCTATGCGTTTTCTGTGCTCAAGGATGGACATGCACTGAGCATCTCCTTCCCCTATGTACCAGGAACATGTTGCTCCAGATTGTACTCAGGAACATGTGCCAGCTGTGTCTTTGCCGTTGTTTCACTTGCCCCTGAACTCAGTTCATTGTGGGATATCTCCAGACTTAGTGCGTTCCTGCAGTGTGCCCACCCACCCTTGAGCAAGGACTGTGCGTGGAGAGGTGAGAGAGGTCGGAGGAGATAAAAGCTCACCATCAGCTTTTAGACAGTAAGCTTACCGACCCACTTGATTCTGACAATGTGGTCATTTGCCAAAATACTCGGATGGTTTGAAAAGTTTTCAGAATCACCATGAGAGGTCAGCGCTAACATAACGAGTTGTTCACGTGATATTCATTGGACTTTTGTCTGTAAGCACGCACCACATCAGTGCTCATGGAAGAGAGCTGTGGCGGTGATGTGGCTCTGTTGTTGTTCCCATGTCGTGATTTGTGAAGATGGAAAAAAACAAGATTCGAGCAATGATTAAGTACTTCATCAAGAAAGGGATGAAAGCAAAGGACATTCATGCTGATTTCCAGAATACACTGGGGGACTTTGCTCCTTCATATTCAACCTTTGTCAAGTGGACAAATTAATTTAAAATTGGTTGGGGGTGGGGGGCTTAGATGATGATCCGCACAGTGGTTGGTCAAGATGTGTCACTACTCCAGAAATCATTGCAAAAGTGCACAAAATGGTCATGGAGGATCACTGATTGAAAGTGTGTGAAATTGCCCATGCTTTCCAGATGTCATCTGAAAGGGTATATCACATTTTAACTGAAGAATTAGGAATGAAAAAATTACCTGCAAGATGGGTGCTGCGACTCTTAACGCTGGATCAATGTGTGCCCGCACACATGCGCCATCACCATGGCAAAATTACTCAAAGTAAGGTATGAATTATTGCCACACCCACCTTATTCACCTGACATGGCTCCATCAGAATTCCATCTCTTCCCAAAACTGAAAATTTTTCTTGGTGGATGAAGATTCCCTTCAAATGAAGAATTGATAGCCGGAGTTGACAACTATTTTGCAGGCTTGGAGGAAAATCGCTTTCAAGATGGGATTAAGGCACTGCAACATCGTTGGACTAAGTCCATTAATATGCAAGGAGACTACATTGAAAATTAAAAAAAAGTTTCAGTGAAGTAAGTACTTTTTTTCTATTCTGTTCTGAGAACTTTTCAAACCACCCCCTGTATTGTGCCTGTTGGACACTGACATCCATCTGTTCACCCATGAACTGTTTCACAATGATGAACTTTGTCTTCTGCATACTATCAGATTGCTTCAAATGACATTAAATAGTGATTAATAAATGTTGAATAAATAAATATAATCATAAATATTTGACAAAATAATGAAAACTACATTGACAGGGTAGTGCACCAAAAACATTTACACTTACTGCTACATAAATTTTATATATGGCATTTCCTTAATTAAATATAAGTTGAAATTTAAGTCTATTACAACACAAATCAATTGTCAGGTTGTTACATTACACAGGGCTATTTAGTCCTCCCACCATTTGACCAACCAGTAGAGCCATAGCGTTTTGTTTGTTTCTTGAAATTGTGCAGCAGAGAATAATAAATCGCGTCTATCCTCCCTAGAGATTGCATTGGGATGGCTTGATACAGCAACAGAAAAGGTGTAGCAGGGCTAGTTGGTGATCACAGCCAGAGATTCTGGTGCCATATGCATGTGGCTTGGTCTGATGACTCCAAATGCATGGAAGTTTAGACCTTACAATGAAATGAACACCCTTAGCTGCTTACAGGCATTGACATACGTCAACCGGGACAGATGAAAATGTGTGCCCCGACCAGGACTCGAACTCGGGATCTCCTGCTTACATGGCAGGGGCTCCATCCCTCTGAGCCAAGAAGGACACAGAGGATAGTGTGACTGCAGGGATTTATCTCTGGCACGCCTCCTGCAAAACCCACATTCTCAACATATTTTCCCTCACTACATTTGTAGTGCCCCCCGCCCATTATACTCATTACTCATGGCGCGTTGCCGATTCCTGTAAGAGTTCGGGCACGGTTTGTCATTTGCACAGAAGAAGAAGATGGTCAAGTGGCTGGTGAGCCTTAACTATATATGTACTAAGATGGTATCTGTTCTTTCGGACATGTCCGAAAGAACAGATACCATCCTAGTATATATATAGTTTAGACCTTCCCATGGGGATCCAATAGTTATGTTGACAGTGCTGATTGGATGCAGCATGGGTGGAGGTGATACCACTGCAGATTTGAAGGCTGTGATAAGGGTCTGGTACTGTGGCTGTGAGATTTCAGAAAAGCAAGGTTAAAATCATGACATTGTCTGGTTGCCTAGCCACAATTGGTTGCCAAGACAGATTAGATATATCTTTTAGAACCTGACAAATATATGTGCCAGAAACTTTGCTTCAAAGTGACATCTGGAACCCCCTACTGGTATAGATACATATGTGAACATAAATATTTGAGGTAGATGAAGATGTGAACATAAACATTTGAGGCTGTATAGAACAAAATGTTTTTTTGTGAGAACTTTTTTGCAGTACCAGATGGAACAACTCTTTAAGATCTCTGTGTCTGTATCCAGGATCTGAGTAGAGCTTTAGCAGCAGTCTGGGGTGATACAGAAAATGCTGATATAAATAATAAGAGCTTCTTCAACAGAAACCATATCCATAGTTTTTCACATTTTTGTTTTGTAGGTCTAGGTAGAATGTTTATTCCTACAGATGCTCAGAAAAATTGAGGAAAGAAATAGACAGAGACAGTATGTGGAAAACCCTTTGTTGTACCATGAACATGACATGCACCAGAACTGGTGTTGTAAAGGCTGTATTGGGAAAATTTGAGAGGGCATTCATGGCCAGGAGCTACACTGATCCTAGAAATGACCCCATAAAATCAATGTGGACAGTCTCATGAGGCTTCCAATGTTGGCCAATATGGATAGCATGGTGGAGGAGCTGACTGGTTGTAGACACAGAAAATGCAATATCATTGATGATGCCTAGCTGGTAAATGTAATAATAATTCTATTCTTGACATACTCTAGTATGCAGGTGTTGGAAGATTTGTGGATGGAAGCTGTTGTAGATAACTTCTCTGCACTAGGAATTCCTGTTGACAGAAAGATGATTCCATGCACAATAACAGCAGATTACAAAGGTATGTGGCATTGGAGTGGTGCCAGAGGACAGGTGTTCCTGCCATCCCTGCTGAAAATATTGGAGCAGCATTATTTATAGCCTTGACTAATTTGTATGACATATGTGGGAACTCCTGCAGTGTTTGGATAAAAAGTTCTCATTTAACTTTCCACATCAATCTGGATAAAATCGCAAGTTTTGAGTGATTGCCTCATTGTTGGTGTCGGGGGCTAAGTCTGACTTAATGTTGCTGCTGAGGTTTTCATTTTTATTTTCAGAGAACAGCATCTCATTGACAAATAGTGAGGTAGCCCCCTCTACCCACCATTGCTTTCGCTGTCTCCACTCATGCCAGGTGTTAAATAATATGAAGTCTTCCTCCATGATCTTTCTTTGAAATGTGCATGCTTTCTTGTATTGCTAACTGCATATACAGTGTTTCTAGGGAACTTGCTATAATATAGTCTTAATTTTCACTGCTTCCTTAATCACAGAGTTCCAGTAATTTGTAACATCAGCCAAAATTCTCATGTGTCCAAACATAATCTTATGTTTCTTCATTGACTGTGCTTGGCCATTACTGATTTTTCAAAATTTCAGTGCTTAAGGTGACATAGATGTTCAACACAGCAATCTGCAGTAGTCCAAATTGACTGCTCCGCATAACTACTGTCATACTCACAAGAAATATTATAGTACCTGGTATTATCAGTCCAATATTATCTTTAATAGGTGGCAGTCTTTTAATTTTTCTGTGTGGCTGGAAGACTGGTTTCATTGCTTGCTTGTTTAAGACCTTGCCTATCTCTCTCACTGCTACTCCACATAAAGGAAGCATCATTATTTGTTGGTCTTGCTGGCAAAATTGAACAGCATCAAGTCTAAGTTTGTCTGCCCGGCTGGCTACGCAGTCTAACGTGCTGCTTCCTGAGCAGGAAGGCATGCCAGTCCCTGGCACGAATATGCCTAGTGGATTAGTGTCGAAGCTGGTGTACCATCCAGCGTCTGGATGGTTTTTAAGGTGGTTTTCCATTTACCACAGCGAATGTGTGTTGGTTCCCCTTATTTCACCTCAGCTTCACTGTGTCAGTGATTGCTGCGCAAACACCATTTCCACATATGCATACACCATAATTACTCTACCACACAAACATTTGTGGTTACACTCATGTGGTATGAGACGTTCCTGGATGGGGGGCTCTACTGGGGGCCAAACCACCCTGGGTTCAGTGTGGGGCGGTGGTGGGGTGGGTGGTGGGTGGACTGTTGTGGCCTGCTGTGGAGTTGTGAACCACTGAGGGCTGCAGCAGGACAAAGCCTCTCCATTGTTTTTAGGTCCCCAGTTTAATACAATACAATACAACACAAGTCTAAGTGTTTTCAACTGTGTTGACCTAGTACCACAAATTCAATATCTATTCCTTTTGAACACCATCATTTAATGATTAATCTTAGAACTCAGGTAATTTTTGTGTGTAATATTTTTGGCTCTCTGTGTTAGGTTGTTCAGCATTGTTCTCTTCTGAGCGTGAAATACTTTGTAGCCATATCCTGTGGGATTTTATGGAAGTCCTCATATAGCTTAAATTATACTTCATAGGCATCAAGCTTGGTGACTTATCATTTTGACAGATGAGCTAGGGCATCAGTGTTTATATGATGAGTAATTAGCCAGTAGTGAACTGAACAGAATAATGACAGGTACTGATGCCAAATGCCCATATTTGAAGACTTTTCAACTTTTTCTATGGGAGGTTTGTGCATGATCTGAACCAGGTAAACAGAGGCCTGTAATCTGTAAAATTTTCTGATGCCATAAGTTATCACCAAGACCTATTTTCTTGACAAGAGAATAATTTGACTGAGCTGATGTGAGGAGATTTAATGTGAAGCAATCAGTTGTTCAACACTATCTTGGATTTTCTGCCATATCCCATTCTGTGAAGTGTGTGTTGCTAACCTAACATGTATATGGTGGCACTGAGTGCCTGATAATGTCTGTAAATATTAGGAGTTGTTTTTCAGCATGTTTGAGAACACAAAAACTAGGCTACTTTGTTCTGCAATTGATTTAAAGTGTGAATGATTTGTACATAATGGAAGATGCATCTCCTGTTGTAGCTTACCTTCTCAAAACTGAACTTGAGTTCTTCAGTGTTGGTTGATGCCATTTAGTGATTTATTGCCTCATCCTGGTATATACTGGTTCTTAATCCCTCCTTTTTCGGGATATGATTCAACTATTTGATGCTGATTTATAGAGGCTCACTGATTAGTGACTACTTTATTTGCTTAATTTTTATTTGGAGCCATTACACGGAAGTATTTGCAACAATGTCTGCAGGTTGTTTGGATATGGCTCCATCACAGCACCAGTGTCAGTCATGTCACTGCTTCAAGTGTAAGTTGGTTATATTGGCAGATATTGTATTATGTATTGAGCACTGTGACACTTTTGTCTTCCTTGTCTAGAGATAACTGCAGGTAGACCTCAGTAAAGAAAACTATGTAGTTTTGTCATATGTTACCAGGCCAAGAAGTAGCAAGAGTATGAAGATCAGTGGTGCTCTTGTAATTTATACATACACATAAAGACTTGCATGGATTCCTAATGACTGGTGGGAATATGAACAAGCAACCAAAGACACTGGCATTATAATATGCTGATTTTGAATGTATTTGAATCTGTTTTCAGGTCCTCTCAAAAGAAAAATGGTAGAGATTGGGTCTTGAAAAAGAAGTGGGAAAACTAATGACTTCTGTGTAATGTGAGTGAAATAATTGTTTGCAAAGTCTAAACATAATTTAAAAATAGATTCTGAAAATCTGTGAGACAGACATGCTGGAACACAAGAATATGTCCATAATCAAGCAATGAATGACCCTAACAGCAAGCCAACAGTAAGAATGCTGTATTGGTGAGCTTAGACTTATTCACATCAGAGGCAAAGAAGAATGGCAGACCATCTTTTAACCCTATGTAGTCATCATAGGCATGGCCAATGTGGTACATTGTCGGATGTGTCATTGGTAATGTAGTGAAGCGTTTACGGATGGTGCCATGTGTATTGCTTTGGCTGTATTCTTGTAGGTGTTATTGTTACTTTGTGGGATTACTGAAATGTTCATATCAAGCACTTAGTGGTCTTATATTTATTATTTGCTTGAATCACCATCAGATATGAATATGAGCTGCAATGGGTAGACATCTGGAGTGATTCAGGCAGTGCCATGAGTAAGCAGTCTGCAGCTCCATCACTGACAATGGTAATGATATATGACTTGGGCTACACATCTGCTAACTAGCTGTGCCTAAAAGACTGTCTAGTACTCCTTTCATCCAATACTGCATTTAGGTTTATGCTCTTCAGCACTGCCCATTCATGAACTATAGTAGTACTTCCTGGACTCTGGTACATGATTTCCTTTGATTGTCTGTTACACGATTATTGACAAATTTTAACATTCCTTAGAGTATCAAATAATCTGAGAACTTCACAATGACTTTGCACTGACAGGACTTACTAATTATATGTTAGCACATAAAAGATTCTTTTTATTGTTTCTGTTATGTTAATGTTGGTCTCAAAACTGAAGTAGCAATAAGACAGTTTATGTGTAAACCTTTTGGGTATACATAGTGTGTTATAAGCAAGATGAAAATGAATGAATACCGGGACATCTATGAGCACTGTGGAGCTTCCATTTCCTGATGTACAATATAAACTGATACTGATGTACAATGTTCATTATTGCTGTCATTTAGCACACAATTTATGTATTTGTTTGTAAGGAACACTTGATTTTCAATTGGAGAAGCTCAATGTATGAGGAAATCTGGAGTTTTTTCCCACTTCTTTAATAGATAAATTATGTGATGGTTGCTAGTCTAAAATTCCAAAGATCCTTTAAGAAGGAAAGCCAGCACTATAGTGCTTATGTAACAGACTTGATGCAATGAAATTGATGACAGTTCAAATGTGAAAATGTGGAATGCATTCACTCTTACCCACATTCCCTAATATGTGACACTTTTGTTGTCATTGCTACTGTTGCTGAGGTTTGAGTTCTGGCCCTTAAACTAGCTAATCTGATGTTAGTAGTGCTCCTTAAAATTGCCCAAGAACATGAAATCATAGAAGTGATGCAGTGATAAGATAAGGAATTGGCTGTAACTAGTATGGAAAAAGTCTGTCAAATGAGCAACCATGTATTCAGCAATGTATTCAGAAAACTGTCGTGTGAGAAGTACATATGATTTCAGATGAATCCATAAAACCAAAAAATACGGTTTACCCATGGGCATCAACGTCCGGGGGGCAGGGTAGATGTGTCCTCCTACCCCCTACGCCCCCCCCCCCCCCCTGCTCCACCCTCCCCCTCCATCGTCCCAAAATTTTTTGAGAAGCAAAAGACACAGTTCAACAAACAACAAATATATCCTAGCTTAACTAATTACACATACTATAAGCTCTTGTGCAGTAAGAATTAATGGTTAGCACTTTTTTAAACTTGTTTCAGTAATCAAACTAATACAGTATTTATAAATTTAAATTTTTATTACATACCTTATCATACTCAGTAATTGCAATATATCTTTTAATCCAGGCTTAAATTGGCATGCTGTAGGAGCTTTTAAGTGCCATTGAAACTAGGGATTGAGGCAACCAGAACGCTCCAAAAATTTGTTATAGGTCTTAATTTTTTCACCTCTTTACAAGGAGATCTCTCATTTAGACCTCCTTGTGACCTATATCCTATATATTGAGTCTCAACTGACCCTGCCCCCCAGAATAGGCCTTTAATATTTACAAATTGTTGTAATATTTCACAAAACTGAACAATTGTGTTACATTGCATTTAAACCAGTTACACACCTTTGCCATCTTTCCACATCCAAGGAGCTCCTTTAGTGAGATCAGAAATGATTAATATAATACAGTCTGGGATACAGAGATCACCAATAAATCTGATACATCTCCAACTAAAACATTTATTGCGTGTTAGTTTGTAGTATAATATAAGAGCAACAGAAATGTAATCAGATGTCTGCCTCATTTGTTGCAGTTTATCCTTTATCCATGGGGATTCACAAAAAACTTACCACATAATGCTGATGAGTTGGTAAGTTATAAAAAAATATATTTTCTATTTTTTAATCCATAATTTGGTACATCAAAATACCTGCATAAAATTAATTTAAATGACAAGAAACATAAACTTTGAACACGAGATTGGTGATTTAAAAAACAGATTTATGCAGAAATAATTGTAGCATCAAGCCCAATGGAAACTATAAGGTGTACTTTTTCTAGTGCGTAACAGCTTTGAAATAGTGTACACACAGAAGGCTAGGTAAACAGTCCACTACGAGACAGAGTACTAAAGTTTTGAGGTTTTATTCTCAGCCAGGAGTTAAATTTTAGAGGAGCAAGTAGTATATGAAAAGAGAAATTGGAGTTAGCCTGATAAAAGTAAAGTATAACCAGAGATGAAACAATGAGGGAAGTGAATTAAAATTTCCTGGTAGACGAAAACTATTTACCAGATCCAGCCTCTGTCTATAACCCTTTCTTTTGACAGGCAATCCTCTTACCTGATGAGCTATCAAACCCTGATGTGATATTAACATTACAGCATCGATTTACCCTATAACTATAAAGTGTGACTCACCTAAAACTGCACTGCAGATATTACAAATTAGAAAATGCTGTTGACTTGTGGTTTTCACAGAATAGATTGGTAGTCAGGAGCTCGTACTGTTCACCAATCAACATATTGTAATAACGCTTAGAAAGTGTATTTTTGTGCAAATGTACACTGTTTTAAATGGAACAATGCCTTTTGACATTAAAAAACTAAAAGTAGGTAAATTAGAATGTCAGTGATGCTTTTTTGCATGATTCTAGTGCGGGTCATTTACAAGATAACATATACTGCAGAGTTTTGTCACTGACACTTGTACAATATCTTCTGTAGCACACAAATACATACACTAATTATGTGGATTCTGACACATAATAGGACAATTGACCATCACAGGCTATGTTCGAAGTGACCACAGGCAGTGGCAATACACATGTCCTGTCTGGTATGGAACAACTGCTGCATACAGGCTAGCATTTCAGCAGAGATAGCAAGCAGCAGTGATATGTCATTGTATATCATCATGTATAGTTGATATGTTATCGTAGACAGTGTCTTTCTGCTTTAGACACAGAAAAAGTCTACAGGCATCAAATCCGCAAAATGGGCTGGCCAAGACACAAGTCCACGACATCCAATCAAGTGATTGGTAAACCATTTGTGAAGACATATTGTAGTACTTTGTGCACTATGGGCTGGAAAGGTGTCATGTTGGTACCATAGATTCCTCCTCATCTACCAAGGACCATCTTGTAGCATCCGTGAAAGATGGTCTGTTATAGTTCACATCATGTTGGAAGGCAGCCCTATTGTCAGCTGCTCTGCACATCTCCCACCATTAACTGGAAGCAGCCAGTAAGATTCACTCTCTTTTTGAGCTTTTAGCCACAAGTTACAAACTGGACTGCGAGAATCTCTCTCCTACATCTGCACTGTTCCCATATTTTGCGACAATGCAGTTTCATTCACAGAGTGACTGAATTATACTTTCAGATGTCAATGTTACTTTCTTGTAGCAGTATGGCTGTAAATGTGTATATGCAAACTTTTTAGTGTGATTTCCAAATGAAAATGTCATGTGACAGCAATAAAGGTGAAGTTCTTCACAAGCAACTTTAAATTGTGTGCCAGTGGAGTACTGTATTAGTTTTGTGATGGGATTCATGATTTACTGTGAGAAATATCACTGTATGTAGTAACTGATGGAAAATTGTTGAGTGAAACAGAAGTGATATCTGGAATTTGCAAGGAAGTATTATAGGTACTCCTCTGTTCCTGATCTAACAAACGATTTAGGAGACAATCCGAGCAGCCCTCTTAGAGTGTTTGCAGATGATACTGTGATTGACTGTCTTATAAAGCCATCAGAGATTTAAAAAAATTAGAAAAAGACAGGCAAGATATGTGTATGGTGAGAAAAGTGGCAATTGACTCTAAATAATGAAAAGTCTGAAGTGATCCACATGAGTACTAAAATGAAATCACTAAATTCGGGTACAGGATAAAACACATGATTCTAAAAGCTGTAAATTCAACTGAATGCTTAAGGGTTACAATTTCGAATGACTTAAAATGCAACTATTGTATGGATAATATTGTGTGGAAATCAAACAGAAGACTGCGATTTATTGGTACAACACTTAGCAAATGCGACAAGTCTACTAAAGAGACTACTTACACTATGCTTTTTTTTCCTCTTCTGGAGTAGTGCTGTCAGGTGTGGGACCCACAGCTGATAGGATTGATCAAAAAAGTTTAAAGGAGGGCAGTTTATTTCGTATATTAGCCAAATAGGGGAGAGACATGATACATGAATTGGGCTGGCAATCATCAAAGCAAAGTGGTTTTTTGTTGTCGCATGATCTTCTCATGAAATTTCAGTCTCCAACTTTCTCCTCAGAGTGTGAAAAATACTTTGTTGGTGCCCACCTACATAGGGAGGAATGATCATCACAATAATATAAGAGAAATTGGAGCTCACATGGAAAGATTGTAGTGTTCTTGTTTTCTTTGTGCTGTTCAAGCAAGAAGAGAAATAGATTGAAGGTGGTTCTTTGAACACTCTGCCAGGTACTTAATTGTGAACTGCAGAGTAATCATGTAGATGTAATGTAGATGCTTCACAAGCAGTTGAGGTGGTTTATGTCCCACATTTATAACTTCTTCAAATGTGTCTCTGGAAATAATACTTCTATTTTTCACATTTTGCAGAATCAAGAACAAACTGCAGAAGCACATGTCAGCAAGAGAACTGTATAGAGAATAGTAAACAAAAGTGTCAGAGCTGAAAGAACCTGAGAAAAATTGTTTTCGTGTGGTCTGAAAATCATCAAAATCGCAAGAAACCTGTAACACAAGTAGCTGATTTTGACAATGATGTTTTAAAGTGCTCTGTGTTTGAAATGTATATAAGAAGGGAATACCCAACATCACAAAAACTTGTTACAACTACACCTGAGCACATTGGCTTCAGAAGTAGTGCTTCATCAGTGCAAAGAATTTTAAAATATATTGGTTTCAAATATGTTAAGATGAGAGTTTTTAATTGAAAGAAGTGACATAGAAGCAGCACAAACCACCTCCATTATAGAGATCCATGATACAAGAGGAGGAGGTAGTTCTATGTATATCACCTAGATGAAACATGGGTGAATGAGAATCATTCCATTAATATCAGCTGGAAAATGTGTGATGGTACTGGCCATTTTAAAGTTCCCTTTACGAAAAGGTTCTTGGATACTTGTTCTGTATGCTGGCTCTTCTTCTCATTTGGCCCCTGAGAGTAAACTTGTATTTAGGTGTAAGGAAAACCATTCGGAAATGAATGCTGTTACTTTCAAGAAGTGATTCACTGAATAATTCTTGCCCTACCTAGCTTCACAGTCAGTCATTCTATTTACTGTGCCAGTTAACATTTGGGTGTTACAGAGAAATTACCAAGTATGAGCACCAGGCAACCCTGACATATTACTGTCAGTATAATCTGATAGAATTAATCTGAGCACAGGTTGCAAGCTACATGGGAAAAAAAAAAAAAAACATTCAAGATAACAGACTCTGAAAGGGTTGTGCATGAAACAATAGACTGCATTGGAACACTGTGTGTGTCACACTGAACAGTTTCAGAAATAAGACTTTGACAAGAAAGTGAAGATGGATAAAAGCCTTGAATGCATCCACCTAAATTTACAATCAGTTAGTTTGGACATAGACTCAGCAAGCAGATGGTATTACAGAGTAGCCTTTGAAACAGAGTAAAGTAATGATCTTCCTTGGTTTTAAAGACTTGTAGTTTAAAAACGTTTTTGTCAACATATCAATTGCATACATTATGCATGAGAACTTTGTAGCTTTTATTGATTATGAATATGTAGCCTGTGAAGTATTCAGACTGTAATGTTCAACACATTGCCCAAGGAGAAGTTAAGCTTTTCCCATCCTGTTGTATTACTCATGAGAATGTGGCTGGATAGAAATTCGTAAAAAACTCCAGTATTTGGACACACAAACCCTTGTCATTTTTCTGGCATGAATTTGAAAGTACCTTAAAATGAAATGGAAAGTTACGTGTTGAGATGTTGGTGGTTTTTGATGTCAGCATTCCATTGAGTTATTCACAGAAGATGGTTAATTGTTACCTTGTTCAATAGATCATATATGTGTTCTCCCTCTGTAGTGTCAATTGAGTTAGTTTAAACTCATTATGTCTGCTGACACCAAAAAATACAGCGACACACTGATGATCTTTATGATAGTCTTTTGCACTAGTGTTTGCTACCAGTAATTCTTTTATACATACAGTGTTTTACATTGAACTGCAGTAAAGCACACCAACATATGTGCATTATACATATTTACAAAATTATATGGACTAGAAGCAGTTGTCAAACGAATAAAATGATTTTTGTTTGAGTTTGAAGTTTATTTGTTTATGTATTAAATTTTTACTTAGAATATAATCCAAAGTGCAATAAATGGCAATTATTGCAACTATTTTCAATACTCTTGTTGTTAGGCAATTATTGTTTTGAGAAAAATTGTAGTTGATGTCTTCACAAAGCTGTATCAGCTGTTCTCACCTTTAACGTCACACAGACAATTGCTGTGGAGCGGCGGACACAACCTCAAGACTCACAAGTAAGATTTCTCTCGTGTAGATGAATGATCAAAATCAGTTTTAAAAGTATTATTCCCTCACAGATTTGAAGGTATAATACAATGTACCGAAGGCAAATGAACATGATTGTTGTCCACAACAATGCAGTTCAGCAACATGGACTCTGATTGCCCACTCTCTGCTGCCCAGCATGCACAAACCTCATCCCCTCCATGTTTTTCTATACCTCATCCTATATGTGCGGAAGCACCATCCTACATGAAATGGGCTATAGGGGGCTGTGATACTTAGGTGCATTCAGTGTTCTGTCTCTGAAAAATGGACCTATGCACTGATGGTTCACTATTCCATACCATAAATTTACACTCCATGGAAAGTAATGTTCCCCCTAACAGAGCCACCAGAGACTGTCAATTGGCCAACAGTGAATGTTCCGGCCCTTTACCTGGCCATTATTGGTAAATGTGACTTCATCACTAAATAAGACACAGATATATCTGGAGTATCTTGTTATAATGCCCATGTATGCAAGTTAACATTATTCTCATAAATGTTTTCTTGCAGTTCTTAATGGGGACAGATGTGATGGGGATGGAACCTATGTTAATGGAAAATGCACAGGATACTTGCCTGAGTGATGCCACTTCCTCATGTGATTGCACAGAGCTAACATGTGGATCAGCTGCACCAGCAGCTATAACATCACTTGCTTCCATCTGTTATGTTGTGTAGGTGTTACACTACCGCTGTCACATAACTGGTTGAAGAGGTTCCTAAATAATTGCTGAGATGGTTTATGTATATTAGGATATCTTTCCACACACACATAGAAGAATGAAGTACATTCTTCCTATGTTCTCCATACATTGTGAGCATATGTGCTTTGTCTGCATTAGTAAATCCCATCATCCACTCATGACCACCTGCTTGGAATGTCACACACTAACGAACTAGTAAGTCACAATGCACTCAAGGAACATGCAAACACAATGTAAGCAAATGTAACAACATTGTACCAAGCAACTACACAGACTGAGTAGCACAAACAGATGTCAGTGTGAGAACTTTTCTAAGTATGATATCTCATAAATGATTTGCATTATAATCCTGCAACAAACACCACTGACATTCTTATTTGCCCTACTTTTAGTTTCTTAATGTCAATAGGCATTGTTCCATTTAAAGAAGTATGTGTTTGCACAAACACTTTCTAAGCATTATTGCAATCTTTAATTTGGTTAACAATATGAGCTCATGACTACCAACCCATTCTGTGAAAACCACACATTGATAGCACTTTCCATTTCCATAACATCTGCATTGCAAATTTTAGGTGATTCACACTATGCACATACTTTGCAAGCCATCGCACAGTGCTACCACTACTAGTTTCCTTGCCAATAGAGAGAAATCAGCAGGCTATGATGGATTGTCTATCAACACACTGAAAAGATGTGTAGACAAAATACCTGATGCCATAATCACAGTGGTAATTGATTAATTGTATTATGTTGTTTCCCAGATTGTCTAAAGGTAGCACAAGTATCCCGGATTCATTAGAAAGGTGAAAAAGCTAAAATTGAAAATGACCACCCCATCTCAATCTTACTTGCATTTTCTAAGGTAGTTGAGAAAGTTATTTATGCTAGACTAATGACATTCGTGAGTCAGTACAACTTAATATTTGAAAATCAAAATGGATTTATGAAAAATGAGTCAACTTCAGTAGCTGCAGCACAATTAATAGACGAAATAATAACTACCATAGAGAACAAGGAATATGTTGGTGGAGTGTTCCTTGATCTAGAAAAAGCTTTCAACTGTGCTAACATCACCGTATTACTTGACAAGCTGTGGAACCTGTTGTGCATTAGAGGAACTGCCTATGAGTTGATAAAATGATATATGAGGAATAGAAAACAATTTCTCTTGCTTAAAACAAACAGTGTGTCTTTCAAATCCAAAATTATTGCTATCGAATATGGAGTGCCTCAAGGTCCTGCCTTGGGTCCCCTTCTTTTCTTGATTTGTGTTAATAATATACAGTATTGTTCTCCTAAATACAAAAAAAAGAAAGAAAAAATAGTACCCAGATGATACATTAATTGTGTGCAAACACAATGCCTATGATTGTCTCGAGGTGCTGTGCAACAATGTAGCCAATGAAATAGTCAAGTATGTCAATGGAAGCCATCTAAATGTAAGTGCTTCAAAGACTGCAATAATGGAATTTAACACAAGGAAACAAATAGAATCTGGCATGTAATTATCTATAGGAACTGACACTGTAAAAAGGACAAAATGGACATAATTCTTGGCAATAATAATCCAGGACAACCTCAAATGGGATATGCATATAGATTCCTTAGCCTGTAAGCTGTCAAAGAATGTATTTGCCATAAACATGATTAACAATTATTGTAAGGATATGTATGTACTAAAAACTGCTTATTATGTACTACTCTCCTCAATGACAATGAACATTGTCTTCTCCCCACCAACATGCGTTGAACACACACACACACACACACACACACACACACACACACACACACACACACATGCCAGCCCTACACAAACCATTAAATCATCACCTGAGCAAAAAAGGGGAATGATTAATATGCTCAAAATACATGTAAGATGAATATGTGAGTTTCAGGACCTCAGACGCAAGGTGCAACACCTGAAAATGTTCTGAGGAGCAATGGGTACTCCACCACTTGGACTGGAAGTGTCACAAAATCAAATACATAGAGAAGTGACATGTCAGAAAGAAGGGAGATCAGCTAGGTATTTCTACCACACATTTCCAGGATGATGGACAGAATCAGCCATATAGGGTCCAAACATGACATAAAGACCATTTTCAAACCAATAAAGAAGAGCAAAGTGTGCCTAAGATTGGCAAAGGACAAAAGCAATCCACATGCTCTGTCATAAATGGACTGTACACCCCGTACATGTGAAAAAGTGTCCGCTCCCGGTAGCTGAGAGGTCAGTGCGACAGACTAAGGGCCCGGGTTTGATTCCCGGCTGGGTCGGAGATTTTCTCCACTCAGGGAGTGGGTGTTGTGTTGTCCTAGTCATCATCATTTCATCCCCATCAACGTGCAAGTCGCCGAAGTGGCGTCAAATCGAAAGACTTGCACCCGGCGAAAGGTCTACCATACGGGAGGCCCTAGTCACATGACATTTTTTTTTTTTATGTGAAAAAGTCTGTGCAGGAATGACTAGATGATCCATCAACACCAAGATCGCTGAACATATATGACACAGAGACTCCCTGAGAGAGACTGACCACATAATAAAATTTGCTGACACAGAAGTTCTTGCTGCAGTGAATAACTACCCCACTCACTTGTTCAGGGAAGCCATATAAATCCACAAACATGATGACAGCTTCAATAAGGAAGAGGAAAGTGTGAAGCTAAATAGATCTTATATTCCAGTGCTGCAGCAAATGATAAGCCTAATTGATAGGTTGCAGGCAAACATCAGCATACTACTACAATAGTTTGCTGTTGAATATCTATGAGAAGTTAATACCTAACCACACAGTTCACAGTTCATGCAGAATAATAAGGTATGTGTGACACTATTTCTCAAATAAATTGAACAGACACTATCATTGTTTTAATCCGTGACCTATTTGTGTTACACTAATTCCACTGTTAAAGTTGATGCATTGTTGCTAATTGAAAAAGTACATAATTTTCCTCTGAAAATCAGCTGGACCAAAAATTGGGCCTTTATGTATCCTCACAATAATAGGCACTGAAACTATACAATTTTCAGTGTTTAAGTTACAGAAATTACAATTAGAACATAACTCATTCAATTAACTGAATACATCAAAAAATTACTTCTTTTTAACAATTTCCTCTACCACAAAAGTTTGGCCGAATTATTTGTTTAAATAAAGAAATTAACAGATATAGTTATACAAACAATACTTTTGACAAACCTGGTAATTATTTTAGAGTTAATTAAGGACTGGATTTGCTAATATGTTTTCAAATGAAGACAAATGCTTTAACAAACCTAGTAGTTCTTCTTCCAAATGTTTATAATTAGTATACAATTTATGTTTGTTTATAAGTCATCAATAGAACCTAAGTCATGAAACAGTTACTGATTTCACCCTATAACAAAGGTATTAACTAGGAATGGTCAAAATATATTAGGAAATACATTACATACACAAAACTAATCACAAAATTAGGCCTGGTGCTATATTCCTTAAGACTGAGCATCAACCTTTCTCTTTTATGGAAATTCAGATTATGCTCATGTATATTAATGGTAATTAGGCAAAAATAAAAGTAAAATAATTTTAAGGAGGCAGATGGCAAAACAAGAGAGGAAGTAAAGAGATCCCAGCTTGCTTAGTCACACTCATTGGATGAAGTTTTACCAGAAACATATATTTTTTGTTTATGTCTTGATATGTTCACATACTGTGAGAATACACTATGGAGATTAGTTTCCAAATAATTAAGAGCAATGATCTAAAAACAAAACTACATAACTGGCACTTTATTGTTATTTTTACATTACTATTTTAAATGCAGACAAAACATACGTTACTATTTATATTTTGTGATATGAATATAACACAAAGAAACATTCCATGTGGGGAAGATATATATATCAAAAACAAAGATGCTGTGACTTAACAAATGAGAGAGCGCTGATAGATAGACACAATAAAAAACACACAAACACACACACAAATTTCAAGCTTTCACAACCCAAGGTTGCTTCATCAGGAAAGAGGGAAGGAGAGCGAAAGACGAAAGGATGTGGGTTTTAAGGGAGAGGGTAAGGAGTCATTCCAATCATGGGAGCAGAAAGACTTACCTTAGGGGGAAAAAAGGACAATTATACACTCGCACACACACACATATCCATCCACACATATATATGTGTGGATGGATGTGTGTGTGTGTGTGTGTGTGTATCTGTGTGTGTGTGTGTGTGTGTGGGAGTGTATACCTGTCCTTCTTCCCCCTAAGGTAAGTCTTTCCGCTCCCGGGACTGGAATGACTCCTTACCCTCTCCCTTACCCACATCCTTTCGTCTTTCACTTTCCTTCCCTCTTTCCTGATGAAGCAACCTTGGGTTGCGAAAGCTTGAAATTTGTGTGTGTGTTTGTGTGTTTTTTATTGTGTCTATCTACCAGCGCTTTCTCGTTTGGTAAGTCACAGCATCTTCGTTTTTTATATATGTTTATATTTTTTAATTTTATATCAATAGGTAACTGACATCCCAATATGACAAGAAGTTTAAAGGCTGAATATTGTGAACATTTTATAAATATTACCAACAACTCTCATTCTTAAAAATCTTGAAAGAAATACATATTCTCAAGAAATATTTAACAAATTAAATCTGATGTAGAATATAAAATCAGAAGACACACTAGTATAGTACCGGCTTGTAGAATGTTCTGGAAGGTATGAGAAACAATAGCATGTCTTATATTATTGTCTCTTGTTGCTAATGGTATCAGAGTGATTTTGGGGTTAACAGTGGAAATATGCATAAAGCTCTTCACAATATGGAACAATGGAAATGGTCTTAACTAGTATGTATTATTCTTGTGTCTTGAATCTCTGAAAATCAATGTGGATCAGCTCTATGTGATTGTGAATAAAGCCAAATTTATTGTGTAATGAAAAGATTAGCTTCATGCCTTGTTGCCAAACACCCTGTACCTAACAAATGATATCAAAACTACACACTACAAAAGGCCTTTAGATGGTAACACCACCTTAAAGTTAAGTAAAAATTTTAATATACTGTGTGATGGTCCCTTTCTTAAAACTGAAATACATTGCTATAAAATGATCAATGTTATTTTTCAATATCATGAAGAAAGAGAACAAGTTTTCTAATTACTATACTAAGGGAAGGGTATCACAAATTGAATGCTGTAAGAGAGGACAGGGTCTCATCCATTCTTACCAATCCGTCATTAAAATCAGTAGCCCCAGCTTGCCTAGTCCCTTTTTGGTCAGAGTAATGGAGGATGTGTTAGCTTTTGTGGGTGTCCTATTGTCAGCTCCAAGGCTGAGTTTCTGGACAGATGAGCAGTTGTTACAGGTGACCACGGTGTGTTTGACAGGGGAAGCAGAGATTTAATGTGCTGATGTTTGAGGGTCTGGTGGACCACTGTAAGAAGCTTCGGATTTTTTTTGAGCAATTAAATAGAGTATTCTGAAGGCAAAAGGTGTCTGTTGAAAGTTTTGTGGATAGAATGTGAAAGATTAATGCAAGTACGTATGAAATGTCAGGGAATTATGAATCAGAAAAAATTATTCTGCAAGAAGCAGAACATAGGGCTCTAGGTGAATTTCTAAGAGGACTGCCACCCGATATGTTGAGACTGTGTGGGCAGAATTGCCAAAGCACCTAGCTGGTGCCATCAGGGTGGCACAGAACTTGGAGAGATAGACATAGTAATGGGAATATGGGGCAGAAGGAACATCTTATCTACTGCTTTGAGTTGTTATTGATTTGAATGTTCAGGTCACATTAAGAAGGGATGATAACAACCACAGTGTAAAATGTTTGGACTTGATGGGCATTGTGAGCAGAATTTTAGGTGTAAAGGGAGTGGATGTAGCATTGGTTATTAAACACCAAGTGAAACTCCAAATCTATCAGATGTCATTCCCAGTAAGTTTCAATGCTATGAGGATGTGTACAGAGGCAGTATGTTGCTTAGTTGACATAAAAGACAGTACAGAGCATAAGTTCCCAGATCATGTAAGAAACAGATTGACCGTCCTTACGGCGGAACAGGCAACCGTAAAAATAGTTTTCCCGTCGGTCAACAGATGTCGCAGGCGACGGTCAACAGATGTCTCAGGCAACGCTACAACGCTAACTGACCTGTCCATGTTGCGGAATTGGCAACGCTGTATCTTTGGTGACGTGAATGATGCTGATTTGTGTTTAGCTAGTGCATTGTGCGCGAAATGCATTCGTCACACAGCTGACTGTAGATTATGATCGGCTATGGTTTTTCCCGAGTTTTCAATCGAAGAATGTAGATTAGATCCTGCAATTCTACAAACCTAGTTTATTTCTACTATAGGGATACTTGTCACAATCATATGTGAAATTAAATAAATGAAAAGTAACACACAAATATTTCTCGTGAGTTACTGTTTAAATCCAGACTGTATTGCAGTCGCATAGGTTTTACACTCGCCTTCCATGCCGTCTATTTCCTCTTTGTTATACAGCTCTTCTGATATGGATTATGGTGGTAAAAAAGATCTCCACGTGCAGGTTAACACTAGAAAGTTTTCAAAACCTCAACGTCTTTGAAATATAATCCGTTAATTTACTGACAAATATTGCACTGAGCAGTGGGTTTTGCGTCCTGACATTACCGACATAATTATTTATTTTGCATAAAGTATGTGTAGGGATTAGGTGAGTTATAACTACAAGATATTTTTCACATTGAGACTGTAAATAAGTTTAAGAAACAAATTTGCTTCCTTTCTAAGTATTTCTGTAAGCGCTCTTAAGTATAACCACATTTGCATTTGCTTACTGTTAGTTGTAAACGAATATAATTCCATGTACGTACTTAACAATGATATCTGTGGGGGGGGGGGGGAATTATTGTGAAACTTTAAATATCGTGAGTAAAAAAAAAAAAATTCTTTGATGGTAAACATCTTAACTTTGCGGTCAGCACATCCACTATTGTCACAAGCAGTACTGTTTTGCTCAGATTTAACACATTACTTCTTTCTAGTTAAACGTGGTAGAGTGATCAAGGAAAGGAAACGAAACTTATTTGTGCAGCCTAACAGAGAATCTTTATTTGGTACTTAAATACAATATGAATAAACTACATATTTTTTATAATTTTCAGTTTTGAGACAATTCTACTACACTTGTCTTTGACCATTTAAAAAAGTCCAAATTGCAGCAAAGATTTCATTTAAAAATTATATGATATGATTCTTGTACAGGAAGGGCTGCCATGTTATATCAGAATATAAGATCGACAAAATGTAGATAGGATCGAATGCTTAGGGTTCTTCATTAATTCTTACTCGTAACTAATTTATTGATTTACCTGAATTTAAAATCCACTCGCGTAACCTTTCTTTATATTTGACGGGAAATCTGAACATTTTAAATTCAGGATTTGTTCGTCTACTCCTTCCACAGTTGATATACTCGCACGCCCTCGACATGACGACTCGATCCACTACCTCTGGTATATCAGAAACAGCTGTACTTCACAGACGCCAAGTAGTGGAAAGCTGCACGCGTTCGGCCGATGTTGCCACATATTTCGCAGAACGGAGTGCCATCTAGTGGTTGATTCCACAAGTAAGGGTGCGACGCTGTTGCCGCCTGGTGGCCGTTCCCTGACAAGGGTTGCCTGCTAGACCAAGCGATCAGGCAATCTGTTTCTTACGTGGTCTGGGATAAGTTATTATTAGACATAAGGGCTCATATGTCTGTGACAAGTCTAGACCTCTTTGGAAAGAGGTAGTTAAATTCTCCATGATATATGTTATGTGACATTGGGGATAATGATGCAGGGTCACTAAGTTTGACAATGTTAAGTTTTCAGGTAGTAGCAAAGCAGTTCTGGGCAAGTATCAGTTTTGCCCCATGTAGGTGATGAGTACTGCATGACCTCAGGGTTAGATTTCCTATATAAACAACATGCAAAACTGATTTCCAGTAACACATGGCTGAGCTTGGCGAGGCATTGGTCCACCTGGGGGAAGCTGTTGTCAATGATGTACTGTTGCATGGTTCATCTGTCACAAAAGATAAACCAGTTAAATGGCATACAAAGTTATTTAGACTCAGTTTGTGTAATAAAGTGCCACAGGATGCAGGAAAATTAATTTTTGCGAATGTGAGAACAGAACTCCTAGTCAAAAAATCACTTGTTTGTATGGTAGAACCACTCAAAGACAGTGTTGAGCTAGGTAGGAGGTGATGCTTTCTTTTTTTGCTCAGAAGTGTCATACATGTATGGTAAATGTATTGTGAGCAAGTAGAGCTCATCAGTGAGTGTGGATAATTTTGGTGCCAATGATACAAGTTTGTTGAAAGTGTTGTTAGTGGCCAATTTAGATTTTCTGGACAAGACTTATCTACATAGGTCAAGTTAGGACCTTAAATATAAGCAATCTGCTGATATAATCATATTACTTGTTGGTATGGAACATTTGGTAGGAGTGGAGAGAGTAGCAATCAAGAAGCTGTTGTTAGAATTTCAGTATATTTTTAAACCTCAGGCTCACAGGATAAAAATAATGCACTACCAATCACTTACTACAAAATATGGAAGAAATCATTAACCAACAATTGAATGATGGCATCACTGAGGAAAGCATTAGTTTGTGAGTGCACCTGTTATCATTAAGCTGAAAAAATTTTTTTCATGGGAAAAAGAAATTTAGATTCAGCTGTGATTGTTGTTACTTGAATAGTAGGACATTTATAGATACATATCTGATACTGAATATTATGGAGACCCTAGGTAACTTCGGACAATGAATATTAACTAGGAATGGTGCCAGAGGACCAAGCAAAGACTGCATTTACAGTTCCTTGGGATTAGCGCTAGTGTTGGTGAAGGTTGTTTGGTTTAAAGGATGCACCAGCCACATTTCAGCTGTTGTTGTATGGAATTTTGAGGGGGCTGAAGCTAAGACAATGTATGGCATTTCGACAGTACTGGGCACTACACATTGAAGTTTGAATAGTTTGGATCAAGCCTCCATGTGCTATGGCATGAAAATATATATTTTGTTACACTCAGCTTAACTGAGTGGCCCAGAGATGTGGCTGGTCTCAATGTTTGCTAACATTTTTTGTCACTGGGTGCCAGCTCACACCTGTCATAAACTCAGTTTCTAAGCTGAAATAAAATATAACAACACAATTCAGGCAGGTATTGTGGTGAAATTCAAAATATTGAGTCACTTATGTCAATTTATAATTTGAACAGGTAGTTTATTTTTCTTCAATGTATTGAGTAAACACTTAAAATGCAGTCTGTGGGACTTTTATGTAAGGGCAGCCTTTAATAACTGGTGCTACAACAGTTCAGTATAAAATTCATTTGTCCCAATAATGACACTCGACAGTCTGTTCACAGTTCACAAAATACACTGTTGTCTGCTGTCCTAATCCACTATATTGCACTCCACTTGATCACTTTCGAATGTCGCTACATACATACTTGTCTCCAAATGTGGCTACCAACCCACTGCTACCCCCAGGTGGGGGGCACATGCATTTCTCAGTGTCGCTCATGCTCAAACCCATGTGTCCTCAAAGATGGCTGCCCTATGCACCCTTGAAATGACTGCCTAACTCAAAACAGTGTTTGACAAAAATTATGAATATTCTAAAACCAAACACAAAAACACATATGATACATTGAAAAATATGGAAATTTTCTGGGTAATAACAATTTAAAGTCCATTTTTTTGTATCTGCCACTGTTTTTCACAAAAATGTTTTTGTGGCAGGGTATTGCTTTTCCTGAATTTTTTGATACTAAACATAAATAAACAAATAAAAACACATACTTAATTACTCATCTACCTCTTTAAACTTTAGAATGTTGCCTCCAGTTTCGTCCTTTTAAATTTATTTATTACCAAAACCACAGTTTCTCTCAGTCGAATCCCATATTCTGGCCTCTCATTCAAAATTGGTACATGTTTTGCTAAATTGGCTATGATTGCTCGATGCAGCTCTACTAGCCACACCAATAAGACACTTTGTTCATATTAATGGGCCAAAGCATTGCTGAGATATTAGCTTTTGAACTTTCATAAATTTAGAATTATTAAGACAACAATAACTTTTAAAGTATTATATATTTTTGTGGCAAGTCTAGATAATTTAGCTGTACACATTTTTCTATACATGAGTGCCAACTCGCACCTCCGGGTCACTCTTACTTCTATTTTATCAATTTTTCTGTGGCATATAAATTTCTCCAAGAGCACAAACATGGCTGTATAGACCCCTGCCAAGTATCCACTCAGGTTTCTGAAATGCCACATACATGCTAGCTGCTCACCACGGCCCCGTAGCAACCATCAGCCATGTGCTCTGCAACGGGAAACTGCTGCTCTAATCTCCTGCCACAGCTTGTACGCTCACAGTGTACCTCAGTGACACTGTCATATTTGCAAAGGATATGGAAGAACATGTGCATTCAAAAGTGCCATTTTACATAAAAAGAAGTGGATTACTTGGGAGATATGATTAGCTAAGATGGAGTGAAAATGGTTGTGAGATTGGTGAGTGTGAAGTTTCCCTACACCAAAAGCAAGCAAGGAGTTATTATCAATTTTAGGAACTGGTTATTACTATAGGAAGTTCATGATGAGATTACCAAATACTGCATAGACACTCACAAATTTGTAGAAAAGGACATCAGTTTCCAATGGACAGCAGAATGTCAAGCCACATTTCAAAAATTGGGAGTTAATAACTGCTAGTGCTGTGTTAATTTTTTCATATTACGAAAAGAAATTTGTACTATCGTGTGATGTTACCATCTTGTGGCAGGTTGTGGTCTGAGTTAGGAAATGCAGGTTAATAAGCATCCAGTTGCTTATGCTTCATTGACAATTGAGAAACACTGAGAAAAATTACTCTACTGCTAAGAAGCAGACATTTTAAGCTTGATATGCAGTGTAATATACTCCCAGTGTTGTTGGCATCAAAAGTAGTTTAAGGTATTGACAAATGATATGGCACAGAACTGGTTGTTAGGTTTGAAGGATCCATGAAGTAGATTACACTGTGGACCTTAAAACTGATGGAGTTAGACTCTGAGGGATTCACAAATCTGGTAGAAGACATGGTAATGCAGATAGGCTTACCAGAAAGGTTTTCACAATATGGGGAGTGGGTTGTAATATTGCAGAGTGGCATAGAGCACAAGCTACTGCTGCAGGCTGCAAAATTTTCACAGAGCAACCAAAATTCATGGTTCATCATGTGGAGTTATGTAGGACGAGTTTTGGGCCATTCACATTGGTGCCTGCTGCTTTGCACGAGGATGTATTAGAGGAAGAGCATGATCATGTGTTGTCTAGGTGCTAAGGGTCGTAGCACCACACATCAGAGAAGATGAGCACCATTGGTGGAGAACATGAAATTTGGATATTGATGAGTATATGACAAACTGTGTGCCATGTGAACAATGTGTATCCAAGCCATCAACAGGTGCCATTACAGAGGTTTTCTGAGGCAACTAAACTTTTCAAGATAACTGGAATGGATATTTTAGTACCTTTTAGACAGGTACTTGTGGGAAACTGCTATGTCCTGATTATTATAGATCATTTCTTCTTGCTTTGTTATTGTGATTAGTATTCCAAAGCAACAGACAGACATGTTATCATGTGCAGTGGCAAATAATTGCTTGTTGAAGGTTGGCAATAATCATCTTGGCACCAATTTTATGTCAGAGCTGATGAAGCAGTTACGTCATTTAGTACACATTCACAAACTGAGGATGAGCCCACTATCCTCACAGTTTAATTGAAGGATAGAATATATACATCAAACAAGGGGAAAGATGCTGAGTTGCTACATTGATAAACATAATAATGACTGGGCTAGTTTCCAGTGTGTGATACAGAGACACAAGATGTGTTGTTAAACAACTTGGTACCAAAATACCTTACAGTCTGATGTAATCAAACCAAAGATGGGAAAGAATGGGGAATCTCTACAGAAATTCACAAGAACATTGAAGTATACTTGGAAATTGAAGCAAACAGTTAACATCAAGGCCTCTGAATGACAGGAGAGAATATAGTAATGTAATGTAGGGTCACCAGAGAGTGTATTTATGGTTGTGCATTGCAGACAATGGATATTCCAAGTAGATGAGAGAGAATGATTAAAACTTCCTTTCCTCAGGCAGCATCACCAGCAAGGACGATTAGGTGCATTATAGTTATGGAATCTCTGTAACTCTTCAATAAGGAAGGAGTAGGCACATTACAAGATCAATGACACTGGAGGGAGGGATCCTGTTTTCCAGACAGAAACACATCATTGTTAACCAGCCACTGGTAAATGCTAAAACAAACATACAGTGCTTGGGAAGTGGGGAATGAAATGTGTGGAACTCAGTGTGAAGGCTGGAGGAGGCATTTGCAGATACCAGCAATATCGAGGAATTGAATGAAACTTTGCTACAGATGAGAGAAATATCAGATGATAATAAGGTTCTAATACAGTGGCATGCTATAAAATTGACAATCTTAGACCAGGATGTATTAAATAATACTCAGGTGCTATGGAAGCTAACAGTGTAACAGACAGGCTATGTGAAACGAACATTGGTGCAGTGAATCAGGATCTAAAAATTATACAGACCTGGCTAGATTTGCTGGACACCAAGTTAGTTGTAACAAGACTCTTGCAGTCACTGGCTAGCAAAATATGGGTTGCTCAACTAGAAATAGCAGGCCATAGATCATGCAGTGCATGGGCAGTTGACACCTACACTCTTACCTCCCAAACAGTGGCTGATTGGGCCACCAAAGGCACAGAATTACTACCAGCTGCATTATAGCTCATCACCACACAGGATGAAAGAACTTTTATCACTGTTTTACCACACTGCAATGTTAGGAATTGACATGACAGTGTTCGACTTGTATGTACTGGTCCAGTTTCCTGTAGTGAATTCCAACATCCAGTTTGAATGTTGTATAGTCCACCCTTACACAGTGATGTGTGAGACACATTCAAATTAGAATGAGAAGGGCACAGCTAAACTCCAAAGAAGGGAAGAATGTATGATAATGTCACTGGATTAATGCTGCCACTGTCATAAAGAACTGGTTGTGATATGCCCAACCCAAGAGATCACACTGACACAGTGCATGTGAGACACAATTATTTCTAGGAGGAACAGGAGTGGAAGGATGCCCACAACCTGGCACCAAAACCTCATTTCACAAAAGTAGGGACACACTGTACCTATATATTCCAAGTATGAACCTGAAGTGGTGGTTGTGAGTTGTTGTGAGTGTGGTCAACCTAGGTGCATGCAGGGCAGTGGTTAGCTAATCAATGGAACAACTTTTGATATCTCAGGACCAGCTCTTCATCTCTCAGCTACCATCCTGGAATTACCTTTTTGCATCTTGCATGTATTTGAAGATAATTACTGCCTACCCACCTGAGCTCCATTTGTGCATCATCTGTTGAATGGATGAACCTTAAGAAGTAGGTATTAGTTAAGTATTCAGCAAATGAACAATGTGGTTCTAGCTGAGTTTGAATAAGGAAAATTCAAAAGTTATATACATGTATTTAAAGCATAAGCAGAGTGCTGAGACTTTTCCAGAAACATACTCTCTTTCAAATTCACTCAAATACTCTCTTTCAAATCCTGAAGGTGGCAGGGGTAAAATACAGAGAGCGAAAGGCTTTTTACAATTTGTACAGAAACCAGAAGGCAGTTATAAGAATCGAGGGGCATGGAAGGGAAGCAGTGGTTGGGAAGGGAGTGAGACAGGGCTGTAGCCTATCCCCATTGTTGTTCAATCTGTATATTGAGCAAGCAGTAAAGGAAACAAAAGAAAAGTTCAGAGCAGGTATTAAAATCCATGGAGAAGAAATAAAAACTTTGAGGTTCGCCGATGACATTGTAATTCTGTCAGAGACAGTAAAGGACTTGGAAGAGCAGTTGAACGGAATGGATAGTGTCTTGAAAGGAGGATATAAGATGAACATCAACAAAAGCAAAACGAGGATAATGGAATGTAGTTGAATTAAGTCAGGTGATGCTGAGGGAATTAGATTAGGAAATGAGACACAAAGTAGTAAAGGAGTTTTTCTATTTGGGGAGCAAAATAACTGATGATGGTCAAAGTAAAGAGGATATAAAATGTATACTGGCAATGGCAAGGAAAGTGTTTCTGAAGAAGAGAAATTTGTTAACATCGAGTATAGATTTAAGTGTCAGGAAGTCATTTATGAAAGTATTTGTATGGAAGTGAAACATGGATGATAAATAGTTTGGACAAGAAGAGAATAAAAGCTTTTGAAATGTGGTGCTACAGAAGAATGCTGAAGATTAGATGGGTAGATCACATAACTAATGAGGAGGTATTGAATAGGATTGGGGAGAAGAGAAGTGTGCGGCACAACTTGAATAGAAGAAGGGATCGGTTGGTAGGATATGTTCTGAGGCATCAAGAGATCACCAATTTAGTATTGGAGGGCAGCGTGGAAGGTAAAAATCGTAGAGTGAGACCAAGAGATGAATACACTAAGCAGGTGTAGGTTGCGGTAGGTACTGGGAGATGAATAGGCTTGCACAGGATAGAGTAGCATGGAGAGCTGCATCAAACCAGTCTCAGGACTGAAGACCACAACAACAACAACATACAGTCAGTGATCTGGTGGACTGTATCTTTTTAGCCTAGAGGAAAAGTCTAGTGACCAACTTAGCAGAAAATCAGCATTGCAGTGTGTCATAAGAAACTTCAGGGACAGGGACCAGTATGTTTTTGCACAAGAAGCCATACTCAGAATATGCTGACATTGCAGAAGTCATCACCCATGTCTTGTACAAAGTGCAGTTGCTACACAGCTGTGGCACAGCCACTGCTGACAACAGTGGAAAGTTTGGGACAGTATGTTAGTTATATCGTGATTGCCTAACAACCTTGCCTTGGTCCTCAATTCTGGTATTTCTGATTGGAGAGAAAGTGTCGCCATTTCAAAAATAGTGGCAGACCAGTGTCACATAAATGCTGCACTTTTTATGCCATCAGTATTAGTCACTGCCTGGAGACAGCTAGAAGGTGAAGCCTGTGCTGGTCATCATCGTGAAATGAGTCATCAAGTTGTCTCCACTAGGCACTATCTTCAATAGCTGCAGATCAACCAGCTGCTCCTAAGACCAACTGCTGCTGACTTAGTGCATTCCAGCTGGTGGGTGATCTGCTGGTTGAGTTCCATCTACTGGAGGCTGCACACTTGGGTGTGGCTCACACGTGTATCAACTACCTGCAAGGGGTCATTGTGCTGTGTGGGTAAATCTTCTGTTTCTCATTGCCCTGTGAGGGCATTTTCCTCAGCTGCCAGCATTGACACTACAACATGCACTGGGGTTCACAGTTTGACTCTGTTCACCTTGGTGCTTGCCACACTGAGACATCCAGCCATGCCAGCCACCAAAGGTATCCTCACAGAGACTGCCACTGATATATGATGTCAGTGTTGGAGCCGTGACTTGGCAGTTACAGGTGTCATCCTGACAATGGGGTATGCTGGTACTCAAGTGGCAGACTCTGCAAGAGAGGCGCTCTGCATCGCGGTGTAGCTTGCTCGCCAGGAGAGGGTGTGTTTCTGGATGAGGTATCAAATATATTGCTTCCCCCTACTTATACCTCCGGAGGAGGATAATGGCACACCAAGTGTCAAGGATTGGCCCTGATGAATGTTGTGGTTGTCAATTTCAGTGAGCAGCCTCTGTGCCATATGTATCAAGTACATAAAATAAAAATGAAAAGCAAAAATAGCATTTACAAGTGTAATCAGAACAAGTCAAGTTATACCCCCTTGCTGTATTTCACCTTCTAAACTCATCAAGATATCCTGTATACTTTGCTGGACTCCTTGAATAAAGGATGTCACAGATTAACACTAGAATGGTGAAGTTCCTGATATTCCTATTTTGAACTTGCATCAAATATTTTCATATATGAATGAAACAGTACTTTCCTTTGGAGTATGTAATTGTGAGCTATACAAATAAATACTTCACATTATAACTAGTATAGTACTAAATTCTACATCTACATCTATATTCTGCAAACTGCTGTGAGGTTCCAGGCAGAGGGTATGTCACATTGTACCAGTTACTAGAATTTCTTGCTGTTCAATTGATATATGGAGTTGGAAGAATGGTGGTTTAACTGCCTCCGTGTGTGCTGTAGTTAATGTAATCTTGTCTTCACAGTTCCCATGGGAACAAAATGTAGTAATTTTAGTGTACTCCAATTAAAGCCAGTTCTTGAAACTTTGTTAGGAGGTTTTCTCAGGGTAGTTTACATCCATTTTCAAGTCTGCCACTTAATTTCTTTCAGCATCTCTGCAATACATTCAAGTTGGTCAAACAAACATGTGATCATTTATGCAACCCTTCTCTGTATATGTTCAATACCACCATTACTTCTATTTGGTATGGGTCCCACAGAACTTGAGAAATATTTTGGGTCTAGAACAGATATTACACTGCTTGGAATATTGAGTGGAATTATCAAAATTTGCTATGAGTGCACAGCAAGACTTTAGTCTCAGTACTTAGAACTACCATAACAAGTCACTGTTAGAGACTGACACAATCACTGGCATCACATAATTTCACCACCAAAGATAATAATCAGTTACAGTCATTATATAACTACTGAATGAAATCTTGGATGCAAAATTTGAACTGAACACAGTATATTTTTCATTATAATGAGCAGACTCTGTTACAGGATGTAACTTGAATGATTTCCAACTGCTGACTCCAATGATTTTGTTCATCACAATCTTCTGGTAGACTGATTATTTTGTGGTGGAGTTGGGTCATATAAAGATTGGTGTAAGAATAAGTTGCTATTTCCATAACTACATAATCTTTTGAAACCTGACTAGGTTAGTTGCAACTGTTTTTATTGAGCTACAAATCACAAATGGAATTAAGTTTATGAAAAATAGTATGGGCAAGTAGCTTTGAAAAACACATGAAACTATTTGTGCTTATCCAATGTAAACCACATCACTGACAAAAATCTATGCTACATTAAAAATTATATTAATTTATGCAAAATTAATAATTAAGACATTAATTAATGAATGCTGTATGCCATGTGACACAGAAAACTTCATACAACAAAAGTATGCATTCAAAGCCCAGAATGACACAAGCATGCGAGCAGAATTTGACACAGAAATAGCAGCTGTTCAAGTACTTCAATACTAATTATCACAGAAAGTAACTAGTGTTCCATCAAATTAAATGTGTTGCTATAATGTTGGAATATTGCACTATTAATATAGATCATTATGCTGAAATATTTATGTCTCCTAGCTTACCCCAAATCTATCTGGTAGTGTTATAGTAATATATTATAATTAACATAGTTTCCATGCAATAAACAAGATCTCTCATGGAAACTCTGATAAGGTAAGGATGCCAAACTGGATGCATAGTGGTCAAAAGAATGTACGGAGTAATGAAGTTAAATTTCAATAGGATTATTTATTGATTTGCAGTTTCTGTGTCCCTACCTAACAGTGTTGACACTATTATAAGAGATATAAGAAATTTGGCATGCAGCTTTACTGTATGATTAAATGATGATGGCATCCTCTTGGGTAAAATATTCTGGAGGTAAAGTAGTCCCCCATTCGGATCTCCGGGCGGCGACTACTCAAGAGGACGTCGTTATCAGGAGAAAGAAAACTGGCGTTCTACGGATCGGAGCATGGAATGTCAGATCTCTTAATCGGGCGGGTAGGTTAGAAAATTTAAAAAGGGAAATGGATAGGTTAAAGTTAGATATAGTGGGAATTAGTGAAGTATGGTGGCACGAGGAACAAGACTTTTGGTCAGGTGAATACAGGGTTATAAATACAAAATCAAATAGGGGTAATGCAGGAGTACCTTTAATAATGAATAGGAAAATAGGAGTGTGGGTAAGCTACTACAAACAGCATAGTGAAAGCATTATTGTGGCCAAGATAGAGACGAAGCCCATGCCTACTACTGTAGTACAAGTTTATATGCCAACTAGCTCTGCAGATAATGATGATATTGATAAAATGTATGATGAGATAAAAGAAATTATTCAGGTAGTGAAGGGAGACGAAAATTTAATAGTCATGGGTGACTGGAATTCGACAGTAGGAAAAGGAAGAGAAGGAAACATAGTAGGTGAATATGGATTGGGGCTAAGAAATGAAAGAGGAATCCGCCTGGTAGAATTTTGCACAGAGCACAACTTAATCATAGCTAACACTTGGTTCAAGAATCATGAAAGAAGGTTGTATACATGGAAGAACCCCGGAGATACTAGAAGGTTTCAGATAGATTATATAATGGTAAGACAGAGATTTAGGAACCAGGTTTTAAATTGTAAGGCATTTCCAGGGGCAGATGTGGACTCTGACCACAATCTATTGGTTACGATCTGTAGATTAAAACTGGAGAAACTGCAAAAAGGTGGGAATTTAAGGAGATGGGATCTGGATAAACTGAAAGAACCAGAGGTTCTACAGTGTTTCAGGGAGGGCATAAGAGAACAATTGACAGGAATGGGTGAAAGAAATACAGTAGAAGAAGAATGGGTAGCTTTGAGGAATGAAATAGTGAAGGCAGCAGAGGATCAAGTAGGTAAAAAGACGAGGGCTAGTAGAAATCCTTGGGTAACAGAAGAGATTCTGAATTTAATTGATGAAAGGAGAAAATACAAAAATGCAGCAAATGAAGCAGGCAAAAAGGAATACAAAAGTGTCAAAAATGAGAGCGACAGGAAGTGCAAAATGGCTAAGCAGGGATGGCTAGAGAACAAATGTAAGGATGTGGAGGCTTATCTCACTAGGGGTGAAATAGATACTGCCTACAGGAAAATTAGAGAGACCTATGGAGAGAAGAGAACCAATTGCATGGAAATCAAGAGCTCAGAAGGAAACCCAGTTCTAATCAAAGAAGGGAAAGCAGAAAGGTGGAAGGAGTATATAGAGGGTCTATACAGTGGCTATGTTCTTGAGGACAATATTATGGAAATGGAAGAGGAGGTAGATGAAGATGAAATGGGAGATATGATACTGCGTGAAGAGCTTGAGAGAGCACTGAAAGACCTGAGTCGAAACAAGGCCCCAGGAGTAGACAACACTCCATTAGAACTACTGACAGCCTTGGGAGAGCCATTCCTGACAAAACTCTACCATCTGGTGAGCATGATGTATGAGACAGGCGATATTCCCTCAGACTTCAAGAAGAAAATAATTATTCCAATGCCAAAGAAAGCAGGTGTTGATAGATGTGAAAATTACCAAACTATCAGTTTAATAAGTCACAGATGCTAAATACTAATGTGAGTTCTTTACAGATGAATGGAAAAACTAGTAGAAGCTGACCTAGGGGAAGATCAGTTTGGATTCCGTAGAAATGTTGGAACATGTGAGGCAATACTGACCCTACGACTTATCTTATAAGAAAGATTAAGGAAAGGCAAACCTACGTTTCTAGCATTTGTAGACTTAGAGAAAGCTTTTAACAATGTTGACTGGAATACTCTCTTTCAAATTCTGAAGGTGGCAGGGGTAAAATACAGGGAGCAAAAGGTTATTTACAATTTGTACAGAAACCAGATGGCAGTTATAAGAGTTGAAAGGCATGAAAGGGAAGCAGTGGTTGGGAAGGGAGTGAGACAGGGTTGTAGCCTCTCCCCGATGCTATTCAATCTGTATATTGAACAAGCAGGTATTAAAATCCATGGAGAAGAAATAAAAACTTTGATGTTCGCCGATGACATTGTAATTCTGTCAGAGACAGCAAAGGACTTGGAAGAGCAGTTGAACAGAATGGTCAGTGTCATGAAAGGAGGGTATAAGATAAACATCAACAAAAGCAAAACGAGGATAATGGAATGTAGTTGAATTAAGTCGGGTGATGCTGAGGGAATTAGATTAGGAAATGAGACACAAAGTAGTAAAGGAGTTTTGCTATTTGGGGAGCAAAATAACTGATGATGGTCGAATTAGAGAGGATATAAAATGGAGACTGGCAGTGGCAAGGAAAGCGTTTCTGAAGAAGAGAAATTTGTTAACATCGAGTATAGATTTAAGTGTCAGGAAGTCGTTTCTGAAAGTATTTGTATGGAGTGTAGCCATGTATGGAAGTGAAACATGGATGATAAATAGTTTAGACAAGAAGAGAATAGAAGCTTTCAAAATGCGGTGCTACAGAAGAATGCTGAAGATTAGATGGGTAGATCACATAACTAATGAGGAGGTATTGAATATAATTGGGGAGAAGAGGAGTTTGTGGCACAACTTGAGCAAAAGAAGGGATCGGTTGATAGGACATGTTCTGAGGCATCAAGGGATCATCAATTTAGTACTGGAGGGCAGTGTGGAGGGTAAAAATCATAGAGTGAGACCAAGAGATGAATACACTAAGCAGATTCAGAAGGTTGTAGGCTACAGTAGGTACTGGGAGATAAAGAAGCTTGCACAGGATAGAGTAGCCTGGAGAGCTGCATCAAACCAGTCTCAGGACTGAAGACCACAACAACAAAAACAAAAAATTTGGTAGAAAATAATAAATTTTGGGAGAAGAAAACATAGCAGAAGGGTGTGTGTGCCCAATTTCCTATAACTCAAGCCTTTAAGACACATATGCTATGTATGGTCCATACTATACTTCTATGTGTTCTACACATGAACATGTTATACTCTTTAATCAAGTCATTGGAATCTGCTAGATGCACTTAACACACGTGATATCTGTTTAATGCACACATTTTTCACTCATGAATTGAGACATTTTCCACAGTTTTTGCTTATCTTTTTGCCATTGCAGAGACTAGTTATGCCTTCTTTCTAGATGATTTTGATCTTGTATCCTCTTCTTTTGTTTGTTCTTCTTCCTCTTATTTCATTCTTTTGAGTACATTTGCTGCCTGAAATAAGAGCTCCTTCTTTTCCATTTTCTTGTTTGTTAGTATTTCGTAGATGACCAATGTATTTATTGCCACCACGTGCAAGATGTTGTAGAAGAAATTCATTGGCCATCTCCTGCATGCAACCTTTTTGGTATATTTATAGGTGATTTGATCAACTATGTCCACCCTCTACTTTGTTGCATTGAATAATGTGGTTTCATGTTTCTTCTGTTTTCTGTGCTTATTGCTACTTCAGTATGCAATATACTCATGAGAATGACATTTTGACTCTTCTTTTATTGGTATACAGTCATGGTGTAATTTGTGTTGTCAGTTTGCACATGATGGTGGTGGACTGTATTTCATCATTTGGCTTGTTTGCCTCATGAGGAGTTTCATGACAGACGTTATTCATTATACCAAATAATGGAGTTTTCTTTCCCTTAAGCTTCTTAGCAAGTTGAAGAGACATAAAGAAGTTATCTGTCATCAAGTTTCTTCATTGATTTAGAAATGGCTCCATGAGACACAGAATGATGTACTCTCCAAGTAGTTGCTTGTCTCTACACATATCCTCTCTTTTGAAGAATCAGAAAGTATTACATATAATTTTTGTCACTACATTGGCAACAACCTAGAATTTTAGACCACATTTTTCGAGTCTTTTGTGAGTAAATTGAGTGGACCTGCATCTTGTTTTGCTTTGTACTAGTTGCTTTTCTATGGTTATGTTTTATACAGGGCAGTAATGACAAGTAATGTTTTCCATGAACTTTCACCAAATTTCAGATACAAGACCAAATTTGTTGGCTAACAAGCATTTAGCTCAAGTTGATTTTCAATTGAAATGGGGAAAACTGAGAAGCTCCTGAAATCTGTCCCTTGAAATAATATCCTTGATGAAAGTAGACCCCCAAGAAAGTGTCAATGATCATCTGCAGGTGCCCCAAACATAAGGGTATCAATTTTTCCAGTTCCTCAACTGACACTGTCTGATCATTGTTTTTTAAGCATTTCATTATGTGTATTTCTCTGGGAGACATAGCATTGCTTTGTGAAAAATAACATCCTTCCTCATTCACAATGTCTGCATCTTTGTCATTCTTGATAAAAAAAAACCTCATTTTCATCAGTGAAGTCAGTTTTGGATTCAATGTTAGAATTCTCTAAGAGACATAACATTTCTTCATCAGAATGTCTATTCTGACAAAACATGTTGAAAAACATCTTTCAGGAACAAAGAATATTACCTGAATGACATGATATACAGTATACTGTTATTTAATTGGAGAGGTAAAAAATCCACTCACAGTGGCAGCAGAACACACACTTAAAAGACTGTTGTGATTGGTAAACTTTCCTCTTTCGTGCAGAAGGATTGAAGGGGAAGGTAGAAGGGTGAAGGAAAAGGACTGGAGAGGTCTAGGAAAAGGGGAAGATTTTGGGAAAGTTACCCAGAACCGCATGTCAGCGGAGACTTACCATATAGGATGAGAAGGAATACTGTGGCAGACAGGAATGTGAATGTGCCAGGAAGCGACAATGAGCAGCATCAAGTCTGTATGATTGCTTATGATTGCTTTTTCATTGTTGGATTATTTACATATATTCAGAACAGAAATTTCAGTAATGTCAGACTGACCCCTTCTGTTGTTGTAGGCATACCAAAATAGATGGCCAAGAAAATATGAATGTTTTGTAAATCCTAAAACACCATCATAAAGAGGAGCAGAAATTATAAAAATGCATCTTGTTTTATGAATGAAGTAAAAAAATATTGATATGACATTGAAGAAAGAAGTATGACTCTTCCTGCCATTTTAGTCTTAAGGATTAGCAACTGCCTACAGTCTGTTTCCAAAATGAGTCTCCCATTCTATAGCAGTATTTATGCTTTTGTGAATTTCCAGCCTAATTAAACCTTTATGTGAATCAAGACTCAAACTAATGCCCTTGTCTTTTACTAGCAAATTTCTTACTGACAGAGCTAATCAGGCAAATCTCATATCCCATCTCCCATCACTGAATTCCAAATTCCTCATAGTCTCCCATTTTTAAACAAATCACAGACTGTAAATAAGTTATTCTCTGTAAATTTCTCTTTCCTAGGGGTGTTAATCCAGTGAGCTATCATGAAAGACCTCTGAAGTATTTGGAAGGATGTAATGTTATGTATAAGTCATGGAAAAGGTTGTGTATGATGCCTGTGTAGCACAGTTGATAGCAGAGCCCAAGGAAACCAGTGTCCCACTGTTACAAATATTTTACTCTATCAGAAGTTTCACAACAATATACATTCTATTGCATAGTGAAATACTCATTCTAGAAATAAACTGAAGGTTACAGCTGTCAGCATCTGTAATGTTCTTTGTTTCAAGAGTGCTTATCACGAAAAGTAGGCCTATACAGGAGGACTTCTGTGGAGTTAGGAAGATAGGGGCTTGGTGTTAACGGATGGAAGGTGTGAGGGAGTTCACAAGACTTTTTTGGGTATCTCATCATTTAAGAGAATTTCCTATGTAAATCGAGGGTCCCAATGAGGCACGTAAGAGTTAACCTGTCTAGTACATTCACAACAGTGTACTTCCCTACAGAGTGAAATATTTCTAAATGAATGAACACTCTTCCCAGGAATTGGGGTACTAACAATAAGTACATATTCATTTTCCTTATTCTTTTTTCAGGCTTGACAGTTTATGGTTAAAAACTGCATAAACATTTTCCATCAGAGGAAGAATGGGAAACAAATGGTTTTACTAACATGAACTATTTGTTCAGTGAAATTACTGCCAATTAAAGATATGATACTAACAACAGTGATTTTTTTTCAAATCTCTGTTATGATAGATATTGTGATAGTTAACAAAAATTGTGATTGCTGCTTTTGTTTGTACTGTTTTGTAATATCAAAAGCAAAATATGAAGAAAACTAAACAATCACTAAGCAAGATCAGATAATAATAAGCATAGCAGTTTAATTGTGTTCTGTAAATTCTAGAATGAAGCAATAATTATTTATGTAAGTGCAGAGATGCTGTCAGTCATTTTTAACCTACTACCATTGTAAATTTTATAAATGGAGGTGATTTGATGTCCATGTACATTTTTCTGTAGTACCATTGGAATATATTACCTTCCTTTCTGTTTCAGTTTAGATATGTATTTCTTAAATTACACTTATATAGAAGGTAAAGAGGTTGAAAAAAAATGGTAACACCATAAGAAATGCATACAAGAACTTGAACATAATACAGATGCTAGCCATTCTCAGTGCATATTACAACAATACATAAAATTTTGCTGCAGTTTCTCTAATAAGCCCATAATCTGTTGTATAATGGGACATACAACTAGTACTCTGCCAACAAGTAACTCTCTTCTTTTTACTGAGGCCCCTAATACAAGAAATTCATAGAACAACATAGAATTTAAACCATGGGAATGAGATCTGGGAGTCATGATGGCTTTGTCATAGGATATCCCTTCCTAGTCCACTTATGAGTATATTTCATAATCATGTGCTCACAGATATTCATATGAAAGTGGCATGGTAGAGCATCATACCAAAACTATGTCCACTTATAGACAACAAAATGTACAGTTTCCAACAAGTGTAGCAGCATATCTCAGTTGAACTCAGGTAGCATCACTGTTCAAATTGGGTGGAACCAAATACAGAATTGCTATGATTTACACGTGTTTGGATTTGCAACTGAGGTGTCATTTCATCTTTACATCTATTTTGACAACTTCCCTGGTTGACATTATTAAGTGTTGGACACAGATTTTGTTACTCATTGTATGGACTGTGTTCTAATCCTGACAGACAACTAGGGAAGTTATCAAGATACAATCGGAAGATAAAATGACAACTTGGGTGAAAATCCAAGAACTGAGAAATCCTCAAGAATCAAGGTCCTAATTGTTCTTCTTGTACAATTCTCCCCAAGCATCATTGCTTGATATCTGAGACTAACATTGCATATGAATTTTCATCACCACAAGCTTAGCTATTGTGTCAGTTGGTCCATCACAGATGATGGTGACCATCATGAATTTTCTGACGGTTTTGATATTGTGCACCATGAATTGCTCTCCTGTGCCAACCTCTACATCCCAGAGAAGCACTCAAGACATTTCTGTTATCTTGTCCCTTTTTCTTGTCACTGTTCTCCATGTGTTACATCCTTCACCAATTCCAGGGAAAACCACCACATTCCTTACTTTATAAGTCCATCCAATTTTCAACATTCTTCTATGGTACCACATCTCAAATGCTTTGATACTCTTCTCTTCCACACTTACCACAGTCCATAATTCATTACCATTCAATACTATACTCCAAATATACATTATCAGAAATTTCTTTTCTCAAATGAAGACCCATGTTTGATACTAGTAGTTTTCTTTTGGCTGGAAATGCTCTCTTTGCCTGTGCTAGTCTGCTTTTTATGTCCTCCTAGCCTTGTCTGTAATGGGTTATTTTGCTTTCAAGGCATCAGAATTCCTTAACTTCATGCACTTTGTGATCATCAGTTTTGATTAAGTTCCTCAGTATTCTCATTTCTGCTACTTCTCAGTACTTTTGTCTTTCTTTAGTTTATTCTCAGTTCATATTCTATACTCATCAGACTATTCATTCCATACAGCAGATTTTGAAATGCTACATCTTCACTGAAGATACTAATTTCATCAGCAAATTTTATCATTTATATCCTTTCATCCTGAATTTTAATATTTTTGTTTCCTCTTCATTCTTGTGCATAGTGTGTATTATTTGTCTTACAATATTGCTTACTCTTGTTTCCCTCAGAATTTCAAACATCTTGCACAATTTTAAGCTGTCAGACAGTTTTTCAGGTTGACAAATTCTATGATCTAGTCTTAATTTTTCTTCAGTCTTGCTTCTGTTATCAATTGCAATATGAGGGTTGTCATTCTGCTACATTTACCTTTAGTAAAGCCAAACTGACTGTCATTTAAAGTTCCTCAAATGTCATTTCAATTCTTCTGTATGTTATTCTTGCAAGCACCTTGAATGCATAAGCTGTTAAGCTGATAGTGTGATAGTTCTTGCACTTAACTACTCTTGCTATCTTTGGAGCTGAATAGGCCACATTTTTCCAAAAGTATGGTTGTACATAGATAGTCTCATAGATTCTACATACCAGCCTGAATCGTGATTTGGTTGCCACTTCCCTCAATGATTTTATAAATTTTGATTGAATGTTATGTATCATTTCTGCTTTATTTAGTCTCAAGTCTCCCTGAGCTCTTTTAAATTCTAAATTTAATACTTGATCCCCTATGTCTCCAGTTTATTCTCTATCACATCATCAGACAAATTCTTCCCCTCATAGAGACCTTCAGTGTGCCCTTTCCACCTATCTGCTCTCTTGTCTGCATTTAGCAGAGGAATTCCCACTGCACTTTTAATGTTGGCAATATTGCTTTTACTTTCACCAAGGCTTGTTTTTGAATTTATATATGCTGAATCAGTCCAACCAACAATCTTTCCTTTTTTTATTTCTTCATATTTTTCCTGCAGCAATCTCACCTTGTCTTCCCTGCTGTCCTATTTTTTTTTCATTCCTGAGTGATTTATATTGCTGTATTTGTCTTTTCTTTAACATTTTTGTGCTTCTTTCTATCATTGATCTACTGAAGGATATCATCTGTTACCCAAAAATTCTTCATGGTTAACTTGGTTGTACCAGTTTTTGTCCTTCCAACATCTATGATTGCTCTTTTTAAAGATATCCATGCTTCTTCAACTTAACTGTCTACTGTGGTACTCTTTGTCAAAGTATTCACATATGTAGTGAACTTCAAATGTGTCTCATCATTCCTCAGTACTCATGTATCCTGCTTCTTTCCATGCTGATTCTTCCATATCATTCTCTTAAACTTCACTCTAATCCTCACCATTACTAAATTGTATGTGATCTGAGTCTCTAACTGATCTTGGGTACATCTTACAATGCAGTATCTGATTTTGGAATCTCTGATGAACTGGTAACTTCATGTATCTCCAGGACTTGTTCAGTTATATCTCCTCCTCTTGTTGTTTCTGAACAGTGTTTTTGCAATTATTAACTGAAAGTTATTGCAGAACTCAATTAGTCTTTCTCCTTTCCCCTTTTTCATTATGAAGGCCATATTCTCCCTTAACTCTTTCTTCTCCTACACCTGCATAACGATCCCCCACATTTATTGGATTTCCCTTTCCCTCTACATATTGAACTACCTGTTCAGTATCTTCTTATATTTTCTCTATCTATTCATCTTCTGTTAGTGACATTGGCATGTATGCTTGAACTATTGTTGTCGGCATTGGTTTGCTGTCGAATCTTCTGGGAACAACCCTGAACCATTCACATTAACTCAGTGTCTATGCTATACTCTTATTCATATTGAATCCTACTTTTGTTATACCAGTTTAGGAATCTTTTGCCAATAGAGAGATCACCATAACACTTTCAATTACTGGTTGCTTGTCTGGTAGATACACTTTATATATCTATAATGTAATGGTTTACATTGCCTTCTGCATCCTCATGCTGGTCATTGCCAATTCTTCTGCCTTTTAGTGGCAGTTTTGCACCCAAAGGGCAAGGGGGTACCTTGAACTCAGCATGCTCCTGTGCCTCATTGGCGTGGCAGTTGGAAGAATGAGGCTGAATTCAAGTGCTGGAAGTTTCTGGGTGCCTTTGCTGATGATTTTTATTCAGTATTTTAGCTTGTGTAGATTCCAACCCAGGACCCATGTTGTTTTGATTACTAGTCAAAGGTGCTACCACTTGACCATGAACCTAGTACTGCAAACTGTAGAAAATTTGAAATGGTACTTAATAATCCATTGACAGAACTAAAATGTAAATGTTGTGTGGCTTGGGCCTCCCGTCCAGTAGACCGTTCACCGGGTGCAAGTCTTTCGATTTGATGCCACTTCGGCGACTTACGCGTCAATGGGTATGAAATGATGAAGATTAGGAGAACACAACACCCAGTCCCTGAGTGGAGAAAATCTCCAACCCAGCCGAGAATCGAACCCGGACCCTTAGGAATGACATTATCTCACGCAGACCACTCAGCTACTGGGGGCGGACATTGACAGAACTGAACTCTATGTACATAATGATTTGGACACATTGATTATAAATACTGATTATACTAAGCATACAATGGTTGTTCAGCCAGTACATGCTCCACTACATTCTTTGAACTGTGCACTACAAGGGAAAATTGATGTGTGCTTATTTGATCCAACAGCATTTCCTCAGTTTCTACTGTACATACAATTATTTTCCTAGAACCTTGTACAGTTCTGTGACTTTAACAGCCAAGTTTTTTGTCCATTTTATCCACAGTCATAAATTTCTTGTACTTAGTTTGTTGTGAAATTTATCTTTGTGGACTTGTTTGGATTTCCAGGTTCTGTACCTTTCTGCAGGTTACATTAAACACATATCCAAAAATTCCTCTAAAGATCATGATAATGGAAAGTTCTTGGTGCAATGTAACATACTGAAGGAGTAAAACTTAGAACTCATCAAACTGTTGAGATGCTGATTTGTCAGTGGCACATAAACAACACTGAGAATAATGGTACTTTTTGGATGGCTGTAGAATACACATAAATAAACTTACACCTGTATTTCTACATTGTCTTTGATGACTACACTATGAGCTCATTTTAGCCATAGGCAGGGGAAGTTGGATGAAATTCACAGTGATGCAGTGAACTGGATTGGAAGGGAGAGATAGGAGAGAGGACAAAGAAGACTGTGGAGGTGGGTGTGAAGCTGAATCTATCATGAATTGAGGCCAGGGAGATTATGAAGTGGATAGGTGCGTTGCAAGGACAGCTATCATCTATGTACTTCAGAGAATTTAGTGTTGTGGAAAAGAATCCAGAGGGCATGGTATGTGAAGTATCCATTGAAAAAGAGAATGTTTTGCTCAGCAGCACATACTGTCTCTGGATGGTTAACTCTACTCTTGGTGGCGGCCATACATATAACTGGTTTGTGGTCATGCTCATACACACTCTAAAACTAAAAAAATAAAAGAAGGAGGGAGAGAAAGAGAAAGAGAGAGAGATAGAGAGATAGATAGATAGATAGATAGATAGATAGATAGAGAGAGAGAGAGAGAGAGAGAGAGAGAAAGAGAGAGAGAGAGAGAGAGAGAGAGAGAGACAAAGAGAGAGATGCATCACGAAGGGATTATATCTGTGAGGGATGGATATCAGTAGATGTGATGTACATATACAGACAAACAAATGATTCCAATCTCAGAAAAAATGGATGATTTATTCAAGAGAATGAGCTTCACAAACTGAGCATGTCAATATCGCATTGCTTCATCTCTGGCTCTCATGCAAGCAGTTATTCGCCTTGGCATAGATTGATAAAGTTGTTGGATGTCCTCCTGAGGGATACTGTGCCAAATTCTGTCCAGCTGGCACATTATATCATGAAAATCCCAAGCTGGGTTGAGGGTCCTTCCCATAATGCTCTGAATGTTCTCAATTGGTGGAAGATGTGACGACCTTGCTGGCCAAGGTAGGGTTTGGCAAGTACAAAGACAAATAGAAGACATTATCTTGTTGAAATGTAAGCCCAGGATGGCTTGCCTTGAACAGCAAAAAAACAGGACATAGAATATCATCAAAATACCACTGTGCTGTATGGATGCCACAGATGACAACCAAATTGGTCCTGCCATGAAAGTAATGGCACCCCAGGCCATAATTTCCTGTTGTCAGACCTTATGGTGGGTGATATTCAGGTTATTATCCTAGTGAATTCTGGGGCACCTCTGGACATGTCTTCAGCTTGGAATATCATTGGCTGGAGTACAGTTGTCTTCAGTGATAGTTCTGCTTCAAACTGAGCCATGATGACCAGTGAATACATGTTTGGAGATGCCTGTAACTGTCTAAAGATACTCCAGACAGTGGATGGATACCAATCTGACTGTCACCTGCCATACTTTATGACAACCAGGAGTGATGATGTGGTTGTCATTTCTTTTCATAGCTGAAACCCTTTGGTTGTAACCCACAGCACCCTAGAGTACAATGGTATGTCAATGACATTCTATGACCCATTTTGTTGTCCTTCATGGCAATCCATCCTGTGCTTATATTTCAACAAGATAGTACCTGCCTGCATATGGTGAGAGTTTCTACTGCTTGACTTCATGCTTGCCAAACCCTAATTTGGCTCCTCAACTGAGACCATTTGAAGCAGTATGAGCAGGGCCCTCCAATCATTTTGTGATTTTGATGACCTAATGCTGCAGTTGGTCAGAATTTGGCATGATATCCTTCAGGAGGTCATCCAACAATTCTGTCACCAATGCCAAGCCAATTAAATGCTTGTGTAAGGGCCAGAGGTGAACCAAACACATTATTGGCTTTCTCAGTTTGTAAAGCTCATTCTCTTGAATAAGTCATCTGATTTTTCTGAAATTGTAATCATTTATTTTGCTGTACATTTATATAATGTACATCACATCTAATGATTTCCATCCAATTTGGATAATTCCTTCTTGGTGCATCTTATTTTTTTTATCTTAGAGTGTATAATGCTGTGCAGGAATTACAGCAGATCAGATACAGTATATGAGTGCTTTCACAGGTAATCCTGCCTCTAATATAATAGGACATGCCTGTGATTCGACTGGAGTAGTGTGGGTGTGGTGGAAAAGTCTTGCACCTGTGTCTTCATGGGATTATGATCCCTGTGGCAAGGATGTGTATCTTAGTCCATCCTTACACAACACTGATTCCCAATCCCTTATCACATGAGTCATAAACCAGTGGAAGACCCAGATTTGAGTTTAGTCTGTTACACCCATGCGGCACATCTCATTCTAGTCTCATGACAAGCTTATGCTATTATATCAAAGATGGGACCACCTGTGACAGCAGTCACATCATTTACCAGCTCTGTTGTTTCTGCACAGCATTTTACTCATAAGTGGACAATGCCACAAGTTAGTTCACTAGCATGAATGGCCACTGCCAAACTGTGGCAATGGGCAAATTTGACCACCCATTAGCAGAACATGTTTCAGTGCACAACATGCTCAGTTTCAATGGCTGTTTCACAACCCATGTCCCTTGGATCCATTTCTTCCAACACCAACTTCTCTGAATTACGTAGACTGCAATTATCCTCATGACATCTCCTTCAATCTTGTACCCATTTTGGCTTCAGCCTCTGCTAACTTCTGTTTCACGCCCTACAATAGTAGATTCTGTCAACCTGCATTCGCTTCCTCTCCTCCATTCTCCCTCTTCTTTTGTTTGTCTTCACCTTTCAAGCCGCTCCCCCATATCATGTACTGTGGCCACATTCCTATTTTACATACATGCTTCCTTCCAGTTCCATCTGTCAGCCATCCTTTACCAATCCTTCCTCACATTCCTTGGTCCATTTCTCCCCTTATTCACTCCGCCCAACACATCCCCTGCAACTGACTGAATTGCAGTTCAAGCACATTCTAGTCAGCTGCGACAATGTAGCCATACAAGTATCTGTGTTTGTGTACTCTGTAGCTCTGTTGGAGGATTTACTAACCATGTTCTCAGTTTTGTTTATGAGCCTATCAGTGACCCAGAACATCAGTGCATTGTTACCAGTACTCATTTACTCCTTACTTAAGGCTCTGTAGTGAGTGATACTCTAGCTTTGACAAAGACTCTTGGAATGTAAGCAGTGTTAAACTCCTCCTTAAATGTATCATAGATTATTGTGATCATTTATCAAGGTAGTTCCACCAACTACAATGTTCAAGGGAATTATTAGTTATCAAATATAAGCAATTTATAAACATGTGCCTCATATCCATTGCTCATTCAAGACCTTGTAATGAAATATCAGCTTCCAGCTAGTGGTTCTCTACATCAAAATACTTAGTTTAAGACCCTCTATCACCCATACATTTTGGCCTCTGTAAAGTTAATAGACCACCTATAAGTCTTATGAGTCTTTCTAAGAATTCTCTGGAAACATAATTTCTACTTTCTTGTCATTAGAGTCTGAGGTGATCTTGCCAATGTCAGTCCATTGAACCATGCTCAGAATTGCCCAGATGTCATGCAAGTACTAGTTTTAATAAAATTGAACCATTATGTTGATCCCCAGTCTCAGAAATGAATACTTGATGGCTACTGTCAGAATGTTTGGTACTAGCTTACAGTAATATTTTTAACATATATGCAGGAAACATAGACCCCCACAACACAAACTAGCAATTTTGGAAGGACTAATCTTCAGTGAAATCTGTTATTCTGGCGAATATGCAGGAAGCATAGACGCACATAATACACACTAGTATAATAAATAAAATAGAAAGAAACATTCCACATGGGAAAAATATATTAAACAAAGATTCCATGACTTACCAAACGGGAAAGCACCGGTAGATAGGCACAATAAAAAAACACACAAACACACAAACAAAATTTCGAGCTTTCGCAACCCACAGTTGCTTCGTCAGGAAAGAGGGAAGGAGAGGGAAAGATGAAAGGATAAAACCCACATCCTTTCATCTTTCCCTCTCCTTCCCTCTTTCCTGACGAAGCAACTGTGGGTTGCGAAAGCTCGAAATTTTGTGTGTGTGTTTGTTTGTTTTTTTATTGTGCCTATCTACCAGCGCTTTCCCGTTCAGTAAGTCATGGAATCTTTGTTTAATACACTAGTATAATATATTGAAAGGACTAATCTTCAGTGAAATCTATCATTCTGGTGATGTTATGTTTAATATTGTATATTCATGCACCTTACTTTGTATTAATGTTCGATATTCTTTTTCTAAAGCAAGCAATTGCAGAAAGTGCAAATTTGGCTCAGATGAAAGCTGGTGGCCCAAGGTTTGTGATTGGTTCTTCAGAAAATACTTTATGTAAGTATCGCACTCTTTTTACACCCTTATGTAACTAATAAAAATGGAATGGCTCATACTTTTGTATGAGTCACAATATTTGAAGAACAAAAATCTGTCACATTAAGCTTTTTAGTGTTACTATTGGTGCATCTAAAATTCATTTTACCAATTACTTTCTTTACAGTTAAAAGTTAATAAGTTTAATATTAACAATCTACTATGCATAATCACATCAAATGACTAAAAAATTAATAAATAAATAATAAATTATGATATAATTGGCGCTGAGTTATAAATGCTAGAGATAACTGTCAAACACATGACATGTTGTACTACATTTATGGTATGGGGTGTTCTTAAGAGGACTGTGTGTACAAAAGTGGTTATTGTTTGCCATTGTACTGAACTATTAAGAACAAGCAGCTCTTTGGCTTATATTTCATTATCAGCAAAAAATATGTAATTATTGAATTCAAATGCTTCTTGTTATGATTTCCTCATTTTATGGAATGAAAAATTATACTGTAGAGAACATGAGTTGTATATCAAATCATATGCACCCCATGAACCATGGATCTTACCATTGGTGGGGAGGCTTGCATGCCTCAGTGATACAGATAGCTGTATCGTAGGTGCAACCACAACTGAGGGGTATCTGTTGAGAGGCCAGACAAACGTGTGGTTCCTGAAGAGGGGCAGCAGCCTTTTCAGTAGCTGCAGGGGCAACAGTCTGGATGATTGACTGATCTGGCCTTGTAACACTAACCAAAACAGCCTTGCTGTGCTGGTACTGCGAACGGTTGAAAGCAAGGGTAAACTACAGCCGTAATTTTTCCCGAGGGCATGCAGCTTTAATGTATGGTTAATGATGATGGCGTCCTCTTGGGTAAAATATTCCAGAGGTAAAATAGTCCCCCATTCGGATCTCCGGTTGAGGACTACTCAAGAGGACGTCGTTATCAGGAGAAAGAAAACTGGCGTTCTACGGATTGTAGTGTGGAATGTCAGATCCCTTAATCGGGCAGGTAGGTTAAAAAATTTAAAAAGGGAAATGGATACGTTAAAGTTAGATATAGTGGGAATTAGTGAAGTTCGGTGGCAGGAGGAACAAGACTTTTGGTCAGGCAAATACAGGGTTATAAATAGAAAGTCAAATAGGGGTAATGCAGGAGTACCTTTAATAATGAATAGGAAAATAGGAATGTGGGTAAGCTACTACAAACAGCATAGTGAACGCATTATTGTGGCCAAGATAGACACAAAGCCCACGCCTACTACAGTAGTACAAGTTTATATGCCAACTAGCTCCACAGATGATGAAGAAATTGAAGAAATGTATGATGAAATAAAAGAAATTATTCAGATAGTGAAGGGAGAAGAAAATTTAATAGTCATGGGTGACTGGACTTCGGTAGTAGAAAAAGGGAGAGAAGGAAACGTAGTAGGTGAATATGGTTTGGAGCTAAGAAATGAAAGAGGAAGCCTCCTGGTAGAATTTTGCACAGAGCACAACTTAATCATAGCTAACACTTGGTTCAAGAATCATAAAAGAAGGTTGTATACATGGAAGAAGCCTGAAGATACTGACAGATTTCAGATAAATTATATAATGGTAAGACAGAGATTTAGGAACCAGGTTTTAAATTGTAAGACATTTCCAGGGGCAATGTGGACTCTGACCACAATCTATTGGTTATGAACTGTAGATTAAAACTGAAGAAACTGCAAAAAGGTGGGACATTAAGGAGATGGGATCTGGATAAACTGAGTAAACCAGAGGTTGTATAGAGTTTCAGGGAGAGCGTAAGGGAATAGAGGAAAGAAATACAGTAGAAGAAGAATGGGTAGCTTTGAGGGATGAAGTAGTGAAGGCAGCAGAGGATCAAATAGTTAAAAAGAAGAGGGCTAGTAGAAATCCTTGGGTAACAGAAGAAATATTGAATTTAATTGATGGAAGGAGAAAATATAAAAATGCAGTAAATGAAGCAGGCAAGAAGGAATACAAACGTGTCAAAAATGAGATCGACAGGAAGTGCAAAATGGCTAAGCAGGGATGGCTAGAGATCAAATGTAAGGATGTAGAGGCTTATCTCACTAAGGGTAAGGTAGATACTGCCTACAGGAAAATTAAAGAGACTTTTGGAGAAAAGAGAACCACTTGTATGAATATCAAGAGCTCAGATGGAAACCCAGTTCTAAGCAAAGAAGGGTAAGCAGAAAGGTGGAAGGAGTATATAGAGGGTCAATACAAGTGCGATGTACTTGAGGACAATATTATGGAAATGGAAGAGGAGGTAGATGAAGATGAAATGGGAGATATGATACTGCGTGAAGAGTTTGAGAGAGCACTGAAAGACCTGAGTCGAAACAAGGCCCCAGGAGTAGCCAACATTCCATTAGAACTACTGGCAGCCTTGGGAGAGCCAGTGCTGATAAAACTCTACCATCTGGTAAGCAAGATGTATGAGACAGGTGAAATACCCTCAGACTTCAAGAAGAATATAATAATTCCAATCCCAAAGAAAGCAGGCAATGACAGATGTGAAAATTACCAAACTATCAGTTTAATAAGTCATGGCTGCAAAATACTAATGCAAATTCTTTACAGATGAATGGAAAAACTAGTAGAAGCTGACCTAGGGGAAGATCAGTTTGGATTCTGTAGAAATGTTGGAACACGTGAGGCAATACTGACCCTACGACTTATATTAGAAGCTAGATTAAGGAAAGGCAAACCTACGTTTCTAGCATTTGTAGACTTAGAGAAAGCTTTTGACAATGTTGACTGGAATACGCTCTTTCAAATTCTGAAGGTGGCAGGGGTAAAATACAGGGAGCGAAAGGTTATTTACAATTTGTACAGAAACCAGATGGCAGTTATAAGAGTCGAAAGGCATGAAAGGGAAGCAGTGGTTGGGAAGGGAGTGAGACAGGGTTGTAGCCTCTCCCCGATGCTATTCAATCTGTATATTGAACAAGCAGTAAAGGAAAAAAAAAGAAAAATTTGTATTAGGTATTAAAATCCATGGAGAAGAAATAAAAACTTTGATGTTTGCCGATGACATTATAATTCTGTCAGAGACAGCAAAGGACTTGGAAGAGCAGTTGAATGGAATGGATAGTGTCTTGAAAGGGGGAAATAAGATGAACATCAACAAAAGCAAAACGAGGATAATGGAATGTAGTCAAATTAAGTCGGGTGATGCTGAGGGTATTAGATTAGAAAATGAGACACTTAAAGTAGTAGAGGAGTTTTGCTATTTGGGGAGCAAAATAACTGATGATGTTCAAATTAAAGAGGATATAAAACGTAGACTGGCAATGGCAAGGAAAGCGTTTCTGAAGAAGAGAAATTTGTTAACATCGAGTATAGATTTAAGTGTCAGGAAGTTGTTCCTGAAAGTATTTGTATGGAGTGTAGCCATGTATGGAAGTGAAACTTGGACAATAAATAGTTTAGACAAGAAGAGAATAGAAGCTTTCAAAATGTGGTGCTACAGAAGAATGCTGAAGATTAGATGGGTAGATCACATAACTAATGAGGAGGTGTTGAATAGGATTGGGGAGAAGAGAAGTGTGTGGCACAACTTGATTAGAAGAAGGGATTGGTTGGTAGGACATGTTCTGAGGCATCAAGGGATCACCAATTTAGTATTGGAGGGCAGCGCGGAAGGTGAAAATCGTAGAGGGAGACCAAGAGATGAATACACCAAGCAGATTCAGAAGGATGTAGGTTGCAGTAGGTACTGGGAGATGAAGAAGGTTGCAGAGGATGGTGTAGCATGGAGAGCTGCATCAAACCAGTCTCAGGACTGAATACCACAACAACAACAACAACAACAACATGGTTACATATACAGAGTGAATCAAAACTCCACCTACAGTCTTACAGAGGTTGTTCAGAAATACCTTCTGAGTAGTTTGGTTTAAGGAATGCACCTTTCCAGCAGCCAGTTACAGAGTAATAATGTAACTGTGGCACATTCAGTTTGTTGCCACAGACACTTATTAATGCGAAAATATTTTATAACAGTGAAGATGCCTTTGTCAGACAAAATACTGTACTGTTGTGTTTTCTGTCACTGTGAGAATAGCTCAGCATAGTTGTGTTGTTTCACTCTTCCACGGAATTCAGTGAACCCACACATGAGATTTGTCCCAGCCAATTCTTAATCAGTAAACCTATACATACTCCTGTGTATTACTGTTAATGCACAACTAACATTGCAAAGAAATAGAGGTAAGTCAGAACCAAGTAATATTGAATGAAATAGGTAAAAATTTGAAGGCTGTGCAGAAGGGTGTACAGTACTCTGGTATAAAGATATTTAATGCTCTTCCTCCAGAAATCAAATGTGAAATAGCCAACAAATCTACATTTAAAGAGCTTCTAGTGCAATTTCTTTTAGCCATGTCATTTTACAGTTTGGAAGAGTTTATGAAACACAGTGAGAAAATGCCTTAAAATAAAATAAAGTGTATTATCATCTAAATTGAACATTAAGCTGCACATTCTTGTCACATATGTAACTCTTTTAATGTCAACTGCTTATATTTAACTCTCTGGGTTACATGATCTTTTCATATTGAATTTACTATGTTTTATACTTTGTAATCTGTAGGCCTAAGTTTTCTCATTTCATCATATTGTGTCATGGATCATTGTAGTAGTTACATAACTTTCTAATCTTTACTTTTAAACATAGTAGATTAGTACTTGTCATTGACAATGTAAAAATTGGCACACACTACGTTCACATGATATTCTCACAGTTGTATCCATGGTGTAAGAAATAAACAAATAAAAATCTTGTAAGTGAAGAAGAGCAACAGCAGGTACCTGTCAACAGCAGGTACCATGAGCAAATGGAAACAAGACACACAGCACACACCATCAATATGTGGCCTGTTGTCCACTTTTTCCAGTGCAATACAGATACAATGGTAACTGGGGCAAGATACTAAATGAAAAACAACTCTATTGTGAGCCACTGGAGATCCTGGATCCCTTATACAACAATACTCAGAAGGTAGACTTGAACATCCTCTGAAAATTTATGAGGGGAGTTCTGGTTCACCCTTTATATTACACTGTTTGTGTCATTTTCGCATTATCTGTCACTGATTGAGTCAAGGTGTCTGTGCAGCATGATATTTTGTACATTTTCAAATGTCTGCATGTGGCATGCCTAATTTGTACTATTTTGACAACTGTAAACTACATTTGTGCTTCTTCGAAGTTTTGGCAACAGTATTATTGTTCAGTGATGCCCCCTAATGTTAGTGTGTATTTATATGATAAAACATATTTTTTAGTATTTTTATGATGATTATGAGTGTTTTATTTGTAGAAAATTAGTAACTACACTTGGATAATCTACAGAGGAGCAAATTATTTTTAGAAAGTCATTTCTCTTATTGTAGTGTAGGTACTTACATGATTAGTGTAATATTTCCACTTTTTCTTCTGATTGACCTGTTTCTTGTTAGTGAGTATTTCAAATTTTACGATTGCAGCATAAACTTAGCTCTCAAAGTCAACCACTGTTATATTGTGCATATTGTAACTGTCATATCCAATGGCTGTTGTAGATTAGCACTGTTTTGAATGTTGTTACACAAATGTGGGGGGCTACCTTGACAGAAGTTCAAGCCACAAAATTACCTTAAAGGAATCCATAACATTTTGTTCAGTTTTTTTTCTCATTATAATACAAATTATTTTCTTAAGGGTTGTAGCTTCAGATCTTAAAGAGTACTTAGAATTTTCGTTTTGTAATAGACCTGAATTTAGAACAGCATCTCTGAGACTCCTTTAAAATTAATTGTTTAGTGTTCATATACACATAGCACCAGTCAGAAAGCAGTCCCACTGTGATTGTTGTTCTCAGGCATGGAATTAATTAACTGCTGTTTATAAGCACCTGGAATGGACCTGATTGCTATTAAGCTATTGGAAGCTGTGCCAGATGGATGTGTTGAACAAACTGCTGAGAGTCATATACCAGAGGTACCAAACATACCTCAACTACTCTCCTCACGAATGGATAGTGTCTCTTCTGCAAGAAGCACAGGGCCTGTCACCATATTTCTACTTGGCTGTGACTGATGTGTCAGTGATAGGTCTAGTGTCCTCAAAGTTAGAAATAGATGCAAATGAAACTTATAACAGTTACTGACATTGCCACATAATATAAAAACATGACAGAACTGTGATGAACACTCATAATGCTTGATGTAAGGCTATCATTAACACACTGTGCTAGTGATGACTATATATTATGTTCTTATGAACAATGAGTGTTCATCCCTGCTTTATCACGTTTTTATACTGTGTGAGAATGTAAATCATGGCTATAAATTTTATTAGCATCTATTTATAAGTATAAGGGGACAGATCAATATGATGATCATCAGATCAAAACTGGTTACTTAATTCATATTTGAGATCAATTCAGATTTGGGATGCAGGAAATCCCACAGTATTACTCCTATCCTCATAAACAATAAGTCTCACATGCTGTCTTCAGCTGAAACTGAACCAGTGAAACACACTTTATCTGTTGGGAAGTCTGCACATACCAACACCAGAGGAAAGCAGTGCAGAAGATTAGGGGTCTGTAAAATGTTGGCAGTTCAAATGTACAACAAATGATGGTATGCCACACAGAAATGAAAGCAGAAGATGAGGAGGATTACTTCTGTGTATGAACCTGGGGGCCTTATTTGATATGACAGAAAGGTTGTCCTGGCAGCCATTGAGAACACCAGGAGCAACCAATTGCATATTGTGGTGCACATTAGACAAACAGTGCCTGTTACCAGGGGTCTGAGATTGTATGTTTTTCATTCCAGTGGCTGATGGAGAATTTTGAGGGGACCATTCTTACTTGATGAGTTTCAACTAAGCTTACAATCTGTTGTATTGTCATCAGAACTAATCATATCCCTATGGTTCTGAGCTGAGGAAAAGGCTTGAAACAGAAATTTCAAAGGCTAATTATTAATGGAAAATCTCATAAAGATGTGAAACAAATACTAACAAAGGGATAGAGGGGCTGGCCAGTACTTACCTCAGCCCAGTACAGCCAATAGATACACAATAGTATCCCCCTTGTCACCCAATATTATCCTGGCCTCGAATACATCAACAAATTACTCCGCGAGGGATATGACTTTCTCAAGTCAACCCCTGAAATGAAATCATTCCTTGACAAAATTCTCCCCACACCACCCAGAGTTGCCTTTCGTTGCCACCCTAATCTCCGTAACATCCTTGTCAAACCCTACAATATTCCTAGACTACCTTCTCTACCCAGCGGTTCCTACCCCTGTAACCGACCCCGCTGCAAAACCTGCCCCATGCATCCCCCCACAACCACCTACTCCAGCCCCACTACTGGTAAAACATACACAATTCAAGGCAGGGCCACATGGGAAACAACACATGTCATTTATCAGCTGACATGCCTGCACTGCACAGCCTTTTACATCGGTATGACAACAACTAAACTGGCTGAGCGCATGAACGGACACAGACGAACTGCTCGCCTAGGAGATGTCCAATACCCAGTAGCAGAGCATGCCCTCCAGCATAATTCTAGTGACCTAGGAACCTGCTACACCGTATGTGCCATTTGGCTTTTCCCACCCAACACCAGACCCTCGGAACTGCGGAGATGGGAACTTGCACTCCAACACATCCCGCCATCCCCCTGGACTGAACCTATGTTAAACAACCTCACTCCCATTTACTTTTCAGTCTTCTCGTCTTTCCCTTTCCTCTTTAGCCATTCACGCATCTTTTCATCCTACATAGTTGCGTTTATCTTTATACTATATACCTCTTTACTTCTGTATGCATCCTCTTTGGTTTGAAGCTGGCACAGTACTTACAGTAGAATATCTTTGGCTTCCCTCTGACAACCATGCCTCCATCCTTGCTACCCTCCCTGTTTTCCTTTCCCTGTTGCTTCATAACCTGGGTTGTGAGTAACTGAATCCACTTTCCCTTCTTCCCTTTCTTTCCCCTCTCTCCTCCCTGATGAAGCAACAAAGTTCCGAAAGCTAGGAACGTAAATTTTCTGTTCTGTTTTGTGTATCTATCGGCTGTACTGAGCTGAGGCAAGTACTGGCCAGCCCCTCTATCAATTTCAAAGGCTCTTTGGTAAGATAGGTTATTACAATTAGTAACATTTTCCAGGGTATTATACCATGGTCGAATGGACTTCACCTTAAAACCCAATGTTTTGTCCCCACCTTGTTGCAGTACATGTTTTGCAGCCAGGAGACCACCACATTCATTTTGGCAGGACTCAAGTACTGGCAGCCATAAGTGGATACCAGGAAAGGTTATACAAAGAGGCCATAGGGATTGTAAATCACCGCAGGAATTTCAGTAGGAAGGAAGAGGGAATGAAATTGAATGACATCTGGTACTGAAGAAGATGTTAACAAGTCTTTCACCATGGGGTGATTGCAACAGCAGATGATGACAGTTGACAACAACCAATTGTGCTCACATATTCGAAAGATGTGACATCACACCATTGCACAGAAGCATGTGGAAGTGGAATTTTGCTGTAGTCAGTAGTGAGCAGCGAGGGTGTGAACTGGATATTCAAAGAAGCTACAATCCCCTTGAAGATATCTCTGTAGATGGGGATGAAACATTGGGTTTAAGGTGGAATCCATTCAATGATGACATAATAATCTGGAACATTTTACTAATTGTGACATTTCAGGCCATGAAAGTTTACATTTTAAGTTAGACTATTACATTCTGGACTTGCACCATAGTGCTGGAAACAGTAAGTTCCCCATAAAATGTTAAATGTGCACCAAACATCAAGAGCTTGTACTCTACCCCTCCATCCTTTGTTGTCACAACAGTCTTTATGGCTAAGTCTTCTGGTAAGATTCAAGAGGAGTGAGATTTACAATAAACTTTTTACTTATATTCTTTTCTCCTGCAGAAAAGTGCTGATTCTTGAAGCTGAAAGTTTCTCATGTTCCAATTGATGTAAATAAATTGGAAGAATGCCTGTGCAAACTTTTTTTTCAGTGTTCATTTGCATCACATTTCACTATATCACACTGTCCTTAGAATTTTCACATTAACAAAGCCAAAATTTCATTGTTCTTCCAAAATACAAAAACACATCCAAATGCATCAGAGACATGTTTATGACTTTCTTTTATCTGCGGTGATAACAATATTCCAAAGGGTTTACAGTTTTTCTTGACAAATGAATTTCTAGTAGTTTATTCTATTATTTTATAAATGAATCTAGAAATAAACATAACGAACAGTACCAGATTGAGTAATTAATAATAGAAATTGTAAGTGTGCAAAATATTTCATAATTTCAAATGTTTCTAAAAAAAATTAAATAATATTAACTGTACATTAAGAGCCAGTACATACTGATTGTAACAACAAAATGAATATAATTCAGTTCCATAGTTTCTGAACTTGAAATGAAACATTTTTTGTATAAAATTATATGAAATTTTTCAGAAAAACAGCTGAGATAATATTGACCTGTCTAAAATTCCAAAACTATTTCTGATATCGACTACTTCTGGTGAGGAAAAGTAATGCTAGATAATGATGTCCCTTTACAAGTGGCTGTGTATATGGAGCAAATACAAGTTTTTCTTTTACCTTAGGTGGTTTCCAATCTAATCCAAATAATGATAGCTGTAGGGGATTGCAAAGTTTTAGTGTAATACACAAAGAAAGCCTGCCACAGATGAAATGATTAAAATCTTATTATCAACTGTTGAAGCAATTACAGCAAAGTATCAAGGTTTTGAAGGAGTAATAAGAAACAATGGAAGTCAAATAATACTAGGTAGAGGAAGTTGGCTCATGCCTGAAATTAGTACCAATGATAGTATTGGAGTAAATGAAAGTGTTTCAAAAGAATCAACTGATAAGAAATGGCAGTGGCATATTTGTATTTGTAACAGTAAAAATAATATTCAAAATCACTGAGACAGAAATGAAGCTGCATGCAAGATTATTTGGGAAAGTTGTAGTATCAAGGATGGGCCTAAACTCATAATTTAATCCTCCTACTGACCACCACTGATGCATGCATGAAGGCAAAAACTTTAGAGAAAACCTGACTTTGCTAGTACATGTGTTCCCCAATACATCATTCATCATTAGAGATACTTCAATCATTGGACAATGAATTAGGATGTTTATGGTTTTGTATGGGGTCAACATAACAAAACATACAGTGAGATAACAGTAAATGTCTTCTCTGAAAAACTGCTAGGAACAAGTAGTTCAAATACTAAAATATGACAGAAATATATTAGATCTAATGACATCAAATAGATCTGACTTTTGTGAGAATGTCCACAATGAAACTGCTATCAGTGACAAAAAGGCAGTTGTAGCAGCAATGATCACTAAAGTACAAATGCCAATAAATCAAGTTGGAAATTTCAGATGTTCATTAAAAAAACTACATAAAGAGGCAGACATGTTTAAAGGGAATTCAAAGGATTTAGCTCTGGTGAGGAGCATGTAGTGGAATTTAAAAGAATAATTGGTCCATTCATGAGGGGAGCAACTCTTTGTGGTACAAGTAATCTCTCTGGAGGAACTTCTAAAGAAATAATGATTACTGCATAAACAAATCATAGAGCTATAGACAGAAATATGCTGAATGGAATGTAATGGCTGTCAAATGGGCAATGCTAGGATCTTTTAGTAACTGTGCAGAACCTTACCAAAATAAATCTCACAAAACCCAAATAAATTCTGGTAATGTATTCAGGTTGTCAGAGGCACAAAAGTTAATGTATAGTCTGATATGCCTTCCCTCAGTAGGTAAAGTCAGTTTTACATTAATAATATGCTGCTAATTATGTCATAACATATAATTTCTGTGTAGGAGTATGCAGACCTTCAAAATACTCATCTTTATCATTGTGATGTTTTTCTTCTTGCATGGGTAGAGGAACAGGTATGCTTACCAATTAAGCAATGAAACAATACCTTCCTTGTAGTCTCATGTTATCAAATACTGTCTAGGGTAAGACAGACTGAACATCAAAGCTGTACAAAACTACCGTCACTTACTTGAACTGGAACTCTGACATACAAAACACTATTCCTTAAATATTTTAGGAACAGCCACACAAAAATCATACATAATTGCTATTTTTACATTTAAATGTATCTAGTGAAGAATTAAATATTCAAAACGCTTAGTATGAAACATATTCTGTGCAAACAAAGAATATATCTAGCAAAACATTTCCCATTGGACATTAAACTTGTCCATGTAAATACTTGACAGTTTGTGTTTAAGCTATGACTTTAGAAATATTGAAATAACAATCAAAATATTTAAGTGTTTTGCTTGCCTTCATTTATATAGATTCAAAATATGAGGTACTATTAATTCATACATAGAGCAGTCTTCAAAGTGATGTTGAACAATTTGATGTTTAGAAAACTGTTTTCCAGAAGTTTTGTAACATATATTTCTGAGGTTCATCCAAAAACTGTATTACATTAACAAATTTCTATCACCCTGGATTTGAAGTTACTAAATATACTGAACTGAAATATGGAAAGTTCAGGTCAGAATATCAACTGTGTTATGAAATGGGGAAGGTTGCTACTCACTGTAAATATGACATATTTATTTGCAGACAGGCACAACAAAAAGATTGTTACACATTGAGCTTTTGGCCTAAGCCTTCTTCAGAAAGGAAAACAAACACACATTCTTGCAAACAAGCACACCTCACATCCAGGCGGAATGCAATGAGACAACAATCCAGAGTGGGACAGGGAAGGTGGAGGTATAGCATGTAGACTAGATAGTGGTAGGACCAGGTTGCCAGGTGTGGTGTTGGATGGCTTTGGGGAAGGGCGGGGGTGGGGTAGGAGGGGGGGGGAGAGGGGTGTAGAAATGGGAAGCATAAAGGGAGAGGAACAGAGAAGGGGAAAAGAGTGGTGAGAGAATTGGCAGGGAGCAGCAGGGTGAGGAGACATGAAGTGGGAGGTGATAGGACAGAAGGGCTGGAAACTGTTGGATGTAGGGTGTTATTGTAGTCTAAGGCCAGTATGATTTAAGGAGGGAGACTGCATTATAAGGCTAACTCCCATCTGTGCAGTTCAGAGAATCTCGGGGTGGAGGGAAGGATCTGTGTCATAGGATGTCCCCTTTGCTCTTGGCTGCAGTTTGACAGTGTTTATTCATCATGGTGGACAGAGTAGAAAAAAGAAATATTATGACTTATGGACAATCTGTGTTATTAATGAATAAAAACAGCATGCACTTAATATTATTTAATGACACTGTGATTATTATGTTAACAAAGGAACTGTAACCTAATAATAAAAAATGCCACACACAGATACAAGGGTCATCCACAAAGTAAATTCCATTTGGTTATATAAAACAAACACAAACGTGTACAGATACAGAAAAAGCACTTATTTTACAAAAATCTACAACTGTTAAACTACTTTTCTGCATAGGTTCTGAAATTTTGTAGGCACTTGTCAGAGTGTGGCATGAGTTTCTGTATGCTTTCTTCATAGAAGGTTGCCGCCTGTGTATTCAACCATTTGGTAACATGTTCTTTCAGCTCATCATCATCGTTGAAGTGTTCACCACCAAGGAGAGATTTTAGGTGTAAGAAGAGATGAAAGTCACTACGAGTGAGGTACAGGCTGTACGGAGGATGATCAAATGCGTCCTGCATCCCAGTGAAATTCCCGTAAGAGTTGTTTGGTCACATTTGCCATGTGAGGTCGGACATTGTCGTGAAACTTTGGCTTAACTTTAGTTGAGGATGAAGTGTACCTCCATTCCATTGATTGCCATTTTGTTACAGGGGTGTCGTATGATACCCAAGTTTCATCCCCCATGGCTATCCGAGCAAGAAAACCATCGCCTTCTTCATTGTAGTGTGTCAAAAACTGAAGTGCACTGCCCATCTGTTGTTTTTTGTGTTGTTCAGTAAGAAATTTGGGTATCCAATGTGAGCAAAGTTTTCGAAATTTCTGTTTTTCAGTAACAACTTCATTAATTAGTGTAATCATAGAAAGTCACAATATCTGGTTTTTTATCAGCATCTATATTTGCATCTACCTTAGCATCACTGTGCATTGACAATATTAGCAAGGGCACTAAGTGTAAACTTACGATTGTGCTTAATCTTCTCTTCAATTGTGTGAACCAGTTCATCAGTAACCACAGACGGCTATCCACTTCATTCTTCATTGTGCACTTGATCATGTTCTTCATTGAACAGTCTGACCCATCTTCTAACCATTGAATCACTCATAGCATTTTGTCTATAAACTTCGCAGATTTGCCAATGAATCTCCTTTGGTTTAACTTTCTTTGCATGTAGAAAATGAATCACAGATCTGATTTCACACACGTTGGCATTTTCAATTACGGCTGACATTATAAAGAAGCACTACAAAACACACATCAGCAGCAGCGATCTGAAAATGGCACACATGTCTTTTCTTTGAGTCAGAGTAACTGCCACACATGCTCAGAATTGTTATTGTAGCACTGCTGTGGATAGAAATAGAAATGGAACTTACTTTGTGGATGACCCTCATATACTTTGTGGATGACCCTCATAATATAGAGTTTTTGGGCCTTAAAAGTATTTCATTGAGCTAAGAATTTTGTGTCGATAACTTTGGAATGTACTCTGAATACATGTTCCATACAATTAGTACACTCTGTTTAAAGCTTGTCATTTGTTGTTGGGCAGATGGGGTATCTCATCTATTAGTGCAATGTTAATCCAGATCCTGTCTCCTCATGTGTTACAAGCCACCAATCCTGCTGCTGCTGTTGTAGTAGTTCTGTACCTCTGGCCAACAGCAAAAAAATTATTTGATCCCCAACACTGCAAGATGTATGGCTCTCCCTGAAAATGCTCCCCATTATAAGTCTGTTTGCAAGCTCCTTCAGAAATATTCTTCTTTGTACCTTTTCACTAGCATTCAATTTGTAAATGACATATGAGTTCAGTGCAGATACATTTAGAAAGTGGAAGAACATAGCAAGGAGCCATCTTCCTATTCTCTGGCCAACGCTACAGTTGCTGTATAGCTGGTCACATGTGTATCCACTCCTCTGTTAGTGTAATCATAGAAAGTCACAATATCCGGTTTTTTATCAGCATCTATATTTGCATCTACCTTAGCATCACTGTGCATTGAAAATATTAGCACTACTGAATAAGATGTCCTGGAAGCATAAGAAACCATGCACATTTTTCATGAAACCAAACAAACTTGAACTCACATTCATTTGTTACTGGGCAGGAACTCAACAAGTATTTCATGCTTGTTTTTCTGTAATGTTCCCACCAGAGTCAGCTTCATATCCAGCAATGTTCTGGCAAATGGGACAATGGTATACAATTATATTTCTTCCTGAGTCTCTCATATGAGAAGCAAGATGTTAAACAGCATCTGAAGGTTTATTAAACTGCCTGAGTGGATCATCAGGCTGCGTATACCTCAAATGTGTGTAAGCAGAATGTGCTAAGACTAACACTTTTATTCCATATTTCTTACATTTTAAGTAAATACTATATATATGAGCAATGCCTCCAAAAGGAAATTAGTTGCTCATCAAATATTCTGCTAGGGTGTAGGCTTTCATTAATTTTTCTGTATTAGTACCAGAAAATTCATGAATAGCAGCCATATTGTCAGAGTTCTTTTTCTCACTGGTGTTATCAAATCAAATGGAGAGGAACAAAAATATCTGAGAAGACATGGTCAGGTCTGTTCTGCCACCACATACCCATGAAATGGAAATGAGAAACTCTGTAGGTTTCGGGAAGCAGTGATAAGTCAAGAAATGTCTTTATTTCAACTTGATCTGTAACTTAAGTGTCAAGCTCTTCTCAAAATTTGTGGCAATTTTCATAATGTACAAGTTGTATTGTACTGTATTGAATTGAGGACCTGGAGAGGCTTCATTCCCACTGTAGGCCTCAGTGGTACACAACTCCACAACAGGTCACATCAGTAAATGTAAATGTTGTGTGATTAGAGACTCTCATCAGGTAGACTGTTTGCCGGGTGAAAGTCTTTCGATTTGATGCCACTTTGGTGACTTGTGCATTCATGAGGATGAAATTATGATGATTAGGACAACACAACACCCAGTCCCTGAGCAGAGGAAATCTCTGACTCAGCTGGGAATCAAACCCGGGCCCTTAGGATTGACATAGCAGTCCACTCACCCCACTGCCACTCCACACCAAACCCAGGGTGGTTGTGTAGTTCAGCGCCCCAGTGAACCCCCTCAGAAACATCTCATTCCAGACGAGTGTAACCCCAATGTTTGCGTGGTAGAGTAATTATGGTGTATGCGTATGTGGAGACAGTGTTTGCGTAGTGTAACTGAGGTGGAATAAGGGGAACCAGCCTGCATTCACCGAGGCAGATGAAAAACTGCCTTAAAAACCATCCACAGGCTGACCGTCACACCGGACCTTAACACTAATCTGTCATGTGGATTTGTGCCGGGGACCGGCACGCCTTCCCACTTGGGAAGCAGTGCATTAGACCATACAGCTAGCCAGGAAGGCTATGTACAAGTTAGTGTCATAACAAGTCTGCAAATTATATTCTCATCCAACTCAAGCAACAGGGCTTCCTCTGGTGTCTTGTCTCCCTTTGGTGTGCCCTGAACTCCAGGTAAATGTGTGGTAGTAATATTGTGCTTTCTAGTACAGAGCCTTTGAGTAAATGACGGTTCCATTTACTTTTACTATCTCTGTCCAGAAAAAAATGATTCTTTTTCAGAAGCACCATTTCATCAGCTGAAGCAGCAGAAAGTCTTAATCAGAAACATGTTCACTTTCTTCAACACTGTCTTCTTCAAACTCAGAGAACTGTCCCATAGGTTCATCATCAGCTTTCCAAAAATCCTGCAATAATTTCTTCATCAGTCAATATTTTAGGCATTTTGTGGCAGAAAAAAACAGCTATGTCACTTTCCTTTTGACTAAGAGAAGAAAATATGATATAAAAATAAAACTGTTAAGCAATTTGATTTATTTAGGCAGAAAAGAAGAAATTCAGTTATTTGATCCCTTTTAGTCTCTTTATTTTATGGCCAAACATGCACATACACATTAGGTCACAGGTGCAAAAACAGTGGAATGCCAGTAGTCACATCAGATCAAATGCTGAATAATGGCAATTTCAGGTGAAGCAATGAAAGCACTAATGACTTTGAACACACTATCTGAAACAGCTCAACAATAAAGGAAAATATATGCCTCTGGTAAGTTTCAGAAGGTCATGTTCCAAAGAAGTTACGCAAAAGAAAAATCTCTCAGGTCATTTTGATCCAACATGATGCAGAGCCTCGAGAATTTTGATGCAAATTCAGAGACCCTCAGCCTTGCACCATGTCAAACACCCGATATTTTACATATGAGAGTGAGAGATGGGAGAGTGTCTACCCTTTGTTGGTTTTCTGTGTGCACAGGGCGGACGTGTATTAAGAGAATGCTACAATGTGGATGGTTGATCTACATGGGCAAGTGGTTGCCACACTTGCCACAGAAGCTACATGCCCAGCTCAAGGAGCAAGGACACCTTACTCCATCACGGTGCTATATCAGTCATTATTGTGAACAGTTGAATTATGTTATAAGAAAAGAAAAAGGTACTTACTTACTTACTTACTGACACTCTAGAGATGCTGATGGTGGACTTGTGAGAGCTTTGAGAGATTTCTGGAACTTTATTTATTGTAAAAGTACTTAATAGTTTCTGATGGAGTGCGAGTCATTGGGCTTATGAAATATGATTCATTTATATGAACTTTATTTATTGTAAAAGTGCTTAATAGTTTCTGATGGAGTGCGAGTCATTGGGCTTACGAAATATGATTCATTTATGTGAAAAATGTTATGTGGTGTTCCGTTTGTGGAAGTGAAAATATAGTGGGATTGATTTAAAAGTATCTTGAGTGTATGGAATCATTTTAAGAGTAAAGAAAATTCCTCCAAACAGCATCATATCTTCAGAGAAGAAGTTGGGTAGTGTGACGCAGCCAGATATCCTGAAAAGAAGATCAAAAAAGCACCTCCAAGTAAGTCCAGTGATGAAGGGGACGTGTGAGTCTTGCACACCAGCACCACACTGCTTCCTCTAGTCGCTGGAAACTGCAAGACGACTGCTACGGTCGCAGGTTCGAATCCTGCCTCGGGCATGGATGTGTGTGATGTCCTTAGGTTAGTTAGGTTTAAGTAGTTCTAATTTCTAGGGGACTGATGACCACAGATGTTAATTCCCATAGTGCTCAGAGCCATTTGAACCATTTGAAACTGCAAGACCATGGTGACCGACATGATCAGGACTGAGAAAGGAGGAATTTTTGAAGTAAATTGAGACAAGAAGATATTGAGAGTTGCCATAACAACCAGTAGTAACGAGATTGAGAAATTGTTCCACAGAATTGGGTGTGGCCCAAACAGAAAAAGGGATGAATGATTTAATACATACTACACAAAAGAAGATGAAGAAAATATTTCGATTAAGAAGATTTGGGTGTGGGGAGGAAGCAATTCTCACACACGCAGTAGCCAGCCACCGTCATCGACGCAGCAACCAGCCAACACCGATGCAGTAACCAGCCATCAATGGTGATGCAGTAACCTGCCAATGCCAACGCAGTAACCAGCCACCGATGTTGACCAGTAATCACCCACCAACACTGACGCAGTAACCCACCACCATTGCTGACTGCAACAGCTGCCATTCACCATTGCTGACTTCGTGTCTGCTTGCCAACACCAACACTGTAACCAATGTTTGACACTGCTAGCGCCTGTGCTATTCACCAGTGACGATTCTAAACCTGCTCACCGATGCAGCCTAAAACTCTACCCCGGTTGAGCGAAAGACAATAATTGTTCGAGTAGGAAATTAAAATAAAAAGAAACTGTTCAAAAACTATAGCACTGTATGATTCTTGAGTTTCTCCCGGCGTATTTGATAATCAAAATATCCACGGGTGTACTGCCGGTCTACAGTGTCCAACGGGCACAATATTTCGGCGATCATACATGTCGCCATCATCAGGTGAACTGACGGACTGAGCTCCTGTGAACGTGCCGGCACGGAGATCCGTACACTATGGCTGCTCAGGTGGAACTGGGTTCGGTCGCGGCGGCGGCGGATTTAAATACCCTCCGCCCGCGGCGCGCTCACTCCGCCGTCCGCGCCCCGCGCCACGGTCGCGCGGTGGAACAGATTGCGACGGCGTCTGAGATGACGTTGGTGTGATGGCTCTGTCCGCCGTGGTCGTCACAACTATACATTTGCTCGATTTACTCTTGATTAACCCAATCGCTGGTTCCCAAGCCTTGCTAAGATTATAGCCACATTCACGATTTATGAGGTCGTCATTGGTGCGAATTTCGATGGCCTCTCTAACAACGCTGTCCCAGTATCTCGACGTCTGTACCAGAATCCTCGTGCGTTCATACTCCATAGCGTGATTTTCCGACAAACAATGTTCAGCGACCGCCGACTTGCTCGGATACATCAGTCGAGTGTGCCTCTGGTGTTCACGGCATCGATCCTCGACGGTACGCATCGTCTGACCAATATACGACTTGCCACATTGACACGGAATCTGGTACACGCCGGCCTTCCTCAAACCGAGGTCATCTTTGGCGCTCCCCACCAGTGCACGAGTTTTATTCGGAGGACAAAACACCGTTCCGACCCGGTGTTTCTTCAAAATGCGGGCGATCTTTCCCGAGAGTGCGCCTGTATATGGGATAAACGCAGTGCCTACCTCCTCCCTCGTGATTTCATCCATATCCACAGGTTGTGCTGTGGTGGTTGGGCGGAGAGCACGTTGAATCTGCCACTCTGAGTACCCATTTTTTCGAAATACAGTTCTCAGATGTTCCAATTCCTGGGGTAGACTCTCTGCGTCAGAGATAGTGCGCGCCCTATGTACTAGAGTTTTAAGTACCCCATTCCTCTGTGAAGGGTGGTGGCAGCTGTCTGCGTGCAAATACAGATCAGTGTGCGTTGACTTCCGATACACCCCATGACCTAGGGTGCCGTCAGGCCTTCTCCTGACCAAGACGTCAAGGAAAGGTAGTTTACCCTCCGTTTCAGTCTCCATAGTGAATTTGATGTTGGGGTGTATGGAGTTTAGATGTGTAAGGAAGTCAAGGAGTTTATCCATACCATGTGGCCAGATGACGAAAGTGTCGTCCACGTAACGGAAAAAGCAAGTACGTTTCCATTCGGATGATGACAGGGCTTCCTCCTCGAAGTTCTCCATATACAAATTCGCTACCACCGGCGAGAGTGGGCTACCCATGGCGACTCCCTCCGTCTGTTCGTAGCGAATTTGTATATGGAGAACTTCGAGGAGGAAGCCCTGTCGTCATCCGAATGGAAACGTACTTGCTTTTTCCGTTACGTGGACGACACTTTCGTCATCTGGCCACATGGTATGGATAAACTCCTTGACTTCCTTACACATCTAAACTCCATACACCCCAACATCAAATTCACTATGGAGACTGAAACGGAGGGTAAACTACCTTTCCTTGACGTCTTGGTCAGGAGAAGGCCTGACGGCACCCTAGGTCATGGGGTGTATCGGAAGTCAACGCACACTGATCTGTATTTGCACGCAGACAGCTGCCACCACCCTTCACAGAGGAATGGGGTACTTAAAACTCTAGTACATAGGGCGCGCACTATCTCTGACGCAGAGAGTCTACCCCAGGAATTGGAACATCTGAGAACTGTATTTCGAAAAAATGGGTACTCAGAGTGGCAGATTCAACGTGCTCTCCGCCCAACCACCACAGCACAACCTGTGGATATGGATGAAATCACGAGGGAGGAGGTAGGCACTGCGTTTATCCCATATACAGGCGCACTCTCGGGAAAGATCGCCCGCATTTTGAAGAAACACCGGGTCGGAACGGTGTTTTGTCCTCCGAATAAAACTCGTGCACTGGTGGGGAGCGCCAAAGATGACCTCGGTTTGAGGAAGGCCGGCGTGTACCAGATTCCGTGTCAATGTGGCAAGTCGTATATTGGTCAGACGATGCGTACCGTCGAGGATCGATGCCGTGAACACCAGAGGCACACTCGACTGATGTATCCGAGCAAGTCGGCGGTCGCTGAACATTGTTTGTCGGAAAATCACGCTATGGAGTATGAACGCACGAGGATTCTGGTACAGACGTCGAGATACTGGGACAGCGTTGTTAGAGAGGCCATCGAAATTCGCACCAATGACGACCTCATAAATCGTGAATGTGGCTATAATCTTAGCAAGGCTTGGGAACCAGCGATTGGGTTAATCAAGAGTAAATCGAGCAAATGTATAGTTGTGACGACCACGGCGGACGGAGCCATCACACCAACGTCATCTCAGACGCCGTCACAATCTGTTCCACCGCGCGACCGTGGCGCGGGGCGCGGACGGCGGAGTGAGCGCGCCGCGGGCGGAGGGTATTTAAATCCGCCGCCGCCGCGACCGAACCCAGTTCCACATGAGCAGCCATAGTGTACGGATCTCCGTGCCGGCACGTTCACAGGAGCTCAGTCCGTCAGTTCACCTGATGATGGCGACATGTATGATCGCCGAAATATTGTGCCCGTTGGACACTGTAGACCGGCAGTACACCCGTGGATATTTTGATTATAGCACTGTAGCTACTACAGTTAGAGGCGATGTTGTTTTCAATTATCACTAGGTCAAAAATCAATAGGGATATGGATAGCATTTAGAAAAATGGAAACTCCAGAACCAGCCATGGCTATGACAGTGACTAAAGAGGTGTCAGATTGGTCTGAGATAGTGAATTTACTTAAAGCCCAGAGATCAGATTCAGTGGCTTTAAGAAAAGATGTAAGTGATCAAAAACTTCTTTAAGAAAAGGACTAAATATTAAGTTAGACGCTCAGAGGGCAGATTCAGCTTATTTAAGACAAGAACTAAATGCTCAAAATGCTTCACTAAGACAGGAACTGAGCATTTCTTTAAGAAAGGAATTGAATGAAACTTTAAGTGCTCAAAGTCTTAAGTTAGATTCAGTAAATACACTGCTGAACATCAAACTAAATGCTCAGAGAGAGGTTTTAAGTAGCCAAAGTGAAAACTTAAACAGTCAAGCAACAAATATAAGTCTACTAAAGACTGAAGTTGACTCTCTGAATAATAAAGTCGAGAATCTGAAGTTAGATTTAAAGAGTGAACTAACCAGTCCTTTGAATACTCATGTTGAATAACTATTTACTGAGTTTAAACAGGTACAGGATGAGCCATTTCAGGATTCAACAAAAAAGTTAGAATTGAATATTGAGGAAAAATGTAATATGATCAAATCCAAAATCAATGAAAAGTTAGGATCATTTGAAAATGTATGTAATGTTAAGTTCGAGGCTGAAAAGTAGAGAATGAATTCTTTAAAACAGTGTGTCGATCAGCCTAAGGAATTAATGCTGATTATTCAGTGAAAAATTGCAGGTGTCTGTACCTGAGTGGATAATGACAATAGATACTTCAAAGAGAATATATCTAACTTTGATATTATAAATGTATGTAGTTTGGTAGAACGATTTGAACAAATTATAGATTGAAAAGTTACTGAGAGTGTAATATCTGGAAATGTTTCAACTATTTGTTCTTCCAAACTTAATGATAATAACAAAGTTAGGGATAACTCATGGAAAGAATTTGAATTTGTCCAGGACAGATTTAAAAATAGAATAACTTTACTTAATGTCATGCTTCATAGTAAAATGGTAATTGTTTTGCTGTGGGGAGACTTTCACATAAATTTTAATGAGAAGTATTGTTCCATAAGCAATCGAGAGAGGTTAATGTCAGATCCATGAGATCCGGGCGGAGTCGCATCTGTCCCCCAGGTATGTTAACATTCTGTGTTAACGGGCGGAGTAATGACCGTCAGTTCCTGAGTTGTTTTCAGTGTTATTTCCACATTAGTTTTCCTACACCAAATTCCCTTCAAATCTTCAACTATTCTGTAATCTATCCACAACCTTTAAACTATCCTATAATGTCAGTATTTAAGTGACCGAATATGAGTAAAAGATTGTGACTAATTTAAGAGAATCATTAATAAACAGTGATCTCTAAACATAAAATGGAACAAACAGAATAGTATTCTGGTAGAAGGAATAATATGATGGTATTATGTAAACAGAGTGACATCAAGAAGGAATGAACAGAATAGAGTATTATATTTAAGAATAATGAAATATGAAGTGATTGGGGAAATAACTATTTGATTATAGTGGATAATTGTCTATTTACTATAGAATATTTTATACATTTTATGAGAGGTGATGTAGATGAGGAGGGTTTATATCGATTTTGAAAGGGATGGGTAGTGTAGATACAAACGTGACTAACACTACGCACACACACCACACCTTTCAAACCACCCTTGCAGATGAGTGTAACTGATTCTTCACCATTTGCTGTTGCATAGGAGTTGCTAAGATCTTTCTTCAAGGACTTCAAAGGTAAAGGTGAGGATGTCCATTCTGCAGGAGATGTTTAACATCGTACCTCCTCCGGCTTCTCACTCAAGTATCGGCGAAGTAGGGATCCTGGGGAAGGGGCTGGGAAGGGTTTCCTGTCTTTGTTACTTGTGTACCTCTGGATTTAAACATATATTTTCACTAGTATATTGAGGGTAAATTAAAGTCACCACCAACTGTAATTGTATGAGTTGGGTGTACGTTTCAAATTAAACTCTAGTTCCTTGAGTTGGCCGGCCAGTAAAAGATTCCAATTATTATTTTATTCCAGTTGCCAAGATGGATCTCTGGCCATACTAACACACAGGAACTATCTGCTTCGATTTCGCTACAAGATAATCCACTTCCAGCAGCAGCAAACATGCCACCGCCTACCATATTCGGCCTATTCTTTCAGAACATTGTTGGGTTTTTGCAAAAATGTTGGCTGAATTTATTTCCAGCTTTTAGCCAGCTTTCAGTGCCTATATTGATTTGAGCATAAGTGCCTTCTATTAACACTTGGAGCTCTGATACTTTCCCAACACAGCTACGACAATTTACAACTGTTTTGCGGAGGGCTCTTGTATCTACATTTTTACTTTGCTTGACCTGTATCCTTTGAGACTGGACCACTTTTTGTGTTTCCCTCAGACCCTTTAACCTAAAAAAAACTGCCCAATCCATGTCATACAGCCCCAGATACCCATGCAGTCACCTCCTGTGGGTAGAGAACTTCTGACCTATTCAGGGGAACCCGAATACCCTACGGCACAAGTTGAGGAATCTGCAGCCTACATGGTCACAGAACTATTTGAGTCTCTGATTCAGACCCTCCACTTGGCTCTGTACAAAAGGCCTCCAACTGGTCCTGTTGACTATGCTGCAAATGGTGAGTTCTGCTTTCATCACACAAGCAAGACTGGCAGCCTTTGCCACTTCTGTTGGCCACTCAAAATCAGAGAGAATCTCTTCTGATCCAAAGTGACACACATCATTGACACTGGCATGAGCTATCACCTGCAGTTGTCTGTACCCTGTGCCGTTCACGGCATCTGGAAGTAACCTTGCCATGTCTGGAATGACTCCACTTGTATACAAAAGGAGTCACAATGGCTTTCTTCCCTTCCTTGGCAGTCATGTCCCTAAGGTGCCCCAAACATGCCTAACACTGGAGCTTCCAATAACAAATAATTGCACCCTCTGTGACTGCCTGGATCAAACAGGCTGAGAGGTTACCTCTGAAACAGGACAAATGACTGCATCTGTCTGGAACCTGTTTGTCTGACTAACTATCAAAATCTTACATGCAGCCCCCTGGAAAGTCCTTTGCTGCCTGCCACACCCCAAAGTGACCTCTCACTTGACCACATGTGAGTGGTCAACCTCAGAGAGAGCAGCAACTGGGCTGGTCACCGATGTGGACCAATCAGCAGACTTAGATGTGATGGACGTCCATTGGATCCACACAGTTGGCCCACAACAGTGATGCCCATCCACTGGAGCCTCAAGCTGTGTGACTTCAGTTACACAGTTTGAAGCTGCAAAAGCTGAGAGCAAAGTGTCACCAACTCAGCTCACATCTGCACATAGCAATTGCAGTCCCTATCAATACCAAAGACCATGGAGAACTACACTACACAGATGAACAAGGACAGTCGGCAGGTGCTATGGACCTGTATTGTAGACATGAAGGAAAATGTAAGAACTGTGTGCAAATAATTAGATTAATATGCAGAGATTCAGAAACTGAACTACCAAAGCCCTCAGGTGAGACTCAATAATTCACTCCTGATTAGAAACTTGTGATATGTCACAAAACTTGTTTACTTTCTGATGCATCTCTTTTCTCCAGAGGCCTCTCTAGTTTACCTCTAGGCAGTATCTACTATCTGCCATCTGAAATATACTTTCATATCTTTATATTTGTCCTCTAGGCATTCTCATTTAGCCACTTTCTATTTTCTGTCAATATTTTCAGACCTTTGTATTCCCTTTCACCTGATTCATTTGCTGCATTTTTGTATTTTCTCCTTTCATAAATTAAATATGATATCTCTTGTGTTATCGAAGAATATACACTAGGTCTTGAATTTTAACCTTTTTGATCTTTTGCTCCCTTTACTGTTTAATCTCTAAAGGCTACCCATTTGTCTTCTACTGCTTTCCTTTCCTGTGATCTAGTCAGCCTTTGCCTAATGCTCCCTCAGAAACTCTCAATGATCTCTGGTTCTTTCATTTATCCATGTCTAACCTCCTTAATTTTGTACCTTGCTGTATTTCTTTAGTGTTAATCTACATTTCATAACCTATAAATTGTGGTCAGAGTCTACATCTGTGCCTGAAGATGTCTTAAAATTTAAAATCTGGTTTTGAAATCTCTGTCTTACCATTATATAACCAATCTGGAATCTTCCAGTGTCTTCTTGTCTCTTCCCGATATCCAACCTTCTTTCATGATCCTTAAATTAAGTGTTAGGGACAATTAAATTATGGTCTGTGCAAAATTGTATGAGGTGGCTTTCTCTTTCATTCTTTTCCTCCAGTTCATATTCACCTACAATTTTTCTTTCTCCTCCATTTCCTTACTATTGAATTCCAGTCCCCCATCACAATTAAATTTTCTTCTCCCTTAACTATCTGAGTAATTTCTTTTATGCCACCATGCATTACTTCAGTGTCTTAATCATCTGCAGAGCTAGTAGGTATATAAGCTTGTACTACTGTACAAGAAGTTGGTAATATGGACAACCACCAGCTGCATAACAGATCGACAACAATGAAATTTTTGCTGGACTGAGACTCAAACCTAGATTTCCTGTTTATTGTGAGTGGTTACCTTACTGAACTATCTGAACATGAATCAGGGCCAGACCCAAACTTCCATATGACATCAACCCTGTATCTACAACTTGTACATCCATTGTGTATATTCTCATACATGGGAGACATTTTACTTGAAAATTGGTTTCCTGGTGTGGAAATTCAAATTCATACAAACTTAATCCCAGCTCACCTTCACCAGATGTGATAGTCTGTTTGTTATGTGATTAATAAATGATTAAGAATTTAAAATTTCTATCACAAGTGACAAACCTGGTTTACAGGTATACATAATGTAGCAGGTAGATATATCTAAAAACAAAGATGATGTGACTTACCGAATGAAAGTGCTGGCAGGTCGATAGACACACAAACAAACACAAACATACACACAAAATTCAAGCTTTTGCAACAAACTGTTGCCTCATCAGGAAAGAGGGGAAGGAGAGGGAAAGACGGGTTTTAAGGGAGAGGGTAAGGAGTCATTCCAATCCCGGGAGCGGAAAGACTTACCTTAGGGGGAAAAAAGGACACACACAAACATATCCATCCACACATATACAGACACAAGCAGACGACTTTAAATGTGTCTGCTTGTGTCTGTATATGTGTGGATGGATATGTGTGTGTGTGTGTCCTTTTTTCCCCCTAAGGTAAGTCTTTCCGCTCCCGGGATTGGAATGACTCCTTTACCCTCTCCCTTAAAACCCACATCCTTTCGTCTTTCCCTCTCCTTCCCCTCTTTCCTGATGAGGCAACAGTTTGTTGCGAAAGCTTGAATTTTGTGTGTATGTTTGTGTTTGTTTGTGTGTCTATCGACCTGCCAGCGCTTTCGTTCGGTAAGTCACATCATCTTTGTTTTTAGATATATTTTTCCCACGTGGAATGTTTCCCTCTATTATATTGATATCAATGTAGCAGATAGGTTTAACAAAGCAGAATATACATTCAAATTGAAATTATAGATAGCCATCTGATTTTCTGATTTTTATTATTGTCCTCCATGAAGAACTGGGGTGTCTACTGTCTGATCCATGAATGATGGCCGTTGGTGCATGTCAATACATAGACAGGGATTCCACTACTGACAATTCCAAACAACAGTTGCAATATGTACACGTGCATGCTTTCTGCTTGAAGGAAGGATATATCCTGCAAATTATGTCTTTCACTTGCTTCTGTAGAATTTATCACTTACCACCACTATCAGTGGTGACAACTCACAACAAATTCATTTTGCTGCAGTGCAAGCGCACCCGCTAGAGAAGTGAAGGGAGTTCAGAGGGCCATGGAAGTGGGGTCGGAGTGACTAATTCTCCAGCCAAAACCAGAGGTTGGCCATACACAAACTCGGCTACAGAACCCTTGAGGTCTTCCTTGAAAGTCGCACGAAGGCCAAGGAGCATGAAGGGCAGTGCCTCTGTCCATAGTGAGTCATGGCAACGCAGGGCAGACTTTAAGGTGCGATGCCATCGCTCGACAAGCCCATTGCTTTGGGGGTGGTATGCAGAAGTATGAATTTTGACCATACCACACATTTTACATAAGTCAGAGAAAACTGAAGACTCGAATTGTCGCCCCTGGTCAGTGGTGAGGTAAACAGGTGAGCCAAATCTAGAGATCCACAAATCTAAGAATGCTCGACTTACTGTCTCAGAGGTAATGTTCGGCATAGGCACAGCCTCAGCCCACCGAGTCATCCTGTCAATAGCTGTAAACAAGTAACGGAAACCCTCGGAGGGGGGCAAAGGGCCTATAAGGTCGACATGAACATGGTGAAACCAGCCTGGCGGTTGGGCAAAACAGCCAAGGGGTGGAGAAGTGTGCCTGGAAACGTTGTTTTGTTGACACACCATGCATGCCCTTGCCCAAGACTGACAGTCACGGCGCATGTCTCTCCAGACTAACCGTTCAGTTACCAGACGGGTGGAAGCTTTGACACCAGGGTGTGCTAATGTGTGTAGTTTATCAAAGACCTGGCGTTGAAGGGGCTTAGGAATGAACCGCAACGTACCAGTCGATTCATCACACCACACTAAGTCAGATATGCCAGGGAAAGTAGAGCATACTGGTTGGAGAGAGGAGCTGTGGTCTGAAATTAACTGCATGGTATCGGGGTCTGCCGATTGCAAGCGAGGTAGGTCCGTTAAGTCAATTAAGGTTGTGACAGCACCAACACGCGAGAGAAAATCAGCGACCACATTGTCATCTGTCGATCTGCAGAGCTCGATGAAGGTACCGCGGCCGTTTCACGAGCTCAGTAACGGCCGCGGTACCTTCATCGATCTCTGCAGATCGACAGATGACAGTGTGGAAATTTCAGCAAGGGGTGGCTAAGGGCTAAGAGAAGCCGAACGCACTAAACACAATCACATCGGGGTCACCAGTGAGGGAATATGGTATAGTTGTAGGAAAACAACTAGAATTCTCTCATATACAGATTTATTCACACTTAGCTTCTACACAGATACAAGTCCGGAGGCTAACTGCCGTTAGCATCCAACATCCTGCCCCAAAAGCCCTCTCCTCAAAGATAGCACACTTGCACACAGAACAAATATCAATATTTATGGTGCTCAACGCCACAGTGTGAATAAGTGTTCTAAAGAATGTAGATGATACCAGACTTGCAGTTAACTTCTTCTCATATTTATTACCATTACTTCTTTGAACAGAATAAAATTTAGATTCATATAACTTTGAACTGAGACAATAAAAATACAAGTTTTCATGACATGGTTACTAGAAAAATTTTTATTCACATACAACAACCACAGCTGCCTGCAACTCTGCATTTTATACATTTTTGTAACTGAAAGAAATAGAAATATTTTATTGGTTTTGTTAAATAAGTTAATTACAATTACAATTTTTGATTTTTCAGTTCATTAAGCATATCATTTGAGTACAGATAAATTTACAAAGCAGTATATTATTTTGCTTTATCATGGATTGTAAGTTCTTTACATAAAAATTTATTTTTGCCAGTCATTTAAGAATACAAAAATGTGTGGTAATTATCTTGTGAATTGCAATGAGCTTTTTGTTCATAAAAACCATGCACATTAAAAGGTGTAATGGAAACTGATTTAGACAGAAAAGTTTATTTGTACATTCGCAACGACCATACACTTCTGTTCATTTCTCCTCAATGTGCTGAGAATCCTGCATGAAGAGGGTCGAACCAGACAAGAATAATTTGTGTGAGCAGAATAGGGGCAATCTGGAACCAGTATTGTCCTACCAAGCTATATGCACAATGGCAGTAACAAGTAAAAGAAGTACGTAAATTTAAACTCTGAATATATGTATTGAATCTTGAGGGTCTGTTGATATTAATGCCGGCTAAAGTTCACTCAGGATATGTGCACCTTCAAAATTTTTTTTTAAAAATTATTCTTTAAAAACGTCTGTTTTTCTACTGTTCAATGGCAACCATGACAGGACGGTGTCGAGTGGAATATGAACAGACCATTTATTTATTGAGACAAAATTTTTTAAAGATAAATGATCCATTTTAACATTGCAAGAAACTAATGAGGCCTTTATTGCACTTGTTACATGTCTGAGAAATTGGCTCTGTTAACAGCTCGAAGGAGCAAATTAAAATTAAAATCTGCCTACAAATGTGGATTTCAGTGGTTAAGGTAGGAAGCTGCTATGCTGTATGCTTACAGGGCTGCGCTTCGCACCGTCCCTCTCACAGTAGATAATCTCTTTTCCTTCCAATTAATATCCTTTATGGAAAGAACATTTCTATAGAAAAGATGAAAATTTGTTTAAAGCTGTCACAAGAATGCAAAATAATTCATTCAAACTCTGTAAAGCCATATCAGAGAATAATCAGGATCATTAATGACTATGCATATAAATCTGCTATAATTGAAAAGTACTGATGCAAACAAAATTTTGTTTATAAAACCTTTTTTTTTGTAAGTTTGTTAAACACTGTTCACAATGGAGTCAAATTCATAACAAAATGCCATATGCCAAGATGGCGGAAATCCGAGCTTGGCAACAGTTGCAAGTAATGCGCCAACTCATGAACTGGCCCATGGCTACCAAAACAACCAGGTTACATCACACTATTAAGAATTGATGACACTGGTGATATAACTAATCATAATGTCACTTTTATGACACTTGAGGAGACAATTTCTCAGTTCTCACCGGGAAAAAATTCTTCCAAATAGTGAAACTGAAGTGCGCAACAGTGAAACCTCCTCTGACTATTTACTCATTACATCAGAAATAAAGGAACAGGACACAGTTCAAAAAAGCAATTTAAATACTAGTAACACCCACAATTTGACACAACTCATGCAACTAATAACACAACAGCTTACAAAACAACAGGAATTTCTGGAAAATATAGGACAACAGTTTGCACAGAAAAATCAGGCATTTAACAATTTCAAGAATAGTATTAGTCAGCAGTTCAGTGAGGTGAACAAAATCTATACTCAATTATCTGACAAATTATCAGGTAAGTTCACAGAGCTCAGTAAACAACTAAAACAAGAAATAGTTACCGACGTGTCCCACAATATAAATACATTAACATAAAAGTAACATCCATAGACTATAAACAGGAACAACTTGCAGGTGAGTTACAAAATCTTGTTGTTGTTGTTGTTGTGGTCTTCAGTCCTGAGACTGGTTTGATGCAGCTCTCCATGCTACTCTATCCTGTGCAAGCTTCCTCATCTCCCAGTACCTACTGCAACCTACATCCTTCTGAATCTGCTTAGTGTATTCATCTCTTGGTCTCACTCTACGATTTTTACCCTCTACGCTGCCCTCAAATACTAAATTGGTGATCCCTTGATGCCTCAGAACAAGTCCTACCAAACGAACCCTTCTTCTAGTCGAATTGTGCCACAAACTTCTTTTCTCCCCAATCCTATTCAATACCTCCTCATTAGTTACACGATCTACCCATCTAATCTTCAGCATTCTTCTGTAGCACCACATTTCTAAAGCTTCTATTCTCTTCTTGACCCCCGCGGGGTCCTAAGGTCGCGATGGCGGCGGTCCCTGTCCCGCTGAGATAATTTGTCCTTTTAGGACAATTACCTGAGCAAGCACCCACGCCAGCAAAAGGTTGGCACGTGTAAAAGTTGTCTTTTTGGAGTGACAGACATGTGAGTATTGATAACTGAAATTACTTAGCAACCAATCCAGTATATAAGGGGCATGAAATTGTTGTCTTCACAGTATGTCCTCTGAATCCACTGCGAGAACTTCTATTGTCTCTGACGAGCTGCCAGAAATAGTAACTACATTTCTTTATAATGGAAACTTTGTACAAACTTGCACGAATTGCCGTTTGTGGAAGACTCCAAAATGCCTTGGATGTTTATCAACTGGAGTTACCACAAACTACAAGGGAAGATATTTTATTGGAATTTCGTTTTTCAAAATTTAATTTCATGTTAAATTCGTATAGACTGCCAGAATGTTATATATTTGATAAAAGTGAAAATGTTCCCATGATTTCTGAAATAGTAAATGATGCAGTAGAAGCTTGTGCAAAAATAAGAGCGGGAATTCCAGTTCCGTGGGAAACACTTGGTTTGATTACAATGTCTTTCTTTGATATTAGTACATTCTGGCAAAGTAGATTCAAAATTAAAGTATTTTTTTACGAAGTTACTTACAAGCATTTCGTATATACTATTTGTGAGAATTGTTTATACAAATTATCCGATTCATGGCGAAACCCGCTACTGCAACCACTTCTAATTGGAATGAGAATTAATATGGTAACCAAGACACCATCATTTTCATATGGTGTAACTTGTCCGCCACATATTAAACAATATAGTCATTGGTGCATGTTTTGTGCAAATAGTCCATTGTTCAGAAGTGTACGTTGTGGTGGCTCGTTAAGCAGTGTATCGGATTCAGAGGAAGACGATGCTGATTTGGCTGATATGTTTCTTGCAGAGTTGTAATGGAGAATCCATTGCTACACTCCATACAATACTTTCAGAAACGACTTCCTGACACTTAAATCTATACTTGATGTTAACAAATTTCTCTTCTTCAGAAACGCTTTCCTTGCCATTGCCAGTCTATATTTTATATCCTATCTACTTCAACCATCATCAGTTATTTTGCTCCCCAAGTAGCAAAACTCCTCTACTACTTTAAGTGTCTCATTTCCTAATCTAATTCCCTCAGCATCACCCGACTTAATTTGACTACATTCCATTATCCTCGTTTTGCTTTTGTTGATGTTCATCTTATATCCCCCTTTCAAGACACTATCCATTCCATTCAACTGCTCTTCCAAGTCCTTTGCTGTCTCTGACAGAATTATAATGTCATCGGCGAACATCAAAGTTTTTATTTCTTCTCCATGGATTTTAATACCTAATACAAATTTTTCTTTTTTTTCCTTTACTGCTTGTTCAATATACAGATTGAATAGCATCGGGGAGAGGCTACAACCCTGTCTCACTCCCTTCCCAACCACTGCTTCCCTTTCATGCCTTTCGACTCTTATAACTGCCACCTGGTTTCTGTACAAATTGTAAATAACCTTTCGCTCCCTGTATTTTACCCCTGCCACCTTCAGAATTTGAAAGAGCGTATTCCAGTCAACATTGTCAAAAGCTTTCTCTAAGTCTACAAATGCTAGAAACGTAGGTTTGCCTTTCCTTAATCTAGCTTCTAATATAAGTCGTAGGGTCAGTATTGCCTCACGTGTTCCAACATTTCTACAGAATCCAAACTGATCTTCCCCTAGGTCAGCTTCTACTAGTTTTTCCATTCATCTGTAAAGAATTTGCATTAGTATTTTGCAGCCGTGACTTATTAAACTGATAGTTTGGTAATTTTCACATCTGTCATTGCCTGCTTTCTTTGGGATTGGAATTATTATATTCTTCTTGAAGTCTGAGGGTATTTCACCTGTCTCATACATCTTGCTTACCAGATGGTAGAGTTTTGTCAGCACTGGCTCTCCCAAGGCTGTCAGTAGTTCTAATGGAATGTTGGCTACTCCTGGGGCCTTGTTTCGACTCAGGTCTTTCAGTGCTCTCTCAAACTCTTCACGCAGTATCATATCTCCCATTTCATCTTCATCTACCTCCTCTTCCATTTCCATAATATTGTCCTCAAGTACATCGCACTTGTATTGACCCTCTATATACTCCTTCCACCTTTCTGCTTACCCTTCTTTGCTTAGAACTGGGTTTCCATCAAAGTTCTTGATATTCATACAAGTGGTTGTCTATTCTCCAAAGGTCTCTTTAATTTTCCTGTAGGCAATATCTATCTTACCCCTAGTGAGATAAGCCTCTACATCCTTACATTTGTCCTCTAGCCATCCCTGCATTGCCATTTTGCACTTCCTGTCGATCTCATTTTTGAGACGTTTGCATTCCTTTTGGTCTGCTTCATTTACTGCATTTTTATATTTTCTCCTTTCATCAATTAAATTCAATATTTCTTCTGTTACCCAAGGATTTCTACTGGCCCTCTCTTTTTACCTACTTGATCCTCTGCCGCCTTCACCACTTCATCTCTCACAGCAACCCATTCTTCTTCTACTGTATTTCTTTCCCCAATTCCTGTCAATTGTTCCCTTATGCTCTCCCTGAAACTCTGTACAACCTCTGGTTTAGTCAGTTTATCCAGGTCCCATCTCCTTAAATTCCCACCTTTTTGCAGTTTCTCCAGTTTTAATCTACAGCTCATAACCAATAGATTGTGGTCAGAGTCCACATCTGCCCCTGGAAACGTCTTACAATTAAAAACCTGGTTCCTAAATCTCTTTCTTACCATTATATAATCTATCTGAAACCTGTCTCTCCAGGCTTCTTCCATGTATACATCCTTCTTTCATGATTCTTGAACCAAGTGTTAGCTATGATTAAGTTGTGCTCTGTGCAAAATTCTACCAGGTGGCTTCCTCTTTCATTTCTTAGCCCCAACCCATATTCACCTACTACGTTTCCTTCTGTCCCTTCTCCCATTACCGAATTCCAGTCACCCATGACTATTAAATTTCCGTCTCCCTTCACTATCTGATTAATTTCTTTTATTTCATCATACATTTCTTCAATTTCTTCGTCATCTGCAGAGCTAGTTGGCATATAAACGTGTACTACTGTAGTAGGGATGGGCTTCGTGTCTATCTTCGCTACAATAATGTGTTCACTATGCTGTTTGTAGTAGCTTACCTGCACTCCTATTTTGTTATTCATTATTAAACTGACTCGTGCATTACCCCTATTTGATTTTGTATTTATAACCCTGTATTCGCCTGATCAAAAGTCTTGTTCCTCCTGCCACCGAACTTCACTAATTCCCACTATATCTAACTTTAACCTATCCATTTCCATTTATAAATTTTCTAACCTACCTGCTCGATTAAGGAATCTGACATTCCACACTACGATCCGTAGAACCCCAGTTTTCTTTCTCCTGATAACGACGTCCTACTGAGTAGCCCCCACCCGGAGATCCGAATGGGGGACTATTTTACCTCCGGAATATTTTACCCAAGAGGATACGAGGACAACATCATCATATAACCATACAGTAAAGCTGCATGCCCCTGGGAAAAATTATGGCTGTAGTTTCCCCTTGCTTTCAGCCGTTCGCTGTACCAGCACAGCAAGGTCATTTTGGTTAGTGTTACAAGGCCAGATCAGTCAATCATCCAGACTGTTGCCCCTGCAACTACTGAAAAGGCTGCTGCCCCTCTTCAGGAACCACACGTTTGTCTGGCCTCTCAACAGATACCCCTCCATTGGGGTTGCACCTACGGTACGGCTATCTGTATCGCTGAGGCACGCAAGCCTCCCCACCTATGGCAAGGTCCATCTTAGCGAAGCATATTCTCAAATGCAGGGAACACAATCCCAAATGGACACAATGGTAAAAGATCAGTTAAGTTTAGAATCAGAATTTGCCAAAAAACATAGAGATAAGTTACGTGCAGATATAAAGGAAATAACTGAAAAAAACTAAGCCAGGATGCTGGATGAGGGCAGCACCCTTACTGGAATGGTATTGTCAGAATGCAAAATTTATGTAGATACTGTAGAAGAAGCTCTAAAAGAGAAAGAAAGCAAACTTCTAGCTAAAGTAGACTCAGGTTTAAAGGAAGCAGAGGAAAAGTTATGAGGCAGTATTGCTAAAAGAACTGACATTCCAAAACAACATATGACAGGAAACAAATCTATGCTTTTAGAGAAGTTAGATATCTTCACTGGTTAGCCACAATGTGGGGTTAGCCCATCAAAGCAAAATAGCGAAGGTTGCACAATGCATCAACACTTATCGGCAGTTGCACCTCGTGAGCAAGCACATTTGCCATGTGCTACCCCACAAGCAAACATAAACGCACCTGTCACTGACAGTGCAGCATGTTTGTCAACATTACTTGCAGATGAGGGATTACTTAGGCATCAACAATTTCCGATATTTACTTCTGAAAGGAAAAGAACACTCCTTGTGGTCTTTATCAGAGCATTTCAAAATGTTTTACCTTGTGGGGATTGAGATGTTATGTATGGTAATTTTGAACCTAACATTAAGTTCTCACTCGTTTATAAGGAATTAACTTTATTTTGATCATGTCGGTACAAACACATCCGCTCGAATAGAGTTCGGAACACATTGAGATCAACAGTTTTCATAGAAGTTCGTTCTCAAAGATGAGGCAGTCGACTCTTGCAGTCGATAACCATCACAGAACCCCCCGTTAGTGCGGAGCATGGTAAGGATGATGAGAGGCATGAGTGCACCCGGCTGGCTGATGGCACAGCTGCACGTGACCGATTGTGTCGTGGCAGGCGCTAGTACGAGGTGCGATTGGACCGTTTCTCGATGTCTTGGTAGGCACGACCAGCGGTGGGAAGGAGGTGCGGAAGGCATCCACAGGTTGGCTGTGCCATGCTGCTGATGGCATGGTGGAAGCAGAAGGCAGAAGGGATCGTATTTCATGCAGCTGTTTGTTTTGACTGGGTCGAGGTCAGTGAGCCAGTAGGCGGCGGCCGTGACATTGCTGTCAGTAGTGGTTGAGCACAGCCAGTGCGGCTCAGGTGCTGTGTAGAGGGACGCGGGGCACATCCAGTGCTGCACTGAGAAACAGCTGGCATTGTCGTCAGTGTAATTGGTGCATTGTCATTGATTGGTAGGATGTCCTTGATGAAATTGTTCCTGTGAATTCGACCAGGCATGCGATTTAGCCGTAGTTCTGAGTTCGTGTGAATTGGGATTTGCAACATAGTCCCTGTTTGTTGCAGTCCATTGTTTGGCATGATTGACCGATATTGAAGCACTGCACAAAGTTAATTCATTACACAAAAGCAAGTCAAAATAGTCCAAATTAATCGGTGAAGGAGCACTGCACTGCCCGGAAGTGAAATTACCGACGCATTGAGCGGGTTTCGGCGGATGACGTGTGCACCTTGGTCGTGTTGTTGATGTGTGAGAAGGAGATGAAAGTTACCAAAAAGTGCAATTCACACAAGAGTTGGGAATTTACACACTAATTACACTTCCTGTACACTGCATTCAGATGCGGCATGATGCGAAGTCGATGGACGTAGAAATCCAACAAAGGGTTGCTGCTTTGTTTGTCCATGGCGATGTTCCAGTACACATTTCTGGCATTGTAAGCAACGTTTGTGAGTGTTGGGGTCACCAGTGTGGGGATTGAGATGTTATGTACAGTTATCTTGAACCCAACATTAAGTATTCGCTCGTTTATAATGAATTAACTTTATTTTGATCATGTCGGTACAAACACATCCACTCGATTACAGAGTTTCGAACACACTGAGATCAACAGTTTTCAAAGAAGTTCATTCTCAAAGATGAGGCAGTTGACTCTTGCAGTCAATAACCACCACAACCTCATACCTGGACTGAAGCCCAGAAAATTAGAGTTGTCGTTGGACACACACAGGGTGAAATTCTGCTATGGGCTATGGACATGGCAGTATGTTACCATTATTATGAACTGTTTGAGACAGCATTTCTGAATAAGTATTGGTCTGAGGCCATACAAGAGAGACTCAGATGTGAAGTATTCAACCGAGCTCCATTCAATAGTAAGTATGGAAGCATAAGGGGCTATTTTGAAAAATATTTGAATAAAACCAGATACTGGATGAATCCAATATCTCAAGTAGACATGCTGAAAATTTTAAAGAGCCATCTTGCTGCCCATATTAGGAAAAAACTCATTACCATCCTGGAACACGACACTGAATACTATCTATCTGTACTGGACTCACTAGATTTAATATACGAAGAGAGACCAGTACAATCCAAGCCTGTTAATACACTGGTAGCAACACAGAGAGTTATGGACCAAAAAGTAAACAATGGATTCATAATACAACACTGATGACAAACTTACCCCACACAGACCTATGTTAATGGTAATGATAATCACAATGGCACTGGAGAAAGCCATAAATACAAAGGTGGATATAAAAGAAATAGGAAAAAAATTTAGCAAAAACAATTAGAAGTAGCGTATGGTCAGCCTGTACAATATGTGCAGACACAAGCTACCGGCAATAATCACCTGATTGCTTGGCAAATGCAAAACAATAACAGAGAACCAAATAACAGTGGAATTTGACTAGCAAAGTAACACACATATGCCGAATAACATGCAGAAGTGAAGAGAATTTCAGTTGAGGGCCTCTCAGGACACTAATTGATGTAACCAAACACCAATGGTCCACATAGTGAAAGTTTCGTCTAACCCAGAGACTGATGCCACTGTGACCCTGGAAAACTTGAACTAATCACAGTAGGCCCACATTTCGTGACCTTGCAGGGGAGTGGGAAAATGTTGTGTGCAGTGAAGAATCATGATAAACAACGTGGGAATCCCACAGCAGGGTATGGTTATGGCGAATGCCTGGTGAATGTCATCTGCCAGTAGTGCCAACAGTAAAATTAGGAGGCAGTGGTGTTATGTTGTGGTGGTGTTTTTCATGGAGGGGGCTTGCATCCCTTCTTGTTTTAAATGACACTATCACATCACAGGCCTATATTGATGTTTTAAGCACCTTCTTCCTATCCATTGTTGAGGAGCAATTCAGGGATGGCGACTGCATCATTCAACACGATTGAGCACCTGTAACTAACTAACTAACATGGCATGGGAGTCATTCAATATGTTCAGACACAGATTTATTACAAAATTTCTTCTGGATTGTATGTTTTGTTATACTGCAAATTGTTGAATGAATGTTTCAGGCATTCCTGAAGTGACCCAGAGTGGGAATGAAGTGAACTGATGTTACTCATAGAATAACATTTTTGTTGGAAAATCAGGAGGGACATGTTTCTGGGTTGTGGCTGTTTATCATGAACTGTCTGGTGGCAGTCAGGATGGTGTGCTATTTTGTGTTCCTTTTGCAGATAGATTTACAGATGTATATGGAGGGGTAGTCATGGAAGGGTGCAGATAATTGCTGGTCAGCAAGATGAAGAAAGCATGTAATCATCATCCATTTACTGTGGCAGTCAGACTGCCTATTTCAATTACCATTCATATTTTCTTTCTGAAACTAAGTGACTGCCTCTTCAAATAATTTTTTGTGTATAATTACTGATTTCTTATTGTATGCTGCCCAAGCAGTGTGTGGTGTCATCATACCTCTGCAGTGTGAGCTATCTTCACTCATAATATTCACAAACTCCCAGTGTGTGCCACTTATCAACCACATCTTTGGTGGACTCCATCAGGTTTTTAATCATTGCACTACTGTGACAGATAAGCACGGTGCACAATTGGAAAAACCTTTTTTCGCTCTGCCAGGTAAGTATGATTAAAGATTAGTGTGTGGTTGTTTAGGTGTCATTGTATTTGTCACTCTAGTTCATTATGAAGCTCATTTTGCTAATGGCTTCTTCACTGTCATCATTAACACAGAATTTGGTATGTAACTTATACAATTATTTCTTTACATACATACATAAATCAATCCTTGCTCCATAGATCATGAATACAACATTTAATAATTATTTGGAATGTGTTGCTTTAACATAAATTTTCTTTACACAAAATAATTAATTAATGTTTTTATTTTTTTATTTTTTTACAGTTACTACTTCATATCTAAGAATTCATGTATTGAGTAGAAGGAACTGTCATCCAGAAATTCTTTCAGTTTGCTTTTAAATGTTGGTTGGCTATCTGTCAGACTTTTAATACTTTTTGCCAAATGGCCAAAGATTTTTGTGGCAGCATAATTAACCCCTTTCTGTGCCAAAGTGAGATTTAATCCAGAATAGTGAATCCTTTCTTCTAGTGTTGTATCTATGCACTTTGCTGTTTTTTTTTTGAATTGGGATGGGTTATTAATGGCAAATTACATAAGTGAATATATGTATTGTGAAGGTACTGTGAATATCCTGAATTCCTTAAATAAATGTCTGCAAGGTGACCTTGGGTGGGCTCCAGCATTAATTCTGATTACATGCTTTTGCGCAATGACTACTTTTTCTCTTAATGATGAACTGCCCCAAAATATGATGCCATATGAAAGCAGTGAATGCAAATAGTCATAGTAGGCTAATTTACTGATATGTTTATCACCAAAGTTTGCAATAACCCTAATAGCATAACTAGCTGAACCTAACCGTTTCAGCAGATCATCGATGTGTTTCGTCCAATTCAATTTCTCATTAATGCACACACCCAGAAATTTAGAGTATTCTACCTTAGCAACAGACTTCTGTTCATAGTCTATATTTATCAATGGTGTTATGCCACTTATTGTACAGAATTGTATAAACTGTGTTTTGTCAAAATTTAATGAGAGTCCATTTGCAGAAAACCACTTAATAATTTTCTGAAAGACATTATTTGCAATTTCCTCAGCTGATTCTTGCTTCTTGGGTGTGATTACTATACATGTATCATCAGCAAAAAGAACTAACTTTGCATCTTCATGAATATAGAGTGGCAAGTCATTAATATATATTAAGAATAAAAAACCCAAGACTTAACCGTGTGGGACACCATTCTTGATACCATCCCAGGACTCTGCTGGTTTATGTAGACTATCTGTACTGTTAATTTCAACCTTCTGCATTCTTCCAGTTAAGTATGAATTAAACCATTTGTGCACTGTCCCATTCATACCATAATACTTAAGCTTATCTAGAAGAATTTTATTATTCACACAATCAAAAGCCTTTGAGAGATCACAAAAAATCCCAATGGGCGATGTTCGGTTATTCATTGCATTTAACATTTGATCAGTGAAAGCATATATAGCATTTTCTGTTCAAAAGCGTTTCTGAAAAACAAATCGACATTTTGTTAGTACTTCATTTTTACAAATATGTGATGTTACTCTCGAATACATTACTTTTTCAAGAATTTTGGATAAAGCTCTCAGAAGTGAGATTGGACAGTAGTTGTTAGCATCAGATCTATCCCCTTTTTATGCAATGGTTTAACAATAGCATATTTCAGTCTATCTGGAAAAACTCCCTGTTTCAATGAGCTACTACATATGTGGCTAAGAATTCTATTTATTTGTTGGGAAAAAGTTTTTAATACTCTGTTGGAAATGCCATAAATTCCATGCGAGCTTTTACTTTTGAGTGAATTTATTATTTTCCTAATTTCAGTAGGAGAGATGGGTTGAATTTCAATTTTATCAAATTGCATAGGTACTGCCTTGCATTTTCTAATGAATAGCTGGATCCTATTTTCTCAACACTTAAAAAATGATTATTAAAAATGATTTCTACTTCTGACGTTATGTTATCAAACTTTTCATTGTATTAGATAGAAATACAGTCTTCCTGTGCTCTCGGTTGCCCTGTTCCCCTTTTCACAATATTCCAAAATGTTTTAATTTTATTATTAGATTTGCTAATCTCAGACATAATGCACATACTTCTGGACTTTTTAATAACTTAAAATGCAGTAGTTTTTGTAATGTTTCACTGTTTCAGGAGCATTGCTTCTCCTAGCTATAAGATACATTTTTCTTTTCTGATTACAAGATATTCTTATCCCTTTAGTAAGCCATTGCTTTTTACATATTTTCTTACAATTATATTTCACTGTTTTGTTAGGGAAATTGTTTTCAAATATACTCACAAAGGTATCATGAAATAGGTTAAATTTTAAATTAGCATCATGTTCCCTGTACACCTCATCCCAGTCTAATTGTTGCAAGTTTTACCTAAAATTCTGAATTGTTTAATTGTTAATGGAATGCACTATTTTGGAAGACTGTTTTGCATTACTGTATGGAGCTATATCATATACTGTAACTAGCTGTGCATCATGATCAGATAGACCATTCTTAACAGGAAAAGCTTTTATTTGATTAAATTTATCTTGGTCTATGAAAACATTATCTATCAGTGTGCTGCTTTCCTGTACTACCCAAGTAAAAGAATCAATAACTGATGTCAAATTGAAAGAACCAAGCAATACTTCAATGTCAAGCTTTCTATCAGACTATCTGAAAATCTATGTTGAAATCCCTACAAACAATAAATTGCTTTCTTTTGTCTGACAGGTAGCACAACAAAGAGTCCAAGTTTTTCAAAAATAGTTGAAAATTTCCCAGTGGGGACCTATACAAGGTTACAATTATAAAAGTGCCATTATTTAGTTTTAGCCCACATGCACATGCTTCTATATTGTAGCAGCACCACTGTTCAGGATAGGGAAAGTTAGTTTTTTGTGATATTCGGAGCACGAGTTACAGCCAAGTGTGGGCCAGATTGCAATGAGTTACACATACCAGCAGTTGCAAAAGGAAATAGAGGCCATGGGGATGTAGAACTGCCAGAGAGGGCACACACAGCAGTTTCCATTGTGCAAGTCACAGGCAAAAGGGGGCCACTGGCCAACCTAAGTGTTATGCGTACATGACATGAAGTGGTGCGCAGCTGAGTATAAATAGCTGTTCTTTTCTAATGAGAGTCATTCAAGTGCGGCAGCTCTCCTAGATCGCGAGGCATGACACACCGCTGGCTACACGCAGCAACAGATGGGCGCCAGCGTGCCAGTCCATGGCGGGTCGTTGGTTCGACCCTCTGGGGCTGACTTGGAGTCCCCAGGCAGCCAGGGCGCACACTCTTCGGCTTGCTACCACGGGCAGTGGTCTTGGCTCCCAACATACGCCGGAGACTTCCGAGGCGTGGGCCACAGAATCAGATGCGGGCAGTTGTTGCCGCCGCATTCTCAGCTATGCCAGCAAGTGAAGAAGCAGCAGCAGAGCTGGCCTACGGCTCCCGGCAGAGCAGCATGGAAACAACGAGGGCAGTGGCCACTGTGTTGGCTGCTTGTGCAGCCATCCTGACATAATCGGATCTCGGCAGCTGGCATGCAAGGCTGGCACGACACAGCGTTGTGTCACACAGGCTGCTGGGGTGCTTCCTCAGCATTGCAGGGCCCTGTGATGCAGACCGAGTTGAACAGAGCACTGTAGTGGAAGCAAATAAATCATTTGGAAAGTTCTCGCCGAGTTTTAATACAGCACCACCTGGCTCCACCCACTACATTTGATGTCTTCCCACTACATTTGGTCATCTTGATATGTTCGAAGCCGCTACATCAATATGTTGCTCTATGCAAAATTTTTTAGTTTCCAAATTTTTCACACTGAGACTGATTTTAACATATATGGCAACTTCTCCTCTCTCCATAGTGTCTCTACGTGTGCTGAGAGATTATACCCACCTACATTTACCATTTCCTTATCTGTGAATATATGATGTTCGGACAGGCATAGTACATCTATTCCACCCTCAGTTTCGAAATCTTCTAAACAAACAAGAAGCTCATCTACTTTTGTTTTAATGCCCTGATATTCTGATGCAATAGATTAACATTATTTTTCTCTGTGCTTTTATGTGAATCTTGTGAAATACTAACATTATTTTTCACTGTACTGTTATGAGAATATTGTGATATTTTCACGTCTCCAGTACCTGCCTGTCTGAACTTCTCATTAAGCTTAATTTCAATCAATGTAGGATGATTGTACACTGATCTTAGCCTAAAAAAGTACTCCCATGAGTTTCAGTGCCCCCCCCCCCTCCACTCCCTTAAAGATTTTGCTATCATCCCAACCAGTTTACCGTTCCCTTTCCTACTGAGATGTAGGCCATGTCTTGTGAATACCATCAACGGGAACCAAAGCTATGCCTGACAAAGAAGACTCCCAAAGTAGCTGATCTAGCTCCATATTGACTGACCTGACAGAGCTGTTCACTTGGGGCTGGTCATACCGCCGCATGAAAGCAGGAACCAAGTCAACATTTGTATGGTTCGTTGCAGATGCTCAATATTGTAGCCTTTATCCCTATCAATACCGTTTCCTGCTCCACCCACTACCACAACATGATCCATGCTTTGTAAAACCCTTGCACAATCATTCTACATCCTCTATCACTTGGCTAAGACATGCGTTGGGCTTGAAAATACTTGTGACCTGGTACTTGTCACCTAATTTTTCCTGCAAGATCTGACCCACACCTCTTCCATGGCTACTACCTAACAACAGAACTTTCCTCCTACTTTCTACTTTTTTTGCAACAGTTGGTTTCCTAGTGGAAGTCTGTTGAATGCTGACTACACTTACATGTACTTGAGCCTCTTCCTTAGCTGACTGAGGTAGCAAGGCAAATCTATTTTTTGTGCCAATGACAAAACTGTCTGATACTGTTCTCTTTCTGTGGCCCCTGTTCCTTACTGCCACTTCCCACCTGTCTTCACCTTCCTCCCTCCTTAACCTCATCAGTTCAGTTCCTCCCTAGCACTATCCAGTTCAGCCTGAAGGGCTCTAGTCTTCCCTTCCCGTTCTGCTATTTTCCAATCCCTTGAACATAATCTGCAATAGCATGGAAGAGACCCATTTACTTCCCCAATTCCCATGCCACTACCTTCACCCCAATGTAATCATCTGCCACAACAGGTGCACAGAACCCCAGAACTGACTTTCCTATGGCATCTCAAACACTTCTCACTCATGGTTGCTTACAATATTTTTTACAAAATTTATCTAGGCAATAACAGTAATATTCTATTAACTACAGGTCACAAAAAGCCACTAAAGTTATGTGGAACACTAATATACTATTAATATAGTAATTTAATGCACTTAAACTAACATTAAAAATCAAAACTTGTATACACAAAAAATTAGGCCCAAGATCATGTATGCATGATACATACTTCACGCATTTTGACAGGAAATAAAAGATAGAACTTAAAACTTTTAATTCCCCAAGTAGATACGTCACTACTAAATATATGTGTAATGAAAACAACCTAAATTCTTCATTTAATACTTAAATAAATGTCTTAAATTTGTATGTAAACCTACAGCTAACGTAGGCGTAAACCGGACCTTATACTATGTTTTTGTTTTTATTGAGAAATAATTTGAAATGAGTGAAACCTTCCATATATAATATAAAACAGACTCTAATTAACTGCAATGCAGTGTAATATTAACTTAATGTTGTCTGTACCATAGAATCAGTGAATCCTATTAGTGAATGGATGTAATATCAAATAATAAATAAATAGTAAATAAAAACTGCTATGTGATCTTCTTGACTATTTGAAGGACGATAACTGCTTTTTGCCATCCGCTGTGGCCGAGCTGTTGTAAATAAAAAAGAGTAATGACTCGTTCCATGACCATGGATACTTCTCCTTAATTTGGTCCCATTGAACAATAAATAAATAAAAAATTTCTGCTGTGGGTGATGTTGGGACATACATGCTCATGTCTGCTGGCTGTGTATGCAAGTCATGACCTGTGCACCTTCACATTGAGAAAAATAGTGGGTCACCGTTCTTTTCCATTTCCATCATAATCTGTATGCTTCTTCACTGTTTATTGTGTTATGGGTGGAATTTGTGAAATTCCATTAATCAGTGGAGCTAAACAATAAAAATATTCTCAATATAGAAAGTCAATATTTCAGTTGCAGCAGTGTGCCATGAACTGCCATATCAATAAATGCTTCTATAAGGTGGTCTGTTGCTAATGAACTAATATGGGTCTCCATCCATTGCCATGTTCTTCAAGAAATTTTGCTTTCCCCCTGAGTAGTTGGTGTTGTCTACTTACTAGAGTATGCACACATGAACTACCTGCTTTCTAGTTTACTAATTGAAAACTGCAATTCAATAAAGCTATTTCAGGCAGAAAACCTTACAATTATCTTCTGGGATTTTTTTTTGCACAATATTTTTCAAGTATCTTGAGAACAAATAAGAGGAAAAGGTCAGTTTGTTCATGAATTGAAATAAATTGGTTTACAATGATCGTTTTCTTATTTTCTGATCACTGTACTTTGGTATCTTTTGAGCAGTGCATCATTCTAGGAATAAATGCCACTGTGTCATATACATTGCTATTTTGCTACTTGCTGACAGAATTCACAGTTACCAGGCAGGGGACAGACAAATAACTAGAGAAGGAACTTAACATCAAGTGCATCTGTACAAGTTGTTCTTTCTTAGTATGTAAGTTGGGTAGTGTTGACTGGCTCTCCCCTTTGGAATAGTATCAAGTGCTTGGGCAGGTTTCAACCAGTGTATATGTCCTAGTGAGATGGGGTGATGGCTAAGGAGAAGCAGTATGGCATTTAGCTATATAGTTTCCTGCATGTGGCGCATGGCCAATCAACAGAAATCTTCAGTCAATGGGACTCAAAGCCTTGTTGTTAGTTCTGGAGGCATGCCGAAGGATGCTCAGTGTGCTTTGTAGTGACTGATGAAGAGCATTTATTTTTAATGAAACCATTACAGCCATTTCTCTGGCTTACTTGGGTCCTATTGAATCTGGTGAGGGGGTGTGGGCTCTGTGGCATCCTTTATATCAGGTTCCACCTGTGGGCACATGTCTTAGTGACATAGTGTAGTGTTCATGGAGTAGGAGATGATACTGACTACATGTGTTTCAACTTGCTCTCTTATGGTACTGCAGATTGTTGAGGAGTTGCTGCTTTGTCTACTGTGATGTCCGTTCATAAAATAACAGAACATTTGAAATCAGGCATCAACAGAGGTATTTAGTGATATGCAGTTGGTAGCACCACCTTGCACATTGGATGCTTTGTAACTATATGTTTTTGGAGCATTTATATCTCTTTTAGTTTATATGATATTGTTATTTGAGTGCAACACTTTAGGTGTTAGTGGTGATTTTTGAAGTCTGTGATTTTTTGGTGCAATGACACAATGTAAAATTTTGCATGAAACTGGGGAGAAATTCTACAGAAATGTTTCAGCTTTTGAAACAAGCTTAGAGAGCTGATGCTTTCAGTTGTATACAATGTTACAAATGGTTTTCATGATTTGAAAGTAGTTTCCAGTCAATGGGTAGGCCTTCTGCTTCAATTGATGACTCATATGTTGGAAAAATCAATGGTTTGATTCATGCAAATTGCTGATTGTCAGAGAAATCACAGAAGAGATTAGTATCTCAACAGGGTCATCCTATGAAATTTTGATGGGAAAGTTGAACATGCACTGAGTCCTAGAAAATTTATGACTCAGCAACAGAAAGAAAATCAAGTGGATGTATGTCGGTAATTTTTTGAACACACCAATGATGATGAAGTATTCATGCAAAGAATATTAAAGGGAGATGAATGCTGGATTTGTAGCTATGACGTTGAGACAGAAGTGCAAACATTGAAACTGATTGGCAGAGGATCTCCATGCACCAAGAAAGCTTGTCAGTCTCAGTTCAATGTGATGCTCACTGATTTTTTTTTTTTTTTTTTTTTTTTTTTACTTTAACGGAATTGTACATTTTGATTTTCTGCCTCAAGTTGAAACAATGAACCATGTGTACTAATGAACCATGTGTTCTATCAAGGCATTTTGCAGCGGTTAAATGAAAAAATCCACAAAAAGAGTCCAAAGTTGAGGTGAGACAACTCATGAACTTTCACCATGAGAGTGCACCCACCCACACAAACATACACACACTGTCAATTCATTATTTTTGTGCCAAAAATCAGATGTCCTCCTACAGCCTCCTTACTCACCAGGTCTGGCTCCTTGCAATTGCTTCTTATTTTGCAATAGACATCAGTACTGAAAGGAAGCCATTTTCATAGTACTGACATCATCACAGCAAATTAGTCACAGACTTTAAAGGTCATCTCAAATGAAGCTACCCTGGACTGCTTTATGAAATGGAAACACCACTGAGAAAAGTGTTTGAATAGGGAAGGAGAGTACTTTGAAACAGATAAGAACCAATAATCTCTAAAATTGAGAATAAAGTTTAAAAAGATGAAGTTCATTTATTTTTTGAACAGATCTCATACATCATCTTGTGTGGATGCCAAATACTTGAAAAAAGTTGACCCCAATACATTTACATGACATTACATATGCATGTTGCACCTTGCTTTTGTACAATGTTTTACTGCCCACTATATTTCATAGTTTTAAGATTATTCTCTGGTTCTGTAATGGTTAATTAATCTGATTTACTATCAGTCTTAGTTGACAGACCTCTTCATGTAGTTTCAGCATTTCACATATTCTGATTGCAATTGAGACTTCTGGAATTAACATGTTGAACGTGTATAAAGATCTGTTCTGGTTTCTTCAAGCATTGATTGCATCTGCCCAATAATCTTACCTGTAAGTGTTCTAACAAATGAGATCCTTCAATATGCCCTGTGTTTTTTTTGTCATAGACCATTGGATCCATAATCAAAATTAATGTGATGAACAGGTAATTTTCAGAAGACTTTCTTGAAAGCTAGGAATCCAGTTACCTTTGAAAAAATGTCTTAATAAAATTGCTACATATACTATAATTCAATACAGAATTTGGTTCATGGGGAATAGTTGTTAACTAATGATTGGCAGCAGTGAATTTGGTTCATGGGGAATAGTTGTTAACTAATGATTGGCAGCAGTTTGGGTAGTGGATACAATGTGTGTGTGTGTGTGTGTGTGTGTGTGTGTGTGTGTGTGTGTGTGTGTGTGTGTGCCTGCCATTTATTCAGTGTTTCAACTATATGGTGAATAGGTACCTTTCTCCTCCCTTTACCAATCATTACATAGTATCTTGAAGTTAGGTCACTTTGTTGATGTGTGCCTTGACATAATGCATACTCTTAAGGAATCAGTTTCATAGTGGAATCAATTGGATGTGTTGAATGAATAAATAAATGAATGAATTGATTACATTTTAGATTCAACTCTATTTGTATCACAGCTTGCCTGTGTTATTTCCAGATTGTGCAGCTGGTGGCAGTGATGATTGGGTAATGGGCATAGCAAACATTTCTTTTGCTTACACTGTAGAAATGCCTCCTGCTGGTACAACACGTTTTCATCCATCTCCTTTGGATATACGGCAGTATGTCACTCCATTCTTTGAAGCAGTACGGACATTTGCACATCATGTTGCAGGATATCAGTGGTATGTCCACAATGGAACATGAGGTGTAGCCTGTATTGATTTTGTTAGTGATTCTGAAAGGAATTCTTAAAACAATATAAATTATTTACGTATAGTCTGATGCTTATTGTACAATTTGTAGTACAGTGAAACTCTTTGACAGTGGATAACTGGGATATTATGTAACCTTCTGTGGGTTTATTTAAATAGACTCCTCAACAATGTGCAATTTACAAGATTCATAATATTTCATTGTATTTCTTCAGCTTAATATTTTCTTCTTATATAGTATCATCACCTCATTATTCTCTGGAAAAGTCTGCCAATTTGGAAAATAATGAAAACAGTTCTCAAATGGAAATGAGTTATCATTTAGACTCAGAATAATTATATTTCAATAGAAAGCTATTTCTGTATCCATTCACCTACACTTCCACAAAAACCAATAACCTATGAAGCTGTTTTGTTGCCCTTTAAAATGAATGCCACAAATTAATCAATGCAACTATTTGTTTACCAGTATTTGCTATTTAATTTGTTATAAATTTGCACAATAACATGTTTTCATGTGAAATAGGATGAAATGTTGTAGTGATAATACGTATGCTACACTTTTCAAGTTTTTTTCCAGCTACACTTTGGCCATTTGCAAAATTGTTGTTAAGTCAGTTTGGTATTTTATAATGTTAAATGACTTTAGCTGCGGACTGCAAGTTGAAGAAATAAATGGCTGTGTAGTTATATATAATTGTATTTGGTGAGAAATTTTTCTGGTTAGTTACAGATATTATCAAGGAGATACGATTTCAATTTCTTTTTAAGGTATTTTTTATTCAGATTACTTCAAAATGGTCAAATATTTTCATGCTTATGCAACTTAATCATTTTAGCATCTCGCTAAGGATGAGAATGGTGAATGTGTTTTACCTTCAAGCATTACTATCGTTTTCCAACTGTGAATGAATTTTTTCTGCAAATCATGTTGCAACTGTAGTCACCATTGTCAGATGTTTATAAGAAATTCAGTTATTGAAACTTTATAAAGTAGACATTGAGTTGCAGACAGGCACACAAACAGACTGCTATACAAGTGAGATTTCAGGCCAAAGGCCTTCTTCTCTGCTTGTGGAAGCATTTAGGGATATGATGGGGCAGGGTAGGGATGGTAGATGCAATTGTGAGGTTTTGTTGGGGGGCAGAGAAGGAGAGAAGTAGAGGAGGGGGGAGGGGAGAAAAAGAGATAGAGTAGTGTAGTGGGCGTGTTGTTGGGATAGATGCCTGTGTGAGCAGGAGTAGGAGCAGGAAAGGGGAAAAATGCATGAAGGACAGGTATTAGCAAAGTCTGATGCCACAGGGGGCTACAGGAATGTAGGGTATATTGCATGGGGAGTTTCCGCCTATGCAGTTCAGAAAAGTTAGTGTTGGTAGGAATGTTCCTAGTCGCACAGGCTCTAAAGCATACAATGAAGTGAAGTACGTTGTGTTGGGCACCATTGTTGTTATTCCATCCTGGATTTTCCATTGTTTCATTATTAAAGCCAATCAGTTTTTCTTGTTCTGCACAATAGATGGAACCTTTTTTGACAGAAAATTGCTTAATATCGTTGTACAGTAACACATTAATCAGTGAAAATTTCCAAAATAAGTAAACTTTATTATATCCTCTATATGTAATGGCTGACATTGTAAATAAGAAAGAAATGTGTTTAATTTCAAATATCTATGATGTGATTATAAGGAATCATCAGTGCTATACTGAGTGATCAGAAACAGTCTGAAAATTTTGTAAATGTGTTGCAGAGTAGGTTCTGCTGAGAAATAATTGTCAAGAAAAAAGTTCAATATACACTGCAAGGGTGGCCAGATTCAAGCAGCCTGTCTGAAATGCATCACTTCTGAAAAAGGCACATTTTAACTGATAATGAGCATTTCAACAAGTGGTAACTTACAGCCCTGCAGATTTCTGTGCATTACTGCACTTTAGCATGCGCAAGTGCTTGAATTGGCACACACAATGACCTGATAGGCTAGCGCCAATTCTGATTAAATCAGAAATATTACAATGGTTCAAATTTTTTTATTAACAGCTATTTCTCAGAGCATCATACTATTCAACCATCTTACAAGATTTTCAGACTGCTTCTGGCCTCCCCATATATCCAAGATACTTTTACATTAAATTTCAGTAATTTATTTTTTGTAACACTTTGTCAAGACATTAACATGCAAAGGGAAGAGGGAGGGGGAAGATAAGTTTGCTATGCACATAATGAAGAATGTATGTTTTTGCTATCCTCACTGACACATTTTCAAGAAAACATCTCCTACAGTTATATCCTTCTGGCTGTTTCTAATAATTGCATAATTGTTATAGTATTTGTACAGAGTCATTACAAATCATTGGCTAATTTAAGAAGGCTATATTTCTATATTTACACATATACTTTGCAAACCACTGTGAAGTGCATAACATATGACATATCCCATTCCACCTGTTATTAGGATTTTTTCCCATTCAGTTTGTGTAGGGAGCATACGAGTAATGTTGTCTGAATGCCTTTATTTGTGGTGTAATTAATCTGATTTTGTCATTATGACTGCAATTGTGAGTGGTATACAGAGTGTCCCATTTATCTTGACCACCATAAATAACTGTTTGCCCAGATGCAAATTACAAAATGTTTCAAGAAAATGTTCCTTAGCTGTCAAGGGGACATCAATCAGCATGATTGCCTTCATTGCAGCTTTGTTTTTTACAAAGATATGAACAACGGTAAGACTTATTTATGTGGCAACCTGTATTTTTTATTCGGTGATTCATTTCCTCTCCTAAATAACTATTCAAAACTGTATCACAGTGTCCCATTCACTGAAACACAATGTTATTAATTACATCACACAACATTGACATTGACACTTCCAGCAGTGCAGGTACTCGGGGTAATGGAATACATTCATATGCTGACGTTGACAGAGGACAAATGTAAATATAAGTAGAATGCACACCCATCATTCTGTCAACCATCATCAGTTGAAGAGTTGTATTAGTAGAATGTACACCAATGAAGAGAAGGAGAAATGCTATCCATTACCGGAAATGTAAGTTAGTAGAACAATAATTTGCAATACTGTTTTATTATGTACGGGTACATTTAGTCCAGTAGTTTAATCCTTTTAAATACTGTTGTCTAGAGAAGGCATACAGTAAAGGCAGTCCTTCCTACAAACTGTGTCAACATAACGTTTCTTTTATTGTTTTTGTTGTTGTTGTTGTTGCTGTTGTTGAAGGTAGGCGAAATGCTATGCAGACAGCAGAACTGTACAGAGAGTGATATCCTGTAAAGAACCCACCTTCCTGATGGATGTTCTTGTCTTGTTGCGACACTTCAGGAAATGGGAAATTTCAACCCAGAACAATGAAAAAATCGTCGTAGCACTCACACAGATGAAGCTGCCAAAGTTATTGTTCTCACTTCCGTTGCTATAAATACACGTGTCAGCACGTGACAGCTTGAACATGAGATTGGCATTCCTATAACCAGTGTACATTGTATTCTTACATGTCACTGGTTCCATCTATACCATGTATACCTACATCAAGAATTGCATGTCAGTGATTTCCAGAATCTTTTACAGTTCTGTCAGTGGACACAGGAGCAAATCCTCACCAAACTGAACTTCTTCTCCAGTGTTCTATTTACTGATGAATGTTCCTTCTCAAACAAAGGACAGATAAACACAAGGAACATGCATTATTGGTCTAACGACAACCCACAATGTCTTAGACATGTGGAACATCAGCATCAATGGAGAGTTAATGACTGGTGTGGGATGTTTGGTACTACAATTCTTGGCCCTTATTTCATCAATTGTAGTCTAAACAGCACAGCTTATGTCAACTTCCTGAGACAAATTCTTCCTCCTTTTCTGGATGAAGTGCCACTAAGAACCAGAATGCTTATGTGGTATCAACAAGATGGATAATTGGATATTGGATGGATATGTGTGTGTTTGTGCGAGTGTATACCCGTCCTTTTTTTCCCCCTAAGGTAAGTCTTTCCGCTCCCGGGACTGGAATGACTCCTTACCCTCTCCCTTAAAACCCACATCCTTTCGTCTTTCCCTCTCCTTCCCTCTTTCCTGATGAGGCAACAGTTTGTTGCGAAAGCTTGAATTTTGTGTGTATGTTTGTGTTTGTTTGTGTGTCTGTCGACCTGCCAGCACTTTCATTTGGTAAGTCACATCATCTTTGTTTTTAGATATAAAATGTCAAGATATTTATATCTGGTGAAATAAATACAGGTATTAAGAATGAATGTAGAACAGTTAACTGCTCACTTTGCTTGCTTAGATCTCTCAATTTATATTTCATAAATGATAAGCTCATCAGACTTCCTGCATACCTGAGTGACATAATATATTAAACAAGAGAGAATTTGGTAACCTGCTTGCATAGTGTAATAAAACTGGTCATGGTGAGATAAATGTACTAATTGACCTCAGATCATATGAAATGACCAATAACCAATTTGAAGACTCAAAACTCATAGATCCATTATCAGGGAGCTATAGAATAGTGTGTAAATGTCAACTTATAGAAACACTTAACAATGATGACTACATACTTCTTAAAACAATAAGTAATGTTAACAATTATTTGTACTTTATTTTAGAAATGTATGTTTCAAAGATGACTCTGCATAAATAGAGCTTCATAAAAACAACAATAAAATTACCAACCCAACAGAACTGAATAATAAATTTAACAGTTACTTTTCAAATATAACACAACACCTGATTACTAAACATTAGAGCTCAAAGACAGACAGCAGTACACTACATTCAGATGTAAATATTTACTGAAGAACTCTAATTTTGTCTCCTATAACACCCGATGAATTATTTATGATTGTAAATGGGGTACACAATAAATATTAAGCAGGTGTTGATAAAACACCAGGTATTATCATCAAAGCAAATGCAGTATTTATCATAGAACCATAAATATGAGGGCTGGAACTTAAATAGTGGCAACTATTTATTCACAACCGATACAAAAGAGTTACATGTTTGCACCTGTTACTATCCTTCAAAGTAGTCACCAGCATTGTGTAGAACCCATTGCCAGTGATGGGAAAGGCATAGTACACCATTAACAGACCCTGTTCTGTTGATGGTGTGAATGGAGCGGTCTACTGCCTGTAAAATCTCTGGAACAGTTCTGAAAAAAATGCCACAAAGTGGTTACTTCATCTTCGGAATGAAATCAAAGTCACAAGGACTTAAGTCCAGGGAGTATGGTGGATAGTACTGTACTTCCCAGTCCCACTGACTGAACAGAGCAGCCACAGCTTATGCTGCATGCATCCACACATTGTCACACAAAATTATGGGTGGGTTGCGCAGAAAGTGTCGCCGCTTCTTTTGCGAAGCTGGTCACAGGTGATGCTCCAAAAATGAACAGTAATACAGTGCACTGACAGTCTGCCATGGAGGAATGTAGGATAACACCATCACAGTCATACACGAGAATCACTATTACATTAAACCATTCCATTTGCACCATCAACAGAACAGGCTCTGCTAACGGTATACTATGCCTTTCACATCGTTGGCAACAGGTTCTACACAGTGCTGGTGACTACTTTGTAGGACAGTAACAGGTGCAAACATGTAACTCTTTTGTATTGGTTGTGAATAAATATTTGCCACTATTTAAGTTCCAGCCCTCGTAGATGTTTTCAACTCATCATTCATGGGTGGTATATTCCCGACAAAACTGAAAATGGCAAAAGTAACACCACTGTACAACAGAGAAGACAAATATGAGGATGAAAACTATAGGGCTGTATCACTATTGTTATGCTTTGGAAAGATTCTTGAAAAACTGTTTATTAGGAGACTAACATCCTTCCTAAATAAGGAAATGATAATAAGTGATTCACAACTTGGATTCAGAACTGGAAGATGAACACAGTCAGCTATTTACCTCCATAGATGAAATTCTAACTGCCATAGATAACAAGCAACATTTTTCTGGCATATTCCTTGACCTTAGTAAAGCTTTCCATGTAGTTGATCATGACATCCTGTTGCAGAAGCAAAGAAATTATGGAAACAGGTGGATCCACTCTTACCTGAATGATCATCAACAGATCACACAAGTAAAATAGTAAGATATAAAAATGCGCAAAATTTCTAATTTTTGTAGTACTTCACACACACACACACACACACACACACACACACACACACACACACAAAATTCCACATACGGAGTCCCACAAGGGTCAGTCCTTGGGTCCATTTTTTTTTGTTATGTTATTGATCTACCAGAAAAATTAACTAAAGGGGCAATGGTACCTTTATACATTGTAATTTAGTCATGTGATGAAGACAGCCTACAAAAAACAACTGCAGGTGTAATACTAGACTCAACACCATGGTTCAATACAAATAAGCTAATTATAAATTCTGAAAAATCTGTGTTAGTCAGTTTTGCCCACTTCACAGAAACTCCACCCAGCAACACCAATTTTTAACAGTGCCAGAAAATTTTTTAGATATACATATCCAGGATAACATGAAATAGAAGACACACACGAATAATGTAAATACACGAATAATGTAATACACTTACATACACAGTAAGAATCCTCTCACAAAATACAAGTTGCGCATCAGTGGTCAGAATCTACAACAGAAGTATCCATTCACTACTGATGTATGGAATTATATTTTGGGGGAACTTCATGTATAGCAGAAAAACATTTAGTCTACAATAAAGGATTGTTAGAATAGTACGACACGCCAAATACAGAAACTCATGTAGACTAACATTTAAGGGCCTCTTCCTTTTTTATATGTCTAGGAAGTACTAATGTTCATAGAAGTAATCATACTAAAAGAAGAAAATGTCTTCAAACATAAATACAATTTTCACTCTCATGATACTAGACAGAAGCATTACCTGCATGTCAATTCAGTAAGTACAGACCCTTGTAGGGTAGGAATGTACCATACTGGCGTTATGTTGTATAATCACATGCCATCCTTTTTGAAACAGATACCAAATTTACCTAAATTTAAAGTGAAACTGAAAGAGTATTTGCTTTACCACTGCTTCTGTTCTATTTCTGAGTTTTTGGAGTGCCAAGAAAGTATAGTGTAGTTGATCACATAATTATTCTTAACCATACGATTCTTTCAATCATCTTATTGTTATAATAATTATATTACCAATATTCAACATGTATCGACTGTTGTTTTCTAAATCACAGTATGTATAAACTGGTGTGTTCTATATGAAACCTGACTTATCCTACATTGTTCATACAAACTATGTATTTAATCTTGATTTACAGGATGAATAAAGAAATACAAATATATGATGATGTTATTTTCTTTGCTACAAGTTGTTAGAGGTAAACCTTTGTCATTGGGCAGTTTGTAGTACAAGTTGGAATTAGGAGGATGGAGTACAAGTTATGCGCATTGTGTTATTGTGGTTGTTGTTGTTGATCTGTTTTGTGAAGTGAGATGATTGAAAGAAAGTCCACCAATGTTCATATTTAAAAAAAAGCCAAGAATTCTCTAGACCAATATACAAAGTTGCATTTCAGAATGCACTATGAACCTACAACTTACAACAAACGAGAAGAATAAAAGATGAGTATTATGAAGTAAAACTGTTGATTCAAATTCTACTGTTGCTACCTCTCTCTGCATTGGGTCACTAACTCATCATGCCAAATTTACTGAAAATGTGATCAGCTGTCCAACCTCTCAACTCACTTCATAATTAATAAAGCATCTTTTGGCTACAAAAAGGTTGGGGATGGTCAGATTAGATTAGATTAGTTTTTCGTTCCATAGATCCATGCTGAGGAGATCCTCGTGGATGTGGAACATGTTTTTTTTTTTTTTTTTAAATCTGAAATAACAATACTAATAGTATGAATATATACAATACATCATTTGTCTCTATTAAAAAATTCGTCAATGGAGTAGAAGGAGTTGGCCACTAGTAAGTCTTTCAGGCTCCTTTTAAACTGATCTTTATTTGTAACTAAATTTTTCATGTTTACTGGAAAATTATTGAAGGCGAGTGTTCCTGAGTAGTGGACCCCTTTTTGAACTAAAGTAAGTGCTTTTAAGTCCTTGTGCAGATCATTTTTGTTCCTGGTATTGTATGTATGAACTGAGCTGTTTGTTGGAAAAAGAGATATATTATTTAGGACAAATTTCATTAATGAGTAAATATACTGAGAGGCAGTAGTTAGTATACCCAGTTCTTTGAAGAGGTTTCTACAGGACATCCGTGAATTTACTCCACAAATAATACGTATTACACGCTTTTGGACTCTGAAACCTTTTTTTTGACTTGAAGAGTTACCCCAAAATATTATACCATATGACATTATGGAATGGAAGTAGGCAAAGTATGCAACCTTTTTCATTTTATGTTGCCTATGTCTGCTAACACTCGAATTGCAAATACAGATTTGTTAAGGCGTTTCTGCAGTTCTGTGGTGTGCTCTTCCCAACTGAATTTATTATCAAGTTGTAATCCCAGGAATTTAAGACTGTCAACCTCTTCTATCTGCTCTTCTTCGTATTTTATGCATATGCTGGGTGGAAACCTCTTACAGGTTCTGAATTGCATATAGTGAGTCTTATTGAAGTTTAATGTCAGTGAGTTGGCTTTAAACCATTTATTAATATCCATGAAAATGTCATTAGCAGATCTTTCTAGAACTACACTTGACATACTATTTATTGCAATACTTGTGTCATCTGCAAACAAAACGAACTCTGCTTCTGGCAGTGTAACTGATGAGAGATCATTAATGTACACAAGAAAAAGCAATGGCCCTAAGATGGATCCTTGTGGGACACCACATGTAATTTCTTTCCATTCTGATGATGACTGATGACTTAATTTACTAGTCCCTTGCACTGACACCCTTTGTTTCCTGTTAGTGAGGTATGACTTGAACCATTTTGCAGCACTGCCCATGACACCATAGAATTCTAATTTACTTAAAAGGATGTTGTGGTTCACACAATCAAATGCCTTTGACAAATCACAGAAAATGCCTGCTGCTTGTAATTTGTTATTTAATGAATTAAGAACATTTTCACTATAGGTGTAAATAGCCTTCTCGATATCAGAACCCTTCAGAAATCCAAACTGTGTTCTTGATAATATGTTACTTGTGGTCAGATGGTTGAGCAGCTGCCTGTACATTACTTTTTCTAAAATTTTTGAGAATGCTGGCAAAAGTGAAATCGGTCTGTAGTTTGATGGTATCTCTTTATCCCCTTTCTTGAATAGAGGCTTAACATCTGCATATTTTAGCCAGTCAGGAAATGTCCCAGTTATAATTGACTGGTTACACAAGTAACTTAGAATTGTACTAAACTCACAAGAACATGCCTTAATTAACTTTGTTGATATTTCATCGTACCCACTAGAATGCTTTGTTTTTAAAGATTTTACTATGGAAGTTATTTCTTTTGGTGAAGTGAGTGATATATTCATGTACTTGAAGCTATTTGTGAAGGCTAGTTTCAGATATTCAAGGGCATTATTTACTGATCCTGAAAGTCCCATTCTATCAGTAACGGATATAAAGTACTTGTTAAATAGATTTGCCACACTATGCCCATCAGTTACTAATGTGTCATCTACCCTTAGTGCTATTTGCTCCTGTTCCTTTCTGGTTCTACCAGTCTGCTCTTTCACTATATCCCATATTGTCTTTATTTTGTTCCCTGACATTGCTATCTTCTTCTCGTAGTGCATTTGTTTAGACGTCTGAATTACTTTTTTTAATGTTTTACAGTATTCCTTGTATTTAGCTAAATCATCAGCATTGGAGCTATTCTTGGTCAACAGATACATTTTCCTTTTTGTCTTACAGGAAAGCTTTATTCCTTGTGTAATCCATGGTTTTATTATAGACTTCTGTTTAATTTGAGTAACTTTAAAGGAAAACAGTTTTCAAACATGGTACTGACATTGTTCATGAATGTGTTATATTTTTCATTCATGTCATGAGCACTATAAACATCTTTCCAGTTCATATCTTTGAGCAGTTTTCTAAAACACTCAATTTTTGGTTGATTGACTACTCTCCTGTACTCAGATTTAGCAGTCTTGATAATCTGCTTAGAATTTACATCTAAAACAAGGAGCTGCATGTCATGATCTGATAGTCCATTTATAACAGGTTTTATGATATGATTTTGTTCCTTTGATTTGTCTATAAAAATGTTATCAATGGCTGTCCTTGAGGATTTAGTGATCCTAGTTGGAAAGTTTACAGTGTGAGTTAGATTGAAAGACAACATTACTAACTGCAGTGAATGTTTACTGGAAGATTGCATTAGAAAATCTGTATTAAAGTCACCAGCAATCAAAATTTCTTTGTTTCTTCCTGTTAAATAACCCAAAAGAGCTTCTAGATGATCTAAGAATAAATTATAATTTCCTGCAGGTGCTCGGTAAATAGTTATTATTATATAGGATCTGTTTTGGAACTCTACTTCTGTTGCACATGCTTCTAGATGCTGCTCTAAACAGAATTTATTAATGTCAATGTTCTTGAATTTATGGCAGTTTTTGATAAATGTGGCAACTCCTCCTCCATCCATATCTACTCTGCAGAAGTAGGAAGCTAGCTTAAATCCTGAAATGTCTAACATATCTATATCAGTGGTCACTTGATGTTCAGAGAGGCAGATTATGTCAATTTGGTTAGATGAATTCATTTCATCAATACAAATGAGTAGTTCGTCAACTTTATTTCTAAGTCCCGGTATGTTCTGGTGTAATAAAGATAACTGATACTGCATACTAATGGGATTGTAACTGCTTTGGCGAAGATGAACTGGCAGTTTCTGATTACTTTCTGTTAGACACTGTTTAAATGGAGGCTGTATGATAAAATCTGTCTCCTGTTCATCTGTTTTCTCAAACTGAGTGTGTCTGCCAATCTCTCTTAAAACTCGTTTTCTTTCCCCCTTCCCTATCCTAAAAAAGGCATCCCTCTGACACCTGTGACCACTGGTATTTTACCACTTGTGCCAGTGTCCCCCCTTAAGTTTTCTGCAATCAATCCAGACAGTTTTCCCTTCCCCTTCCTATTGAGGTGAAGTCCATGCCTAGTGTAGTCCCACCTATCGATAGCATCTACAGGAATCAAACCAATATGGGACCCTATATCCGTCCTAAGCAGCCACTCCAACTCCAAGTTCACCCTCCCTACGGAAGAGTTCAAATGAGGCGTCTCAACACAGACACAAATCCCACACTCGTGTGCTTCGTTGCTGATGCTATCTTCACCAGGTCACTCTCTATGGAATATTCAGAGTCTCTGTCATTGCTATTTCCCGGACCACCCACTATAACCACGGCATCCTCCTTTGTGAAATCCTTGCATAAAGCACCTACATCCTCTGTTACCTGACCCAGATCTGCACTAGGCTTGAAAAAGTTTGTGACCTGGTAATAGTCATGTCCCTGAAAGTGACACTTCCAGGACAGAGAAGTGCACAGGGCCTGTATCAATCCACTTGGTGGTTTAATGACAAGGGTTGGTGTGCTGGCCAGCCTGGATGTGATCTTAAGTGGGTTTCACACATTCATCTAGGTGAATACTGGGCTGTTACCCAAATACCACCTCAGTTACACAATTTAAAAAACATTCACTCTTTCACACAGATAACATGCACACAGGCACTTAGGGTACATTCCTTCCCAGTGGGTAATGAGGTGCTGACAAGTAGGGCATCTGGCCACTCCTTAAACTAACCATACCAAATTCATAGTAACTATACAGGCCCTGTGTAGATGTGGGACAAAGAAAAAGAAGAGATGAGATAATAGGTATGATTAATGTAAAATATCTTACCATGAAGCAATGCTTTAGTCACCCTCTAAGTAATTAAACTGAAGCTTCCTTGTTGACCAGGGAAGAGTAATTTGACAGATTAATGATAAACAAATTTGAAAGCAAATTATGTATAACAAACTGGAAGACACTAATTGCAGACTTTACAGATGCTAATGAATTAACCAATTAATTCTTAGAACTGTGGACAGTAATGTAAAGAATTCTGTCTCAGAAAATGTAAGAAACATCAAGTGAAACCCTCATTCTAAGGCACCAGAACTACAAACTAGTATTTGCCTCTCCTAAATAATGTGAGGATTTTAATGTTCCTGTTTCTTGAAAGCTAACACCACAACTAAGTATATCAGAACAGAATCACAATAATGAGGGAACATTACATAACTGAAATCAAGGAAATAAAGCATAAAAAAATAACAACAGACAGAACTCATGAAAAAAATGTAAAGTAGCTTGAAAGCTACCAAAATAGGAGTCAACTCTGAAAAGAAAGATTGTCACATTCCAATTCCGTGGAATCATATAATCTACAGATTAGTCATGGGATCAATATCAAAATTTAATAAATACAAAGCAGAATAATACTGCAAAGGACCCTGCTGTTTTACAATAAAACAAGTAAAACATGTTATTTTAACATTAACAAAAATTATGTACAAGATATTAACAAATATTTTTACAAGTTCTTTTTAGAATTACTGGTAATCAGTCTGATTCAAACCAAAAGTTGGATCATAGGATAAATCAGCAAAAAAAGGCTTATAAATTATGAGAGAATAGCACTGGCCACTGCTTACCTAGTACTGCTGACAGACACATACAATAGTAAATGAGCATGTTACCTAACTTTTGGAACTTTTAGTTTCTTCTTTGGTAAGGAGAGAAGGATGGGATGGGGAAGATTAAAAGGGAAGGACAGGTCACTCAGCCATGGTATGAGAGAGACAAACTTTTAGAGAGAACAAAAGGAAACAAAGATATAGAAGGAAGCATTAGAGAGAGAGTATGTCAGAGATCATACATCAGGAAGCACTTTGCTTGCCTCTCTCCAGAATGAAGAGTAAACATAGAATAGAGACACAGATATCAATAGTTCAATTGAGACTAAGGACAGAAAAAGGTCATATTATAAAAAGTATAATGAAAAAGAGAGGAGGATGTATTAACAGAGGGTGTCACAATATAAGGATGTGTTGGAGAGCAAGTTTCCATACCTTGAGTTCATCGAAACGAGTATTGAGTGGGAGAATCTAAAAAGCCCGTGTGGTGTGAGAAGCACTTAGGTCCCTTGAGTCATGCTGTAGTGCATGATTAGCAAGACGATTCTTCTCTGCCTATTCCTGCATGCAGCCAGTATATTAGTTGTCATACAGTGGAGATTCGATTATGTGGACCTCAGTCATACAGATTCATGATTATCTGAATTGTCAGCCACAAGCAATTATATTTGTACTCTAGTCCATGTGTGTTGTGAACATGTGGAACAGCAGGAAATGCAGTAAGATGAAACAGGAGAAAATGTACATACAGAAAATGGTGTAGAACTTTATCATGAGAAAGCATTTCAAGACCTGGAAACTAGTTTCAAATGACAAACAGAGTGTGATACCATGAGCTTACTATAGTTAAAAAGAATTTGTGATGTAGTAGCATTGAAGAGAAGATATTTTATATGTTAAATATCAGTCATGAAGTAATTAAAACAAAATTAATTACAGTCAGTCCTATGTGACTTGTTAGGTATTTCATGATTAATGCTGCAGTATTTTAGTAATTTTAAGGAAATACATACATATGTACAAAAATGTGTCTAATCTCTTAACAATCATTGATTTTTGTTGATTTTAATGAGTTGTATTTTTTGTTTTGAATAAACACCTAAAATGATGTACTAACCCTAGAAAGTTAACCATATGGCAATGTATCTAAAAGATAAACATAACACAGCAAAGCAGATTATGTTTCTAGGGTTAATAATGCAAAAATCACTTTTCTTCATACATTCAGTTATTGTGATATTTTGTTACATGAATGAATTAAGACAACAGTTATTCCTATTGAGTCTCCACTGTATCCATATAGAATACTGTACAGTGGATGCAGTGTTAGTTTGTAAACAACGTGCATTATTTTGCAAATGTAAATTTGTATGATGAAGATGTGGTGCAGAATATACTACACAATACCCTATGGAAATAACGCTTTATTATACTTGAATGGTACGTAGTGAGAAAGCATGTCTGTTCAACTTAGAACCATAGAGTACACTGTCACTGCACAGTCAACATCAAATATCATCTGTTTTGAAGCAGGATCAATCGTCAGTGCGATTGCACAGTATAGGGTCCTAACATTACCCTCCTCCCCACACCTGTTGTGTGGAGCACTGGGGGAAGGTGATGACTGAGAGACTGGCAACTTTGTGATGTTATGGGTACGAGCGATGTGCCATGAGCTGATTAATGAAACCATTCCCAGTGTCTCGCATTCAGGATGTTGACCTCCAATGGCCAGGAACTTGTCAAGCAGTTGTCCTCAGATTATGGGCTCAGATGTCTTTGCTGTCAACTATAAGTTGTGTCAGATACAGTGTGTCCAGTCAGGTTGGTGTAGTGATTGGTGGAGGTTGATGTGTCATTGGTGGATGGATCATTCTGAAGTACCCACATAGGTTTCAGATGGTTTACAGATACTGCCCTGGGTCTTCCATTCAGGAGAATTTTGTTTTAGAATCTAGTGCAGACCTGTATGAGTACACTGTAATGAGGGCTGAATTATATCATCATGAAGCATGATGTGGGTGCTGTCCACAAGTGCCTTCTGAATGAAAACATTAGGGATACTGTGAGATTGTGAAGGTGGCATCTTAAGCCAAGCAATGTGTTCTTTTTTGCCCGGTAGCAAGAGTGGGAAGTTGGTTGGTTACCACCAACAGCACCAGTAGCACAATGTTGGCAGAAAGGGCAAGTAGCTCACCATACATAATTTCACTGAAGAAAGCACAGAAGTCCTTTTCAGGAGCAGTGCAAAGCCTTTAGGCACTCAAAGCGTTTCTGTCCAGTGTCCACCATGGCACATAACAGTTGTTTTTAATGTCTGATGCCACCATTCTAGAAGCTCATTGTTTTTCTGGTGGTAAGCGATAGTTCAATAACAATGGGTGCCACATATATTTAAATTGTCAACCTCAGTTGGTGGTTACAGACACAGGGCACCCATATTGGGAAATCCATGTGTCAGTGAGGGGTATGGCTGTTGATTCTGCTGACACGTCTCATAGAAGGGTAACTTCCACCCACCACATTTCATAGTTCATGATTGAGAGGATGTATAAATAACCCTCAGATTCTACTCCCACCATATCAAGGTGCACATGCTGGAACTGTCCTTTCGTTATTGTAAATGGTCTGAGAGGTGGGTGTACTTGGCATTCCACTATGCTTTTTTTGACACGGTACGTATATGTGTGTCAACTACCTGCAGTCTTTCTTGATGTTTGGGCATACAAAGCAATCTATAACAAGTCATGCCAATAGTAAATGACTGGATGCAACAACTTCGCAGCAGGTCAAAGAAGATCTTCTGAAACAGCTGATGTACTAAGGAATGAATTCAATTTTGTGAAACATTACACAAGATCTGTCTTGTTGTGCCCACTATTGTGTGATGTTCCATTTTGAGATTCATAATTGTATCACTGAGAAGATCTTGGACCTGTTTGTCCTATTGTTGTGCTTCTGCATAATTGTTGCGATCAACTTGTGCATAGATTGCACTGATTCTTGATAGATAACTAGCAATGACAGTGTCCATGATCTTCAGATGGTATTTGTCAGTTGTAAATTGTGTGATGTAATCCATGTGGCATAAGCATCTGAAGCACAAGTCTTTTGATGGGTTAACAACTGAGTCAACTAGTGGTCAGTGATCTGCATAGATGACTAGAGAAGTCTACTTTCCACACCATCATAAAACTTACAGATTTCCTCGTAGACCACAAGGATTTCGTGGTCATAGAGTGACAGGTAACCATGGGAAGGAGCCAGTTTTTATGAAGAAAATCTGAGTTGCTGTACAATTGCCACTTCCTATTGGAGGACTGCACCAATTGTGAAATTGCTTGCATCCACCATCATGGTTAACTGCATAAGAGGAAGCAGGTATGCCAGGGTTGTTGCGTGGGTGACACAGCCTTTGAGCTGATTGAAGGCTACCTTCATGTTGGTGGCCCACATCAGTTTTTGTTTAATGTTAGTGATTTTCTCTTTGAGGACCTACTATATAATTCATATGGGGGTGGTAGTTGCCAAATGAGTTGTGTTCATATGGTGTAGAGCTGATGTTAACGGCGTTGACAATGTGACCAAGAAAAATAATCTTAGGTTGCTGGAGCTCCTTTTTTTTCACCATTATGACACCATTTGTAGTAAGCAGATCAAAACCTTGTTTGTATTTAGAGTAATGTGTGTTATTATTCTGGGAAAAAATGAGAATGTCATCAACATGAGCATAGTAGAAGGTTAGCTTAGACAGGATCCTATCCAAAAACCATTGCCACATCTGGGCCATATGGTGTAAAAAAGGTACTCAAATAAGCCAACAGGTTGGATGATTTCTGTCTTTTGCACATTTTCTACACTCATAAGTATCTGATGATAAGCTTTTTTGCAATCCAGGACACTGAAGACAAAAGCACCTGCAAGATAGTGAGAGTGAAGTTGCGTATATTCAGCATCAATTGTAGTATGTGCATTAAGAGTTCTTAGTCACCATGTAAACATAAAGTATCATCTCTCCTTGATGCTAGTCTAATGGGCGAAGCCCATGAACCATCCATAGGTGTGCCTATTTACCTGCCATCTTGGCCAAACAAAATTTTTCTGGTGTGAGCTAATGCAGTCTGTGTCGGACTTGGAGGGCCTGACATTCGGGATGGTGGTGAGGGGGGTGGGGGGTCTTTGGTAACTTTCCGTTTGTGATGGCACACTGGGTGAGTAACACTCAAGAAGGTTTTATGGGTGATTGGGAGCATGGGATGAGAGTGGGGAACTTCTGAGCAAGAGGTGCATTACTAAACTTGCTGAAATGTGAAGGCTTTGATGATGTTGGTGCTTCCTCTGAGCCTATTGTAAGCACTCTGGAAGCGTATTGTGCCTGGGCCATGGAATTGTCATTAATGACTGAAGTCAGTTGATGATTTTGTAGGTGATGTCATGCTGTGGTGAGCTTTTTGCAATTATTTTGGATGACAGTCATACAGTTTCACTCACGTTTTGGAGACACAGTTTCTCTGGACAGGTCTTCAAATAAAGAAACCAGTTTTGTTGATTTTAGCTAGTGGACTGGTGCAGTGAAGGTAGATGATGATAATGATCATCTGCCACTGTGTATTGCTGCTTGTTGCTTGGAGACAATGTGGTGAGTATGTGCTGCAGTTTTGGGAAGGCATGGGTGATGTTACAGATAAATTTATGACTAGTGTCACCCTGAATTAGAGTACCATTGAAGAGATACAGTAGGAGTTCATGGTGAAGTAAACTGACACTGAGTATTGATTGACTGACATCCATGATTAAAAAGTTCAATGTGACCAGTGTACTGAACTCCAGGTCCAATGTGCATGGTTTAGAGCCATAAAGAGTATTGCAGAGTTGTTTGCTCCATGGAGCTGTATGACAGTGTTGCTGTGTGCTGTGGTGGGGATGGTCAGAGGTTCTGCACTTACGTTGGAGTCAGAATTGACTAAAAAGTGTTTGTCTGTGACAGTCCAGATATGGAGCCTGCTATTGTCCTGCATTGGTGATATGTGTGACAATCCATCACTGCTTGAGATGAGGCAGCTTGAATAATAATTGTGATCTGGTGTGCCTATCAAGCTCTTTCAGATGGTCACAGGTTGAACAGTAGTTCTGTACAGTACCACTAAACTATGCATGGTACCAGCAGAGATCTGGTGTGGTAGCCTGGAGCCATGTTTACTAGCTGTTTGTTATGTTGACTCAGCTCAACAAAGGTCATTATCCCAAGCCAGGTCCACAATGTCACAGTTGGCAATTGTCGAGTGTGGCTGCCGAGATGCATTTGCGATTACTACATCCATAGCATATGATCGGTAATTGGTGCTATAGTTGTGATGGGGTTCTTTTTGTTAATTGTTCACTGTAGATCATTTGTTGTAGTTTTTCTTCTGGAGTCCTGGAAACTCCTGTTGATTTTATTATAGAATTTTTTTTGCTCACCAGTGATGCAACAACGATGTCACTTATCCTGCTGCATGTTCACCCAGAAGACTTAGGAGCATGACAAATTTTGCAGCATCACTGGAGATGATAGTGCAGGCAAACTGTTCATCTAAGTGGGTGGCTGTTTTGACACTGGGTCGAAAATTAGTTCATGCAGCACGGAAGAGTAGTTTTCACAGAGAATGACTGTAGGAATGGTTGGTCTGATACTAAGAAGTTGGAATAGACCACTTTCAAAGGCACAGGTGGCTGAAAAGTCACACAATAGGTCTGTCATAGGACACCATTATTCAGCATTATCAACAAGTATTGATGCAATGAAATGGCAGATGTTACTGTCACATTTAAAAAATACACTTACTCAGAGGGTCAGAGGTAATGCACTGTACACTCCTGCAATGCTTTGGCTCATACAGTTTGTGAATTGTGAAGCATAGTGGTTACACAGTGGCTACACTGTTGAGCTGTAGTAACTGGATTGGTGAGTTTTTGTTATAATTTGTGTCCACATGGATAACCAATGTACCTTCATGTGGTGTTGGAATGGTACAGAATATACAAGGTGTGCATAAAGTCCATAAACACTTTCAATTTTTTATTGCACAGTAACTAAACATTGTACAGATGTCTTACATATTGCATTTTGAAGAGAAATGCTGAAAGTTTTTAATTTAATTTTATTTTTTTTTTTCTTCAAACATTCAATATGCAAACCATGAGTGACCTGCCAGATGTCAATATGGTAATTGAATTCTTGCCATACCCGTCTCAGCAAGGCATCATCGACTGTGGCAGTCACTTCCTGTATTCTCTCCTGGAGCTCTGCTGCATGACATGGTAGAGGCAGTCCCCACAGAAAAAAGTCACATGGAGATCTGGTGACCGGGGAAACCATTTCATGAAACAGCTGTCCCCTTGTGTAGCACGGCTGATCTGTTGATGAGGCAGCTCCATGTTCAGGTACCCACAAACTTCACGATGAAAATGGGGTGGAGCCCCATCCTGCTGAAAGATGAATGGAGAGTCCGATTACATTTGAGATGCATTGTACCCCAGATTTGACAGCTGTAGCACACTTGTTTTTGTCAAACTCTAGTACACAGAAAGCTCACTCCGCAACTGAACTCGTCATGTTTGTGACTAGTGCTGACAATTGGCAAATTACCAAACTACGCTGTGGTGGTATACACAAAGAAAAACTTTCATGGTTTCTCTTCAAAATGAGATATGTATGATATCTGTACAATGTTTGGTTCTTGTGCAATAAATAACTGAAAGTGTTCCTGGACTTCAGGTACACCCTGTATACAGAGAGGTCCGGAAAAATGCAGATAATCTTTGATAGTTAAAAAGTCTGGAACAAAATGACATATCATTGCAGTTTTGTGTGGTAGTGTACTCCATTGTTTGCTCAACAGATCTTGGTTCACATTCTCCAGCAGATGACAGTGCAGTAATGAATTAAATAAGACTGTCATCTGAGCAATGCAAGCCCACATTGAAGTGGTAGTAGAAGTACAAAAACATGATAGAGGTTGTAATCTACCCCTCCCCCCATTTGTTGATTGTCACTGACTTCAAAATAAACTCTTCTAATAAGGTTCAAGACGAGTAAGATTTACAATAAAGTTTTTTTACTTATCTTCTTTTCTCGTTATTGGCTTCAGTTCTTTATGTCTAGGGGTTGATTCTTGAACCTGAAATTTTTGATGTCATAGGTTCACATTGTTCCAACTGATGTGATAACTTTTGAAAAAGATTGCCTGAGAAGTAATTTCTATTTCTGTATTTTTTATTCTTTCACATTTTTCAATATAATTCTATATAATTCTATATTGCCAAACATAAAAACACATCCAATCACATCAGGGGCATACACACTACTCATCCATTCTCTGCTACTAACAACACTCCAAAGAGTCAAATTTTCTTGACAAATGAATTTCCACCAATTTATGTCATTATTTTAAGTAAATATAATAAATATTGTCTGATTGTGCAATTAATAATAGCTATTATAAGTGTGCCAGATATTTTGTAATTTTAAATGTTTCAAAAAAAAGTAATTTTAACTGTACATACAGAGTTAGTATATATCAATTGTAGCAACAAAAATAAAATAATTTCTTTTTACACATTTTAGGCTGAAATTTAGTAAATCATATACAAAATTATACGCAATTCTTTTAGAAAAACAGTTGAGTTTAAAAATTTGTAAATATTTTTGTGGTATCGCCTATTTCTGTTGATGAAAAATAATGCTAGAGGAGAGTGTCCTTTTACAGTATCCCTTTCACAAACTTCGAAGACAATGCATTTACAATATTTTGCGACAGACTATAATGTTCGCCAAACAATGTACAAAATGATGCCAAAAGATAGAATACAGGTGTATGGAAGAGTCTGATACATATTACAGAAAACGTGAGAAAAATATCTACTGTGAAAGTCATAACTTGTACATATCTCAGGACATGGCATTCAGATTTTCAGGTCTGTGGAACATCCTGTCACAAGACAAATAATACGAAGTCAAACTATAACATTACAATCTAAACTATAGTAATAAATACAGAGACAAGGTAAATTAGTAGAATTACAAATTACAAGTTTAGATCCATAAAATCACACCCTAAAAATCTTCAAAAGAGAAGAGAAAAATCATTCAGAGCCTAAGTGTATAACAAGTGAGCCGACTCGAAAAGCTCATGACGGTGGATACAGACCAGAAGAATATTCTTAATCATGAGTGGGAATATACCACCAAATAAATCAGCCACATAAACCAGAGTATTTAAGAATATGTTGACTCGTGAAAGGATAAAAAATGGAGAAAAAAAAATTAGAGTCTAAGCTCATGATGTGGGGACCAACCCATGAATCCGAAACACATCAGGTACAAACCAACAAAAAATGTTTTGAAAGAACAAAGTGAATGATATAATCAAATCAATAAGTTCAATCATATGTAAAGAATAATTATAAGAAGCATGTAGCCTCAATCAATAGTTGAACACTCTCACTGAGCACACACACACAACTGCAATGACCACGGGTGAGATTAGATTAGATTAGTTTTTTGTTCCATAGATCCATGCTGAGGAGATCCTCGTGGATGTGGACCAAGTCAACTTTTATATATATATATATATATATATATATATATATATATATATATATATATATATATATATATATATATATACACACAAGCAGCTGTATATGTGTGGATGGATATGTGTGTGTGTGTGCGAGTGTATACCCGTCCTTTTTTCCCCCTAAGGTAAGTCTTTCCGCTCCCGGGATTGGAATGACTCCTTACCCTCTCCCTTAAAAACCACATCCTTTCGTCTTTCCCTCTCCTTCCCTCTTTCCTGATGAGGCAACAGTTTGTTGTGAAAGCTTGAATTTTGTGTGTATGTTTGTGTTTGTTTGTGTGTCTGTCGACCTGCCAGCACTTTCATTTGGTAAGTCACATCATCTTTGTTTTTAGATATATTTTTCCTACGTGGAATGTTACCCTCTAATATATGAGTCTGCCCACACTCCAAGTTCCAATCAGATACAGTACTGTAGTACTCAGGATAAATATAGGTAAACAGAGTCAAAAATAGCTTTGAATGATGACATTATTGATTATCTTGAGGACCAAAATCAGTGAATGAAAGCAGACTCGTATACATCTTGTTAAATTTTCTGTACTAGTAAATGTCTTCCACATTATTTGCTAATAGCTCATACAAACTAACTACATACATAAAGGCCTAGAAGATTCATTTACTATTGATAAAAAACAAACTTATATAATGTATTGGGAAGTCAGTCCCCCTACTTAAAAAAACTGTGCATTTATGCGGAATAACACTGTCTTTGGCAGTCTTGGCTAACAATTTACAAATCTGTCACAACACTGATGTAGTTGGCAAATTTTTGAGTACATTACCCAGAATCTATGATCTCTTCTAAGTCGACTGGTCCAGCAGGCTACAGCCATACAGCAGTGTGGGGAGTGGATCCAACCACATCTTTCAGTTCCCTGCCTAGAGTTCTCATTACATGCTCCAGCAGATAGGTAACTTTCTGTCTAGCATTCACATCAAATCATGAAACATTGTTTTATGTACTAAATATGCTGTTCAATACCTGCTTCACATCACATGGCATATGGTCTCCCTATTTATATTGAAAAAGCAATTATGTAGGATTTACACCAGATGAGATTAAAAAGTTTTTGCGTATGAAATTTTAATAGAGTTAAATGCAATGAAAAAAAATGAACTAATAAGGTGATACATTCTCCCATTTCAAAATTGCAAAAGGATCTGCTCATTTAGTCTCACGGCATATATGTATCAAATTCTAAATCACAAATTATTACAGAACATAATTATATAGCGTATCATAGATTTAAACTCAGTCAATAGATAAGACAGAACTTTAGAAACCATATCACTTACATACTAAATTCATGACATGCAAAACACAATTATATAGTCTTACATATCTGCAAACTTAGTGTATACTTTCTTCCAGACTAGGGATCATTATGCATCCATGTTCAGAGATCTCATATTTAAAGTTAACAGTACTTGACATTTTACATACTTGCTTTGCTTACCTGTAGCTCCTCTTTATACGTGCAATGGACACGTTCATAAAATTCTTGCTATACTGGATCTTGTCCCTAAATTGTTCAGATATACCACAAATTGGGTTACTTGTATCAATCAAACAGTTCCTTTCCCACAGTTCCTTTCCCACTGTTCAGTCTTAATGTAAGGACACCCAAAATATGAATCATTATCTCTGTTATTAGATACTCCATGTAAAAGATCACTTTCAATTTCATCAAATGTTATATCCATACTATTTTTACAGGGTTTTATCAACTTTACTGGCATCATAGCATTACCTTGGTAACTCATGTTGTCAGATAAAGATTGAACATAATGAATGGATTATATAGCACAACTAACATGACTTATTACAAAATGAACACAAAATATATTACTGTCAAAATTACACATTCCTGCTTAGATCTCCTTTCAATTCATTCCACCGATTTGGATACAAATTTTGACTAACCACAGTTAACTTATTCGAGAATGCACATTCATCTATGTTGTCATCAGTCTGGTGCCAAACAAACTTCAAAAACTTTTCACCTTTATTCTCTAGGCTTATAGATAACTCACCTTCACTGTTTGGATCTTTACTCTGCATGACATTAATGGCTATTAGATCTGTTAGATAAAAAACATCCCATAACAGGCGTGTTTCTGGATCTGTCAAAGATCAGAGGAATTGCAAACAATTGGATTACTTCATTCCTAACCAATTGGATGCAGAGAGTCAGCATGAAATACACTAACAGACAAACCAACTCAATAACCAAAATCCTATTGAGTAATAAAACTGTAAAGCAAGGTGTACCACAGGGTTCAGTATTGGGACCTCTACTTTTCCTCCTGTATATTAATGACTTGAGCCTGAATGTAGATGCACACAAAACAATAATATTTGCTGATAACACAACTGTACTCCTCAAAGGGGAGAATACAGAAGCTGTGCAAAAAGCTGTGAACTTGGCCACTGAACAACTCAGCAACTGGGCTAAAGTCAACATATTAACTATCAACACCAAAAAGACAGCTTCCATGAACTTTCATACAAAACAAAATGCAACTTCCTCTCAGCCACTTGTCACTGTAAATAACCGGCCAATAGATACTGACACTGTTTTCAAATTCCTGGGTCTGTGGGTTCAAGATAGCCTGAAATGGAATACACATACAGGAAAGGTAAATGCCAGAATTAGTCCTGGCTGTTATGCATTGAGTGTGCTAGCCTGAAAACATTAACCAGCATGTACTACGCTTACATACAAGCCCACATAAAATATGGTGTAATATTCTGGGGAAATTCTCCAACTGCCCTGAGCACATTCAAAATCCAGAAGAGAGCAATGTGGTTTATTACTGGGAGCAAACCCAGAGACTCCTGCAAACCCATCTTCAGAAAGTTGGAAATCTATACACTGCCTTGCCTATAAAATTCTCGAGACTCTAAAATTTTTCAGAAACCACAGTGTCCACAGACTGCAGAGTTGTAAAAAAATTATGAAATACATAAACACAACACCAGAAAAAACTCCAAATCTGCATGTTTTATGTACAAACACTGAACTATTTAAAAAGGGAGCTTTCCACATGGGCCTCCAACTGTACAACAATCTTCCCACTGGTATTAAGTCCATCAAATACAACATAAAATTTAGCAAAGCCGTGAAATCATATTTGTTGTGTCACTATTTTTACTCTATAAATGAATACCTAGAACAGTAATCTTGCTATTTATGTTAAATTGAAAACATTGAGCAATGGAGTGAAGTAAACTTAACCAATCTTTACAATATAATACATTAGGATACATAATACATTAGGATACATTAGGATAGGATGTTAATATATGTTAACAATGTTAACTGACATTTTCCGACATCTGTAACACACTGTGTACTGTTAGATCACATGGAATAAATAAATAAATAAATAAAAACTGCCTTAATAGGACTGATGACTCTCACTTCATCACACACATGATTTACCTTATCTGTATTGTCAGTATCATTCAAAATTAGCTCTGAAACTTCATTGTTGTTAAACTCCACAAATACCTGATACTCATCATCATCACCATCATTATCATCATCCTCATATTCTTCCAGAATTATTTCATCAACAACGTCATGAACAACACAAGTCTCATCTCCATCAAAGTCACTCACTTCACCTACATTCATTTGCAATAAGCTACCAGCATCAGAATTACCAACCTCAGTTATTTCACATCTGTCATTCACATCTACATAAAAAATATCACCTAATTCAGATTCAATACAGTCATCACATTATTTACATACATTAATAACACTGTTTTCTGAGCAAGAGAAGAAATCATTAGTACATTCTACATCAAAATTCTCACTACTCTCATATTCTGGTTTGTCATTAGTACCTACTTCACTAAAATTAAAACTTTTCAGATACTTGTGCCATGTTATTAACACTGTTATTATTGTCTAACTGCAAGTATAAATTAGGGGCCTGTGTTTGTTGTGTTTACTCGGCACAGAACTGTGGACCTTCAATGAGGTGGACTGCCACTTCCTGAGTAGTTACTTATATGATTGTTTCTCCTACTAAATTGCCCATGGTTATCCCCATTATTCCTATTCTGTTGATGTCCAAAATTTCTGTCTCCATTGACATTTTTATCCTGATAGAAGTTACCATTATCTCTGCTTCTGTAGTTATTCCCTTTGTGATCTCTATCATTATGATTGCTATGGTACATACTTATTTCTACTGCCCTATCCAGCCTGTCAACATATCATAAAAATTGTTCAAGAGAATCGTCAGATCCGTGTACTAAATCCCACTGCAACCTTTCTGGTAATCTCCTTTTAAGTGCATCAGTCAATTTCATTTCATAAAATGGTTTGTAACAGTGTGTTAATTTCTTATGTTTACTCTTTTAGAGTACCATCTCTATTCCTATAATTCAAAAATTCACTTTTAATTCTCCTTTGTTCAGCTTCTGACCATAATTTATTTAAAAAACTTTTTTCAAAACTTTGATATGTTTCCCACTGACGTAAATTTAAGTTTACCACGATGGAGCTTCGGCTTCAAGAGATTTTTTAACAAATTTAATTTTTTGACTGTCACTCATCCTGACACAAAACTATCTCTACAGTGGTGCAGAAAATCCACTGGATGTAAATTGTCTCATGCAAAACTTTTGATTGGAGTGTTGGACCACACATTACCATTGTTTGAATACAGATTGTTGTAAGTGCAATTTTCCTGAACTACTGAATTTTTTGATAAACATTTACATTTGTTTGCATACTGTTTACAACATTTACAATGTTTGATCTAAACTGATAAAGTTTTCTGTTCAACTCTGACATCATTAACATCCCAACCAATTTTTTTGATGGCTTCACTGGTCAGTTGAACAATATGAGGCTGCGTTTTGTCTTCCTGGAGAATCACTCCTCTCTGAAATCCACAATAGCTCTCTCTCATGGCTGGCTTCACCTTGTTTAAAAGGAAATCTGAGTAGTATTGGCTGTTCAGTGTACACTGCTCTTTGAGATAATCACAAAAAACTGGACCTTCAGCATCCCAAAACACCATCAAATGACTTTTCCTGCTGATGCTTGGGTTTTGAATGTTTTCTTGACAGTTGAGTTGGTGTGCTTCCACTCCATGCTTTGTGTTTTTGATTCTGTCTCTTAATAGTGAATCCAAGTTTCGTCACAAGTTAAAATTGTCTTTCACAATGTTCCATTAGCTTTGCCCACACTCTCAACCTTGTTTTCTTGTGAAGCTGCATCAACTCCTTTGGGACCCATCTTGCACATGTTTTGTGGTACTTCAGCTTGTTACAGACAGTGTTATTAACTGTACCAGTACTAATTTGAACCTTATGATCTATCATTTCCACAGTCACATGGCAGTCAGCACAAACAATGCCATCAATTAGATTTTCAAGTGAGGGAGTTGAAACTGCAACTGGTCAACCAGAACAGCGTTCACCAGTCGCTGAGTTGCGATCATTTTTGAGCTGGTCTACCCACTTGTAAAATTAGCACGATTCATACAACCTTCACCATAAACTTTGGGCATTCTACAGTATATATTAACTGGTTTCTCGCCTTCAGCAAGTGAGAAATGAATAAAAGAATGATGTTCAACTAATGAGAACGTTTCAAGCCGACTCACCATCTTTGAAATGTATTTTTGAGGTTATAAGCAAAACAATGTTGATACATCAGCTGATCAGGACTCATCCCAGTGATACCAACTTAAAGCTATAAAAGTACCAAACTTGCCCTATGAACAGTTTTTTCCCCAGATCAGTTTGTCACTTTAATTATTGAATGACCCTTGTAGAATTAATAAAAACAAACAAAAGATTTTAATTTCAGTCAGACATCAATTTTTCTTTCAGTCTTTTAAAATAATGAGGAGGAGATGGAAGGACAGAGGGGTGGAAACTGTTGGATGGAGGGTGTGGGGGACAATACATTATCATTGGTTGAGGCTGGGATAGTTACTGGAGCAGAAAATGTGTTGCGCAGTTCAGAAAATCTTGTGATGGAGGGAGTGAGCCAGATAGCTTGGGTAGTGAAGCAGCCATTGAAATCAAGCATGTTATGTTCAGCTGCATGTTGTGCCACAAGGTGGTCTACTTTGCTCTGGGACACAGTTTGACAGTGACCATTCATCCTGCTGGACAGCTGGTCAGTAGTCATACCAAGATAAATAGCTGTGCAGTGATTGCAGCTGAGCTATTAAATGACATGACTGTTTTCACAGGTGGCCTGACCCCTGATGGGGCAGGATAAACCTATGACAGGACTGGAACAGGAAGTTCTAGGTGGATGAATTGGGCAGGTCTTGCACCTGGGCCTTCCGCAAGGATATGATCCTTGTAGCAAGGGGTTAGGATTGCAAGTTTCTTACAGATGGATGAGGATGTTGTTGAGGTTGGGTGGGGAATGGAATACCATTTTAGGAGGGGTAGGATGGATCCCAGGTAGGATGTCCCTCATTTCTGGGCACGATGATAGGTAATCAAAGCCCTGGCGAAGGAAGTGATTCAGTAGTTCTAGTCCGAGGTAGTACTGGATGATGAAGGAGACACTCTTTTGTGGCTGGTTCTTGGGAGTGGTGGGAGGTTTGGGAGTGTGAGGGGAAATGGCTTGGGAGATCTGTTTGCAGACTAGTTCTGGAGGATAGTGGTTGTCGGTGAACGTCTCGGTGAGACACTTGGATTACTGAGCAAGGGATGACCAGTACTTGCAAATCATCCAGTTTTCTTGTTACACCATCATTAAATCATAAAATAGCATCTTAAACACCAAATCTGTAGTATAATCTGGACCATACAGCTTTTGGTAACCAGGACCAAATGACAGACTTCACAAATTCATTTAAAATTTTGCATTTTCCCATGAAGACATTTCTTCACCAAAATATCTTTACAAAGAACTCTAAATATAGGTTTTTACTTATTTATTTATCTTACAGCTCGAAACATGTATTTAACATGCATGGGCAATGTTATAATAATTACATTTAGATTATTGGCACACAATATAAATAGATTACATGCTACTAAGTAAAATATCATTTAAGTATATTTAACATAGCATTCCTGAGGTCAAATTATGTCAGCACCATACTGTATGGGCACTTCAATATAAGCCATTTTTTTAACTTGTTTTTAAAAATTCTACCAGAAAGCTGTTTCAGGTTGTTTGGCAGAGAATTATAAAATACTGCTCCCTTAATGAATGGGGTATTTGATGTTAGATTCAATCGCCTGCTCACCATATGAAAGTCTGATTTTTGTCTTGTATTGTAATCATGGATTTCCATATTCCTGTTTGTCACTTTTTTGTCTCTTTTCACTAATAATATTGATTGAAACATATATACTGAATAGATAGTCATAATATTAAACTTAATAAACAGGTTTTTACATGAAGTTCTGGGTCTTACTTTTGCCATAGTTCTTATTACTTTTTTCTGCGATACAAATACCCTTTTTATATTGTATTGGCTACACCCACAATACAATTCCATAAGATAGATGGGGATACACCAACCCAAAATATGCTATTTTTATTGCTTCGATGTCTAAATATTGAACTAATCTCCTTAGTAAATACAGACTAGATGTTATTTAACCACAGACATGATCTATTTGCTGATTCCACGAAAGTCTGTCATCTATATATATCCCCAGAAATTTACATTTTGAACAGGGTTTTAATTTCATTAATTACTTCAGCAGGTAAAGAATGTTTGTTGTCATATGTTAAACTTCTCCTGCACTTGCACCAAGTGTCAGGATCACTTGGTGCAAAGACAGAGCTGAGGATATTCATTTGTGGAAATGTTATGGAAAAAGATATCTCATACGTCTTTTTTCCTGTTTTCTAAATTTCCAACCTTTCCATTATCACCAAGCGATAATAATTTCATAATTTATTTCAACATTTGTCAGGCACATTTTATCACCTACCTTCTTACCATCTTCCAGTGCTATTTTTTACTTTTATTTTAATAATTTACTCAACTTGTATCACATTCTTTTCTGGACATGCACAATGAATTCTAATTTAGAAATTGTAAGATCAGGACCATAGGGTTCTTCTGCACATATTCAGCCATCAGCCTTGCTGTCACCATCCCCTAGACATGTGGGTGACATTTCTGTTTGTTACCGAATGCTTAAAAACCTGACAACTCCTCCCACTTCCATCCCACCACATGTACCAGTATAATTCATCTGACAATCATATTCATCCTCTTTTTCAGTATCACTGGCACAAGTTTCACAGTACTAGCTTAGAATTTCTGCATCATACCTTGTGTGTATCAAATGATGTAGCTGTCATGACACCATTAAGTGAAGTGTGGCCACGTTTCTGCGATGCAATCAAGACATGTACAAATATCACAACTTTCACTGTCATCACTTTCCTTGAGTGCTTCTACATCTACATCTACATCCATACTCTGCAAGCCACTTGACGGTGTGTGGCAGAGGGTACCTTGAGTACCTCTTGCGGTTCTCTCTTCTATTCCAGCCTCGTATTGTTCATGGAAAGAAGGATTGTCGGTATGCCTCTGTGTGGGCTGTAATCTCTCTGATTTTATCCTCATGGTCTCTTTTTTGAGATATATGTAGGAGGGAGCAATATACTGCTTGACTCCTTGGTGAAGGTATGTTCTTGAAACTTCAACAAAAGCCCGTACCGAGCTACTGAGCGTCTCTTCTGCAGAGTCTTCCACTGGAGTTTATCTATCATCTCCGTAATGCTTTCATGATTACTAAATGATCCTGTAATGAAGTGCGCTGCTCTCTGTTGGATCTTCTCTATCTCTTCTATCAACCCTATCTGGTACGGATCCCACACCGGTGAGCAGTGTTCAAGCAGTGGGCGAACAAATGTACTGTAACCTACTTCCTTTGTTTTCGGACTGCATTTCCTTAGGATTCTTCCAATGAATCTCAGTCTGGCATCTGCTTTACCGATGATACATTTTATGTGGTCATTCCATTTTAAATCACTCCTAATGCCTACTCCCATATAATTTATGGAATTAACTGCTTCCAGTTGCTGACCTGCTATATTGTAGCTAAATGATAAGGGATCTTTCTTTCTATGTATTCGAATCACATTACACTTGTCTACATTGAGATTCAATTGCCATTCCCTGCACCATGCGTCAATTCGCTGCAGATCTTCCTGCATTACACTACAATTTTCCATTGTTACAACCTCTCAATATACCACAGCATCATCTGCAAAAAGCCTCAGTGAACTTCTGATGTCATCCACAAGGTAATTTATGTATATTGTAAATAGTAACGGCACACCTGAAATCACTCTTACTTCGGAAGACTTCTCTCCATTGAGAATGACATGCTGCGTTCTGTTATCTAGGAACTCTTCAATCCAATCACACAATTGGTCTGATAGTCCATATGCTCTTACTTTGTTCATTAAACGACTTTGAGGAACTGTATCGAACGCCTTGCAGAAGTTGATTCCATCATTGAGATGTTACAAACTTCGGCAACAGCAGTTCCAATAGTTTTATGCAAGCTGAAAATTTTGCAGGTGGGTTTGGAATGTCAAATAATGCAGATGAGAGTTTGCCTGCCTCCATCTCTTTACCAGTAGACCTAAGCCCTTACACTAGCCTTATGTTATTCTCATACAAATTATTTTGCCATTTCTCACATCATTATTGTAGCAGCTGCACCACATTTTGTAAAGTTCAACTGCAGGTTCGACACAATCCCTTGTGAAGACACTGATTCTTTCCCAAGGATAAATCACCACCACATATTTTGCATGAAGTATTTTTGGAAGTGAAATCACAGAGCATGCTAAGGTTCACGACAATATTTCCATATGGGTATTCATCTCCATAAGCTGACTGTGAAGAAACTCCTTAAAGACACTGCAGTCTCTTTCTTGAGATGCTGATTATCTTTACATCTAACATTCTTGGTTCCTTTGAACCAGTAACCTCAATTGCTTTACATATTTATTTCCTCTGAATTTTAATTTAGATGAGAATTTCTTTATATGTGGAATTTTTATAAAAATGAGCAAAGCCAAAGAAAATATAATTTAATACTTACTTCTCTTGCAACTAACTTCACTAAGTTCAACACTTGACATAATTGGAACAATGAGTATCAATAATAAATACAGAGTAGGAAAACTTGACATGATAAAACAACGGAAGTAGGAAATAATGTACAAGGAATAATAGGAACCTGTGCATTATCTCTGCATGATGCAAAAAAAGAAGGCGTGGTTTTAAATGCCAAATTGCACAGAGTATCAGGAGAACGAATCATAACTCATGAAAAAAAATTTCATATTTATATGAAACAAAAACAGTTTTACACAGGAAATAATGGGCATTTCAAATACAGGAAAATCTAAAAATCAATTTATTGAGCCTGTGTGCCTTCTGTCTCTCATTTAAGTCCCCAGAGGTAGTCATTCACTCAAAATATGAAATACAAACACAGAAGAAAGACGGTTATGGCAAAGGGTACAGACCGTGTAGTTCAGAGCCACTTCTTTCCTCTTCTAAATAACCCAGTCTGTTACAAATGAAATTTGTCATTAAAATATATCACTTTTTCAAAACAACAGTTCATGGAATCAGTACTAGAAATAAGAATTATCTTCACAAGGATTTAAAGTCACTTACTCTTGTACAAAAAGGCGTGCATTATTCAGGAACACACATTTTCAATAACTTGCCAGCAGCCATAAAAAGCTTAACAACCAATGAAATTCAGTTTAAGAGAAGCCTAAAAGACTTATTGGTGGCCAACTCCTACTCCATTGATGAATTTCTCAGTAGAACCAACTGATTTTTGTGTGTGTGTGTGTGTGTGTGTGTGTGTGTGTGAGAGAGAGAGAGAGAGAGAGAGAGAGAGAGAGAGAGAGAGAGTTGTGTTCGCATGAATGTGTGTGTGCATATTGTCTATTTCAGAAGAAGGGTTTTGGTTGAAAGTTTACTTGTTTAGCAATCAGTGTTTCCACTACATGCTGAATAGCAATCTATCATTTTCATAATATTGTCATAACATCTCATTCACACTGACCAGCACGAAATATGCAACACTTAAATTTCTTACAAAAACTGAAATTTATTTTAAATTTATGACACTTTTTTGACATTAATCCACTATCTTTTGATGTAATATTGTGATATGGTCCCATTTAAGTGCCCGCAAATGAAAAAAGAAAGACAGTTACAAACAAATTTAACGAATTAAGCTAGAGATGCACACTTGATAGAAATTTTTAGTGAGCTCGTAAAGGTAATGCATATCTTTTTTGATGTTACACGCTTCACACTTTACTTCACAGACCTGAAAGAATCATGGAAGTGCTTTTCATGTCTTAAAAAGTGTGTATTGCCACCTCTTGCACCAATGATGGCACTCAACATTTCAGGCATACTCCTAATTAATGCAGTAATGTCCTGTTGATGAATCATATTCCATTCTTACAAGAGGGTGTTCTGCAGGTCCTGTAGGGTCTCTTGATGGTGCTGATGTGCTATTCCTAAATGTACTCAATAGGATTCAGATTAGGGCTTCAAGCAGGCCAACCTAGAACATGAATTACTGTTTCATCCAAGAACTCCAGTACAATTCTCACAACATGTGGGTATGCATTGTCACGAATTAGTGCAAAATCATCACCAATAAATGGAGAGAATGGCACAGCAAGCTCCAGAATGATCTCCTCAACATACCTATTTGTGGTAAGGCTCCCACACTCTAAGAAGACCAAATCCATCCTTGCAGCTGTATTGATTCCTGCCCACACCATCACTGTAACCACACTGAAAAGGCATCCTGGATGAGAATGTGCATTATCTTTCCCCTGTTCTTCAGATTCTCTCTCTTCCGTCAAGTGATCAGAGGCCAAATTATGACTCACCAGTGAACAACACTTGAACCCATTGTTGTACTGTCCACCCAAGATGTTCCCTTGCAAAATGTAGTCAAGCTGTGCAATGCTCTCTGGTGAGTTCTGGACATGTAGCAGGTCTTCTGGACTCAATATGTCTTCTTTCAGTCTTCTTTGTAAGAAGGGGTTATCTATCTTTGATGTCACTTTTCTTGGGCCTGTTCCTGGTCTCCTTGCAAAGCCTCCAGTGTCCTTGTACTTTTGTATGGTTCTGGAAATCATGAAAGATGTAGTCCTCAACACTTCTGCGACTTAATGCATGCTGTAGCTGTCTTCCTCCAAAACAGCTATCACAGCTTGTTGAGGGGTGACATGTTTACTCCAGAAAGCTGATTATGGCAATCACAGGAAGTTCCTAAAAACACGTGTGATTGAAAGGTGAACAATTCAGGGTACAGCAACAAGCCCTACAAGAGCAGAAAAACATTATTAGCGCCCATTCAGCGATGTGTTTTTTCCAGGCTGTATGGGAAACAAAACTTGAGGCTAGTGTAAAAAATGATCAGCACTTCATTGTTTGCTATCAATGCAACATCAGTAACACACTCCATCTAAAAAAATTGGTTGAAGTGCTTCACTTTAATTAAATAGAGAATTACACAATGATTACACATTATTTATTGGGTGTTGCATTATGTAAATCAGCAAATTTTTACAACTTCATATTATACAGCTGCAATGGTGACATGACCCAGACTTGCCTCCTCATCAATACTTCTTACAGAATCTCTCTCAAAATACTAACTTCATAATAACAGAGTAAAACAAAGATATTACATTTTAACAGTTAATAGGGTTTATTAATGCTGGTAAAATTCAGTTCTGATAATTTTTACGTAAAAAATGTTATTTAAATGACAAGACCATTATGCAAAAGATAAATTGTTTGTTAATTTTTGAATTTAGCTTTTATAATGGATTTTTAATAATTTGTGTTTGCCAGGAATAAGCTTATCTGTTGACATCCAATATAGAAAAAAAAGACTGACACTATATGAGGATATTAATAATTTCAGAAAAAAGTAAAAATATGAAGAAACATATTTTTCAAAATATAATAAATGAAATTAAAAAACTCTAAATGCATCCACAAACTCACACAGAGAAAATATTTCTTGGCATTTGTAAAAACCAAGAAATACTGTTAGAATAACAATAATATCAAGAGGTTCATCTGACGAAGCTGTATCATCATCCACTACCACAATGTCTTGAAATGTCTCTTAGAAAACTTACGATGACACACAATAACATTACGTCTCCCCATTGTAATTTTGTGTCCATTAATATTTTATACCTGAAATCAAGGGCTCTGACAACTGTTAATCAATAAGTCTTGCTGCCACTGATAAATGTGCCTTGCAAAGAGTAACACAGATTTTTTATGCTTTGATGTCCTTTCCTCTCATAATATCCATACACATGGTGATGAACATTTCCTTGTGGAATGAATCTAAGAGAATTAGTCATTATTGTGTCTTACTCTTTCTACTGGGTGTCCATAGCCTTGATCAGGGGCTCCTAACAAAATTTTCTCGAGAACCCCCTCACTGAATATGATTGGTACCTTGTCATATCACAGTATCAAGTACCTAAAAACGCAAATTAAGAGTCGTTTTATATGTTTTCTGTTTTTGGTACTTAGAAAAAACATTGACATATTCATTATTGAAAAAATATTGGGGGCCAAAACAAAAAAAATCTGTTATCATATGAAATATATTTAATATATTTTTTATTCTAATAGCATCCTGCAGACTCTTCTGGCATAGCTAGCAGATCCCTGTGGGTCTTCAGACCACCTGTTGGGAACCACTGGCTTAGATGAATCAACCCCTTCTTGCTCTGAATGCTGTTTTCCTTACAAAGTTTTATGAGGGTTCTTATGAATCTTCGAAGTGTCTGCAGTTTTCCAACTACCTTTGTTAGAGGCAATGGAGTGAAATCATTGTGTCTCTCCTTCTCAAAATATTTGTGCACCAAGCACATAAACTCATGTGTTTGACCATGTAAAACATGAGCTATTCACTAAACTTTCTGTTTAGCAACCACATTTTTATTCAAGCTTCTGCTGCAAACTGTAGACAATCAACAGGACAAAATAAATTTATTACACAGAAAAACATAGCACCCAATGAAAATAGTTCACAACTGTTTGATTGTTGGATATGAGCACTGTTTGCAGCTTGGTAGTAACTGCTTTAGAGTGCTTCGACAATGTTGCATAGAACTGAAGATGCAACTGAGCAAGTTCTCTTCTTGGTAGGAGCCTTGTAAACAGCTAGAAGTCAAATACTTTGTTACTCTGCTCCAGTTATAGAAACAGGCTTTGATTTCCATTCCATTAACACTGTTGGAAGATAATTGTATATTTTGATTCTCATATACTTTGCACTCTTTGCGTATAATTTTGTGTTGTGTGGTGTAATATGCAAGTGAATTTTGTTTCTTGTGCCATAGGAGTGGTGATCAAGGTGATTGTTTAGAGACACTAAATGCTGTGATGTGAAACAAATCAAATTCATTATGTATAGATATGCCAAAGACATAATTTTAAGATGTTTGAAATGGGGCATACAGTATTCATACTTCTTTTGAAAAGAGGGTGTCATTCCTGCCTGCTGCTGTCTTTTAAAAATGGTAAGTGATTCAGAGCTATTTCACCAGAAATAACAGACTCAAACATGGTGTGATACACAAGCTTTCCAGCATCTGTAGTAGTTACATCTCTTACTGACTTACTGGCCACAGTAACAACTCTTCGAGACATACCATGTTTATATAATATTCTTAAGGATTTCACACTCCTGAACATTTCTTCAAATTTTTCTTTCTTCTAATTCCTCAAATTGTTTCCTAATACAATCCTCCCTTGCCTGGTCAGCTAACTTTCTTAATTGATTGTTTAGTTTTCTGTACTGTCTTCAGCCATTTTCTGAAGTGCCATTTTTCAATTTCCTGCATTCCTCCATTTCACCCAACATACTTCCTGTTATCCACTCTTTCTTATTTCTTGTTCTTTTCACTAATCCAATTTCTATTGCTAACCTATCCATAACAGTATTGATAATGGTATTACATTCTTCAGTGACTTCTGCACTTCTTCTTACATGTTCCAATTGATTATTGAGATAGTGACTGTACTCTTTCTGAAAATTCTCATTCTCCAAACTCCCAACATCCCATTCTTTATCTGTTGTCTTCCCTTAGTATGCTTTAATGTTGTCCTAATATCTGCTATGAGTATATTAGGCTCTGTATCAGTATCTGCTCCTGGAAGGTTTTTTGCCATCTTAAAGCTGTTTCTGAACCTCTGGTTGATTATGACAAAAGCTATTTGATACCTAGCGCTACCAGCTAGAGCTTTCTCCAAATATAATCTTTGTTGAAGGTATTTGTATTTGGCAGATCATTAATGTAAAATAAAATAATGAGTGCACCAAAGCTCATGGTCTAGGGGATGTCACACTTTACATTCACTCATACATTCTGAATGTATTATTAAACCTGCTCACATTAAGAGTTCTTTGTTTCCTGTCATGTAATTAAGATTCTAGCCTAACAAAAAGTTTGTCTTTGATGTTACAGTGAGGAACCTTTCAAAATGTGTACTGTGATCTAAACAGTCAGATGCTCTAGCAAGATCTCAGAATATCCTCAACAGATACCTTCTGAAATTTATTCAACCTATTATTTTGTTAGTGAAATAAAATATAGCTCTCTCTGTGAAACAGCCTTAAAGCTGAGCTTTGTAGGTGTCAGTAAACTAATATGTATAACGTGCCTACAAATCCAATCAGACCTTATTTACTCGGACAGCTTTGAGAACACTTGCAGTAGAGAGATGGTCATTTAGTTGGAAATTACTTGCACATGTCTACTTTTGTGGATTGGCGTTGTTAACATTGAGCCTTTTGATGTACTTGCCACACTGGCTCATAAGATTTTTCAGTTATGTCAAGTGAATTTTGCTTTCAACACAACATGTGACTGATTTTGCCTACAACTGGTTTTAAAACCCTACTTAATACATCATTTTACCCAGAGGATTGGATATTTTCCACTGATGTCAATTTCCTTAGGAGTTGCACTTTTGCAACATGGAGCTAGATCAACTGCTTCAGGTGGATACTTTGTTAGGTATAGGCTTGGTTCCTGTTGATGGTTTGGTAGGTGGAACTTCACAATCCATGGCCTCCAACTCAGTAGGAAAGGAAAAGGTAAATAGGCTGTGATGATAACAAAATTTTTGAAGGGGGGAACTGGAATTCATGGGACTACCTCATTTTTAGGGTAAGATCAGTATCAAATGATTCAATATTGAATGAAATTAAGCTTAATGAAAAACTCAAGACAGGTAAGTACTAGAGACTTTAAAATATTATGTGAGTCTCATAAAAATACAGTGAAAAATAATTTTAGTATGTCACAAACTTATCATAACAGCACAATGAAAAATAATAGTAATATATCACATCAGAATATCAGGGGATTGAAAAACAAAATAAATGAGTTTCTTGTTTGCTATGAAGATTTGGAAACTGAGAGTGGAACAGATGTACTATGCCAGTCTGAACATCATATAGTCACAGATATGGAAAAGGTAAGTGTAAGTGGATATAAACTTTCAGCACATGTAAATAGAGATAGTATGGAGAGGGGGTCAAGATTTATCGTAGTGTGAAAAATTGAGAAATTAAATATTTCATGTAGACCAACATACAGAAGCATGTGTATCTGAGCTTAAACTAATTCATGATTCTTTTAAAATTTTAGGTGTGTGTAAGTCCCTATTGGGAAATTTTAAGCTATTTTTGAAAAAAAAAAAAACAGGATTCTTTGTTGTGCTATCTGTCAGATAGAGGGAAGCAAATCATTGTTTGTGGGGATTTGAATGTAGATTTTCTGAATGAGTCCGATAGAAAATCTTCACCTAGAAGTATTACTTGGTTCTTTCAATTCGACACCAGTTATTGATTTTCCTATTGAGTGGTACAGGAAAGCAGCACACTGATAGATAATGTTTCTATAGCCCAAGATAAATTTAATAAAATAAAAACTTTTCCTGTTATGAATGGTCACTCTGATAATGATGCACAGCTAGTTACATATATGATGTAGCTCCATATAGTAATGCAAAAGAACCTTTCTACACAATGCATTAAATTAACAAATTAACAATTGCAAATTGTAGTGAAAGCTTGAAGCAGTTAGACTGGGATAAGGTGTGCAGGGAACCAGGGCTAATTTAAAATTTAACACATTTCAAGATACCTTTGTGAGTATATTTGAAAACATTTTCCCTAAGAAACAGTGAAATAGAATTGTAAGAAAACATCTAAAAAGCCATGGCTTACTAAAGGGATAAAAATGTCTTGTGAACAGAAAAGGGAAATATATCTTATAGCTGGAAGGAGTAATGATCCAGAAACAGTGAAACATTAAAAAACTACTGCATTGTATTAAAAAAAGTTATTAACAAGTCCAGAAGTATATGTATTACATCTGAGATTAGCACCTCTGATAATAACATTTAAACAATTTGGAATATTGTTAAAGGGAGAACAGGGCAACCAAGAGCATAAGAAGACTGTATTTCTATCAAACTCAATGAAAAGTTTGCTAACAAAAAGTCCAAAATAGAAAACATCTTTATTAATCATTTTTTAAGTGTTGTAGAGAAAATAGGACCCAGCCATTCATTAGAAAATGCAAGGCAGTTTATGGAAGTGGCAATATGTGTGCAATTTGATACACTAATAATTCAACACATCTCTCCTACTGAAATTAGTGAAATAATAAATTCACTCAAAAGTAAAAGCTCACATGGAAATGATGGCATCTCCAACACGGTATGTAAAGCTTGTTCCCAATAGATAAAGTGGCAATCACATTACTCAGCCACATATGTAGCAGCTCACTGAAACAGGGTATTTTTCCAGATAGACTGAAATATGCTACTGTTAAACCATTGTAAAAAAGGAATAGGTCTGTTGCCATCAACTACCACCTAATCTCACTTCTGACAGCTTTATCCAAAATTCTTGAAAAAGTAATGTATTCAAGAGTAGCATCACATATTTATAAAAATAAAGTACTAACAAAGTACTAACAAAATGTCGGTTTGGTTTTCACAAAGGCTTTTCAACAGAAAATGCAGTATATGGTTTCACTCATCAAACATTAAAAGCTCCTAACAACCGAACTTCACCAATTGGGATATTTCATGATCTCACAAAGGTTTTTTTCCTGTGTGAATTCTTCAAGTTAAGCTCAAGTATTGTGGTGTGAGTGGGACAGTGCACAAATGGTTTAATTCTTACATAACTGAGAGAATGCAGAAGGTTGAAATTAAAAGTACAGATAGTTTTCAAAAATCAGCAGAGTCCTCTGACTGGGAAGAATGCTGTCCCACAGGGTTCAGTCTTATGTACCTTACTGTTCTCAAACAATGGAAAATCCAGGATGGAATGTAACAATACCAGCAAAAAATAAACTAGCTTTGCATCTTCATAAACTATGTAGAGCAGTATGTCATTAGTATATGTTAAGAACAGTAACAATACCAGAGAAGGAAAGTTGCTACTCACCATGTAGCGGAGATGCTGAGTCGTGATAGGCACAATAAAAAGATTCACACACTCATAGCTTTCAGCCATTAAGCCTTTGTCAGCAGTAGACACACACACACACACACACACACACACACATACACACACATATTCACGCAATGCAACTTGCACACACGTCTGCAGTCTCAGAGAGCTGAAACTACACTCAGCTCTCTGAGACTGCAGACGTGTGTGCAAGTTGCATTTGTGTGTGTGTGTGTGTGTGTGGGTGTGTGTGTGTCTACTGCTGACAAAAGCTTATTGTCTGAAAGCTATGAGTGTGTGAATCTTTTTATTGTGTCTATCGCGACTCAGCATCTCCTCTATATAAAGAGTAGCAACTTCCCTTCTCTGGTTTTGTTATTGTTCTTAACATATACTAATGACATAGCACTCTACATAGTTTATGAAGGTGCAAAGCTAGTTCCTTTTTTGCTGATTATACAAGTATAATAACCACACCCAACAAACAATCAGCTGAGGAAACTACAAATAATGTCTTTCAGAAAATTGTTGGACTCTAGCTAAATGTTGAGAATACACAGCACATACAATTCTGTACAGCAAGTGGCATAACACCATTGCTAAATATAGACTTTGAACAGAAGTCTGTTGCCAAAGCAGAATATTCAAAATTTCTGGGTGTGTGCAATGATGAGAAATTGAATTTGAAGAAACACATTGATGATCTGCAGAAACGGTTAAGCTCAGCTACTTATGCTAGTAGGGTTATTACAAAGTTTGGTGATAAATATATCAGTAAATTAGCCTACTACACCTAGTTTCATTCACTGCTTTCATATGGCATCATATTTCGGGGTAATTCATCATTAAGAGAAAAAGTATTCATTCCACAAACTGTGTAATCATAATAATAGCTGGAGCTCACCCAAGATCACCTTGCAGACATTTATTTAAGGAAATCAGGATATTAACAGTACCTTCACAATACGTACATTCACTTACGAAATTTGTTGTTAATAATCCATCACAATTCAAAAATAATAGCAAAGTGCATAGCTACAACACTATAAGAAATGATGACTATTCACTATTCTGGGTTAAATCTGACTTCAGCACAGAAAGGAGTGAATAATGCTGTCACAAAAATCTTTGCTCATTTGCCAAATAGCATTAACAATCTGACAGAGAGCCAACCAACATTTAAAAACAAATTAAAACAGTTTCTGAATTACAACTCTTCCTACTCAGTATATGAACTTTTAGATACGAAGTAGTAGCTGTAAAGAAATAAAATAATTATATTGTGTAAAGAAAACTTATGTATAACTGACACATTCTACATCATTACAAAATGTCATATTCATTATCTGTGGAACAAGTATTAATGCAACATAATGTTCAAGTGAAGTTCTTCGTTTGATGTGTTCCTCATGTGATTAATGAGATCTGTGGCTTCTGTGGGAGACTGCTTATAGAGATTTTCTGTATATTTTTTTAGTTATAGTCACAAAAAAATTAACTGAATTGTGTGATTGCCACTTTATGAGCATTTTGATATGTCCCATTACCAGAAAAGTGTGATACCCCTACCTGTTCTGACTTGTGTTCCTAATTGTCCCATAATTTTTGATGTTCCATATGGTTTTTACTTTATCATTTGATGTGCTGTTTTTCTTTGTATAGAATAAGTGCTTTTGGCCTACCCTGTAACACATTCAAGAGTTTATAGTATTTCCTGTAATGTAATTTCACTGATAAGTTTGTGATAGCAGATGCCTGTTTTGTCACATGATATTTTAATTCCAGTTGTTAACCACTCATTCCTCCCACTTGGAGTTGGTATGATTTTAATCTGTCTTTGGTGGGATGCTGACTTCAAAGTGTTTGAGAAATATATTTATGAGTTAATAAAATTTCTTATTCACTGCATCAGCATGGTAATCGAGTACAGCAGCGACTATATAATAAAAGTAAGGAGGAAGCAGCTTTATTAGAGTTCAGCTTTCTATCTAACATTTTGGATTAAATTTAGGTGGCATAAGTAATAATAACATTAAATAGTATAATGATAGTTCATTATTCATGCAGTAGACAGGTCAAGTTTCTATGATGTCTTTATCTCATATTAATGTATACTTTGAGTCATTCCACATTTCTGAAGGTTCTGCTTCTTGATGGGATCTGTCTAACATGACGAATTAATTAATTAATATTCTGATCTTTGTCTCATACTTTTCTAATTAGTACAACTGGTACTACTACTATACTCTTATGATGAATTTGCTTTGTATGATACAAGTAGTTAGACTATAGTTGATTACAATACGCAACAACAAAAAACTTCTTTCATTTAGAAGAACAATGCTCACAGTGTCTGGAGAAGAACTCGTCCATAAATCCATGGTGCTAAACTGTTCGTTTTGACCCTGTGCCCATTACACATGTTGTACAAATGGAGATGATGTCTTAATTACTGACGACGCCTTTGGCATAATTGTTTTATTATTCTCCATTGCATGATGTAATTTTAGAAGTTTTACTTCTGATGAAGGTATATTTATATGTACCGAAACCTTGGTCAAGAATTTTAATAAAAAAAAAAAAAAAATTATCCTGCAACTGTTTTTGGCTGTCATCCTTTTATTGTGAAGAATTTTAACAGTTGCTGCTGCAGTCATGTTTAAAATCTTGAGATATTTGTTCTGTGCGCAAGTGGGCTATCTTTGAGGAGAGGGCTTTGGGGCAGTATGTTGGACGCTAACGGCAGTTAGCCTCCGGACTTGTATCTGTGTAGAAGCTAAGTGTGAATAAATCTGTATCTGAGTGAATTCTAGTTGTTTACCTACAACATATCACATTTCCTCACTGGTGACCCCGTTTTTGTGTAATACGCAGCCGAGTTCCCGCCCGAAGGTTATTTACGCGCCTACCGCGGCGGGTTTCTCCGCGATCGCGAGGGCCTTTGTTCAGCTCCAGACAATGGCCTTTCAGCATTCATCGCCACCCGGATTCCAGCAACATCTCTCCAGCACTCCTGCCGTCGTAGTGGACATGCCGCAAGAATCTTCGGAATCCTTCAGCCAGAACATGCAGTGGAATTCATCGAGTGCCGCCAGTTTCTTCCAACTGCCAACGGTCGTGGACTCTGGCTTTGTTAGCCTGGACCTTCCCACGTGTTCTCAACACAGTGTTGGTCAGAACATTCCTACTCCTGTGTTGAACACACAATTCAATACAGTTCGTGGCATCGAACAAGGTTTTGCTACTTTGGAAAATCCAGTAGTAAATTCAAACTCGAATCAGCTCCCGCCACGTGTGTATCCTTCCGCGCCGGCTAGTCAACAGGTGTTCAATGCTCGCCAAACAGCAAATATCACACCGAGTGTGCATCCTAGTGGACGTGTGTGGGATCCTTGTGTTGCTTCTAATCAGGTCAACAATTCTGTGCTAGACAGTAATTACTCCGACATCTACAACCTGCCCCACCACTCATGGTCGAGTGAATACTGTGTGCATAACGGACATTCACCGGCGTACTTAAGGACTTGTGGCTTCTCTCCAAGCTACCACGTCAATGAGAATGCACATTTTGACTATGATCCTCATACCGTTCGAGCGTCCGTCGCTTCTCAGCCGCCCCCCCCCCCCCCCCCCCCGGCGTCAAGTGAATTTCGCGATTCCCGCATTACGGGACGCCAATAATACGGACTCGCAATATTCTGCATGCTCTACTTCCGTCTGAAGTAATAGGCGCACCTCCGCAGTGACTGCAATGCCGAATCTGCTGAAATTACCAGACTTCAAACCCGCTCTCCCGGAGTTCTGGTTTAACCTGGTTGAGCAAACATTCAATGTCTGCGCTTTGGACAACGACACACGCTTCGCCTGCCTCATGAACCATCTTCACGACCACGTCGATTTAATTTACGATCTGGTCAAAGCACCCCCCCCCCTAGCAGGGAAGTATGCTGTGGCGAAACAGACGATACTGGAGTGCGTCTCTAAAACCAGGAGAGAAAATGTGCAACAGCTTATCTACGAAGAGCGTCTCGGCGACAGGTCTCCATCCCAGCTGTGGTGGTGCATCCGTCTTCTCGTCGATGAGCAAGTTATGCCTGATGACATGCTTGTAGAAATCTGGACTGAAAAGCTGCCTTTGCCTGTCCAGACTGCAATCTCTGCGTATGAAGATAGGCCAGTAAATGAACGTTTACGCGCTGCCGACAGAGCATACTCCGCCAGGCAACGTGAGCTCCTTGCACTGCATTCTGGACGTGACCACACTAAGATGCTTTCTGACGCCACGCCCTTGTCTGGTGCTGCTAATAACAAGTTTGTTAAACTAGCCGCCCTGCCTGCACCTTCAACTCCCCGCAACGACAGTGCATCGGCCTCTGTGGAAGACTCTGGGGCACATACTCCGTCACCTAGCAACTACCCACAGGAGCACAGGCCCGCCCAACCTTACTGTTTCTTCCACGTGAGATTCGGGGAGCAAGCTCGCAAATGCCAGTCACCGTGTTCTTACCCAAACTCCAACCGCAGGTAGGCTACAGTGCCACCTCCTGCGATGTAAACAACGGGCACCATCCCACGTTGCACTCCGTTTCGGATAATAACAATAAGTGTGGTCGAGTCTATGTTCGCGATTTACGATCAGGTGTATGTTTACTGGTAGACACTGGCGCAGACGTCTCTTTGCTGCCGGTTCGCTTAGCAACCAATAAAGTGCAACCACACAAAACAGTACTTCATGCAGTGAACTTGTCTACCCTACAGTGTTCGGGTTCCACTTTGTATACAGTCAAACTTTCGCCCGAGTGCAAGCTGGAGTGGACGTTTCTAGTGTCAACAATTGAAGAACCTATTCTCGGAATTGATTTCCTCAAGCACTATCAGTTGCCACTAGATTTTGTGCAAAATACTGTGTTTTACCCCTCCCTTAAGAAACATATTACTTTCGCTTCGCCGAGTGACAGTTCGGCTAACACCAAACATGTGTGCTGTGCTAAGAAGTGTGTAAACCTATCCTTGGAGCTGCAATCTTGGACAAACAAGTGGCTAGTGGAGTGCGCCAAGTCTTCGAAGTTGCAGATGGAACGTAAGGAAATGCTGCTGCATCTCTGCGACATACACCACGAGTTGGCCTCCACACAACAATGCCTCACGGCACTACAAGCAGACGACTCGTCGGCTACAGACAAGGTCAGTCCGTGCCAATCTGGTGTTCCCGTGCCCGCGCACGTTAACGACAATGTTGTGAACTCTGTAAACTGTGTCAGCACCCCCTTTTGTAATGATAGGGTATGCCCGAGTGCTCATGCTCCTTGCGTTCCGAATGGACAATTAACTTGCCAAGCTCGTGGCAATGAACTGCGGCCATCTGCTGTCCGGACACGCCCACTCGTGCCTACAGTGCTCGTAGCGGCACGGCCCGCTACCAAGAACCAGTGTACCAACCTCGCCCATGTTAACACGTGTGCGGCCTTTACGCAGCCTACGAGTGGGTGGCACACCTGTACTTCCGTGCCCTCAGCGCCACAGCTTGGCCCGTCCGCCACTGCCTGCTCCGCTTCACGGACATCTGACGGTCGTGCCGCGCCACGTATTGCAGTAGTCACTAATGCCACAGTTCATCGGTTACGTCTAACCGATGGGCCGCCCATATCGCAACTCCCACGCCGCCTCAAGCCGGAATTTATGAAAATTGCAAAAGAACAATTGGACGATCTGTTACAAAAGGGAATAATTGAACCTTCTTCCAGTTTCTGGGCTAGTCCTATCCTATTTGACCAAAAGAAAGATGGTACTTGGCGTATGGTCGTAGACTATAGGCGTTTAAATGCCCGCACCATCATTGATAAATATCCGGTTCCACACATTGCAGACTTCAATCATGCGCTCGCAGGTGCAAAGTACTTCTCTGTTTTGGACTGTAAGCACGCATTTCATCAGATTCCTATGGCTCCGGAGGACATTGAAAAGACTGCCATAACCACTCCCTTTGGCTGTTCCAATACAAATTTATGCCGTTTGGGTTGAAAAACGCCCCCAAAATGTGGCAGCGTTTCATCAATCAAACTTTATCCCATCTAGACTTTTGTTTCATATACATGGACGACATTTTGGTTTTTGCTTCTACTTTAGAACAGAGTGAGGAGCGTGTTCAAGTCGTGACGGATATTTTAGCAGCCGCTGGTATTGAACTGAACAATAAAAAGACTCAATTGCACCAGTCATCCGTCACATTCCTAAGTTATGTTGTGTCATCGGACGGTCTGACACCACCACAGGACAAGTTCAAGCCTGTTCTCGAGATGCTACGCCCTCAGACCTATAGGGAATTACGCAGGTTCATCGGAACAGTTAATTATTACCGGAAACATTTGCCAGCCACTTCTGCGGTGCAGGCTCCTCTCACAGATGTTCTCGCTGGCCCACAAACTTCTGGCACCCGCCAGGTACCATGGACACCAGACATGGACAAGGCATTTAATGAACTGAAACAGCTGTTGACCTCCGCTGTCACTATTGCTCACCCACGGGCGGACGCCACAATGTTTATCACTACTGATGCTAGTGACAATGCTATCGGCGCAGTACTGAGTCAGACATACAACGATGTTATGACCCCCCTGTAGTTTTTCTCAAAAAAGCTAAACAACGCGCAGAAGAAATACTCAGCATTCGACAGAGAATTACTTGCAGTTTACGAGGTCATAAGACACTTCAGAACTGATGTTGAGGGATGAGATTTCTATGTGCTCACTGATCACAAGCCGTTGGTTCCTGCCACAAAAAATCCTGCGGCTGATCCACCCCCACGACGCTTTCGTCACATCGATTACATCTTGCAATTTACAAATGACATTCGCTACATCCGAGGAGCGGACAATGTGGTCGCTGATTTTCTCTCGCGTGTTGGTGCTGTCACAACCTTAATTGACTTAACGGACCTACCTCGGTTGCAATCGGCAGACCCCGATACCATGCAGTTAATTTCAGACCACAGCTCATCTCTCCAACCGGTACGCTCTACTTTCCCTGGCATATCTGACTTAGGGTGGTGTGATGAATCGACTGGTACATTGCGGCCATTCATTCCTAAGCCCCTTCAACGCCAGGTCTTTGATAAACTACACACATTAGCACACCCTGGTGTCAAAGCTTCCACCCGTCTGGTAAGTGAACGGTTTGTCTGGAGAGACATGTGCCGTGACTGTCAGTCTTGGGCAAGGGCATGCATGGTGTGTCAACAGAACAACGTTTCCAGGCACACTTCTCCACCCCTTGGCTGTTTTGCCCAACCGCCAGGCCGGTTTCACCATGTTCATGTCGACCTCATAGGCCCTTTGCCCCCCTCCGAGGGTTTCCGTTACTTGTTTACAGCTATTGACAGGATGACTCGGTGGGTTGAGGCTGTGCCTATTCTGAACATTACCTCCGAGACAGTAAGTCGAGCATTCTTAGATTTGTGGATCTCTAGATTTGGCTCACCTGTTTACCTCACCACTGACCAGGGGCGACAATTCGAGTCTTCAGTTTTCTCTGACTTATGTAAAATGTGTGGTATTGTCACAATTCATACTTCTGCATACCACCCCCAAAGCAATGGGCTTGTCGAGCAATGGCATCGCACCTTAAAGTCTGCCCTGCGTTGCCATGACTCACTATGGACAGAGGCACTGCCCTTCGTGCTCCTTGGCCTTCGTGCGACTTTCAAGGAAGACCTCAAGGGTTCCGTAGCAGAGTTTGTGTATGGCCAACCTCTGGTTTTGCCTGGAGAATTAGTCACTCTGACCCCACTTCCACGGCCCTCTGAACTCCCTTCACTTCTCGAGCGGGTGCGCTTGCACTGCAGCAAAATTCTGCCGCCACCTCTGGCTGCTCATACACCTCTGCGCGTGTACGTACCGCGTACGCTAGACTCTTGTGAGTACGTGTTTCTCAGAGACGACTCAGTCAAAGCCCTGCTTCAGTCGCCCTACACAGGTCCTTACAACGTCGTCAAACGCTCTGAGAATAACATGGATCTCCTCATAAAAGACTCTGTAACCACGGTCTCACTCAACCGAGTGAAACCAGCTTTCATTGAGCCTCAGGTGAACCTCCCTGATTCTGCCCCTATTTCTCCCACTCCTGCTTCGAGCGGCCATCCATCTTCCCACACCATGCATTCGGGTATTGATTCTCCACAGCGTGCTTCTCTGCCGAGCACTGCTCCTTCTCCGCGTTCATCTAATTCGAGTGGCCAATCTTTTCGGGGCTTCACTCCTCACAGCCCTCGCAGTCGAACTGCCAACCACTCGGATTCTACCATTGTGTTACCATCTTCGTGTGACAGCTCTTTGTCATGCCGTTCAATCCACACTGGCTTCTCGTTGCCTTTGGTCACGCTCCCTCGTCTGTCAGCTTATCGCCCGAGGTTGTCTCCTGCGCAGTCCAGTGCACCTGCCACCCCCCTCTTAGCAGATGCTTCCCCCTGCCATGGCTTTCCCACACCTTCCTGCCTCCCTACCATTGCTCGTACAGGTGCCATCCAAGAATTCACAACACATGTGCACCCTGATGACATACATAAATTATCTGTTGTCGGAGATGGCGATACGGTGTGTGTGGTACTCGCGTGTGACAATACTGAGGGAGGAAGTGCAGAATCTCGTGTGGTGCGCTGCTTTAAATTGAGCAGAAGTGCTGCGTGTGGCAATTTGCGTGCCTTTGTTAGGCCTTCTGGCAAGGTGATTCTCCATCTGCCGGCTGACGAAGTGCTACACCTCCACTCCAGGACGGGACGTCGTCTTCCGCCGCCGGCTTCGCTTGCTGACTTCACCATCGACGTATCGGGTTTCACCCCCCGGTCTCCTACCAGTCGACCGCTTCCGCCTGACACAGAAGAACTGTGCGTTACCTTCCTAACTTCTCATCCCCCCATTCACAGGGACGTACTCCATACTGGGCGGGGGGGGGGGGGGCTATGTGGCGTAGAGCTCCATAAATATCGATATTTGTTCTGTGCGCAAGTGGGCTATCTTTGAGGAGAGGGCTTTGGGGCAGTATGTTGGACGCTAACGGCAATTAGCCTCCGGACTTGTATCTGTGTAGAAGCTAAGTGTGAATAAATCTGTATCTGAGTGAATTCTAGTTGTTTACCTACAACATACGATATTCCCTCACAGGTAAAATTTTGTCCAAGACTGTAACAAAGTTTTTACAGAAAAAAATTTAACGTTCAACAGTGGTAGATTCACATTCTTGGGGTCAACAGGAAGAGCATACATCATATCCTTCTGTCCAGGCAGTACCTCATTCTCAGCAGCCCAGTTTATTCAGAAATACAGTTTTCTTTTCTGTTCCTGCTGTCCCACTTACAAAGAAGAAAGGCATGCCTTGTGCAGCCAAGCTGACTGTTAAGAGGGTTTATGATTACATTGAGATCTCCACTTATATGCCATTTTCATTACTCATAATGGATAAATTTGAGTAGCAATTTAAAGTTATTGCATATCTTTTTCAGGTTAACTGCACAAGCAGTCAGAACACAAGAAAATTTGTTCCTGTTGTGGAGAAGTATTGCTTTCAGACAAGTAGTCTGGAAACTATGAACAAGCAACACTCATCTACACTGATGTCATGGCAGAGTGTCTCCATAATGGAGAAATTACAAAAACTGTCATCTTTCTTTCAGAATTTTATCCAGAAAGAAACAGCATGGGGTCACAATCAACAATCATTTTGGAATCAGAAAAAAGCAGATTCCATTCTTTGAATATAAAAACTAAAAGCACAGCATACTACTTCAATAAATTTGAACAACAAGTGAGATTGTTACATACCCCTGAGGCAAAAACTGCAGCTTATTAGAGCTGCACTGGCCTTGAAATCTTGGATCTGCATCCACATCTCCTTCACTGTCTTCTGAGTGTTCACCACTGTATTTGTCTTCACTATCTGTCACTTTCTCAGGAAGCACTGGCACTCTTCACTGTGATGTACAGCCCTTGTACTGATGTTAAATTAGGACTTTGCTCGGTTCTCCACATTCTCACAATGAATTCCTTTCATTTTTGTCAAACTAAAATAGCAGTCCACTGTGTGGTCTGTTGTTGCCCTCCAAATAAGAGGAATAGCAAAGGATGTGTGATGTGAATCATTTAACCAGTCTATCAGGAGTGTAGCACATGGTTGGTAAACATCACATGTTGGGTCCCATATTTTGGTTTGCCACCATACATCTAAAACAGTTTATAGTACTTCTTTTCAAGAGGATTAACTCCACAGATATAACAAAAAGAATTTCTGTTATTCATACAGGTAGGATGCACTTTTTTTTAATTAACACAAAACACAGACTGCAAACCTCTACAAACATAAAACAACAAGCAGTCACTCCTAACAAATGTCAGAATGCTCAGTGTTGGGATGCAAATGGCAATGAACACAATGTGATTCCACTAGTTCGAGCATGACTTGTCAGCAGTGCTGCCAAACCACTTAATTTTCTTGAGGTATATCTTAGAACTGAGGGGCATGTGTGGTAATTCCATGTACATATTTTCATTATTTTTCAACACTTAAGTTTGTGGGTTATTTTAGTTATTTTGCTGAAAAATAACCACTAACAGCATTTCAAGGATTTTCATAACATACAGGCAAGAGCATCACAAGAAAACTGAGAACAATAACCAGGATCTGATTTCATTTTAGAATTCAACACCCACAACTTAAATTGTTGTTACTGCTGTTGTGGTCTTCAGTCCAAAAACTGGTTTGATGCACTCTCCATGTTACTCTACCTTTGTGAAACCGCTTCACCTCTGAATAACTACTGCAACCTACATATTTCTGAACCTGCTTACTGTATTCCTCTCTTTGTCTCCCTCTATCATTTTTACCGGGGGGGAAACTGAGGCATTTGTCTCGCTCTCTTGCGTAGCTTCGCCTGTGGGGGCCGGGAGGTATTACTACGTCCGGCCGCCGTTTGGTGGTGACATTTGCTTCTCGTGTCGCAGCTCGTTCTGAGCATTTCGAACGAGCTGCGACACGAGAAGCAAATGTCACCACCAAACGGCGGCCGGACGTAGTAATACCTCCCGGTCCCCACAGGCGAAGCTACGCAAGAGAGCGAGACAAATGCCTCAGTTTCCCCCCCGGTAAAAATGATAGAGGGAGACAAAGAGAGGAATACAGTAAGCAGGTTCAGTCATAGCCATCCAGAAACCAGGGAAAACAGGAGAGAATGCTAAAGATTATAGACCGATATCTTTATTGTGCACCACTTACAAGCTGTTTGAACGAGTCACAGAAGAGCTGGAGTCTACTGAGGAAACTCGGCGGAGCACAATTCAAGGGACGGAACATCAATAATAAAATGACCCCTAACAAGATATGCTCTTCTATACTACAAACATCCAGAATCCATGCCTCCGCCTCGAAGAAAAAAGAACTGCACCAACTGATGAACGAAGAGCTAGATGCATGCGAGGAGGAAGCAGGTTTAGCGAACTGGGTAACACAAGAAGAGATAAATATAGCACTAAAGAAAATGACACCTGGTAAAGCAGCTGGCTGTGACGGCCTTCTTCCAGAATTCTTGAAGAACCTCGGGCCAAAGGGAAGAGCATGGCTGTCTTCTCTTTTCTCTAATATCATAGATACCAGCCGGTTACCAAAGCAATGGAAAAACGCACAAGTCATAGCCATCCAGAAACCAGGGAAAACAGGAGAGAATGCTAAAGATTATAGACCGATATCTTTATTGTGCACCACTTACAAGCTGTTTGAACGAGTCATCCTAGGCAGAATAGAAAGTAAAATAGAAGCTGCTCTTCCCCCAGAGCAAGGCGGTTTTCGAAAAGGAAGAGATTGTTGCGACCAAGTTCTCGCCCTAACCACTTTCATTGAAAGAGGTTACCAAAACAAAAAGAAAACGGGCATGGTATTATTAGATCTCACCTCAGCATACGACACCGTATGGACAAAAGGGATACTGTATAAACTGTCAAAAGTCGCGAAATGCAAGAAGATCATAGATTTAGTCAGAAATATGTTGATAAACAGGAGATTCAAGGTCTCTCTGAATGGGAAAACAAGCAGCTACAGGACACTACAAAATGGTCTCCCCCAAGGGTCTGTGCTGGCTCCATGCCTTTTCAATTTATACATAGCGGACATCCCAAACCTGGAATCTCGTTCTTTTATGTATGCAGATGACATCGCTATCGCGGCTCATGCCAACACTTTCGAAGAACTGGAAGAAATTTTAAACAGGGATCTGGAACGACTACAACAATATTATGACAACTGGTACCTCAAAGTAAATCCGACTAAATCCGTGGCATCAATAATGCACTTGTGTAACAAAGATGCAAATCGTGAGCTAAAAGTGCAAATAAAAGGTAAATTGTTGAAAAACGATAGAACGCCAAAATATCTGGGTGTTAAGCTAGATCGCACTCTCACATATAAGAGCCACCTGTACGAAGTCGCCCAAAAAATGAAAACAAGAAACAACATCATAATGAAACTGGCAGGAACAACCTGGGGATGTTCCACTGAAACTCTACGCACATCAGCACTGGCACTTCTGTATAGTGTAGCGGAATATTGCGCACCCGTCTGGGCCCGCAGTAGGCATGTCAGATATATTGATGTGCAACTTAACGAGACAATGAGGCTCATAACAGGAACAGTAAGACCCACCCCGAAACCTTGGCTGCCCGTCCTTGCCAATATCGAACCACCCTCGATTAGACGTGAAAGAGCAATCCAGAGGTACAAAGAAAAGTTCAGGGACCTACCTCCTCCCCCTGACAGATTGATGTCAAGAAATCCCTTCTGGAAAGAACTCAAACAACAGATTGATATCGATAACCTGTGGAAACAGCAATGGCAGGAAAGCAAAGTGAATAACAGTTTCCTTATTGAGGACCCATCTCAACGAGTTCCAGGCTTCCAACTCCAACGTAGAGTGTGGGTAACTCTAAATCGTCTGCGGACAGGTGTTGGTCGGTGCGGATATTTGTTGAAAAAGTGGGGTTTCTCCCAGGACCCCAATTGTGAGTGCGGAGAGAGTCAAACCATGCAGCATATAGTTGAGTGCGACGTACACGGACTTAAGGGAGGAAATCTGATGGACATACATGTGATAAGTGACCAAGCACTTTTGTGGCTGGAAACCCTGAAAATTTTATTGTAAATCATTGTTAATGTTAATTTAAATTTTTATGTTGATGTTTGTAAGTGTATCACGCTTTGCCTGTAGCTGAACGAGAAATAAAAAATCATTTTTACCACCCACACTTCCCTCCAATACAAAATTGGTAACCCCTTGATGTCTCAGAATGTGTTCTGTCAACCAAAAACTTCTTTTGGTCAACTTTTTTCCAAATCTAATCAGTATACATGATTGATCCATCTAATCTTCAGCAGTCTTCTGTAGGGTCACACTTCAAAAGCTTCTATTTTCTTTTTATATACACTGTTTATCATCCATATTTTGCTCCCATACATGGCTACACTATAGGCAAATACCTTCAGAAAAGACTTCATAGCACTTACACTATATTCAATGTTATCTCCAGAAATGAATTTCTGGCCATTGCCAGTGTAACAAAAATTTTGTTAACCATTGTCATCTATGCAGTTTCTTATACTAGGGAAATTTTATTAATGTCTATCATGCCTCAACCCGCACATCTAGAGTTGTTTTACAAATATAGAATCTGCAGCACATGATCTTGCCTGTTTAAGATGTCCTTTATATTCCCATTGTACGAGGTCACTGAATATGTCTTTTATTTGCTATCATAGACTGTTGAATGCATATCTAAAATTAATGTGGTAAACACACACGTGTCTAGGAGACTTGCTGAAACTTAAACAGCCACTTACCTTCAAAAAGAACACATTAATAAAATTGTTACATTACTGTAATTATAAAAAAATGTTTATGAAGAACAGTTATTATATAATAGTCAGCAGCACCTTTGGAACATTGTAACACTGTGTGTATGTGTGTGTGTGTGGGAAGGGCACTGTTAGAAAGCTTAGCAACATTTTCAGTCTTGTTTGTGTGCCTATCATACACTCAGTGCTTCAACTATATGGTGGGTAGATCCTTTACTCTTTCCATAACTTGATACAATCCATACTCTGAAAGATACAGTTTCATAAAGCAGCAAACTGGACATGATGAATGATTGCATGAATGAATGAACACTTTAACTACATCTTAGGTACAGATTTATTGTTATCAGAGCTTGTCTAAGGTCATAATGATCTCTGTTATTTCCAGATTGTGCAGCTGGTGGCAGTGATGATTGGGTAATGGCCACAGCAAATGTTTCTCTTTCTTACACTGTAGAAATGCCTCCTGGTCATAAAATACCTTTTTTTCCACTACCTAAGGATATACGAAAACATGTCACTCCATTCTTTGAAGCAGTACGGGCATTTGGACATCGTATTGGAGGATATAAGCCTTATGAGCATAGTGGATCAATTGACAAAGGTCATACTAATTCTGCTCAGGATACTAATAGGAATCTTCTAAAGAGCAGAAATTATATATGTACAGGATGCCTACTGACTACAGAATTCATACTACAGTGCAGCTTTGTAACAGTGGGTAACTGGAATATGGCACAACCACCTGGGAGCTTATTTAGATATATTATTCAACTATGTGTAGTTTATGCAGTGTGTAATATTTGATTCTGTTTCACCAAATTAAGATGATCCTTTTATTGCATGGTGTTATTGCCACTAATTCTTCAGAAAAAAACTGACTGTTTTTTAATACAATGAAAAATGGAAACCAATCATTACTTCATCTCAGTATCAATACATTTTAGTAAAATGATATTTATAAATTCATTAATAACAGCAAAACTTTTACATATACTTGTGATGAAAAACAGTGACCAATAATGGTGTTTTACAGTGTATTACTATTAATGTTATAGGTTATTATATGGCATTTTGTTCTGTTACTTATTTCATTTTTGTTATTTGTTCTAAATTTCACATGCACCATAACTCACATGCACATGGAGTGTGTCAATATGTTATAATAAGATGTTTTATGTGCTGCATTTTACAAGTTCTGTTGCTGCTGTTTGATAGTCATTTACATAATTTTCATTGTCAGATGATAATTAAGTTAAGTTAATTTAACTGTATGTTAAATACTGTGGAAAGAAACAAACATGCGATTATGAATAAAGGCATCTGATGAGAAATTTTCCTAATGAGTAATTGGTGTTAGCAAGCAGATAACAATTTTAAATTTTTATTATTTATTACCACTCCAGAATACTGTAAAAGCAGTCGCAGATTTTCATGACTATGTACTTCACTCTGCATGCTTTCATGCTGAGGGAGCATTTACTTCCAAACTATGCTTTCTTCCAGAGACTTAAGCTCTGGTGTACTGTTATTGTGGTCTTCAGTCCAAAGGCTGGTTTGATCTAGCTCTCCACACTAATCTAGCTCATGCAAGTGTTTCCATTCCTGCATACAGTAGTCCACATCTATTTGAACATGATTACTGTAGTCAAGCCTTGATCTCACTCTTGGCCTCAAGATTTGTCCTATAAACTGATCCTTTCTCTTAGCCAAGTTTTGCCATAAATTTATTTTTCCCCAATTTAATGGAGTAACTCTTGATCACTTATCTTATCCACCGATCTTGTTTAGTTTGGTTTATTTTAGTTTATCAGTATACTTTGTGTCTATTTAGTCCTGTGACACCTTGTGTAGGTATAGGACATGTCAAAATATAATGCAGAGGTAAACATTACAAATTTTTCACATAAGGACAATACGGAAATTAACGATGATTTTACATTCATTCTAAGTAACATTTACTACATGTATAATTGATATCCCACAAATGATTTCCACAGACAATATAGTTAGACAGTATATACATATGAACTCATTCATATATAAAGACAATACAGAAGTTAATCAGGGTTACACATTTAATCTTAGTAATGTTTACTGCATATATAGTTGATACTCTACAAATGATTCTTATTGACATTATCTAACAACAAAAATGAACAATTTTTGGTGATACAATGTGAGTGGATAGATAAAAAAATCTACTCCCCATGCAGCAGCAGGAGAACACACATGTAAAAAAGGGTTTTATGTATGCAAGCTTTTGGAGCCAGAGGCTCATTCTGCTGGCAGCAGGGTTGAAGGGGAAAGAAGAGGGGTGAAGGAAAAGGAGTAGAGTTTGGAAAATCTCCCCGGACCCTGGGTCATGGGAGAATTAACAGATGGGATGAGAAGAAAAGACTGGTTGTTGAGGACTACACCAGGCGAAATTGAAAAATCTGAGAGCTTAAAGGTGGAAGACAGGGTACTATGCAAGGCAGAGATTACTGTTAAAACATCATGCTTGAGTTAATAAGAGTAAAAAATCTAAGTGTATTGTATGTAATGGAAATAGGAGGGGGACAGCAAAAAATAGATAGGTTATAAAATGAAAGGCATAGAAAACTAAAATGGAGTGTAGAAAGGAATAGTTACTGTGAAGATATGCTGAGATGGAAGAAATTAAGGTTAGGTGGGTGGTGAGAACCAAGGACATGTTGTAGTGCTAGTTCCCATCTGCAGAGTTCTGAGAAACTGGTGTCTGGGGGAAGAATTCAAGATGGTGCATTTGGTGAAACAGGCACTGAGGTCACAACTGTCATGTTGTAGAGCATGTTCTGCAACAGGATACTGTGTGTTTCCAGTATACAACCTCTGCCTATAACCATTCGTCCTAACTAATTGGTGGTAGTCATGCCAATGTAAAAGGCCGAACAGTTTCTACATAACAGCTATTACATGACATGTTTTATTTCACAGGTGGCTCTCCTTTGATAGTATATATTTTGTGAGCTACAGGGCTGATACAGGTGGTGGCAGGAGGGTGCATAGGGCGAGTTTGCAGCAGGGATGGTCCCAATGGTAGGAGCCATAGTGTAAGGAGATGGTCCACGGGTGCAGAAAGAGCATAGGGTCTGACAAGGATATTGTGGACATTGGGAGGGCAACAAAAAGCTATTCTAGGTGTGGTGGGCAAAATCTCAGACAGAATGGAACTCATTTCAGGAGATGATTTTAAGAAGTCATGGCCTTGTAAAAGTAGGTGATTAATACAGTCAAGATCAAGATAATACTGACAGTGAGTGACAAGTGGTGTACTTCAAAGTTGTTTTTTTGGAGGGATCAGCAGTACCAGGATTGGATGTGATGGCCCAGGAAATCTGCTTTTGAACTAGGCTGGTAGGGTAATTATGTCCAGTAAAGGATGAGGTGAGAATGGTGGTGTATTGCTGTACAGAGCTTGCACCTGAACAAATACATTTCCCTTAAATGCCAAGGCTGTAATGGGAGGGAAAGTTTGACATGGAAAGGGTGGCAAAATGTAAGTAGCATTTCTTTGTTGGTAGGTTTAATGTGGACAGAAGTGGGTAGCTGGCCTTCGGTCAAGTTGAGATCAATGTCAAGAAAAGTGGTGTGGAGTTATGAATATGACCATGTGAAAATTAATTGGGAGAATGTATGTAGAGATTCCAAGGATTTTAAGAGGCCAGCCTCACCATTAATTGATATGGCTTAGGGGCTGAAGCCTTGTGGAATCCCAGGAAAGCCCCCTCCAAGCGACCCATGAGAAGGTTGGCTTAGGAAGGAGCCATACTGGTTCTATGACAGTACTCCTAATCTGTTTGTATGTCTGCCCCTTGGAGGTGAAGTAGTAGTTGGTAAGTATAAAATTGATTAAGGTGAACAGGACGGGTGTCATAGGTTGGAATCAGGTGGCCTCTGACTGAGGAAATGTTCAGTAGCAGACAGTCCCTGTACGTGGGGTATATTGGTATAGGGGGAAGTGGCATCAATGGTGACAAGCTAGGTGAGTGGAGGGAGTGGGGTGGGCATGGATTTCAGATCCGTAGCAAATATGGGAAACACAGACACAACGAGCAGATTGCGTTCAGAATAAAACAATAAAATATACCACTATGAAATTTATTACTGACATACATGTGAAAATCATGCACTTTAAATATGACAAAGCAGACATGTTTTAAAAACATATCCTAATATAATGGAACCACAGAGGCATTCTCATATGATAAACATAAAATCAGTGCCAGTAACATTACACATATATAAAATATGGTATATGCTACAGTCGTCTTGTTAACAGTGCTACTGTTCAAAATAAACTACCATGCAGTAGCCACAAAATGTTTGTGTCGTGAGCTCTTCAGGTGTTGCTATTGTAAGCATACACATATAATTCGATTACCAGATGTGTAACTCATTGTAGTAAAGAATGCAATATGTTATAACACTACAAAAGTTAGATTGTTAAAAACAATTCTAATACGCTTATGTGGCAAATTTTAGATGGAAACAGAATGATGTACATAAGAACAAGCATATGGAGTTTACAGAGTAATACAAAAACGATAAAACAAGTAGCGATAGAAGCCAAATGAATGAAAACAGACTGCAGTAAACAATCAACGTCCTCTGTTGATGTGACTGCCAGAATTCCACGTAGGCGAGATGTGGTCAGAAGAACTTAAACGACAGAGGGCCCTCTGTACCCTACGACAGCCTATCCAACAAAAGAGTGGTAAAACACCGTACCAGTCCATTGTCAAAATGATACACCTAACATAAGAAAATGAAGTAAATATGTAAAGCCCTCTGTACTACGTAAAGACATTTCCAAGATATTCAGGGTGGAGAAAAATTGTATCACGAAATTTTAACCCTACATAGCTGATGCCAGTAGGAATCAAAATTACTAAAAGTTGTGTAGTTCGACAATGAACCATTTTATAACTACTGTAGTTGGCGCCATGCGCTCCGATTGGCAGTGGGAGTGCCCTGTTACCGTTCGTCTGTTGACAGGCAGCGCTATGGTTGTCAGTTCACACATACAAACGTTCCTCACCCCGTCACTGCCCCAATGTGATACGCACACGTGTCGATTAGGTCTTGCTGTTTATCTCCAACTCACGTCCCGCGGCCAATCGAAGCGGGTGGTGCCAAGTTTTCATAGTTTAAAATTGGTGCGTTGTCGACTTACACAACATTGGTAATTTTGGTTCCTACTGACATCAGCTATCTAGGGTTAAAATTTCGTAACACAATTTTTCTCCACGCTGTATAGTAGGGAGACATTCAGTGATGGACGTTTTCGATTGTATCAAAGTGTTCCCACTGAACTGTACGCCGTTATTCAGTTATCGTGTTTTTTTCGTGTGCTCACGGAAGTATTTGCACAGTTGTGTTTTTCGTTGACTTGTCAGTGGACATGTGAAGGCGATTGCAGACTTCTGTCTATTCCCCATCTGATGATGACATAGCTCGGACATCGCGTCTGACACCAGGGTGATGCTGTACCACAACTACAGCACGACACCACAAAACGAAGTCTGTAGGCTAGGTCTATACCAGACACAAAGACTAAGCACCAGAAAGAGAAGTACAAAGACCACCGACATCATCGCAAGGGAGCTTTAGAAGAAATACGTTATATCAAACAACTGCTTCAGGAGGGTACAGTCGATGATTCTGAGGAATTATCGTCGCCTGACTCTAATCAAGGAGTGACAGCAACAAGTCCTCACAGGACAGTAAATCCGGATGGTGACTCTGTGGAATGCCAACTACTGTTAACACTGTGGCTAAGGAGGGGTTTCAACTAGTTCAGCGCAGGAAGACCCTTTGCCACAGTGCTGCTGAAGCACTGGGACTAGCTGCGCAACTGACCCTTGTCACTACAAACAGATATGATGCCCTAGTTGGAGCATCGGTACAGGAGCCTACGACTGCCGATCCGCCACCCCAACTTCCATCGGTTCCAAAGGCACCGAAGATTCCTCCAACCGTGTTAGGATGTGCCACGACCTTAAGGAACAGATTTCTTGTGGTTTACACGCTGCATACATGGGAGATAGTGTAAAATTACACCTTGACACCCTCGAGGATTACCAGAAGGTGTTCGATTTTTGCAAGAATCAACAGTTACAATTTCACACTTACCATGATGTCGCCAGCAGGGATATGAAGGTGGTTGGTCAAAGATTTGCCACCTTCGGTTACTGCAGAGGAAGTGCCGAAAGACCTACAAGAGCAAGGTTTTACCATAAAGGATGTACATCAGTTCACGTGTAACAAGCAGGGGAAGCTCCACCCACTGTCAGTGTATGCTGTGACACTACCAAATGGGGATAAATCTGATACCGTCTATGGAGTCCATAATATGCTGTCGACAAAAGTGCTTGTGGAGGATTACCACTTCCACAACGAACTGTACCAGTGTAAACGTTTGACATACACATCTAATTATTGTTGGCTACCGGCACACTGTGTTAAATGTGGCGCCATGCACCCCAGCACTGAATGCACACTACCTCTAGGCTCACCTCTCAAATGCACGGGTTGCCAGGGCCCACATGCATCTTCTTGGAAGGGCTGTAGTGAACTTCAGAAAGTCTTACAGGAGTTCCGCACATCAGCCTCACGTCCTGCACAGCCACAGAGGGATTGTCCAACTATTCCCAATTGGGTGAAACTTGTAATGGCTGACACGGCTGGCCCGGCTACTCAAAAAGGTCCCCCTGCACCACCATGGGACCAGGTGTGGACTGCAGCTACAATACGAGAGGGACAAACGTTTGTTTCTGCAATGCAGGGTGTACAGTGTGACACTGATCATTCACTACTGAGGGTGTCAACGAAGATGTGGCTGCTGTGCTTATGGAAGTGACAACCATTCTCAAATTTATTTTTAGACAGAACTTTCTACACAAACTCATCACTGCTGGGAAAAACATGCTGTAAGCAAAACACAAGCTGTCTAAGGTAGTTACACTGGTGGAAACACTAACTCAGCTTGAGGATCAGATTAACATCATGGGCACGCATACGACAGATCTTCAGATCTTTCACAGTAAGAAACATGAACTCCAATATTTCATTGACCTTCACAAAATCTACATGGTCCTCTTTCCAGAGACCCACCTAAGACCAAATGAAACTTTCAGACTTCGAAATATGGTGGGTTACTGCACTGACAGAAATGCACGAGGTGGTGGCACAGCAGTTTACCTTCACCATACTAATACTCAGTGGCATGTCGACCTATCCAAACTACAGGAGCTGGAGCCAACTATGTTTCAGTCTGGGCAGATTTTGGAGAGATCATTTTTGTGGCGGCATATCTTCGCCCTGCAGCGAAGCTCATAGCACAAGACTTACATCATATCTTAGCATAAAATGGAAAGATGTTAAAACATCACACAGCAGCATCACATCAGCGCACACTCCGCTGCAGAGTGAAAATCTCATTCTGGAAACATCCCCCAGGCTGTGGCTAAGCCATGTCTCCGCAGTATCCTTTCTTTCAGGAGTGCTAGTTCTGCAAGTTTCGCAGGAGAGCTTCTGTAAAGTTTGGAAGGTAGGAGACGAGATACTGGCAGAAGTAAAGCTGTGAGGACCGGGCGTGAGTCGTGCTTCGGTAGCTCAGATGGTAGAGCACTTGCCCGCGCAAGGCAAAGGTCCCGAGTTCGAGTCTCGGTCGGGCACACAGTTTTAATCTGCCAGGAAGTTTCATATCAGCGCACACTCCGCTGCAGAGTGAAAATCTCATTCTGGAAAGATGTTTATTGGCGGCAGCTGGAACGCAAAGGATCGTACCTGGAATTCACGTACCACCAACCCTAGGGGACTGATGCTGCACTGCCTGGAACATAACTCTGATCTGGAGATCTGGGGACCTCTTGACTTGATTCATACTCTGTCCACCAGGCATCAACTTCTTGATGTCTTAGACATTGTTACACCCAAGGATTTGGGTCTGACCCCTCTCTTGTTACTATCAATGACTTATAGTCGAACCAACTTCATCTACATCTACGTGATTACTCTCCCATTCACAATAAAGTGCCTCGCAGAGTGTCCAATGAGCCACCTTCATGCTGTCTCTCTACCGTTCCACTCTCGGACGGCCCGCGGGAAAAACGAGCACTTAAATCTTTCTGTGCGAGCCATGATTTCTTTTATTTTGTGGTGATGATCATTTCACTCTATGTAGGTGGGTGCCAACAGAATCTTTTTGCAATCGGAGGAGAAAACTGGTGATTGAAATTTCATGAGAAGAACCCGTTGCAACGAAAAACGTCTTTGTTTTAATGATTGCCACTCCAATTCACGTATCATATCTGTTGGACTATTTCCCCTACTTTGTGATAATACAAAACGAGCTGCCCTTCTTTGAACTCTTCCGATGTCGTCCGTCAGTCCCACCTGATGCGGATCCCACATCGCACAGCAATACTCCAGGATAGCGTGCTGTAAGCGTCTCTTTAGTAGACCTGTTGCACCTTGTAAGTGTTCTGCCAAAGAATCGCAGTCTTTGGTCTGCTCTACCCACAACATTATCTACGTAATCACTCCAATTTAGGTTATTTGTAATTGAAATCCCTAAGTATTGAGTTGAATTTAGAGCGTAATCGAAATTTAGCGGATTTCTTTTAGTACTCATGTGAATAACTTAACAATTTTCTTTATTTAGGGTCAACTGCCACTTTTCGCACCATACAGATATCGTATCTAAATCATAATGCAATTCGTTTTGGTCATCTGACGACTTCACAAGACGCAAATGACAGCATCATCTGCAAGGAATGTAACAGGGCTACTCAGGTTGTCTCCTGTGTCATTAATATAGATCAGGGACAATAACAGGGCCTATAACACTTTCTTGGGGAACGCCGGACATTATTTCTGTTTTATTCGATGACTTTCCGTCTATTACTACAACTGAGGCGATATTCCATACGCACGCATTTTGGTTAGAAGATGTTTGTGAGGAACGGTGTCGAAAGCCTTTTGGAAATCTAAAAATATGGAAGCGATGTGACATCCCCTGCCGATAGCACTAATTACCTCATGAGTACAAAGAGCTAGTTGTGTTTCGCAAGAACGATATTTTCTGAATCTGTGCTGACTATGTGTCAATAAATTGTTTTCTTCGCGGTAATTGATAATGTTCAAACACAGTATATGTTCCTAAACCCTACTGCAAATCGACTTAATGATATGGGCCTGTAATTCAGCGGATTGCTCCTATTCCCATTTTTGGGACTTGGTGTGATTTGAGCAATTTTCCAGTCTTTAGGTATGGGTCTTTCTATGAGTGAGCGGTTGTATATAATTGATACATAGGGAGCTATTGTATCAGCATACTGTTCTGGCGTCGCTACCGCGGACGAGTCGCCTGCCTAACCAATGACATCAGGAGGAAAATAACTGGACCCAGTTCAATAGGTACTTAAATAAGAACATCGTGCCTACACTGGAGGTTCAGACGCCGGCCCAAATCGATTATGCCGTTGATTTCTTAACGCGGAAGCTCCGGAAGTCCCACAAACTGTCGTCTGTAACGGTTGTTGAGGACTTCCAGAGCCAAGATCCGTTGCCTCCCTTTCTTGAAGAACTACAACTACAGAAGAACCGGTACCGGAAGTTATGGCAACGGTCTCACAGCCCAGCTTACTGGCGATTGCTGAATCGCCTGGAGAGGCAGCTTTGACACTGATTACTTGAATGAAGAATAGAAATTTAAGAGGATAAGACGTCCTCCTCCCTCCTGCAAACCAGAGAAGAATGGCACTTAGTGAAAAACTTGAGGGCCGACCCCAAACACAGACGACCGCTTCAGACTCCTCGGGGATTAACAGAGCCCCTACGCAATAAAATGGAAACATTCGGGACGGCTTTTGAGCGACTAATGACGCTTCTGAAGGGGCCTCTGAACATGGCCCAGAGAGACCAGGAGTAAGCCATGATACAACTCGTCGATCGAATCATCACCGCTCCCGAACGGTTCCATCCCCGTCTAACTACACCTAACGAAATTAGAACTAAATTCAGAAAGCCAAACGGGAACAAGGCACGTAGTTCATATTCCCAAACCACATAAGGACGTTACTCTGGCCACAAATTACCGACCCATTAGTCGTCTTAGTGGTTTGGGCAAAATCTTCTAGAGAGTTACCCAGGCTCACAGTTTGGAACCACTGGTAGCAGACGGTACAGTCAGGACAGAACAGTATGGCTTCCTACGCAAACTATCAACGGAGCTGCAACTCCTTCGTATGGCAGAACGTGTTACCAGAAATTTCAATGTGTCTAGTGCTAATGTAGCGGTCGTGTTAGATATTGAAAAGGTCTATGATAAGGCATGGAAGGAACAACTAATTCGGAAACTGGATAAACTGACGTCGATACCCAATTATTATGTGAAACTTATAGCTGGTTTTTTGACATATAGAAAGATGATTTATACAGTAGAGGGCCACTCGTCTGATACCCGTCGTCTGATACCCGACTGGAGCAGGCGGGGCTGCCTCAAGAATCCGTTTTATCCCGACTACTATTTAATCTCTATGTCAGTACAGGGGTACAAATTGCGCCATTTGTCGGTGACACGGCCTTTCTCACCAACGGCAGACGTATTCACGCCAACATTCGACCCTTCAATGTCAACTGGATGCCACAGCCACTTGGTTTAAGACCAATAAAGTGTAGCTAAATCTCGCCAAGACGACAGCCATCTATTTCAGCAAAAACGTCCCTCGATGTCTATGAACTTGAGACTGCATGGGTGGGATATCCTCAGGGGGAGGGGGGGGGGCAACGGAGACTTACATGGGGACACTTTGGACAAAAACTTCTTTCTCCATAAACATTTTGATCTCAGGAACAAAACTTTTGGTGTGGCCAAAGAACTCCTCCCTCTTTTCAAGAGTACTGACCTCCGTAGCACAGCAAAGCTTAGATTATATAAGGCGACGGTGATTTCTAAGACACTGTATGGCAGCTCTGCCTGGGTCCTTGCCAGTCCAACACAAACTGGCCGCCTACAAGTTTTACAAAATATGGTACTCGGATACTTCGTACCAGCCGCTGTACTCGCATCGTTGACGTGCACGCTGCTCTCCATATGGATACAGTACTAAGATCCAATTCGCAAACGGACGACGATCTTGCACAACAAAGTATACACTTTGCGTAACTTGATGTACCGCACAAGAATTGTGGGCAGGACAATACCCCTCCCATGACATCGGTATAAGGTACCACGTTCTTAGGTACTATGACATCCTAACCCATTCCACCAACTGGCGGTGTCTTATGGGCTGATATAAAGGCCCTAAGAAGTTGACCCCAAACGCTGATTCACAATGAAGTGAACAGAAGCACGTATACCTTCCATCATGAAGTCTGGATGGTCGTCGACGATGCCACTTCGATTTACATCTTCGTCATCAAATCCACTACAATTCAGTCCAGGCAGGTGGGAAAAGCCGTTCAGTGCTGGAACTAATCACATCTCGAGGTAATGGGATCCCGTTGACAGATGACAGCGAGTGATGATAGCAGAACATTGTCAGACGGAGCTAAGTAGGCGTTGGGTGCAAAATCTCTGTACTCACTGAGCAATTTAGCTGGCTCTTGCTTTTTCGCTGTTCAAATTTCAATCTTTTCCAGAAAGTCGAGAGAGCACGGAATTTTTACGACCTGTAGAGAATATGCATCATTGCTCCCTATAGAATGATAAATGCACTCGCAAAGCAGTTTGTGTTACGCAGCTGTGAGTGCTCCTAAAACCTCACATTAAAAGACTCTCCAGTTTGGCCGATATAATATTTATCACAGTTATTAAAATCAATTCTGTGTACTCCAGAGCCATCCAATTGTCGTACGTGCTTTTCAGTTTATGTTTTACTCACAGTTTTAGCGTGTTGTTAACTTCAGAGCCACATCTAACATTAGATTTTCTGAAGCATATCAATATTTGCTGGGACATTTTGCTGTGAAATTTCACAGGAATGGTTTTCATTCGTTATTTTTTCCGTTCTGTTTTCTTGGTGAGTGTGCGTCTGCCTGCTGTTTGTTACACGGGCCTTTAGCCTATTGTAAGAGCGCATGACATCATTTACAGAACAGTCATTAGCTGTTGCAATTTGCTTTAAAATGCTGAGTGCCTTACATACTCACTGTAGGCCAAAGGTAGAAGGAGGGGTCGGTGAATCACTGAGGTGAGGAAGGCTTTTTTATATCGTGAAGGATGGCATGAACTGGCATTGATGATTCTATCTCTATGTGTATGTTTTCTGAAAATGAAAAACTTGGGTTTGTTGTCAACTTTCTTAATAGTAATGTAGAGGTAGTTAATAGTAGTAGGACTAAGCATGTGCCAGCTCACTCTGCATTGTTGCCAAATTTATTCAATATGGCGGCGATGACGACATCCAAGATGGCGGCATGTAGACCTGCCAACAGCGCATGACGGCATCCAAGATGACCGATTTTGGCGGCAAGATAGGCCAATTGTGCTATGTCCACTAACCTAACCCTACAGAAAAATGGCGGGAATTTTGAATTTTGGCGTGAAAATAGGCTAATTGGGCTAAGTCGACTAATCTAACCCTCTAGAAGAAATTGGCGCCAAATTCAAATTCCAACAAGATAATGAATGCAAAACTGTACTTGTCTTTATTATTATTGATTATCATTTATTAACATTGATTATCATTTATTATTATTTATTATCATTTATTATTATTATTATTATTTATTATTATTATTATTATTATTATTTTTGGCCTAACTCAACTAGAAAATTCGCGCCAAATTCAAATTCCAGCACAATAATGGATGCAAAACCATACTACTCTTTATTATTATTATTCATTATCATTCACAATTTATTATTATTTATTATTATTATTGGCCTACCACCACTAGAAAATTTCGCCAAATTCAAATTCCAACACGTTAATGTCTCGAAAACTGTACTTCTAATTTTTATTATTTATTATCATTCATTATTATTATTTATTCAAGATGTCCAATTTTCTCGGTCAGAAAGCCATTTGCGTTACATCCATAACAAAAATCTGTCACAAGTTCAAATCCCAACACCATAATCGATCACCCGTACAAACTTTCGCGGTCACTTATCTTTTTTCACTGGTAACCTATCAAAATCGCGTCAAATAATAAAGCGCACTTATATTAACCTAAGTCACGTCCTTTGATTTTGCAGGGGGAAAGGAACTGAAGTCTTTATTTCGAGCAGTACAGTCATCACTTGTTCTCCACCACAATCAGTACACATCTTCGAGCTCGCAGCAACGCCCAATGCAGTCGTCATGACGTCCATGCTCCAACTGAATTTGTTCAAACCGTCACCACCCCCTGGCCCTGCCGGCCAGCGCGCGGGTTGGTGCCTACGGCGGTGACGTGGGGTGGCACACTGGCGCCGGCCCGCGCTAGCCCCTGGCTACCGGCGTCGCAGAGTCCCCCACACCACTCACATTAAGTAAATATGTTTTCGCTGGACACGCTGGAACTTGCCGAGGTTGACGTCACAACGGTCAGCTGTTCGATTCAGCACGCAGTGTACAGAGAATGCAATCTCGCGCTTCTGGCGGCAAAGTTGTTTTTCTGGTCTGGTTTGAACAGGTCCATATTCACGTCAGACACCCACCGATCGGTCCAAGTTCCACCACGTGTCTCAGTCGCGGACAAAAGAACACATTTCACGCCAAAGTTGTTTTCGGGACACTGCAATCCCCCCCTCACGTCACACAACGGTCCGAGATGTTTGCTACAAGCTCCAAAGTTAACTTCTATCACGTGACCCACTAAAAGGTATTCTTTATTATTATTCATTATTATTGATTATCATTTATTATTATCACTCATTATCATTTCTTATTACTCATTAACATTTATTATTATTATTATTATTATTATGCGACTGAAGACGCCGTGCTACACTTTTATCACCAAAGTTTGCTCAACAGTTAAATCTTCCATGACTGTACAAGAGCACGTTTGAGCCACGATACCCCTCGCTAAGTTAGTTGACTCTTGCTCAAACGAGCGTTATAACCGAACACACGCTCTGCAGATGTCCTAGCGCTTACGTCACACACCCTCAAACGCCCCCTCGGTACACACGACGGACATAGTCTTCTGTAAATATGCTAACACCCACATTGCCCATCTAGCCCATCAATCACCTAAGTACTTAATTCCACTTCAATTTTAATCATATTAAATAATTCAAGGAACTGATGACCTTAGCTGTTTAGTCCCCCTTAAACATCCCAACAACAACAACAGCAGCAACAACAACAAATAATTCAATTTACAATTTCATATTTGTATGCAAAGGTGTTCAATCACCTACTTTCAAATACTTTTAGAGGACCAGACCGCAACCTCTTCTTAGGAACCCTTGCCGAGTTTGAATTCTGTCAGTAAAGAAATGTCACTTGCGCTCTCGCTACCAACCTAAGAAAATTGCCCGTAAAGAAAGGGCACTTGTACTAACCTCTTCCACCCGACTACCACCTCCTCCTAGGATCATGTGCCAAGGGTGAAATCTGCCAGTAAACAAAGCTCACTTGCGCCTTCGTTTCCAACATAAGAAAATTTCTGGAAACGAAGTGTACCAGCCCTGCCACTTCTTAGGGGGCAGCTGGTAAAAGGACTCAGCCCACACTAGGCTGATGGAAGGAGGAAGGAGTGTACTTTATTTATTTGGGGGGCAATTTATTTAAGAATGGAGTATAAGTATCACAGAACACATGCTCTGACATGCCCCACACCATACAGACCTGCATACCACTCCCACATAACTCATTTATAAGGCTCTAGACACAAGCTTCCTAATTCAAAAATGGTTCAAATGGCTCTGAGCACTATGGGACTCAACTGCTGAGGTCATTAGTCCCCTAGAACTTAGAACTAGTTAAACCTAACTAACCTAAGGACATCACAAACATCCATGCCCGAGGCAGGATTCGAACCTGCGACCGTAGCGGAGCTTCCTAATTGGAAACAGTTAAAAATAACGCATAGCACAGCCTACAGACATGCGAACTGCTCATAAATAATGCAAAAGATTTACATCCAAATACCCAAACAACTCCTAATTTTCGCAAATAATTTCAGAACAGACCTGCAAACTGCTCGCAAATAATACAGCACAATGATGTGTAGACACGCTAAGTACTCGTAAACTATTCAAATAGCGCACATTAAGGCCTACCAACCCAATCCCGAAATAATGCAATCACAGTCCATTGAGTACACAGGAGGCAGCGATAAGTGACATATATGTCAGATATCGAAACGCGCACACCCCCTGCACGGCTTGTGAAAACATGAAGTGGCAGCACCTCACTCATACGTAACACCTGTGAAATTCCTATCCAAATACGTGCTCACCTACACACACGTGCTGATATGATCGGGTGGGAGTGCAACCCCGAGCTTCAGCCGAACGCAGGCCAAAGTTGTATGTAGGCGCCCTTAATGACCGAGTGTTTATTTACACACACAACGTGCACTCCAAGCAGAGTCGCGCGCGTTCGGCCTTCCTCACTCTAATTGCGGTCCGGCAAACACGCTTCAGAATTCCATTCCACAATAGCAGAACCTGCTTTCCCACCTTAGCGACTCTAACGGACCATAAGTGACGATTAACTGATGCTTCACCATGTGCGCCACAACCCCACGAAGGGAGGCAGCCACAGCCCACACCCGCCAGACACTGGTGAAAGTTGCATTCCAAACGGCGTTCACACCAGTCTCATATTCGAGGCATCTCCAGGTGCCGCTCGTCTCTGCTGTTGAATGCTAGGCGTCTTGACACACACACACACAAACACACACACACACACACACACACACACACACACACACAGTCATCCTCTCTACTCATCCCATAACATAAGCAATAGTAACTTTAAAATCCAATATACACAAAGCCTACAAAACGCAAGCCACAGTAACTTTGACAATGCTGACTACATGCCCCAATGCTCTCCATCCCTAAGGAAGCACTGTGAACCTGCTCTTCCTTTCTACACATGTGACACTCAGCAGTAATCAGTCTTTCTACATCAACAGACGGAAGTCCCTCTCAGAACTGTTCCACAAATTCGGCGATCGCTTCCCCTCAACACAAATGCGTTACTGTCTCTTCTTCCTTACCTGCTCCCTTTTTTTCTACAAACATCTATAGACTCATGGACTACAAGAACACACCAAAAATTTTCGAAGTCCAAAAATGGTCTAAATGGCTCTGAGCACTATGGGAGTTAACATCCTTTCTCTGCCTCGTGATGGCTGGGTGTTGTGCGCTGTCCTTAGGTTAGTTAGGGGACTGATGACCATAGATGTTAAGTCCCATAGTGCTCAGAGCCATTTGAACCATTTTTGAGTTAACATCTTAAGTCATCAGTCCGCTTGAACTTAGAACTACTTAAACCTAACCAACCTAAGCACATCACACACATCCATGCCCGAGGCAGGACTCGAACCTGCGACCGTAGCAGACACACAGTTCCTGACTGAAGCGCCCAGATCAGCACGGCCACTGCGGCCGGCTTTTCGAAGTACAGCATCCTGTAAACCACTGAGTAACTAGAAACAAACAGTCCGAGAAAATGATATTCGAAATCTCGAATACCAAAGTCGTTGATGTCATTATACTTACAGTTAAATGTTACGATCGCGGTCTCAATTGATTCACATTCGACAATGAGCTAAGTATCGAAAATACACTCTCTTGACCCCTGTTACTCTGGAAATACCTCTACCGTCCTTACGACTTCCTCTCTACTCATCACATAACTTAAACAATATTAATTTTACAATGTAAACCGCGTTAACTTTTCAATATAGTATATACACATTTGAGACGAAACAATGCATGCGAAAAAAAAAATCCTATTCCTACAGTGTCTGTATATCGCAATGCTCTCCAACCTAGGAAAGCACCGTCAACCTGCTCTTTCTCTCTACAGACCAGACACTCAGAGATAATCTTCCCTCTTACATCAGCGGACCTAAGTCACCCTCAGAACTCTTTTTACAAATTCGGTATCATTCCCCCTCAGCACAAACGCCTTACTGTCTCTCCTTCCTTGTCTGTTCGCTTTTATACAAACATCTTCAAACTCATAGACTGCAAGAACACACGTACTTTCTCGATAATATTACCCCATTTTAGCTGTACATCTCAATATCATGCACTCGGCTACACTCTACCGATCACTAGTTCATCATAAATCCCAAGATATAGACTTCAAATTAATGTCTACAAAAGCCAAACTTAATCTATGGGCAGCAGGCTGTAAACCACTGACAAACATATGCAAAATGAGATTTCCACTCTCGAATACAAGTCTCAGTCATGTAACATATTCGACATCTTGGCTATAATTTACACGTCAGCTAAGGTCTGTCCCAGGTCTAGAGAACAGACAAGTGTGTATCCAGCACACCACAATCGATCTTCATTCAACCAAATAAAGGAAGCAAATGTGCAGAAGAGGACAACTGAACAATCTACATCCCATCGAATAACACTCCAACCCAAATCAATCATCTTCTCAAATTCTCACATGATCACCAAAGCCTCCCAACACATACTATTACTTCACTATTCGGTCATCTAGAGGACATCAAAGTTAACTCTTACAGATCAATACACTCCAACAGGTCTCTGCATTCAGACATCTGCTCCAGTTACTTTTTATTATTTATTATCATTTTTTATTATTTATTATAATGTATTATTTATTATTGTTTGTATCATGTGCGTGTGTTTTCCATGGGGTCTGGACTCCATCTGGGTTAGTACACATCGCCACCAGCAGAGGGCCTCATTAAAGATGTCCGATTTTGGTAGGGGGTTTAAATTTTGGTTGAAGATCATACATTTCGTCTACCTAACAAAAATGGCTCCAAGTTCAACTGTCTTTAGCTCCTATCACAACCACCAGAGCGCTCTGTCATCACGTAAGTTGATTACCCAATTACCATTATTCAAGATGGCTGCAACCAGTGCGAAACGTTTCACCTTTCCTGAACCTGCATGCTGCAGTAGAATTCCAACTTTGCTTTAGTTACACGCTACACATCGTTCAACTGATTGCAAGTCAGAGAAAGACATATCCATTTCCTTCTGCAGTCTGTCTAGAAACAGAATGACCTCAGTTACTGCAACAGGACCTTGTCTTGACCATTCGTCGGAAATGGGGGCGCTGCCAGCAGCATGTCAAAGCCACATATCTGTCCATCTAAACAGCTGTCCACGCAGCCCCAGGACCAGCATGCCGAAGTGGGCTCTCTATACCTGCTGTCCAGCTATTGTCTAACGACATACACTGCACAAATGGATTCCTGAATAGCGCAGATGTCTATCCCCCCCTGCATCTCCAACTCGACATGTAAACAGTGTCTCTCCTCCAGCCAGCGAACCCGACGTCATTCATGCTGCGCTGACAATTTCCACTCACAATTCTTAAACACTCTCATATATAAACAACGCCTATTCAGTCCTGCCAAAACTCACTTAATAATAAAAAAGCATTCTCAGTTTCTAAGCATAGATTAGTATGCATTTAGAACAAATAGACAAACATAATTCCAAGCAGAAGTCATCCATATGATTAAAAAGAAAAAAAAAATGACTTCAATTTAGGTTATTCGACATTTATTTACATGTCCTAATGATACAGTTGTAGATGAGTCGTGTCATCCACTCGCTCAATCCTTCAACACACACTTTCACAGAAGTTGTGCTACTTATATGCCACCTACCCTCTTATAATAATTTTGTACAAGGATTTACGCCCCCACATACAACCCAGCTCAATAGAACATAATAATTCCTTTTTACACACATAGTCATATTCGGTGAACAATTAAACGTAATAAATTACGCATACATGTAGTCAAATAAGCAAATACTTTTACCTACATACACACGCCAGTCACTGAGGATAAGGCGTAAGATATTATATACTTAAACACAGACCAATGATAACAATATTCCGTCGCACACTTTATCCTTGTAATAAAGATACAATTCATTTTCCTATATGCTACAGAATCCCCATTTTACATCAGAGCAGCCTCAGTCAACCCAAGCCGGTCTCAGAACAGTTCAGCTAATTCGAGAGCCTTTTCCCATTGGCAGAAATGCGTCAGTCTTTCTGATCAGAGCCTGCTCCCTTTTCTACAGACATATCCAGACTTGCGTATTAGAAGACCAAAAAATATTTTTAATATAATATTATAAAATTCACCTTGTACTCGTCGATATTAAGCACAGTCCTAGTACTTTAACGTGCCATAGACCTCTGACTAACTGGAATTCCTGCCCTGCACAGACATTAACATGAACTGATACACGGCCTCTCACAGGAAACTATACCTTGCACCTTGTAAATCATATTCTTACAGTCGATATGATAACATTGAATGATTTTAAATAAAGGACAGACACATCACAAGGAAACTAGAAGAGCCTGGTGGCGTTGTGGCGACTTTCCAAACTATCCCCCCCCCCCCCCCCCCCGAATGTAATTGACGGTCTCTACATTTAAACTCATATGTCGCAATGACCCAATAGTTGATAACTCTGTGTTCCATTTCTAGTGATTGTTCATTTTGCACACAATTACGGGATCACCGTTTTCGGTGCTAGCAACCCCAGAAGTTGCGGTCCATCAACCAAAATTTGTTCCCCAACTCAAACAAGCATTGTCACTCAATCATTATGTGGTACCCAATGCATGGATGAGCTGGATAAGGCACCACCGAGCTACTGTAATATTATCCATCACAGCTGATATCGCAAAAAATTTTACAGTAAGTCCAACACTGGTCAATCATGTGACAGCATGTTCTCCTAATTTCAGTATCATAGCTAAACCATACCTCCCCTACTTTGCAAGTATCATTGCGAGCATTGATAGATGACTGCTCAGTACGTCCATTCACAGTGAATTCTCGAACACAGAAAAAAGGACTCCATGTACAAACTGCTCCCTGCAAACCAGAAGATACGCAAGTACGTCCTCATTTTCACCGCATTTCAGTGTATATTAGGTTAGTTTATACGTATGTGCTAGTCAGTTTTCGCATTTTTTTCGATTTTATGTCAAATCCATCCATGCGACAGCGACATAACCTATCGTTCTGTGTTCTAAAATTGCCTGTAAATGTAACCCAGATGCATCCAGTCACCTCAACATTCGGAGGGCGCTTACTCTGTTTTCTGTACGTATGTGTACATGCACGCCTCGTGGACGGCTCTCAGGACCCGGCGGTAGACTCAGGTTAACATTCGAATGTGGGTCCACGAGGAGTTATATCCGGATTGGTGTTCAGATGCGGATCCACAATATGCCACGCACGTGCTAGTGTTTGAAGGTGGATCCGCCTCGTGCAATGTAGGAAGATCCACAGTATACCATACCCAAGTTAGCGTTTGAGTGTGGATCTGATGTGTACTATATATCCAGAGCTATGTCCAGGTTCGGATCCACCAGAGGAGGTATGGTTTAGGTATGATACTGAAATTAGGAGAACATGCTGTCACATGATTGACCAGTGTTGGACATACTGTAAAATTTTTGGCGATATCAACTGTGATGGATAATATTACAGTAGATTGGTGGTGTCTTATCCAGCCCATCCATGCATTGGGTACCGTATAATGATTGAGTGACAATGCTTGTTTGAGTTGGGGAACAAATTTTGGTTGATGGACCGCAACTTCTGGGGTTCCTAGCACCGAAAACGGTGATCCCGTAATTGTGTGCAAAATGAACAATCACTAGAAATGGAACACAGAGTTATCAACTATTGGGTCATTGTGACATATGCGCTTACATGTAGAGGACGTCAATCACTTTCAGGGGGGTAGATTCAATGTTGTAGTATCGACTGTGAGAATATGATTTACAAGGTGCAAGGTATAGTTTCCTGTGAGAGGCTGTGCATCAGTCTTGTTAATGTCTGTGCAGGGCAGGAATTCCAGTTAGTCAGAGGTCTATGGCACGTTAAAGTACTAGGACTATGCTTAATATCGACGAGTACAAGGTGAATTTTATAATATTATATAAAAAATATTTTTTGGTCTTCTAATACGCAAGTCTGGATATGTCTGTAGAAAAGGGAGCAGACTCTGATCGGAAAGACTAACGCGTTTCTGCCAATGGGAAAAGGCTCTCGAATTAGCTGAACTGTTCTGAGACCGGCTTGGGTTGACTGAGGCTGCTCTGATGTAAAATGGGGATTCTGTAGCATATAGGAAAATGAATTGTATCTTTATTACAAGGACAAAGTGCGCGACGGAATATTGTTGTCATTGGTCTGTGTTTAAGTATATAATATTTTATGCCTTATCCTCAGTGAGTGGTGTGTGTATGTCGGTAAAAGTATTTGCTTATTTGACTACATGTATGCGTAATTTAGTACGTTTAATTGTTCACCGAATATGACTATGTGTGTAAAAAGGAATTATTATGTTCTATTGAGCTGGGTTGTCGTGGGGGCATAAATGCTTGTACAAAATTATTATAAGAGGGTAGGTGGCATATAAGTAGACCAAGTTCAGTGAAAGTATGTGTTGAAGGATTGACCGAGTGGATGACACGACTCATCTACAACTGTATCATTAGGACATGTAAATAAATGTCGAATAACCTAAATTGAAGTCATTTTTTTTCTTTTTAATCATATGGATGACTTCTGCTTGGAATTATGTTTGTCTATTTGTTCTAAATGCATACATTCTATGCTTAGAAACTGAGAATCCTTTTTTATTATTAAGTGAGTTTTGGCAGGACTGAATAGGCGTTGTTTATATATGAGAGTGTTTAAGAATTGTGAGTGGAAATTGTCAGCGCAGCATGAATGACGTTGGGTTCGCTGGCTGGAGGAGAGCCACTGTTTACATGTCGAATTGGAGATGCAGGGGGGGGGGGGGGGGTAGACATCTGCGCTATTCAGGAATCCATTTGTGCAGTGTATGTCGTTAGACAACAGCTGGAGAGCAGGTATAGAGAGCCCACTTCGGCATGCTGGTCCTGGGGCTGCGTGGACAGCTGTTTAGATGGACAGATATGTGGCTTTGACATTCTGCTGGCAGCGCTCCCATTTCCGACGAATGGTCAAGACAAGGTCCTGTTGCAGTAACTGAGGTCATTCTGTTTCTAGACAGACTGCAGAAGGAAATGGATATGTCTTTCTCTGACTTGCATTACAGATATCAGATGCGCAAAGATCTGGAAATGGGATCAGTTGAACGATGTGTAGCGTGTGACTAAAGCAAAGTTGGAATTCTACTGTAGCATGCAGGTTCAGGAAAGGTGAAACGTTTCGCACTGGTTGCAGCCATCTTGAATAATGGTAATTGGGTAATCAACTTACGTGATGATAGAGCGCTCTGGTGGTTGTGATAGGAGCTAAAGACAGTTGAACTTGGAGCCATTTTTGTTAGGTAGACGAAATGTATGATCTTCAACAAAATTCAAACTCCCTACCAAAATCGGACATCTTTAATGAGGCCCTCTGCTGGTGGCGATGTGTACTAACCGAGTTGGAGCCCAGACCCTGTGGCAAACACAAGAGCATGATATATATATTAATAAATAATAAATTGTAATAAATAATAATAAATGATCATAAATGAGAATAAATAATAATAAATAACTGGAGCAGCTGTCTGAATGCAGAGACCTGTTGGAGTGTCTCGATCTGTAAGAGTTAACTTTGATGTCCTCTAGACGACTGAATAGTGACGTAAGAGTATGTGTTGGGCGGCTTTGGTGATCAAGTGAGAATTTGTGAAGATGATTGATTTGAGTTGGAGTGTTATTTGATGGGATATAGATTGTTCGGTTGACCACTTCTGCACATTTGCTTCCTTTATTTAGTTGAGTGAAGATCGATTGTTGTGTGCTGGATACATGCTTGTCTGTTCTCTAGACCTGGGACTGATATTAGTTGACGTGTAAATTATAGCCATGATCTCGAATATGTTACATGACTGAGACTGGTATTCGAGGGTGGAAATATCGTTTTGCATATGTTTGTTTCTAGTTAGTCAGTGGTTTACAACATGATGCACATAGATGAAGTTTGGCTTTTGTAGACAATTAATTTGAAATCTATATCTTGGGAGTTATGATGAACTAGTGATCGGTAGGGTGTAGCCTAGTGCATGATATTGAGATGTACACCTAAAATGGGGGTAATATTATCGAGAAAGTACATATGTCCTTGCAGTCAATGAGTTTCGAAAAATGGCTCTGAGCACTATGCGACTTAACTGCTGAGGTCATCAGTCGCCTAGAACTTAGAACTAATTAAACCTAACTAACCTAAGGACATCACACACATCCATTCCCGAGGCAGGACTCGAACCTGCGACCGTAGCGGTCGCCCGGCTCCAGACCGTAGCGCCCAGAACCGCACGGCCACTCCGGCCGGCAGTCAATGAGTTTGAGGATGTTTGTAGAAAAGCGAACAGACAAGGAAGGAGAGACAGTAAGGCGTTTGTGCTAAGGGGGAACGATACCGAATTTGTAAAAAGAGTTCTGAGGGTGACTTAGGTTCGTTGATGTAAGAGGGAAGATTATCTCTGAGTGTCGGGTCTATAGAGAGAAAGAGCAGGTTGACGGTGCTTTCCTAGGTTGGAGAGCATTGCGGTATATAGAGGCTGTAGGAATAGGATTTTTTTTTTCGTATGCTGTAGAGACATACTGGATAAATGCACTGTTTCGTGTCAAATGTGTATATGCTATATTGAAAAGTTAACGCGGTTTACATTGTGTAGTGTTTGTATATATTGCATTGTAAAGTTAATATTGTTTAAGTTATGTGATGAGTAGAGAGGAAGTCGTAAGGACGGTAGAGGTATTTCCAGAGTAACAGGGGTCAAGAGAGTGTATTTTCGATACTTAGCTCATTGTCGATTGTGAATCAATTGAGACCGCGATCGTAACATTTAACTGTAAGTATAATGACATCAACGACTTTGGTATTCGAGATTTCGAATATCATATTTTTGGTCTGTTTGTTTCTAGTTACTCAGTGGTTTACAGGATGCTGTACTTCGAACAATTTTGGTGTGTTCTTGTAGTCTAGGAGTCTGGAGATGTTTGTAGAAAAAAGCGAGCAGGTAAGGAAGAAGAGACAGTAACGCATTTGTGTTGAGGGGCAGCGATCGCCGAATTTGTGGAACAGTTCTGAGAGGGACTTCCGTCCGTTGATGTAGAAGGGCTGATTACCGCTGAGTGTCACGTGTGTAGAAAGAAAGAGCAGGTTCACAGTGCTTCCTTAGGGATGGAGAGCATTGGGGCATGTAGTCGGTATTGTCAAAGTTATTGGGCTTACATTGTGTAGGCTTTGTGTATATTGGATTGTAAAGTTAGTATTGCTTGTGTTATGGGATGAGTAGAGAGGATGACTGTGCGTGTGTGTGTGTGTGTGTGTGTGTGAGAGAGAGAGAGAGAGAGTGTCAACACGCCTTGCATTCAACAGCAGAGACGAGCGGCACCTGGAGATGCCTCGAATATGAGACTGGTGTGAGCGCTGTTTGGAATGCAACTTTCATCGGTGTTCGGTGGCGGCGGCTGGCGGGTATGAGCTGTGGCTGCCTCACTTCACGGGGGTTCTGGCGCGTTCGTTGAAGCGTCAGTCAATCGTCACTTAATGTCCGTTAGAATCGCTAAGGGGGGAAAGCAGGTTCTGCTATTGTGGAATGGAATTCTGAAGCGTCTTCGCCGGACCGCATTTAGAGTGAGGAAGGCCGAACGCGCGCGACTCTGCTTGGAGTGCACGTTGAGTGTCTAAATAAACGCTCGGTCATTAAGGGCGCCTAGATACTCTTGCTGTTATTTTCTCTCTCTTTTATGTGTACTGCAACTTTACAAGCCCATTCATTAGATGCATTTTGCTTTCAAAGCGATAGCAGAGTTTATGTTGCAGTCATTACAACTAGATAACACTTTTTTTCCTTTGATTGTTGTAGAATGGTTAATGCCTGGCAGTTTCACTTAATGAAGGCATATTATAGATAGCTCTGTCAGTGCTTTGTGTTCCTTTTGACATGTTCTGGTGACAACTGCTTCTGTTTTCATGTTAGTAGAGGCTGGACTCTAATATGTAATAAGACACACTTGCAGCATTAATTTCTTCATGTGTTTGAAAGTACATTTCACTTTCTTGATTTGAAACTTCATGTTTAGTCTGTTCATAGGTTTTCGGATGATGAAAATATTGCAAGGAAAAATTATTTTCAAGTTTATAGTGATCACAACAACCGATTTACACCATTTAAAATATAACTAATAGTGATGCTGGAGGGTGGGGTACTCGTCTGGCAAATGAGCTATTCAGTACACTTAAAACGGTATACTTAAGACAGAAAAACAAAAATAATCATAACAACAGCTACTTAACCGTTTCAGACCCTCTTGCTACAATTGTGTACATTAAATTTTATTGTGTCTTAGCTGCAACAGAAGTACTTTTTCCAATGGAAACTCGGTGTACACATTTGTGAATATTCAGCTTCTTCTTCACGCAACAGTGGATATCGCTATGAAAATTTCAGCAGTCAGTTCAGCAGTGCTCAGCAGGTCACGACAGTGCGTAGCAGCAGTAGCTCGGCGCCACCAGAATACACGGATGTAGTTGGTTCGCTATGTTCCAGTGTATCATTGAATGTTGTTATTGTTATTTTGCATGGTAATTATTAAATGATCATTTAGTATTTATTACAATGGAGAAAATTTGGTAACTGGTGATTTCAGACCATAAATGAAGCCAAGTGTATAAAGTACGTTTTGAAAATGAGTACATATTTCTGTGTGAATCTTTCATCTAAAATCATTTAAAAAATCACATAAGACCATTACCACATAAATAAAAAAATTTCTTCCTCCAAAATGCAAACCCGAAAGGGTTAAGCGGAGTACCACGTGAATAATTTGCCTGCACTTCATTTATAATGTTCATGTTGGTCAGTGAATCTAAATATTATTCGTAAATATGCTTTTGTTCTGACTTCTAGTCATAGAAATGCATATGAAACCCTATTTCATATGTCAGCTTGGCAGCTGCCTGCTCTGAGTCATTGAAACACAAGTACGAGACACTGAAGGGACAGCTTGTACTTGTAGTGCTGTGGTCTTCCTGCCACTACCCTTGATATATACAATATCCCAAAATATGTCTGTGATCGTCATCCAGTTTCCTGGAATGTCTGAGGATTATTCTGTTACGTACACTTGATATTTTCTTGTCATTTAGATTAAATGTTCTGAATGATCCTCCACTAAGGAGTGACACAGAATTAGTAAATATATGTTTTCGAGACCAGGAAGCTCATTACAAGCAGCAGCTAAACTCATCTCGTCTTTCGCATTTGAGACTTATCCGTCTTATCCATCAGTGAAGCCAGTGGAGAGGACTGAACATCACATTTGTGTGCTAGTACAGTGGTAATGCTGTCGCACTTTTGAAGTGAGGGCTGTGGTAGCTGGTGGTTCCAGCCTCACTGGGGACCAGATTTTTCCCCCTAATCTGCAGAGCTACAAGCAGCCATATAAACAATAGGTAACAAAATCTTTAGAAAACTTCTCCCTCGCACGTCTTCACACAACCTGGTTTCAGTGTGGTACCCTGTAGGTCTAAAAGTGAAAAACTTACTGAATTCCTCACTTGTTACTGATTGCATATTTCTGCTTCTGCATCATCATCATCATCATCATCATCATCTAAGACTGATTATGCCTTTCAGCGTTCAGTCTGGAGGATAGTCCCCCTTATAAAATTCCTCCGTGATCCCCTATTCAGTGCTAACATTGGTGCCTCTTCTGATGTTAAGCCTATTACTTCAAAATCATTCTTAACCGAATCCAGGTACCTTCTCCTTGGTCTGCCCCGACTCCTCCTACCCTCTACTGCTGAACCCATGAGTCTCTTGGGTAACCTTACTTCTCTCATGCGTGTAACATGACCCCACCATCTAAGCCTGTTCGCCCTGAGTGCTACATCTATAGAGTTTATTTATTTATTTATTTATTGTTCCGTGGGACCACATTTAGGAGAAGTCTCCATGGTCATGGAACGATTCAATACATGAAATTATAACACGATTGTAGAAACAGATAAAATGAAATATAAGAAATATATTCAGGCGACAAGTCGTTAGTTTAAATAAAGAAAATCAAGAATGTAACACTGGAATTTGCTTAATTTTTTAGCTCTTCCAGGAGCTCCTCGACAGAATAGAAGGAGTGAGCCATGAGGAAACTCTTCAGTTTAGACTTAAAAGTGTTTGGGCTACTGCTAAGATTTTTGAGTTCTTGTGGTAGCTTATTGAAAATGGATGCAGCAGAATACTGCACTCCTTTCTGCACAAGAGTCAAGGAAGTGCATTCCACATGCAGATTTGATTTCTGCCTAGTATTAACTGAGTGAAAGCTGCTAACTCTTGGGAATAAGCTAATATTGCTAACAACAAACGACATTAAAGAAAATACATACTGTGAGGGCAATGTCAAAATTCCCAGACTATTGAATAGGGGTCGACAAGAGGTTTTCGAACTTACACCATACATAGCTCTAACAGCCCGTTTTTGAGCCAAAAATACCCTTTTTGAATCAGAAGAATTACCCCAAAAAATAATACCATATGACATAAGCGTATGAAAATATGCGAAGTATACTACTTTTCGTGTTGAAATGTCACTTATTTCAGATACTGTTCTAATGGTAAATAAAGCGGCATATAGTTTCTGAACAAGATCCTGAACATGGGCTTTCCACAACAGCTTACTATCTATCCGTACGCCTAGGAACTTGAACTGTTCCGTCTCGCTTATAACATGCCCATTCTGTCTGATTAAAATGTCAGTTCTTGTTGAATTGTGAGTTAGAAACTGTAAAAACTGAGTCTTACTGTGATTTAGCATCAAATTATTTTCCACAAGCCACGAACTTATATCATGAACTACATTATTTGATAATGTTTCAATATTACACACAAGATCCTTCACTACCAAGGTGGTGTCATCAGCAAACAGAAATATTTTTGAATCACCTGTAATACTAGAAGGCATATAATTTATATAAACAAGAAACAGCAGTGGCCCCAGCACCGACCCCTGGGGAATGCCCCATTTAACAGTGCCCCATTGGGACTGAACATCATTACCACTCTCAATATTGCGGAGGATTACCTTCTGCTTTCTGTTCTTAAAGTAGGAGGCGAACCAATTGTAAGCTACTCCCCTTACTCCATAATGTTCCAACTTCTGCAGTAATATTTTGTGGTCAACACAGTCAAAAGCCTTCGTTAAATCAAAGAAAACACCTAACGTTCGCAACCTTTTATTTAATCCGTCCAAAACCTCACAGAGAAAAGAGACTATAGCATTTTCAGTTGTTAAGCCATTTCTAAAACCAAACTGTACATTTGACAGCAAATTATGTGAATTTAAATGCTGCAGTAACCTTGTATATACAACCCTCTCGATAACTTTAGCAAACACCGATGGCATAGAAATAGGTCTATAATTGTCAACATTATCCCTGTTTCCCTTTTTATAAAGTGGCTTCACTACCGAGTACTTTAATCGGTCAGGGAACCGACCACTCCTAAAGGAAAAGTTACAGATATGGCTAAGTACTGAACTAACATACGTGGAACAATACTTCAGTATTCTGCTAGATACCCCGTCATATCCATGAGAGTTCTTGGTCTTTAGTGATTTAATTATTAACTCAATCTCCCTCTTGTCAGTATCATGGAGGAGCATTTCAGGTAGCAGTCTCGGAACACTTTTTTCTAAGAGCGCTATATGATTCCCTGTTGGGACTAGGTTTCTATTTAGTTCACCTGCTATATTCAGAAAGTGATTATTAAGTACTGTACATATATGTGACTTATCAGTAACACGGACATCCCCACTACGCACTGATTCTATATTCTCGACCTGTCTCTGCAGACCAGCCACTTCCTTTACGACTGACCATATGGTTTAAATTTTATCCTGAGACTTAGCTATTCTATCGGCATACCACATACTTTTTGCCTTCCTAATAACTTTTTTAAGCACCTTACAATACTGTTTGTAATGGGCTGCTGCATTTAGATTTTGACTGTTCCTAACGTTTTGATATAATTGCCACTTTGTTCTACAAGATATTCTTATCCCATTAGTCAGCCACCCAGGCTGCCTGTTTGTGCTAGTACCCTGTTTTGAACGTTCTAACGGAAAGCAACTTTCAAAGAGCACGAGAAAAGTCTTGAGGAAAGCATTATATTTATCGTCTACTGTATCAGCACTATAAACATCTTGCCTCTCTTGTTCCTTGATAAGGTTTACAAAAGTCTGTACAGCAACTGGATCAGCTTTCCTAAAAAGTTGGTAACTATATTTAACATGTGTTGCAGCATAAAAATCTTTTAGACTTAAAATTTGTGCATCATGATCTGAAAGGCCATTCACCTTTTTGCTAACAGAATGCCCTTCTAATAATGACGAATGAACAAAAATATTGTCTATGGTTGTTCTACTGTTCCCTTGCACTCTCGTTGGAAAAAATACGGTTTGCATAAGATTATATGAATTAAGGAGGTCTACCAGCATCCTTTTCCTTGCACAATCACTTATACAATTAATATTGAAGTCACCACATATAACTAACTTTTTGTATTTCTTATAAAGTGAACCAAGAACCTCCTCTAGCTTCAGCAAAAATGTTGTGAAATCGGAGTCTGGGGATCTATAAATAACAACAGTAAGAAGTTTAGTTCCACTAAATTTAACCACACCTGCACAACATTCAAACACCTTTTCAGTGCAGTACTTTGAAACATCAATTGACTCAAATGGGATACCGTTTTTCACATACATGGCTACTCCCCCACACCACAAAGAGCTCCTAGAAAAGCTGCCAGCCAACCTGTATCCTGGTAAAGGAAGCCTCTGAATTATCTCCTTATTTAAGAAGTGTTCAGATATACCAATAATTTCAGAGTCAACATCTATAAGCAGTTCACTAACTTTATCTCTAATACCTTGTATATTTTGATGAAATATACTAATTCCCTCATTAATCGGATACCCAAGCTTTGTAGAAAGTGGTTTCTTTGTTAGAGAGACTTCCCTTAAGCAGGAATACCTATCATCTGACTTCAATCTAAAAAAGGTACAGCTCTAACACCCACAACTACCGGAATTTTCCCATGAGTGATCCCACCACCCCCACCTATGCTGTCACCTATAAGTTTTGCCAACCTCCCCTTCCCATACCTGTTGAGGTGCAGGCCATGTCTAGTGAAACCCCTCCTGCTGATAGACTCCACCGACACCACTGAAATGTGACTCATGCCTTCTGTCATCAGCACACCCCCAAGTCTCATGTTATTACGCTTGACGGCTGTATTAAGATGAGGCCGATCGTGACGCTGAAACAGTTCCACGAAATGCGCATTCGTGTTGCCAGTCTGAGTGGCTATCTTTTCCAGGTCACCATCTATGTCATACTCCCCATCCCTATCAATACTATTACCAGCCCCACCCACAATCACTACCTGATCCTCTTTAGTAAAATCCCTACATAACCCCCCTATGTTAAAAGTCACCTGAGCCAATCCTGCATTAGGCTTCACAATGCTGGTGACCTGGTACTCACTCCCCAAAACTTCCTGCAACTGCTGGCCTACACCTCTACCATGAGAACTACCTAACAGCAGAACCTTCTTCTTTCTCTTAGACTTTGCAACTGTCCTAGCCACCGTAACTGCTGAGGTCTGCTGCATACTTCCTACATCTACAGCTACTAGAGATTCCTCTCCACTAGACTCTGACAGTTGGTCATATCTATTACAAACACCAATAGTAAAACTATCTGAAAATCTCCTTCTCCTAGCAGATCTCTTGCCAACAGCCAGCTCCCATTCCCCAACCCCCTTCTCCCTCCTCATCCTATCTAGCTCCTCCTGTGCGTTTTTCAACTGCACCTGAAGGGCACAGATCTTACGCTCCTGCTCCTCTATCAACTTACTCTTGCTACATAACCTGCAGTTCCAGGAGAGGATCTCACCAGAATGCCCACTGGCTTCCCCACTGCATTCCCCCCAGTGAAAAAACTTCGAACAAGTCTCACACCGCAATCCACTACTCACGAACCTACGGCAAAGCCCACACTTCTCACTCATGGTAAAATTTTACAATTATTGAAACAAGAAAACAACTTTATCTAAGTTCCGCTACTACAATAAGAAGATGTTAAAAACTGACTACAATAATCACAAACTTGCTCTACAAGGGAAGTAACTACTATTATTGACAGTATTAATCAACAACAAATGAGAATATAACAAAATACTAACACAGAAAGAAAATCAAACGTCTAATGACAGTAACGAAAATGAAAGCAGTTCGCAAAAATTTCTTCTGAAGTTATTTCACCGGAAAACACCAAGAACACCGGTTGAAGACTACTAAAGTTCCTAAATAAACTACTATACACAAACAATTAATTAGTACTTAGCTTTCGATGCGCCGCTACAGCTGCAACTGGTCAGTACGGAATGTAAACACGTGTAAGAGGTTAAGTTGCTCGATACGAAACACTCACAAATATCAGGCCACAACACAAGAAATGCAGAGGTGAATGAAGAAACCACTAATAAGTCACTTATATAGTAAATATTATCACAAAAACAGATAAAATCTGAAACCTAAAAATAGATGAAAACTTAGACAGCGATCTCACACGCAGTCACGCGCTTATGACGTCACACCAAAGACATTTTTTTTCGGAAAGCAGGATGGTTTATTCAGAATTCCAATGCATCGTATTATTCACACTCTTTTGGTTACAAAACCTTATTTTTCAACATAATTTCCTGCGTGGTTCCACTCTAGTGGTCGACGTGGGAGCTAACGTCTTGTTGCTTCACACTAACCTCCCCATCATCCATGTGCGGCTTCCCCCGTAGTGCATCCTTCACTGGGCCAAACAGACGGAAGTCAGACGGCGCGAGAACCAGGCTGTGGGATGTATGAGGAAGGACAGTCCATCGAAGTTTTGTGAGCTCCTCTCGGGTACATAGAATTGTGTGAGGCCTTGCGTTGTCTTGGAGAAGGAGAAGTTTGTTTGCATTTTTGTGTCAACGAACACGCTGAAATCGTTTCTTCGGTTTCCTGAGCGTAGAAAAATACAATTCAGAGTTGATCATTGCAGCATGAAAGAGGACATCAAACAGAATAACTTCTTCAGAGTCCCAGAAGACCGTCGCCATGACTTTACCAGCTGAAAGTGTGGCTTTGAACTTTTTCTTCAAAGGAGAGATGCTGTAACACCACCCCATGGATTACCATTTTGTGTCTGGTTAGAAGTGATAAACCCACGTTTCATCGCCTGTGACGATGTTTGTCAAAACATTGTGACAATCAGCCTCGTAATACTGAAGCAATTCCATACAGATGGTCCTTCGTTGCTGTTCATGGTGTTCTGTAAGGCAGCGAGTAATCAGCAGGCACGCACCTTTGACTACCCCGAGTGGTGCACGATAATGTCAAACTACCGTCAGAGATGTTCGGTTGAGCAGCAAACTGTTTCATCGTGATCTGTCGATCATCTCAAATGAGAGTGTCCGCACGTTCCGACATTGCAAGAGTCACAGCTCTGATTGGTTTGCGCAGTCTTGTTGTGACGATGACAGACGCCTCGCCCAATGACTCACCGCGTTCACTGGCAGGTCTCCGTAAACATTCTGCAGGCGCCTATGAATATCTGCGATGCCCTGGTTTGACACCAAAAGAAACTCAATGACAGCTCTCTGCCTAGAATGCGCCTCAGTTATAGACGCCGTTTTTAAGGCTACACATATCGCAGCCACCTAACCGAACTTCATGAAACTATAGGGGCTGAAGCGGGAATATTCAACGATGTCCACAACGAATTCCCCATTTTTCAACCGAAACTGGCCGAGAACAAAAGGGCTGCGTTACTTATTGAATTCCCATCGCATTTGACACCACTTTGGCGATTTACACGTCTATGAAGATGAGGTGATATGATTCGGGCAACACCCAGTCCTTACAGTGCTTCCTTACGCTCGCTTCCTTGCGCCTTCTTCGGCGTCAGCTTGTTGTACTATGACAATACATCCCTTCGTCTTATTTTTGCCCTATAACTAAGTTCCTTTCTGTCCTTATGGTTGTCGATTTCTTTTCTTGACTTAATATTATAGTCTAAAATTGTAATTGTATGTAAGTATTGAACATATAAAGAAAGTAAACTGATGCTTCTTGACCAAAACACTCGTTCGACCTATACTTGAGTATTGCTCATCAGTGTGGGATCCGTACCAGATCGGGTTGACGGAGGAGATAGAGAAGATCCAAAGAAGAGCGGCGCGTTTCGTCACAGGGTTATTTGGTAAGTGTGATAGCGTTACGGAGATGTTTAATAAACTCAAGTGGCAGACTCTGCAAGAGAGGCGCTCTGCATCGCGGTGTAGCTTGCTCGTCAGGTTTCGAGAGGGTGCGTTTCTGGATGAGGTATCGAGTATATTGCTTCCCCCTACTTATACCTCCCGAGGAGATCACGAATGTAAAATTAGAGGGATTAGAGCGCGCACGGAGGCTTTCAGACAGTCGTTCTTCCCGCGAACCATACGCGACTGGAACAGGAAAGGGAGGTAATGACAGTGGCACGTAAAGTGCCCTCCGCCACGCACCGTTGGGTGGCTTGCGGAGTATGAATGTAGATGTAGATGTAGAAAGAAAAAGTAAATAAATGGATAAGGAAAAGAATATTTGGAAACGGAAAGGAATAATCTGTTCAATCATGAAGTAATTATTATTCACTAAGAAAGTTATTGTAAAGTAATTTCCAAATATCTTTGATATGTAGCTTTAAAATTATTAAATCCTCCTATTCTCTGTCTCTCTATTCCCACACCAAAGACTTGCAATGGTGAAAATTTGTGTTCTACTGCTGGTGATAGGGGATCCGACGCTGTCGCAAATATTGTCGTGAATAAGGGACACCCTTGCTTTACGATTCGATTTATGTTTGTAAAATCTATCATTTACCACAATTCTTGATCTTGACGAACTGAGTAGTCTAAATAACGTTTACGAATTCCCAACTAAATCCTTTCGCCGTCTTCACGCTGCAAACCTACTTTTGACTTACTCTGTCAAACGCTTTCAACAAGTCGAATAATAACACGACTGCACTCGCTTCTGATGTTGACGTTGCCCGTATCAAGATTTTATATCAATGACCGCTTGTACTTTGCTTGGAACAGCGCTTGTCTGGTTGTTTGATTTGATTTCCTTCATCACCCATTTCAGACTAATATTCAATGCTCTATTTAATATCTTATAATCAAGAGTTCAAAAGGGAGAAGGGCCTGGGCTTAGATAAACGTTTCGCCTCTATCTCTTTTGGAATGAGCACGACTAGTCCTTTTTCAAAATCGCACTGAATATCATCGTGTGTCCAAACAGAGTTCATGACATCAGTGATATGGTGTTCTATCGTTTCTCAAAATTTCGTACAAAACTCACCGGGTATTTCAACCGAGCCAAGTGACTTTGCTTTTACTGCTTTTTTTATCGATTCAAGAATTTCTTCTTCCGTGAAGGGGTTGCATAATGACAGATTTTCTTCTGCATCCAGCTTTTACACGTGTCAAAAGATCATGAGCTTATTTATCATCGGTAATATCCTGTCCATAGAAGTTCTGAAAATACGTATGAACTTCTTGTAGAATGCCCTTCTTATCTCTCAACGTATTTCCTTCCTTCATTTGTATTTCTTGTACTATCTGTTAATTCCTCTTTTTATTTTGTCTTAGAGAACGGTACAGGGATGTTTGTTCTTGCTCGACTTCACTGATGACTTTGGCTCTTACTTTCAGATCATCAAGCTGTTGCGATTTGATACGTAAAATCTTAGCTTCATTTTTATTAATACCGTTACTTTGCCTGTCACACATTAGGTCCGTAAGTCTGCTATATATGTCACGGAGACATAGATAGAGGAAGTTAAAGGTGTTGTCTCTTTTTCTCCTTTTACAGCTTTAAAAGCGCGTTAAAAACTTCTGTACCCAATAGTTCAATGCACTTGCTCTGTACAGGTCCTCCATACGACATGGAATCCATGTTCTAATACTCCGTAGAAGAGGGTACTGACATTAAGTTTCCATATCCCTCTTCCTTGTCTGGTCTGCCGTGGTTGCATCTTGATGTATGTCATGTGGCAGCAATGGTCAGAGAAGGTGATAGGTGCTATTTGAGCATTAATTACATTTTTTAATCGCCTTATTACATGTATTCTATTCAGTCTGCTTGCTGATGTATTCGATAGGTATTGCTGAATTTGTTGTTTTCCACGCGTCATAGAAGAAAAGGCTTTCGACGAGCGTCTTTAGTTTTGCCGAAGTGTTAATTTTGGATGTTGATCAATAACATTCAATGCGCAGTTGAAATTACCGCCTAAAGTAATTTTATGTGGATTCATATGCAACAAATTTAATATTTCGTTTTACAAAATTTTGCTCTTTCTGTTTTGTTACCTGATCCAAAAATGGTTCAAATGGCTCTGAGCGCTATGGGACTCAACTGCTGAGGTCATTAGTCCCCTAGAACTTAGAACTAGTTAAACCTAACTAACCTAAGGACATCACAAACATCCATGTCCGAGGCAGGATTCGAACCTGCGACCGTAGCAGTCCTGCGGTTCCAGACTGCAGCGCCTTTAACCGCACGGCCACTTCGGCCGGCCTGATCCAAAAGGGGCATGCACATTCAGTATTAGTGTGTCACAAAAAAGTCCAGATATTACACGGCCTGAATCCAGTTGTTCTAATGCCCAGAATGGAATTCTTTCTCTCAGTAATAGGTTATACCTGTCCCGCTGCAACCAGTTCTGGCGATATCCGAAGTATGATTCGTAGCTTGTCTCCCGGGCTCTCTCTGTTCAAATTTCTTGTAAGACTGCTATGTACACAGCACAGCAATAAATAAAATCAGCAAGTAATGATTTTTTAATACAATCATTAATTTATTTACATTTATTGCGGCAATGGTAAAGACCTGCTTCATCAAATCCTAGCGTATTCGGCATAGCTAAAAAAGGCGAATCTCGTTGTAAGTTGGGAGATTCATTTTCCCTGAATCCATATTTCTGAATGCCACTTATTTGTCCCGCTCGTTGTGCGCCTGTGCTTACACACTACGAAGCATATTCAAAAAGTACGTATACTAGATTCTTGTATTTTTTATAAGAGATTTGTTTGAAAGTAAAGTTAGAGGACATTGTTGCTACACTTGTTGACTGTTTTGCCACATAGTCGCTGTCCCGTTAAATGCATGTGCTGAGCCCTAGCACAAGCTTCTTTCCGTCCCCCTCGAAGAATTTTCCCGTCAGCACCTTCCCCCATTTCTTAATCACTTTCTGCACCTGCTCGTCAGTTGAAGATTTAATTCCGTGTGAAAAGATGGTAATCTGAATTCTAAGATGAGGGGGGGGGGGGAGGGGGTGCTTCAAAACATACGAACCAAATGAGTCCAAGTGCACCTTGGAGGCTAATGTTGTGTGAGGACGGGCGTTGTTGTGCGACAAGTACACTACTTTCGTCTGCATTCCCCTGCTTTTGTTTTGAATGCTTCTTTTGAGTTTTTTAGGGTCTCATAAGATCGTTGCGCATTGATGGTCTCTTCGCAAGGCATAAATTCGACCAAAACGATACCTTTTCGCTTCCAAAACACTGAGGCCATGATCTTTTTTCCCGAAAATATGGTTTTGAATGTTTTGGCAGATGGGGAATTGGTGTGGCGTCACTATGACGACTGTCTGTTTGTCTCATACGTGTAAAGTGTAGTTTCATCTACAGCATCAACAAACCTCAGTCGCTCAAAAAACTCGCAGGCGCTGTTGACCCGATCTTTCTTTTTTGTGCTGCTCTGTCAGCTACTTTGGGACCTCTTAACGCACAGTTGCAGCACCTTCGCTAAAATAAATGCTGTAGGTGTTACTTCTTCCGCAAGTAGGAAGTGTATCACAACCGTGGCTCGCACATGGTGGGATCTGCTTAAAACATCTTTCACACAGCTGGACAGTACAACGTGATTTTGCCCACTACCGTGTTCCTGTGATTCACACTATGGTCAGGGGATCCCCGTCTACCACTCAGCGTTGTCATCTTTCTTTTTACTAATACCTGGAGCATCAGAATCCATTCTGGCAGCCTTTCCTTCTTTCTGTGATGATGGTATGCGTTGTCTGCTTCTGTGTCCTGCCCTAGAAGCGAATGGAGAGAGCGACCTTTTCAGATGTCACACAACGTTGTTTTCTACGACACTGTCCACAGGGAGTTCCTTCATTTCGCAGTCCAGGGACTGATTTACAGATGTACCTGTGTTTGCTCCTATTTCTTCGAAACTTGTTCGTCCGCTAATCTTTCGTTCCTCACTCTTAGAATCTACAATTTTCTCCCCTTTTTTCATAGTCATTGACGACTCACGAATTTCTTGATCAAGGGTACCTGTCATGTCCACTTTGTGGATTTCTTACCAGCTTGTTCCATGCTGCTGACTTTCTTTTTCCATCTCGTCATTCGAATTTTCTAGACACTATTGGGCCATATTAAATTCGCCAGTTTGTGGTATGTACTGGGTCTGATGTGCCTCTTATGTCCACTTCATTTGATTTCACTGCGTTAGTCGTTTGTTCTTCCCGCTCCACTTGACTTGCTAGAGTGGACTGCAAAGGAATGGCTTCGTTTCAATGGCTTCATATGTACTTAGCTGCTGGGAGGTTGTATTACTAGCAAGGTGTACAGACCTTCTAAGATCACAAGAATACCTCAAATACTCAGTTGAGTTGCTGATTGAACAAGTACAGGACAACTGTGCTGACTGAACCAACATCATGCTTAAATTTACTGGTACCGTTCTTAGTTTGTATGATCCTTTCATAAACTTCAGTATTAATACACTTCACGAATACACTTTTTGTAATATTATCTACCTGAACAGCAAAACATTCCTCATCATTCAATTTTAGGTGACATACTACCCAGTTCCGTCTATGTTTCGAAAGCAATATATGAAGACTTTTCTATTGGCTTGCTAGGCCTAAAGCAAGAAAGGATTTTCTGTTGGGGTTGTCTCCCTTAGCCTTTGGAGTTTCTCCTCCACCACAAGGCAGTGGTCCCCTTCTCATTTAATCCCCAGAAAGGAAGGTTGCCTCATTTGCCAGCTTCGCCGTTCCGAAGCCTATCTTCTTCGCCGTCTCTGCCATTAAGATCTTCACCCGTAACCTTGGGCATGGGTTCCGTGTTATACACCTCGGGATTGGATCCCTGCCTGAACTCAGCCATCCTCTCACTCCGGCCTACTGAAGTGTAGGATGCCCACCCCCGCGACGTGGACGGGCCAGGCTGGAATTACCCCAGTGGAGAAATAGGGAAGGTGACCCTACCTCCCTGGAGCCGGGTTAATGATTGTGGTTCAAAATGGTTCAAATGGCTCTGAGCACTATTGAACTTAACATCTGTGGTCATCAGTCCCCTACAACTTAGAACTACTTAAACCTAACTAACCTAAAGACATCACACACATCCATGCCCGAGGCAGGATTCGAACCTGCGACCGTAGCGGTCAAGCGGTTCCAGACTGAAGCGCCTAGAACCGCACGGCCACACCGGCCGGCTAATGATTGTGAATGGTGCCACAATCAAAGGAAGAACTAAAGGTGGATGGAAAAAGACCTAAAGGGTGCCCAAGAACACGGTGGAAAACTGGAGTGAGAATATCTTTGCAAAGGAGGGGTCTGATCTGGCAGCAAGTGGAAGAAGAAAAGTGGTGGGACGACCGAGCCAAATGGAGAGGACTCGTCTGCACCCAAACCGGCTGTAGCTGGAGCGGGATCCGGATACAATACTACCCAGTTTCAAAGAACGGAAATGGATGTACACTATACCTCTCACAGCTAAACCTCACTGTTATTTTCCATGAACAAGACATTTTCACTGTACTACGCCGCAAAAGAAAGCAGCAAGCAACTCATTGTAAACATGGCCGTTCCTTTTGCAAGGCCGAAGCGCATGAGTGCGCACGACAATGGCCGGGAAAAGTGGTAACACTGGGCAAAGGCAATGTTACACCAAGTGGTCTTCAAAAATTCGTCATACTCTCCACTTGCACGTTCGAAGAAAAATACTGTCCTGGTGCTGTGAGCAACATAGCACTCCTAGTGCCGGAAGGGATAATGTCACATCAGCGCATGCGGAGTCGAAAACATACAGCTATTTTACATCTCTGAGTTGATCGTAGCGCGGCTGAGCTTTGCTTCGGCACTCGACACTGCTGTCTAATTATCGTGGAGAGAGCGCTACAAAACATGTTGTCCTCCATTTTATTTGCACAACAGTAAGCATTTGATGGGAAATGGCGTAATTTAAGTGTAATTTCTGGCTGGCGCTCAAAGAGGAGTGGCGTAACTTCAGTGCGATATTTACAGTGCTGTAGCTCATTAGCACGTGATAACCGGCCACCACTGAGCTGAGAACATTTTTAGTTTTTTTGTGAATACACCATTTTGTGGACTAAATTGTGGCTCTGTGTTTCGATAAACATCTGGTCCCACTGCTACATTTACATACTTACATGGTAGCACTGTAGTGTAATTTCAGTGTTGTCTGTGGCTTGCACGTAGATACAGACCGTTTCAAGCCCAAAGGTTCGTAATATGTTACTAATTTGTGATGATTTGGCACCCTTATGTCATGGACAATTTATTTATTAAAAAGAGTCTCGTCATAAGGTTATCACAATAAACAGTAACTCATTTGTAATAATGTAGTAAATACTGTAACAGAATTTTTCGTTAATTTATTGAACATAAGAGATATATCAATCATTAGTAATCTCCCATATTATTTAAAACAGTCTGACAATACTCACATGTAATTTCTTAGACTTCCCTGCCAATTCGATGTCATCTTGTATAATCGAATGTACTGCTGGTGTTTCGCTTTCTCCAACACAATCTTCGACTTCGTGGCTCGGTGTCTCCGTCAGTTTCATGAGACAGGTCGACGAGCTGACTGGGTCCCATATTTATGCATGGGCGGTGTTTGGTGTTCAGTATGCCGTTCGCTACCACTGTCGCTGTTTCTGGCGGTGGTATTCGTCTCCAGGTGGTTTGTCTTTACGTCTGCGCCCGTTGCGCCTCTGGTGGCGTCCCGTAGCGCTCCGTGTTAGGTCCGCCCCCGCCGGGCACTTCCCTGGCAGTAACACAACGCTATAGACGTTTCTTAAGCTGTTCGCGGCCCTGCGGCTTTCGTGACCGTACCATTCTCCTGCCCTTCTGAGTTCGGTAAACGCTTACAACGTGCGCTTCCTGCGGCATCGGGCTGATGTAGGAGTTGCATGTTATGTCCGAGCACGCTGCAGCAATCTCTCGTGGCGATGGTTGCCGTCTTGAGTTCTATCTTATGTCTGCTTCCAGTTTGTGTGGTGTCTGAGGTTTCAGGTGGTTGATGCTGTTCCTCATCCTGTCCGTGACCGCTGTAGCTGTCTCCCGAGGAGGTAGTTGCTGCTTGGTGCTCCATAAGAGATTTGATCCTGTTAATGAATCCCCAGGCCGTCTAAGGTTCATTAAAAGCGAAGGGAACTATCTTCCATTGTTTCCGTAGTAGTTCCAGAGCCGGATTCCACGTCGTTCTGAACTAGTATCTGGCTTCCCTGTTGATCAGGATTCCAGGTTGATTTCAATAGATTCAGTAATGACACTATCCTAGAATCGGGACGTTTAGCCAGGATCCTGATTTTGTCGTAATTCATGGTGTACTCAAGTTCCAGGTAATGTTTTGCTATTGATGATTCTGTGGCCTGTCGTAGCCTGGTATGCGTTTGGTTTTCCTTAGATCTTACGTCAACTGTTCTGGTGGTCTGACCGATGTAAGACACACCGCATTCACATGTTACATGGTAAATACCAGGTTTTCTTAATCTCAGATCATTCTTGACCATTCCGGGGAGTGCTCTGACCTTATCTGGTGGGCAGAATACACTTTTGATATAATGTTTCTTCAGGATTCTGCTGATCTTAGTAGATGTAGGTCCTGCTGATTTAGATGATTTCTCTCAGCTCCTTGAAGCAAATGCTGGGATGGTCCCTCTCAATAGACATGACTGACCGTGCTCCTGGCCCATATCTTATGAGTTCATTGCCTGCGGGACATAAAACCTAATCTTCATGTCTTTCATGTTGCCAGAATTTTGAACCTCGTTAATATCAGACTTCTGAACCTTGTCCATGGAATGTGGTGAACAATAAAGGCAAAAATTATTTTACTGGAAACGGCACATTAGCACCAGTATCCAAAGCGAACAAAATATCACAAATTTTAAGACTTTTTCCATTTGACGCTCCATTTTCTAACGGTTAAAAAGTCCCTTCATAACCTTCAAATATGCAACAATCAATATGTGAGCAGAGGAACAATATTTTAACTTCTAATTAAAAGAGACCGATAATAAATACACTTACGGCAACCTGTGAGGCAACACGTCAAACAAAAACGGCACAAACTTTTTGTGTACCAAGTAAGAACAGACATTACTACGTGAAACAGCGTCTGTTAATTATATGATTTAAGAGAACCAATGACATCAGCCACATTCAGGGTTTGAAATAAATCCAAAGATCACAGGTGAAAATTTGTGCCGCAGTGGGTCTCGAAGCCGGATTTCCCGCTCAACGCCTTGCCCGCCTCAGTCATCTTATCACATTTCCCAGGCGCTCCAAATCTCCAGCATGTCATACACAAGTAACGATCCTGTCCATTCTCATCCTGCTGGCAGCTCACATGTCAAGAGAACAGGTGCAACGGGTATTATAATCATTTCAATATGCATGCACATTATGTCCAACCACATGTGAGAATCGGAGTGAGCTGCCAGCAGGAGAAGAATAGACGGAGACGCTAATTGGGTACGATGTGGCTGGGAATTTGAGCCAGATCGGACGCTTTCCAGGATACCAAGATGGTATGCCGGCACGGTAACTCATTGTGTTCGGTCAGAGGGTTAGCTGCCCTCTGTAATAAAAAAAAACTGAGTGTATGGATCGACAGTGAACTTGACCGGTTCATTGGATTTTTTTAAAAAAAGATGGTCAAAGCGATACCTCACGTTAAGCAGGAAATTCAGGTTCGAGTCCCAGTCCGGTCTTTAGATTTTTTTTAATTCAATCTATTTATTTCAGGCAAAATTTATTGGCAGTGGTAAACTAGATACTTCAACAATCCTTGAGTCATATGCTGCATGGAATGGCTAAGCTGCTGTTTTGACTGCATGGTGGTCTCACTGATTATATACGACCTAGCAAAAAAAAAGTGAAACTTTAAGAAAATATGGTCGGATGTCAGTATATCAATGTGACTTCATACAAATAGGCAGCATTGGTGGGAATGCAAATGATTACAGTTGCAGTTCTCTGTGATTAGTAGAGTTGTCAGCAGAGTGAATTAGTGTGGTTCATGGTTAGTGTTGTTACCAGGACTGGTCAGTAATGTAAGGAGCATCAACAGCATCATATACTGAGTGATAATTGTGAAGGACACGGAGATACGACATACTCTTGTGAGGCTGTATTATCAGCTTCTGACAGAGTTTGAAGAGGGGCTCACTGTCTGTCTCCAGTTGGCCCGCTGAGCGCATCCTGCAACTTTAGGTATTTTTGAAATTTGAATATTACAGTGACCTGATGTTGAACTTCACGGAAACGTCAGGATAGGTGTACTCGTCGTCAAGGTTCCGCTCGACCACGTCGAATTATGAATGAAGGACATCTTAACCTGTCATCCGAGAACAAGTACTACACTCCCTGAAACATTTTGTGACATTCTGCAACATTGGCTGGAGACTAGCGGCAGCCAGACTAGGGAAAATTACTGTTCCACGCGTAGGCTGCTGTGCCGTGACAGGGAAACATGGACTGCCGTTGAATGGCATCTCATTATATTCAACGGCGAGCTGTGATTCTGCAACATCCCTGAAGACCGTCTTTGGCGAATATGGTGGTGACCTGGGGAGGGGTCCCATTCTTCCAGTGTGTTAAAGAGGCCCCATGGTGTGACTCCTGTCGTTGGGTTGGGTTGTTTTGGGGGAAGAGACCAAACAGCGAGGTCATCGGTCTCATCGAATTAGGGTAGGATGGGGAAGGAAGTCGGCCGTGCCCTGTCAAAGGACCCATCCTGGAATTTCCCTGAAGCGATTTAGGGAAATCACGGAAAACCTAAATCAGGATGGCCGAACGCGGGATTGAACCGTCGTCCTCCCGAATGCGAGTCCAGTGTGCTAACCACTGCGCCACCTCGCTCGGTAACTCCTGTCGTCATGGTGTGAGGAGCTATCAGGTATGACTTCAGGTCATGGCTGGTAATGACTGAGGGAACTCTGACGACACAATGGTACGTCACAGTTATTCAGCATCCTCATGAGTTCGCTCTCATGGGAGAGTATCGTGGTGCCAGTTTTCAATACGACAATGATCGCCCACATATTGCACGTGTCTTTGTGAACCGTCTCAAGATGTTGAGGTGCTCCCTCAGCCAGAAAGATCTTGCGCTTTGTTCCCAACAGATCATGCGTGTGACTACACAGGATGTCAACTCCGCCTCAGTGCCAGGTTAAGGATTATCTTAGGTCCCAAATAAAACAGTTACGGGCCAACTGGCCGCAGGAGAGGATATAATGGCTCTATGACACCTTTCCCAAGCGAGTGAGTGCATGTTTCAGGCCTGAATGGATTCAACGCCTTACTGGTAGGATCGTATTACGATATTTTTTGTATATTTCACTCGATATTGTAGTCACTGAAATAACATCACATATTCTCCCAACACGTGAAATTTCATTTCGTTTCCTGCTTCTAAGTGCTTGTCTCTTTTTGTCAGGCACCGTAGAATATATTTGGCCCGGAAAATCTTTTCCACAGTCACGTGCTTGCAAATGTGAGAGCTGCAGCGCGTGCAGTAAATCATAATTCAAAATGTGACGAGGCGCCATCATCTGGGTGGAGGCCGGCTTGCCATCGTCTGCCGCATGGAGAGGATATTTTTGCCCAACGAATGTTCTGATCAGGACAGGCAGCCCTGATCTCTTTCGCGCAAATGTTTCTCGAGGGATTTGCTATTATTGGTGGTTTAGAAAATAAAGTAAATTATCTTTGCCATTCCATCAGACGTATGTTTTTACCGGACGAATGCAGTTAAGAAATGAAGGAAGTTGTGGGTTTGAACTCTAGACTAATTTCAATATAAACCGATAGTTGACAAGTCCGTATTTCTCTGCATATTTTTTATGGATGCTGGTGATCTAATGAACTGGTTCGTACACAGTATTCTGAAGGTCTCGCGTTAGGCTCTCACGTGAGTTACGAACTTCAACACACGTCAGAAAAAGTCTTTCAGTTCTGACCAAGCCAGTTGTAGAACATCACTCTCCACTGTTGTTCACAATCTCATTTTAGCATAATGTCTCCCGCTACCAGCTGGGGTGATGTCACTTGGATCAGTGATTCTCAAACTTCCCTATAACGTGGATCTTCTGTCTATTTAGAAAGAGATTTGCGGACCCCTTTGCAATGCTATCTGGAATTCTACGAGGTATTAAAAATGCACTAATTAGAATTACCACTGACAAGAAAAAGATCAATAAAAATAATGCAATGAGTAATTTATTCTAGATGCACATGATTGTAGCCTAGTGAGTGAAATTTCAATTGATAATACAGTAACTTATAGTAATGCGGTAACAATACAGTAATACAGAAAATACACTTACACAGTACAGTACAGTAACTGAAAAATCAATGTATTTTTTTGAGGAAATCTACTTGATAGACAATATTCTCAAATGCATGGTCACTAATGTGAGGAATGAAATTCTTTGTGCTGTTCCATAATGGCATTGAAATCTGAAATAAATTTTGTCACCCTCAGTCTTAGGTCAGATTCCACGTTAAGACGTTTTAGCTTTAAGGTTTTAACATTGCAAACAGCTCACATAAGTAATCGATAGAGAGAGAGACATCAAATGTTGCAATGCCTTTTTAGACAACTCTTCATACTTACAGCGCACACGAACCAAAGCTAAGAACTTAATTTTCTTTGAAAACGTTTTTCCATGCAGTTTCACAGGGTACTTCCAATAGGTGTTCTTGTTCTGTTTCTGAAAGAATCATACCTTGTACGTCATAGATTTCCGCATTAGTGAAAGGATTTTCAATCCAACAGTCACCTGGTTGTGCGACGGGGAAGTATTATCTAAAACTTGCAAATTGATTGAATCGAAGCAACGTTTTTATTTATCTGCTGCAGTCTATCTTCCACGACAATTTTACATTGACCACACTGAATTTAAGTGAAGAGTTAATCGGAGTCGCGGATCTATGTAAATATTTTTGGAGGGGCTTCAATTTCTTTTAGAAATACCAGAATTGAGGGGCGGGGGAGGGTTGATGTTTATGAGTGTAGAAATATAGGAATGACTAAAATTTATTTAGTTCTTCTTTTTTTCACAAAAAAAATGGAATTGGTGGTAGTGGGTGCTTTTCGCCACTTGAAGATCGAACCCATGAAATTCCGAGGCGTTGTGCAGTTAATGTACAACTGCTTTTGAAAAGGCGCCCTAACAAAGAAGGAATTTATCTTACTTGAAGTAGTCCTATGTGATCAAAAGTATCCGGACAACTCCAAAAACATACATTCTTCATATTAAGGGTGCATTGTGCTGCCTTCTACTGCCAGGTACTCCACATCAGCGACCTCAGTAGTCATTAGACGTCGTGAGAGAACCGAAAGGGTCGCTCTGCGGAACTCACAGACTTCGAAAGTGGTCAGGTGATTGGGCGTCACTTGTGTCATACGTCTGTACGCGAGATTTCCACACTCCTGAACATCCCTAGATCCACTGTTTTCGATGTGATAGTGACGTGGAAACTTGAAGGGACACGTACAGCTCAAAAGCGTACAGGCCGATCTTGTGTGTTGACTGACAGAGACCGCCGATAGTTGAAGAGGGTCGTAATGTGTAATAAGCAGACATCTATCCAGACCATCACACAGGAATTCCAAACGCATCAGGATCCACTTCAAGTACTATGACAGTTAGGCGGGAGGTGAGAAAACTGGAATTTCATGGTCGAGCAGCTGCTCATGAGCCACACATCACGACGGTAAATGACAAACGACGCTTCGCTTGGTGTAGGGAGCGTAAACATTGGACGACTGAACAGAGGAAAAACGTTGTGTGGAGTGATGAATCACGGTACACAATGTGGCGGTCCGATGGCAGGGTGTGGGTCTGGCGAATGCCCGGTGAACGTCATCTGTCAGCGTGTGTAGTACCAACAGTAAAATTCGGAGGTGGTGGTGTTTGGTGTGGTCGTGTTTTTCATGGAGGGGGCTTGCAACCCTTGTTGTTTTGCGTGACGGTATCACAGCACAGGCCTACACTGATGTTTTAAGCACTTTCTTGCTTCCCACTGCTGAAGAGCAATTTGGGGATGGCGATTACATCTTTCAATACGAACGAGCACCTGTTCGTAATGCACGGAACGTGACGAAGTGGTTACACGACAATAACATCCCTGTAATGGACTGGCCTTCACAGAGTGCTGACCTGAATCGTATAGAACACCTTTGGGATACCTCTCCTCAGTGCAGCACTACGTAAAGGATGGGTTGCCATTCCGCAAGAAACCATCCAGCACCTGATTGAACGTATGCCTGCGAGAGTGGAAGCTGTCATCAAGGCTAAGGGTGGGCCAATACCATACTGAATTCCAGCATTACCTGCGCGTCGTCAGCGGCGGCCACGGCCACGGCCACGGCCACGGCGGCGGCCAGAACGAGCGCTGCCACGGTCATCGCAGCGGCTGCTTTGGAGGTCCGCATGTTTGTAACTGGCCGCGGACGCGCAGCCGCGGCCATATAAACCATTAGGAGGAGCAGGCCCGGAACTGGCTCTCTCAGATGACGCCTTCCTACGCTGCCAAAACGGTTCAGGAAGCATCTGCCTGTTGCTGCAGTTTCTGGGTGTATTCTCAATAGAGCACGCTATACAAATTTCGGTCGATCAGCTCGCGAATGGGCGCATCTCAATAACTTCTTTCTCTGTGCTGGAGGTTACGTCAAGGACTACTGTTCTCGTAGAAAACGAAACATCGATGTGGCAGGTGATCGAATGTGATTTCGAAACATTTCCACGGTGATATAATAAGACGAGTAAAACAAATGTTTCCTTTTGTACTACTGGATGTACTTGTCATAACAGGCTCATTTCTTTATAAGGGTTGGCCGGATTGGCCGAGCGGTTCTAGGCGCTAAAGTCTGGAACCGCGCGACCGCTACGGTCGCAGGTTCAAAAAATGGTTCAAATGGCTCTGAGCACTATGCGACTTACCTTCTGAGGTCATCAGTGGCCTAGAACGTAGAACTAATTAAACCTATCTAACCTAAGGACATCACACACATCTATGCCCGAGGCAGGATTGAAACCTGAGACCGTAGCGGTCGCTCGGTTCCAGACTGTAGCGCCTAGAACCGCACGGCCACTCCGGCCGGCGGTCGCAGGTTCGAATCCTGCCTCGGGCATGGATGTGTGTGAAGTCCTTAGGTTAGTTAGGTTTAAGTAGTTCTAAGTTCTAGGGGACTGATGACCTCAGAAGTTAAGTCCCATAGTGCTCAGAGCCATTAGAGTCATCTTCATAAGGTTTGACTAACGAGGAAACAAAACCTTACCTGAAGTGGACTTGTCGCAGTCGACAACATATATGACATATGAAAGCACGCTGCGGAAATGGGCATTATTTCTGTGAAGGTAACAAAGACAATCGTTATTACTAACAGTAGAATAACAACCCCCCCCGCCCCCCCCATGAACCATGGACCTTGCCGTTGGTGGGGAGGCTTGCGTGCCTCAGCGATAAAGATAGCCGCACCGTATGTGCAACCACAACGGAGGGGTATCTGTTGAGAGGCCAGACAAACGTGTGGTTCCTGAAGAGGGGCAGCAGCCTTTTCAGTAGTTGCAAGGGCAACAGTCTGGATGATTGACTGATCTGGCCTTGTAACAATAACCAAAACGGCCTTGCTGTGCTGGTACTGCGAATGGCTGAAAGCAAGGGCAAACTACAGCCATAATTTTTCCCGAGGGCATGCAGCTTTACTGTATGATTAAATGATGATGACGTCCTCTTGGGTAAAATATTCCGGAGGTAAAATAGTCCCCCATTCGGATCTCCGGGCGGAGACTACTCAAGAGGATGTCGTTATCAGGAGAAAGAAAACTGGCGTTCTACGGATCGGAGCGTGGAATGTCAGATCCCTTAATCGGGCAGGTAGGTTAGAAAATTTAAAAAGGGAAATGGATAGGTTGAAGTTAGATATAGTGGGAATTAGTGAAGTTCGGTGACAGGAGGAACAAGACTTTTGGTCAGGTGACTACAGGGTTATAAACACAAAATCAAATAGGGGTAATGCAGGAGTAGGTTTAATAATGAATAGGAAAATAGGAATGCGGGTAAGCTACTACAAACAGCATAGTGAACGCATTATTGTGGCCAAGATAGATACGAAGCCCACACCTACTACAGTAGTACAAGTTTATATGCCAACTAGCTCTGCAGATGACGAAGAAATTGAAGAAATGTATGATGAAATAAAAGAAATTATTCAGATAGTGAAGGGAGACGAAAATTTAATAGTCATGGGTGACTGGAATTCGAGTGTAGGAAAAGGGAGAGAAGGAAACATAGTAGGTGAATATGGATTGGGGCTAAGAAATGAAAGAGGAAGCCGCCTGGTAGAATTTTGCACAGAGCACAACATCATCATAGCTAACACTTGGTTTAAGAATCATGAAAGAAGGTTGTATACATGGAAGAACCCTGGAGATACTAAAAGGTATCAGATAGATTATATAATGGTAAGACAGAGATTTAGGAACAAGGTTTTAAATTGTAAGACATTTCCAGGGGCAGATGTGGACTCTGGCCACAATCTATTGGTTATGACCTGTAGATTAAAACTGAAGAAACTGCAAAAAGGTGGGAATTTAAGGAGATGGGACCTGGATAAACTGAAAGAACCAGAGGTTGTACAGAGTTTCAGGGAGGGCATAAGTGAAAAATTGACAGGAATGGGGGAAAGAAATACAGTAGAAGAAGAATGGGTAGATTTGAGGGATGAAGTAGTGAAGGCAGCCGAGGATCAAGTAGGTAAAAAGGCGAGGGCTAGTAGAAATCCTTGGGTGACAGAAGAAATATTGAATTTAATTGATGAAAGGAGAAAATACACTCCTGGAAATTGAAATAAGAACACCGTGAATTCATTGTCCCAGGAAGGGGAAACTTTATTGACACATTCCTGGGGTCAGATACATCACATGATCACACTGACAGAACCACAGGCACATAGACACAGGCAACAGAGCATGCACAATGTCGGCACTAGTACAGTATATATCCACCTTTCGCAGCAATGCCGGCTGCTATTCTCCCATGGAGACGATCGTAGAGATGCTGGATGTAGTCCTGTGGAACGGCTTGCCATGCCATTTCCACCTGGCGCCTCAGTTGGACCAGCGTTCGTGCTGGACGTGCAGACCGCGTGAGACGACGCTTCATCCAGTCCCAAACATGCTCAATGGGGGACAGATCCGGAGATCTTGCTGGCCAGGGTAGTTGACTTACACCTTCTAGAGCACGTTGGGTGGCACGGGGTAGATGCGGACGTGCATTGTCCTGTTGGAACAGCACGTTCTCTTGCCGGTCTAGGAATGGTAGAACGATGGGTTCGATGACGGTTTGGATGTACCGTGCACTATTCAGTGTCCCCTCGACGATCACCAGTGGTGTACGGCCAGTGTAGGAGATCGCTCCCCACACCATGATGCCGGGTGTTGGCCCTGTGTGCCTCGGTCGTATGCAGTCCTGATTGTGGCGCTCACCTGCACGGCGCCAAACACGCATACGACCATCATTGGCACCAAGGCAGAAGCGACTCTCATCGCTGAACACGACACGTCTCCATTCGTCCCTCCATTCACGCCTGTCGCGACACCACTGGAGGCGGGCTGCACGATGTTGGGGCGTGAGCGGAAGACGGCCTAACGGTGTGCGGGACCGTAGCCCAGCTTCATGGAGACGGTTACGAATGGTCCTCGCCGATACCCCAGGAGCAACAGTGTCCCTAATTTGCTGGGAAGTGGCGGTACGGTCCCCTACAGCACTGCGTAGGATCCTACGGTCTTGGCGTGCATCCGTGCGTCGCTGCGGTCCGGTCCCAGGTCGACGGGCACGTGCACCTTCCGCCGACCACTGGCGACAACATCGATGTACTGTGGAGACCTCACGCCCCACGTGTTGAGCAATTCGGCGGTACGTCCACCCGGCCTCCCGCATGCCCACTATACGCCCTCGCTCAAAGTCCGTCAACTGCACATACGGTTCACGTCCACGCTGTCGCGGCATGCTACCAGTGTTAAAGACTGCGATGGAGCTCCGTATGCCACGGCAAACTGGCTGACACTGACGGCGGCGGTGCACAAATGCTGCGCAGCTAGCGCCATTCGATGGCCAACACCGCGGTTCCTGGTGTGTCCGCTGTGCCGTGCGTGTGATCATTGCTTGTACAGCCCTCTCGCAGTGTCCGGAGCAAGTATGGTGGGTCTGACACACCGGTGTCATTGTGTTCTTTTTTCCATTTCCAGGAGTGTATAAAAATGCAGTAAATGAAGCAGGCAAAAGGGAATACAAACGTCTCAAAAATGAGATCGACAGGAAGTGCAAAATGGCTAAGCAGGGATGGCTAGAGGACAAATGTAAGGATGTAGAGACTTATCTCACTAGGGGTAAGATAGATACTGCCTACAGGAAAATTAAAGAGACCTTTGGAGATAAAAGAACGACTTGTATGAATATCAAGAGCTCAGATGGAAACCCAGTTCTAAGCAAAGAAGGGAAAGCAGAAAGGTGGAAGGAGTATATAGAGGGTCTATACAAGGGCGATGTACTTGAGGACAATATTATGGAAATGGAAGAGGATTTAGATGAAGATGAAATGGGAGATACGATACTGCGTGAAGAGTTTGACAGAGCACTGAAAGACCTGAGTCGAAACAATGCCCCCGGAGTAGACAACATTCCATTGGAACTACTGACGGCCTTGGGAGAGCCAGTCCTGACAAAACTCTACCATCTGGTGAGCAAGATGTATGAAACAGGCGAAATACCTTCAGACTTCAAGAAGAATATAATAATCCCAATCCCAAAGAAAGCAGGTGTTGACAGATGTGAAAATTACCGAACTATCAGTTTAATAAGTCACAGCTGCAAAATACTAACACGAATTCTTTACAGACGAATGGAATAACTAGTAGAAGCCAACCGCGGGGAAGATCAGTTTGGATTCCGTAGAAACACTGGAACACGTGAGGCAATACTGACCTTACGACTTATCTTAGAAGAAAGATTAAGGAAAGGCAAACCTACGTTTCTAGCATTTGTAGACTTAGAGAAAGCTTTTGACACTGTTGACTGGAATACTCTCTTTCACATTCTAAAGGTGTCAGGGGTAAAATACAGGGAGCGAAAGGCTATTTACAATTTGTACAGAAACCAGATGGCAGTTATAAGAGTCGAGGGACATGAAAGGGATGCAGTGGTTGGGAAGGGAGTAAGACAGGGTTGTAGCCTCTCCCCGATGTTGTTCAATCTGTATATTGAGCAAGCAGTAAAGGAAACAAAAGAAAAAATCGGAGTAGGTATTAATATCCATGGAGAAGAAATAAAAACTTTGAGGTTCGCCGATGACATTGTAATTCTGTCAGAGACAGCAAAGGACTTGGAAGAGCAGTTGAATGGAATGGACAGTGTCTTGAAAGGAGGATATAAGACGAACATCAACAACAGCAAAACGAGGATAATGGAATGTAGTCGAATTAAGTCGGGTGATGCTGTGGGAATTAGATTAGGAAATGAGACACTTAAAGTAGTGAAGGAGTTTTGCTATTTGGGGAGCAAAATAACTGACGATGGTCGAAGTAGAGAGGATATAAAATGTAGACTGGCAATGGCAAGGAAAGCGTTTCTGAAGAAGAGGAATTTGTTAACATCGAGTATAGATTTAAGTGTCAGGAAGTCATTTCTGAAAGTATTTGTATGGAGTGTAGCCATGTATGGAAGTGAAACATGGACGATAAATAGTTTGGACAAGAAGAGAGTAGAAGCTTTCGAAATGTGGTGCTACAGAAGAATGCTGAAGATTAGATGGGTAGATCACATAATTAATGAAGTATTGAAAAGGATTGGGGAGAAGAGAAGTTTGTGGCACAACTTGACCAGAAGACGGGATCGGTTGGTAGGACATGTTCTGAGGCATCAAGGGATCACCAGTTTAGTATTGGAGGGCAGCGTGGAGGGTAAAAATCGTAGAGGGAGACCAAGAGATGAATACACTAAGCAGATTCAGAAGGATGTAGGTTGCAGTAGGTACTGGGAGATGAAGAAGCTTGCACAGGATAGAGTAGCATGGAGAGCTGCATCAAACCAGTCTCAGGACTGAAGACCACAACAACAACAACAGAATAACTTTGTACGTATTTGGGAAGGAAAATAACTGATGATGGTCGAAGTAGAGAGTATATAAAATATAGACTGGCTGTGGCAAGGAAAGCGTTTCTAAGAATTTTTAACATGTTTCAGCCCTGTCAGCAACTGTGATAAATTAATATGTCAAAAATCCTCCTCCGTTGCGAAATGTTACTGATCTTTACCCAGGTTTCAGCTGGAGTAATCTAGCCTTCTTGAGAAGCATAAAATAAACTAATACGTGCCAGAATGAGGCATGGTCAAACATAAAGAGCTGAAGTACCGTGGTACCATGTCAAGCTACGTTACTTAGCTGAAGAACATCCCCGGCCCCACCTCGTGGGGAGCGGTCAGTTTCTGAAGAAGAGGAATTTGTTAACAACGAGTGTAGATTTAAGTGACAGGAAGTCTTTTCTAAAAGTATTTGTATGGAGTGTAGCTATGCATGGAAGCAAAACATGAACGATGAATGGTTTATACGAGAAGAGAATAGAAGCCCTTGAAATGTGGTGCCACAGAAGAATGCTGAAGATTAGATGGATAAATCACGTAACTAATGAGAAGGTACTGATTAGAATTGGGGAGAAGAAGAATTTGTGGCACAACTTGACTAGAAGAAGGGACCGGTTGGTAGGACGAGTTCTGAGGCATCAAGGAATCACCAGTTTAGTATTGGAGGGAAGCATGGAGGGTAAAACTAGCAGAAGGAGATCAAGAGATGAACATACTAAGCAGATTCAGAATGATGTAGGTTGCAGTAGGTACTCAGAGATGAAGAGGTTTTACAGGATAGAGCAGCGTGGGGCGTTGCATCAAACCAGTGTTTGGACTCAAAACCACAACAACAACAACTTGTCTCATTATGTACTTCTTTCAGTTAACGTTTCAACTGTACTGCAGCAGTTCTTTCTGTATATGGTTCAAGTTTCATCGAGATATGTTACTTAACAGTGATACGACATGCGAAAGTTATTTCATCCTTAAGCTGTGAACACCAATATACTAAGTAAATGCCATCTTTTCAAAAACATATCATCCACATTCTACTCAATATTTATTTTGGCATTTTTGTAGTGATATACTACTTTTTTGTCCTGCCATCCCATCCAGATTCAGATTCAATAAATATGTTATAAACACGATTAGCGTGAGAACAGGAGCGGCAATCTTTGAAAGTCCCCATATATTATTTATACCCACTAGATCGTCGTAGAAATTGGTCTTCAGTGTCTTTTGAAACGGCATAAATAATAATCTGGTTCAAAAGACACGGTTATTCAGCCGTATAACTCGGATGTCCCCATAAGAAAGCTCAGCTGCCTCAGCTGAGAGTGCCAGTTTTTCTGTGAATTATGGAAGTGATTGGAGCGAAGGCTGGTGGTCTGGTTTGACAGCTTAGTATGAGACTGCGAATATTTGATTCTGACAAACAGTACGTAGGGTTCAGTGATGGCCGCCATACTGGGAGGCTGGTGTACTACACGTAGGGGACAAAAGTCATGAGATATTGATATGCACACATACAGACGGCGGTAGTGTAGCGTGCTTAAGTTAGAGAAGGGCAGCACAGTGGCGGAGCTGTCATTTGTACTCGTGTGATTCATGTGAGAAGGTTCCCGATGTGATTACGCCCACACGACGGGAATTAACAGACTTCGAACGCGGAATGGCACTCGGCGCTAAACGAGAGCCACATTTCACTTCGGAAATCGTTAGGGAATTCAGAATTTCGGGATCCAGAGTGTCAGGAGTGTGCAAACAATAGCAAATAGCAAGCATTACTTTCATCACCGGCAAAGCAGTCACCGACGGCCTTCACTTAACGACTGAGACCAGCGGCACTGGCGTAGAGTTGTCAGTGCTAACAGACAAACAACACTGCGAGAAAGAATCGAAAAAACCATGTGGGAGGTACGACGAACGTATACGTTAGGACATTGCGGCGAAATCTGGCGTTAATGGGCTATGACAGCAGACGACCGATGCGAGTGCCTTTGCTAACAGCACAAGACCTGCAGCGCCCCTCCTGGCTTCGCAACGATATCATTTGGACCCTAGGCGACAGGAAGTCTCTGACCTGATCTGATGAGTCCTGATTTCAGTTCATAATGTTCGAGTATGGCGCAGACTCCACGATGCGGTGGACCCAAGTTGTCAACAAGACACTGTGCAAGTTGGTGGTGGCTCCATAAAGATGCGTGGGAAGGACTGGGTCCTCTGGTCCAACTGAATCGATCAAAGACTGAAACCGGCTATGTTCGGCTACTTGGAGACCATTTACGTTTGTTGATGGACTTCATGTTCTCAAACAAGAATGGAATTTTTATGGAAGACAGGTCACCGGGCCGCAATTGTTCGCGATTGGTTTTCTGCACATGTTACCCTGTATTTAGCCATATTTATAATTTTTCCTTTAGGGATGGCCAGTTTTCTGAACAATTAAAGTACTCAGTAGTAAAGCTGCATTATAAAAAGAGAGAAAGGGATAATGTAGACAATTTTAGACCTATTTCTATGCCTTCAGTGCTTACTAAAATTATTGAAAAGGCTGTATATGTAAAGATTCTAGATCAATTTATATCACACGATTCACTATTAAATGTACAGTCGGCTTTAGAAGTCGTTTAGCAACTGAAAATGCTATATTCTCTTTTCTCTGTGAGGTACTGGATGGGTTAAGCAAAAGGTTTCGAATGCTAGGCATATTTTTAGATTTACCTAAGGCATTTGATTGTGTTGTTGTGAAGATGCTTCATAAATAAAAGAAGCGAAACGCGTATGGCAATAAACAAATGGGATTTTCTCTGCCTCGTGATGACTGGGTGTTGTGTGATGTCCTTAGGTTAGTTAGGTTTAAGTAGTTCTAAGTTCTAGGGGACTGATGACCATAGATGTTAAGTCCCATAGTGCTCAGAGCCATTTGAACCAAATAAACAAATTGCCCTCAATTAGGTTCATAGACGAAACGTATCTCCACGAATCCGAAAAATTGTTTATGAAAGTATCAAAGAATAAGACGGGGCATAGAATGTGGTTGTAACTCGCTCCTAGAGATCGAAAAGATGAAGTAGCCTACTTCCCTACATGATACATCAACGATTTGCTTCATAAAAATAAAATTAAAAAAAAAACGCCTTTTCAAGAGCGTGGAGCGAGTGCAGCTATTCGTTGTAGTTTACAACACGTATCTGACGAATCACAGTGGTTCATATATGGTGGTATAGTCTGAAAATATTGTGGCGGGAATCTTTCATCTCTGTCTACTGTTGTTAAGAATTCGATGGCAGATAAATATTTGTGACAAGCTAGAGTACAAAGTTGATTGCTGCTAGTTTCATTCACAGTAATTTGTGCTCTTAGATTCCTCTCTAACCTCACCCTCGGAAATCACTACGTATTCAGAAAAAAGTGGTGAATTATTTGTGACAAGAAAAAGTATAAATGTCACTGTCAGTTGTACCACGCAGAGCAGTTTAATCTTTCAATTCTTAAACATATGGAAGTCACGAAATCGAAACTACTCGTTCCTGAGAAAGAGCGCTCTTACGTGTAAATAACAACGAATATGTCAGAAAAAATGTTGAACTTTGACGATTGACGAAGTCTCAGAGTGGGTTACAGACACGAAGAGGAAAAAAGTATTTTCCTACCCAGCACTATGCGAACCTTCGACATCGGACACGGCAGTTCGTTGCCTTACCAACTTCGGTACTACAAGCTGCATGTGTGTAGCGCTTTATTTGACATAATTCGAGTCGTGAGAGACGCAGGCTGACTTCGTTGCCGAATAATGGGGTTGTAAGCCGTAAATGCATGAAGTTTTGGAAGGTTTCCTCTATCAGGTTTCACAAAATTCTTTTGCGTGATTACTTAAAAGTTTTAAACACGTTTAGATGATTAATAAGTAAGCCATTTGTGGAAAAAAGTACAAGACACGAATAGTACCAAGTAGCACTTATGTGATGTACGTAAGCAGAGCAGAAATTTTGAAATTTAATTATTTTTTAAACTCTTAATTACGTAAAAGTAACAGGTATTTTGTGAGAGTATTGACCGAAACTGTTTCTTAATTTTATAATCATTTACAGTAACAACAATACATATTTCTAACAAGGGAAAATAGTTTATTATAAACTCACATTCCACCTGGACGCGTCCTGGTGATTCTTAAAGTAACACAATCACTAAATCCGAAGCTAAAACATCTCAATATGTTTAAAATAACACATCCTAGGAGTAAATAAACCACACCGAACCGAACGAGATGGCCATACCGAAATCCAAAACCTCTCGGTACAGTTGTCAAAAAATCAGCAGGAGACCGATCGATAACCGATTCAAAACGGGCTCTGAGCACTATGCGACTTAACTTCTGAGGTCATCAATCGCATAGAACTAATTAAACCTAACTAACCTAAGGACATCACACACATCCATGCCCGAGGCAGGATTCGAACCTGCGGTCGCTCGGCTCCAGACTGTAGCACCTAGAACAGCACGGCCACTCCGGCCGGCGATCGATAACCGGTCTCAGAAGCTTACTGAATAGGAACTTCGTATAAAGAACCAAAAATGATCTCACTACTGAGGCTGACATACTGCACCGATCGGTATGAACAATATAGAATCGGGCCCCAGTGTGGCTGGCAACTGCTGGATGGTCGTTGCTGCGTGAGGACGTGCTGCAATACGTCTCCCCAACGCACCCTACGCAGTGGGGTTTACGTGGGGGGAAGGGGCTGACCAGTCCGTTCGCCGATATCCTCTCTTTCCAACACTTCCTCTACCTGCGCTGTTCGATGTGACAGCACATTGTCATCCATAAGAATGAAGTCAGAGCCGAATGCACCCTAGAAAAGACGTCTGTGGGGAAGGAGTATAGCGCCACAATCACATTCACGGGTGACTACACCGTGTTGAAATCGTTGGAAGTCAGTATGCCCATTCGACATTATGCCTCCACACACCGTAGGATTTGGACTACCAGAATGATCACGTTCGACCACGTTACTTGGCGTATTACGTGTTCCCATCTCTCGTCCAGCATTGTCGAATATGATCGTTTTGGTGGTGGCGGTATTATGGTGTATGCAGGCATAATATTGCACGGTCCTATTGACCTCAAAATATATGAACACGGCAGACTCACTGGTCAACGTCATTGTGACCTGTACCCCTGAGCTTTTTTTTCACCACTGCATTCGTCCCTGGCTTCATTTTTACGGACGAAAATGCTGCGTGGCCGTATTGACGAGCGCAGGTGGAGGAGGTCTTGGAAGAAATGGATTTTCGGCGAATGGACTGGCCTGCCTGTTCCCCCGACTTAACTGCCATCGAGCACGTGTGGGATGCGTTGGAGAGACGTACTTCGACACTCAAGCCATCCCTGTACTCATCCGAGATAATGAATATCAAAACTTAACTACAAGATGCTCTTCAACTGATTGTTGGTGTAAATGGCCATTAAAGAGTTGTGTTAAATCATTATGAAGACTTGAATAATGAAAAATAAAACATTTTCGTGAAAGGGTATGTATTTGGAGAGAAGAAAGAAACTCATTCTTCAAGCTGGCCAAATGTATTTTACGATTTTAACTTAAATCTTCCATATTATAAAACGGGATCTAACCATGCTTATGAATTCCCATGGAATGGAACGCCCTACCACAAGAACTCCTTACGTAGCTCGTGGCCAGCATGGGGGCACATTGCAGAGCACGCATTTGCGTCCTTCGTGACCACATGTTCTATCAAGAAGCTTAAGAAGCATGTCCTACCATTTTCAATCTGCAACGGACCGTCATGAATCGCAGTGACTTCAGAGTAATTGTGATCTTTGAATAAAAATGTCATTTCGGTTGTCTCGTTACGTATTTCATTCAGTTACCTTCTGTAATATACTGTCACACTTCCTCGTATGTGGGTTCCATGTTTCACCGAGTTGTGTTTTTATCAGTGAGACAAAGTGTTGCACACAAATGTACATTGAAAATCTGCAATCGGATTTTGCCAAGGCAAAGTAGTTGGTATATTATCAGTACATTTGGACAGATATTTTAATAAACTGATATGAATTAAAAAATAGTCTTTCATATCAAAATAGTTAGATGCATCGAGGTATTTTGACATCGTACTTCGGCTGTCATGTCCCAATAAAGTACTTTTTTTAACTATCAAAAAGTAAGCACAGCTGTGCCCTCTTATGATTTATGGTGGGATTAGCGCATGGGAGCCGTCCCCCACAGTACCTGATACGTCACTGTAAATCAAGGCTTGTTCTGGCTTCCAACAATGTTACTAATATCGGCAATAAATTATGAAGGGAGGACCAAGTGCGACAATTTCAATCACACGATGATAGCCGATAAAATAAATGCACGTAAGAAGTCGAATTGAAAAATAAGGAATAATTTCAAACAGAAATGTCAGCGATGTTTAAATAAAGCAAACATTTAGGTTGTGACATAAAGTGCTTCTAGCCTGTAGCAAGATATTACATATAGACTGACAGGCTGCAATTAGTGTTATGTTGACAAAAAGAGCGGTGGATTCAACAGAATTCTATCGCAGTGTCACAATGTATGATAGCTAAGGGTATGTACAACTGGAAATGTGTGATTTTGCAATTAACTATACTTACGTTCAGGGGCGGTGGAAAGTGTAAGGGGCTTTGGGGGCTATAGCACCCCCCCCCCCTCTCGTCATGGAGAATCAAATTACACTGGATAAAATGACTTCAACAGATTCAATCATTTATTTATAATTATGTAGCAATATAGGTTGCAATGTATTCCAAACACATTTTAACAAAAGAATAAGAGCGGCAAATAGCTTACTACCTATACCAATAAATATCATTTAACTTAAAATAGGCGTCTTATTATTTACTAATACACATTTTTTACCTAAACTCCAAAACAGTTACCAAAAACTACGTTAAGCAACACAATTTGTCGGTAGAGGACACCATCTCTCTTTTTGTTAAGCCATATTCCATTCCCCCAAACCCCCTTCTCCCCCCCCTCATTAGCCCCCCCCCCCCCTCCCCCCTTGACCGACTTCTAGAATCGTCCCTGTTTACGTTACACACATCTATCAGCTCGACCTCGCCAGGTCGCTGTGTATCGTTTTACGCACAGGCGGGGGCCGACAGCCTTCCGACAGTACTCGACTGTTCACTACTGACGCACATGGCTCGGCACCGTACCGTCACGTTATCGTCGCAATGCGTTACCACTTATGCGTTTACTTAGCGACTGCTGAAACCGATAGTCAGCGCGCAAATATACGTTAACGAAGTGTGCGCTCAGATGGGAAAGTGTTGATAAATAACGTAGTTCAGTTCTGTCGATAGGAAAAACAGAAAAGTTTTTCTTCGTTTAAAAAATATCTATAAACATAACATCTCTGGTAGTAGTATGACGTGCTCGCTTTCTTGTAACAATGAGAGAAAATGAGAAAGGTTCGGAGAAACCTATAGCTATGATCTAAACACCAACTCCAATTACTGAATCGTAAAACAACAATTTAATTTTAATTTCGTACGTTTTTCTGAAGAACAATGTATTAATAGCGAAATATTACACGTTCGCTTCAGTTATTATACAGTAACACAGCAGTTTAATTTTTTTGTCTTCTAAGTCTGTAAGTAGGCTGTTTAGGTTTTTTTATTAGTAACGCCACCTCTGTATGAAAATCACTGGCTGTGCTGTGTGCAGTCTGTGGGTGCTTTGCATTGTTGTAATACTCGCCATTGTAGTGTTAGGCAGGTGGCTGTGAACAGCGCGTAGCGTTGGGCAGTTGGAGGTGAGCCGCCAGCAGTGGTGGATGTGGGGAGAGAGATGGCGGAGTTTTGAAATTTGTCATGAACTGCTTTATATATGATGATATCAAGGTAAATACATTGTTTGTTCTCTATTAATATCTTTCATTTGCTAACTATCCCTATCAGTAGTTAGTGCCTTCCGTAGTTTGAATCTTTTATTTAGCTGGCAGTAGTGGCGCTCGCTGTATTGCAGTAGCTTGAGCAGCGAAGATTTTTGTGAGGTAAGTGATTTGTGAAAGGTATAGTTTAATGTTAGTCAGGGCCATTCTTTTGTAGGGAATTTTGAAAGTCAGATTGCGTTGCGCTAAAAATACTGTGTGTCAGTTTAAGCACAGTCTCGTAAAATTGTTTGAAAGGGGACGTTTCATATGGCAATTTTAGTGTGATCAACGATCAGGACTGTCTTTATGGACTGTGAGAAAATTTTAGCTTTTGACCAACATTGTATCAATAAGTGTGTGCATTTGATTTCTTTGCTATTGTAATTGTGAAAAAATTTTTTAACAAATATGTATTGGCCAGTGCCCAACAAAATTTGTAAAATTTTTTGTGGGGAGCATGGGGGCTATGTAAGTAGGCTGTTTAGGTTTTTTTATTAGTAACGCCACCTCTGTATGAAAATCACTGGCTGTGCTGTGTGCAGTCTGTGGGTGCTTTGCATTGTTGTAATACTCGCCATTGTAGTGTTAGGCAGGTGGCTGTGAACAGCGCGTAGCGTTGGGCAGTTGGAGGTGAGCCGCCAGCAGTGGTGGATGTGGGGAGAGAGATGGCGGAGTTTTGAAATTTGTCATGAACTGCTTTATATATGATGATATCAAGGTAAATACATTGTTTGTTCTCTATTAATATCTTTCATTTGCTAACTATCCCTATCAGTAGTTAGTGCCTTCCGTAGTTTGAATCTTTTATTTAGCTGGCAGTAGTGGCGCTCGCTGTATTGCAGTAGCTTGAGCAGCGAAGATTTTTGTGAGGTAAGTGATTTGTGAAAGGTATAGTTTAATGTTAGTCAGGGCCATTCTTTTGTAGGGAATTTTGAAAGTCAGATTGCGTTGCGCTAAAAATACTATGTGTCAGTTTAAGCACAGTCTCGTAAAATTGTTTGAAAGGGGACGTTTCAAGTCTTCTTGTTGAAGAATATATTAAATTCGAAAGTACCGTGGTCTCCTATACACACAGCTTCATTGTTCGACCATAAAACAAGTTTTGTTTTTCTACTGTTCATTTCGATAATTTTGCTGTAGAAGAATGTGTTAAAGAATGCATGTTTGTTTTATCTGCTGCACGATATCAAATACAGTTCAGGAACCGTGTTACATTTGGACTGAGCGCAGTTGTTTCACTCGTTCGTCATTCGAAACAACCAACAGCGGAACACGTCAACAGTTCACAGCCCGCTCAGCTAAAACCATAACCGAACAAATTCAATAACATACAGTAGGCATCGTTGTGAGCATAATAATACAGGTAACATTGTTTCCTGAAACCAGGCAGCATAAACTTAAAAAAAAATATGCAGTCAGCCTCATGACTGATGATTCCCATTGTCTTCTCATTTCATTAAGTTCCTCCTTCATTTCCAGCTTCGGTTTGTATCGTCAACATACGAAGTAGAGAAACGAGAGATAGTTCTCCACTCCACATGGCTGGCGGTAAAGGAAATGTCGGGTGACTAGGGCCTCCCGTCGGGTAGACCATTCGCCGGGTGCAAGTCTTTCGATGTGACGCCACTTCAACGACTTGCGCTTCGATGGGGATGAAATGATGATGATTAGGACAATACAACACGCAGTCGCTGAGCGGAGAAAATCTCCAACTCAGCCGGGAATCGAACCCGGACCCTGAGGATTGACATTCTGTCGCGCTGACCACTCAGCTACCGGGGGCGGACACTGGCGGTAATAACTGCGCGTGTGGTGCATAGCTGGCAATACCATCGCGGATAGCTAAAAGATGTAAAAAATAATTCTTTTGTTACTGAATAGTCACCTCAAAATCGAATGAGAGGCTTGCATAGCGGAGTACCCGCACGAATCCCAAAACAGTAGCTTTTATTTTTTATGAGAAAAGCAAGACTTTTGCTGAGACTCTTCACTACACACACAGATGTAGCTCTACTTTATCTAAATACTAATTTTTTTTCGCAATTCGGATAACCTGAAATTTCATTCCCCATGTCCTGTACGAGTAGTGTGGAGTGACCACAACTCTGTGGTTGTGGGTACCCAGAGGGAGGCGAAAACTTAACATGCTTCGCATGTCTCAAAGGCCTTACAATTAACTTCCGTGCTATGTGCCCCGCACATCTACAGTGTTCCCCCATCCCCACATGCACGCTCTCACAATCATGCTCTGTGTACAACCATCTTCTGGACACATTTTCTCATGGGAAGGTAAGGTGAGATGTTGAACTTTTCTTTAATAGTGTTCTGTACCTCTGTTGGTAAAAACGGAACCCTTACAAGATTACTTTGCTGTCCATCTTACTCAAGGCAGGGTAACGGTCTCAAGTAGAAATTTGTGTAAAATACTAAGTCTACAGTACCCTGGCGGTGCAAAACATTTAAGCTTCTACGTTATCCATTTATGTCACATGTTTTGATACTCGAAAACTGACTCATTAAAACCTATCGATGAACTACACTACTGGCCATTAAAATTGCTACACCAAGAAGAAATGCAGATGATAAACAGGTATTCATTGGACAAATATATTATACTAGAACTGACATGTATTTACATGTCACGCAATGTGGGTGCATAGATCCTGAGAAATCAGTACCCAGAACAACCACCTCTGGCCGTAATAACGGCTTTTATACGCCTGGGCATTGAGTCAAACAGAGCTTGGATGGCGTGTACGGGTACAGCTGCCCATGCAGCTTCAACACGATACCACAGTTAATCAAGAGTAGTGATTGGCGTTTTGTGACGAGCCAGTTGCTCGGCCACCATTGACCAGACCTTTCCAATTGGTGAAAGATCTGGAGAATGTGCTGGCCAGGGCAGCAGTCGAACATTTTCTGTATCCAGAAAGGCCCGTACAGGACCTGCAACATGCGGTCGTGCATTATCCTGCTGAAATGTAGGGTTTCGCAGGGATCGAATGAAGGGTAGAGCCACGGGTCGTAACACATCTGAAATGTAACGTCCACTGTTCAAAGTGCCGTCAATGCCAACAAGAGATGACCGAGACGTGTAACCAATAGCACCCCATACCATCACGCCCGGTGATACGCCAGTATGGTGATGACGAATACACGCTTCCAATGTGCGTTCACCGTGATGTCTCCAAACACGGATGCGACGATCATGATGCTGTAAACAGAACCTCGATTCATCCGAGAAAATGACGTTTTGCCATTCGTGCACCCAGGTTCGTCGTTGAGTACACCATCGCAGCCGCTCCTGTCTGTGATGCAGCGTCAAGGGTAACCGCAGCCATTGTCTCCGAGCTGATAGTCCATGCTGCTGCAAACGTCGTCGAACTGTTCGTGCAGATGGTTGTTGTCTTGCAAACGTCCCCATCTGTTGACTCAGGGATCGAGACGTGGCTGCACGATCCGTTACAGCCATGCGGATAAGATACCTGTCATCTCGACTGCTAGTGATATGAGGCCGTTGGGGTCCAGCACGGCGTTCCGTATTACCCTCCTGAACCCACCGATTTCATATTCTGCTAACAGTCATTGGATCTCGACCAACGCGAGCAGCAATGTCGCAATACGATAAACCGCTATTGCGATAGGCTACAATCCGACCTTTATCAAAGTCGGCAACGTTATGGTACGCATTTCTCCTCCTTACACGAGACATCACAAGAACGTTTCACCAGGCAACGCCGGTCAACTGCTGTTTGTGTATGAGAAATCGGTTGGAAACTTTCGTCATGTTACCACGTTGTAGGTGTCGCCATCGGCGCCAAGCTTGTGTGAATGCTCTGAAAAGCTAATCATTTGCATATCACAGCATCTTCTTCCTGTCAGTTAAATTTTGCGTATGTAGCACGTCATCTTCGTGGTGTAGCAATTTTAATGGCCAGTAGTGTAACTATGTACATAATTAAGATTCTACTGATCCCTCAGAGTGCGAGCCCTACTTGCATTTGTTGTTTTTTTGTAAATATGCTTGGCTTTCGAATGACATTTTGCGCTATTTTGCAGTTTATTGTCCAGAATTATGAGAATCTTATCACCAATTGAAGTCATTTTCTATCAGCATGAAAATCTACCGTACATACTATATTGTAACTGTATGTCTAAAAAACTAGAAGCCTTTATGTGGTGTCACCGCTAGACACCACACTTGCTAGGTGGTAACTTAAATCGGCCGCGGTCCTGTAGTACATGTCGGACCCGCGTGTCGCCACTGTGGGATCGCAAACCTAGCGCCACCACAAGGCAGGTCTCGAGAGACTGAGGAGACCTCGTCCCCAGTTGTACGGAAAACATAGCTAGCGATTGGACGTGCTAAGCCTTGCTCTCATTTGCCGAGAGATAGACAGTAGAATAGCCCTCTGCTAAGTTAACTGGCGACCACCTAGCAAGGCGCCATTTGTATCAGTGCCTATAGCTTACTAATATTCAAGAGAGATGTATTCCAAGGACTAATTAAAAGTTAAGTAACAAGCATCTACGTACTTTTCTTCTTATTCATTTATAAGTTCTCATGTTCCAGACTTCACGCCCGTCTGCGTTAGCCTTGCGTGCCCTATCGGCTACAGCATTGTGTCTAGGCTGTATGGTCTAGACACAACATTATTGGCGACGAGAAAAAGAGTTTGTATTAATTCGTTTGTGTCATGGCTTCGCCACATTCTCCGGATGTACTGTCCGAATTTTATCGCTTGCAGAATCAGCAGACGCAGGCGTTATTGGATGCACTTGGACAGCTCGTCCAGGGTCAACGTGCGCTGCAACCCGATGCGGCAGCCGCCGCTTCTTCGCTACCACTGCCACAAAACGCTGTTGCACCTCCCTTTAGGCCATACGTGGCGGCCGAAGAAACATGGCAAGAATGGTCCCGCCAGTTCCAGTTTCATCTAACAGCCTACAGAATTCAAGGTAACGAGCGGCAGCCGTTTTTGCTTTCTTGTGTCGGTGTGTCTACCTACCGTGTGATAGTGAAATTGTTTCCCCGACGCGACGTAGCAACTCTGACCTACGAAGACATTTTGTCTGCTTTAGATGCCTATTTCAAGGAAACAGTTAATGTAGTTGCGAAAAGGTATACGTTCTTTCGTACAAAACGTACGGCCGGTCAGACTTATAGGGAGTGGGTTGCGACATTGCAAGGACTTACTAGGGAGTGTGCGTTTGAATGTGAATGTGGCCTCCCTTATTCAGATACTATGGTGCGTGATGCAATTGCACAGAACGTTTCTGATGTTCGCATACGGGAACAGATTTTGAAACTAGTAAATCCCTCCCTTCAACAAGTGATAGACATATTGGATAGGCAAGACACACTTGACTCTGCTCAGGACTCATTTGAAACTTCGCCAGCAGTGTGTCACATTAACCGGCCCGCCGGGCCCGCTGCACGGGACGCTACGCGGCCCTCGCGCCCGTCACAGCAGCGGCAGCCTACCTTGCCAACACGTGCGCCGCGTAAGCACGCAACTGCAGTGAAATCATGCCCGCGGTGTGCAACTAGACATTCGCGTGAAAATTGCCCGTCACGCCAAGCTATTTGCTTTTACTGTCAAAAGAAAGGACATGTTCAAAGTGTTTGCCAGAAAAAGCTTAGATCAGACAATCACAATAATTCCAGGCCCTTTGCTTCGCGCCGGAATCGAACCCAGGACAATCAGGCTCGTGGACCTTCGCCCATGGACATTCATGTAGTTCATTCCAACCCGTCCAGTGACACTTTAGCTAACAGTGACTATGTTCGTCCCACCAAAAGTGTGCGTCGACGTCGCCGGAAATCCCGTACAGTCGCCAGTGCTTCTGTACCTGTATCAGTTCAAATTGCACGTGACAGTCGCTCTTGTCGTCAACAGGACAATAAACTTTTTGTAGACTTAGACTTTGAAGGCACAGTGATACCATTCCAGCTCGATACCGGAGCTGCAGTTTCATTGCTCAATCACGACACGTACAAACGACTGGGCAAACCGCCATTGCGTGCCGCAAACGTTAAGTTACATAGTTACTCAGGACAGCATATACCTGTGTTAGGACAGTGCAGCCTCCTTGCAACATACAAGGGACAGACAAAACTTGTATCATTTTACGTTCTTCGTTCTACTTCTGCAGTGAACTTGTTTGGTTTAGATTTATTTCAATTGTTTAATATGTCTATAGTAAATCAGGTCCTATCAGTGAATCAGACTGTGCCTTCCGCCAGTGTTTCTAGTCTTTGTGAAGAATTTGCAGCCATTTTTGCACCGGGCCTTGGTTGCGCTAAGAACTATGAAGCGCATTTGGAACTGCAAGAAAACGCGCAACCGAAATTTTTCGGAGCGCGCAATGTTCCCCACGCATTGCGTGATGAGGTCGCCAGAACATTAGCCGATTTAGAATCTCAAGGTGTAATTGAACGTGTGCAGGCTTCTCTCTGGGCCTCACCCTTAGTAATTTTGCCAAAACCTTCCGGTAAACTGAGACTTTGTGTGGACTTCAAGGCAACAGTGAATCCACAACTTGTGACTGCCACTTTTCCTTTGCCCCGCCCGGAAGATCTTTTTGACAAACTGTGCCCGGGAAAATATTTTTCCAAATTGGACCTAGCAGATGCGTACTTGCAAATACCTGTGGACGAAGAATCCCAGCGCGTCTTAGTGGTTAACACGCATCTTGGCTTGTATCGCTTCAAAAGACTACCGTTCGGGTGTGCATCCGCCCCTGCTTTGTTTCAGCAATATTTACAAACTGTGTGTGCGTCGGTCCCTACTGCTGCGAACTATCTGGACGATATTGTGATCTCAGGAAAGACAGAAGCCGAACATTTGCAAAATCTCCGAACATTATTTCAGGTCTTGCGTCAGAATGGTCTTCGCTTGAGTAAGGACAAATGTGTGTTTTTTGCTCGTGACTTACCCTACCTGGGGCATGTCATAAATGCCCAAGGTATACATCCGAGTCCAGAGCACCTCCGTGCCATACAGGATTTACCTGCACCGCGGAACTTGAAACAGCTACAGAGTGTGTTGGGTAAAATTAATTATTATGCAAAGTTTGTGCCGCGCGCTTCTTCCATTTCAGCTCCGCTTCATCGCTTACGCCGTAAAGGTGTTCCGTTCGTCTGGACGACGGAATGCGACCGCGCCTTTCGCCAGTTGAAATCGGCGTTACTTTCAAATACGTGCCTTACGCCATTCGATCCCCGAAAACCTCTTTTGTTGATGGTAGATGCCTCGGATTTCGGGATCGGTGCTGTGCTTGCGCACAAAGATGGTTCGCATGATCGCCCTATTGCCTTTGCGTCCAAATTGCTCTCATCTGCGCAAAGAAATTATTCCCAGATAGAGAAAGAAGTTTTAGCTCTCGTGTTTGGTGTTACAAAGTTTCATGATTTCTTGTATGGTCGTCACTTTACAATCATCACAGACCACAAACCTTTGACATCGCTTTTTCATCCGAACAAGCCTGTACCTCCACGTACAGCGCAGAAATTCATTCGCTGGTCTCTTTTTCTCTCGCAGTACCGCTACGATATCTTGTATCGGTCCACTGCTAAGCACGGAAACGCTGATGCGTTGTCCCGTTTGCCTGTTGCTGAGGATAAAGCATTCGATTCTTCCGAACTTGCTTGCATGTTCATTGATTCGGAAACCGATGACGTGGTCGAATCGTTTCCGATTGATTTTCGTCGTGTAGCTACAGCCACAGCTGCTGACCCTGTCCTTGCTACTGTTTTGCGTTTTGTTGCTACGCAATGGCCCTTGTCAAAGTCACGGATCGAGGATCCTTTGGTTCGCCGTTTTTTTGCTCACAAGGAGAGACTTTTTGTACGACGTGGTGTTTTGTTGTTGCGTTCCGATAATGATCAATCCAGAGTCGTGGTCCCACGTTCGTTACAGTCCTCTGTCTTAAAGCTTCTTCACCAAGGACATTGGGGTATAGTGCGTACGAAACAACTTGCTCGTCAGCACTGTACTTGGTTCGGAATCGATGCTGCGATTACGAATATGTGCTCCTCTTGCGTGGCGTGTGCCGAACAGCAATCCGCACCGCCGCGGCAATTCTTTGCATGGCCGAAAGCCACTTCCCCTTGGCAATGCTTGCACATCGATTTTGCTGGTCCATTCTGGAATGCTCGATGGTTGGTTGTGGTCGATGCTTTCAGTAATTTTCCTTTTGTTGTCCGGATGTCTTCCACGACGTCTTCTGCCACAATCCAAGCCTTGTCTGCTATCTTTTGCATTGAAGGTCTTCCGCAGACTATTGTTTCCGACAATGGCCCACAATTCATGTCCACAGAATTTCAGTCCTTCTGCGAGGCCAATGGTATTCAACATCTGACATCCGCGCCGTTTTCGCCTCAGTCAAACGGTGCCGCTGAACGATTGGTCCGGACTTTCAAGTCACAGATGTTGAAATTGAAAGAGTCGCATTCTCGGGAGGACGCTTTGTTGCTCTTTTTGTCTTCGTATCGCTCTCAGCCCCGCGATGGTCCCTCGCCGGCTGAATTGCTCCATGGTCGTTCTCATCGCACCTTGATGTCTTTGCTGCATCCGCCACATCAGGTTCCTGTGCAGCGGCAGACTCCTGCTTTTGCTCCTGGCGACGTTGTCTATTATCGCACCTATCGCGGTTCCCGGCGTTGGCTCGCAGGGCGCATTCTTCGCTGCCTCGGCCGCGCGATGTATTTGGTTTTGGGGGCCTCTGGTGAGGTGCGTCGGCATCTCAATCAGCTGCGCCTCTGTCGTCGCCTGGGTTCTGCCGCTCCCCGTCTGCTTTCAGCGACGGAGCCGTCCGGTCAGCGCCTTGGGGACCCATCTACTGGCTCGTCTCATCCCCAGGTGTTACCGACGCTGCCTTCCCTTTTGCCTCATGGCGTCGCGCCGCCGCCGCAGCCGCCGCCGGCGCCGCCCGCAGTGGACGCTTCGCTGCAACCGCCCGGCGTCTCCCAGGGTCACGCGCCGCCGCTCGCTTCCCGTGACCAGCCGTCCTCCGCCATGGACCTCTTGCCCGCTCCGGACCAGATGTCGTCATCGCGCGTCGGATTCCCCGACGCAATGGAGGTCGACCCTTCGGCCCCTCCTGTCTCATTACGTGCGCATACACCGCATGTTGACGTGCACCCTGGACTAGGTTTTCAGGCGTTTCCTAGCTCCCCTCGGACCGAATGGCCGGGTGCGGGTGGCACGGCCTCGCCTGTTGTTAGGCTCCCCACCTCATCGCATACGTCAACATGCGGTCCTCCCCACGGCGGGCGGAAGCCTTATCTCACGACCGTTCGCCGATTTGCGGGGGAGGAATGTGGTGTCACCGCTAGACACCACACTTGCTAGGTGGTAACTTAAATCGGCCGCGGTCCTGTAGTACATGTCGGACCCGCGTGTCGCCACTGTGGGATCGCAAACCTAGCGCCACCACAAGGCAGGTCTCGAGAGACTGAGGAGACCTCGTCCCCAGTTGTACGGACAACATAGCTAGCGATTGGACGTGCTAAGCCTTGCTCTCATTTGCCGAGAGATAGACAGTAGAATAGCCCTCTGCTAAGTTAACTGGCGACCACCTAGCAAGGCGCCATTTGTATCAGTGCCTATAGCTTACTAATATTCAAGAGAGATGTATTCCAAGGACTAATTAAAAGTTAAGTAACAAGCATCTACGTACTTTTCTTCTTATTCATTTATAAGTTCTCATGTTCCAGACTTCACGCCCGTCTGCATTAGCCTTGCGTGCCCTATCGGCTACAGCATTGTGTCTAGGCTGTATGGTCTAGACACAACATTTTATCCGTGTGGATAGTTGATATACTTTTCTGTCCTCGATAATCAATTACTACTAGCATACATATTTAAATTATTTCTTAAAAATCTGAATTTGCCAATATATTTTACTTCTTCAACAATGTACTGAATGTATTATTTTCTGACGCATGGCCGCCGTATGCACTTCTCCAAATTTTTATTTGTAGTTTCTTGAATATGAATAACGAGCTCAGTCAAGAGAGCTCGCTGCATTTAACGTGAGAACCGTTCAACACGTCCATCCATGTGGATGTTTATTGTTAAGGAGCGTTCTTTAATGTAGATTCACGAGGAAGAAGTCATGATTTGTTCATAACTTTCTTGAAATACTATAGAGTAAAACTTGGAATGTTCATAATTTTGTTGAAATACTCTAGAGTAAAGTTGTTGTTGTTGTTGTGGTCTTCAGTCCTGAGACTGGTTTGATGCAGCTCTCCATGCTACTCTATCCTGTGCAAGCTTCTTCATCTCCCAGTACCTACTGCAACCTACATCCTTCTGAATCTGCTTAGTGTATTCATCTCTTGGTCTCCCTCTACGATTTTTACCCTCCACGCTGCCCTCCAATACTAAATTGGTGATCCCTTGATGCCTCAGCACATGTCCTACCAACCGATCCCTTCTTCTAGTCAAGTTGTGCCACAAACTTCTCTTCTCCCCAATCCTATTCAATACTTCCTCATTATTTATGTGATCTACCCATCTAATCTTCAGCATTCTTCTGTAGCACCACATTTCAAAACCTTCTATTCTCTTCTTGTCCATGTTTCACTTCCATACATGGCTACACTCCATATAAATACTTTCAGAAATGACTTCCTGACACTTCAATCTATAATCGATGTTAACAAATTTCTCTTCTTCAGACACGCTTTCCTTGCCATTGCCAGTCTACATTTTATATCCTCTCTACTTCGACCATCATCAGTTATTTTGCTCCCCAAATAGTAAAATTCCTTTACTACTTTAAATGTTTCATTTCCTAATCTAATTCCCTCAGCATCACCCGATTTAATTCGACTACATTCCATTATCCTTGATTTGCTGTTGTTGATGTTCATCTTATAGCCTCCTTTCAAGAAACTATCCATTCCATTCAACTGCTCTTCCAAGTCCTTTGTTGTCTCTGACAGAATTACAATGTCATCGGCGAACCTCATTGTTTTTATTTCTTCTCCATGGATTTTAATACCTACCCCGAATTTTTCTTTTATTTTCTTCACTGCTTGCTCAATATACAAATTGAATAACATCGGGGAGAGACTACAACCCTGTCTCACTCCCTTCCCAACCACTGCTTCCCTTTCGTGTCCCTCGACTCATATAACTGCCATCTGGTTTCTGTACAAATTGTAAATAGCCTTTCGCTCCCTGTACTTTACCCCTGCCAACTTCAGAATTTGAAAGAGCGTATTCCAGTCAACATTGACAAAAGCTTTCTCTAAGTCTACAAATGCTAGAAACGTAGGTTTGCCTTTCCTTAATCTAGCTTCTAATATAAGTCGTAGGTCAGTATTGCCTCACGTGTTCCAATATTTCTACGAAAACCAAACTGATCTTCCCCGAGGTCAGCTTCTATCAGTTTTTCCATTTGTCTGTAGAGAATACGGGTTAGTATTTTACATCCGGGACCTATTAAACTGTTTGTTCGGTAATTTTCACATCTGTCAGCACCTGCTTTCTTTGGGATCGGAATCATTATATTCTTCTTGAAGTCTGAGGGTATTTCGCCTGTTTCATACATCTTGCTCACCAGATGGTAGAGGTTTGTCAGGACTGGCTCTCCCAAGGCCGTCAGGAGTTCTAATGGAATGTTGTCTACTCCCGGGGCCTTGTTTCGACTCAGGTCTTTCAGTGCTCTGTCAAACTCTTCACGCAGTATCGTATCTCACATTTCATCTTCATCTACATCCTCTTCCATTTCCATAATATTGTCCTCAAGTACATCGCCCTTGTATAGACCATCTATATACTCCTTCCACCTTTCTGCTTTCCCTTCTTTGCTTAGAACTAGGTTTCCATCTGAGCTCTTGATATTCATACAATTGGTTCTCTTCTCTCCAAATGTCTCTTTAATTTTCCTGTAGGCAGTATCTATCTTACCCCTAATGAGATAAGCCTCTACAGCCTTACATTTGTCCTCTAGCCATCCCTGCTTAGCCATCCCTGCTTAGCCATTTTGCACTTCCTGTCGACCTCATTTTTGAGACGTTTGTATTCCCTTTTGCCTGCTTCATTTACTGCATTTTTTTATTTTCTCCTTTCATCAATTAAATTCAGTATTTCTTCTGTCACCGAAGGATTTCTACTAGCCCTTGTCTTTTTACCTACTTGATCCTCGGCTGCCTCCACTACTTCATTCCTCAAAGCTACCTATTCTTCTTCTACTGTATTTCTTTCCCCCATTCGTGTCAATTTTTCCCTTATGCTCTCCCTGAAACTCTGTACAACCTCTGGTTCTTTCAGTTTATCCAGGTTCCATCTCCTTAAATTCCCACCTTTTTGCAGTTTCTTCAGTTTTAACCTACAGGTCATAACCAACAGATTGTGGTCCGAATCCAAATCTGCCCCTGGAAATGTCTTACAATTTAAAACCTGGTTCCTAAATCTCTGTCTTACCATTATATAATCTATCTGAAACCTGTCAGTATCTCCAGGCTTCTTCCATGTATACAACCTTCTTTCATGATTCTTGAACCAAGTGTTAGCTGTGATTAAGTTGTGCTCTGTGCAAAATTCTACCAGGCGGCTTCCTCTTTCGTTTCTTACCCCCAATCCATATTCACCTACTACGTTTCCTTCTCTCCCTTTTCCTACTACCGAATTCCAGTCACCCCTGACTATTAAATTTTCGTCTCCCTTCACTACCTGAATAATTTCTTTTATTTTATCATACATTTCTTCAATTTCTTCGTCATCTGCAGAGCTAGTTGGCATATAAACTTGTACTACTGTAGTAGGCGTGGGCTTCGTATCTATCTTGGCCACAATAATGCGTTCACTATGCTGTTTGTAGTAGCTTACCCGCATTCCTATTTTCCTATTCATTATTAAACCTACTCCTGCATTACCCCTATTTGATTTTGTGTTTATAACCCTGTAGTCACCTGACCAGAAGTCTTGTTCCTCCTTCCACCGAACTTCACTAATTCCCACTATATCTAACTTTAACCTATCCATTTCCGTATTTAAATTTTCTAACCTACCTGCCCGATTAAGGGATCTGACATTCCACGCTCCGATCCGTAGAACGCCAGTTTTCTTTCTCCTGATAACGACATCCTCCTGAGTAGTCCCCGCCCGGAGATCCGAATGGGGGACTATTTTACCTCCGGAATATTTTACCCAAGAGGACGCCATCATCATTTAACCATACAGTAAAGCTGCATGCTCTCGGGAAAAATTACGGCCGTAGTTTCCCCTTGCTTTCAGCCGTTCGCAGTGCCAGCACAGCAAGGCCGTTTTGGTTAGTGTTACAAGGCCAGATCAGTCAATCATCCAGACTGTTGCCCTTGCAACTACTGAAAAGGCTGCTGCCCCTCTTCAGGAACCACACGTTTGTCTGGCCTCTCAACAGATACCCCTCCGTTGTGGTTGCACCTACGGTACGGCTATCTGTATCGCTGAGGCACGGAAGCCTCCCCACCAGTGGCAAGGTCCATGGTTCATGGGAAGAGGAGAGTAAAGTTAGGAACCCTTTTTTATGTAACGATGAGAGGCTCCCTCCTTCAGGCTGGCTTTGCCCTTCATCTTTTATGCTAGAAATAATACCGTAAAACCGTCGTTTGAACACGCTAATATCCACAAGTACTAGACGAATTTTCAAGGCCTGTCCACAGGCCACTTGAATGTAGCTTAGGGCGAAATATAGGGCTTACTTATTCAAAATCGCGACGCGGAAGAAATATCATATTTTAAAGTTTATCGAGAAGCATTCGCTCAGCTTACCAATTCGAATTTTAAACTAACAGATGGCGCTGTTAGTTTCTTTGTACACCAAAGAGCAAATAGACGTGCGCTGTTACTTTTCTTTAATTCGGTTTGTATTTTCGGTAGTTTAAGTCAGTGACAGAATTAAATGTCGCAGTGTTATCTTTACGAACAAAAGCGAATATACTTGCTGAGGATATAAGAATTTATTAATTTCACTTTGTGTATTAAAAAATTGACGACACTGCTTTACTTCTTTCAATAGGTTTTATTTATATTCGACTTCTTTCTCAAGAATGTGTTTTTCTCATTGATAGAAGTATTTTCGGAAGTTTACGTCAGTGACAGTATTAAGCACCACAGTCTTATTTTATCTTATCTTAAATAACATAAACTAACACTGAATTTATTTGTTTTGCTTTGTATATTAAACACTTGACGACATTGCTTTGCTTCTTTCAACAGATCTTATTTATATTCTTTGCTAGGAAAAACAAGTTTATTGAGTTTGTTTTGTGATTTGAATGCGTAGTCACTACATTTTAATTTCGTTTTGTTTATGAAAATTGCCGGGAAAACGTCGAGTCTTTCTGAGTACACCAAAATGGCTAAAAGACTGAGGACTATACGGTCACAAGAATCCAATGAAGATCGTAAGGTGAAACTCGCTGCGGTTCAAGAACATAAGGCTTAAACTCACTATTTGGAAAGTCAGTCCGAAAGTGAGAAGCGACGTAATTATTAATTGAGAACGTCATGCATCACTTCGCTCGTCAGAAACTTTCGCTTGCAGAGACTTAAATTTATTCCTCTCCAACGTAGCATCATAGAAGCGTAAAAGTTGAACGGGTAGTGGCGCAGGTGGACGAGGTTTTATACCCCCAATCCAGCTACTCCTATCAATGTACAATTTCACTTTAAACGTGTACACTTCCCGTTGAGCTTATGTTAAGCCATGAGCATAAACAAAACACAAGGCCAGGTCTGGGTATTACAGATATGGCTCTTAGCGATAGTTGCTCGTCGGAAGGCCAACTCGACGTGGCCCTCTCCCGTGTTAGTGAAGCAAGCAAGCTCTTCATTCATGGCTCCAATCACACTGTTTCAAACGTTGTATACAAAGTAGCTTTATAGCTCAATAATAAATCCCACTTGTATTTTTCGGGCATAGCTGCAAATTAATACCCAGCAAACCAGGAAACGTTGGGTTTCTAAACTAGACTTTAATGATGTCACTGTTGATTGGATGATGTAGAACAAGGACAATAATCATTTGAGTAAATAGGTTTTACATTGGCTGTTTTCCCTGAGATCCATTTCCTCTTTTAAGATTGAATGAACTCTATATTCTCAGTAAAATGAACAACTTTTACTATTAACCACTATAGCATTTGACATTTAAGAACGTTACCTATGGTTCTCATGTGCCTTAAGGATTGAAATAGCTCGCCTTTGGACGTGGCGGTTTATTATGTTGCCAGATTGTTATTTACAACCATAAGTTCTTCCCAGATTTAATTGCTCGTGTTATGAAATATGATAACCAAAGTACTGAATAAATGTAGATGGAGGACTCTTAACCCTAAAGGAGAGGGGAAATACAGTTTAATGAAACAAATTGGCAATGTTCCAAGCAAAGAGCTGCCAATGAGCTTCTTTTTGCGGAAAGCCAGATGTTCATAGAAGCTCGCGGAATGTCTGCAGAGATCTGGCATTGAACAAAAGCACGTTGAGTGAGACACCCCGTCTGTCATCATCGCAACAAGGTCGTGGAAACCTGTCCGATCTCTGAAGTGTACTGCGTTACCCTCAGGAAACTGAAGAAACGGCATAGCATCTTCGTCGACACAAAAGCGCAAACGAACTTCTCCATGACAACGCAAGGCCTCATACAAGTCTGCCCACCCGAGAGGAGTTCACGAAACGTTATTGGTCTGTTCTTCCTCATCCATTCTACAGCCCGGATCTCTCCCGTTCCGGCTTCAATCTGTCTGGCCCAATGGAGGATGCATGGCCAGCCGCTGTGACCGAGCGGTTCTAGGCGCTTCAGTCCGGAATCACGCGGTTGCTACGGTCACAGGTTCGAATCCTGCCTCTGGCATGGTTGTGTGGTATGGCCTTAGATTCGTTAGGTTTAAGTAGTTCTAAGTCTAGGAGACTGATGACCTCAGATGTTAAGTCCCATAGTGCTTAGAGCCATCAGAACCATTTTTGAGGATGCACACCGCAGGAAGTAGTAGATGGATGAGGGTAGGTTACTGATACAGCAAGACGTTGGCTCCGACGTCGAGCAGTAGCGTGGTACCATGCGGGAATATGTTGAAAAATAGGATTTTGTAGCCAAAAATGTGGGGAATTAAATGATGTATTGGAGCCCTGAATAAAACCAATCAGCTTAAAAAAAAAAGTATTGCAATACTTACTGAACGCCCCTCTCACAAATAAATCGTAAAAATAAACATTATTAGTGTGCAAAAACTGATCAAGCGTTATGGCTAAAATTGTATTTTATTTATGTGCACGTCAATTAGAATTTATTTTTCCATAATTCATTTCTGTACTCGAGACTTGCGATGGTATTAATACTTCACCCTGGAAGAATAATTGTGATATTATTGTCTAACAAGCACTTCAGCAGATCCTTTAACTGAAATAATATTTTTTATCGTTGCTTGTAGTTTTCATTTCCTCAGATGACCCGGTTAAACGAAAATGAAATGAAATAAAATGTAAACCGTTTAAAATGAGCTTTGGCCGTATCCCTCTTACAAGCTATTGGTCTTTGCAGCTCCTGCACCACAACTACTGTCTCTATAATCTATTTATGTTTTAAACCATTGAAAAGTACATAAATGCATTCTTTTTCTTGATGCAAGACACAGATATTACAATCTGGCAATTTTTCAACTTTTAAATAGCGGACACAGCTAATATCTCTGATTACACATGCGTGGCAAAAAGTCTAAATCGGGTGTCGCTACAGAAGTTTTGATTCAAAAAGGAATTGCATGCATCTGGTATGCGCACGTTAATCATATTCTTGTACTTGTTTCTCGTAACATCGAAAATATCGACATGACAGGCATGATTAAACTGATCTGACATCATTGGCAGGATAGGAAAATGATCGTGTGGCATTGCTGACCGGGAGTCCCCAACCGGGGAATTTCGGCTGCCCGGTTGCAAGTCTTACTTGAGGTGACGCCACTATGGCGCGTTGTTCCACGTTGCCATTTATATATCCCCACTAAATTTAAAACTTGTTTGCCCTTCATGTAAAAGAAAAGTTTCATTGTGCTTTACGGTTTATATAATAATCTTATATCACAGCTTCCACTCAATTTTACCACAGTTCTGTACCGACCTGTTCAATACGCTCCTTTACTACGCATAATGCACTTTTAATTTATTTAGTGTATTTTTATGTCATTTTTTTGTTTTTCCTTCATTTTAAATGTAAACCACTAATTCAAATTGTGAACTGCCGGGCTAGTGGTCCCGCACTCTTCTCTCCGTCAATAGATGGCAGCACTTTCGCCACTCTGGTTTACCAATTTGCTTCCTCGTTCGCATCCTCTACTCCCTGTTCTGCGCTCATAGGCAGCACACCGCGCCCAGTACACGTCCACCGCGGTGCTCGGGGGCCACAGCACAGTGTAAGTGTCCTGCTATTATTTGTACATATCCCTACCCAGACAGTCGTCCGTAGTACTGTCGGGTGTCACTTTCACATTGACATAGGTTTCGCAGCACCTAGACTCGACCGGCGGTTTCGAAATGATTTTTTAGAAGTTTTTTAAAACTTTTTTTTAATTTTTTGTTTTTATATGTGTTGCGGGGTCTGAAAATTATCTTCTGCCTCTTGCTATTTTCAGTACGACAGCTGAGGATGGGCTTTTGAGAGCCCGAAACCGGTCCTGATAATGAAAGAAATTTACATCTGAAGCGGCATTTTCAACCTCTGGTGCCTCATATTGAGAGGCACCCACATGCCTTGCTCATACTGCGGCATCAAGCAGTCAGGCCTGCAAGATGAGTGGTCTGCCAAGCGAGTGGATTCATTCTTATTTATCGAGTAACATGAACTCTCGCACTCACAATCAAGTTACAAATTATCCTCCTGTATGAATAATACGCAACGGAAACGCACATCTGACTATCAGTAATTTACAGAACTCTGACTGTTCACTACGCACTGGCAATACCACATTTTCTTTTTTTTTTTATTTAACGGCTTTTATCAACACCTGACCATCGCACTGAATATGAGTGGCGCACACATTATAAATTCTGGATATCATGACAACATACAATTCGAAGGAAAAGGCCACCAATCTTTTTCTTTTCTCTATCTTATTTATTACGATAAATTCTATAACCTAAACACACAAATTCTATAACCTACAACAATAACACATGAGAAATTCCGCCCAGTGGGCATGGCTTTACATTGGTGAATCTCTATCTTATGGTCTCGTAATTATTTAACGCTACAGTGCACTTTCTGGATAGGATGGTGGATCTTTTATTATATCTCACACTTCGACTCTCACAATCATCATCACGAAACTTGCCTCCAGATCGAGCGGTACAGAAGGAACAAGCATAACCCACTAATCTTTTGAAACTACCTTGCTACTCTCCCATGCAAACCACACATACCCAAATTACATGACATACACCACACTACAACATGGAATAAAATACAATAAATAGTCACAACACTATCACTTTGCCGGCCGAAGTGGCCGTGCGGTTAAAGGCGCTGCAGTCTGGAACCGCAAGACCGCTACGGTCGCAGGTTCGAATCCTGCCTCGGGCATGGATGTTTGTGATGTCCTTAGGTTAGTTAGGTTTAACTAGTTCTAAGTTCTAGGGGACTAATGACCTCAGCAGTTGAGTCCCATAGTGCTCAGAGCCATTTTGAACTATCACTTTCAGCTTTCCCTTATCCCAGTTTCACACGACACTGCCCCACTTTGTAATTCTACTTTCCTACTATGAACTATGGAGATATATGCACGTCTTCCTGTGCAATGCAAGCCAAGTGGCGTTGCTGGATAGACGGCCGACTCACCTTGCTTCTCTCTCAGAGTTTGAATCTAGCGTCACACGGAATCATATCACGCAAAGTAATATTAAGAACATATTCATCACACACGCGAGTCCTCAACTGATACCATGGACGAGTACTTCTCTTTATCCTTTGTCTCATACACAGATTGAGACTCACACAGTACTCACCACGTGGAAGTACTCGTCTCTAATTTCAAGTCCTGCACACGCCATTTCTTAAATATTTCAACTTATGGTACACACGCTATTTCTTAAATATTTCAACTTATTGTACACACGCTAGTAATTCAGCTTAACTTAAGGACACGGAAGTATTTAACTTATTGCTACACGTGGTTTCATTGTGACCGTTGGTCACTTCTGAAGATTACTACGATCCCATTAATATTACCTGCCTGACATTTAATTCTCCCCACAAAAGTTCCTGAAATATAGAAATTATTATTTCAAACTACTCTTAAATATTCCACATGCATACCATGTCTTCACTCTTTTGTCTTTACGGAGCACAACTAAGACAGGTCTTAACAGCACAAGATCCAGCAGCAGAGTGCTGAAACATGGCCGTTCTTCAGGTCCTCTCGCACCTCTGCTGAAGTGGGGGAGCACCATGCTACCGTATTGGTCAACCACATTTCAGGCGCTCAAAGCTCAGGTAAATTTAATCTCTTTGGTCCCACCAAAGGTGGCCAAAGGATCGTCTCAAAGATGATCATATATTCACATTCACTATCTGCGGTTAGCAGACGACCATACATTCATTCATTTCACAGATATCACCAAACTGGATGTAGGGATTTACTATGTGGGAGTGCACATGTGATCAATTAAATAAAAAAATTGTCATTCTTCCCCACACTGGTATCCAGCTTCGCTGTATTAATTGAAATTGAGTTATTTTACAAAAAAAAAGATGTGTTGTTCTGACAAAATTAATGAAGTATGTTGTACCTATTTTCAATGTTGGGCGGTACTGTACCCTTTCACCACCGGCTACCCATGCAGAAAAAATGGCACGGTACTATCCTTGCAATGTGAGGGTAGTTCCAAACATTTTTTTAAGAAAACTGTATTGGAACAAACGTAGCAAGTCATCAAAATAACCAGGAGGAGACCTTAGCCCCTGGTGACCTCAAATAGACGACCAAATGCTGTTACTTTACCAAATTATTGACACAGTTGTTCCATTATTGTACTCTCCACAATCTGGAGTAACGTACACATACAAATTTACAACAATCCACATGACAAATAAAACATTACATCATACAAATAAAAAATAATGTTGAGATAAAAATTTGCTTAGTTACTGGGATCTTTGTTATTTTTATGAGTAATCCAAACTTCACTAATTCTATGACAAATAAAAAAAAATACTAATTTTACTCATGAAATTTTAAATAGCTCACCGTCCAAACACAGAACAAGTAATCTGACATTCATAAATTGCGTTGTAATAATCTTTACACGGCAATGTCTAAATACAAAACAAAATCAACAAAAGAAAAAAATTGTGTACACTAGTTACACGTAGAAGTCAGGCTCCATATCAGTACTCTAAAATATACATCAAACCTACAGAGAAATAAAACTGAGAAGAAAAACAATGAAATATACTACAAGTTACATACTGGTTACGTAATATAGTCAACCTAAGACATCATGTCATACCTCGTTAACTATCATCACTTAAGCAATTGCCACCACTACTCGACTGTGAGTTTAACCTTATCCTTGTCCACCAGTACAAATACCTGCTGCTGAGCCAGTCAGTCCATCAACTTTGATCAATACACGCGGTAAATAGTTTAGCAATAAGTGCTTGAATCCACCAGTAGCTCTCGTATCTTACTCTACTGCTCATTTCTCTGTTGTTACACATTTGGACGACAAGAACTTGCATTTCGACTAGCCTTCGTTACACTTTAATGTGAAATATCACCACTGTGATAATGCAAATAAGTGGCTTCAGTCAACACACCAACAAGATTATTACTGTCCACGAAATCAAAATGCATCAGTTAATTCCGATATATGTTTTGCAATGCAAACTCTTGTCCCCTGTGACAACCTTACTGACCAATGTAACAAGAGCCGCTACGTTAGTATTACGCCACTGGCTAATAATTAAAGCATCATTGTACCAAATATTCTAATAAACATGCTACATGAACTTGATAACCCAGAACAAACAAAAACAAAAACACTAACTATTCTAAACACAAATGTTAATGAAATACAATTACACTTGCTGTCCCTTCAGGAATGAAACATATAAAAAAATTTAGACAATTACAAATACAAATACATTATTTACTATCTTGCGAGTCACGCGGAAACATTTCATTCTGTGATTTTCTTGGGGTCAAAAAAGTTGCTGATAGGTTCCCTAGAAACACTGTCTCGGTGTCAAAGCTCTTCCATGGTTACCCGCACGAAACTCTTTAGGTCACTCAAATCGACATTTTGAACACGCACTAATCAGTAAACTGTATCTCACATTAAACACAAATGTCATAGTCACTCTCAGAGTACCATCCACACGAATCTGGTCGTCCAGAAATGGCCCTACAACTACTATTACCCACGGTTCTGTCCTTTCAGTTCATGGTGTAATTAAAAGTCGTAAGTTCCAATAAACAGCACTTATTCCCGCACCAATTAAAGAAATGTCTCCTACTACAAATGCAAATGTCAATGTCCCACTTTAGTTTCTTGCGTTAATACAATAATTAATCACCAAATGACAACTGTCCGCTTTAAGTATACCAAGCGTCCCACATGCAATTCACAAAGCACACTTAACAAGTCACTGCCAAAAGCTTATGGATCACACCGTTCAGTGGTCAAGACAAAACAAAACAATCGTCCTGTCTGCTAAAGACAAAATCTTTTCCACCTCTCACAACGTGGAAACACCAGTCCTTCACTTTCCACCTTATGGAGACATACGAGCAGTCATCTTGTTTCACGGCTCCACAGTCCAGTACTAGTCAATAGTTGCTGGTAACAAATGCCCGCCGGACTCTGCCCCACATCGTTCATTCTGCCGTGGCGCCGCCGCGCGAGCCGTTGAGCAGAAGAAACCACCTGCTGTTGCCTCCGTGGGATACTTTCACCCGTCGTAAGGGTGACGAAACTTATGAATGGCCAGTGGTACGTGCGTGTCGCCCCAGGCCGTTGACCTGCTGTAGCGGGCGCGTGGAGTGTACCCCGCCCGGCAGTGGAGTGGGGAGTGCCACGGCTCTGTCGCCTCTCCCCTGGCTTACGTGGTGCAGGTGCGTTCTGTGTAGCCCCTCGGTGCTACGACACCCAAGCCGTCAGACCCTTCCGTGCATCTCGCCACATTACAGACAAAAGGGTATTCTTACATTATTTAAATACTCATTGATTACATGTATGATCTATTAGATACATTGGTAATAAAAGAATCTTTTTTCTAAAAAAAATAAAATTATACACCCTAGTTTTCTACACATACGACATCAACATTTATCCCTTTTCTATATACAGCCCATACTTATGCTACTGATTGTACCTGTCGTCCCTCATACAAAACATGAAAGTGTTAAAAAAAAAGGAATAAGAAACAATCTATACAGCTCATAATTACAATATCAAATAGTAGAGTACTTTATATCCTAACACAATAAAATATTAGAAACTGTTGATTCTAAAACTACAATATACAGTGAACCTTTGTGCTTGTGACAGACTGAAATTAATACCCCTTGAAAGTGTTCTAACAAAAAAATAAGATATAATCTACACAGCTCACAGTTACCTACCACATGTTATTAAATAGTAAACTACTTTAACATCCTAACACAATAAACATTTTAGAAACTGATGACTCTAAATCTACAACATACAATGCACCTTTGTGCTTGTGACAGACTGAAATTAATACCCCTTGAAAGTGTTCTAACAAAAAAATAAGAAATAATCTACACAGCTCACAATTACCTACCACATGTTATTAAATAGTAAACTACTTTAGCATCCTAACACAATAAACATTTTAGAAACTGATGACTCTAAATCTACAACACACAATGCACCTTTGTGCTTGTGACAGACTGAAATTAATATCTCTTTATATATTTTACCTTTTCATTATATATAACAACATTTCTAGGACATGTATGTACCACCCACATGATGTCAGATCCTGACCTGCCATCGAGGTTCATCCAAATCAAACAATAACACAATAATGTTTTAGTTATGGATCGGTAGCATCCCCTTTACAGGAGTGTGCGCATTGATCACACTACTCTACGACTCTCACTCACCAGACATCACATTTTCCTTCTCATTCAATCCATTAATACACTAACAGAATAGGTCTAGAAGTCAGCTAACCTTAACACCACCACACTCACGACAACATACCATACCTTTGCTCCCTTATACTCAACCACATAACACATGAAGCTGTTTCGGAGATAGCTTTCCAGTCTCCGACTTCGTCCTTTCACTCTGGCACCTCTCTCCATCGGCTTACCTCTGCATTCACTTTACCGATTATTCATCCTGCTAAATATCAACTTAGAATTGCGACATTTCATCTAAGAACAAAAAGTACACAAATTATTGATCCTGCAAAATAACTGTACACATTCTTGGTACCGTTTTGATTAGTTATACTGGTACCAGGCTTCAACAACAACAACAACAAAAATTATTTTTTTCATATAGCAAATGTTATGGTAAGAATTAGATTTACACTTATATTACATCTTACGTCAGTATTCCACAACGTTCACCATCTGGATCTCATACTCCCTTTATGTCCTTTCACGTTGTGCAGTTGTCCTCATCTCTTCATTCGTATTTCGGCTCTCCGTCCGTCGATTAGTCCATCATTTCCTGGTCTTCCTTCGCCATTCGCATCAATCTCGATTGCAGCATACACAGGCCTCTCTGTAACATACCTCTAAGACATCTCCACATTATTAGTTCTACTCACCTTTATTTACCACTGTTTCATCACGTCGAATCTCTCTTTATTAATCACGCTGCTTCACGTCGCTTCTCTCCTTAAATATCACCTTTATCCACTATTATTTATCACGTCGCTCCTCTATCTACCATCTTTATCTACTCATTAATCATCACGTCGTTTCTGCTTGATCCTTATTCATATGACAAAAAATACGTACATACACCACTCTGTCGACTCCTGTTCGTGACTCATTCGACCAGTCTATTCCGTCATGCTTCCTGACATCCCGCCTGAAAATTGTTATGTTCGATTTGACCCTGCACAACGTTACACACCACAAATAAATACGCTGACTATCTACCATAACTTGCTTACTTTCGATCTACCCTTACCTTTTCCATAATTTGATGTTAGAAATGTGATGAAGCCCACACGATTGTTTTCCCTTGATCGTCTCAGTACAGCATTTTCATGGACAATCCGCCTCACTCTAAATTGTTAACTATACACAGTAAAAAATTCGCTAATTAGGAATCTGTGTTTACGTGAAAATTAAATGTGTGCAGAGAGTATACAAGCTGGGAGAGATGGGACAGCCCAAGTGTCAGAAACTTTGGTGCTAGTGGCCTCTTTCCCTAACACCAGATTCCAAACAACCATACACAGCACCTCATTATAACTGTCACCACGACAATGACATACTATATATCAGATAGCAGCTAATCTAAAAACTTCGATCACATTGGTGATATTACCTGTAACAGCAGTATAAACGTACCCTATTCCATACAGATCACAATGTTTACTTTTTACATTACGTGTGAAGTACCTGCAATAGACAAATCACACTAATTAAACTGGACTCATTGGCACTATTACATAACATTTTTTTTAGCAACTGGTTTGTTTTGAGGAAACAGTCCTTTTACTTTACTGTCCCAAATAAAAATTTGCAAATTTTGCTCCGAGAGGCCAGCCTAACAGATTCCATTACTGGTGTTTTATTCTCTGATCAGAAGTATGGTATTTGCATTACTACATATCAGTAGAGTATGTCTGCTACATAGACAATTTTCAGTGCCAGCGGCATGTGTTTTAAGGCAAGATGCTAAGGGCTGATATGTTGGATTAGTTTCTCCTATCCATCAATCTATTACGACAAGAAAGAAATGCCAGGATTCCATGATCTCCTGTCATTCTGATAGTTTCTGCCGTTCCTATCCCCGACACTGTCTGACCTATGAGTCGTGTCTCCGTTTACGATGTTGCTCTCATTACCAAGTTCCTGTAACAAGTGCTGAAATGCCGAAGAATCGTCTAAGCCTCTGCCTACTATCACTATATCTCTGCGCAATTTCACTGGCAACTTCGTTATACAGATCCTAAAGAGCTCCCCAGTTTCGTATGGCACATCCAAATACCTATTTCGTCTCAGCATTTCCTGATAGCACGACACTGGATCTCTTATACCACCTTCGTTACAATTTGGCATCATCAATATGCTTTGTTTAACCTGGTCCTGCTTACTTTTCGACCAGAATTCATTTAAAAACTTGTCACAAAATATCTCGTAGCTACTACAGTCTTTAATAACTTCCAGCATTTTCGCTCTAGCCTCGTCCCTCAAATGGTTACACACAAACTTCATTTTGAGGAGCGGTCCCCACGATGAAGGTAATGAATCTTGAAATTGAGACAGCCACAGGCATGGATGTTGGTAATTATCAGGATCCGGAAAACAAGTGTACGTTTGTACCGACACGAAGTGCCTCCTACATTCTTCTTCCGCATTTATGTTTTCCGACCTTGGACTATACACAGTTGGGTTTCCCACCTGTTTTATCCGACACATCCGTTCTTCTAACTCTCTGAGTTCGTCTTCCTCTTTCTGCCTATTTTCGTTTTTTGAATTTATCTCACTCTCTCTCTGCAGTCTACCTGGTGGTGTTTCACCTTCGCTTCTACACGCTAATTGCAACTGTGCTAGTTCTTCCCTATGTTTCCTATTTGTTTCTAATTGTGCCTCTTTAAACTGTAATAGTGATTGTATCTCCTCCTGGTCAGCATAAACCTCTCGCTGCGTACTGTCAGAGCCTGTTTCGCCTCTTATACTGATCTTTTCTACATCTGCGCTAATCGTATTCATTCTGACCACTACCTCCGCAACTTCATCCCTGTGTTTATTTAGCGCCACTTCCTGCCGGGTGACTTGAGCTTCCACGCTTTCTAATGCCCCTTGTTTATCTGCAAGTAAGTCCTCCACTATCTCTTTGATTCTCTCATCCGGCAACACGTCCCTACGTTCTGTAATATCACTCTCTATTTCACTTATTCGTACCTCCAAATTATTGGCTTTTTCTTTCACGGCATCACATACTTGCTTCAACGCATCCAGATTTTTTCTCCCTCATCTAACCGATTATTAACTGTGGACAGACGCTCATCGATAACTGTGTGTAGCTTCCTCATTGCCTCTTCATTTCTCTTATCCATTGCCTCCAATCTTTCCTTGGTCTCCCTATCTCTTTCCTTATTATCTTTATCCATCGCTTCCAATCTTTCCTTATTATCTTTATCCATCGCTTCCAATCTTTCCTTATTATCTCTATCCATCGCTTCCAATCTTTCCTTATTATCTTTATCCATCCTCTGTAAAAACTGCAGTAGCACATTGTCATTTGCTACTTTCGACGCGCTTACCTCGTTCGCCTGAGAAGCAGTGGCTTCGCTAAGGGTAGCTACACTTTCACTGCATACCTGACCTAGTCCCGGCTCGCCCCCGTCGTCAGGAAAAGCCCCCAGTTGCGGACAAAGCCCGCCGCTTAAAGGATCACCTCGCCGCGGTCCGCTGACCAATTCAGCCCCTTCCGAGTGTTTGCCGTTCTCGCTCATTAACCCATGGTCGACAGCTACTTCCTGCCGCACTGCTACGTTCACGCCAGAATCACTATTCTCCATGGTGACTACACTTTTCGACTGCGACCTAGTTACTACGGACTTAATGCAAAAAAAATTATACAACGATCTTCCAACCTTAGATGACGTAGCAAGCGATTACATAAAAAAAATAATCCAGAAAGAAATTGCAAACAAAAAAAATTTTACTTCTTAGCGTTATCACAATACATTCCACAAAAAAAATCTTAACAGCAAACCCTAACAGCAGAATCCTGGCAAAATATCATGGCAGGGTCGAAATTATGAGAGGCACCCACATGCCTTGCTCATACTGTGGCATCAAGCAGTCAGGCCTGCAAGATGAGTGGTCTGCCAAGCGAGTGGATTCATTCTTATTTATCAAGTAACATGAACTCTCGCACTCACAATCAAGTTACAAATTATCCTCCTGTATGAATAATACGCAACGGAAACGCACATCTGACTATCAGTAATTTACAGAACTCTGACTGTTCACTACACACTGGCAACACCACATTTTCTTTTTTTTTTTTTTTTATTTAACGGCTTTTATCAACACCTGGCCATCGCACTGTGTATGAGTGGCGCACACATTATAAATTCTCGATATCATGACAACATACAATTCGAAGGAAAAGGACACCAATCTTTTTCTTTTCTCTATCTTATTTATTCCGATAAATTCTATAACCTAAACACATAAATTCTATAACCTACAACAATAACACGTGAGAAATTCCGCCCAGTGGGCATGGCTTTACATTGGTGAATCTCTATCTTATGGTCTCATAATTATTTAACGCTACAGTGCACTTTCTGGATAGGATGGTGGATCTTTTATTATATCTCACACTTCGACTCTCACAATCATCATCACGAAACTTGCCTCCAGATCGAGCGGTACAGAAGGAACAAGCATAACCCACTAATCTTTTGAAACTACCTTGCTACTCTCCCATGCAAATCACACATACACAAATTACATGACATACACCACACTACAACATGGAATAAAATACAATAAATAGTCACAACACTATCACTTTCAGCTTTCCCTTATCCCAGTTTCACACGACACTGCCCCACTTTGTAATTCTACTTTCCCACTATGAACTCTGGAGATATATGCACGTCTTCCTGTGCAATGCAAGCCAAGTGGCGTTGCTGGATAGACGGCCGACTCACCTTGCTTCTCTCTCAGAGTTTGAATCTAGCGTCACACGGAATCATATCACGCAAAGTAATATTAAGAACATATTCATCACACACGTGAGTCCTCAACTGATACCATGGACGAGTACTTCTCTTTATCCTTTGTCTCATACACAGATTGAGACTCACACAGTACTCACCACGTGGAAGTACTCGTCTCTAATTTCAAGTCCTGCACACGCCATTTCTTAAATATTTCAACTTATGGTACACACGCTATTTCTTAAATATTTCAACTTATTGTACACACGCTAGTAATTCAGCTTAACTTAAGGACACGGAAGTATTTAACTTATTGCTACACGTGGTTTCATTGTGACCGTTGGTCACTTCTGAAGATTACTACGATCCCATTAATATTACCTGCCTGACATTTAATTCTCCCCACAAAAGTTTCTGAAATATAGAAATTATTATTTCAAACTACTCTTAAATATTCCACATGCATACCATGTCTCCACTCTTTTGTCTTTACGGAGCACAACTAAGACAGGTCTTAACAGCACAAGATCCAGCAGCAGAGTGCTGAAACATGGCCGTTCTTCAGGTCCTCTCGCACCTCTGCTGAAGTGGGGGAGCACCATGCTACCGTATTGGTCAACCACATTTCAGGCGCTCAAAGCTCAGGTAAATTTAATCTCTTTGGTCCCACCAAAGGTGGCCAAAGGATCGTCTCAAAGATGATCATATATTCACATTCACTATCTGCGGTTAGCAGACGACCATACATTCATTCATTTCACAGATATCACCAAACTGGATGTAGGGATTTACTATGTGGGAGTGCACATGTGATCAATTAAATAAATAAATTGTCATTCTTCCCCACACTAGTATCCGGCTTTGCTGTATTAATTGAAATTGAGTTATTTTACAAAAAAAAATGTGTTGTTCTGACAAAATTAATGAAGTATGTTGTACCTATTTTCAATGTCGGGCGGTACTGTAACCTTTCAATACATAAAATTTGAGGAAATTCAAAAGTTTGAGGCAATTCAAAGAATCATGGTTTTCCCAACTCTTATGATGCCACATGCCACTTCTGCTAAGAGTCTGATTGTCCTAAGTGTAAACTGATGGGAAATTTAAAAAAAATCCAAGAAGGGCAGTTGTCCTATTTGCAGAAATCCAAAATGGCGGACCTGAGGATGATGGGCCACCCTGTATGTTAGTCAGATGTCCTGGGCTATCCCCCAGTCTTACGACATTAGAACTTGAAGATATTTGGCCAGCCTATATTGTTTCCATGTAAGTACCGTATCTAAAATGACCACTGGACTACCCCAATCCTCTCACATCACAATCGAAGGTGGCAGACCTTTGGATCTCGGCCTAGGCTACATGGTCGCCAGGTCCTTTGGAATAAGTATAGAATCCAATACTATCATTGAGTTTTCCTGTGATATCACAGATCATTTGACGTTTCCAAGATCTCAGTTCAAAACTGCGAGGAATTTAAAAACCCATGACAGTAGGTTCGATTTCCATCACTAGTGCATTTATTATGGTGACACTGCAGTTACCCTCAAAAAACCATGTGACATAACAGCCCCTGTAACCTAAGTTAAAATGGTGGGGAAATTTGAAAATTCAAGAAACGCACTCATGCTTTGTTCCATATCGAAAAATGTTGGGAAATTCAAAATTGTCCTACTTTTAACGTGCTATCTGTTGTGCTACAGCCCACACATGTCCCACAATACTATGTTAGTTCATTGTCATGGAGAAAAATTGATAATCATAGATGCACGCTCATTCCATGTTAGGGACTTGTGCATGGCTCAAGAACTGAAATGTTCAGATTTTATGCTTTTAAGATTAACCAGGAGTGACGGATATTAGACGAACAGGTTCCGTCAAAAGCCAACTTCCTTTTCCATAAAAATTGCATGAAGTTATGGATACCAGGCACATATCAACGAAATTTTAGCATCTAAACTCTTTTATACGAAGCAGGAATGACCATCAAAAACACCACAAAAACACGTGTTGAAAGAAAACCACATTTTACCAATGGTCAGTGAAAGTCCTAGTTGTATTCAGCATTTTGAGACGAAAACACTTTATCAGTATCACTGGGAGAGTGCAACGGCAACTAGTAGATGGATGCAGAGGCTGTATGCAAGTGCATCACGGGTGGGCCAATGGGAGACGGGATAGAGCATATCTTAAGCTTAGCGGAAGTGTGAGTCAGGTGGTCAGGAAGTGACCGAGACCTTTTCTACAGCCCTCACACCACTGGCCAGTCGAGTTATAAGCCATAGGGTCATGTGCCCTCTGCTGACTTGGCACTCAGCAGCAGAGGTGATAAGCAGAATCACCTGGGTCTGACGTACCAAAAGTTCCCATCAGTTAGCGGAACATGTTGTTCTAGGAAGAGCATTCAGGAATAATAATTTTGTCTTTTATCTCATGCATTACGCTATTGTGAAACTATTCTGTCTTCACGAGGATACTCTACCAATTTTCAACACCCTTATTCTACTGGAATTTGTGTACATAAATACAGTTTACCACTTTAGCAAGGAGTTCTTCCATCAGTTGTAAACTATGATTTTCAATTGCGAGATGCCCAATATCATAACCATATCATTTAGATACATTATAACCATCGTACCATTTGCAAGAGGATGAGGACCGAAATCAACGAATAGTGTATGGAAGTCAATTAATTTTGTACCTTTACTTCATTAGTGTTATTATTTGTTGAGTCATCAGTTTAGTGACTGGTGTGATGCATCCCACCACGAATTACTCTTCTGTGTAAACCTTTTCATCTCAGAGTAACACTTGAAACCTACGTCCTCAATTATATGTTGAATTTATTCCAATCTCTGCGTTCCTCTATAGTTTCTGTCCTCTACAGCTCCGTCTAGTAGCATGGAAGTTATTCTCTGATGTCTTAACAGGTGTCCTATCATCCTGTACCCCCAGCTTGTCAGTGTTTTCTGTATGTTTCTTTCCTCGCCGATTTCGCGGAGAATTTCCTCATTCTTTATCAGTCCATCTAATAACAGTCCTCTGTAGCTTCACATCTCAGATGTTTCGATTGTCTTCTGTCCCGGTTTTCCGACAGTCCATGTTTCACTACCATACAATGCAACGCTCCAAACGTACATTCAGAGAAATTTCTTCCACAAATTAAGGCGCATGTTTGATACTAGTAGACATCTCTTGGCCAGGAATGCCCATTTTACTAGTGGTAGTCTGCTCTTTATGTTGTCCTTGCCCCATCCTTCAAGGTTTTATTTCGCTGCCTATGTCTACTGCGTGATCCTCAATTCTGATGTTCTGGTACTTGTCACTACTTCCGTCTTGCTTCGAATTACTGCCAATGGTTTTACCAACAAAATTGACTGTTGATTTTTTTAAATTCATCTGGTTTGTTCAATCGAACGGAACAACCGAAGGAAGCTAGTCACTACGGCCACGACTATGTGAACGCTTTTCACTCTTTTTTTGGGTTTGAGTGGTTTGACTTAACGTAGGATTACAGCCTAAGATAAGTCTCTTACGGTTTAGTCAGTTATTTATTTTCATTCGGTCTCCAAGTTTGAGTGGTCTCACTTACGTGCTTGTTCAGCTTTTCCGGTTATACTCTGCACAACACAGGTAAAGGATCTCTTTTTGAAAGACCGTAATTGTCTCCAACTGCGACGTAGAATTTGAAATTTGAGTCAGAGGTGCCTAGAACGCTCCTCTGTAATGGTGCAAAAGCGTGGCGCCCTGTGACGTCACTCTAGGGCTTAGCGACGCTTCTAACAGCAAGGTGTAGATATACGTAGAAAAAGGCCACAGATCGGAATTTTATATGAGTTGTAACGTTGGTTAATCACGCCGCAGGAGCACACGAAACCGGAGGCCTGAAAAAGCATAAGAACGCTTTGCTGCTCTGGATCGCATTCAGATTTCGCCGAATGGTTTTGATCGGTCCCTAACGGTTCCACCCCGTACACCAGAGCAAAAGCTGTGGTCGCACTTAAAAAAAAATGGTTCAAATGGCTCTGAGCACTATGGGACTCAACTGCTGAGGTCATTAGTCCCATAGAACTTAGAACTACTTAAACCTAACTAACCTAAGGACATCACACACATCCATGCCCGAGGCAGGATTCGAACCTGCGACCGTAGCGGTCTCGCGGTTCCAGACTGCAGCGCCAGAACCGCGCGGCCACTTCGGCCGGCGGTCGCACTTCAGTCGAAAGGGGTACGATTATGTTCAGCAGGGTTGCAGGCCCACTTAGAGATGGGTTAAATCGTCCAGGGGGGTTCAGCAGCATCAAAGGGGGCGCGAACATCGTCCTGTTGCTCATGACACTGCGCTCTGTGGTTTTCGAATGCGAAATGTGTTGGAACCAACGCCACAAGGAAAGAGCTGTTTCATTATTGCTGTTTATGCCACCGCCTAAGGCCTTTTCGTGTAGATTCTGAGCGCCGGTGTGTCTGAAATGTTTTCCTCGGCCAATCATAAGAAAACCGCGTGAATTCAACGCTGGGTGTCGGGTTCTGACCTGCACTGCAGAGACGTCAAAAGAGGGGGTGAAATGTGGGTAACACAGTGTGTCACGACTTTCCCATCATGTGACATGTCCACGGTGGCGTTTGGCCGAATAATGACGAAATTTGATGCCTATGGTTGCATTAACCCACCTTACTGTTGACTATGAGCTCTGACTTTCCTTTTTTTTCTCATGTGTCGAACCGCGGTGCTTGAAGCCTTGTCGAGCCCGAGAGTGCCTTAGCAGGAACCACACTTTTGCACCATTATTACAGAAGAACTCCGCCTGCTTAGCTGTGACTAACGTGCTCACCTCCCGTGCAAGCGGACCCGGGTTCGATTCCCGGCAGGGGACTGGGTTTTGTGTTGTCCTCATCATCATATCATCCTCATCACCGGCGCGCAAGTCGCCCAATGTGGTGTCGAATGAAATAAGAGTTGCACTTGGCGGCCGAACTTCCCCGGATGGGTCCTCCCGGCCAACGATGCCATACGTTCATTTCATTTCCATTACAGAAGAAAGTTTTAAGTACATTTCAGCCAGTTTTCAAATTTCTACGTAGCAATGGGAGACAATTTCGTCGTTTCGAAAAGGAGATTAATTGATTTGCGCCGTGTACATGAATCATGAGTAGGGTGGCCAACATTTTAGAGACAAATAAGGCATCTTATGTATTTCTATTAATGACGTATTTCTAAAATTCATGTCTTTATTTACTTGAATACGAATTTTTCATAGTTCCAGGATTAAATATCAATATTGGTTTTAAACATCTAATGGCTGTTGCTGCACTGTTAATTTTTGTTTAAATGGTTTAACAATTACCTTTTAATCTAAATTTATTGAAATTATGTCTCTCTATTACCGCCGGTTTGGACCCATCGACCGTTTAGTATCTTTCAGTAAATGTTGAGGCAACGTGTACAGAAAGCGTGGGGCTTACTTGAAAAGAATGAATAATTCTGTTAATACGCAAAACTACAATGCACTGTATCGGTTGTTTTCATTCTCTTGTTGTCATAGACTAGTTTAACTCAGCAGAATAGAATTCAACCGATACGTCAAACTACAAAGGGATGATTATTTGACGCTACAATAGTGAAGCCATTGTCACAGTACATAATTTTTTTCCTTAAAAAAAAGGGTTACAAAAAATAACGTACTGTGACTGTGGCTTCAGTAATGCAGTGTCAAATAAACATTTTACTTATATTATAGTCACACTCCTTTACGACAGTTATGTCGGAATATAGAAGAAAGGGATGAATCGAAAGTTTTCATTCGTTTGTTCCCATCTCTATGTAAGTGACACTGTTCTGCGCACATATTTTACAAACATATAGTTGTGAAATAATAACCACATTGTTAAGTGCGGTGTTCGCTCGAAGATCTTCGTTCATGGGGACGTGTTAGTGTTCCAAGAGATGTATTAACGTAAGCTCTTCTCCCCACCATGTGTCTGGATACCATTCTTAGATAAATTTTCCTCAACATATGGAAAGTTTTGCACATTGATGTTAAGTTCAATGTGACCATACGAACCCTTGGAACCATTCACAGAGTACTTTAACCCTTCTAATATGAGAGCAGATGATGTATCGTCTTGTTCATACTACAGTCACGTTACTTCCATGCCTGTGGTCATCTTTTTATGTAAGTCTGGAAAGTTTGGAAACTGCTCCATCGAAATGGCGTCTTAGTTCAACAACTGGATTTTATGAACAATGACTGTGAAGTATAGAGAAAATAGTCTTGGTGTCAACACAAAACATAAAATTCAGATCGTGGGTGATCTGAATTGGATCACGCAGATTATGTGAAAAATAAACGAAACACGTATTTCTATCGTGAAAAGCTTGAATTAGATGAATAAAATACTGCGACAGCGAAGGTGTTTCAACACTGCCCACAAAGTAAGTGCTGGAAATAAGTCTCTCTGCATTTTTATTGGAGTTGCCTCTCACAAAACATCGTGTCGAATTTACCTCTGTAAATCCTGAAACCATACTGACAATCTGGAACCACGATCTCAGATATAACTCGTTGGCAGTTCAGCAAAAGTTTTACTTGAGATGGACAGAACCAAAGTACCACGATCTTTGTCAAAGAGATTCCAGTCACCTTCCCTGAACATCGATAGAACGGTGGTATTTTTGAATTAGCTAGGTATTTCTCTGGATCAAAGCTTACAATGGAGGCTGCAAAAAGCTCGTCTTTATAGGCAAGCCATGTCATTTAATTAACTCGAGAGGAATTTTTACTGAGACAAGAAACATTCCAGGGGGCAGTCGATTTAGAACTTCCCTGAGCTCTAGGAAAGTTGTGGACGCATCCAGGGTTGCTGACGACGCTGAGGGACATCAGAGAGTTTCCTGCAGCGAAGATACGGTGTGGTACCGGGAGGCAATTTGTTTTCCAGCGCTCAAAGGTTTCGTAACAGCCCGTAAGCAAGATGGAATTGTCAGTTGCTTCCATAAACGTTGAAAAACGAATTCGAGAGAACAAGTCCATCACTGCTGCAAATTCAATGTTTGTACATCCTGAGCATTATGTTGTTACCACTCTTCTTGATATTTATTATCTCTGTCAGGCATTTCCGACTGAAACAACTGAAACTTACGCAAGTGCAGACATACGACGATGTCAAGAAAAGAAGACGATAGTTCTAGAGTGAAGCACGTAGCTGTCTACAGCCAGAAACACAAATATCCCCGTTGGAGTGTGCAGCTTATTTAGAAACTATCTTTAGTTGGGACGTCAAGGAATCAATACGACCGTTACAGAGTCGTTCCCTTCAATGCCAACCCTTGGCTACTGCAATCTTGAAAACATAATACTGTCAGCATAGTGCAATCTGTCGAACTGGTGTTTCTAAAAAACACCTGTGCATTGCAGTTTGAATGCTGTTGTTGAAAATTTGTGTTAGCATCCTATAAACAGCCTTTGTTTTGCGCTGATAATAACTTCCAGATCCGCAGTCGGCTTATGTTGGAACGAAATATATTAGCTATGTTCATGCGAGATTTCAACCCAATCAGTTCTGTAGCTTATGCATGGATGACTAAAAGCAACAGTTACTCATAGACACCAACTCATCGTTATACATTAGTCTAGAATACCCGTATTTCACTGCGCTTTATACATAATCGGCACAGGAATGCAAAGCAAAGGGTAATAGTTAAGTCAGCAATAAGTGAAGAGAAAGACATGTAAGGGGCAGTGAGATCAAAATGAGAGAAATGGAAAATAGTACACAAACTCTATTATTTTAAAAGTAATCACCATAACAGTTAACATATTTGTGCCACAGTGAGATGAAACGATTAATGCCTTTACGGAAAAATTTTTGCGGCTGCGTAGGGAACCAACATTGTACCCAGGCGTGCACCTATTCGTCCTAAGCAAATCGATAGCCATGAGTTCTTTGTTCATGGCTCCAGAAATCTGCAGCGTGCCGGCCGGAGTGGCCGAGCGGTTCTAGGCGCTACAGTCTGGAACCGCGCGACCGCTACGGTCGCAGGTTCAAATCCTGCCTCGAGTATGGATGTGTGTGATGTCCTTAGGTTAGTTAGGTTTCAGTAGTTCTAAGTTCCAGGGGACTGATGACCTCAGAAGTTACGTCCCATATTGCTCAGAGCCATTTATATCAATCTACATGGTTCAAAAGGCTCTGAGCACTATGGGACATAACATCTATGGTCATCAGTCCCCTAGAACTTAGAACTACCTAAACCTAACTAACTTAAGGACATCACACAACACCCAGTTATCACGAGGCAGAGAAATGAACCAATCTGCAGCGTAGTCGAAACAGCCTTATCAGCACGTCGTCCCGCCCACAGTTTACTTACATTTTTCCCATCTGTCTCGCTTTAATTTGACTGCACCTGTCAGCTGTTGCTAAAAGTCCACATATTACCTTTTGATCACTCTCGAAATGACGATGGGATCTGCAATTGCGTGAGGAAGAAAAGCCGTGTACCCGGCGTGTTTATACAACTTCAATGGGTCGTGCGCGTGACAGGTGATTTTATTTACGCATTCTGGTACATACAACGCCATCTATTGATCAATTTTCACACTATTTTTTTCTGCCATACGTTTTCCCCCTTTTTCGATAATATTCCGTTGCAATTTTACGTAATTCTGACCCGTGTGTTATTTCTACAGCGTTTTGAAAGTTTAACTTTAATTATAATCACCCTGTAGATCCTCATTTGTTTTCATTTCAATTTGGTGCTGGAATGGCCTGTTTTCTGGATGACTTTTGTGAGTGTGGGAAGGGAGTGCACCTCGAATTTGGGACAGGACGTACAGACTACTATAGAAAAGAGCGGCTCTCTGACGTGAGGAGAAACTGCAGCCTGAGGTGCTGTGTGTTAGTGGAAGTTGGGTCGCCAACGAACATCCAGAGGGCCCTGCGACTATTGTCTGCGGCATAGTCGCCACGCAAACAGTGGGAGAGCGCAGCGTTGCTTTGTGTCAGAAAAGCTTTCGTGAATAACCAAAAACCACGGCGTGCTCAAATAATGGGCCTAACCTTGTGTACGTGTCTCTAATATCAGATGACCTCTGATGCGAGGCCAGTGTTGTGCGTGAAACCATGGCATTGGTGACGTCATGAAGAAGAAGCAGAAGAGGGAAGGCGGTGTTGCGATACGGTTGGGTTGCTATCTGAGTCGTTATCTTGGCGTAATTCTGTGCGTTCGAGGGAATCCACGCTATTGGGCCACCGTGTATGTAATTTTCGGTGTTGGCCGACATGAATGCCTTGGCTGGGAACACTGATGGACACAGGAAGACGCTAGAAAATAGGAGTCGGTGGTAGAATTCAAGGTAGACGGAGTCCAGAGCACACGGCTGGGATGCTGAAGTCGCAGTCCAGAGAGCACGTCTTCGGAGTTTCCCATCTTCAGAGTTGCAGCTGCGGCACAACGCCCACGTCCTCTGCAGCAGAGCGGTGTGCAAGTCAGCGGCGTCCAGCACAGCAGTCCGAAATTAATTATGGTGAGTATAAGTTGCAGCCCCAGCGTGACGGGACATCCTTGGTCCGCGCCTGGGAATTTGCGTGTGATAAGCTGTCTTAGATCCACGGTTGGTATCTGAGTGAATGAGCCTCTTAATTAACCAGCAGATGTCCAGTCACTGTCTTACTTTAGGGATAACGAATTTTCAGACCAAATTACTGTTTGATATTTCTGTTAGAAGAGCTTAGTTATCATGATGGGAAATGTAACTCTGCAAACGTTTCAAAATCCAGCAGTTAAAGTTATATGTATTGAATTTATAAATAATTTTGCAATCTTGAATAATCCGCTAATTTCTTACAATGTTTTATTGAAATTTATTGTCCATACTGAAAGACTGTTTCGCTTATGTGGCCACCATTCATACTAAAATAAAGTTTTGAGCAACTCTCCACTTTAGAATCAACAGTCAGGGTCTTAGGAATCCCGTTATCCATTAAAACTGCTCGCATTAATATTGTTATAAAGGCATGCCCGGCTCATAATTAGTTTGCTGGGGCCGAACGGCTTTTGGCACTCAAGGGGTTTCGCCTATGTTATACAGTGCAACCTGAATGTACTTATTTTCTTTGCTCGTCACTTGTGATAATTTCGACGAAGCCACCGGCGATGCCTTCGGTGGTTCTCATTGTACATGTGAGAGCGTGCAAGATTAGAAAGTTCTGTTTAACTGGGGAGCTGGAAAGTTCTTTACGTCGTTGACTCGCTGTCATTTCTCGTACAGATTCCATTAATTTGTTGTCTATTCGTGGTAATTTAGGCTATATTATTTTACAGGTATGGCAACGGCAATCAAAATTCCACATGCCGAATAAAATTTTCTGCACTTTTTGAAATACTTTTATTAAAAAGTCAGTACAGGTTTCGAAACAAACGAGATACATCTTCTGGTGACAAGTGTTTGAACACTCATGGCGCGGCAAAGTGGGAGCTAAGTCCAATCGTTCATCGTCAAGATGAAAGGCTACATTCTGCATTTGGAGACGACTATCAACTGTGTTAAGACTTTGCATTTGCAAAACTTATGGACGGTGTGTATTTGTACTGTACTATTACGCCATGGCTGCACTATGATCTTGTTTTACGCCTGCAATATTGTCAACCAAGCGTGACTTTGTGCCGTTATGATGGTTGGTATAGTAAAGTGCTGAAGCGAAAAGGGAGCATTCAAGAAAGAAAACCAATATTATCCGAATAAAATGAAACTACCATCTGTTGTGACAATATTTAATGTCTGTGGATAATAATCATGAGCGAACAATACTTTACAAATTATTCAACAAGGTTTTGTCTTTGTATGAACGTCAAATATTCCTGTTTTTCTCTCCACAGCTACGGAAGGCAATTTCTGGAACAAAACTCTGCGTAGAATAACGGTCTCGGCAATCATCGTGTGCCTCATCCAAGGGGCGTGGCAGGAATCGTGTTGTCCGGACAGCAAGCTCCGACATAACTGGAACAGAAACACAAAAATAGTTCAGAACGTAACTGCGCGGTCCATATAGTCGGTGAAACAGAGAAGCTGTCTTACTCGTCCTCACTTCCCCTCGTTTTCGTGCTTTCCTTCTCTCGTTCAGTAATTTGTCTCTATAAAAAAGTCAACAAACACGCAACACTTCTGCGTTAAGGAATATGTAAGAGATCTAGAACCGCTAAACAGTCGTGTAATTCAAATATGATATTGGAATTTAACAGGAGCGGTTTTGTGTTGAAGTAGTTCATTTTTAGATTGCATCTTTACAGCTATGAATAAGTGAAGACGTCAGTGACAGATCGTTGCAGATTTTCTGCACAAACATACTACTGATATCGAATCATTTTCCGTTGAACTCTACGTAGCGTAAAAATGACATTCTGAATCGGTATTTCGTGTATTTTCCATCTCTAACAATGAAATATTTTTGCTGGTATGTTAAGATCCTCACAGGAGATATTAATAAGAAGCTCATGTGACTACGAGCTGAGCATTTAAAAATCCAAAATGCAACCGTAAGTAAGGAAACAACGATAGCAGCGTTACATCTGTGGTAAAGTTTGAACCAAAGGCTCGAACATTTTTTCTATTTACGCAGTGTATGAAAGGAGTTTGTCACTGTATAAAAAGCTGTCGTTAGTAGTTGATAGGGAGCTGGTCTAAACTGAAAACTTTTTATAGTAATGTGCTGGATTCCTTACTGGTTGTAGTGTGTTTTTTTTTTTTGGCCGGCCGGTGTGGCCGAGCGGTTCTGGGCGCTTCAGTTTGGAACCGCGCGACCGCTACGGTCGCAGGTTCGAATCCTGCCTCGGGCATGGATGTGTGTGGTGTCCTTAGGTTAGTTAGGTTTAAGTAGTTCTAAGTTCTAGGGGACTATTGACCTCAGATGTTGAGTCCCATAGTGCTCAGAGCCATTTGAACCATTTTTTGTAGTGTGCTTTGAGAGGAATAACATCTTCAGTTTGCAGACGATATTTGGACGCTTATTTTCGGTTTACATGGTTAGGGATCTTGTTCCCGATGTCATTTTAAATTATTCTAAAATCTTTTCTTCCAACATGGGAGTACTCGCGTGAAGGTCAAAGGTTAGGGCCCATTTACCGTAATGTGTCATTACCTTTTCCTACCTTGTTGACATAATTCCTCTGAAACAGGTAGCGATTTGGCAACCAAAATTTCAGTTAATAACATAATACATTGGGTAAGATTTCATCTCTCAATAATAGGGCAATAAAACAGGTAGATCTTGATTAACAAGAGTTTCGGCTAACCTAAACAGCTCTTACTTTGCAGCTCTTACTTTAATTAAAAAGGGAACAGGCAGGCCCTCAATGATAACAGCTCCAGTTACAAAACTGAGATAACAACTCTCCTCTAAACCAGTAAGTAATAAAATTTATCGCGGTTCTAGGCGCGCAGTCCGGAACCGTGCGACTGCTACGGTCGCAGGTTCGAATCCTGCCTCGGGCATGGATGTGTGTGATGTCCTTAGGTTAGTTAGGTTTAAGTAGTTCTAAGTTCTAGGGGACTAATGACCACAGCAGTTGAGTCCCATAGTGCTCAGAGCCATTTGAACCATTTGAATAAAATTTAAATGACTGAAAATTTCGAATGAACTTTAGTTACACAACTGACTTCGACTAATAACTCTCGTTAAACGTGTAATTAATAAAATTTAAATGACTGAAAATTTTAAATCAACCTTAGCTACAAAACACTCAGACAAGTAACTCTCACGTAAACCAATAATAAATAAAATATAGAGACTCCGATATTGAATAACTTCAATACAAAGAAGCAGGGACCAATTGCAAAATAATTAACCTCTGGGAGCGAGAACATATTACGCCGAAATGGCGATAATAGTAAGACTCAAAACGCTCTCTTTAAACAGTAATAATTAGTCGTAGTAAATCTTTATGTCATTTTGTTCTTTATTGTTCGTTCCATTTGTTCGGGACGGACGTCCCATGACACCCATTCAAGTTCATCGCTGATCCGTTTACTCAGTTTTTTGTTGCAGAGGGCGATTAACCCTCTGACCGAGCACGCTTTTTTTATCTCATTTTTGTTCTATATTGTTCGTTGATTTTCCTCGGGTCGGACGTTCGATGACACCCGTCCAGATTCTTCATTGATCCGTTCACTCATTTTTTTTTATTACAGAGGGTAGGTAACCCTGTGACCGAACATGCTGAGCTAACGTGCCGGCCGCTGAGCTACAGTGCCGGCAACGCTTTGACAGCACGACGACGCGGTGTCGCTGCGGCCTGCACGGTTAGAAAAGGCAGACAGGGTGCAGCCAGCAGAAGGCGAGCTCCCCCCTCGCCCGGTGTCCGTTATCAACTGCCCAACTCGCCTCGCCACTAGAGATGGGCAAAACTGTTCTTTTCAGAGATTGGATCAGAACTGTTCACTCCCTGAAATGAATTAGCTGTTTTTCATGACTCACCACTCATTTACAAAAGAAAATAAATGAAAGGCACATTGCCCTTTAAACTTGGTTTATTCCAGTACTATACCTGTATTATGATCTTATTTGATCCTATTTTGAAGTAACATAGATAATGAGTAAGAATTTTGTATTGTTTATTGAAATTTCCACGATATGACAAAGTTTTTGATTATTGATGTATTTTGCACTAGCGTGGTTTTTTGGGTGATCGGAAAATGTTGTAACTTGAGATTTACATTAACAATATATTTGGCTATAATGTATTAAAATTTCATTAACCTCATACAAATACATCGCAAGCCATATATTTTTCCTTTCGAAGACGCCTAAAATCGCAAAATCCGTACCAGAATAAGAAAAAAAAAATATAAATTTGACTGTAAAACGAAAGTGCTGCATATAGCCTTACGCAGAATAAAACAAGGAAAATATTGGTGTATCACATTTTGCGATACGTTTATCGGTTCGCTCGTAATTAAAGCGTAAATTCGAGTGTCCATAATAAAAATCCTATAGTAAGAGTAGTCATCAGGAACCTAATCTAATCAGTTTAAACAAATAAAAATAAAATAAAAACAATTGATGTATACATAACATAATAATGTAATATACATAGCGGTATTACTATGAAGAATAATATCCAGTGGGGACAAACTCCGATGCAGAGGCGCTGAGTCGAGCAGGTCGAGCCGCGAGCTGTATTACTGCGTGAGCTGAGACCGCAGAGACCAGAGTGACACCAGAGTCGCTTTGCTCGACGCTCTGGCTAGAGTCGAGACGGTGGGGTGAGCGTTGAGCGGGCGAGTTCCGAGGGTGGGGGGAGCTCACCCGCTCCGAGACAAATCGTCCGCTCCCTTGCGAGCAGGTTTTTGCAAGTAGTTCCTATGTTATCCGCTAGGTGGCTCTCTGTCCTGTTGCTGGCATCAACTGCCCAGAGGGCAGGACGTGCGACTGAAACGATCGCCGACAGAGTGCGATGCGAAGTTAAGCTGCGCCAGACACTGCACAGTGCACACGGCAGACGACGCACAGAGACGGCCCGGCATATGTGAAACACAAAATCCAATGGGGCACTGCACAATGCAGGCAGCCAAGGTAGAAGCAGGGCAGAGGCCGGCGCTGGCTGTGTTGTGTGGCGTGCACTGTGCTCTGACCAGCAGAGGCGCTGCTGATATGCTCCGTCTCTCTCTCTCTCTCTCTCTCTCTCTCTCTCTCTGCCTGGGAAACGTTTGGAGCTACCGTTCTTTTTTTCTGAATCACTGATTGTTCACTCCTTTGAAAGATTGAACTCTATGAATTAGTTCAAGAGCGGATCCCCCATCTCTACTCGCCACAGCACGCCCGTCCTCCACCAACAACCTCGAGCAAAGATCTTAATGGCCCCAAACCACACGGGTATCCCACGAAAGATCGGTCCAGTGGCGCCAGCAATTCGAAAGGCGACGCCAACAACCCCGCTACGGCTCAGCCTGAAATTAATTAATTTTTCTTCCGTGTTTGACAAGGCATTATTATTAAGATTTAAATAGAAACATATTCCATAATTTTCGGGCTTGCATCAGGAACAGCAGTGCTTCATTTTCCAATATTTTGGCTATTCAATGTGCAGCCATCTCCAAGGCGAACCGGCGACTGACAATTCCGACTGTGCAAGTGTAACTGTTTCTGTCGTAAAACACCACAATATATTGTCGAGTAAAGTAATAAAGTTAAAATCTTCTGGGTTATTAGGTCGCGTCATGTTTCTTCTAAAATGTTCGACGTTTCGACCCCTCTGCTGGGATCTTCCTCAGGATATTTTGGTGTTCACTACTGCTAGAACACTGTCAGAGACGAGTGTCGAGTCCACTTATAAAGGGGGAGGTTTCTGGTGTTCGTGCTGGAGAAGTGATAGTATTGGTTAAAATTCATAGGGCTACCATTGGTGGGCCATAGTCATAGGCTAATATTCCCGCTCTGATGCAGAAGAAGGGGCGTATGGTAGCTCATCTCCTGTGAATACCATTGGCGGTCCATCGTCATTGGATAGAAAGGCACTATTCCACACTTATGCTGGAGAAGGGTTATTGGTTGAAATGCCTGCTACCGCTATTGGTTGGTCGTCATCAGTGGCCAGATTCGAAACCGACAGAGCAAGACAGGGGCAATGTTTAGCCAAAAGCGTCAGATAAAAATGTAGTAAGCATCGAGTCAGCAAATCGTCAGTACTTACAAATTATGTGATTTGTTATTAAAATGGATGGAAGTTTAAGGAAGGATAGGCAATGAAGAGGAACACCTCCGAGACAGCAAATGAGTGGTTCAGCCTCCTCCTGTTTTGATCCAGTGATTAAACGATCTGCAAGAACACAATCAGCAGACAACACCCGCAACAGACACGAGGGCTTGCATTCTGCACAAATGACGCCACAACGTTGTTGAAAGTAATTCTGTATTAGAAGCAGCTACTGACCTGCCGTCGACCACACAGAGGTATGGCAGGAAGTCATCCAGGCTGTCAGTGAAGCTGGGCAGCACGCAGTTGGCCAGGTGGCGGCACTGCCCGTGACCTCCGTCAGGGGTCGCGCACTCCTCCAGCTGCGACTCCGTCTGTGAAGGAAACAAGAAGCCTTTCAGTTTTGAGGTGTCTACTACATTTACTTCACAAGCTACAATCGCAGCTGTAGCAGCGATACGTCCGCTCTAAGGCAGCATCGTACCAGATAACGATTTTCGAGAAACAACATACTCTGCCTGAAAATGAATGGAAACAACGTCGATTGTATACCATCCACAAACACACACACACACACACACACACACACACACACACGGGTGTCCCTCTTAAGAGGAAAAAAAATAAAAATGGTTCAAATGGCTTTGAGCACTACGGGACTTAACATCTGAGGTCATCAGTCCCCTAGAACTCAGAACTACTTAAACCTAACTAACCTAAAGACATCACACACATCCATGCCCGAGGCAGGATTCGAACCTGCGACCGTAGCGGTCACGCGGTTCCAGACTGTAGCGCCTAGAACCGCACGGCCACCCCGACCGGCTCCTAAGAGCAGTCAGGTCCACTTTCTCTGGTGTTTCCGCAGACTTCTCGTAATTTAGTTTTGGCATTGTGTATCTGGAGTCAGCCCAAACAAAAATTGCTCATCACATCTTCCATGGGATGCCCTGACAGCGAAAACCCTGCTCTCGCATCTGCTGACTGCTACCGCCAAATATTCAGCGCTACTGAGTGGCTGCTAGTTTGCTATTTGTTCTTCGTATTTTACTGTCCCTGTTGAAACGTATTGACTACCGAATGGACACGTAAAATTCCGGTTCAAAAATCATTTTGTTTGTAACTGCACGCAAACCGACACTTTCTGTTGACACTGGATGTGGTATGGAACATGTTATGAGCAATATCTGGGTCCACTCAATCTACAAATTGCCAAAATAATTTTATGTAAAGTTTTTTTTTTCTGTAAATTTGGAAATTTCTGGTAAGGTTCTATGGGACCAAGCTCCTGAGGTCATCGGTCCCTAGGCTTACACACTAATTAAACTAACTTAGACTAACTTACGCTAAGGACAACACACACACACACACACACACACACACACACACACGCCCATGACCGAGGTTCAAATGGTTCAAATGGCTCTGAGCACTATGGGACGTAACTTCTGAGATCATCAGTCCCCTAGAACGTAGAACTACTTAAACCTAACTAACCTAAGGACATCACACACATCCATGCCCGAGGCAGGATTCGAACCTGCGACCGTAGGGGTCGCACGGTTCCAGACTGTAGCGCCTAGAACCGCTCGGCCACTGTGGCCGGCCATGACCGAGGGAGGACTCGAACCTCCGACGGGGAGAGTCGCGCAGACCTTGTCAAGGCGCCTGAGACCGCACGGCTACCCAACACGGCCATGTTTAGTTTCCCGCTATTTTCATTTCTGCTACGTATGATTACTTTCGTCTCTCTTCTGTTTACTCTCATTCCATATTCTGTATTGATTGAACAGTTCATTCCTTACAACCTTCTTCTCGTTCACTGAGGGTAGCAATTACATCAGCGAATCTTATTACAGATATCCTTTCACCATGAATTTTAATCCCTCTATTGAATTTTTCTTTTATTTCCGTGATTTCTTCTTCGATGGATGGACTGAACAACAGTGGCGAAAGGCCATATCCCAGTCTTACCGCCTTTCTAATCCGAGAGCTACGTTCTTGGCCTTCGATCTTATTGTTCCCTCTTGGTTCTTGTTGATGTTGTTTATTACCCATCTTCTCCTCTTGCTTACTTCTGTATAGGGCAGTTAAAAAAAGTGTCGCCTATTCCTACAGAAGGTATTATGGGTCAGAACTGGAACTGTAATTAAATGTCCGGAAACCAATACGTGTTGAGATACGGTCCGCTGAAGATCCAAATCACAGGTTGCATTTCTACAGATGACGCAAGATTCACAAGAGATGTCAGTAAGTTAACACAACACGCACGTGTGGACAGATGCCAATCCTCGAGCAATCATGTGGCCCTAGAGAAAGAAATCTAATCTGGTGAGGTCCAAGGATCTTTGCATGTGTGGTGTTCAGTGTAAGGTACTGCGACCGCCAAGCACGCACTAAAACGCTACATCCTGGTTAACTGCTAGATTCGAGCGACACGATGGCACAGTACTAGGTACCTGAAATCAACTCTGGTGTAACGATGTTTCAAGAAAGTACTTTTTGTACTTGCACCTCGCAACAGCGCTAATTAAGCATGCCTGATGATTAGTGAATGTGCGCTGCAGACATATAGCTGCGGAAAGAGATATTTTTTGTTGTTGTTCCGTCATCGTATCTGTCAGTTTGGCCACAGAATTTTTGAAGACCCTGTAGTGCGGTACGCCTAACTTTTTCACCTCAAATTATTTTTGACCTGTTAGGACAACTGTGGACAATTTACACCATGATGAAGAGCTATCATGGGCTATTGAAACAAACAGTAATGTATTCTCGCAACTTCATTCATAGCCGTGATACAGGCATCAACTTTTTGCCTTAAATGGAACTAAGCTATTTTTTGTTGCAGGAACAGCAGGTCTCAGAGAGACGAATTCAGTGGTATATATTTTGTGTGGACCTAACAAGTAATCACGGAGTAAGAATACACTGAATATAGTGATTATTTTTGTCCTCTTTATGCGGCCATTGAATGACCTATTATTCGAAGTTCATGCACCTTTCCAACGAAACTTGCACCACCGACACATAGATAGACGATGTTTACGGTATTCGCCATGGAAACCTGAGCCGTCTAGGCAAGAAGTAGGTAGGTAGTTATGTATTGGCTTTCAGAGAGGAAGCTGAAAGTCATTTAAATCACTGTATGCATTGACGAGATTTGTTATGTAGAATGCTGCAGTTAATGTTTTTTTTTTTTTTAAACATCCCCAGTCTCAAATCACTAATAATGCATTAAACATAATGAGGCACCTAGACTTTTCACCTCGAATTACTTGATCCTCTACGTATGATAATTTGGTTCACGGAATAGAAGGGTTGTAATGACTCACGCGACTCACACTATGTACACTATTCGGTGAAAAGTAAAATGTGTTAATATCTTACCAAAGGTAAAGCTTTTTTTTGAAGAACTGTAAGGGGGCCACACCCTGATCACAAGGAAGACCGCCTCCTCCGTACTTCACTCTTGGCGCTCCACGTGGCGGCAGATGACTCTCTTCAGGCTTTCGCCGAACTCAGACCCGTACTTTGGAGTGCCACAGCATGCTTCATCATCCAAATAATTCGTCTGCAGTCATCCACTGTCCACCTCAAGCCTCGCATTCGGGAGGACGACGGTTCAATCCCGCGTCCGGCCATCCTGATTTAGGTTTTCCGTGATTTCCCTAAATCGCTCCAGGCAAATGCCGGGATGGTTCCTTTCAAAGGGCACGGCCGACTTCCTTCCCAGTCCTTCTCTAACCCGATGAGACCGATGACCTCGCTGTCTGGTCTCCTTCCCCAAAACAACCAATCCACCTCAAGCGCTGCTTGACACTGACTACAGAAATGTGTGGCCTACGATGAGCTGCTCTGACATTCTACCACATTCTTTTCAACTCTGTACGAACACTGATTGTGCTAGCTGGACGTTTGGTAGGATTTAGGAACTGACTAGTGATTCCTTACGCTGATTTGACGTGAATTTTTACAGCCAGCCGCAGCAATGCTCGAATGTCGCTGCTCAAATGGTTCAAATGGCTCTGAGCACTATGCGACTTAACATCTGAGGTCATCAGTCGCCTAGAACTTAGAACTAATTAAACCTAACTAATCTAAGGACATCACACACATCCATGCCCGGGGCAGGATTCGAACCTACGACCGTAGCGGTCGCTCGGCTCCAGACTGTAGCGCCTAGAACCGCATGACCACTCCGGCCGGCTAATGTCGCTGCTCAACAACTCTCGACTTGGGGAGCTTTAGAAGGGTTGAAATGTCCCTGGTGCATTTCTTACTCAGATGACATCCAGTCCACCTCTGAAGACACTGAACCCTGACTTGTTATTGCTTCTCTACTGACAGCACAATGTTCCCCGCCGCCTTGTATATGGCGAATACGCCTCTATTGACATCCAGTAGTCACTTCCGAATTACGTACTGGCGTCCGTATTCTTTTGATCACGTAGTGAACAGAGTTGCCAACGTCTGACTGCGTTGCCTCAAACAATGTCCCGTTGTCTTTCCTAAAATCTCTGTTCACCTTCATCAGCATCTAATGAGGAAATTCGTCCATATTTACAATACTGTATTTTAAACTCATCTGTTTTCGTTTAATTGTAAAAATGTATTTTTATGCACGTTGAAGCATCATTCAGCGCGAAATTATTAACATAATTGGAACTTCGTACGAGAGTGTATCTCTCATTATCACATTGTATGACCATCGGGAGATTTGTTGTCAGTGGTTTCTGCGGATATCCGACCCTGAAATGAAAAGTCGCAGACTTGACATTAGCCGGAAAATATCGTTCTGTTACCAGACTGAAGGCGAAGCTTTTTTCCACAAGTATGACCTCAGATGAAACATGAGTTTGGTTTTATAAACCTGAAACAAAGCGTCGTCCCATGAAGTAGTGACACAAAGATTCGGCTCAGTAAAGAAAAATCAAAAACACATCCATCGCGGCACTACTGCGTTTCTCCAGTAATTATCTAACTGTTTGAATTGTCGCCAGACTTCTATTTGAAAATTACGAGTTGCAGCCCAGCGACGGCTTCCAATACCCTCACAGCCACCACGCCTCCCCCTCCCCCTGTCCCATCTCATATTACTTGAGATTAAATTTCAGATTATCCAACTGGTTTCGTTTTAAAATCGTTGTATCACTCTTCTGGACAACCTCGTTTATTTTACTTATGATGTTCACAAGCGAAAATCAAAAACAGCAACAGTAGAGTGAAAATAATTACCGCAGATGTCAGCTCTAATACTTCATCTTTGGATTTTTAATGTATACTACCTAAGCCAAGCTAAAAGTAAAGCGACTGAAGAAGTAAAATAGAGTTTCATACACCAGGACGAAAGTATTGAAAATAATACTTAATATGCTGTCAATCCATAATTAACTGATGAATGGAAACCCATAAAGTAACAGATTCATAAAACACATTAAGAAGCAGACTAAGAGCCAGACAAGATACTACACAGATGACGAAACGTATGTGATTGAATGAGAAACATATCGAGTTCTGCTGAGTGAATATAAAAATCCAAATTAATTTCTCGTATTGAGAAAAAGAGAAAATACTACAACTTCATCGAGGCTATTAATGTTTGCCCCGCTAGTAACATGATAATAAACTCTAAGAAAAAAGAAGAGGGCGCACCACGAAGGAATTATCTGAATGGGACAGAAATCTGTAGATGTGATGAACATGTACAGATAAGTAAATGATTATAGTTTGAGGAAAAATGGATAATTTATTCAAGACAAAGAGCTTCACAAATTTACCAAGGCAGAAACGTATTTCCCCCTTGGGGGGCCAGGGGTTAGAATAGGCCAAAGGTATTCCTGCCTGTCGTAAAAGGCGACTAAAAGGAGTCTCACACGTTTCGGCCCTTATGTGATGGTCCCCTCTCGGGTTTGACCTTCATATTTCAAAATTCTTCCGAAGAGCGAGCCAACTGGGGAAGGGCGGATTGTGTCCATCGTGCATTGAGACCTTTAGCCAGTTTCCTCGTCCTCGCATTGCAGTCCCGCTCGTTCTCCATCTCTTGGGTGAGAATATACTCGTGGGTGCGATTTCCATCATGCACTGTGCAGTGTTGCTTTCTGCGGAGACGACGACCATGGACTACTTGCACCTAATATCCAGCACGGTAGCCAGTCAATTGTGGTAGGGCCGCCATGTACCCAGTTTCTTGTAGCCTCCTGACAACACAGGGATCGCTCTGCTGATGCCTCCGCTGTGAACTCCCCACGTATCCCAAGGAGTAGATGCCTATCTCCCTGGAGCAACGGGACTCCCGGCAATGGCCATCCTGCCAGGTGGCCCTTGCTGTGGCTGGGTGGCGCCCTTGGTCGGAGTGGGTGGCACCAGGGCAGATGAAGCTTGGGACATCGTCGCTTGCTGGTGGCCAACCACCAGCAGTCTCTAAGCGTTCTCGGGCTCAATTAAACGCTCAGAAATACGACCCAAAATCGTTCCCCTCCCTGGCGACACTGTGGGAGGAGTGAAAGGCTCAGGATGGCAGCAACACTTATTAGCCCCAGTTCCTAGTTTGTACGAGAGCTGATGGATAGTCTTTCATGGCAACGAAACCTCAATTCTTTGTAGAGCATTTAGAGGACAAGTTTGGGGAGGTGGAGGGCTTGTCCAAAATGCGCTCTGGGTCAGTATTGATAAAAACGGCATCCTCTGCCCAGTCAGGAAGGTTACTCGCTTGTGAGAAAGTGGGGGATGTTTCAGTTACCATCACGCCCCATAAGAGTTTAAACATGGTCCAGGGAATTATTTTCCATAAGGACCTTCTTTTGCAGTCTGATGACGAGCTGCGCGCCAATTTAGAGCGTCGAGGTGTTCATTCCATCCGGCATGTGCATCGGGATCCGAGGGGTAATCAGGTTGCCACTGGTGCCTTCATCTTGGCCTTCAAGGGTGATACATTACCTGAGAAGTTCAAGGTGATGGTCTACTGCTGTGATGTCAGCCCCTATATCCCTCCCCCGATGTGGTGCTTTAAGTGCTGGAAGTTCGGCCATATATCTTCCCACTGTACTTCCAGCCTCACATGTCGAGATTGTGGACGCCTATCACATCCCAATACTCCACGTGCCCTGCCTCTCATTTGTGTCAACTGTGGAGAGGATCATTCACCTTGCTCGCCAGACTACAGGATCCTCCAGAAGGAGCAGAAAATCATGGAACATAAGACGCTGGACCGACTGACCTACACTGAGGCTAAGCAGAAGTTTGAATGCCTCCATCCTGTTCGCATGACTACCACTGTTCTACCCCCATCAGCACCACCTCTAAACAGTCGCATCTCAGAGCCGGATGTCTAAACCTGCCCCTTGATTGTGGGGGGGGGGGGGGCACTACTCTCCCTGTTGCAAAACAATAAACTGGTAGCCAAGATCACAGGAATTCTTTTTATTCCAAGATCTGCGATCTTGCCTACCAGTTTATTGTTTTACAAGCATCTAGATCGCTCCCTCATGAGCAAAATGTTCTCCCTACAAAACACCTCCCTGTTGCTCCCACACCACCTCCCTCGGAAGCAGCACCTCCACAACCATTGGTGACACCAGTCCCCACTTCTAAGCCAGAGAAGCGTAAATCTTCTTCGGCTTCTCTCGCTAGGAAGGGATCCCTTGGGTTACTCCCTTCCCAGGTTCCTACCAGTGGCACAGCAGACACGTGCCAGTGGCTGAAGGAGCCACAGGTCGCTGTTCATAGGGCTTCGCGGTCCTCTTCAGTCCTGGAGACTGAATCAAAGAAGCCCTCCCAGCAAGGGCAACCAAAGGAACAGCGCGAGAAATCGAAATCGAAGACCCCTAAGACCAAGGAAATTGCAGTGGCACCCACTCCCCCGCTCCCTACAAGCTCTGCGTCTGAGGATGAGGTGGACATTCTGGCGTCCACTGAGGACTTAGATCTCGCCGGTTCCTCATACATGATGGATGTCACTCCTATCGGTACTCAGTCACTGGCAGCAGGTAACCCAGCGGTGTAATCTGCCTCATCAGTCCCTTCCCGCCTTTCTCGGCCATGGACACTGTCACCCTTCAGTGGAACTGCTGCGGTTTTTTCCACTATCCTGCTGAGCTCTGACAACTTCTCAGGCATCACCATTTCCTCTGCATTGCTCTTCAGGAAACTTGGTTTCTGGCGATGCGAACCCCCGCCCTCTGTGTCTATCAGGGTTATTATAAGAACTGGGCAGCTTATGGGAGGGTATCAGGTGGCGTCTGCACCTATGTCCTTCACTCACTTTACAGTGAGTGTGTCCCTCTACAAACACCTTTAGTGGCTGTCGCTGTTTGGGTGTGGACGCCTCAGGCTGTTACAGTCTGCAGTTTCTATCTTCCACCAGGTGGTGATGTCCTGCAGCATGTCCTGGCTGCGCTGATAGCCCAACTGCCACCACCTTTTCTGTTACTGGGCGACTTCAACGCTCATAACCATCTGTGGGGTGGTTCATTGGCAACAGGCCGACTCAGCGTCATTCAGCAAGTGTTGGCACAGCTCAACATTTCTTTTTTAAATAATGGTGCCATCACACATTTCAGTGTGGCACATGGCATGTACCCAGCCATCGACCTTTGGATCTGCAGCTGTAGCCTCTTACCATCTGTCCAATGGAGTGTGCATGACGACTTGTGCGGTAGTGACCACTTTCCGATCTTTCTGTCACTGCCACAGCATCACTCTTCTGGGCACCCCTGCAGATGGGCTATGAATAAGGCTGACTGGGACTTGTTCACCTCCATTGACACTATTGAGCCTCTTTCCAATAACGCCACTGATGCGGTGGTTCACTCGGTCACCACCGGCATCATTACTACCACAGAATCTGCAATTCCCTATTATTCTGGGTCCCCTCGGCAGAGGACTGTGCCTTGGTGGTCAGCCAAGATCGCTGAGGCGTTTAGATATCGCAGGAGGGCCCTCCAGCAACACAAGCAGCATCCCTCATTGGAACACCTCATCCCCTTATACGGCTCCGTGCGCGAGCCCACTGCCTCATTTGCTGATGCAAGCCTCCATACCTCTCCATCGCAGATTTGGGCCCAGATTCAGTGACTCTATGGCTATCGGACCCCTGTAAGTGTACCAGGGCTTTCACTGAATGGAGCAGTCTGTACTGACACTGACACAATTGCAAACTGCTTAGCAGAGCATTTTGCTCAGAGTTCTGCTTCTGCACATTACCCGCTGGTATTCTGCACACTGAACGAGCGGTTGGAACATCAGAGGCTTTTGTTCCACACATGCCCCCTGATGTGTACAATGCTCTGTTCAGTGAGTGGGAATTCCAAAGTGCCCTAGTTGCTTACCCTGATATGGCTCCTGGACCAGATCGCATCCACTGTCAGATGCTCAAACACCTCTCGGTAGACTGCCAGCGACGCCTCCTCGACCTTTTCAACCATATCTGGGTTGAGGGTGAGTTCCTGTCGCAATGGCGGGAAATCATCGTAATCCCTGTGTTAAAACCTGGCAAGAACCCACTGGAGGTGGACAGCTACCGCCCCATTAGCCTCACCAACGTTCTTTGCAAGTTGCTCAAACGCATGCTGTGCCAGAGGTTAAGTTGGATACTAGAGTCTCGGAGCCTCCTAGCTCCGTCTCAGGGTGGGTTTCGTAAGGGCCGTTCCGCCACCAGCAATCTGGTCTGCCTGGAGTCTACCATCCGTGCTGCTTTTTCCCGCCGTCGGCATCTGGTTGCCGTCTTTTTTGACATGTGGAAGGTGTACGATATGACATGGCATCATCACATCCTCGCCACGCTTCATACGTGGGGTCTTCGGGGCCCACTCCCGATTTTCATACAAAATATTCTGTCGCTTCGTTCCTTCCCTGTGCAAGTTGTGGCTTCCCATAGTTCCTTCCGAGTTCAGGAGAATAGAGTCCCACAAGGATCTGACTTGAGTGTCTGCCTCTTTTTAGTTGCAATTAATGGAGTCACTGCAGCGGTGGAAACATCTGTCTCAGCTTCTCTGTATGCTGATGACTTCTGCCTATACTATAGCTCCACTGGCATTGCAGCTGCCGAACGGCAGCTGCAGGGCGCTATCCGCAAGGCACAGTCTTGGGCTGTAGGGCATGGCTTCCAGTTTTCGGCATCACACTGTTCACCCTGAGCCACGGCTTTACCTTGATGATGAACCTCTTGCTGTGGTGGGGACACATCGGTTTTTGGGATTGGTTTTCGATACCCAGTTGACTTGCCTGCCTCATATTCGGCAGCTTAAACAAACATGCTGGTGGCATCTTAACGCACTTCGTTGCTTGAGTCACACCAGCTGGGGTGCCGATTGGTCAACCCTTCTACGACTGTACCAGGCATTAATTCAGTCCCATCTAGATTATGGTAGTCTGGCTTATGGTTTTGCATGCCCTTCTGCGTTGTGGTTGCTGGTCCCCATCCTTCACAGTCGGATCCGGCTCTCCACTGGAGCTTTCTGGACAAGCCCTGTCAACAGCATACTTGTGGAGGCTGGTGTCCCTCCATTGTGGTTCTGGCGTCAACGATTACTGGCCATTTTGGCTACACATGTTTGTACCTTGCCCAGGCATCCCAATTACCGTCTGCTGTCCCCCACCTCGTTCGTCCATCTCCCAGATCGGCAGCCCCATTCAGGGTGTACGATTGCAGTTCGCATCCAGGCTCTTCTCTCTGGGCTTGAGTTTTTCCCTCTCCCACCTGCTTTCTGGGCCCATATACGTCTACCACCGTGGTGTGTGCCGCGCCCATACCTTCGGCTCAATTTGGCACAGGACCCGAAGGACTCAGTCCTTCCTGAGGCCCTCCACCGCCGCTTTCTTTCACTCCTTGCCGCGTTTCAAGGTTCTGACGTGTTCTATACTGACAGATGTTTGCTGGTCGTGTTGGTTATGCTCTTATTTTAGGGGATCATTATGAACAATGTTCATTGCCGACTGTCTCCAGTGTTCTCACTGCCGAGCTGGTAGCCATCTCTCTCGCCCTAGAGCGTATCCGCTCCTGTCCAGGTGAGACCTTCGTTATCTGTAGTGACTCTCTGAGTGGTTTACAAGCTATCGACCAGTGTTTCCCTCGCTCTCTTCTGGTGATGGCTATCCAGGAGTCCTTCCACACTCTTGCCCGAGGCGGCCGCTCCGTGGTCTTTGTGTGGACCCTGGGTCATGTCGGCATCCCGGGAAATGAACGTGTTGACACGTTGGCAGAACAGGCTGACAATGCACCAGACTTGGAGATTGGCCTTTCGGAGTGTGTTCTCCATTCAGTTTTGTGGCAGAAGGTACTTGGAGCCTGGGGTGATGAATGGCGCACACTGCCTTCACCAAACAAACTTCGGGTCGTCTAGGAGACTACAGGTGTGTGGCGCTCATCCTTGTGAGCCTACCGCAAAGACTCAGTTGTTCTCTGCCAGCTACGCATTGGCCACACCTGGCTGACGCACAGTCATCTCTTGCGCCGTGAGGATCTACCTCTCTGTCGCTGTGGATCAGTGTTGACAGTGGTCCACATCTTGTTGGCCTGTCTGTTTTTAACTACGCTCAGGCAGACGTTTGCGCTGCCTGATATGCTCCCTGCACTTTTATCGGATGACGCCGCAATGGCTGACTTAGTTTTGAGTTTTATTTGTGCAGGGGTCTTTTATCGCTGAATGTAAGGGTTCGTGTCCTTTTTTTACGTTGAGTCTGGCCTTTGGCCTCCGGTTTTAGATTGTGGATTTTAGTGTGTTTCTTGGTGGTTGGCTTTTCCTTTTTTGTTTACATGGTCGGCCAACCACTGTCACAATCTGTGCGCTGTTAATTCCTTTTGTCTGGTTTTTTCTGTGTCTTTCTGGTCTGTGTTATCCCTTGTGATCTCAACTGCTTGTTTCTTTTTTTTTAAATTTTTTATTCCTTGTAGAATTTTATGACTGTGGGACAAGAGACCGATGGCCTTTGTAGTCTGGTCCCTTCAACCCCCACAAAACAACCAGTAACGTATTGATTCACCTCTGACCATTATGGAAGCAGTTACTCGAATTGGCATTGATTCTTCGAGTTTTTGGATGTACTCCTGCGGGATAGTGTGTCTAATTCTGTCCCACTGACGTGTTATATCGACAAAATCCCGAGCTGATTGGAGGGCCCTGCCTATAATGTTCCTAACATTGTTAGTTGGGGGAGAGCTCCGGCGTCCTTGACGGAAAATGTAGGGTTTTGCAAAAAGACAAGCAGTAGAAACTCTCGGCATGTGCGGGCGGCCATTACCTTGCTGAAATATAAGCCCAGGATTACTTGCGATAAAGGGCAACAAAACGGAGCGTAGAATATCGCCGACCTACCGCTGTGCTGTAAGGGGCCGTGGACAACGACAAAACGGATCCTGCTGTGAAAGGAAATGGCACCCTAGGCTATCACTCCTGGTTGTCGGCAGGCGACAGTAAGGTTCCTATCCCACCAATGTCCAGGACATCTCCAGACACGTCCGCACTGGTCTCCAGGGCTCAGTTCGAAGCGAGATTCATCACTGAAGACAGTTCTACCCCATGAATGGTGGGCTCCATGTGGTTCCCAATTCGTGCAGCGACCGTAAACCATAAAATTACCAAATATGCATCAACCAGTCGCAAAATCATGTTTTGCAAAAGTGAATAAATAAAACATGATTTTGCGACTGGTTGCTGCATATTTGGTAATTTTAGTTCTACCCTAGTCAATGAGATTCCAAATCGAATGTGCCCGACACTACTGCGAACGGGTTATTTGATGTACAGTGGTCAATAGTAGCCGCAGCAAGGGGCACCACGAGCTCAGCCCTCTTTCTGTGAACGGCCTATTGGGTTGCAGTATTCACTGCCTCGGCCTTCTCGTCCTGTCATCTGTCTAGGTCGACCGTTTCCTCCTTGACGCTGTGTTCGGCTATATTTCTCCCATTCCTGTCGACATCGTCGACTAGTGCCATCGCTTCTATTCAAACATCTAGAGATTCGCCAGTTGCTCCAACCGGCTTCTTTGAGCCCAACTAAGCCTCCTTCCTCAACTGCTGACATCTGCTTATATTGTTCACGCCCCTGTCGGGTGACATAATTACTTACCAACTGAGTACGTGAAATGCAATGTGCAAAGAGTTTACGCTCTGTTGTCGACATGTCTCCTGTTTACTGTAACTGCCATCTGGGCGCTGAGAATGCGCTGCAATCTCGCACATTCATTTATCGGCAACGAAAGTTTACAATTATGCATTTTTTGTCTCTACATGTATTAATATCTGTTGGTGGTTAGCTTGCAGAACTTCTTCATAACTGAATCACTTTCCTTTTCTCTTTCTTGGTGCACGCGCTTGAATTTTGGATACTGCTGATTGAACAAATCAAGTGTATAACACTTTGGTACTTTTTTATGTTACCATCCTAAACTTCCCAACAAAATATTAGCACCACTTAGGTATCTGGCTTAGATTCAAAAGAGCAGGCAATGAAAGACTGAAACTTATGAAATTAAAAATATTACTTTAATGTGAAACAAAAATTAAAAATAGCCGAAATAAAAGGATTTCAACAAAATTCTTCTGGGCGTATTTACGCGTCATGTATGGTATGACCACTGACCTTTGTACTACGAGGGCTGTCCAGAAAGTAAGTTACGATCGGTCGCGAAACGGAAACCACAGCGAAAACCAGAAACATTTTATTTGCAACAGTTGGGTACACCTTCCACCTACTTCTCTACATAGTGGCCGCTCCAACTTCGAGTTTTGTCGTAGTTTTGTATCAACTTTTCAATATCCTCGTCGTAGAAAGCAGCCGCCTGTGCTTTCGGCCAGGTCTGCAGCTCGTTGTCTGTCGAAAAATTTTTTCTTCATGGCCAACGGTTTTTGTGAGCAGAAATGAGACACAGGGGGAGCCAATTACGGACTGTATTGTGGGTGATCAAACACTTCTCATCGGAATCGCTGCAGGAGCGTCTTCATTGCCCCTGCAGTGTGCGGCCTTGAATTGGCTTGAAGAAGGAACTGCTAGACAGTGGTGTTATGTGGGCTGCATGAAACAGGCGAAATCTCTAACCGGGCCTTCATGCTTGGCGGGAGACGCTATTCCCTACGCATCTTTACGTGCTCACTGTTCACTCAAAACTGAAAAGAGCATCGCGACACGATTGACGGGCCTACTAGAGACACTGACCAACACATCTGTGCAAAGCTTTACCGGATTTTCCCAGTGGTTTCCATTTCGCGATCGATTGTAACTTACTTTCTGGACAGCCCTCGTACTTCTCCAGGCAGTCTTCATTAGGATGCTGAAAGATACCTGCAAGAGCAGCCGGACCGTCTGTAGTTTTATATATAACGGTCACAATCATGAACAAAGAGACTGGGGGTGTGAAACCCTAGGGTCATTAAATAGAGGTAGCTTTCCAGAAAATGCTGATCTTTGTACACCTGTGAAATGAAAATCTGCTGTCGGGTAGCATTCAACGCCGTGCTCCTCCGCCCCGTTCATTGTAACATGCTCTTATCTCCCTTAGTGGTCGAGACGCTGCGCAGTCCTGTTCCACTGCACGGCCTCAGCCCTCTGGAGGCCATCAGGTGTTATGAGGCTTCCTGTGGTGACGCACTGCAAGTTTTAACCGGCCCCCCACACGGTCAGTCAACTTTCTGTCACCATATACTGCAATATTGCACACCACCCCATTCGGTTGAATTCTGCTTGCCTGGAGGAAGGTGTTCACGACGAGGGCACGTTGTGCTCCTGTATTCTCATAGATGACTCCATCGCCTAAATGTTGTCTATAAAAAGGGACGATACCCCATCCTCGATACTGCACAGTCCTCAAATTATTCTTGATAGCGATGAGAGAGGTCTGAAGTACATACACGATCCTGGCCCAAAACACGACTGACCCACCTCCATGCTGCGACATGTCTGGGAAGTGCAATGGTACATCGTCACCTCAGCACTCTTGTACCACGACGATCTGATGTCAGACACATCTTGCATTCGTTACCGAAGCCAACGCCGCGTCACTTGTTGAGGTTCCATTCCAGTTGCTCCCTTGTCATGTCCTTCGTGTACCACAGCGTTCGTACTATTGTTTGTAATGGACGCCTAGAGGACGTTATGACCAAGTGCAGATAGTTACATGATGTTTTGGTCTTCATATCTCACCCAGAGGTCTCCTACAAGGCACCGCGCATTTCTGTTGCATCCTCCTCGCGGTAACTATGAGCTGTAAGTTTTAGCTTATCCGCTGGCCCTGTCTACCGTTTACTTTTGGTGACATTGCGCTTTACTCACCTGCAATGAAAATGCGGATTTACTTCCGCCCCATCACACAAGTGCCTGTACTTTGCGTTTTCTTGTGACTAAAGAAGTTTTTTCCAATTAAAAAAAAAGAAAAAACAGAAAATATTCAAGTTATGGGGCTATTGCGAAGCTTTTTTGGGGCAGCTTATTTATTTGCAACTTAAGTCCTCTGTAACTCGTCAAAAAATATCTGCTGACTAGATGGTGAAGTACGATCTAGAACAGTTAGTGTACGACGTATAAAACGTGTTTGACGGAATTGCCTAACTTGTGGAACGTACAGCTACGTCTTGAATGCACCCTCTGTGGACTAATGCTGAAAGAAAATCCGATCACAAATCCGCCACATTGTGTCTTCACATTATGTGCTTATCTTGCAAAATGATTTCAGCGCGGAGTCCAGAGACTCATCAGCATAACTTAGTAGCCGTATGGCACAAAAATGTAATGAAGGCGTTCTAAAATAACAGTAAAGCTAAGAGGCAGATAATGTTTTTGTCAAAAAATTGCCTCTAATTTGCAGTTCTAAATCGACGTCATATGTCCATCAAAAACGAAACACTTCATATTTAATTCTCGCCTTGGAAGGATAGGCTCACTACTCGAGATGTCATACAAATGATTTCTACAGTCGATACTTTTCGACAACCAGAGGTAACACAAACTAAACACAAGCAAACTGCTATGATTACCCTTAATACAAGCATGTAAATAACCTACCATCACATAATTAAAAACAAATACGTGGCCTTGTCAGTGCTGCCTACTTTGAACTACTTGCTTACCTTGTTCAGGGCCAGTTCGTAGGTTTCTGCCGTGCCATTCACTTCAAGTGTGACGTGTGAGGAGTTAGAGACACCGCCAAGCCAAGTGATCTCGGATATGTGCAGCGCCTGCTGTTGGCCTGCAACGGATTGAATAACAACGGTCTTCCATGAATAATAGCGGAAGAATAAATAAAGTGCTTTTAGTTTCTAGTTTGAATGGTTAATGACCAGCAACGGAATTCAGCCTTTCCACGCTAATATACAGCGTGGGGCGACTAAATTACTCACCAAAAATCGCTTTTCACCCGATACAGACACTTATAATCTGTTCTGATTTCGGCGAACAGTGAACAAGGGCCCATGAAACAAAGAGCAATGACTTCTCGAAGCTTCGTTAATAACGGCGATACAGGCATAAATGTAGTTTTTTTCTTTTTTGAACTTACGTACACTTTTTTTGCTGACAGAATAACAGATCTCGACGGGATGAAATTCACACTTTTGCAGATCTAAGAACCATTCACTAAGCAAGAATATACTGAATGTAGATACTTTAGTCCTGTTGATGTGACCATTGATTGCCCATTATCCGGAAGATTACGAGCCTGCCCAAGGGCCCTGCGCCGCTTAGACATAGGAGTTAATTGAGAGATAGTTGAACCACTACACTGATCAAGTTTGTTACGAGAAATGCCACAATTTAAATACAGTGTGTTTCTTGTAAAACAACAACGGAATCGAATCATTAATATTGCATAAAATATTTTCAAGTTGACAACGCCATTCGATTACGAAGAACTGGTCGACATGTTCCCAGTTTATGCCGAAAGTTAATTAAATGCATCAAGAGCAGAAATATTCGTGGAACAGTTTCCAGATAAACGCTGAAAGTACTTCCTACCTTCGTTGAAACACTGAAAATCCTTCACGATATTGGAAATTTTGCCCCAAGAGAACTTGTACGAAGAAATTCTGCCAACGAACCAGCAGTTGCTGCAATAAATTCGTTGGTCACTTCGTGTAAAAAAAACCAAGAGTTGTTGGTATCGGTCAAAGTAGCGTTATTTGTATTCTTCATAGGCATAAATATTAATCTTTCCTTACTTTTCTACATAAAGAGCTACATGACAGATATTTTAAACACCGTTTTGAACTCTGTCAGTGGGTTCTCTAGAAAAACAAATTGTTTTGAGATGGTACTCTTTACCGACGAAGTCACTTTGACAGATCACTGGATTAAAAGCCTACGAAGCGTTCACTACTGGTCAACGGTACACTGGCATTGGCTTCGTCGTGCGTTGCATAAACGACAGTAGAGTGCGAACGTGTGGTGTGGTGTAATCGGACAGCACGTGATTACCCCCTTATTTCATTAACGGTACATTGAAAGGCGAAAAGTACACACATATCTTGTAATTATCATACCCTTGTTATTAGAAAACATGACCTCAAGATCTCGTCAAATGTTGTTTCCTTCATGGTGAATGGCCTGCTCATAATTCTTCAGTACCGAGAGATACATTAAACCATCTATTTGCAAACCGGTGGATAGTAAGAGGCAGTCCTATTCAGAGATGTTCAGTATGATCACATAAATGATATCGTTATATTTCTTCCTCTGGGATGCGAAGTATCTTGTGCCTCTTAAAACACAAAAAATACATAAATTCAGTTATTTTAAATGAGCGATTTCTTATTGGATCAGCAAAAATTTTGTGCCACTGAATTTGTGTTGCTTAGCTCTGCTATTCTGGCGTCAAAAAGTAGCACTGTTCCATAAAAAAAATGTAATTTCTCCCATAAAAAACAGGAAAAATTGAAACTTTTATAAACTTTCCAAAGAAAAAAAAACCATTATAACAACACTCCAAAAAAAAAAATTACTGACGAACAACTTTCCCATTGAGAAAAATTCAGGATATTTAACGGAAAACCAGGAAAACGAATTATGAAGACTATCCAAATTCTGAAGAGAGTTCACTGTAAACAACAATGTTTTAAACTAAATAACAGATTTAGGACAAATGAAAGGATGTAGAGGCTTATCTCGCTAGGGGCATAAGAGGTACTGCCTACAGGAAAATTAAAGAGACCTTTGGAGAAAAAAGAGCCACTTGAATGAATATCAAGAGCTCAGATGGAAACCCAGTTCTAAGCAAAGAAGGGAAAGCAGAAAGGCGGAAGGAGTATATAGTGGGTTTATACAAGGGCGATGTACTTGAGGACAATATTATAGAAATGGAAGAGGATGTAGATGAAGATGAAATGGGAGATACGATACTGCATGAAGAGTTTGACAGAGCACTGAAAGACCTGAGTCGAAAAAAGGCCCCGGGAGTAGACAACATTCCATTACAACTACTGACGGCCTTGGGAGAGCCAGTCCTGACAAAACTCTACCATCTGGTGCGCAAGATGTATGAGTCAGGCGAAATTCCCCCAGACTTCAAGAAGAATATAATAATTCCAATCCCAAAGAAAGCAGGTGTTGACAGATGTGAAAATTACCGAACTATCAGTTTAATAAGTCACAGCTGCAAAATACTAACGCAAATTCTTTACAGACGAATGGAAAAACTGGTAGAAGCCAACCTCGGGGAAGATCAGTTTGGATTCCGTAGAAATGTTGGAACACGTGAGGCAATACTGACCTTACGACTTATCTTATAAGAAAGATTAAGGAAAGGCAAACCTACGTTTCTAGCATTTGTAGACTTAGAGAAAGCTTTTGACAATGTTGACTGGAATACCCTCTTTCAAATTCTAAAGGTGGCAGGGGTAAAATACAGGGAGCGAATGGCTATTTACAATTTTTACAGAAACCAGATGGCAATTATAAGAGTCGAGGGGCACGAAAGGGAAGCAGTGGTTGGGAAGGGAGTGAGGCAGGGTTGTAGCCTCTCCCCGATGTTATTCAATCTGTATATTGAGCAAGCAGTAAAGGAAACAAAAGAAAAATTTGGTGTAGGTATTAAAACCCATGGAGAAGAAATAAAAACTTTGAGGTTCGCCGATGACATTGTAATTCTGTCAGAGACAGGACTTGGAAGAGCAGTTGAACGGAATGGAAAGTGTCTTGAAAGGAGGGTATATAATGAACATCAACAAAAGCCAAACGAGGATAATGGAATGTAGTTGAATTAAGTCGGGTGCTGCTGAGGGAATTAGATTAGGAAATGAGACACTTAAAGTAGTAAAGGAGTTTTGCTATTTGGGGAGCAAAATAACTAATGATGGTCGAAGTAAAGAGGATATAAAATGTAGACTGGCAATGGCAAGGAAAGCGTTTCTGAAGAAGATAAAGTTGTTAACATCGAGTATAGATTTAAGTGTCAGGAAGTCGTTTCTGAAAGTATTTGTATGGAGTGTAGCCATGTATGGAAGTGAAACATGGACGATAAATAGTTTGGACAAGAAGAGAATAGAAGCTTTCGAAATGTGGTGCTACAGAAGAATGCTGAAATTAGATGGGTAGATCACATAACTAATGAGGAGATATTGAAAAGAAGTGGGGAGGAGTTTGTGGCACAACTTGACAAGAAGAAGGGACCGGTTTGTAGGACATGTTCTGAGGCATCAGGGGATCACAAATTTAGCACTGGAGGGCAGTGTGGAGGGTAAAAATCGTAGAGGGAGACCAAGAGATGAATACACTAAGGAGATTCAAAAGGATGTAGGTTGCAGTAAGTACTGGGAGATGAAGAAGCTTGCACAGGATAGAGTAGCATGGAGAGCTGCATCAAACTAGTCTCGGGACATAAGACCACAACAACAACAACAACCTCCTGTATTTATCATTTAATTCAAGGCTAGACCAGCATTTAGAAAAAATGAATCAGAACCAATTCAGAAAGTTTGACAGACAGAAGTTATCTGGAGGAAGTGATACAAAATTCTATTGGAAAAAAAAAAAACATAAATCTTGGGTGTTGGGAGCAACTTTAAAAAGACTTTGAGACTGCAGAAGAAACTACCCCTCTTAAAAAGAAACGAAAACATGCTTGGTGGAATGATGTTGGCGATAAGATAAAGGGACAACGAGCTTCGAATATTTGGAACGCAAATACAAATGATAAGAACAGGAAAAGGTTTATACAATCAAGGAAACATGCATGAAATGGACTCAAAAAGAGCAGAGAATAACAAATAAAAGATCAACTAACGTCAGCTGAACCACATTTGAAGCATTAAAACACAAGGAACTTTTATAAAACATTCAAAAATAGTTTTAAAATGCACACACCGCCAAGTTTACTGTTTATAGAGCGAAAAACATAGAATATTGCACGTAGTAACACAGAGAACTGCAGAATACGTGCGGACTGCTTCAAAGGACTACTCAACTACGATCCACCAGAAAAAGAAATTCATTTTGATAGTTCCATAAAATTTCGGGCGTGCAGCCCCGTAAATTTCACTTCTTCCGATATTTCGGGCTGTATACCGTCCAGCCATCTTCAGAGTGACCCGGGTGACTGACGCTCCCGCTTTTCTTTTTTTTTTTCCTTTATTGTAATTTCATTCCCCTGCCCCACATGGACGCGTCAGCGCTTACTCCGTCCTTTTAAACCCGCGGACCGTGCCAACGGGCATGCGGCCACAGATATGCAAGGCGCCAGAGACGTTGATCGGCGATGAGGAGGTACAACATACTCATGAAATTAGAGCTATGGCTGCACGGTCGATCAACACGGTGATATCCATGTATCACTACGAGCTGCACCGTTGCTACGGCTTTGTGAGTTTGTTGCAGGAAGTGCCAGATTCCATAATTTGCCCCTGCTGAAGCCGTTGTCTCTATTAATTAAATTCGTCGCCAACTGAACTGACAGCGAGATGGTTCACCACCCCTAGTTTTTAACTGCGCGTTATAGTGAGAGAATGGAGAAAATCCATTGATACTAAGAGTGTTCAACTAGGAAGAAATCAAATAAAATCAACACAGATTGTCTAGTTTTGCAGATGACATGGCATTAATTAAAAATCCTCTCGACGGTATCAAAGAACAAATCGCAGAACTACAGAAACAAGCAAACAAAATAAGATTAAAATAGCATTTGAAAAACACATGAAAAATATCAATTTTACCCTCTAAATGTTAAAATTCGTAACAATATAACATCTAAAAGAAACCGTTCTAAATACTTACGAGAATGGATAACAACTAACACAAAAATAAAGGTAGCCATGGAGAACAGAGTACATAAAATGGAAAGAGCATTCCAAATGACAGTAAACATATACAAAAAATGTACTTTTTCCGGGAACACAGGCCTGAGACACTGTCAAACAGCGATGGAAACTGTATGCAGCAGAAACACCTCAACTAACAAGATTTGGGGATGTTAAAAACTGGAATAAGTTGAAAGAAGAACTTTAAGTAAAATACTGAGATCTAGAAGTTATAGAAATGATGAATACTAGTTAAGATCATACAGAGAGTTCTATTTTAAATTGGAAAAGCTAACTATGTAATGAAGAAATGAAAACTACAGTTTTATGTACGTAAATACCGAATGTGTCTAAGTAAGAAAACCTTACTAAAAAGCTACAAATCCTAAAACACATTGTTCACTGAAAGTGACAAAGATATGGAAACCACGGAAATTAGAATGGCCGTAACATATAACAGAATAGTTTCTAGAGAAACAATGCAAAAGGCAGGAAAGAGCGAGGACTGCAAAAGGAAGAAAGTGGGTTCAGGAGGAAAAGGAGCGACACTCTTGAATGATGAAGGAAGTCAGGGAGCAACGAAAATTAAAAATAAAGAAGAAAAACCAAAGTTGATTTATCGTACCCTCCAAAGCGTTATTCGAATAAATAAACAAAGAAAAACAAAGTCATGCCTGTAGCTGTGTTATTAATGAAGTTACGAGAAAGCGCTTCTGTTTGTTCATGAGCCACAGGCCACTATTCGTATATGTGTAAACAAATTACAAACATCTCTAAGTGTCAAAAGCAATCTGAGGTGCAAAATCTCGGCTTTTCATCCTGTATGACGTCATATGAAAGCATAACGTCCTCATAAGAAGCAAATTTTTTCCTTTTTGCAGCTGAAACAGGTCCAGGTATAATCAATATCATAACGGCTCCTACTGACGCAGCAAACAAAAATCTTAATAATTTTCAGCAAATAGCTCTAGGAAAAAGTATTTTGCTTGAATTTGATAAAATTTAGGACAATCAGCTCAATAACTTCAATAAAATACCAGAACCTACACCGGGTGTTTATTCGAACAATGAACTAAAAGAACTAAATGGTGTTGATTGTAGCCTCAAGTAGCAAACCTCCCTGATGGTTTTATTCAGTGAATTGTTTAAGTTACACATGCAGTACGTGTGGTTACAGCCATAGACGAATTAAGACGAAAAATTGGTTCATTCTGCGCTATTCTGTTCATTAATAAGTTATGGAATCATTTTTTGGGTAAAACTCAGTACACAGGGATAAAATTTTCTGGAAAGAGAAGTGTGTTAGAAGAATTAAATTTGTGCAGACGCTTTAAATACTGGTGTTTCGACAGCTATTTTGTGGTACCGTACATATGTTAATGAAAGACTTTCGAAACAAATATATCTCTTTTCTGTGAGCGAAAGAAGTATGTAGCTGGCTTCGATTTATTGACAGGATAGCAGCGCGGAGTGGCCGCGCAGTTTGAGGTGCCATGTCCTCCCTCGGGCATGTGTGTGTGTGTGTGTGTGTGTTGTTCTTAGCTTAAGTTAGTTTAAGTAGTGTGTAAGTCTAAGGACCGATGACCTCAGCAGTTTGGTACCTTAGGAATTTACACACATTTGAACATTGATAAGATATTGGGAATATCCTGTTTATCTAAGAAAATGATTCTTTACAGAACAACTGTACAACTTTTAGGACATTATGCTGAACGATGCCTATCGCAAATATAAAATCAAGGAATATGCCTAAAAAGAAGAACTGTTAAGGATTTTACAACTAGTGGGGTCATGGAGGTTTCCAATAAGTACCAATAAATCTCCGCTAACAGACTGGTTTCATCGTTCAGTGATAAATATTTCGATAAAGAGTGAACTTCACTAAGTTATCAAACGACTGGTCTTGATAATGCTGATGGAAAGTAGCAGGCACGTGTACTAACTACACTACACTCGTTCGTCCTCTGTTAGAATATTGCTGCGCGGTGTGGGATCCTTACCAGGTGGGATTGACGGAGGACATAGAAAGGGTGCAAAAAAGGGCAGCTCGTTTTGTATTATCACGTAATAGGGGAGAGAGTGTGGCAGATATGATACGCGAATTGGGATGGAAGTCATTAAAGCAAAGACTTTTTCGTCGTGGCGAGATCTATTTACGAAATTTCAGTCACCAACTTTCTCTTCCGAATGCAAAAATATTTTGTTGAGCCCACCCTACATAGGTAGGAATGATCATAAAAATAAAATAAGAGAAATCAGAGCTCGAACAGAAAGGTTTGGGTGTTCGTTTTTCCCGCGCGCTGTTCGGGAGTGGAATGGTAGGGAGATAGTATGATTGTGGTTCGATGAACCCTCTGCCAAGCACTTAAATGTGAATTGCAGAGTAATCATGTAGATGTAGATGTAGATGTACTAACATCCTCCGTCCTCGCAATTTTTCTCGTAGCTTTCACCGTAATGAGGTTAGAACTGTCAAGACGACACTCGCCTGCAAAAGTTTCAGCACCAGGATGAAAAGTCGTGGTCGTGTATGGACCGGAAGGAGCTTTTTCTGCCTCGTTAATCACTAAAAGTAAAATCTAAATCTGAACTTTAAAATAAATCAGAATTTGTTAGTAAACTTAGAAATTCGAAACATTTCTCAGGCTGTTGCCAGCAAAAGCCTTAACTTTCCGCTATAATATGAAATTCCGACTGAGAGACACTGATACCTACGCTGCTCAGGTGTGATAGTAAAGTCGTCAGATACGCGGGATGTGTAAGGAATCTGTGTTTCCATTATCCTGCAGTATTACAGGAATTAGACATATACTGTTGCCGTGTTAATCCATCTGTGTGGGATGCTTACAATATTAGATTAATAAAAGCGATAAAGGAAACTCAGAGAAGGGTTTACTGTGTCGGTCGGCGCGTATCTCAGTAATTTTCAACGTCCTTTAGCGGGAGATTCTAGAAGAAAGAAGTTATGCATCACATCAAAGCTTACTTTTATACGTATGAGAGTTCGAGTTCCAAAATGAACCAAAAATATCTTGCTTCCTGCCATACGTATCTCATGATAATGTCGTAAGAGGAATTCGGACTTATTTGGAAGTATTTCAGAAGGCAGTCTTCCCGCCTGCGGCTTGAGAATGGGTTAGGAAGGGACAAATCTTGATACTGTTGCATCGCCACATTGTGCATTGCTTTCATCTTCTGTTGATACATAAGTATTTTTATGGAAATTACAGTGACCACTAAGTTCCACTACGTCTGGACTCGCAAATAGAACTATTAAGAAATGAAAGCAGTTTGATTTTTATCTTTCATTTGAGTCTAATTAAAAATCGTTAACACGTAACCCACCTGGAGCAGGAGAGCAGCAGAAAGGTGGGGATGGTCCCAAAGGCTTGGGTACCGCTGCAAAACAAAAGCAGAGGACATACATGTAAATGTGAACAAAAAATCACTCATGCATCAACTCTCCTTAATAACCTTAGAAACTAAGAATTTGTCATAGGCTGTTAATAACGTAATTATTGCAATCTCTCCGAACTGAAAGATTCCAGAAGAGCGCCAAAGATATTTACACTGTTCGAACGTATGTCAAAGTATTCACAGAAGAAGTATACACATATAACGTACGCAGATCGACGTTCATGCAAGTATACAGCAAAATGACACGCATCGTGTCTATACAAGGTAATGTGACAGCTAAGTTGACCTTATGTACATCTTGACAATATGCTCTCAATTTAAAATTTGATAATGAGACATGTGGAAAGAGATTCAAAAGGTCTACGAATATTGCTAACAAGGGAACCTCCCCATCGCACCTCACTCAGATTTAGATATAAGTTGGCACAGTGGATAGGCCTTGAAAAACTGAACACAGATCAATCGAGAAAACAGGAAGAAGTTGTGTGGAACTATGTAAAAAATAAGCAAGAATTACAAACTGAGTAGTCCATGCGCAAGATAGGCAACATCAAGGAGAGTGTAAGCTAAGGAGTGCCGTGGTCCCATGGTTAGCGTGAGGAGCTGCGGAACGAGAGGTACTTTGTTCAAGTCAAGCTTCGAGTGAAAAGTTTAATTTTTTATTTTCAGACAATTATCAAAGTTCAGGAACTCACACGTAATCAACTTCGCTCTCCAAAATTCCAGGACATGTTCAGATTTGCTTGGACATATGCATGATTTGACGGTCTACACACGGAAAAATTTGAAAACGTTAAAAACATATGTTTTGACAGAGCACAGGGAAAACTGTGCGACTGTGAAACTGTTCATTTGTTGCAGTTTATGTGACAAACTCTTATGTTTTCACCACTTTTTTGGGAGTGATTATCACATCCACAAGAAAACCTAAATCGGGCGAGGTAGAACAATCTTTTTACCCATTCGCCAAGTGCACAAGTTAGGTGGGTCGACAACATATTCCTGTCATGTGACGCACATCCCGTCACCAGTGTCGTATAGAATATATCAGACGTGTTTTCCTGTGGAGGAATCGGTTGACCTATGACCTTGCGATCAAATGTTTTCAGTTCCCATTGAAGAGGCACGTCCTTTCGTCTACTAATCGCACGATTTTGCGGTGCGGTCGCAAAACACAGACACTATATTTATTACAGTGAACAGAGACGTCAATGGACGAACGGACAGATCATAACTTCACGAAAATAAAGAAAGTAAACTTTTCACTCGAGGGAAGACTTGAACCAAGGAACTCTCGTTCCTCAGCTGCTCACGCTAACCACGGTACCACGGCGCTCCTGAGTTCATACTATCCTTGATGTTGCATATCTTGCGCATGGACTATTCAGTTTGTATATTTTGCTTATTTTTTTCATAGTTCCACACAACTTCTTCCTGTTTTCTCGATTGATCAGTTTTTCAAGGCCTGTCCACTGTGCCAACTTATAACTAAATCTGAGGGTGGGGGTGCGATGGGGAGGTTCCCTTGTAAGTATCAGCTCTGCACGGCACGAGCATCAAAGAGATAAATTTTTCAGTTGCGCCCTTGTATACACACATTTACCGCAAACATTTTCAGTAATACGAACATTTTCCCCTCTCGTATCACCGGAAGTAAGTTTTTCCCATAGGACTTAAAGAAGAGAAATTCACTCCAAAATCCATTTGGATCGAGACGACATGCTACAGCTATATTATCGTCATGACGTCGTCCTTACTTGAGGAGATGCAGTGATAAGCCAGAACTTTATAGCGTCTTGGCCCACATCTGCTCACGAAATACTCTTAAATTACTGCACGGAGTTTTGCGGACCGGAGTTGACGACCGGTAGCGTCACAAATGTGCTCCATCTGTTTCATATTAGGCGAATTTGGTGGCGTAGACATTAATGTGAGTTCGCAAGCACGTTTCTCAAACCACTGTAGTAAGATTCTGGCTTTGTGAGGCTGCCCTAGTCCTGCTGTAAGATGTCATCGAAGTAGGCGAAGTTGTCGAAGCGCCTCCGATTACTACCACAGGTCCCATGTCTGGCGCAGGTGAATGCCCCTCACAGCGTGATACTGCCCCCACCGGTCTACGTCTGTGCGACGGTGCATGTTTCGAGTGATGTTTACCTGGGTGACGGCGCATCCGGACGCTACTATCGATCTGGTGTAACGAGAAAAGTGACTCGTTCGACGAAGCGACACACGGTACAGTCTCCCTTGAGCCCTTCAATCGTAATTCCGTGAATCGTCAAGTACATATGGGAATATTTAGTGATCGTCTGCTGTGGGGAGCCATGTTCAGTAACTTACGATGAGCTGTGTGCTCAGAAACACTTTTGACAGCTCCAGCATTGTTCTTTGCCGTCAGATATGTCACAGATCGCCGCCTATCCTGGTTTACAGAGCTGGCAAGCGCCCGAACTGGGTGTGATGTGGCGTGGACGTCCAGCACCCTGTGACGTGCTTGTGGTTTCACCGTCCTTCAACAAGTAGGCATGGATGCTCGCTTCAGTCTGTGCCGATGCTAGAATGGTTCCCCGTTGGCCTCTGCTGCACTTAGTTAGGTTTCTTACGACGTCACATGCCTGCAACCCCGCCAGGTGGCACTCAGTGTAGCGGTGGGGAGTGCTCGTAGTGGTTTGGCTTATCAGTGTCCGCTGATCATTTGCGTAAAACATTGACACTGGTTACACGTTAACAGAACAAAAAACTTTTGGTCTGAGACAAAGTTTCGGTGTAATATTTAACTCGTGTATTCGCATCGTTGTTTGTATATGTGTGGGTTTTCGGTAATGCAGGAGAGAAAACGGGAAACTATTTATACAAATGATGGCATATCTGTTGAAAACCAGTATAGAAAATGTCTGAAGCACTTCAATAAACAGCAAAGTAATTTTCAAACTGCAGTCTATGTTATCCAGGCACAAAACTGCATTACTTTTTGACAATGAATGACACCGACATGGATGTACGCTCATTCTGAAAATGGAAATTGCGCTGTGGTAAGTGATATATTATGGCTTCTTCTAGAATTTCCTATATGTTAAAGTAAGAATGAGAATGTTTCCACCTAAAAATAATGGCAAAAGGCAGCGTGGAAATGCAGATTTGCTACTGAGGACGGTGTAGTGAACAATATTACATCAATATTTATGTCATTTGTAGACTAACAATTATAGCCATTACAAATGTTACGTTTTTAGGTTCGGTAGTACCTCCAGGTACATGTAGCAAGAGCAACCCATCAATGCTTACTTTCCTCTGGGCAGCAGATCAAGTGTCGAAAAGTGGGCTGATAGGCGTAGTACACTTCGTGGTGTAGTACAACCATGCAGTAAACATTAGGTCTTAAAGCTGCGACGTCTGTGTGTGGAGACTTCGACAAGTAACACACTCATGTCTGTGCATATTAAAGTACCACGTCTAAAAATCTCTGCGCTTGTACCCATTATTCCTACGAAGGCTGCATTTAACACAAAAATTCATGATAGACTATGTAATCAAGCGAGTAACGGAATATTGTGGCTACGCTAAGAAAACATTCTTATTTGTTTACAATAAAAGTATTAAAATGCTTCTAAACTGCAAGCAGAACCACAGAAATGCTGGCGACTTTCTAAAGAATATATCTGAGTTAACAGCCAAGAGAAGAAAACTATAAGACAATTTTCCAATGTCTGAAGCGTATTATAAGATGAACTCATGCTGCCGACGATCTACAGCCGTACTAAATTGAAGAAACGTATATGTAATTTTTGAATAGTGTTATACATCACCTGTAAAAACGATTGCTGACTCATGAAAATTTTTATCGGACCGGGACTCGAACTATTGTATGGTACTCTATAGACACTGTAACACACAGCATTGCACATTTGTATTACACAACCAACGAAGCAAACACGACAAGAACAACAATGTCTCTCCCAGTGCAGGAATCACGTGAAATGGTGTGCGAGCATAGGACATGGAAACTACGACTTACGGAAGTCTGCATCACTCTGCGAGACATGAATGGATAGTTGAAGTGGTTAAGGCAACAGCTTGTGATAAGCGAGAATACCGGGTTCGGGTGACCACCTGGCACAAGTTTTTGTAAGTCAGTAATCCTATTTAGAACTGATGTGTAATCGCATCCGGAAATTACGGATGCAGTTCTTCAAAATTATAAGACGGTATGCTCACGTCTCGTGCACCGAAGCCTAGAGGACTGTATTGCAACAAGCGTTGTTGTAATGTATACGAAGACAAAATTAATGAAAGTTATGAACGTACAAAATCCAAGGAGCAACGTGCAAAACCCTTACTAACACTGCATACATAATATAGCGAAATTTCTGTGTAATTTAGGTCAGAAGAAAACTGTTCAAATACTATATGCTCCGCAAAGAGGTATACAAAGCATAAAACGTAAAATTATAGCTTATGTATCCGAAATAAAAGCTTATAAAGGTAATAAGTACCTTGAAAGACTTACCTGATGCAAAGATGCTGTGTTGAAAGCCAGAAGGCGCTCCAAATGCTGTAATGAAAAATTAAATCCATATTTACACACCTAATAAAAAATAACATGTCTCTGTAAGTTTATAAGTCACTTCGTTACTAAAATAAAGGAAGACGCTCTTTGAACTGCAGATTCCGTGCCAGAATGTTTCATTTGTTATGATTTGTACATTTCGACAGAATTTCGGATGAAGTGTCAAACAGAACGTGAATAACTGTACCTTGGTTAGGTACTGTACACATTGGGCCACAACTGAAACGAATTTCTTGCGACGAAAAAAGTTTTCTCCTGTGTAGACTGTAAGCGATCTCTGACATCTAGCCAAGTCGACTTATTACAACGGATTGGGTTGTGTTTTAAATGTGTCATGTTTAGTGGTTCTCACTACATCGCAGTGGACTCTGTCTTGCTATGGTGTTTGCTTTTGTCTCTGTTCTATCGCGCAGTAGAACCTTTCTCCCTCATTCCTAATGTGGCGGAGAGGACGAGTCAACTTACGAATTCTATAGCGCTTTAAAAAAGAAAATACATTTAGCAGACCTGTAGTGATAATGAACTCTATAACTGTGACTGTATAAATTTAAGTCGAAATTTGAAATTCCAACTATCATTTCATACAACACTGCTTCCAGTCGTGACGTGAAATACCAATAGTTTAGGATTATTTAATGAACTTTCTGGTCAAAAACATAACACTGTTATTTAGGCATGCAAACTACTGTGCAGTGTCGAGCTTTTTTTATTTTGAGTAGATTTGAACTATGCGAAGCAAATAGTTTATTTCATACTACCCGTGCCACATCTTCTGAAGCAACGTTAGTGACTTCTCCACGATGTGGTATTCCGCACTAGATTTAATAACTCCTGAAGCAGTTCATGAAATGCAAAACTAGAAACTGTGCTAGGAAGGCTGGGGCAGGTTAGAGCCTATGGTGGAATGAAATATCCCATGCTAGTTTCCATGTCATGTGCAAAGCAAACTCCAGATCTCCCACTTTGTATGCATCGATCTTTTTTTTTAGAGTGTATTTCGAATCAACCTGCTACTAGCTTTGTGTTATCGTCAATTTCTGCGTGTGAAATAGCTACTGTGCCAGCCTTATTTTCTCAATATCACGATCATATAACCGGCTATCACCCATTTCTTAACTTCAGCAGTATTTATTTATCGGTCGATTCCCAGTCAAGTATTTGCTTTGGATGCAAGGCATCTCTCACTTGCACCGGTATCCAACAGGTTGGTTCATTCATACATACCACTTGAGATGGTGGTGGAAGCTGAGAGGAAATGTGTTTTTGTTTGGGGATGGCTTAGCTCGCCTCTAACTGTAGCGGGCGATACGGAGACTGGTGATTCCAAGACCACGCTGCATAAGCCAGAGAACGCTGCTCCAAGCGCCTGCACGGTGAGGCAGCCGACAGCCGTCGCGGGCCCCGGTGTGAGCAGGTGGGGTGGACTGCGCGGGTGGCGGGATGCGAGAGAGTTTTTCCTTACGCGATCGGAATGAAAAAAGCGCTGCAATACTCTACACTCTGTAACCCATTTCCTGAAAGATCCCGTAAACAAACTGTACTCCATACATCACCTTCTATCCCGTAATTTGTTTAAATGAACAATATTCCACACATTGTCTACAGCCGGCTCGGTAGCTTAGCGTGTTCGGTCAGAGAACTGGTTGGCCTCTGTAATAAAAAACTGAGTGGAAGGATCAACCACAGAACTTGAACAGGATGTCTTGCGACGTCCGCAACGACCAAACACAACGATCAAAAATAAATAAATAAATAAATAAAATAAAAAAAATAAAAAATAAAAAATTGGTAGAGCACTTGCCCGCGAAAGGCAAAGGTCCCGAGTTCGAGTCTCGGTCCGGCACACAGTTTTAATCTGCCAGCAAGTTACATATCAGCGTACACCCCGCTGCAGAGTGAAAATCTCATTCTGGAAACATCCCCAATGCTGTGGCTAAGCCATGTCTCGGCAATATCCCTTCTTTCAGGAGTGCTAGTTCTGTAAGGTTCGCAGAAGAGCTTCTGTGAAGGTAGGAGACGAGGTACTGGCAGAAGTAAAGCTGTGAGGACTGGGCGTGAGTCGTGCTTGGGCAGCTCAGATGGCACTTGCCCGCAAAAGGCAAAGATTCCGAATTTGAGTCTCGGTCTCCCACACATTTTTAATCTGCCGGGAAGTTTCATTGCCTACATTGCATAAACAATGTTGCATACACTGCTATCGATCAATCAATATTTCTGAAATGGGAAGGGGTCAAGGAAAACTGAAGGATATCGATTTAATTAATTAATTAGTCCATGAATTTGATACAGTGTAAAGGTGGTGATTCGAATAACATGAAGCACCTCGCGAATACTGAAAGTAACAGGACTGAGATATTTCCCGCCAATTTTTCAACTGGTTTAAATAATTATTCAATTTATTTGATATCGGAGATGCTGCAGGGTTTCTGAGAGGATGGGGAGGGGTGAGATGACCTGGAAACCCACTTAACTGAACATTAGTTTAAGGGCCTGTCAATCAGAAAGAAGGATTATCCCCATCGGATCATGATCCTCTTAGCAGAACAATAGCTTAAGGACCTTTCAATCAAAATAGAGCAAAAGGTTTGCCCTGAACGTTTCCTTGCCACTGAATGGAGGCAATCTGCACTAACAAATTGTCCTCCTGTTGTCTCTGTCCCCCTACTAACGCTTTTTTCAGATTGACAAATTCTATGAATGTGTCTTGATTTTACTGTAGTCTTGCCTCCATTGTCAAGAGCAACATCAGAATTGCCGCTCTGGTACCTTTACCTGTACTAAATCCAAACTGACCCTCATCTAAACCATCCTCACTTTTCTTTTCCATTCTTCTGTATGTTATTCTTTTAACCAACTTGGATGCATGAGCTGTTAAACTGATTGTGCGATAAATTACGCATTTGTTAACTTTTGCAGTCTTCAGGATTGTGCAGATGATATTTTTCCGAACGTCAGATGGTATATTGTCATCTCAGACGGTCTACACACCAACGTTAATATTAGTTCTGTTGCCACTTCCCCCAACGATTTTAGAAATTCTGATCGAATGCAATGTATTCCTTCTACTTTGTTTGATCTTAAAGCTTCCAAAGTCGGAAGACTGCAAACTATGACACTGTAAACAGCTGAAACACAAATTCAGTTTTAGGGATACGTTCTGTGCTCAGAAATTTGTAAGTTAGTTACACGTTCCATAGATCATTGGAACTATTCTTTTCCCGTGCAACGAATCAGTTTACACGATGTGAATACATCTTTAGTCTTAGCATTAATCAACACATTATTTTTTAGCACTACTCAAGCAACTACACTTAAAAACTAGTTGCATTTTTATTTTTATTTTATTTTTTACTATCGTACTACCAGTTATTAAACAGAAATCCGTCCATGGAATAGTAAGAGTTGTCCAGGAGAAATTACATTAGACTTCAAACTTGCTTAGCTACTACAGACATTTTATGTTATTGGGCAACTGATCAAGAATTTTTGTTGTTGCTTATTGAACTCCTTTCTGGACCACTGACAGCTCTCATAAAGTGTTATAAGAGTCATTTTTCTTCTAGTGTTGTATGCCACACATCACAATTGTTGTCAAAATGTCTTGGTTTATTTATGACGAATTTCGTTAGTGCATAAACGTGCTGTGATGGTGCAGCTGAACAGCCTAACTCCTTGAAGAAATTCCCACATGACATACGCAGATGAAACCACATATTATTGTCATTGCTTGCTACTGTGAAATCAGTACCGTCTAAGTGACGAGTTAGCCCAGAAAATTATTTCGTAAGACAATATTGAATGGAAATATGAAAATTGCTAGTATGACTCTATTTTTTCTACAGAACTGAATATAGAGTACTTGATTTTCAAGATTAAGGAAGAGCATTTTCAGAGAACTTCTTAATAATTCTTTGTAAAATATCGTAAACATCTCTTCTATTCCTTTCTTTCTGATGCGTTTTATTGTAACGGTAGTCTCGTCTCCAATAACTACCAATTCTGCTTGTTGAAAGTTAAGTGGAAAGTCATTCATATATATAAGGAATAGGAGTGACACAAAGTTCAACCCTATAGAACTCCATTTGCCATTCCTGCCCAGTCAATAACATTTTATTTCTGTCCAACATTGTATGAAATATCCAGCACAATTTTTTGAATTCTGTTTGTTAAGTATGATTCAAACCAGTTGCGTGTAAAGCCATCAGATCTATGAAACCTAAGTTTTGCTAAGAGTGTAACATGATGTACAGAAAAAAACGCTATTCAGTGATCAAAAGTACCACCTGGCAACGTTTTTTTACTTAAGGTTTGTAATATTTTGGTGGGCGAATGAGAAAATAGCATTATCATGGAGAGGCACAACCCTCTTAGCATCCAAAGTGTAATATGCTAAGTAAATTGTTTACACTTAATTGTGACGCTACTCATTAGTACATTACTTTTCGAATATTATAAAACCCAATGAATTTTCAAAATATATACACTATGTGATCAAAAGTATCCGGACACATGGCTGAAAATGACTTAACAAGTTTGTGGCGCCCTCCATCGGTAATGTTGGAATTCAATATGGTGTTGGCCCACCCTTACTCTTGATGACAGCTTCCACTCCCGCAGGCACACGTTGAATCAGGTGATGGAAGGTTTCTTGGGGAATGGCAGTCCATTCTTCACGAAGTGCTGCACTGAGGAGAGTTATCGATATCGGTTGGTGAGGCCTGACACGAAGTCGGCGTTCCAAAACATCCCAAAGGTGTTCCATAGGACTCAGGTCAGGACTCTGTGCAGGCCAGTTCATATAGGGATGGTATTGTCGAGTAACCACTCCGCCACAGGGCGTGCCTTATGAAAAGGTGATCGATCGTGTTGAAACATGCAGTCGCCATCCCCGTATTGCTCTTCAACAGTGGCAAGCAAGAAGGTGCCTAAAACATCAGTGTAGGCCTGTAATGCGACGGCGACAAGCAAAAAAACAAGGGGTGCAAGACCCCTCCATGAAGAACACGACCACACTATAACACCACCGCCTCCGAATTTTACTGTTGGCACTACACACGCTGGCATGAGACGTTCACCAAGCATTCGCCATACCCACGCCCTGCCGTCGGATCGCCACATTGTGTACCGTGATTCGTCACTCCGCACAACGTTTCTCCACTGTTCAGTTGTCCCATGTTTACGCTCCTTACAGTAAGCGAGGCGTCGTTTGGCATTTACCGGCGTGATGTGTGGCTTATGAGCAGCCACTCGACCATGAAATACGCATTTTCTCACCTCCCGCCTCACTATCATAGTACTTGCAGTGGATCCTGATGCAGGTTGGAATTCCTGTGTGATGGTAGATGTCTAACTACTACACCTTACGAACCTCTTCAACTGCTGGCAGTCTCTGTCAGTCAACAGACGAGGTCGGCATGTACGCTTTTTGTGCTGTACGCGTCCCTTCACGTTTTCACTTCACTTTCACATCGTAAACAGAGGACCTACGGATGTATAGGAGTATGGAAATCTGGCGTACAGACGTGTGAGACAAGTGACACCCAATCACCTGACTACGTTCAAAGTTTGTGAGTTCCGCGGAGCGCCCCGTTCTGCTCTCTCACGATGTCTAATGACTCCTGAGGTCGCTGATACGGAGTACCTTTCGGTAGGTGGCAGCAAAATGTACCTAACATGAAAAACGTATATTTGTGGGGGTGTACGGATACTTTTGATCACATAGTGTACCTTCTCGCATCTTACTGTGAAGTGCGTCAATGCTTATCCATAACGCATACATTCTTCATATGCTTAATAAAACAGGTATCTATATAAAAAGATGCAGCATTGTATTAAAAACTAGTACAGAATGTATCCTAAAACTTATTTTGTCTTTTAGCAATTTATGTTGTTACAGCTATCACTTGAGAACAGCACTTCAACTGAATTCGCGATCTTAAGCTATTTTAATAAGCCGAGGCAGAAAATGGAATTTCTTACATACTGCACCAATGTGTGAACAGGTAGTCAGAAAACAAGAAAGCACGTTATCATGTCAGTTAACAGCTACTTGAAAGTTCCGTACCTTCGAATACCAAATGCTAATTTGCCCCTGGAGTCTCTTAAATGACGTTACTGAACCAGTGTTAACATTTATTCATTGTCGGAGAATATTAGTACAAGGAAGAAAACCCAGAGGTTAACAACTCGTCCACGCCTAGGTCAGTAGATATTGACAACCTGCTCATTTGGACGAGGTATGGGAAATATAGAACAACAGTATGTTGAAGAGCCTTTCTGTCACCATCATGAAATAACCTAGAAACATAGAAAAACCCAAATAAGTATGGCATAATGGGCATTTGCCTCTTGCCGCTTGAGCACTCATGTCGTATTAATCATACTATCATTCGGCCGATAAACGTCGTGTAGTATATCGTATGTACACACCATAATTCACAAGATGTTAACGAAATCATTAATTTGTGAGCTAGGAGTGCGGTACAACACAATGAAACTATGTAATAACTCACCTCCTCCGAATGAGCCCGGTGCTGCTGGTGGGATGTACCCTGCAACACATCCGGGGAAAAATTAGTTCTATTCATTTCTCTGTTGGTAACATAGACGTAGGAAATCTCAAGTTGCAATAAATAACGTACATGTACAACAGCTTAAGATGTCTATCTTCCATACTCTAAATAGTAAAAGTATATTACTGTTCGTTAAACTTGTATAACTTGGAAGATGTAGCGTCTGAATGAAACTCTGAGTTGGGACGTATGACGTGTTCGGATAATTCAGCAAGTTCATTGTCGGGGACAGATAAAGATCTCGCCATAAAAAAGATTTAATTTTGCCGGATACTGCATCTCCAGCACTCTGAAGAGCAGATTTTCGAGTGACAGGTAGCTACGTGAAACTTGTGTCGACTGATGATTACTGCTAAATCTACCCAACTTGTAACTTCACCTAAAGGCCACGGAGGAGGGACACACGAGTTGGAACTCAGACCCTTTCCCGATGCATCTCTCGCAAGAGCCGATTAGGTAGGCCAGTTAATTGTTCTAAAGTGCTGGTGACAGATTATGGTTCCTTTGTTAACTTTGTTTCGTAAAAGCTATTTAATTAATAACAGTATTTTGTCAGAGTGATCGTTTTAATGGTGTAATGTATTAACGGAAGTTATTAAAGAGCAGTTTTAAAAGACAGCCCGGATTGTTTGGCAGATTTACAGCAATTTCCATTCGGAGAGGAACTATGATGTTCCGCTATGACGACCGGGAGTGATATGCTACCCGCGTACCTCAAGACGCATCGTGGCGAAGCTGCTTATTTGAGTAGCTGAACTGTTACGAATCGAAATACATTGATGGATGCGTTAATCTTCCTGATCGATTTTGTCATTAAAAAAACATACGACGCAGTATGTACTCCATCTGCGGCGTCAGCAGAAGGAAAATGTACGAACACAGCGACAAATAACACTGTGTGAGGTCGTTTTTGGTAACATCTTCGAAACAGCGAACGACGAGTTGGTGCCATTTTGTGTAAAATACTAACGGACATGGACTTAGTCAGTGATATTCAGCAAGTTTCAGTCCTCTAGTAAACAATTCCATCTTGTAGCAGAGAGACGAAATGGTAGTAGTATAGAGCGAGGAACCGCTTTCTCCTATCTTGGAAACGATATTTTCGGCTGTCTATTATTACATGTAGTTATTTATTTCAGATTTAGATTTCAGCTAGTGTGTCATTCTTCAATTACGAGGGGCGTTCAGAAAGTAAGCTCCGATCGGTCGCGAAATGGAAACGACTATGAAAATCCGATAAAGCTTTGCACAGATGTGTTGGGTAGTGTCTCTAGTATAACCCCAGTTAGCATCACGTCGCTCTTCTCATTTCTGAGCTCGCAGTGAGTGCGTAAAGATGTCTAGAAAATAGTGTCTGCCGCCAAGTACGAGGGCCTGGTGAGAAATTTCGCCTGAAGCTATGCAGCTAACATTACATAACTGTCGTGCTGTTTCTTCTTCAAGACAATTCTCAGCCGCATTCTGCAGGGGCAATGAAGATGCTCCTGCATCGTTTTCAAATGGAAATGTGAGATTACCCACAATACAGTCCGCAATTGTCTCCCCCTGAGTTTCATCTCTGGTCACATGAACCGCTGTCTTTGAAGACAACATTTTGACACAGACAACGAGGTGTAGGCCAGCGTGGAGAATTGGCGGAAAGCACTGGCGGCTGCCTTCTATGATGAGGCTATTGAAAAGTTGGTACAACGCTATGACAAAAGTCTAAGTCAGAACGGCGACTACGTAGAGAAGTAGCTGAAAGGTGTAGCTAATTGTTACAAGTAAAACATTTCTGATGTTCACTGTGGTTTCAATTTGGCAGTCAATCGGAGCTTACTTTCTGAACAGGCCTCGTAATAGCTGTTTTTTCATCAATCTTGTGACTGGTTTGATGCTTCGCGCAATGAATTTCTCTCCTGTGCTAACCTCTCCATCTCAGAGCAGCACTTGCAGCCTCCATCCTCCATTGTAGTTGCTGGATGCGTTCCAATCTCTGCCTTTGTCTACAGTTTTTACGCTATACAGCTCGCTTTAGTGCCATGAAAGTTATTCTTTCATGTCTTAACAGACGTCCTATCATCTTGTCCACCTCCTTGTAAGTCGTTACTACATATTTCTTTCCTCGCCAATTCTGTGGAAGACCTCATCTTCCCTTACCTTATCAGTCCACCTAATTTTCAACATTCTTCTTCAGCACCACATCTAAACTTCTTCGATTTCCATCTGTCCCGGTTTTCCCAAGGTCCATATTTCATTCCCATACAACGCCGTGCTCCGAAAGTACACTCTCAGAAATTTCTTCCTCAAGGCCTATGATTGATTCTAGTAGTGCTCTTTTTTCTACTGCTTATATGCTTTTCATGTTCTCCTAGCTCCATCAATCATAGGTTATTTTGCTGCATGGGTGTCAGAATACCTAAACTTCATCTCCTTCTTGATTACCGATTCTGATGTTAAGTTTCTCGCAGGTCTCATTTCTGCTGATTCTCATTATTTTCGTCTTCCGTCGATTTACTAACCATGTCCTGTTCTCAGACTGTTCATTCCACTCAACAGATGATGTAATTCTTCCCCACTCTCACTGACGCCAGCATTGTTTACAGCGAATCTTATCATTTTAATCCTGTAACCTTCCCTTTCGTGACTACCAATTCTGATGCTAAGTTTATAGCAGGTCTCATTTCTGCTTCTTCTAATGACTTTCGTGTTTTCAGCGAATCTCATCTCTGTAATCCTGTAACCTTCAATTTCATTGCCATTCTGGAAGCTTTCTTTTCTTTCTTCTATGTATGTACTGAAGAGTAGGGGGGAAATAATACACCCATTTCTTACGCTTTTTTTCGAGCACTACGGTTTTGGTCTTCACGCTCTTTTTCTAGCACTACGTTTTTGGTCTTGAGGCTTATTGTTCTCTCTTGTTGCTTGTAGATATTGTATATTACCCGGCTTTCACTATAGCTTGCCCCTATTTTACTCATAATTTCTAACGTCTTGATCCATCTTACATTGTCCAACGGTTTTCCGCGATCGACAAATGCTACCGACACATCTTGAGTTTTCTTCGATCTTGCTTCCAATATTAACCGCAACGTCAGAATAGCCTCTCTGGTGCTTCTATTTTGCTGATGATGGGCCCGTGGTGTAGGGATACCGTCTTTGATGAATAATCAAAATGTCATCGGTTTCGGGTTCGAAACTCATCACCGCTGAAATTTGATTAATAATCAGCATTGGCAGCCGAAGATTTCCGGCATAAATAGTCACTCTGAATCTGCCAACGGCCTTATCAAAGAGGGAGGAGGAGCACAACGATGTTCAGGGCACTCTGTTGGCGTTGGGGTGGGAAAGTGCCCCCATAGACGGAAGAATCAGCGTTGACCAACGGCATGAGGATGCTTTAGGCAATGGAAAGTACTGCATTAAAGACACATAAATGTGTATCCACAGGAAATCTGGGTTGTAACTGGAAAAGTATCACGATGATCTCTCCATTGACAAAAGATGTCGGAATAGTTCTCCATTCGCATCTCCGGGAGTGGACTGCAAGCGGGAGGTGACCATGAGAAAAGATTCAATAACCAAGGATAACGTTCTACGCGCCAGGGCGTGACACGTCAGAACCTTGAACTTGGCAGGGAAGCTAGAAAATCAGAAGAGGGAGATGCTGAGGCTCAAGCTAGACATAGTAGGGGTCAGTGATGTGAAATGAGAAGAAGACAAGGGTTTCTGCTCAGATGAGTGTAGGGTGATATCAAGAGAGCGGAAATTGGTATAACTGGAATAGTATTCGTTATGAATAGGAGAGTAGGGCAGAGAGTGTGTTACTGTGAACAGTTCAGTGATAGGGTTGTTGTTATCAGAATCAGGAATGGACAGCAGACCAGAAAGAGAGATGAAAATCTGATAGTCATGGGGCCTGGAATGCGGCTGTAGAGGAAGCTTTAGCAGAAAATGTTGACCAAGGAATGAGAGAGGAATAAGACTAATTGAATTTTGTAATAAATGTCAGCGAGTAATAGCGAATATTCTGTTCAAGAATCACCAGAGGAGGAGCTATGCTTGGAAAAGGTCAGGTGGTAATAGACGATTTCAGTTAGATTACATCATGGTCGGACAGAGTTTCCGAATTCGGATACTGGATATAATATTGATGAAGAGTAGGCTGAAGTTTAAGAGATTAGTCAGGACGAAACATTACTGAAATGAAATGGATACGGAATTACTGAAAAATTACGAGATACATTTGAAATTATCTCCGACTGTAGCTGCAACAATAAGGAATAGATCAGTAGGCAGTACAGATGAAGAAGAGTGGACATCTCTAAAAAGGACAGTCACGTATGCTGGAAAGAATAACGTAGGTACAAAGAAGGTATCTGTGAAACCATGGGTAACAGAGGTAATACTCAGTTAATCGACGAGAGCTTCTATGATGGGGGAACATTTGTCTGATGTGATAGAAGAAGAAACAGGAGTCGATTTATAAGAGATGGGGAATCCAGTATTATAATCAGAATTTAAGAGAGCTTCGGAAGAGTTAAGATCAAATAAGTGAGAAGAAATAGGTAACATTCCATCATAATTTATAACATCATTGGCGAAAGTGGCAACAAACCGGCTATTCAACTTGGTGTGTAGAATGTATGAGTCGGGCGACATACCATCCGACTTTGGAAAAGATATGATCCATGCAATTCCGGAAACTGCAAGAGCTGACAAATACGAAAATTTTACCACAACCACCTTAACAGTTCGTGCCTCGAAGTTTCTGACAAGAATAGCATACAGAAGAACTGAAAAGAAAACTGAGGATGTGTTAGATGACGATCGATTTGGCTTTAGGAAAGGTAAAGAAACCAGAGAGGTAATGCTGACGTTGCGGTTGATAATGGAAGCAAGACTTTAAAAAATCAGGACATGTTCATAGGATTTGTCTACCTGGAAAAAGGGTCCGCCAAATTAAAATGCTGAAAGGTATTCGAAACTCTGAGGAAAATAGGAGTAATCTGTAGGGAGAGACGGGTAATATACAATATGTATAAGAGGCAAGAAGGAATGATAAGAGTGGACGACCAAGAACGATGTGCTCGGGTTAAAAAGGGTGTCAGAAGGGGAAGTAATCTTTCGCCCCTACTGTTCATCTGTCCAGCGAAGAAGCAATGATGGAAATATCAGAGAGATTCAGGGGTGGAATTAAAACTCAAGGTGAAAGAATATCAACGATACGATTTGCTGATGAGATTGGTATCCTGTGTGAAAGTGAAGAAGAATTACATGATCTGCTGAACGGAACGAACAGTCTAATGAGTACAGAATATGGACTGAGAGTAAATCGAAGAAAGACGAAATTAATGAGAAGTAGTAGAAATGAGAACAGCGAGAAACTAAATATCAGGATTAATGGTCACGAAGTAGATGAAGTTAAGGAATTGTGCTACCTAGGCAGTAAAATAACCATTGACGAACGGAGCAAGGAGGACAGCAAAGGCAGACTAGCAGTGGCAAAAAGGGCAATCCTGGCCAAGAGACGTCTACTAGTACTGAACATAGGCCTTAATTTGAGGAAGAAATTTCTTAGAATGTACGTCTGGAGTACAGTACTGTATTGTAGTGAAACGTGGACTGTGAGGAAACCGGAACAGAAGAGAATCGATGCATTTGAGATGCGGCGCTACAGGCGTTGAAAATTAGGTGGACTGATAATGTGAGGAATGAGGAGTTTCTGCGCAGAATCGGAGAGGAAAGGAACATGTAGAAAACACTGATAAGGAGAAGGGATAGGATGATAATATATCTGGTATGACATGAAGGAATGACGTACATAGTACTAGAGGGAGCAGTAGAGTTCAAAAACTGTAGAGGAAGACAGAGACTGGAATACATCTAGCAAATAATCGAGGACGTAAGTTGCAAGAGCTACTCTGAGATGGAGAGATTGTCGCAGGAGAGGAATTCGTGGCAGGCCGCATCCAACCGATCGGCAGACTGTGGACTCAAAAGAAAAAAAAGCTAAACTGACCGTTATTTAACAGACCTTAGATTTTTTTCTCTGTATGTTATTCTCATCAGCAACTTGGATGCTGACTGTACGATAAATATTTCTTGCATTTGTTAGCTCTTGCAGTCTCCGGGACTGTGCAGATGATGTTTTTCCGCGAGTCACCTGGTATATCGCCAGAATTTCACATTCTACATACTAACGTTAATAGCTGTTTGGTTGCCACTTGCCCCCAATGATTTTCAAAAATCTAACCCAATGTTGTGTATCCCTTCTGCCTTATTTTTTCCTAAACCTTCTAGAGGTCCTTTAAATTCTGATTCTAAATGCTGGCTTCCCTATATTTTCTATATCGTCTCCTGTTTCTTCTTCTAACACATCAGACAAGGCTTTCCCCTCATACGGAATTTCAATGCACTCTTTCCACCTACCCGCTCTGTCCTTTGCATGTAATGGTGGAATCTCCTTTGCACTCTTAATGCTACTACGCTTGATTTTAATTTCACCGAAGGTTGTCTTGATCTTTCTACATGGTTTGTCAGTCCTTCGATTTTTTTCATATTGATCATGCAGCTATTCTCCTTAGCTTGTCTCTACTTCGCATGTATTTTTCTGGTTCTGTAAAGTCGAATCTGCTCAAAGCTTACTTGAACATCCAAAGGAAGATACGAAGTGTGAAGCAAGAGATGATTACGCCGCTAGATCGGAAGACTGCAAACTGTGACAAATTCAATTTTAGGGATATGTTCTGTTCTCAAAATTTGTAAGTTAGTTGTATATTCCGTAGCTTATTTGAATGATTGTTTTCCTGTGGAACGAATCAGTTTGCAGGATGAAACTTCCTGGCAGATTAAAACTATGCGCCGGACCGAGACTCGAGCTCGGGACCTTTGCCTTTCGCGGGCAAGTGCTCTACCAACTGAGCTACCCAAGCACGACTCACGCACCGACCTCACAGCACACTCCACTGCAGAGTGGAAATCTCATTCTGGAGTTTGCAGGATGATTATACAAGTCGAGTGTCAGCATTAGTTAACGCATTGTTTTTAACACTACTCAGGCAACTACAGGTAAAAACTAACTGCATTTTTATTCTTATTTTATTTGTCATTATCATGCTACCAGTCTTAAACAGAAATTCGTCCATGGAATAGAATGAGCTGTCCAGGAGAAATTATATTAGATTAGATTTCAAGCTTGCTTAGCTACCTACAGACATTACATGTTATTGGGCTAGTGATCAAAAATTGTTGTTGTTGAATATTGAACTACTTTGTATTTGTGGACATCGTAATTCCTCTCAAAATGTCATGGATTACTTACGACGAATTTCGTTAGCGAATATATGAGCTCTGATGTTGCAGCTGGAACGCCTAACTCCTCGAAGGGATTCATACATGGCATCCATGAATGAACACCACATGTCATTGTTACTGCTCCCTATTATGTAATCAGTACCTTCTATGTGATGAGTTAGTCCAAAAAATTATTTCGTGCGACAGTACCTAATGGAAAGATGCAAAATATTTCAGGAAGCTGATTTGTTTGTATCCAAGACTAGCAATTATACTAAGAGCAAAAGTAGCTGAACGTAACTGTTTGAGAAGCCCAGAAATAAGCTTCTTCCAGTTTAAGTTTTTATGAATATGTGAAGCCAAATATTTTGAGCTTTCTACCATATTTCTTGGTAACGGTTCATGTGCTACAGCAATTGCCGGTATGACTCTATTTGTTTTACAGAACTAAATACAGCGTATTTTATTTTCAAAATTGATGAAGAGTCTATTTTCAGAGAACTATTTAATAATTCCTTGTAAAATATCATTAACATCTCTTCTGTTCATTTCTTTCTTATGTGTTTTATTGTAGCAGTAGTCTCGTTTGCAGAACGTACCAATTCTGCTTGTTGAATATTAAGTGGAAGGTCATTCACATATATAAAGAAGAGGAGTGGATCCAAAGTTTAACCCTAGAGACTCTGTGTGCCATTCCTCCCCAGTCACTAAAATTTTCTACCTGTCCAACATCGTTTGAATTATTCAGCACTACTTTTAATTAATTGTGTTTGTCAAATTTGATTCAAACCAGTTGTTTGTAAGGCTGTCAGTTCTATAAGACTTAAGTTTTTCTAAGTGTGTAACATGATCTACAGAACCAAACGCCATCGAATGATCACAAAAGCGCCACCTGGCAATATTTTTTTACTTAGGGTTTGTAATAAAAAAAATGGTTCAAATGGCTCTGAGCACTATGGGACTCAACTGCTGAGGTCATTAGTCCCCTAGAACTTAGAACTAGTTAAACCTAACTAACCTAAGGACATCACAAACATCCATGCCCGAGGCAGGATTCGAACCTGCGACCGTAGCGGTCTCGCGGTTCCAGACTGCAGCGTCTTTAACCGCACAGCCACTTCGGCCGGCTACTTAGGGTTTGTAATATATTGGTTAGCGAATGAGTAAATAGAATTATCAGTGGAACAACCTTCCTGGAGTCCAAAGTGTAATACGTTAAGTAAATTGTTTCTACTTAATTGTGACACTAGTCTTTAGTACGTTACTTTTTCGAATATTATAAAAGTCCGTACCTCACTGTGAAATGCCCCAGTGCTTATCCTTTCCGCATAAATAGACATCGTCGTCGTGTGCATCATGTTTGCAAGCTCTATATGCTGAATAGATGTATATAAATCTACTAAAATGAATACAGTTTGTATCCCTGAAACGTATTTGGTCTTTTAATAAATTACATTGTTGCAGGTATCACTTTAGACGGCACTTCAACAGAATTCGCGATCTTAAATAAATAAATAAATTTTAATAAATCCAGGAAGAAAATTTAATTTCTTACATACTGCATCAGTGTGTGAACATGTGGACAGAAAGCAAGAACTCAGTTTTTAATGTCAGCTAACAGCTGCTTGAAAGTTCCGTTCCATGGAATTCCGAATGCTAAGTTGCCCCTGGAGTGATCTAAAATGAGGAATAAATACCCTTACGTCTAGAGTAACTGAACCAGTGTCTACATTTAATCATTGTCGGACAATTTTACAACAAGGAAGGAAGCCTAGGTCATTAGTGACTGGCCACCTATCCATTTGGATGAAGGCTGGGGAAGGTAACGCAACAATGTGTTGAGGAGTCTGCTATGCCACCACCACAAAAGAATCCACGACAAACATGGAAAAACTCTAATCAGAATGGCAGCATGACCATTTGCCTCTTGCAGCTTGAGCATACATATCGAATTAACAATACTCTTAGTCGGCCGATAATTTTCGCGTATTTAATGAGTATTTCATACACACACATCGTAATGCACAAGATATTAAGTAAATCATTACTTTTTGTGCACACAGTGCAATGAAACACAATGAAATGATGTAATAACTCACCTCCGGCGAGTGAGCCCGCTGCTCCAGGTGAGATGTGTACTGCAAAACATTCGAGGAAAAATTAGTTCCACTCGTTTCTCTGTTGGTAACATAGAGATATGTAATCTTAGGATGCAATAAATAACGTACATGTACAAAACCTTAATACACTAAAAGTATATTACTGTTCGTTAAATTTGTATGACTTGGAAGAGGTAGTGTCTGAATGAAACTCTGAGTTGGGACGTATGAAGTGTTAGGATAACTCAGTAAGTTTATTGTCTGCGACAGATAAAGATCACGTCATAAAAAAGATTTAATTTTGCGGGATGTTTCGTCTGCAACGCTCTGAAGAACAAAATTTCGAGTGACAGGTAGCTACGCGAAACTTGTATCGACTGATGATTACTGCAAAATCTACCCAACTCATGTGATTCTTCAGTGGCAATTAAGTAAATGCCTATCCACAGATGTGTGTAGTGAGTCACAAGGGAAGCTAAGGCAATGAAAATGAATTATGGGGCTGCAATATTTCTTGAAATTCGATGAAGTGGGTCAACATATGGCTTGCTCATATACCTTAGCAGAGTAACGTCTGAAGTTTTGGCGTCTGGGTAGTCTTGATAGTTTCTGTGACCAAAGAAATCAAATGCTTCTAACTTCACCTACAGGACAAGGAGGTGGGACATACGAGTTCGAACTTAGACCTTTTCGCATCGCATGTCTTTCAAGAGCCGTTGCGATAGCCGGCTAACTTCTGTAAAGTGTTGACGACAGATTATGATTTCTTTGTTAAATTTGATTCTTAAATGTATTTCGTTATTAACAGTATTTCGTCAGAGTGATCGGGTTAATGGTGTAATGTATTAACCAGAGTTACTAAAGAGCAGTTTTGAAAGACAGCCCGGACTGTCTGGGAGACTCACAGCAGTTCCCATTCGGAGAGGAACTATGATGTTCCGTACGACGACCGGGAGTGATATGCTACCCGCGTACCCCAAGAAGCTCCGTGGCGAAGCTGCTTATTAGAGTAGCTGAAATGATGCGAATCGAAATACACTGACGCATGCGTGAAGCTTCCTGAGCGCTTTTAACATTAGCAATACATACGACGCGATGTGTACTCCATCTGACATGTCATTAAACGGGAAATGTACGAACACAGCGATAAAGCACATGGAGCCATTTTTGTGAAAAAGACGCTCTGTAAGTTCTTTTTCGATAACATCTTCGAAGCACCTAGTTAGTGCAATTTCGTGTAAAATACTAACGGACATGGACTTAGTCAATGAGATGCAATAAGTCGCCTTCTTTTAGTGAACAATTTCATCTAGTAGCAGAGTGACGAAATTGCAGTAGCACAGTGCGAGGACTCACTTTCTCCTTTTTCGAAATGATATTTTCCTTTGTATGTTATTACATGTATTTATATATTTCAGATTACAATTTCAGCTAGATAGCCATTCTTCAAGTAATAACTGTTTTTTTTTATCAATCTTGTGACTGGGTTGATGCTTAACGCAATGAATTCATCACCTGTGCTAACCTCTCCATCTCAAAGCAGCACTTGCAGCCTCCATCCTCCATTATTATTGCTGGATGCGTTCCAATCTCTGCCTTTCTCTACAGTTTTTACGCTATACAGCTGGCTCTAGTACCATGGAAGTTATTCTTTCATGTATTAACAGACGTCCTATCATCTTGTCCACATCCTTGTCAGACGTTACTACATATTTCTTTCCTCGCCAATTCTGTCGAAGACCTCATCTTTCCGTACCTTATCAGTCCACCTAATTTTCAACATTCTTCTGCAGCACCACATCTCAAGTTCTTCGATTTCCTTCTGTTCCGGTTTTCCCGCAGTCCATGTTTCACTCCCATACAACACCGTCCTCCAAACGTACATTCTCAGAAATTTCTTCCTGAAATTAAGGCCTGTGTATGATTCTAGTAGACTTCCCTTCGCCAGGACTGACATTTTCGCCAGTGCTAATATGCTTTTTATATCAGAAGCTTCAACGTGGTAGGGAAGGTAGAAAGTCTGAAAAGGGAAATTCTAAGGCTCAAGCTAGATATAGCACGGGTCAGTGAAATGAAATGGTAAGAAGATAAAGGTTTCTGGACAAATGAGTGTAGGGTGATATAAACAGAAGCAGAAAATGGAAGCCTTGAAGCAGGATTCGTTACGAATAGGAAAGTAGTGAAGAGAGTGTGTTACTGTGAGCAGTTCAGTGACAGGATTGTTCTTATCAGAATCGACAGCAAAGAAACACACACAACAATAGTTGAGGTATACATGCCGACGTCGCATCCTAAGATCGGAGATAGAGGAAGTGTATGAGGATATTGAAGGAGTAATGCAGTATGTAATGGGAGAAGAAAATCTAATAGCACCGGGGACTGGAACGCGGTTGTAGAGGGAGGAGTAGAAGAAAAAGTGACAGAAGAATATGAGCTTGGGACAAGGAAGAGAGGGGAGAAAGACTAATTGAATTCTGCAATAAATTTCAGCTAGTAATAGTGAATACTCTGTTCAAGAATCACCAGAGGAGGAAATATGTGATACTGGAAGATTTCAGTTACATTACATCATGGTGGGACGGAGATTCCGAATTCAGGTACTGGATTGTAAGGCTTGTCTAGGAGCAGGTATAGACTCAGATCACAATGTAATAGTCATGAAGAGTAGGCTGAAGTTTAAGAGATTAGTCAGGAAGAATTAATACGCTAAGAAATGGGATACTGAAGTAATAAGGATTTAAGAGACACACTTGAAGTTATCTCACGCTATAGAAACAATAATGAATAGATCAGTAGGCAGTACAGGTGAAGAGGAGTGGACATCTCTAAAAAGGACCATCACAGAAGTTGGAAAGAATAACGCAGGTACAAAGAAGGTAACAGCCACTAAGCCATGTATAACAGAAGAAATACCTCATTTAATCGACGAAAGAAGGAAGTACAAAAATGTTCAGAGAAATTCAGGAATATAGAAATACAAGTCCTTCCCAATGAAATAAGCAGAAAGTGCAGGGAAGCTAAGACGAAATAGTTGCATGAAAAATATGAAGAAATCGAAAAATAAATGACTGCCAGAAGGACTGACTAAGCATATAAGAAAGTCAGAACAATTTTCGGTGAATTTAAAAACAAGGGTGGTATCATGAAGAGTGCAACGGGAATTCCGCTGTTAAATACAGAGAGCGGATAGGTGGCAAGAGTACCTTGAAGGCTTCTATGAGGAGGGAATATTTGTCTGATGTGATAGAAGAAGAAACAGGAGCCGATTTAGAAGAGATGGAGAATCCAATACTAGAATCAGAATTTGAGAGAGCTCTGGAGGACTTCAGATCAATTAACGCAGAAGGGACAGATAACATTCCATCAGAATGTCTAACATCACTGGGGAAAGTGGCAACAAACCGAGTATTCAAGTCGGTGTACAGAATGTACGAGTCGGGCGACACACCATCTGACTTTCGAAAAAATATCATCCATACAATTCCGAAGACTGCAAGAGCTGACAAGTACGAAAATTAACGCACAATCAGCTTAACAGCTCATGCAACCAAGTTTCTGACAAGAATAATATACAGAAGAATACAAAAGAACACTGAAGATGTGTTAGATGACGATCAGTTTGGCTTTAGGAAAGGTAAAGGAACCAGGGAGGTAATTCTGACGTTGCGGTTGATGATGGAAGCAAGACTAAAGAAAAGTCAAGACACGTTCATAGGATCTGCCTACCTGGAAAAGGCGTCCGCCAAATTAAAATGGTTCAAGATGTTCAGAATTCTGAGCAAAATAGGGGTAAGCAATAGGGAGAGACGGGCAAGATGCAATATGTACACGAGCTGAGAGGGAATAATGAGAGTGGCCGACGAAGAACGAAGTGCTGGGATTGAAAAGGGTGTCAGAGGGGAAGGAGTCTTTCGTCCCTACTGTCCAATCTATACGTCGAAGGAGCAATGATGTAAATAGAGGAAAGCTTCAGGAGTGCAATTAAAACTCAGGGTGAAAGGATATCAACGATACGGTTTGCCGATGACATTGCTTTCCAGAGTGAAAGTGAAGAAGAACTACATGATCTGCTGAATGGATTGAACAGTCTAATTAGTACAAAATATGGATTGAGAGAAAATCGAAGAACGGAGAAAGTAATGAGAAGTAGCATAAATGACCACCGTGCCCAATTTAACATCAGGATTGACGCTCACGAGGTAGATGAAGTTAAAGAATTATACTACCTAGGCAGCAAAATAATCATTGACGGACGGAGCAAAGAGGACATCAAAAGCAGACAAGCACTGGCAAAGATGGCAATCCTGGCCAAGAGAAGTCTACTAGTACCAAACAAAGACCGCAATGTGAGGAAGAAATTTCTGAGAATGTACGTTCGGAGCACAGCGTTATATGGTAGTGAAACATGGACTGTGCGAAAACCGGAACTGAGAGGAACTGATTGTACGATAATTCTCGTATTGGCTGACTCATACAACTTTCGAATTTTAAAAATTCCAATTGAATGTTCTCTATCCTTTCTGCCTTACTTGATCTTAAGTCTTCCAAAACGCTTATAAATTCTGATTCTAATACTCGATCTCTTATCTCTTTCCTATTGACCCGCTTCCCCTTCTCATACATCATCAGACGATTCCTCTTCTCCATACAGGCTTCCAGTGCACTGTTTCACAATAACTGATTTGCTGCCCTACCTTCCTATTCATAAGGAATCCTACTACCGTTATACCTTTTCCTGCTGCTGTTGGTATTACGCTATACTCATATGACCATAAATCCTCGTTTTCTTTCAATTTCACTTCACCGACTGCCACTGTATCCAGACTGAACCTTAGAATTTCCCTTTTTGGATTTTCTCATTCCCTGCCACGTTCAAACTTCTGACATTGAGTGCCCCGCCTTGTAGAACTTTATTCTTTCCTTGGTTGTTTAATCTGTTTAGTTATTTAATATGTTTCTCATGGTCACCATCTTTTGGCAGTCCCTTCCTGGAGATCTGAATTGGGTACTAGATCGGAACTGGAAATTTTTGCCAAGAGAGATATCACCATAACACTTTTCCAGTTACAGACCACATGTCCTGTGGATAAACGTAATGTGTCTTTAATGCAGTAGTTTCCATTGCCTTCTGCGTCCTCATGTCGTTGATTCTTCCACATTTTAGAGGCAGTTTCCCACCCCAAGGGCAAGGTCAATCGGTACACTAATTTCTCAGGTAGCAGTAGGGTGCAACGCAATAAAACGATGCAATATCTCACCTGACGCAGATGAGAACGGCACTGCAGGTGGGTAGTAGCCTGCAAAACATACAGGAAACAAAATTAGTTCCTCTCATTTTGCCAATGGCAACCCAGCTAACAAACTCTTAGAATACAATTAACAACACAATCTGCAAAATTTTACGAATCAAATCTAAAATATTAAAATTAAATTGCTGTTCATTAAATTTGAAAAATACAAGTGAGATATTGTCTGAATGAAACCTTGAGTTGGGACATAAGCCATGCTCAGATAACCCAGTAAGTTCATTACAGGCGACAGGTAAGGATCTCATCATAAAATATATTTAATTGTTTTGGAAGTTTCGTCGGCAACGCCATGAAACAATTAAATTTCGAGTGACGGATCACTATGTGAAAGTGGTATTGACTGACGATTACGGCAAAAGCTATCCTAGTGCTTGGTCTGTGGCAATCTCTGTAATGGCCATTCTCATATGCTGGGGAAGCTGTGGAACGTGCTGAGAAGCAAGTCGCTATGTACTGCTGTGTGGCTTCTGCTTCGGTTGATGGCAGGTACCCTGTGGGGCAGTGTTGCTTCCTGGTTAACATTGAAAGCAACCGGAAACCATCAGCGCCTGTGAACGTATTTCGATTTCTGTCGATTCACCAACTCCCATCAGCCACATTCACCGAGAGTGTTCACAAGGACCACGAGCGACATATCGGAGTCCGTCGCCAGGTCAAGCGGTCTGTATGGAGACAGCACATGTGTAGGCACATGGCAGATCGTAGCGATCGAATCGGACATTTGCGACAATACGGCTGCCTGGCTGTGATTTCTTTGTCTAGAAATTAAGCCTGGTTATGTACTTTTATTCCTTTTCGCTGTGGTCACCTGAAGGAAAGACTTTACATTAGTATTTGTAGTTACTCATGATGTACGAACCATTCTGAGAAGTGGAGTTGCCACTTCTATTATGAAGGAATAAAATTCTGAAAATGTTGATAATCTTAGGTCTGGCAGTGAGCAGCATTTTGAAGCTTGAGCTGTAGGAAGAAAATTTCATGGGGATTTCATAGTAATAACCAAAGTGTACTGAATACCAGCTAGTGATTTAATAACTAGACACGTTATTAAAGCTTTAACTTCTAAACAGAATGAGATAGTATTAAATTGACTTATAATTTATATTTATAGGGCGTGCGAATTCTGCAAAAAGATACTTGATTACCCTGTCATTTAATGTAACCTTTCGTCATGTATAATTTACAATAACAGCTATAGAAATCAGTATTCTGCTATTGATATGTACATGGAAAAAAAGTGGAGCACCGAGAAGGGAAGGAGGAATCAAGATGAAAATTCGAGGATAGAGAGGGTGTGTTGTGTTATTTCAGTGAGTATAATATCGAGTTAAATTTATAATGAACTTGGCAATGTGATTATGATGTTGTACCTCATCTGGTCTGGATATATGTACTGATTACGTTGAGAAGGGTGTCATAAAGCCGTTGTATCCTCCTCTGAGGCAAGCTATCCGACAACGGTTAGAATTAATCTTTCATGTGCTCGATAGCGGCTCGCGGTCGGAGTTAACATCGCAGCTGGTTCCACACATGTTCTATCGGAGGCTGATCTGAGGTTTTACGGGCCATTGGAGAACCTTAACATCACGTTGACAGTTCATACAGACACGTGCCATTTGTGGACGAGCATTTTCCTGTAGAAAGATGGCACCACTGTACTGTCACGTAAAAGGTAACACTTGAGGACTCGGTCTGTCCGTGACGCACCGTTTTGCAGTTCCCTCATCACTACCAGTCGCAACTTGAAGTCACGACGCAAGGGGCAACACCTCTCCCCAGATCGCCGCTATTCTAAACAGAGTGAAACGCCATGCTTCCTGGTCACAGCACCACTCGCGATGAAGCCATTTGTGTTGTGGTGTTATCAGTAGCGAATACCGGGGATGATACTGCATTCAGGCTGCTACTACTTTCTGTCTAAACGTGCGAGACGACACAGAATGTTGCACGAATTGGATTACTTGTTACTGGATGGCAACTGCAGGCGTAAAAGGGACACAATGTGTTAGTTGCACAATACGGCTATCGTCCCTTGTGGCTGTTAGACATGGTCGATCGCAACTTTGACACCGACTAATGCGTGTCCTCACGTTCGCATGCAGTCCAAAATGGGGCTGTTACATTAGAATGACCCACAAATCTGGATATTGCAAGATTTGTCTAGCTGGACAAATGGAGATCAATAAGTGGGTTCAAAAATGTGTGTGAATTCCTAAGGGACCAAACTGCTGTGGTCATCGGTCCTCAGACTTACACACTACTTAGACAAACTAACTAGCACTAAGAACATCACACACACCCATGCCCGAGGGGGTACTCGAACCTCCGGCGGGAGGGGTCGTGCAATCCGTGACATGACGCCTCTAACAGTGCAGCCACTCCGCGCGGAAGACTGGGTCCCTTTCGAATTTTGTGTGGTTCTGACAACGTTGTCTCACAAGAGCGAGCGGCATCTCCATGTCCTTCGCAGCGATCGCTCAACATGTTAATATTGTTCACATTAATTATATACTCTGGCCTGGAAGTAACACTAAACACGAACAACGCCAGCGCACCCTGGTGGCCGTTTTACTTGCCGCAGGGAACTGCACCTCTAATTATTTACATAGCCACTGTGTATGAAGTTGCACTGACATTGTACACATGAGGACTGCAAAGCTAATGCGTGAACAATTGCAGTTAGATCGAATGTAGGGTCCGTCAGAGCGCGAGTCTAGTGGTGACGCGCCTCTGGAGCGGACTTCACGCCGAGCAGACCAACGCGGGAGAGCGAGTGCTGTCTGCATTTACCCCGTGAGTAGAAACCGGGAACGAGTTCCCTCCGCCACAGTTTGAGATACAATCGTTAATAAGCAAGACCAGAACTTAAATCGTAAATGATGTATCCACATGCTAGACATTAGTGCCTTTCAGTTTGTAAATCAGCGTGAGGGACTATCCACTGTCGTAGGAGGGTCATAGTTAAGGCAGGATAAAGAAAAACTGTATTTCAGTTTAAGAAGCTCTCCAAACAGAATGCACTAATAACGGAGACAACTGACAAAGGAATAAAAAATTTTGGCAGGTATATAGAAGGAACAGAAGTTATTTTGGTGACTGGAAACTGGAAACAGCTCATTTTAACTAAATTAGTGTTGCACATAGAGGATATTTACCTCCACGGTTTCCACCAGCTCGTTCCGGATCCACAGCAGATGTGTCATTAGGTTTCACCACCACAAGTGACGTCACAGGAGTCACGAAGGAGTACTGAAACACATAGCATTGATTGTTGGTAATTCATATGGGTGATTATCAACATGTTTCCATCGTCAAAGCGAATACTCACAGTCAGTGACTGTAATCATGCCATAATTACACTACAGTCTCTGATATCAATCTGATTCCACAGACTCCGCGAAGAGCCGCATTTGATCTGAAGAGAAGTCAAGAATATACATTTCATGTAAGTACAACAAGATGAAAAGCATTTACAATGATAAGGATGACAGTACTACAGTGCAGTGTAGTGGTCAGTGCAAGTAATCGACTTTGCCGCAAGCATGTGCGCAACGGACAAACGCTGTTAGCCTTATTTATCGTCAGTTATTTCTCACTTGCATAGCTCCTCCAGTTCTATTCAATATCAGTTCACGATTTACTCGTACCTATAGGAAGTCGAAGAGAGAGTAAGGAGGGTGAGGCTGTGAGAAAATAATACTACAGCTGGTGGAACTGTTGTTGGAGTATGACATGGTTCGCCTGGCTAGGACTTTCAAAGTTTTCCTAAAGCTCTGCCTGAAATGTCTTAATGGCTTATTAAGGAAAGGCACTAACCTTTCTCTTCGATTAGCCTATCAGAGGGTCAGTCCAGTCTCTTGTGACGCCATTTTCCATGCCCCTTTAGCTTGAAAACAGAGAAATGAAACGTACAAATGACTGGTAATGAAATAAGTAGTCCACCTACCACACCAATAAACCTAGTAAGAGCAAAATGTTTAACTTCTTTTGTCTGCCTACAATGAAAAATATTAACGCAAATTGTTTTAAATATTTAGATTTGCACATGCTCGACGCCGTTATTTCACTCATTACGGCACACTGCCGCGTTGATGTTCCCCGCAAGTTCTGACTCACTTCACTGCAAGGCAGTTCGAAATGCATCGCTCGATGGGTTTTTAAGTCCACTGTCACAACATATTTTGAACCAAAACACTGTCGCAGCACTGTTGCTCCTCTCATGGAGTCTTAACAGTTTCACAAACGTCACTATGTAATGTCTTTCTCTGTCTGTTGAACAAATGTCTATCCGATGTGCACGTATCTCTGTATTTGTCGTTCTCAAATCTACAATTATATAGATGCACATGTTTCTTTTTTGCAAATAGGATACATCATTTTGCTGACAAAGCTTTTTGTATGTACCCCTCTCTCTCTGATAGTGATCAACTAAACATCTGGATTCTTGTTTCCGAAAAAACAAGGCTCTGGCTCAACTTTTACAAAGTAATGCAGGTGTGATGTGTGGCATACCCTTATAAGTGTAACCTTTTTATAGACACCAATGTATGTGTTCCTACTATGATGAGGAATACTCTATTGGCGCCCATGCTTAAAATGGCTCTGAGCACTACAGGACTTAACATCTGAGGTCATCAATCCCCTAAGAACTACTTAAACCCAATAAACCTAAGGACATCACACACATCCATGCCCGAGGCAGGATTCGAACCTGCGTTCGTAGCGGTCGCGCGGTTCCAGACTGTAGCGCCTAGAACCGCTCTTCCACAACGGGCGGCAAGTAGAGGACAACGTAACAAGACAATTCTCGTAATGTCATAAGAAAGACTAATTGCTTGTGGCGTACTGTCTTTGCCACTGGCCGTAAACGCAAGTAGCGACACGAACGTAATTACCTGAAATGCGAGAAAAAGCCATTCATAATTAAATAAAAAAACTAAACAAAAACTTGATGCCAGATTCTACACATCACCAACGAACGTAACTATACGTCTACTGTAATTCAGTATTGAATCATAGGCCTACTGAATCAGTATGGAATAAATTATTCGACATGTACATGGAGCAAGGTAAGCACTCTTCCAGTTATGTGTAACAACAAATAGTGGAAGGTAATTGGTTGCATATTATTCTTAACTTTTTTTGCAGAAACGTAAGACACTCATGTATCTCATTATAAAGCGAAGGTATGACAGACAGGAGAAGCAAAATGAATGAATGGCAGAGTACCTTATGCTAGGTTGCGAAAACATCTGAAATGCGAGATGAACTCAGCTGTCTTACTCTATAAAATTGGGTTGCTGAACGACATTGACGAGCTTCACGCTCAGTGTCAAGCCATACAGTCAAAACGCATTTGATGATAAAGAGTTCATCTCTGAACTACCTTAATGCCAAGTATATAAGCAGCAAATGTACTTCCACAGAGAATAACGAGAGTGTTATGTAAGGCTGTTACGATAATTAAATAATTCGGGTTAACAGCTATTGATCTTGATAAAAGAGTTTCATGAGATAGTACAAAACGTTTCGTTTACTCTGACATAAACAAGATTGTTTCCTTTCATTTATTTCGTACGCCACAGCGGCAATGTCTTGTAAGTTACAGAACAACCACAGATAGTTCTGATGACATATTATAGCAAGAACCTAACAATCAGATGTCATGTGTTTCGTTTGCAGTACTAGGCTTGTTTTCTTCAGCTCAAAAACAGTCTACGGAACTGTCGACCAAGATGATAGTAAAAGGAGATTTTAGGAGGTCGTTGTAGCGGTGGAGGTGCAGAATCATGGAAAGCAGTGAATATGACGCGTTGGTTTCTTCTGTATGTTGCGTATAGTACGATTCCAACGAAAATACCCTGGTTATAATGGGTCAGAAATGTTTTTCGGAGAACCCTGTAAAGGCAACAGGTGACAGCAGGAGCAACAGAAGAGTAGTAGGACTCAATTTAAAAAGTAGAATGATCTCAAACATAGTAATGTGCTTAATACTACTACAAAACGTAGCAAACAAATGAGAAGTAATATACGTATATATAATATACTTATAATATAATACAGGGTGATTCAAAAAGAATACCACAACTTTAGGAATTTAAAACTCTGCAACGACAAAAGGCAGAGCTAAGCACTATCTGTCAGCGAATTAAGGGAGCTATAAAGTTTCATTTAGTTGTGCATTTGTTCGCTTGAGGCGCTGTTGACTAGGCGTCAGCGTCAGTTGATGCTAAGATGGCGACCGCTCAACAGAAAGCTTTTTGTGTTATTGAGTACGGCAGAAGTGAATCGACGACAGTTGTTCAGCGTGCATTTCGAACGAAGTATGGTGTTAAACCTCCTGATAGGTGGTGTATTAAACGTTGGTATAAACAACCCGAGGCGATGGATCGGCCGCCAGGCAGCCCGTGACAGAGCACTTCATCACTGGCCTCCAAGAAGCCCTGATCTTACCCTCTGCGATTTTTTCTTATGGGGGTATGTTAAGGATATGGTGTTTTGGCCACCTCTCCCAGCCACCATTGATGATTTGAAACGAGAAATAACAGCAGCTATCCAAACTGTTACGCCTGATATGCTACAGAGAGTGTGGAACGAGTTGGAGTATCTGGTTGATATTGCTCGTGTGTCTGGAGGGGGCCATATTGAACATCTCTGAACTTGTTTTTGAGTGAAAAAAAAAACCTTTTTAAATACTCTTTGTAATGATGTATAACAGAAGGTTATATTATGTTTCTTTCATTAAATACACATTTTTAAAGTTGTGGTATTCTTTTTGAATCACCCTGTATATATAATGCCATAGACTTCAAGAAGACAGTGTGGTAGCTTAACTGTACGGTTATACAATATTCTGTCCTAGTATATCATCCTCTCAAGCTGTAAGTAGAGCAAACTCGCCTGAAAAGTGGAATAAAACGTATGTCGAAGTGCCAGTCCATGATCAATAGATACAGCAATCTCTTCATCACGTACACTTTCACTTTTGAATTAATATTTTTCTCTCCTTTTCTGGACACATTAATCGCCTGCGAATGATATTTAGCAGTTTCAAACAGGCAAACTGTTGCTAATGACACACCTTAAACGTCTGACCTCTGTCTAAAACTGCTTGTTTAGAAATAGTTTTCTATAGAACTTTGATGCTGCGTAAACACCTAACGTTCCTATACAGGCTGTTTCAGATGGTGAGGCTTAACATCAGTATGTGACAAATGATTGTATGAAACATAGCAGTTTGTACAGACTATTCTTACTCAGTAAATTATAGGGGAACCAACAGTTCATCAGGATTCCGAACCACGGTGCCACTCTGCGTTTCTCACACTGAGGAACATACCAGACGTCAAGGAAGTGATAAGTGACGGATAAAAATCGTGGAACTAAACGTGGTCGAAGCCAAGACCTTTCAATCTGAAGTCTGACACGTTACTACTGAGCAACTGAAACGCAACATTGTTTATTTATTCATCTTTGTAAAATGTTTTACTGCGTCGTTAATTATTGCGTGCTAGTCGCTCAGCGTCGTCTCCAGTACGAAGACGTTGGACACGCTCAAGGTGGAATGACTATAAGCTCCCGGATATGATGTTGGTCATACACTAGTTCTTGGAATGCCGAGACATGCAGAGGGTCAACGCGAAATAGTTGCAGAGAGCAAAACTAAAATATGTTATTTATACTGTGACATCATTCATCAGCAGCCTGTACTTCTAGGACATGTCACTTCTCCAAATGCAGCCCTTTGTGTTCTGGTGTTAATGACAGGCTACACATGAGACAGTTCCGTACCTTGCCTCACAATTACTACTCTCTGACCAGTGCTATATGAAGACACAGAATGTTGCAGGAAGTCTATTACCTGTTCAAGGATGTCAGAATATCAAGTGGTTAGAAGTGTTTGGTCAACAATACGGTGATCCTTCCTTCTGCTGATAAGACGTAGTGAAATGGAACGTTGATGACGAATATGCCTGCTCTCACGTTCCTATCAGAGTTCAAATTCACCAGTGTCACAGCTAAATGGTCAACAAATCTGGGTATTGCATGACTCATCCAGCTGACGAAACTGAGTCCCACAATGAGGCCCTTTCAAGCTCTTTCAGGTACTGATAACGATGTCTCACGCGAGCAGATTGCATTTCTATGTCCTCCGTAGTGGTCACTCAACATCTGAAGCTGTTAACACCTTTACGTACCTACCCAGACCTAGTAACAACACTAAACACGAATAAGAGTAATGGACACCAGTGGTCACTCTACCTGTCACAGAGAACTGCAACTCTAATCATTTATATACTTGCTGGCAATATGTACATATATGAAGTTTTACTGACATACGTTTGTCTCTTCTGAACGCTTCACTTATTTTTGTCAGGCTGCGTATACGATGCTTCTCCAGTGAGTTTTGTTGAACTAGTAGTTCAAATCAAAGATGCACACTTGCCAGCCCACCACTTTCATAAAATGATTTTAAACTTTGAAAGAAAGCACTTTGGTTCTATCAGTTTGGCCAGTCCCGTTGCTTGGCAGTCACCCATTTAACTGTAACTGCTACACCCTTGAAGGACAATGACCTGTCTTATATACTCATTTATTGATCTGCCCCTGTGATTCTTTCCTTGCTCCATTTTATCAAGTACAGTTTTGGGATTCGATCCCATACAGATGGAGAATTTTGATCACATATTTCAGCTTTCCGGTCATGTTCACTAATGTGAAAAACACTTAGTTCTACCTATCGTCTGGAATCCACATTAAACTGACTGGCTGAGCAAGTTGTAGTAAGGCAAAAATGTACCTCCTCCAATAGAACCATGTACAGGAACACACTATCATGTTCAATTTTTGTGTTGTCCACAGTTCCACCTTAACACAGTTGTAGATCAAATACAGGCTCTCTGCAGCACACTCACCTTCAGAGCGATGTCCTTGGCCCTGTCCTTAAGCGTCTGGTTAGGGGTGGCGGCGTCCAGGTCGAGCAGCTGGCGCACGGTGAGGAAGGCCCAGAGGCGCTCCCCAGAGGAGGCCTTCTCCAGCCTCGCCGGCGACCTGAACAGCTGACGGCCCTCCCCCACCACCATGGGCTCCTCCAGTGATGCTGCAGGCAGCAGCCTGCCAGACACCACCAACTCACTGCCGCGGAACAGAGTCGAGAACCTGGTCTGTGTCAGGGATTCCTCCTCCACCTGCCAGGCACACACTCATTACTAGACAAGAACTCCGTGTGAAATCAGACAGCTATAGAAATGACAAACTTACTTTGTACACTAGCCTCTTTCCTCGACGTCCATCACTGAAATGAATGTTGTAAGAGAGTGGCGGAAGCAAACAGATAAACCTAAGCAGAAGCCTACTGTGTAGTGTCTTACAAGAAAATGAAGATTACCTTCTCCCATTCTCTTCATACTTACAGTATATCATAGCCTGTGCTTTGGTATCAGTTTCCTAAAGCAATATAATACATTTTATAAAATACTGGAAAAAATTAACTTTTAAGAATTCTAACAGGTGTTATGTGTATAAATTTTACAGTGTTTTTAACAGAGCCTTCCACAGATTTATGCATAGCAATGTTGTTTTGTAATTATGTGGCTATGGAACAATTCTCATTAGACACAAATTTTTTAATATTCATTCGAGAATTCTGTAATTAAATCAACCTGATAATAATTCTCATTGTTAATTATGAAACAGAGCTACTAGAATATCCATAATAAATAAAAATTTGCTATAAAAATGCAAAATGTCTTAGTGTTAAATGAAAAGATTATATATGCCATTACTACTATCTTAACATTACATTTTAGTTTCACTCATAATTTTTCACAATTTTGTACCCAATTTAAATATATTGTCGTATTTTTACGCAATAAATAATTAAAAGTGCAGTATGTTACACTTATTAGAAAATTATCAGCAATATTTCTTAATTAGCATTTGAACTCGATGATAAATATGGAATTCAAATAAAAACAAAAGAACAATATCGGAAAGCAAACCAGCGGTCTTACGATTATAAGACTAGAGATCAATCTGTTCAAATTTTTTATATTTAAAACAACCCAGAAACCATACATTTCAGTTTCTGAGTGTTTTTGACCAGTTTATCATACAGGTTTGAGGGACTGATATCTGGACAGCAACTTTCAAACCTATATAAGTAGTAAAAATTCGAAGAGGGCGACTCTGTAACGACTCCTAATAAATCTGGACAATGATTATGATATCAGATATCTTATAATCCAAACACGTACCTCTCAGTTGTGCTCATATAATCAAATTAAAGGAATTACTAAACACCATGGACTTCATAATAGCTACGTGCTTATTTTCGATGCAGAGTGTTGATTGGATTGATGACTGGATTGAGTCTTGTGAGAGTGGTGTTGAGGGGACGGGGGTTGGTGAGGGGTTGCAGAGGTTCTTAGAACAGCTGCAGTTGAGTAACCTAATGCAGGGTATCGGGATACAGCTTCAGAAAGAACTTAGTAGTAGACACTAAAAAATGTGAAAAGTTTGTTTGAGTTTCAGAAGAATGAAAACTCAACTGATTTGATGTGACTGAGTGGGCAAAGATATAAAATAAGAACAATATTGTGTGCATCGTGAGATACCCACTTGACAGTCTTCGACTGTATTTCTCAGCTTTTTTTTTTTTTTTTAAACAATACCATTTTCCACTGAAACGCCATCTGTGGGCCTCATTAAACAAGCAAATGGTTCCAAAGCTGTTTCACTTTCTCCAAGGCTAATAGATTGTACATCATTGTTAACAGTCTCGCTGTATATACAAAAATGACAAACGCTATCAACGTCTTAAGCTCTCCAATCACTTCAGCCTCAAAGAGGAGCGACCCCTTTGTTGGTTTGGTAAATGTGGGGAGATTATCTACTGGACAGGCTTAGCATAAAAATAGAGAAGGGAACCGAAAAAACAGTGGAGGATACATAAAATAGTACTATAAAATAATCTTTATTTAATGCAGCGCAGTTGGATTGTGTGTCTCCTTAGAAAATTTTTAACTTTATGGATACCTCCCCAGCACTGTAAAGATATTTAAGTTGTAGCTCATCTTTACCAGTCAGTGATGAAAAAGGCTGCTCTGTTACTACACCCACCCTATGCTACAATGCGTTAGTATTTGATACCCAACCACACTTGGTTAATATAGATGAAATAGTTTAGTATTTTACCTTTGTTTTTAATGTTCAGATGGATGCTCAATCTCAAGCCTGAACTCGTTCAGCATTTCTCCAGCGTCTCCATTCTCTCGTCATCCATCCACATAATCAGCAAATGCTACTCTCCTGTCAAAGACTTTCTGTCCCCTCCCAATATTTTTTTCTCTGTACTTGAACACTCACCACCCACTCACCACCATAATACCACCTGACTGGCTGCCTCAGAAACCTCAATAATAATTTTCTGCGATTGGTGTGCATGCTCTCTTCTGTGCAGGATTTCGAGGCGCACTCGGCGGATTCCTTTATTTACGTTCACATGACCGCGGGATTTACGCAGTGGCGAGATGATTCACGGCTGTTGGTATGTGGGATGCACTTAGCACTTGTGAGGCAAACTGAAGAGTTAATTGACTGAGAAGTAGCGGTTTCTGTCGCAAAAACTGGTGGTGGCCAAGAGAGCACTGTGCTGACCACATCCAGTGACGGCTACCGACAGAGGATGATACGGCTGTCGGTCGGTACCGACTGACCTCCTGAGGTCTATTCGGAAAGAGTATAGTTCTTGAGAAGTTTCACATGCCACAGTGTCTTATACCAGCCACATCACATGTTATTGTCTTACATCTCCCTAGGCTACCGTAGCTAGTACATTAATCTGGCTTCAACATTGACAAATCTTCTCCCCCAGCAGCTCTGTGGGTTCCTATGGACATTCTCACAACAGAAACTTCCTGCAAGAGAGAATTTTTCCTTTTGTTTCCACTCTCCATTTCCAGGTTGCTTCCAGATTCGTGAAGAATCAATTGTTTCATCTGCAGTGGTCCAAAACTTAGGTATTTGCAGTCTTTCTGGTACAGAAATTTGTATAGGTGGTTTGGATGTAGTTATTTGGGATTCCTTTGTTACTGGTTGTTGATATTGAATAGTTTTGAAGACAAATAATCAAAACGTCCCTGGTCCCAGATTCTAACCCAGCCAATGCTTAAATTTTGAATAAAAATCATCAACGCCATTTATGGCCAAAGACTTCCGGCATAATAAGTCACCCTCATTCAGCCGACGGCCTCGTCAAAGAGAGTGGAGGAGCGGACAGAGCTTCAGAGGACTCTCTTGCCCTTGAGAAGAGGAACTGCCCCAAAGGCAGAACAATCGCAATCAACAACGCGGTAGGACGCAGAAAGCAATGGAAATCACTGCGTTAAAGACACACAATGTGTATCCACAGGACATGTGGTCTGTAACTGAAAAAGTGTCATGATACACTGTCCATTGTCAAAAGATTTCGGACTATCCCCCATTCGGATTCTCGCAAGAGAACTGCCAAAAAGGAGGTGACCACGAGAAAAATACTGAATACCCAATGAAAGGCTAATTTTCCACAAGACAGGGCGTGAAATTTCAGAAACTTGAACGTGGTAAGGAAGCTAGAAAATATGAAAAGGGAAACGTTAAGGTTGAATCTAGATACAGTGGCGGTCAGTAAAGTGAAGTGAAAATAAGACAAGCATTTCTGTTGAGATGAGTATAGGTATTATCAACATCGGCAGAAAATGGTATAACGGCAGTAGGATTTGTTACGAATAGGAAAGTAGAGCAGAGTGTGGGCTACTGTGAGCAGACCGGTGATACGGTTGTTCACAACACAACTCACTGCAAACCAACACCAACAACAATAGTTCAGTAACACATGCCAACGTGACAAGCTGAAGATGAAGAGATACAGGAAGTGTAAGAGGATAATGATCAGTTAATTCAGTGCTTTAAGGGAGATGAAAAACTAATAGTCATGGGGGACTGGAATACAATTGTAGGGGATGGAGAAGAAGAAGGGATTATGGGTCAGTAGGGGCTTGGTAGTAGGAATGAGAGAGAAGAAAGGGTAATTGAGTTCTGTAATTAATTTTAGCTAGTAACAGCGAATACTCTGTCCAAGAATCACAAGAGGAAGAGATATATTCAGAAAAGGCTGGGAGATTTCAGTTCGATTACATCGTGGTCAGAGAGAGATTCCAATATCAAATACCAGATTGTAAACGATACCCAGGAGCAGGTATAGCCTCAGATGACAATTTAGTAGTGATGAGGAGTAGGCTGAAATTTAAAATATTAGTCAGGATGGATCAATAAACAAATGAGTGGGATATGGAAGTACTAAGGAATGAAGAGATACGCTTGAAGTTCTCTGAGGATATAGATACTGAGATAAGGAATAACAAGTAGCCAGTTCAGATGAAGAGGAACGAGCATCTCCAAAAAGGGCAGTCACAGAAGTTGGAAAGAAAAACATAGATACAAAGAAGGTAATTACGAAGAAACTATGGGTATCAGAAGAAATACCTCAGTTGATGGATAAAACAAGGAAGTACAAAAATATTCAGGAAAATTCAGAATTAGAGAAATACAAGTCACTTAGGAATTAAATAAATAGGAAGTGCCAGTAAGCTAAGGCGATATGACTGAATCAAGAATTCGAAAAAGAAATTATCGTCGGTAGATCTGACTCAGGAAATAGAAAAGTATGAACAACCTTCGGTGAAGTTAAAAGCTAGGGCGGTGACATAAAGACAGCAATGAGAATTCCACTGTTAAATACAGAGGAGAGAGTGGATAGGAGAAAAGAGTACACTGGAAGGCGTGTATGAGGGGGAAGATTTGTCTGATAATCTGCTAGAAGAAGAAACAGGAATCTATAAGGAAAAGATGGGACGTCTAGTATTAGAATGGCACTGTAAAAGAGCTCTGGAAGACTTAAGATCAAATAACGGAGAAGGGATGGGTAACATGCCATCAGAATTTTTAAAACCATTGGGTGAAATGGCAACAAAATGAGTCTGGTGAAATACCATCTGACTTTCATAGAAGCATCATCCACACAGTTCCGAAGACTGCAAGACCTGACAAGTGTCAAAATTGTTGCATAATCAACTTAATAGTTCAAGCATCAAAGTTGCTGACAAGAATAATGTACAGAAGAATAGAAATTAAAACTGAGGAACTATTAGGTGACCATCAGTTTGGCTTTAGGAAAGGTAAAGACATGAGAGAGGCAATTCTGACGTTGCGGCTGCTAATTTAAGCAAGAGTGAGGAAGAACCATAGGATTTGTTGACTTGAAAAAAAGCGTTCGACAGTGTCAATTGATGAAAGATGTTCTAAATTCTAAGGAAAGTAGGGGTAAGCTTAGGGAAAGACAGTACAAGAGCCAGGAGGGAAAAATAACAGTCGAAGAAAATAGACGAAGTGCTCGGATTAAAAACCGTGTAAGGTATTGGTGTAGTTTTTTCGCCCCTATTGTTCAATCTATACGTCGAACAAGCAATGATGTTAGTACAGGAAAGATTCAGGAGTGGATTTAAAATTGAAGGTGGCATTCCTGCCAAGAGAATTCTACTAGTACCAAGATACACCTTAATTTGAGGAAGAAATTTCTTAGAATGTACGTTTAGAGCAAGGCATTTATTGCAGTGAAACGTGGACTATGGAAAAACCAGAACAGGGGATAATCGAAGCATCTAATATGTGGTACTACAAAGGAATTTTGAAAACTAGGTGAACCAATAACGTAAGCAATGAGGAAGTGCTCCGCAGAATTGGCGAGGACAGGAATTTATAGAAAACACTCTCAAGAACAAGTGACAGGACGGTAGGATATCTGTTAAGAAAAAGAATATAACTTCCTTGATATTAGAGGGGCTGTGGAGGGTGAACACCGTAGAGGACGTAGAGCAAGACAGAGATTGGAATACATCCAACAAATAACTGAGGACATAGGTTTCAAGTGCTTATCTGTGATCAAGAAGTTTACATGAGAGAGCAATTCGTGGCAGGCTGCATCAAACCAGTCAGAAGACTAATGATTCAAGAAATTATAATAATAAATAATTAGTATCAAATTATATAGAGTCCTAGCTGTGGTTTACAACTACAATTCAAAAGGGGAATACAAAGAGTGACTTTTGCACATTCCAAAGTAACCAATGGTACTTGGAAAGGTAACGCCTCCAATTCTTGTAGTGTAAGACACTGGAGCTCACCTGTCCATCCCCGTATGTGAAGTTGACGCTGGAGAGGAGTGGCGACGCGACCTGCCGGTAGAAGTTGCGCAGCTGCAGGTGGGCGTCCGCCGCCTCGTAGATGCGCCTGCCGAAGCCTCCGTTGCGCAGCGCCAACTTCCTGAGAAATCCAAAGTCTGCATCTTCACCGAAGGCCAACGTAAAGAGTGCTGCTCCCCGCTCCGTATTGGTGGCGGTGAAGTCCTGCAAGATGGCTTCTGGCCCTCCATTAGGCAGTCCGTCCGTCAGCAACACCATCACAAGAGGCGCATCCGGACGTGAAACACCTGCCTTGGATACTCGCAGTGCTGTATCCAGCGCGTCGTGCATCGCGGTCCCTGTAGAAAGCAGGTCCATCCTATCATCAGGCTTATTTTATGCGCTATGAATGGCCTCACGTCTTTATGTACATGTACCTTATGATTATTGATCCAGCCATAGAGTGTTTTGAAGTGTTTACCCTGTAACGACCATTTTTCTCAAATGTGCTGAAATATACCAATGACTCTCCGAGACAGTCCCTACCTTCAGTCCCCATTCATTTCCAATACTTCACGAGAATGTCACCTGATATACGAACAAATGCCTTAGATAAGATCTCCCTTCTAATTTAAACAGTCGATACTTATGTGTCGCAGTGTTGCATACCTTTAAACCAAGCAGTCCTTACAGCCTACATTTTGTACAGAAGTGATCATTTGTGGCAACTGTCGTGGAAAACATACTTCTGTCTGAATGACTACAGTCTGACCCTACATCAACATCTTTAGGTGCCTATATCATAAAAAGTTAAGAAACTAATGCACTGCATCTTTCAAGTTGATATTGGAGGAACAACTATTATGATGATGGCTTTCGTGAACTATTATCGGTAGTTACAGCCGATATTCTCAGTATCAACTGCTTCTGCATGGAAGCCGTAAAGATCATAATCTTAAAATTCATTTAACAGACATCTAGCATAACATTTTGTTATGACGCTGTCGCTGAAAATGTCTAGAACTTAGTAAAATGACAAGAATTGTTTTATACTTAGTCTGCTTTTTTTGTCTCGTAACTCGTCGATCGAAATATGAGAGTTCTTATCATTTTTCGTCTGCAGTAATAAATACCAAAAATGGTCCAAATGGCTCTAAGCACTATGGGACTTAACATCTGAGGTCATCAATCCCCTACACTTAGCCGGCCGCGGTGGTCTCGCGGTTCGAGGCGCGCAGTCCGGAACCGTGCAACTGCTACGGTCGCAGGTTCGAATCCTGCCTCGGGCATGGATGTGTGTGATGTCTTTAGGTTAGTTAGGTTTAAGTAGTTCTAAGTTGTAGGGGACTGATGACCACAGCAGTTGAGTCCCATAGTGCTCAGAGCCATTTGAGCCATTTTGAACCCTACACTTGAACTAAGTAAACCTAACTAACCTAAGGACATTACACACATCCATGCCCGAGGCAGGATTCCAACCTGCGACCATAGTAGCCGCGTGGTTCCGGACTGAAGGGCCTAGAACCGCTCGGTCACTGTGGCCGGCCTAATAAATACCCATTTTAATGTAAGTAGTTTGACAGGCAAATTCCTGAGAAAGTTTGAAGTCACACTAGATTAATATTGCATATAGAAGTTAACGTTTCACTATATAGTAACTTCTAAAGATATTGATCATATGATACTGGGGAATGTGAAAATGTCACAAGAAAGTTTGAAGGTACTGCCTTATTTCAGAACTATTTTTATATCTTTTTTGTGTTCACTGTTAGAATTAACAATGAAAGCTAGAAAAATTTACAAAATAGCATTTACATGGAAATGGAGTGGTGTGCTTAATTTAGATGCTGTCAGTAACCTTGATACTAGTTTCGAATTGCAAAACCTCAAAATCAAAATCATGAATGTCTTAATAATGCATAGGCAGAACATGATAATATGAAATCCTCTACTTACTCTACTGCCGCTACTGTTACCATAGTGCTTCAAAAATTTCTTTGACAGTTTTCAGCTTCTTTCCTTTTTGATAAAGAAACCGACACAAAATGCAGAGCAATTTACTGTACCATTTATTCTGTTTTTCCGCACCTCCAGCAGTCGGTGATAAATTCCAAGGATGGTTTTAACTTGTGCTGTTACTTTTGTGGTGAGCTACACCACTACTACTACCTAGAATGTTGAACTCACCTCCTCCAGCATAGAGACCTCTCACGAAATTTTTGGCTCTAGCAACATTGTCTGCAGTTGCCGGCACGACAGCATCAGCATCATTTTCTGGTCCGTTGGCCCGATCGTACCAGGATGTATAGGTCTTGTTCTCTGTATCTGGCCACCACACCTATGGTTAAATGATAAATTAGATTTATGTCGCTATAGGCCCTCTTATGATGTTGGTTATGCTTCCACAAAGACTATCAAGACGTCACTATGAAAATATAGGGTGAAGAAGACAAATAAGAAGATTCAACAACCTGGAGATTAAAATAAGTTTCATTATTTTTTGCTGACATGAATCCAAAGTAAATGAAGGGAAATTTATAGTTTATCTTGAAAGTTACTATTTTTTGAATGTAATATCACTCAGCTGACGTTCTTTGTGTTGCACGCATTTTTGTAGTCTGAAGGTGAATTTGCCCATGATGTTGCGTTGTGTATCCAACGCCACATTCTTCATTTCTTACCGATATCGTACTTACAAGTCATGTCTGATTTTTGAAGGGATTTCCATGGAAACTTTGAACTTGAGGTAACCCCAACGAGAAACATCTGAAGCTGATAAACATGTTGAACAGGAATGCCACGGAAAAACGTCGCTTTTAGTCAGGAGACTATTAGGAAATGCGAGTCTTAGCAAATCCATCAACACTGCAGGAGTACGACTTGTCTGCACCATGCTGGTGGTAGAATGTTTCTTCATCTGGATCATAGGCATCGAGTTCATACAGACAAAACGTTACCAATCAATATTCTCTTGGATCCGGCTTCCTTTTGAATTGCCACCTCTTTCCTTTGTAGTAATAGCAGTGTTTCTAGAGTGTTTCACCCAAAGGCTTGAAAGCTAGGAACATGGTTAAGGAGCCTGAGGAGTTAAATTAAAATACCAGTGGGAAGAGCAATGGGTTTCTACAAAATTATCCAAGTTCTTATAATACATGTTTACAACAATAGCATGTTGCGCAACTGAACAACGCCCCACTACTATAACCCTCCACTAAAGAAACCTGCCAGTCTTTAAATCTCCCCATTTGACTACTTCACCCAGTATTTCATGGAGTGTGTTCACTTCTTTTTGCACATTATCAAGACCAAATTATTTTGATAGTAAAAAAATGCAATCTTCCACAACAAAATATCTGTACTTTTCCCTTTCCCATAGCTACATGCTCTATACATTATTTTCAGAATAAATGTTTTGATGTAATATTTGTCTATTTAAAGCAGTTACATATCAGACACGTGTGAGCAGCTGATGTTATTGCACGTACATTAGCTTACTTATGCACCATCATTCAACATAATGCAACTACTGATATGCAGGCACAGCTGTGGGTAGTAAACAGTTCACAACATTGTTTGGCCAACAGTAAATATATAAATAAATTTTTGAATGGAAGGGATCTTCCATGGCGCAACAATGATTGGATAAACGTTATAGTCTGGAACAAATTTAATCTGTCTAATAAATATTGCATTAAAAATTGTAATAGAAAAGTTGGTTAACAGTTACTGAAGCTATGCTATAGCTCATCTTATTAAGGCATCTACCAACGGCTTATATATTGAATTGAAGCACGTTCTCTTTTTTTAGTCACATTGTAATATAATGGACAGACGAGACCCCCATTCACAATAGCTGCTTGCCACTTGGAGTTGTAAGTCGAGGGATATGACAGGACATTCAGGCAGTCTCTTTTCTGTGTCTGAACATATGTCGGACCAGTCGTTGGATCACACCTACACTGTGATGCTACTCCACATGTCAGGGCACATCAGCACATAATCGACGAGGTACAGTTTGCAAGCAAAGGAATTCCCTTCTGGGAATAATTATTTTGTTGTTACTTCTGCAATGGGCACCGTGGAAGTGTGTAGTATTTAAGGGAGATACAAAATTATTTGATTGTGCTGAAGAAGAATATGAGCTAGCCATTCAGGTGTGCGGCCTTGCCCAGGAAATGGTTTGTGCAGAAGGCTAGGGCAGAGAGTGCCTGTTGTGGAAAACTTCAGCAAGGCGAAGGAGTTACTCCCTGTGAGATTCGCCAGGAGACACCAGAGTGGCGACATCTATATGGTCTTTATGAGACTTGGTTGCCAGTTATGGCTGCCAGTATGCAGCCACATGGCATGTAGTTCCTGGCTGCCGGCCTGCCACATCCATGCTACTACCGGGAGATATTGCCAGTCGACCCCAGCACACATTCGACCACTCAACCAGCATATCGACAATCACCCAGAAAAGGACAGAGGCTCTATAACTCAAACCATAAGAACAATGAGCACTTGTTCAATGGAGAAGATGTGTTTCAGAGTAGTAAACATGTACTAGTGCTCATAGCTCCTCTTTTATGTATTTTAGAGCCCTTGTTTACTATAGTGGCCAGCACGAAAGTTGAGTCCTCAAGGTCACAGTCACTGCCTGCCGGCAGCAGGGACTGTGGGCTGTGATTGGCCCTCCTCTCGGCTTTGTTGCCATGTAGGTACCATTAGCGGTAGGATGGTTCAGAGCAGCTGAGAGCTCAGTGTTACCATGCTGTATCGAGTGTCATTTCTGATCTCAGTGTCTTACTGTCTTTATAAAGGTGCTTTGACGTGTGTTCGTTCGTGAACAACAATGCAGGAACAACGTCCTACTTGTAGTACTCCTCCAGTTGGTGTACATAAAGGTCGGAAAAACATTTGTAAACAATCGAAAATTATCATATCGAATATACTCAAGTTTTTTACTGATCTGGCCCACAATGAAGAAGCGAGAAATAACTTAAATTTTGCGCAAATTCATAAACTTACTGCTAAAGCGTGTGGTGTTTCCAACTCAACTATAGGGCGTATTTGCAAATCTGTGTCATTGGTTGAATCTCCAGACATGAATGAGTGTTTCGATTCTCCGAGAAAGGGATACGAACGTGAAAGGAAATCAACCGACTTTGACGATTTTAACAAAGAGCGCGTGTGTAGAACTGTACTTGCATATCACGACAGAGGAGAGTATCCAATGGCTAAAAAAATAGAGGCTGACCTCCGTGAAAAAATTTACTAGGCCTCAGAGGCCTCCGTTCTTCGTCTTCTCCGCTCCCTTGTTTCCGATTCAATAACTGTAATGACGGACGGAAATTCTTAATGGAACGCAGAGACATTGCAGCAGCAAGAGCGAAGTTTTTGCGTACAATGCCTTTCTTGAGTGCTGAAGACACTAGGCCTACAGTGCACTTGGATGAAACTTGGGTTTCACAGAACCACACCAATAACTATACAGGGTGTTACAAAAAGGTACGGCCAAACTTTCAGGAAACATTCCTCACACACAAAGAAAGAAAATATGTTATGTGGACATGTGTCGGGAAACGCTTACTTTCCATGTTAGAGCTCATTTTATTACTTCTCTTCAAATCACATTAATCATGGAATGGAAACACACAGCAACAGAACGAACCAGCGTGACTTCAAACATTTTGTTACAGGAAATGTTCAAAACGTCCTCCGTTAGCGAGGATACATGCATCCACCCTCCGTCGCATGGAATCCCTGATGCGCTGATGCAGCCCTGGAGAATGGCGTATTGTATCACAGCCATCCACAATACGAGCACGAAGAGTCTCTACATTTGGTACCGGGGTTGCGTAGACAAGAGCTTTCAAATGCCCCCATAAATGAAAGTCAAGAGGGTTGAGGTCAGGAGAGCGTGGAGGCCACGGAATTGATCCGCCTCTACCAATCCATCGGTCACCGAATCTGTTGGTGAGAAGCGTACGAACACTTCGACTGAAATGTGCAGGAGCTCCATCGTGCATGAACCACATCTTGTGTCGTACTTGTAAAGGCACATGTTCAAGCAGCACAGGTAGTGTATCCTGTATCAAATCATGGCGGTGAATCGAGGAAGTACAGTACATACTGACGAAACTAAAATGAGCTCTAACATGGAAATTAAGCGTTTCCGGACACATGTCCACATAACATCTTTTACTTATTTGTGACCGAGCGAGGTGGCGCAGTGGTTAGCACACTGGACTCGCATTCGGGAGGACGACGGTTCAATCCCGTCTCCAGCCATCCTGATTTAGGTTTTCCGTGATTTCCCTAAATCGTATCAGGCAAATGCCGGGATGGTTTCTTTGAAAGGGCACGGCCGATTTCCTTCCCCATCCTTCCCTTACCCGAGCTTGCGCTCCGTCTCTAATGACCTCGTTGTCGACGGGACGTTAAACAACACTAACCTAACCTAACCTAACTTATTTGTGTGTGAGGAATGTTTCCTGAAAGTTTGGCCGTACCTTTTTGTAACACCCTGTATATGGCACGACGGTTTGAAAGTGCCTACTGGTAGAGGTGGCCGATTAATCATCGGCCACGCTGGTTTATTAACCACACGCTTCATACCAGTGGCAAAACTTGTTTTTCGTGGTAGGAAAAGTTCTTGCCAAACCGATTACCATTCAGAAATGAATGCAGATGTTTTTAATAACTGGTTTATTCGACTTTTGCCTGTGCTGGAAGTAGGGTCAATTATCATGATGGATAACACCAGCTACCATTCCATTCAGATAAAAAAGGCTCCCACTTTCAAATTGGCGCAAGGCAGATATTAAGGAGTGGTTAAAAAGAAATAATGTTTCATTTTCAGTCGATGAAGCGAAGACTGAACTCCTGTCTAAGAAAGAAATCGTAGGTGCCTAAAAGACTTACGAATTAGATCAACTGGCAAACGAAATGGGACACCAAGCGGTATGTCTACCACCATATCACTGCCAGTATAGTCCCATTGAATTGCTATGGGCCCAAGTAAAGCGAGAAATAGTAAAAAGAAATACTGCTTTCAAACTTGCTGACGTCGAGAAGCTAACACACGAAGCTTTTGACAATGTTACTCAGCAGGACTGGGAGACGTGCGTAAAACACGCAGAAGCATTGCAAGAAACTGATTTATTGAACACGGGTTTAAGAGACAGCATAGTGGAATCTGTGATGATACTCCTGGCTAAACAAGCGACAGTGAATCTGAAGATACGGAGCCAGAAGATATTTCAGTTTATGTTAGTGCCGACTTTGTAAAAAGCCGACTTGATTTAAATGTTTGTCTATTCATTTCAGTTATAGAGAACATACTGCGAATGTTTCTCCCTTACAGTAGACGTCTGATAAATTTATCACAAATAGTTTACTCGACATTAACTGTCAATTAAAATAATATTGTCAAATCTGTATTAATTAACAACAGTTTTTCCTAAAAACCTGTATCGAATGTGTTTATATTCGGATATAATCTCACTGCATTCGGTTTACTTGTACATTCGAAATTTAACTCCTTTTTTCATAGAACGATTTACTGGCTGTTTCATAGTAAGTGTAATGCAGTTCATAAAATGACAAAACGTTGTGGTGCTTCTGTATCGACTGTATACAGGGTGGCCCATTGATCGTGACCAGGCCAAATATCTCACGAAATAAGCATCGAACTAAAAAACTACAAAGAACGAAACTTGTCTAGCTTGAAGGGGGAAACCAGATGGCGCTATGGTTGACCAGCTAGATGGCACTGCCATAGGTCAAACAGATATCAACTGCGTTTTTTAAAATATAGAAACCCCCTTTCTTAATTACATATTCGTGTAGTACGTAAAGAAATATAAATGTTTTAGTTGGACCACTTTTTTCGCTTTGTGATAGATGGCGCTGTAATAGTCACAAACATATGGTTCGCAATATTAGACGAACAGTTGGAACAGGTAGGTTTTTTAAATTAAAATACAGAACGTAGGTACGTTTGAACTTTTTATTTCGGTTGTTCCAATGTAATACCTGTAGCTTTGTGAACTTATCATTTCTGAGAACACATGCTGTTACAGAGTGATTACCTGTAAATAGCACATTAATGCAATACATGCTCAAAATGATGTCCGTCAACCTCAATACATTTGGCAATACGCGTAACGACATTCCTCTCAACAGCGAGTAGTTCGCCATCCGTAATTGTCGCACATGCATTGACAATGCGCTGACGCATGTTGCCAGGCGTCGTCGGTGGGTCACGATAGCAAATATCCTTAAATTTTCCCCACAGAAAGAAATCCGGGGACGTCAGATCCGGTGAACGTGCGGGCCATGGTATGGTGCTTCGACGACCAATCCACCTGTCACGAAACATGCTATTCAATACCGCTTCAACCGCGCGCGAGCTATGTGCCGGACATCCATCATGTTGGAAGTACATCGCCATTCTCTCATGCAGTGAAACATCTTGTAGTAACATCGGTAGAACATTACGTAGGAAATCAGCATACATTGCACCATTTAGATTGCCATCGATGAAATGGGGGCCAATTATCCTTCCTCCCATAATGCCGCACCCTACATTAACCTGCCAAATCGCTGATGTTTCACTTGTCGCAGCCATCGTGGATTTGCCGTTGCCCATTAGTGCATATTATGCCGATTTACGTTAGCGCTGTTGGTGAATGACGCTTCGTCGCTAAATAGAACGCGCGTAAAAAATCTGTCATCGTCCCGTAATTTTTCTTGTGCCCAGTGGCAGAATTGTACACGACGTTCAGAGTCGTCGCCATGCAATTCCTGGTGCATAGAAATATGGTACGAGTGCAATCGATGTTGATGTAGCATTCTCAACACCAACGTTTTTGAGATTCCCGATTCTCGCGCAATTTGTCTACAACTGATGTGCGTATTAGCCGCGACAGCAGCTAAAACACCTACTTGGGCATCATCATTTGTTGCAGGTCGTGGCTGACGTTTCACATGTGGCTGAACACTTCTCGTTTCCTTAAATAACGTAACCATCCGGCGAACGGTCCGGACACTTGGATGATGTCGTCCAGGATACCGAGCAGCATACATAGCACACGCTCTTTGGGCATTTTGATCACAATAGCCATACATCAACACGATATCGACCTTTTCCGCAATTGGTAAACGATCCATTTGAACACGGGTAATGTATCACGAAGCAAATACCGTCCGCATTGGCGGAGTGTTACGTGATACCACGTACTTATACGTTTGTGATTATTACAGCGCCATCTATCACAAAGCGAAAAATGTGGTCCAACTAAAACATTCCTATTTCTTTACGTACTACGCGGATATGTAATAAAATGGCGGTTCCTATTTAAAAAACGCAGTTGATATCCGTTTGACCCATGGCAACGCCATCTAGCGGGCCAACCATAGCGCCATCTGGTTTCCCCCTTCAAGCTAGACGAGTTTCGTTCTTTGTTGTTTTTTCGTTTGATGCTTATTTCGTGAGATATTTGGCCCGGTCACTATCAATAGACCACCCTGTATATAAACAGTGCAGTAACATCAGAACAGTCGCAGCACCTATTCTGATTCTCCGAGAAGAGCATAGAAATCTATGATATTTGACGACTTTTACAAAAAGCTAGAACGTAGAATTGTATTACTTTAGTATGACAGAGGATAGTATCCGATGGCTGCAGAAATACAGTGTAATGTCTGTGATAAAATTTATTATTCTGGCCAGTCACTTAAATGCACTGTCTTCTCCGCCCACTTGGTTATTAATTCAGAAACTGTAATGATGGACGAAATTTGTAACACAAGACAGGGACATTGCAGTAGTAAGAACGAGGTTTTTTGTGTAACAAGCACATATTGCGTCTTGGGAATAATAGGCTTTCAGCAAATTTAGATAAAACTTTGATTTCACAAAACCTTTCGAACAAATGTTTTGCTCGACTTCAGTGAAAATATTGGCTTCAAAATAACTACAATTACTTTTGCGTAGCGTACCTTGGCGTTTTGAGTGATCGGTGCAATGACGAATGATATGTATTAGCAAGCAGTAAAATATTTTCGGGAAGTAGGGAGTATTCTCGGTCATATAACGAACCTTTGGAACAAACCTCTTGGTGACGGCTTACGACTCGCGTGCTGCTGCGCACGGAATATCGCGGAAGTAATTTTCTTCTGTAAGTGATACGATACAATAATGATGTCTGAAATGTTACCAAAAATAATTTTGTAGTTTTCTTAACAACTTTCTCGCGGGAAGTTTCTTCGCAGTCCTACAGAAGGAAAATTCATCAGCGACTACATTTTTCGCTGCGCAGTCGGCACAGTTTCACACCTCTTATAACATTTTATTTTTTATCTGAGAATACTTTTATGTTTCCGAAATAAAAGACGCAGAATATACTTCTGTAAACTTTGAGGATGTTCAAATTTCTTTTCAGTCCAATTACATTAGTGATTCTGTTACTACCACAGGTAGAAGTAAAATATTAGTTTCCTCCAAAATTTCTTGTAACGTTAGTTTTCATTTTGTTCCTAGCAGCTAGTGAGAATTTTCTTTTAGAAAATACTCCATCGTATTCTACACGAAAAATAGAGTTGCCCAGCATTTTTTTTTTAATTTTTACGAACATTTGAAATTATCGCTATAAAAAAAACTGGCAATGCTGTTAGACGGCGAGATGACGTTGAAGTCTTATTTTCGTGGCGGCCCCTATAAACACTTTTTCTTGTTTTGATCTTTACTACCAAACCCTGAAAGTTAAATATCCTATTTTCTTAGCAGCAACAGTACCTGTACACTTGCCACACTGTCAGAGGTATCAGAATGATTTTCGCTTGTAACTTTCGAGTCGTTCGTTTCCAAGGCAAGGACGTTTCAATCAAACTGATACATTTATACGTCTCCATCGTCCTTGAGAGTTTGTAACATCATCACAAAATCGCCCTGTGTATACATAGATTTACTGGCGCCAATGCCTCTAACTTTGACGCTTTGTAGTATCGTTGGATGACGTTTCTTGACATGAACTCCTATTCAAAATATTCTTTACTCACTCCCCTCTACAAGTCCTTGAAGTTTGTAATGGAAATTGCCGAACACCCTATATAATAAGTAATTTTAAATAACAGGTAATAGGTGGTATTAAATAAAAAATATGTATTGTTTCTGTCATAATATTCCCATAATCTGTAATGCGTATATAGTAACCCTCAATGGTTTTCTTCTCACTTTGATAACGTTATTTACTGATTTTATGTCATTGTTTATTTGTCAATTTGCTTGGGTTGCAATGCACTACCAATTTTGTATGGACTCAGTGGCGATGACTGCAGCTCTCCTGCTCTCAGTGGACTTAAACTGAACAAATGCTACTTAGGTTACGAGCTTAGTGAGTGTGTGTACGAGGGACAATAGACGAGATTTTGAATCATACTCGACCTGAATGAGATTTCATTCCTCATCCTCTGTGCCACCTCTTCTCGTTCTACATGAGAAAGCCTTTTATCTATTTCCCTATCTTTAGTTGCCTGTGTCAATTGAACGACATGCTGGATACTACCATGATGTAAGCAAACGAAGGAACCTACTTCTTACCCGTGATCCGGAGGAGAATGTGATGAGAGTGAAGTTGTCGCTTGGACTCAGCTCATCAAGGATGGAGACCATGGCCTGCCTCAGCTGCTCTATCTTGTGACCGCTCATGGAGCCACTCACGTCCAGCACGAACACGATGTACTTTTCCAGCGGTGGCAGGTCTGGTGGTGAGTAGAAGTGCACGAAGTATCCGTCATCAGTCACCTGCACACAAGAAATGTTTCAAAACCGTTAGTGAAGGCATTATGGAAACTGAAGCTAATTAACATGGCATCATTCAACGATGTTACAACGATAGACAAAAAAAGAGGTGTTCCATGTGAAGATGGAATCTTCAGCTGGGAAGACACAAAAAATCACTACAATTTGTGTTGAAGCACGTCCCCGTCGTGCACTCCGATCTGTTTCATAATTTCATTTGCTGCGTTCAAGTGCACACTGTGTGAGTCACTTGATGGCCGAGCATCGCATGCCTCGTGAGTCGGTAGGCCAGCGGCAACAAATTTCTGCTCCGAATCGCGCGTCATATCTAGTTCAGCTTGGAAATTTCGGCCAGGGCGAGCCAAAATTTAATTGAGCTGACATGCTCTGGACAGAGGAAGCTACACACTGCTTTTGTGTCCTGTTTCTGCGTCGTTTACAAGTTCTGTAGGAAGATGGTGGTATTTTGGTGTTTCAATATGTCGTTTGGTACAATGAGGTAAGACTGCTGCATGTTGCAAACTCTAGCCATGCAGTTCATTCATGATCTGTTCACAGTTCTCTTGTTTCAAATGTATTTTCAAATAATGTCCATTAAAGTAACTTAGCAATTTCCTAGGGGACTTCGCTGTTCCTTTATGTACTATTAGAATCCACGTTCATCTATGGCTGACGATATCCATTTATAACGTTTCCGTCTGTGACAACAAAGGGCTTACGATATCTTCACCTCTCACATAAAAGGCATACGAAACATTTTGTACTTTTTATTGTGGATATCACGTAGTGATTACGTGATTTGTGAACTTGTGCATGAGTTGTACTGATGATCTATACTGTCCTACTTTTTTTTCCAAACATTACAATATTCAGTTTCTCAGATTTTTCGTACACATCCTTATTGTAGTAGACAAGTTTCCTTTGTCGACCAACATACCAACGTTGCTTTGTTCAATCATGTCGATACGAGATGTCTTCGTGGGACCTAACCCATTTTCCTTTGTGTTTATTTTCAAAGTAAAGTGCCTGGTGATTTTGCAGTGCACATGTCTGCAATCTTTCGTAAGTTTTTTCAGCAATCAGGGAAGGACGATACGATGCTGTTCCTAATATGCAGATTGCGGTAGTTGTTTGATAATTTGCAGTAATCATTGTATCGTATTACTGCTTGGAGATGAAGCGAAAGAAACATGTGATGAGGAAGCGTGAGACCGAATAATCACAGGTCCGTCATGAACACGCAAGAAATGGCATTGTAATGGACAACCTAAGGGCGAAGTGAAGATATGCATATTTTGGCCCTGAGTGCTGCAGCGTTGTTGGCCTTCACTTTCGTGTTGAGACAATGGTTAGACACAGCACTAGGTTGTTCTCATCATCATCAGAATTTCATGGTGTTCCGAAATCCAATGCAGTTTCAGAAGTACACTCCAGAGCACATGCTGTATCATCAGTCCCGAGTTTCCAATCACTGACAAGGTATGCTGCAAAGACTGTGTGAGTACTTTCATTGGTGTAAAGACCAGCATTAGTTAGGTCGATGGACAAGCTTCACTTGTTTCGGATATCACTGATAATTTCGCCTACAGCAGGTGAGCTCATCAACAATGTCAGCATATTGGAAATTATAAAATACAATACCACGTTCTTTGTTCAGCACTTACACTTCAACACAACTGCGCTCGTTAACATTTTGATCTTAGCTACACGTAGTACGTATAATTTCCTCCTTTCCTTACCTGTAGGACTAATATGTGCTACTTGTCCACTCTGTGGAGGGATTACTGTATTTCAATTCGGGAGGGCCTACTAAAAATCTACTTTTGTAACAGTAATGTTGTTGCATTTGTATCAAACCATAATCGAGAATTTGTATCGATATATGTAATTTGTAGCACAAATTGGCGCCTATTGTGACGAATCTTTCTTAATGCTGGATTTTTCTTTCCAGCAGCATACACATAATTTGTGAAAAATCTGAAGCTGAGTCTTCTCCCAGAATTTGATCTTTTGGAATGTGATAATAGCAGGAATTCATAGCATTCACGAATTATTTAGGATAGCGTCTGATATCTATGAGACTGAAGATTTACATTTATATTTCTAGAAAAAGTTTATGTCTATTGTTCGTGTCCAGCAGTAGCAAACAACCATGGAAACTCTAAAAATAAAAGAAAATAAATAATAGAAAATAGAGAAAATTTGAAAAAGCTGCCATAGAAACATTGGAAGAGCTTTAGAAAAATGAGTACTACGAAAGGGATAATTAGTAACAAGCATTTTGTAAAAACGTTATTATGTGAATGGCATTAACAGAAGCTGTGAAAGAGTTCACAGTCTGACATGGGTTAATAAAACTGAAACCCTGACGAAATCAGGAGTGAACTAAGAGTACAGATAAATAAATTCTGATACCTGAAGAAAGCAAAGTGGTAACAATAAAAATGTAGCTGATGCAACAATAATGGTCCCGTCTTTTAGGGGAGAATAACATGGTTCCTATTTTTTGCTCTTCTTCTATCATTATTCTGCAGAAACCATGAGGGAACGGAAAAGAAGTAGAATCAGCATATCAGTACAAGCATTTCACTACTACGATTTGCGGACGCAGTTGCCATTTTCTAATGAAGAAATACGCGGAAGAAAGGGAAAAAGCAAAGACACGAACCAGCAGTCAACACAGAATAATTATCTGTTGGAGGAGAGAATTGAAATAAAAAGAAGTTGCAAATACAACATGAAATAACAAAAAATTGTAGATATTAAGAGACACAAAAGACGATTAAAAGCAAAAAACTTTGTTCAACGGAAGATACCAGCTGATACTAACATTCAACTGGGATTAAACAGTTTTTAGATGTGAAACTGCCTGGCAGATTAAAACTGTTTACCGGATCGAGACTCGAACTCGGGACCTTTGCCTTTCGCGGGCAAATGCTCTACCAACTTTTTTTTTTTTTCGTTATTGATCGTTGTGTTTGGTCGTTGCGGACGTCGCAAGACATCCTGTTCAAGTTCGGTAGTTGATCCTTCCACTCAGTTTTTTATTACAGAGGCCAACCGGCTCTCTGACCGAACACGCTGAGCTACCGTGCCGGCTTTTTATTGAGTGTTGTGTTTGGTCCTTGCGGACGTCACATGACATCCGTTGAAGTTCGTTTTGGTGATCCTTCCACTCAGTTTTTTATTACAGAGGCCAAATAGCTCTCTGACCGAACACGCTGAGCTACTGTACCGGCAATTTTACAGAAGCTCTGTAAAGTTTGGAAGGTAGGAGAAGAGGTACTGGCAGAAGTAAAGCTATGAGGACGGGGCGTGAGTCGTGCTTGGGTAGCTCAGTTGGTAGAGCACTTGCCCGCGAAAGGCAAAAGTCCCGAGTTCGAGTCTCGGTCCGGCACACAGTTTTAATCCGCCAGGAAGTTTCATATCAGCGCACACTCCGCTCCAGAGTGAAAATCTCATTCTGGAGCTTTTAGATGAATCCGTAAAACCAATTTCGTCCATACGAATGAAATATGAACAAGACAGTTTATTTACATGGGGATTACGAAGAATATGAAGAGTGATGTGTTCAGGAGAATATTGTATATCAACTACGTAGGTAACATATAAAAAGAAAAGAAATGTTCAACATAGTACATAGGAGGAAAAGAAGTCTGCACAAAGCTTTTACAGGAAGGAATGACTAACAACCACTGTTAACTCCTAAAGCATTAGGGATTATTTCATTTAATGATGGAGATATCACGGGTTTTGGTTATTATGTGGAATGCAATCGTTATTAAAAGACTGACGAAGCCTCAGTCTGTCAAAATGTGAATGTCAGGTTACCACCCCACTTAGAGTTCATTTGTAGGTTAGTCCGTATAGAAGTACTTGATACCCAACTGGATCACTTAGAGCTAGTTGGGCCACTACATGTGATATACGGAAGAAGTAAGCAGAGGGGTGACTCACGAGTATCTGGTTGGGGCTGGCGGCGTGGTCGACGTCGTAGCGCACCAGCAGCTGTCCCTGCACGCCCTCCGCCCTCAGCGCCGCCTGCTCCTCCCTGCTGGGAGACCACCGCACCTCGGCTGTCGTGGGCGAAGGCCTCTCCGTGTGCGCCAGAGGGTTAGCTGCGTGTAGGCATTACTATTTTTAGTGATTCACACGTGTGCCGGTATCTCAGTAGGCTTAAGAACTTAGTTTTTTCCAGTACAAAAATTTAATATTCCTGAATTCTTCAAGAGATTTCGGAATTTCAGCCAGAAGTCGTCAACATCTGACCACAATGTTTCGGCTGCCAAACATGCAGCCTTCTTCAGATGAGTTCACCACTGTAAATCTCACCTGAACATGGATGGCTGCCTCGTTGTCAGCCGAAATTTCGTGGCGAGATGTCGACTCATCCAGCTGTAATTCCAAAACCTCACGAAATACTCATTACGTTGGCAAAATTTCAAGAGTCACTATTCATAACTCTGTTCAGTATCTATCGAAGAAACTGATCAGTCTTTGTTTTGTAAATGATGATACTTCTGAAGTACTACGTCATACAGTAAGATGATGGAATTCTCTACAACGTGAGATAAAGAATGAGCAGGTCCTGTATTTATGGATAAAACATCCATAATTGTGGTAAGTACGTCAATGGTGTGTTGAATCTGAGAACGGCGGTGTACTCACTAGAGTTCTCTTCGTCTGAGACGTCGTTGCTTTGCTGCAGACTGGGGACTTCAAGAAGGATGATGTCGCTCGTCTCGTTGATGTGCACCTCCACCGATAAATCGTTCACGATCTGTGGTGCAGAAAGAAAATTATGAGAGAAACTGAATAAAGGCAAACTTACGTTTACAGCATTTGTATGTTTACAGGTAACTTTTCACAGCCTTATCTGGAAAAGCACTCTAGGAAAGTCTATATGTAGTGGGAATAAAATTCAAGGGAGGAAAGCTAGTCAACAACTTGTACAAATACCAGAGTTGAAGGGCGTAAAAGGGTGGCAGAAGCTGATATGGGAGGTGGCAGTGTTGTTACCTGTCCTTGATGTTCATCAGTCAGCACAACGAGAAATGAGTGAAGGAGAAGGCTTTAAAAATTAAGGAGAAGAACCAATAACTTTCAGGTTTGCCGACAGCTTTATAATTTTCTCAGAAAGACACAAGAGTTAAAGCCCATTAGAGCGATATGGATAGGTCCTTAAAGGATAGGAATACTTTCTCCACGAATTTCATTGATGAAAGAATCTTGGTGTGTCATATGAGTCGTGTAGTGCTATGGCAACATTTCGACAGTTTACCAGTCGTTATTTTCAGGTGAAGAGAAGAAGATGATTAGTAAGAAAGACGTCGAAACGTTGTAAGATGATAGTAAATAGAAACGAAACAAGGGTAATGGAATGTTGAGTGAATTACATGAGGAAATCAGACGTTATAAGCAGCAGATGAGATTTGTTATTGGACAGCATACTCAGTGAGGTTACAAAAGTTGCTGACTCGCAATAGCAAGAAAAGACTTTCAGAAAAAGATAGATTTGTTAACATCGAATATAAATTTAAATACTACGAAGTCTTCGCTGAAAGAATTGTGAGTGTAGTCTTGCACTGAACTGAAGTGTGGACGATAAACAGTTCCGACAAGAAGAGAACAGATTTTTTCGAAATGTGGCATTAAATGAGAATACTGAAGGTTGGGTGGTTAATTTGGATAGTACTGAGGAGTTACTGATCGGATTGGGGAAATAAGGAAGTTATGACACTATCTCATTAACAAGGCATTTGGTGATAAGACAGATCCTGAGACTCCAAGGAACATTCAGTTTGGTAACTGAAGGCAGTGTGGAGCGACCACACTGGCTAGGCAACAATAAGCAGGTTCACATCGAAATAGGTACAATAGTTGTGCAGAGACGACGATACTTGCACAGGACAGATTAGCTGGAGAGCTGCATCAAACCAGTCTTAGGACCGAAGACTATAACAACAGTGCTGTAAGATATAATCTCCTAGCAACTTTGATATGTTGGTGTTGAATACGTTTTTATATTCTTCAGTCTACACTCCTGAAAATGGAAAAAAGAACACATTGACACCGGTGTGTCAGACCCACCATACTTGCTCCGGACACTGCGAGAGGGCTGTACAAGCAATGATCACACGCACGGCACAGCGGACACACCAGGAACCGCGGTGTTGGCCGTCGAATGGCGCTAGCTGGGCAGCATTTGTGCACCGCCACCGTCAGTGTCAGCCAGTTTGCCGTGGCATACGGAGCTCCATCGCATTCTTTAACACTGGTAGCATGCCGCGACAGCGTGGACGTGAACCGTATGTGCAGTTGACGGACTTTGAGCGAGGGCGTATAGTGGGCATGCGGGAGGCCGGGTGGACGTACCGCCGAATTGCTCAACACGTGGGGCGTGAGGTCTCCACAGTACATCGATGTTGTCGCCAGTGGTCGGCGGAAGGTGCACGTGCCCGTCGACCTGGGACCGGACCGCAGCGACGCACGGATGCACGCCAAGACCGTAGGATCCTACGCAGTGCCGTAGGGGACCGCACCGCCACTTCCCAGCAAATTAGGGACACTGTTGCTCCTGGGGTATCGGCGAGGACCATTCGCAACCGTCTCCATGAAGCTGGGCTAGGTCCCGCACACCGTTAGGCCGTCTTCCGCTCACGCCCCAACAACGTGCAGCCCGCCTCCAGTGGTGTCGTGACAGGCGTGAATGGAGGGACGAATGGAGACGTGTCGTCTTCAGCGATGAGAGTCGCTTCTGCCTTGGTGCCAATGATGGTCGTATGCGTGTTTGGCGCCGTGCAGGTGAGCGCCACAATCAGGACTGCATAAGACCGAGGCACACAGGGCCAACACCCGGCATCATGGTGTGGGGAGCGATCTCCTACACTGGCCGTACACCACTGGTGATCGTCGAGGGGACACTGAATAGTGCACGGTACATCCAAACCGTCATCGAACCCATCGTTCTACCATTCCTAGACCGGCAAGGGAACTTGCTGTTCCAACAGGACAATGCACGTCCGCATGTATCCCGTGCCACCCAACGTGCTCTAGAAGGTGTAAGTCAACTACCCTGGCCAGCAAGATCTCCGGATCTGTCCCCCATTGAGCATGTTTGGGACTGGATGAAGCGTCGTCTCACGCGATCTGCACGTCCAGCACGAACGCTGGTCCAACTGAGGCACCAGGTGGAAATGGCATGGCAAGCCGTTCCACAGGACTACATCCAGCATCTCTACGATCGTCTCCATGGGAGAATAGCAGCCTGCATTGCTGCGAAAGGTGGATATACATTGTACTAGTGCCGACATTGTGCATGCTCTGTTGCCTGTGTCTATGTGCCTGTGGTTCTGTCAGTGTGATCATGTGATGTATCTGACCCCAGGAATGTGTCAATAAAGTTTCCCCTTCCTGGGACAATGAATTCACGGTGTTCTTATTTCAATTTCCAGGAGTGTATCTACCAGCTTGACACGGCCTTCATTTTATTTTATCTGTCATTTTTTATCTCTTCATAACTATTATAACCAATGGTCTCATTATTCTGTATCTCTCCTGTAAATATCGCAGATCCTGTCTCGGTTGCCAAACTGATAGCCCCCATACAAGTTTAGTGACGTAATACTAATCTAACAGGCTTTCTAGTCAAATTATTCTACAAAAAACCTTACTCTCCTTTCTGTAGTCTATCTGTTCACTATTTTCCTGAGTCGTCTTTAGTTTCATTCAGAAAGGTAAGTTCTTCAGGGAAAATATTCGTTAGCGAATATCCTAATGACGTTTGCTCTTGTTGCATCTTCAGACTGTATAAGTTAAGCAGCAGTTGTAATGAACTGAACCTCTGTGTTACACCACTTTGTGATGGAGGTATCTACCTCCTCCCTTTATATCATATAATTTATTTTCTTTTAGGTCTCCTTGTAGATTTCTTTCTCTTCACAGAACTACAATAGTTTTATTGACTTTAAGTATCTTTAAGGTACCACAATAAAGGAAAGCGTCCTCAGACACTAGACTGAACTAATGACAGGAAGAGAAGATCTAGTACAATATCAGAACTACAACTAGGAATGGAGAAGAGCAAAAATCATTGCTCAGCACCCAAGTTTCTGTTTTGCAGTCACGGCTAAATAGGAACGTTGAAGATTCGCGGTTTTTAGTTCGTGTTTACCTACTCAGAGCAGAATTACCTGTCCGGGATTGAGGTTGATGCGCAAGTGGTAGGCACCCAGCTCCCTCTGCAGCAGCTCCTCGTACGTCAGGTTGAAGGTTACCTTCTTCTGCGCCTCCACGTTCACCGACACAGACACCACGTTTGAATCTCTTGCACTAAAATGAAAATAAGTCAAATTTTTATATGTTCTCGGTTAAGAAAATAATCTTGAAGCAAACTATTTGAAACCAAGTTTCATATACTTTGGGTAAATCTATCAAAGAAATGAAATTGTCTATTTGCTCCTGCTGGAGACCAAACAGCATAGGACAAAAGAAAATTTTCGACAAAGTACAGTAGCAACCAAAACTACAAAAAATATGAGTAACTGAGTAAAGGCAGATGGAAAGGACAAGTCGAGGAGTCAGTGCAAATAACCGCAAGATATTGCCACATACTGAAAATCATCTTACTCAGAACAGGCCCGAGATTCGGAGATAACGAAGCACTGCATATCCCATATAATGTCTCAGATGGTGTGAGCTGAGTGTCCATGTCACGTCTGTAACCTTGTATCTGGTTATGGACAATTTTAGTCTAGATATAAATAAACAGTCAATCTTGATAGCAACTAATATTTATTTATTCTGGTAATTGGTTTTCATCAAACATAACCATCTTCTGTATCTACATAGATGCTCCGAAAGCCACCGTTCGGTGCGTGGCGGAGGGCATCCCGTACGATTATTAGTCATTTCTTTCCTGTTTCAAACTCAAATAGAGGGAGGGAAAAACGACTGCCTATATGCCTCCGTATGAGCCCTAATTCCTCGAATCTTCGTAGTCCTTACGTACAATGTATGTTAGCGGCTGTAGAATCGTCCGACAGTAAGCTTCAAATGCCAGTACTCTAAATTTTCTTAATAGTGTTTCTCGAAAAGAACGTCGCCTTCCCTCCAGGCATTCCCATTTAAGTTCCCAAAGCATCCCCATAACACTTGCATGTTGTTCGATCCCCTCATTAACAAATCTAGCAGTCCGACTCAGAAGTGCTTCGATGTCTTCCTTCAATCCGACCTGGTACGGATCCCAGCAATAGGCCGCACTAGCGACCTATATACGGTCTCCTTTACAGGTGAACCACTCTTTCCTAAAATTCTTCCCTAAACAGAGGTCGACTATTCGCCTTTCCGTAACACAGTTCTCACATGATCGTTCCACGTCATATCGCTTTGCAACGCTACGCCCAGTTATTTAAACGACTTGACTGTGTCAAGCAGGACACTAGTGATACTGTAACCCAAGATTACAGATTTTTTCTTCCTATTCTTTCGTATTAACTTTCATGTTTCCACATTTAAAGGTAGCTGCCATTCGTGACACCAACAAGAAATTTTGTCTAGGTCATCTTGTATCTCGCTACAGACACTCAACTTCGACACCTAACTGTACAGCACAGCACCGTCAGAAAACAACCTCAGATTGCTACCCATCCTGTCTGCCAAATCATTTGCGAGTATAGGGAACAACAGCGGCCTTATGCACTTCCCTGGGGCACTCCTGACGATACCCTTGTGTCTGATGAATATTCGCCGTCTGGAAGAACGTACTAGGTTCTATTACTTAAGAAGTATTCGACCCATTCACATACTATGAACTTATTCCATATGCTAGCACCTTCGTTAACAACCTGCAATGGGCCACCGTGTCAAATGTTTTCTGGAAATCTATAAATATGGACTCTGCCTATTGGTCTTCATCCATTTCGGAGTATATCATGTGGGAAATGGGCAAGGTGAGTTTCGCACGACCACTAACTCCATGGTGACGTGTGCAACTAGTATCCAGAGCTGTTGTACATACCAAAGCGCACCTGTTAACAATTGCCGAAGAATAAGTAAAAATTAGTTGCGATCCACCCCACCTGGCTTCATTCTACTGCTTAAGCTCGCTGTCGTTCCAAAGCAGCCCCATAAATTAACGTCAAGTGGTGTTTGATGAAACAAAGGTGTTATCTGATCAACCTGTTGGGTCTGCCACGAAAGAGGATATAGAAATCAGAATACGCAAGAATAACTGTAATTGGAACAAACCGTATAATTTTAGTGGTGCACTGAATCAAGCCCGCGAAGTTATGTAATTACATAGAGAAGCCCACCTCAGAAGCAGTTACGATAATCCGCTGCTACCGATGAAGATGATGAAAATTATCGTTGAAGGCTCATGTTTTTACTCTAATCTGCTGCGGCGATGATCCAAGAAATTTTCCCTTGCAACAATTTGTCTGTCGGTTGTCTGGTCGCTTCCATGGATACGTATATACACTCCTGAAAATGGAAAAAAGAACACATTGACACCGGTGTGTCGGACCCACCATACTTGCTCCGGACACTGCGAGAGGGCTGTACAAGCAATGATCACACGCACAGCACAGCGGACACACCAGGAACCGCGATGTTGGCCGTCGAATGGCGCTAGCTGCGCAGCATTTGTGCACCGCCACCGTCAGTGTCAGCCAGTTTGCCGTGGCATACGGAGCTCCATCGCAGTCTTTAACACTGGTAGCATGCCGCGACAGCGTGGACGTGAACCGTATGTGCAGTTGACGGACTTTGAGCGAGGGCGTATAGTGGGCATGCGGGAGGCCGGGTGGACGTACCGCCGAATTGCTCAACACGTGGGGCGTGAGGTCTCCACAGTACATCGATGTTTTCGCCAGTGGTCGGCGGAAGGTGCACGTGCCCGTCGACCTGGGACCGGACCGCAGCGACGCACGGATGCACGCCATGACCGTAGGATCCTACGCAGTGCCGTAGGGGACCGCACCGCCACTTCCCAGCAAATTAGGGACACTGTTGCTCCTGGGGTATCGGCGAGGACCATTCGCAACCGTCTCCATGAAGCTGGGCTAGGTCCCGCACACCGTTAGGCCGTCTTCCGCTCACGCCCCAACAACGTGCAGCCCGCCTCCAGTGGTGTCGCGACAGGCGTGAATGGAGGGACGAATGGAGACGTGTCGTCTTCAGCGATGAGAGTCGCTTCTGCCTTGGTGCCAATGATGGTCGTATGCGTGTTTGGCGCCGTGCAGGTGAGCGCCACAATCAGGACTGCATAAGACCGAGGCACACAGGGCCAACACCCGGCATCATGGTGTGGGGAGCGATCTCCTACACTGGCCGTACACCACTGGTGATCGTCGAGGGGACACTGAATAGTGCACGGTACATCCAAACCGTCATCGAACCCATCGTTCTACCATTCCTAGACCGGCAAGGGAACTTGCTGTTCCAACAGGACAATGCACGTCCGCATGTATCCCGTGCCACCCAACGTGCTCTAGAAGGTGTAAGTCAACTACCCTGGCCAGCAAGATCTCCGGATCTGTCCCCCATTGAGCATGTTTGGGACTGGATGAAGCGTCGTCTCACGCGGTCTGCACGTCCAGCACGAACGCTGGTCCAACTGAGGCGCCAGGTGGAAATGGCATGGCAAGCCGTTCCACAGGACTACATCCAGCATCTCTACGATCGTCTCCATGGGGGAATAGCAGCCTGCATTGCTGCGAAAGGTGGATATACACTGTACTAGTGCCGACATTGTGCATGCTCTGTTGCCTGTATCTATGTGCCTGTGGTTCTGTCAGTGTGATCATGTGATGTATCTGACCCCAGGAATGTGTCAATAAAGTTTCCCCTTCCTGGGACAATGAATTCACGGTGTTCTTATTTCAATTTCCAGGAGTGTATAAAATGACTTGATATTTAAACTTAATTTACATCCAGATGGTACATTTCAGAAGATGGGTTCATTATTAAGTCTTTATCTACCAAGTACCCTCTACAGCCCACATATATAAAATGGTTTGATGTTTAAACTTATTTTAAATCCAGATGGTACATTTCAGGAGATGTGTTGCTTATTAATTTATCTACCAGTTCCCTCTACAGCCACTAGAACCCTATAATAAGAATAGTGAAGCATCCTGTCTGTATACTTTGCATAGTCATGTACAGTCATTGAACTAAATGAAAAACAAGAAATTAGTTACTAACTTCGGCCTGCACACACTTATTCAACATGTAAACGTCACTATAGATATTCATATTTAGGTTATGACATGTTCGATATGCCTGCCACCATTGACGACGATGTGACGCAGACGAATAGCAAAATTCTGCATGACCGTTGAGGTGTCGGAGCATCGATGATGTCGATGGACTCCTGAATGGTTGTTTGTAGCTCAGCAACGGATTGGGGTGATTGCTGTACACATTGTCTTTAATGTAGACTCAGAGAAAGGAGTCGCATGTGTTCAGATCCGGAGAATATGGCGACCAATCGAGGAGCATGCCAGTGATTTCTGAGTACCCCAGAGCCAGAATGCGGTCCCCAAAGTGCTCCTCCAGGACATCAAACTGTCTCCTGCTTCATTGGGGTCGAGCTCCGTCTTGTGAACCACATCTGTCGAAATCGGGGTTACCTTGGATAACGGGGATGAAGTCATCTTCCTAAACCTTCACGTGCCGTTTGGTAGTCACCGTACCATGAAGGAATATCGCACCGGTTACACCGTAATTGGACACTGCACAAACACAGACACTCGTTGAGGGCGAAGAGACATCTCGATCGACAAATGCGGATTCTCAGTCCCCAAAACTCCCCTACTTTGCTTATTGACGAACCCATTCAAATTAAAGTGGGCTTCGTAGCTAAACCAAACAATAATAATTCCCGTCATAGTTCAAATGGCTCTGAGCACTATGGGACTTACCATCTGAGGTCATCAGTCCCCTAGAACTTAGAACTACTTAAACTTAACCAACCTAAGGACATCACACACATCCATGCCCGAGACAGGATTCGAACCTGCGACCGTTGCGGTCGCGCGGTTCCATACTGAAGTGCCTAGAACCACTCGGCCACACCGGCCGGCTCCCTTCATGCCCCGCAGCCAAATGTGCAGTTTGTACCTCTTAACGCAAACCATTCACAAGTTATGACGATTTTATTTGATATAATGGTCGCCCTACGTATGTTATCATCTTCGTAATGTATTACGCTAAGCTAACATCAATTATGTCTTGACATTAAGTGATATGCGTAATTTTGAGTATCCGATTTTATATCTCCAAATTGGTGATATCTCAACAATTGGTATTCATGGTGTGTTTTGGGAAAATGACCACAGACGTTTTGCTAAACAAATCAACTCTTAAATGTTCCATGTAGATCATCATCGTCGCTAACATCCCGTTTACTGTTCATTTTACAGTTTCCGGCATGAGATTTTACTTTTGTACTGACGACTTCCCGGAGGCCTCAAGGCATGAGCTAAGGTTGACGCAGGAGAAACACAGCTACCTGTGGGCAAGATTTCAGCTGTGCACACACGCGAGCCCTCGCATTACGACTGAGCGCTGTGAGAGAAGCCGCCGCTACCTGAGCTGCACGTGCGCGGCGCCCTGCCCGGCCTGGACGGCCTGCTGGTACTCGTCTCGCGCCTCCTCCTTCCCCTTCACGTACGCCTCGTACGCCTTGCCGTCCATCTCTCTGCAACAACACAACAGCCACCTTACAGTGCACACCCTGCCACTGGCGTTATTCGTGATACCACACATAAGAGAAGTTTCGCTGGTAGCAGGCTGCTAGCGGGTCTGCAACTCACATGACGAATCCCGATATGAAGGCAGTCTCCGGCAGGACGGCGTCGAAGCTGATTTCTCTGGACACGTTGGCGGTGTTGGCCACCCTGCTGGTCACCACAGTCTTGGCGTACCGGTTCCGCACGTGGCTCACCACGTGGAGGCTGTACACGTCCGGAGGTGGATACTCCTGAAACAAGGCTCAATTTCAGTACTGTAGCAAACTTTCTCATTGCTTCTCCGTTTCCACTTGCTTCCTTCGTTTTGTTTGTCCAACTTTTCTCCTTCATTTCTACCACTTTCACCCTAAATTAAACCACATTCACTCAGTTTTATAGAAAGGAAAAATATTTTGCGTGAAACACAACTCTAGTGGACCTGTAATCTTATTGGCTGCGTCACTTGATTGATTAATGGACTAATTGATTCTTTGTTGGCAGTTGGCCACTTGACCATATTGCCATCTCAGATGTCAACAGGAGACTTTTCTAGCATTTAGAACTTCCACTAAAGAACCAAGAAACGTTCAATTGATGTTAATTACAGGAAGACGTTCGAGCTATAGATGAGGTCACGGATCAAACAGTCGCCATCAAGGGGTTCACAGCGTACATAATTAATGCGTTGGTAAATTTGATAATACGATTTCTCCCACAAAAGTATTTTTCCTGCTATTCCAAACCAATCGATGTGTTGCCAGGTATTAGGACTTTTTATTGGTGGGGGTCAGCAAGTATGATACGCTCCCAATCCCACTGGGAGCAAGTATTTACCAGCAATTGGTTGATTTCGGTACATGGTGAAGATTGGTACGTGGATCTGCTGCCATGTTAGTTGTTCCATATGAACTTCATTACCTTAAGGTTATGTGCATTGGAAACTCATGACATGAATTCACTTGCATCCCAGAAGACGTGTGCAATTTTGGCAGTTTCTGTAACAACACGTGCTCGCGTCGAGTTCTGCAACAGGCCGACCGCCAGCTCAGAGATGCTTCTGTAGCTGGCAAAGCGCTCAAGCGTCCGAGCCCTCTTCGTCATCGCTTCCAGCCACATAGCTCATTAACTGCTTATTTATTACCTTCCAATCAATTCACTTTCTTGATACATCTAGTAATATTCCCTAAGGACTGAAACGAGCTGTTATTACTTTCTTGTGTGTTTTGTGTGTTCTTTCCCAGTGGCTAGTTTCTTTGTGTCAACAGTACTCCCTAATAGAGGATTCACAAACGTTTCCATATTGTGAAGGCTACCTCACCATTCACATTGTGATTGAAGTGAAAATAAGGATTCTGAATTCTATTGCAGCACCTCTGTTATTCCTCTGTAACGCTTCCAAATGTCCCTAATAAGCTCAGACAGTCACTACTGAAGTGTTTACTGTCGGCTGCGAACTCTGATTCCGAAAGATCGAGGTGACACGTAGTGTTTGCAGGTCAACTATTATTTGTCTGTAAACTGCAGGAAGGAGCGACAGAGCTGCAGGAACGGTTGTGATCCTCGATTGGATTTAACTATCCATTTTAATTAAAGTTGTCCTGTGTAATAACCGAACCCATCTTTTAGTTCATTAACCTCCTCACCAACGGTGAGGAATCAAAGCAATAAATTTCTCCAAGGCGTCACAGGCCTGGAACATATACCAACTGAGTCTGTTTCTCACTCCATTCACAGTCTTGCGCCTCCTTATGTTTACATACGTCGCTGCTTGTTGGGTTTCCTCCTCGCTTGCCCGCATCTCGTGGTCGTGCGGTAGCGTTCTCGCTTCCCACGCCCGGGTTCCCGGGTTCGATTCCCGGCGGGGTCAGGGATTTTCTCTGCCTCGTGATGGCTGGGTGTTGTGTGCTGTCCTTAGGTTAGTTAGGTTTAAGTAGTTCTAAGTTCTAGGGGACTGATGACCATAGCTGTTAAGTCCCATAGTTCTCAGAGCCATTTTTTTGAACCTCCTCGCTTAAGCAATGTGGCAAATACGTCGTTAGTCGCTCTAGTATAATTCTTTGAAGTGAGAGTGTCGCTGTGTATCGTTTAAATTTTGGTTTTTATTGGAGCTGTTAACGGATCTATTGAATTCTGCTTTACATGGAAAAAGAGATTTCGTGTGTTTCGTGAAATCAATTGTTCAGCTTCGTACTTATTTTGTGCACGTTGCCTGACCGTCAGACCATAGCGAAATGTTCACTAAGTATTGATGGTGTTAGGACAGCAACCAGCCACAAATTTACTTTCAGTTCCTTTATTCAAAGGGTACCGTTACCGGTTTCGGATCATTGTGATTCATCCTCAGACGGTTTACATGCTTTAGTTATGACATGTGGTGTGTTTTTTACAGATTAATTTTCCTAAAATATAAATAATACATAATTATAAACACGCCACACACAGATGGCTGCGTTACAGATTTTCGTTGCTTGTGACTTACGTGAAACGTCGGTTTCGAGTGTTTGTTTTCATAAAATTCGTCCAGCGTATGTAAATGTATTCCCACTGCATTCTTATTGTTGCACACGTAAATTGTTCTCACTGAACACTTAAGAGTTGTCACTGAGCCGACTCCTACCACGCACCACGTGTCTTGATACATACAAAGAGCTTACAAACATACGTGTATCACAGATGCTATGATATATCGTAACATTTGACGATGATGTCCTATGTTTGGAAAGGATCATATATTCGTTTACACAAATGTAATGCCTTTTACACTGGTACAGAGACATTGAATTTTTGAGTTGAGATTGCTAAATTAATTCACCTTGTGTGAATGCTCTGAAAAGCTAATGATTTGCATATCACAGCACCCTCTTCCTGTCGGTTAAATTTCGCGTCTGTAGCACGTCATGTTCGTGGTGTAACAATTTTAATGGCCAGTAGTGTATATTATTGATCAGGAAAAAAATCGTACCGCCACAGCTGATACCTGCAGTAGTAAGGTCTTTTCGCTATCCTAAAAACTTACTACGCATATATTTTCAAATAAATTGCATGTGCAAACCATCAGTCTGCGAAATGCAATTCTGTGTAACTGGTACGGAAGGAAACTTTTTATCCTTGGTGTGCAAAATAAAACAAGTACCGAGAAAATAGGAATATAATTCTATGTTACGTAGACGTCTATTACATTTCATAAACGGTTCACAGTAGAGTAACTATTTTTGACAAGTGAACAGGGGTAAGAAGTTGGCATTACGTGTAATTCTCCTACTTTTTTTAACTAATAACATACTGAACTATATTTTTAATGGAATAATGTACTTCTTACTGGCATTCGAAAGCCTTTGCATAGTTTCGTGAAGTTGCATAATATCTATAATGTTAACAATGACACTTCATGCAATAACCTTCAGACGTCCTTAACATGAAGGCTGAGCACGCCAGAATTGTGCAGTCTCAAATATATGGGGACGTAAACGATGCATAGAAAACAATGGCAGCACTTTTTAGTTGTTCCCTGTTATTTTCGGGAAACATGTCGTCGTTATTATCAAAACTGCATTATATTACAGTGCTACTGTTTAGCGGAGGTCTTGAGCGAGGTGTGCATTAGTGCTCAATCTTGTCACAGTGATTTTAAAGCAAGCAACAATAGAGTAGGTCACCTGCAAATGCTATCTTGACAGTGCCATGAGACGAATTAATATGATACTCTAGAAAGCGCTCATGACTGCTGATAAGACACACATTTTGGTGGGGTCGGCCACATACTGGTGATAACGTATAGAAGGACTAGACCTTTTCTAGGATGACGTAATGTAGGAAGTATCCCTATTTGACTAAGGTTCATTGACACTGGGGATAGTTCAGTTAATGGGATGAAGATCATAAAGTGCAGTAAGTTTATTTCATTAAAATGTTGTGGAAATTAATGCCAAGAAGACAAACTGCTAGTAGATCTTGACAGTGACATTATTTGTACCTCAGCGTATCATTTACGAAGGGAGGATATACTAACATTTCCTTCAGAGGGGTACAGCTCACTGATTTCTATGCAAGGAGTTCGTTGCAGAAGGGAAGTGTGACTGAAGTCTTATTCAAGAGAGATGAGATATCAAAACATTGTAAAGACTAAATATTTGAAAGCTGTGCAGGAGAGTTTGAATTTGCACGGGAGGAAATCGTCAGCTTTGGAGATCTCCAGTTTAGACTACAGATTCAGAATTGACGCTGTTCTAGGCTCAATTCTTTAAAAAAGTTAAAAGACTGGTTTTATATGGTGATTTTAAGGTAAACTTTCAGACTGAATCCCCAGAGAAAAGAATGTCAATGGATTTACATGCATCTTACAACCTGGTACAAAGGATATAGTTTCAAGTAGAGTTCAGGGAAACATTATGGTCATAGATGATATCTTCGTTGACTGCACAGTGGAGAAGAATTAGTAACTGACTATCAGACCGCAAGGCACAGATCGTAATACTGAAAAGAATCACAGCACAGTCATATCCCAAGGCAGTAAACAAATATTTAAAGATATGACTCCATTGGCAATACAGACGTTTAAAGACGATATCGAAAGGCAAACGTGGCAACAAATCTACAATAAGACGACTTGTACGACAAATATAATTGATTTCTGCAAACCCTTCATCATAATTGCGTAGGCTTCCACGGCCAGAGTCAGTCGACATAAAATTTTTTTGTATATGGTACAGTGTCATAATGTATAGAACTACTGCTGCTGGAGAAAAAACCAACGTTTCGGCCACGATTGCAGCGGCCTTCTCCTTCGTCTACTGATGCGTTCTAGCTATGCAATGTCCCTTATATTTTGTTGCAACTGTTCACTGCGCAAGCCATCACGTCACAATTAAAAAAAAAATAGTTCGTTTTATTGGTCAGTTGGACCTTGCCGTTGGTGGGGAGGCTTGCGTGCCTCAGCGATACAGATGGCCGTACCGTAGGTGCAACCACAACGGAGGGGTATCTGTTGAGAGGCCAGACAAACATGTGGTTCCTGAAGAGGGGCAGCAGCCTTTTCAGTAGTTGCAGGGGCAACAGTCTGGATGATTGACTGATCTGGCCTTGTAACATTAACCAAAACGGCCTTGCTGTGCTGGTACTGCGAACGGCTGAAAGCAAGGGGAAACTACAGCCGTAATTTTTCCCGAGGACATGCAGCTTTACTGTATGATTAAATGATGATGGCGTCCTCTTGGTTAAAATATTCCGGAGGTAAAATAGTCCCCCATTCGGATCTCCGGGCGGGGACTACTCAAGAGGACGTCGTTATCAGGAGAAAGAAAACTGGCATTCTACGGATCGGAGCGTGGAATGTCAGATCCCTTAATCGGGCAGGTAGGTTATAAAATTTAAAAAGGAAAATGGATAGGTTAAAGTTAGATATAGTGGGAATTAGTGAAGTTCAGTGGCAGGAGGAACAAGACTTTTGGTCAGGTGATTACAGGGTTATAAATACAAAATCAAATAGGGGTAATGCAGCAGTAGGTTTAATAATGAATAAAAAAATCGGAGTGCGGGTTAGCTACTACAAACAGCATAGTGAACGCATTATTGTGGCCAAGATAGACACCAAGCCCATGCCTACTACAGTAGTACAAGTTTATATGCCAACTAGCTCTGCAGATGATGAAGAAATTGATGAAATGTATGATGAGATAAAAGAAATTATTCAGGTAGTGAAGGGAGACGAAAATTTAATAGTCATGGGTGACTGGAATTCGTCAGTAGGAAAAGGGAGAGAAGGAAACATAGTAGGTGAATATGGATTGGGGGGAAGAAACGAAAGAGGAAGCTGCCTTGTAGAATTTTGCACAGAGCATAACTTAATCATAGCTAACACTTGGTTCAAGAATCATAAAGGAAGGTTGTATACCTGGAAGAATCCTGGAGATACTAAAAGGTATCAGATAGATTATATAATGGTAAGACAGAGATTTAGGAACCAGGTTTTAAATTGTAAGACATTTCCAGGGGCAGATGTGGATTCTGACCACAATCTATTGGTTATGATCTGCAGATTGAAACTGAAGAAACTGCAAAAAGGTGGGAATTCAAGGAGATGGGACCTGGATAAACTGAAAGAACCAGAGGTTGTAGAGAGTTTCAGGGAGAGCATAAGGGAACAATTGACAGGAATGGGGGAAAGAAATACAGTAGAAGAAGAATGGGTAGCTTTGAGGGATGAAGTAGTGAAGGCAGCAGAGGATCACGTAGGTAAAAAGACGAGGTCTAGTAGAAATCCTTGGGTAACAGAAGAGATATTGAATTTAATTGATGAAAGGAGAAAATATAAAAATGCAGTAAATGAAGCAGGCAAAAAGGAATACAAACGTCTCAAAAATGAGATCGACAGGAAGTACAAAATGGCTAAGCAGGGAAGGCTAGAGGACAAATGTAAGGATGTAGAGGCTGGTCTCACTAGGGGTAAGATAGATACTGCCTACAGGAAAATTAAAGAGACCTTTGGAGATAAGAGAGCCACTTGTATGAATATCAAGAGCTCAGATGGAAACCCAGTTCTAAGCAAAGAAGGGAAGGCAGATAGGTGGAAGGAGTATATAGAGAGTTTATACAAGGGCGATGTACTTGAGGACAATATTATGGAAATGGAAGAGGATGTAGATGAAGATGAAATGGGAGATAAGATACTGCGTGAAGAGTTTGACAGAGCACTGAAAGACCTGAGTCGAAACAATGCCCCGGGAGTAGACAACTTTCCATTAGAACTACTGATGGCCTTGGGAGAGCAAGTCATGACAAAACTCTACCATCTGGTGAGCAAGATGTATGAGACAGGCGAAATACCCACAGACTTCAAGAAGAATATAATAATTCCAATCCCAAAGAAAGCAGGTGTTGACAGATGTGAAAATTACCGAACTATCAGTTTAATAAGTCACAGCTGCAAAATACTAACGCGAATTCTTTACAGACGAATGGAGAAACTGGTAGAAGCGGATCTCTGGGAAGATCAGTTTGGATTCCGTAGAAATGTTGGAACACGTGAGGCAATACTAACCTTACGACTTATCTTAGAAGAAAGATTAAGAAAAGTCAAACCTACGTTTCTAGCATTTGTAGACTTAGAGAAAGCTTTTGACAACGTTAAATGGAATACTCTCTTTCTAATTATGAAGGTGGCAGGGGTAAAATACAAGGAGCGAAAGGCTATTTACAATTTGTACAGAAACCAGATGGCAGTTATAAGAGTCGAGGGGCATGAAAGGGAAGCAGTGGTTGGGAAAGGAGTGAGACAGGGTTGTAGCCCCGATGTTATTCAATCTGTATATTGAGCAAGCAGTAAAGGAAACAAAAGAAAAATTCGGAGTAGGTATTAAAATTAATGGGGAAGAAGTAAAAACTTTGAGGTTCGCCAATGACGTAATTCTGTCAGAGACAGCAAAGGACTTGGAAGAGCAGTTGAACGGAATGGACGGTGTCTTGAAAGGAGGATATAAGATGAACATCAACAAAAGCAAAACGAGGATAATGGAATGTAGTCAAATTAAATCGGGTGATGCTGAGGGGATTAGATTAGGAAATGAGACACTTAAAGTAGTAAAGGAGTTTTGCTATTTAGGGAGTAAAATAACTGATGATGGTCGAAGTAGAGAGGATATAAAATGTAGACTGGCAATGGCAAGGAAATCGTTTCTGAAGAAGAGAAATTTGTTAACATCTAGTATAGATTTAAGTGTCAGGAAGTCGTTTCTGAAAGTATTTGTATGGAGTGTAGCCATGTATGTAAGTGAAACATGGACGATAACTAGTTTGGACAAGAAGAGAATAGAAGCTTTTGAAATGTGGTGCTACAGAAGAATGCTGAAGATAAGGTGGGTAGATCACGTAACTAATGAGGAGGTATTGAATAGGATTGGGGAGAAGAGGAGTTTGTGGCACAACTTGACTAGAAGAAGGGATCGGTTGGTAGGACATGTTTTGAGGCATCAAGGGATCACAAATTTAGCATTGGAGGGCAGCGTGGAGGGTAAAAATCGTAGATGGAGACCAAGAGATCAATACACTAAGCAGATTCAGAAGGATGTAGGTTGCAGTAGGTACTGGGAGATGAAGAAGCTTGCACAGGATAGAGTAGCATGGAGAGCTGCATCAAACCAGTCTCAGGACTGAAGACCACAACAACAACAACAACAACAACAAGGAAGAAAGAGACGGAACTTTATTTTAAAAGGTTATTGGGGTGGAGGGAGAACGTGTTATGTGCCGTGATTGGTGGTCACCGTCGAATGAGAAGTTGGCTGCTGTTTACCAAATACTGGACGTCGGCCGCGCAGCAGCAGTTACTCGCCGGTAGTGCTCGTGCCTCGTGTTGACTGTGCGGTCAGTTCGGCTCTGATTGCTGGCAGTCAAGATGGGGCAAGCCTGAGTCCATCCTCCCTGTTCATGTTGTTAGGGTGTTTAAGTATTTCGATGGCCTCTCTGATTTTGCGTTTCATCATAGCCGGCTGATTGACCAACACACAGATTCGCTGAATTTTATTTCTCTTCCGCAATCTTGCTGATGTTCTGCCACCAGATTTGTTGTGTTGACGTAGATGACTATAGCGTTCGTATTCCCGTATGCGCGTTGCTATTGGCCTGCCTGTCTCGCCGATGTATGCCTCTCCACATTCGGATTCCAACTTGTACATGCCTGCAGTGTGTAATGCGTCCCCCGTGTCCTTAGTGAAGCCCTGCGGCAACTGTAGAAGACTGGCTGCACTCCAACCCAGCGGAAGTTATTGCCTATTCGGTCAGCAACATTTTTCACATAAGGTAAGCGCACTTTTGGGTGCAGTTTGTCCATTTCTTGCTTATCTTGCTTACTTATACTCGTCGACAAGGCTCTGTGGATCGACTTATGGCTGTAGCCATTGGCTAGAAACGTTGTGCGTAGCCTTATAAGCTCAGGTATTATGTTTTGAGCATCACTTAGGCGCTGTGCATGGAGTGCCAAAGAACAGATGACCGAGTTCCTCTGCTGTGGGTGGAGGTGGATGCATTACACACTGCTGGCGTGTACAATGTGGAATGCGAATGCGGGGAGGCATACATCGGCGAAACAGGCAGGCTAATTGCAACGCGCATTCGGGAACACGAACGCTATATGCGTCTAGGGCAGCACAACAAATCTGCAGTGGCAGAACATCAGTAATATTTCGGAAAAGAAATAAAATTCAGCGAAGCCTGTGTGTAGGCCAAGCAGCCGGTTATGACGAAACGCAAAATCAGAGAGGCCATCGAAATACTTAAACACCCTAACAACATGAACAGGGAGGATGGACTCAGGCTTGCCCCATCTTGGCTGCCAGCAATCAGAGCCGAACTGACCGCACTGTCAACACGAGGCACGAGCACTACCGGCGAGTAACTTCCGCCGAGCGGCCGACGTCCAGCAGTTGGTAAACAGCAGCCAACTTTTTAAAAAATGGTTCAAATGGCTCTGAGCACTACGGTACTTAACATCTGAGGTCATCAGTCCCCTAGACTTAGAACTACTTAAACCTAACTAACCCAAAGACATCACAACATCCATGCCCGAGGCAGGATTCGAACATGCGGCTGTAGCAGCAGCGCGGTTCCGGACTGAAGCGCCTAGGACCGCTCGGCCACAGCAACCGGCGCCAACTTCTCATTCGACGGTGACCACCAATCACGGCACATAACACAAGAGCTACTAGACAACAGAGGTTACGCTCTCTCTCCACAGCAATAACCTATTAAAATAAAGTTCCCTCTCATTCTTCCTTAATTGACCAATGAAACGAACTATCTTTTTAAAATTACGACCTAATGCATGCGCAGTGAACAATAACAACAAGATATAAGTTACACTGCATACCTAGCGGGCGCCAGTACACGCAGAAGAAGGCCGCTGCAACAGTCGCCGAAACGTTGGTTTTTTCTCCAGCAGCAGTAAAGATTATTGTCACATCTCACCTCAAAATCTCAAGGAGTGTGATCGTATGAAGTTGAGTAGCACGGCCGCTTCGTCTTAGTCTAGTGGACACTGACTTGGAAGAGCCAAAGAAAGAAGAGAGGAACACGGCGTCATTTCAGATGGAGCACAAAAAATGTTCAAATGTGTGTGAAATCTTATGGGAGTTAACTGTTAAGGTCATCAGTCCCTAAGCTTACACACTACTTAATCTAAATTATCCTAAGGACAAACACACACACCCATGCCCGAGGGAAGACTCGAACCTCCGCCGGGATCAGCCGCAAAGTCCATGACTGCAGCGCCTCAGACCGCTCGGCTAATCCCGCGCAGCGATGGAGCACAAACTTATATTTTGGAATAATGGTGATGGTCGTATGGGGATATGAACAGTTGTACTCCCGGATATCGGTCCAGTGCGTTATCAGTGTACCGATAGAGGGCACTGTGTATCGGTGGCTCATAAAGTTGAGGCTGCTATTTTAAAAACCGTCTCTGATTTGTGTTGGGTTTTAAAACGCCGGTTATCATATGTATTTCCCAGAGTAACAAAAAATAGTAACAGAAATCATCATTCATGTTTACGTAACAAATTTAATACGAGAGAATTAAATGAATTTATCTGGCTGTGTTGGTTGGTAGCCAGTTACATAAAAAACAACTAGAGCGTAAAATCGTTGGGAAGTTATGATTCGGCACGTTTCCAGTCTGTCTATTTCGTTTACATAGTGAAGGTCGTTAAAGCTTGAGGGCGCGGTGGCGTCCTACACGGAGACGCAGGCATTCCGTTCTATTCTTGTTGCTAGATGAAAATTTCACCACCAGTATTTGGCCAGCAACGAGGATGGAGAGTTTGGCAAACAATTTTTATCATCACATTTTCCGATAATGTCCTGGATTTAATTCAGAACTTGTCCTTAGAGTCTCAAGGTGAGACGGCATGTGAATCTCTTGGTGGTGCTCTGGACGCCGGATTGGAACGTTAAGCTCGGTGGGCCCGTTAGTGCTATTCGAGGGGAGTAGGCTGACTGCCCGTACCGGATTTCGCCGTCTCCCGTCTGTCATCACAACACTGTGTGCGAGTAAACCTGACATCAAGCACATCATTACAGTCGCCTAAACTCAAAAGATACGTTTACGACCCGTCTCACGCAGCGCAAGTGAACAGGCTAATGTGCGCGGAGGAAGGGAATCCTTTCCGATTGGTCGAACGAACCTAGTTAACTCTCGGGGTCACCCAACCAGCAACGCCAGACGACTGTTTCTTTTGCTTCGGAATTTTACATTCCACGATCGCAGCACATCCACGTGACTCACATACTTCGCTCACTGCAAAGGACAAACAAAAGCTCTTTTATACAGAGATTCTGAATTTTATGTCGTTTACGTCTCGCAACTCCCTACTAGTACTGCAAACTCCTTGTGGAAGAGCACGCTGAGAAGACCCTTGAGAACACCTCCCACACGTTAATAAGGAATGACTGGTCGCTTACCGGCGCGTCTTCAGCGGCGGCCAAGGCCAGCGCGAACACCGCCACGAGCGCCGCGGTAACAACTGCCTCACAGGTGCGCATGCTGTCTGCGACTGGCCGGGAACGCTCCGTCGCCTCCATATAAACCGGCAGCAGCAGCTGGCCCTACACCGGCTTTCGCAGAACGTGACGTCTCCAGACGCCGATTCCCGGAAGCACCTGACCGCTGCTGCAGCTTCTGCCGTCTTCAATGAGCGCACATCGTACACACCTCGTTCGATCACCTCGCGAAATGTCAGCTCACAGCTACTTGTTTTCCTGTGCTGGAAGATACATCGAGGACTACAGTTCTCGGAGAAGACGAAAAGTCAATGTGGCAACTGCTAGAAAAACTATTTTCAAAAGAACTCCACACTGATCTAAAAAGAAGATTAAAACATACGCTCCTTTTGCGGTACTGGGTCTGCTTTATGTCCCGTTCACATTTCATCAACAAGTCTGATCCTTAAGAAGAAACGAAACTTAAGTTCAAATTGACACGCTCGATAAGAAATGAGACGATATATGCATCGAAAATGATCATCGTTTGGACGAAGTAGATAATATTAATATATTAGTACATACTGAAGGAAATCTTTGAACTCCTCAGACTGCAGATAATTGAACTGATAGGTACAGTTTGGCCTCGGTTAGTTGCCTGTTTTATTGGTGCTGCTAGCAGTGCAGAGAATCGGCATTAGTTGTAAAGATATTCATTTGTACAGAGCGCTGCCAACGTTTCCGTGTGTGTCACATCTGCTTTCGTAAAAGCACAATACACGGATAGTGTTGTGAACACTGGGACACACGTTCTGTGGTACCTTTCTGTCATTGGAGCCGGCCGGAGTGGCCGAGCGGTTCTAGGCGCTACGGTCTGGGGCCGCGCGACTGTTACGGTCGCAGGTTCGAATCCTGCCTCGGGCATGGATGTGTGTCATGTCCTTAGGTTAGTTAGGTTTAAGTAGTTCCAAGTTCTAGGGGACTGATGCCTTGAGAAGTTACGTCCCATAGTGCGCAGAGCCACTTGAACCATTTGTCATTGGAACTCTCCCCTTGGCAGTCCTAATGCGGGGGAACGCCACGCCTTACACTGCCCGCAACAGCCACCGCGCGAATTGTCAACTAATCATGGACAAGCAGCGCTCACTGCAGAAGGAATTATGTATAAAAACATGTGTACATATGAAAAATAAGTGTACTTACGTTTGCAGATGTCTGATTTCTGCAGTCACCTGCACTTATATTAATACACCTATCCAGCTTGAGTAGTTGGTATAGTGTTTGATTCTAGAGGATACGTTTATATTTGGATATGTTTTAAATTATTTCTTAAAAGAAATCTTTTTCCAATCTATTTTTCTTTCCTCAGACAGCATAACTGATAGTTTAAATACTTTTTATTGAAGCAAAGTCATTATCGAATACGCACTACATGAAAATCTTGAAACATTAACGTTATTAGCGAGCTAAAACCACTCAAGTATTAGGGATAAAGTACTGTTCTACTTACGTGCTGATTGTTTACCTTTTATTTGTCCATTTATCGCTCAGATTCAGACTGTAACTACATTCAGTTACCGCCTGAAGCACTTGGTTTAGTTAGTAATTAATTCTGTCAAGCTGTAATAATAATCCTCACATTTTTGTCTAATAATCTTATTATGAAATCCTTGCACCGGATTGAAATTCTATTGAGGTTCACCGTAATTTCGATACCTCTAAAGTCCCATTTAAAGCTAAATTTGAAGCACAACCTTAGATGTCATTAAATAGGTACACACACTTCAGTTAAACGAAAAAGTAAGTGAAGTAAAATCTGGAGTGCCGTGCTTACACTCTTCCCATTGGGGCAGAGTGATTAAGCCTTACACCACAACTACTGTCATTTCAAGTTACTAATGTTTCGTACTTTTGTATTTTACCAATTGTACTAATGAAAAGTAATTAACAGAAGTATAAATGTAATTCTGGATAGTTCTTCAAATTTTTAGTAATGGCCATACCCTACATCTCTGATTGAGTACCCGTGTCCAGGAGCTGGATACAATGTCTCCGTAAAAAGTTCACTCACCTCATAAGTCTGCGTCAACTGTACGCTTAGAATTTCTGTTCATAACATCGAAATCGTCGGAAATGACGTGCAAGATTAAACCGTTCTGACGTCACTGGGAGGAAAGAGATTTCCCCCTAGTAACAGCGCCAATTTGCTCGAAGGCGCCCAGGAACAGGACCTTCCTGCTGCAGGCTGGAGTGCCCATGCGCCACGGGCATTAGTCATGGGTCGGTACGACGCGGACGCAAGGCCGCCTATTTCTGCACGTCAGTCAACTCTTCCTCGAATTTCTCTGTGACCTCTCTAGTTGCTGCGTCAGTGAGGAGTTATTTTGTAGTTTCAAGAACTCATCAGCTTCGGAAGTCACGGGATAACACGTGTAAATGGAAGCTACGCCCCATTCCCCTCTTCTAGCCACAGCAACGCGGAAACTACATTTAATAGTAAGTGGTACTTTATGCCAAGCATATTTACGTTACGTCGCACATAGACAATAACCTAGTAAAGACTAACAGAAGGGTGATTTTTAAGAGGATATAAGGAGTATACGTTTATGCCGAAAATACGGGAGAAAAGGAAAATATACGGATATCAAGATAATTCATAGTTCGTGCAAGAAGGTTACAGCAGAGTGACTGAGAGATATTAAGAAAGATTTGATTACACAGTAAGTCGATTAAGCGTAAATGTATGAAGGGATTTCATAGAGTATCGGTACGTACGCAATAGCAAGCGCTACCACAAAACTGCATACTACCGCTCCTAAAAACGGCATTTTTCGGGGGCTCCTACTTCGGGTTCTATTGCTGACGGAAAGGTAAAGTCAAGCGCTTTGGACAGACCTCGGGTTAGCGACCATTTTTATACCCAATAGAACGATCGTCTTGTTGTTATTGTTGTTGTTGTTTATACCAAATAGAATGATCGTCTTGTTGTTATTGTTGTTGTTGTTAATACCCAATAGAACGATCGTCTTGTTGTTATTGTTGTTGTTGTTATTGTTGTGGTCTTCAGTCCAGTGACTGGTTTGATGCAGCTCTCCATGCTACTATATCGTGTGCAAGCTTCTTGATCTCCTAGTACCTACTGCAACCTACATCTTTCTGAATCTGGTTAGTGCATTCATCTCTTGGTCTTACTCTACGATTTTTACTCTTCACACTGCCCTCCAATACTACCCATCTAATCTTCAGTATTCTTCTGTAGCACTACATTTTGAAAGCTTCTATTCTCTTCTTGTCTAACTACACTCCTGGAAATGGAAAAAAGAACACATTGACACCGGTGTGTCAGACCCACCATACTTGCTCCGGACACTGCGAGAGGGCTATACAAGCAATGATCACACGCACGGCACAGCGGACACACCAGGAACCGCGGTGTTGGCCGTCGAATGGCGCTAGCTGGGCAGCATTTGTGCACCGCCGCCGTCAGTGTCAGCCAGTTTGCCGTGGCATACGGAGCTCCATCGCAGTCTTTAACACTGGTAGCATGCCGCGACAGCGTGGACGTGAACCGTATGTGCAGTTGACGGACTTTGAGCGAGGGCGTATAGTGGGCATGCGGGAGGCCGGGTGGACGTACCGCCGAATTGCTCAACACGTGGGGCGTGAGGTCTCCACAGTAGATCGATGTTGTCGCCAGTGGTCGGCGGAAGGTGCACGTGCCCGTCGACCTGGGACCGGACCGCAGCGACACACGGATGCACGCCAAGACTGTAGGATCCTACACAGTGCCGTAGGGGACCGCACCACCACTTCCCAGCAAATTAGGGACACTGTTGCTCCTGGGGTATCGGCGAGGACCATTCGCAACCGTCTCCTTGAAGCTGGGCTACGGTCCCGCTCACCGTTAGGCCGTCTTCCGCTCACGCCCCAACATCGTGCAACCCGCCTCCAGTGGTGTCGCGACAGGCGTGAATGGAGGGACGAATGGAGACGTGTCGTCTTCAGCGATGAGAGTCGCTTCTGCCTTGGTGCCAATGATGGTCGTATGCGTGTTTGGCGCCGTGCAGGTGAGCGCCACAATCAGGACTGCATACGACCGAGGCACACAGGGCCAACACCCGGCATCATGGTGTGGGGAGTGATCTCCTACACTGGCCGTACACCACTGGTGACCGTCGAGGGGACACTGAATAGTGCACGGTACATCCAAATCGTCATCGAACCCATCGTTCTACCATTCCTAGACCGGCAAGGGAACTTGCTGTTTCAACAGGACAATGCACGTCCGCATGTATCCCGTGCCACCCAACGTGCTCTAGAAGGTGTAAGTCAACTACCCTGGCCAGCAAGATCTCCGGATCTGTCCCCCATTGAGCATGTTTGGGACTGGATGAAGCGTCGTCTCACGCGGTCTGCACGTCCAGCACGAACGCTGGTCCAACTGAGGCGCCAGGTGGAAATGGCATGGCAAGCCGTTCCACAGGACTACATCCAGCATCTCTACGATCGTCTCCATGGGAGAATAGCAGCCTGCATTGCTGCGAAAGGTGGATATACACTGTACTAGTGCCGACATTATGCATGCTCTGTCGCCTGTGTCTATGTGCCTGTGGTTCTGTCAGTGTGATCATGTGATGTATCTGACCCCAGGAATGTGTCAATAAAGTTTCCCCTTCCTGGGACAATGAATTCACGGTGTTCTTATTTCAATTTCCAGGAGTGTATTTATCATCCATACATGGCTAGACTCCATACAAATACTTTCAGAGAAACTACTTCCTGACACTTAAATCTATACTCGAAGTTAACAAATTTCTCTTCTTCAGAAACGCTTTCCTTGCCATTGACAGTCTATAGTTTATATCCTCTCTACTTCGACCATCATTCGTTATTATGCTCCCCAAATAGCAAAACTCATTTACTACTTTAAGCGTCTCATTTTCTAATCTAATAGCCTCAGCATAACCCGACTAAATCGACTACATTCCTTTATCCTCGTTTTGCTTTTGTTGATGTTCATCTTATATCTTCATTTCAAGATACTGTCCATTCCGTTTAACAGCTCTTCCAAGTCCTTTACTGTCTCGTCTCTGACAGAATTACAGTGTCATCGGCAAACCTCAAAGTTTTTATTTCTTTTTCATGGATTTTAATTCCTACTCCGAATTTTTCTTTTGTTTTCTTTACTGCTTGCTCAATATACAGATTGAACAACATCGGGGACAGGCTACAACCCTGTCTCACTCCCTTCCCAACCACTGCTTCCCTTTCATACCCCTCGATTCTTATAACTTCCATTTCGTTTCTGTACAAATTGTAAATAGCCTTTCGCTCCCTGTATTTGACCCCTATCACCTTCAGACTTGGAAAGAGAGCAATCCAGTCGACATTGTCAAAAGATTTCTCTAAGTCTACATATGCTAGAAACGTAGGTTTGCCTTTCCTTAATCTAGCTTCTAAGATAAGTCGTAAGGTCAGTATTGCCTCACGTGTTCCAACATTTCTACGGAATCCAAACTGATCTTCCCCGAGGTCGGCTTCTACTAGTTTTTCCATTCGTCCGCAATGAATTCGCGTTAATATTTTGCAGCCGTGACTTATTAAACGGATAGTTAGGTAATTTTCACATCTGTCAACACCTGCTTTCTTTGGGCTTGGAATTATTATATTCTTCTTGAAGTCTGAGGGTATTTCGTCTGTCTCATACATCTTGCTCCACATGGTAGAGTTTTGTAAAGGCTGGCTCTCCCAAGGCTATCAATAGTTCTCATGGAATGTTGTCTACTCCCGGGGCCTTGTTTCGACTTAGGTCTTTCAGTGCTCTGCCAAACTCTTCAAGCAGTATCTACCATTTCATCTTCATCTATGTCCTCTTCCATTTCTATAACATTGTCCTCAAGTACATCGCCGTTGTATAGACCCTCTACATACTCCTTCCACCTATCTGCCTTCCCTTCTTTGCTTGGAACTGGGTTTCCATCTGAGCTCTTGATATTCATACAAGTGGTTCTCTTTTCTCCAAAGGTCTCTTTAATTTTCCTATAGGCAGTATCTATCTTACTCCTAGTGATATATGCTTTACATCCTTACATTTGTCCTCTAGCCATCGTTGCTTAGCCATTTTGCACTTCCTGTCGATCTCATTTTTGAGACGTTTGTATTCCTTTTTGCCTGCTTCATTTACTACATTTTTATATTTGCTCCGTTCATCAATTAAATTCAATATATAATCTCTTACCCAAGGATTTCTACTAGCCCTCGTCTTTTTACCTACTTGATCCTTTGCTGCCTTCACTATTTCATCTCTCAAAGCTACCCATTCTTCTTCTTTCTCCTCATATCGATCGTCTTACTGTAACTTTAATACAGAGTAGGGTCAAAGTTTGAATATTACACACTTCCTGCGGCTTAGGTTAATGGAGAAAAGGTGTTGGTCTTTTTTTAAACTGATATGGTTCGCGGTGTTCCTTAAGGGACTTACGGAGAACCATTTGGTTCACGGGCGGTTCCTGAGAAAATCTGAAAAGAGCGTGTCTCGTCATTTGTTAGCCATCAACAACACATATCTAAATAACCAACCGTAATAAATTGCTCCAATTTTAACGGTAAAGAATAAAGGTATTGAACTAGAAATGACATCTTCCCGTTTTCAATCATCTTTACCCGTTATCGAGAAACTCCGCAAAAATGTGGATCTTGGTTACCACAACCAAATCGCGTGTTCCATGGCGGCTACGCATAGCAAATGGCTGAAATGTGTCAGCTATATTCCTAAGATCCCGATTTCGAACAATGTCGAAAGTTTTCTTGATGTCTTTTTCCGTTTTCAGGATACACAGGTTCAAGGTTACCCTATTTATACACATAAAATACTCACGTAATATACGATGAGGCTAATACGTAGTTTATAAAGAAACGTATGACGGAGAAATATTCTGTAAAGAGTCTCTGTTATCATCGGAATGGTCTTAGGGAACCCCATGTAGCACTGATGTATTGTGCCACCCAGCACGGAACAAGTGGACGCAAAGTAGCCACTAGTTCAGGCCTCTCACAGAGGGAGAGTGCCCTAATAAAATGTAATAAATACTTTTAATAACAGGTTTAGCTTCGTCTTTAGATTACAGGTTGATTGATGTAAGACTTGGGCTGATCGGTCATATAGTTTACAAATCGAGTTCATTGATTGGCAATTTAATTATACCAATTGAATTTTCCCAGGCAATTAGGGACCTCCGTAGGCTTGCCTAACAACGTGACTCCCAGCTCATGAAGAGATTGTAATTTTTTGATACCTGGGTTAATTAATATTAAATTGGCACAATACGGCATATTATTAGAAGGCTACAGAAGCAGTTAGCTTGAATCTCAGTTCTTCTTCGCCGGCGGCGATGGGGGACATGTCCCGGCCGCTGTTCTTGGGGAAGTACCGCTGATTCTGGCGTCCCAGCTATGAGGGCGGCAGCACTGCCTTCACGGGCCGGAACGAATGCTCGACAGGCTCACCAGTTAGTGTTCACGGAGCTGCTCCTCCTGTTGTTGGACGCAGTGTCGCTCTGTCATGGGAAACAAAGGCGACTGGAGAAGCTCTAGAGACCCCGATGAAGCCATTTCTTAGTAGGTGCAAGTTCTTGACCATCGTCAAGGAGTGAGCTGCCGCTATTAAGCACAGATGTGCATGTTAGTAACGTGGGTAGGGGCCACTGATCGGCCGACACAATACAGCATGGTAAGTAAACAGTTTCCGCGTGCTAATCGGTGATAATTCCGACGTGAGACGATGACGTTTAGACAAAACGCTGGTGTGAGAACCGCAGCGAGTTCCCGTAAAAGCAGCCTCTACCGCCCCTGCCTCGGCAGTTCTCGTCGATTCTCATGAATTACAATCAATTATCTCTGGGCGCACTTCTCTTGATGCAGCGGTTGGATCATCCAATTTTAAGTCCGTGATTTGCAATATTTGATTATTATTGTGTGTTGACCTGCAGCAAGGTGAGCCTAGCCTGTTTCTTAACTGCACTGATGAGCAATTACCCTTACTTACGTGTAACAGGCTACCTCTCATATAACGTGTTGTCTTGACACAACATATGCAACATCATACCAGATCTGTCTGCTTGCTTTCTTGGTCTGTGGTTTCCTCCTGTTGTCTCTTTCATTAACATTTAATCACTGAAACCCAGCTAGACGTGATGGAGCCTGATGTTAACATCGGTCGGGACAACAGAAGAACCACAGGTGAGATTTAATATCATCAGTTCTTAGGGGATGAAGAAAAACGGACAGCCAGGTCAGCTATTCATTTACTCTTCATTAAGCTTCGTAAACCACCTTCCACCAGCAGCATCCTTTACGTAATCCTGTACGTAATACTAGAGCACACATAAAATTTTTGTGCATGTAAAATCCGTTCTTAGGCCTAAAATTGTTTTCATTATTTCGATTTCGCATAAGTTAAGTATAAAAAATTTTCTGATCCGTGAAGTTCTTTTCACGTCAGTGACATGCCTTGCTGTCATCGTTTGCTTTGGGCCTGTTTCCCACTACAAAGCGGGATCAGCCTTGTTACGATGGATTTGGCAATGTTAGTGTGGGAGGGTGGCCAGATGCCCTTCCTGCCGCCACCCCACAGCCCCTGGGACAGAACTAGTGTACCCTAGCTCTCTGCGTCTAGTGTAAACCGTGAAATAGTGCGAACGTTTCCAAATATCTGCGAGTTGTGTAACTGAGGCGGGAAATGGGGACCAGCCTGGTATTCACCTAGTGGGATGCGGAAAACCGCCTAAAAACCATATCCAGGCCGGCTGGCCCGTTGGCCCTCGTCGTTAATCCGCTGGGCGGATTCGGTCCGGGGCCGGCTTGAGTGACAACCCTTGCTGTACCTGGGACAAAAGGGAACCAGCAGAAAAGTGCTCCTATTGCGAATATTAAAAAACACTCTGACTGAAAAGTCGAATAACAGCTGCCTCATTCTATCTCCCGCAGCACCTTCAAAAAATTTCCAACAGTTTTTGTTTGGCTGTGGGGAAGGAGACGCAAAACTAATAAATACTGGAAGATGTTTGTGTTACAACCCCCTGAGCTGAGGGGTTGTAATATGTCAGAACGACCGAGAGGTATGGTTTGGGAGAGAGGGGTGACTCACGCCGAAGTGTGCAGAGAAACAGCGGCAAGTTTGTCATTAATTTTATTACACCGGAGGTACACAGCCGGCCTTTCGCTGATCCCAGTGAAGGTGCCACGCAGCGTGCGTGCGTTGCAGTCGTCAAGCCTTACAGACGCGGCGCTCCGACTCAAGCCACAGCTAAGTAGCCGCAGCGCGTGTTTGCTGCGCCGGTAGCTCACAACACAACTGACTGCTCCCTCAAGTGCAACTTGTGAACCCCATGTAGAGCGCCGAAGGGAAACAGTCGTCCACCCTCGTTGTCGTGAGCCTTTCCAGCTCCAGCCCTCTACCCAGGGCAGCTCGGTCAGCGATTGCAGACAGCTCTGCACCCAGGAGGCCGCGATTTCGCTCCCCGGCCCCGGAATGGCAACTTCCAGTCCGCCGGAAGATGTGATCCAGATAGATGACGCCAGCACCCCTTTCGCCCCTCGCATCAGTGCAGCTCCAAGGTGCTCGTCACAGCTATGCCGCGTCCGTGTAGCAGATGTTGCGGGTAGTTTCAGGGGGCTGGTTGGGGTCGGTATCCATCAACAGAGGTCGTCATGGTTGGCCTGCCACTTAAAGAATCGTCGTTCTTTCCGGTTCTAGGCGCGAACAGAATGGCGCCTGCCATCTGATGTGTCAATCTGCTCCTTAACTATTACCTAACGACCATACCTGCGCGAAATTTGCAAAAATTCCCCGAATACACACCCGTATTTATTCATGGTGCAGCTGTAGTCGGTGATCGTCGTATGGAAAAAGCGGAAGAGACAATGGCTGTGTGAGAGAAAGAAAGAACGTAATGGCAGTGGAACATAGCCGACAGTGACAGAACAGTGCTAGGAAAAGGGAGAAGGACTCAGTGCCGGAGGGAGAGAAATAGAAGTGGGTGACAGCCAGTGATAATAAGTGTATGACAAAACGAGGAAAAGAGAGAGAGAGAGTGACCGCGAGAAGATACAGCAGCAGTGGAAAGGAGTGGACGACATAGTAGTAGTAGTAAGAGAGAGGAAAGCAGTAGTAAGACATAACGAAGGACACTTTGGGTCGGAAGACAGAGAGACAAAAAGTGATAATAACAATGAGTTGTGCTGAATGAGTGAATGAGAATTAGCAATTAGGAGCGGATGGGTGTGACCTACTTAAAGCGATGGACTAGAGTGTATGAGTGAATTACAGTTAGGGGAGCTTTCGGGAGTGACAGCTAAGTTGCATATTAAAAAGAGCGCGAATATGTTCGCATGTCAACATTTTTGGGAAAATTTTTAAAGGTGCTGAGGAAGGTAGAATAGACATCCCCCTCCTCGCATGAACCATAGAACCGTGGACCCTGTCGCCGGTGGAATGTCTTGTGTGCCTCAGCGATACCGATAGCCATGTCGTACGTGCAACTGCGACATCTGTTGAGAGGGGAGACAGATGCGTGGTTCCTAAAGAGGGGCAACCGCCTCTTCAGCAATTGCAGGGGCAACAGACTGGATAACTTACACTTAGACTATACAGATACAGATATAGATATATACACAGCAATAGGAGACGAAGAACAATGGGCACAATTAAATGCACTGACAAACAGTATTTCAAAAACAACACGTGAAGAGTACATGCGGACACGACATTACAGACATGGCTATGTGCAGTGTAACAACAATCTCCAGACGGTGGATAGCGGTACCCACAGTGACAGCGAAAATAGTGACAATGAGGAGGAATAGGAGGAGGAAGCTAAGATGTGACAGTAAATAAGCAAAAGTGCTGGCGTTCTAGCCAAGAAAACACCAAATGCTGTACATGAAAGGGCACCTAAAGTAGTTAATACATAGGATTAGTAATAAATAGGATAAGCAACATTATTTCTCTACTAATAACCATTTGTGTGTGTGTGTGTGAGACTGGCGGTCAACGACTCGAAGAAACCATTCCGAGGTATTCACCGTCAGTCACATTCACTGATGGCACTAACATATCTCTCCTCTGTCCTATCTTCTTTTTATGTTCTTCTTAAAAAACAACAAAATTTTATTTATATTTCAACCTTAAATTATTGTTATATTGAAAAGTATCATTCTTTGTACATGTTGTAGATAAAACAAAAGAAAAGAAAACTGTAAAAAGATGAAAAACGAATATTGTAAGATGTACGACCTGTTTAAACATCAGGTAACAGGTCTACAATTTGGCAATAAATAAATAAATAACTTATCAGGCTTGTAACATCAACCAAAACGGCCTTGCTGAGCTGGTACTGTGAATGGCTGAAAGCAAGGGGAATTTTTCACGAGGGCATGCAGCTTTGCTCTGTGGTTAAATGATGATTGCATCGTATTGGGTAAAATATCCCAGAGCTAAAATAGTACCCATTCGAATCTCTGGGCAGGGACTACTCATGAAGATGTTGTCATTAGAAGAAACAAAACTGCCATTTTACAGACCGGAACGTGGAATGTTAGATCCCTTAAGTGGACAGGTAGATTACAAAATTTAAAATGGGAAACGGATAGGCTCAAATTAGACACAGTGCGAATCAGTGAAGTTCGGTGGGAGGAGAAACAGGACTTCTGGTCAGTTGAATATAGGGTTATAATTACAAAATCAAATTGTGGTAATGTATGAGTGGGTTTAATAATGAATAAGAAAATGTGAATGCAGTTAAGCTACTATGAACAGCTTAGTGAACGCATTATCGTAGCCAAAATAGACACAGAACCCCGGCATATCACAATAGTACTTGTTTATATTCCAACTAGCTCCTCAGATGAGGAAGAGACTGAAGAGGAAGAAAAGCAAACATAGTAGGTGAATATGGACCTGGGGAAATGAATTAAAGAGAAAGCCCCCTGGTAGAATTTTGCACAGAGCATAATTTAATTAATGCTAACATTTGGTTTAAGAATCTTAAAAGAAGGTTGTATACATGGAATCGGAAGGTTTCAGATTGATTATATGATGGTAAGACACAGATTTAGGAAGCACATTTTATACTCTAAGATATTTACAGGGGATGATTTTAACTCTGCCCACAATTTATTGGTAATGATCTGTAAAACTGAACAAACTGGGAAAATGCAGGAAATTAATTAGATAGGACCCAGATAATTTGAAGAGAGAGGATTAGGCAACGATTGACTAGAACAGGGGAAAGGAATACCGTAGAAGACGAATCGGTAGCTTTAAGAGATGAAATAGTAAAGGCAGCAGAGGATCAAATAGGTAAAAAAAAAAATCTGGTAGAAATCCTTGCATGACACAAGAGATACTGAATTTAAATAACGAAAGAAGAAAATTTAAAAATGCAGTAAATGAAGCAGGAGAAAGGGAATACAAACATTTAAAAAGTCAGATTGACAGAAAGTCAAAACGGCCAGGCAAGAATGGCTAGAGGAAAAATATAAGGATTTAGAAAATATTTCAAAAAGAGAAAGATAGATACCGCCTGCAAGAAAATTAAAGAGGTCTTTGGGGAAAATGGAAAGAGCTGTTTTAATATCAAGAGCTCAGATGGAAAAGAAGTCCTAAGCAAAGAAGGGATAGCTGTAAGATAGAAGGAGAATATGGAGGATTTATATAAGGAAAATAAATTTGAAGGCAATGTTACAGAAAGGGAAGTAAGCGTAGATGAAGATGAGATAGGAGATACGATACTGCGAGAAGAATTTAACAGAGCTGCGAAATATCTAAGCCGAAACAGGGTCCCGAAGTAGAAGACATACCTTTAGAAATACTGATAACTTTGGGAGAGTCAACTATGACAAAATTTTCCCGATCCGTGTGAAAGATGCATAAGACAGGCGAAACACCCTCAGACTATGATAAGAATGTAAGACTAATTTCAAAGAAAGAAGTTGCTGACATGTGAAAATTATCGAAGTACAATTTAAGAAGTCGTCGTTGCAAAAGACTAACAAGAATTCCTTACAGAGAATGGAAAAACTGGCAGAAACGACCTCAGGGAAGATCAGTTTGGATTCCTGATAAATGTAGGAACACGCGAGGCAATATTGAATCTTCGACTTATCTTAGAAGACAGGTTAAGGTAAGGCAAACCTACGATTACAGCGTCAGAGAAAGCTTCTTACAATGTTGATCGGAATACTCTCTCTTAAATTCTGAAGGTAGCGGGGATAAAACACAGGAAGCGAAAGGCTATTTACAACTTGTACAGAAAGCAGACAGTAGTTATAAGAGTCGCGGGGCCTGAAAGGGAAGCAGTGGTGGAGAAGGGAGTGAGACAGTGTTGTAGCCTATTCCCAATGTTCAATGTGTACATTGAACAAGCAGTAAAGGAAACCAAAGGAAAACGTGGAGTAGGAATTAAAATGAAATAACAACTTTGAACTTTGCCGATGACATTGTAATTCTGTCAGAGACAACAAAGGATTTAGAAGAGGAGGTGAATGGAAAGAACATTGTCTTGAAGGGAGGATATAAGATGAACATCAACAACAGCAAAACAAGGATATTGGAATGTAGTCGAATTAAATCACGTGATGCTGAAGGAATTAGATTAGTAAACGGGACACTTAAAGTAGTAGATCAGTTTTGATATTTGGGCAGCTGCGGCGCCGCGGTTCCTTTCTGGGTTTAAACCAGCACCTACCTGTGGACTGGTCGCAGCAGATCGCCGGTAGGAAATCCAAGCAGAAACCGACCGTACTGCGACTCGCACCGGGCTGCATATAACGTAACTATTCTAAAAATCGGGAAAAGGTCTTAATTTTGAATGAAGGGTGGAAATACCGGCAAAACTTCGGTATATTCCGAAGATTAGAATTACAAGTTTCCTGCCAGGTCCGTGCTAATCCTAACACAGTAATGCACAAACCTTTCATTCACGTTAGCAAGTTCATGGTAACGTATTTCCCGAAATCTGAACAGCTACTAAACACGGATTGTTGTTAAATGAAAATGCCCGCCACACTATTAAGTTTATGTCGGTGTCTAATGAACTCAAGTTTTTGATCACCGATCTACTCAACATGCCAAGCGGAATTACTGTCTTTTTTCATACACAAAATTTCTTAAAAAAAATTCGTACTTTAAAAAAAAAGAGAGACAGAAAGAAAAACACAAACACGAATACCCTTCACTTTAAAGCACTTTTGAGACAAGTAGTACAGCTAAAACTCGCAAACTATAACTTCCTTCGGAGCTCAAACTACACACGACCGTATCATTTAAAAGCTGGACTCCGACCACTTTAGACTTCTGTAAGCATTCTATATCTCCAAGAGAAAATACAAGCGAAGAATACTCCATTCTGATTGGTCAGTTTTCTTTAAAACTATTATTCTTTAAAACTATTATCCTCCCGCGTTAGTCCCCGCTTTTCATGACTAACCAATCAACAAATAACACACTTTCGAATTGCACTTTTTCCCGAAATGAATATTTAACTTTCCGTTATTAACTATTTTCATTTCGACTCGAATTAGCTTTCCTTTTACCATAAACTTACTCAACATATTAAACCATTCCGTGTACAGGCTACAAGTGGCCCATCGGGACCATCCGACCGCCTTGTCATCCTCAGTGGAGGATGCGGATAGGAGGGGCGTGGGGTCAGCACACCGCTCTCCTGGTTGTCATGATGGTATTCTTGACCGAAGCCACCACTAATCGGTCAAGTTGCTCCTCAATTGGCATCACGAGGATGAATGCACCCCGAAAAATGGCAACAGCGCATGGCGGCCTGGATGATGACCCATCCAAGTGCCGACCACACCCGACAGCGCTTAACTTCGGTGATCTCACGGGAACCGGTGTATCCACTGCGACAAGGCCGTTGCCTACTTAACATATTATGATACAAAATTGCCCGTTGTGCTTTCACACTGTCTTAACAATTTCTCACGTTACTTCATACAGCGTTTGTCAGTATAACAATGATCTACATATTTACTGTAACAACTAAAACGGCTTCTGATACCAAATGTAACAGTTGTGTTACTAAATGTGACACTTCTGTCACTAAATGTAACTGGGTTTTCTCTTTTGATGCTGTCAATTGTCAGGATGAGCATTCTAAAGCATTCTGTCAGGGTGAAAATATTAAATAATTTAACTTTTCTCTCTTAACAACATGTGGGCAGGGTGGGTTCTTCCTTGGCTCGGGTATGAGGTCGAATGAAACATCATTTTTACATAAGATAACTTTTATTGAAGATTTGTACAACTGTATCTTACGGGATGTTCTGGTTCGGAGAGCGGCAGCTGTGTCGTTTGTGAAGTCTTCTGCTGCGGCAGAGGCGGCGGCGGCGGCGGCGGCGTCTGATTACGCGTAGCGGTGTGTATCTCGTGTCGCCGTCTCGCCCAGCTGACTGGAGACGCGCAGCGCGAGGTGGCCCGTTTAATTATTGTGAGCGAAATCGTGCATCGGATGATACCTTGGGTGTCGCGTCCCAGTGTTTCTCTTCTCTAAGCGGCCGCGTGTGTTCTGCGTCGGCCAGCGGAGCGGCGCGGCGGGGGAAGGCCAGTGTGGCGGACTCGAACCACGGACTCCCGCTTGCCAGTCTTCGGCTGTCAGGTCTTCATCCCAGCTCACAGGTGACTACTGATGTGAGGCCGTCTCCTTCCCGTCCGCACGAGTCACCCGGGTATGTAAAAACCAGACTTCAAATACCTTTTAACTTCTGTCTTCTGGCGCCGCGGCTGCTGCTTGCTATTCCATTACAGTGGCGGACTTGGTGCGTCTGGGCATGATGCAGTCTCTTCTTGCATGACGGTCTTCAGCACCGAAACTGACTGAAAACTTCTTCGTCTTCTTCGTCTCTTCTCTCCGTCTCCGTCTTCGTCTCCGTCTCCGTCTCCGTCTCCGTCTTCATCTGTCTCCGTCTTCATCTTCTGGCCCACTGCGTCTCGTGTATTTATTCACTTCAGTTTACTGGAGGTGAACGACTTCACGGTCATTGCCTCGTCTGTCACGTTGAAAAGCTTCTCGAAGAATCTTCTTAACGTCGGTCGTTGGCTCTTGGAATGTAGGTGAGGGCCTTTGATCACATGTGACGACTGAGAAACACGTGAGCCGGTCATTGCCTCTTCTGTCACGTTGAAAAGCTTCTCGAAGAATCTTCTTAACGTCGGTCATTGGCTCTTGGGATGTAGGCGAGGGCCTTTGCTCACATACGACAACTGAGAAACACGTGAGCCGGTCGGACGATGCCCTGACGGCTGAATCGACAGCGCCCGCTTATGTGGAACTTGCTGACTTCATGGTCATTGTCTCTTCTGTTCTGCTGTTTTGCCCGCTGAATGCCAGTATGTAACTCTCTAAACTAAACCAAGTTTTTCATTTATATCCTAATTTCTAGTTCACTTTGATTTCACTGATTTATTTACTTAAGTACCACTCAACATTCCTCCACCCTTCGGAGAAATTCGCCCTCGAATTTACCACTCAACATTCCTCCACTCTTCACACGGCAAAAGCACTAACATAAGCAATGAAACTCTCGACTTAGAAGATTACACACGCTTCACATTAAGTATGTTGAAAATACTTTAGCACGTTACTAAAGCACTGTATGGTCATGAATCACATAGTGTACACATAAATCGTTGTAATAAGTGTAACAAATCTTGATGACAATGAATAAACAAAAAATAGATTATTCACTTAGAAATTTACATAGCAACACCTGTTTAATCAACCCTATATGAATGCAAGAATATTTATTCTACAGTATTGTTTACTTTAACATAAGACTGTTTAGTAAAGAGTGAAGTACAATAAACAAAATTAATACACTAATGCTCAAAAGTAACCACTGAAGTACACCAGTTAAGAGTGTGGTATCCAGTTAACAGGGATTTGATGAAGTGGTATATTATTATTTGGCTTATTTTTTCGTCTTAGATAAAAGAAAACTGTACAAAGTAGAAACACCAACACAAATGTTCCAGATATACCCGTTCCTAGCATTATAATTTTAGTTTTGTGTTCACCTTTTAATTTTAAAACATGTTGCATCATAACATTGGCATCAATTTTGCCTTGCTGTGAGTTTATGAACATATCTAATGACTTCAGAAGAGAACTGTCAAGGTAGTCATTGAGGTAGGACAGGTTTTGTGTAGGAAATGCTTGCATGGCGTTTTCTGAAAAAAGCAAACAACATGGTTATGAACCTACCAATCTCGTAAAAACAAAAACAAAGAAATGAAGGAATACATTGTTAACCACAAGATCTACATGTTTCTACGTTCAACTTTTCTTTCTTAAAAAATAAACCATTATAATTTATTAATTATTTACATTTGTGTACTGTCCACAGTCTACTAAGATTCAACTAGGACATTCGCACTCTTGGTCGAAGATTGTATGGTGCCATGTCTGTATGTTGTGCTGGCGTGGCCACTCTTTTTCCTTTTCGGGTACTTCCTCCACCCTTCGGAAAAGCAGACACTATTGTTGAAGGAATTACATCTGGAGCGCCCTTAAAAGGTTTTAAACGACTTGCATGGACAATGGTAGTTCGGGTGGGCAGTTGCAGTTTAACGTTGACTGGTGCCGTGATCTCAATAATTTGATAAGGACCTCTGTAGTTTGTTACAAATTGCTTCGTTTTTCCTTTCGCTATGTAAGGAGTTGAAAGCATAACCCACTGACCGATTTTGTAATTTGGATATTTAGCTTGGGTATTACCTAATCTTTCCTGTCGTTCCAAAGCCTTTGTATTAGATTTTTGAACCTTTTTCCATACATCCTTCATCATTCGACTGAAATCTCTTACTGTTTCTCCGACTTTTCCGTTTTTATGCCTGATTACATCAAAAGGGGATGGCATTTTTCTCCCATAGACCACTTCATAAGGTGACATGCCAGTTGCTTCATGCGTTTTGGCGTTGTATACCGACACGATTATTGGTAAATACGTATCCCGATTAGAATGTTGTTCGTTAATATAATAACTAAGCATCTTGCCAATTGTCCGATGAACTCTTTCTGTGCGCCCGTTGCACTGAGGGTGTAACGGAGTTGTGCGTAATTTACGTATTTTTAGTAAGTGGCAAAGCTGTTTCATTAATTCAGACATAAAATTAGATCCCTGATCTGTGATAATAGCTTCAGGTACGCCAAATTTAAGTATCCAGTTGTTAACTAAAGCTTGGGCAACTGTATTTGCTTGCTGATCTGGGAGACTCACCATAGCTAGATAGCGTGAAAAGTGATCTATAATTGTAAGGACATACTTATTACCAGCCGGTGTTTTATGAAATGGCCCGTAGAGATCCACTCCGCAGATTTGATATGGACATGAAGCCTCGGGGAGCCTCTGTAAGGGTATTTTTGAACGAGAAAGTTCAGCTCGTTGTGCGCACGCAATGCAATTACGAACGTACTGCGCAACATCCTGCTTTCTGGTTTGCCACCAAAATCGCTCTGCTACACGTCTTTCGGTTGTCCGCTGTCCACCGTGTCCTGCAAGGATATGATCGTGGGCCTCTGCCATTATTTCTTGTCTAAGGTGTAGGGGAACAACAATTCGCGGTCCAAGTTTTGTTTTACGGCATAATACACCATCTTCAAAGCAAAATTGTTTTTGAGTTGCGTATTTTTTGCATTCTGTATCCTCATCTTGTGCCTTTCTCCAGTCCTCAGTATCTCGGCCTGTTGCTTCCAAAAGTGCTATTTTCCGACTTAGACAATCTGCATTCGTGTGTTTTTTGCCTGGTTTATGGATAACTTCGAAATCCATTTCGGAAAGACATAGGGCCCAACGGGTAAGACGACTAGATGGATCCTTTAATCCAAGCAACCATTTTAAAGCTGCGTGGTCTGTAATGACCTTGAATTTCCTACCGTACAAGTAGCATTTAAAGTATTTGATACCATAAATAACACTTAACAATTCTTTCTCCGTTGTGGAATAATTTCTTTCTGCTGTTGTTAGTTGTCTCGAAGCGTAGGCTATGGGGTGTTCCGCGCCATTAATATTCTGACTCAAAATAACTCCTACTGAATGACCACTTGCGTCACAGGATAAAATAAATTCTTTATTATAATCTGGATAGGCTAATACTGGACTGTGTGTTAACTTATCTTTAAGGGTTTGAAATGCTAATTCACAATCTTCAGACCAATGAAATTTTGCACCCTTTTTCAATAATTGGGTTAAGGGTCGGGCAATTTCAGCGAAATTTTGAACATATTTTCGGTAGTACGATGCGAGACCAATGAAACTTTGTACCTCCTTAACGCGTTGTGGTGTTGGGAAGTCCTTAACTGCCGAAATTAATCGAGGATCTGTTTTAATTCCTTTTTCACTAATGACATGCCCTAGGTATGTAACCTCCGTCAATGCGAAAGTACATTTTTCCATATTTAATGTTAATTTAGCTTTTCTAAGTCTCTGAAAAACATTACGCAGACGCACAGCATGTTCATTAATGTCTTTGGAGAATACAATAATATCGTCTAGATATACACAACATTGCTGAGTTTTGAGTCCTCGCAATACTCCATCGAGTAGTCTTTGAAAAGTTGCTGGTGCATTTTTCAAACCGAAAGGCATTCTTTTAAATTGCCAGTGGCCTCCAGGGGTAGAAAATGCTGTTTTATGCCTATCTTCAGGAGCAACTTCCAATTGATGATATCCGCTACGTAGATCGATTGTTGAAAAGTATTTACTGTTACCCAAACTGTCAATGATGTCTGTAATGTTTGGAAGAGGATAAACATCTGAGATAGTTTGTTTGTTAAGGTGTCTGTAGTCACAACAAAATCTATATCGTTTCGTACCGTCGGGAGACTTCTTTGGAATAATTACGATATTTGAATTATAAGGCGAATCAGAATATTCTATAATTCCATCTTTTAGATGCTGTTCTATAAATTCATCCAGTACTGGCTGTAAGTGTTGCGGAACTCTTTAAGGCTTCCTATAAACTGGGGGGCTATTTCCTGTTGGGATCCTATGCTGTGTGATATCTGTTGCTGGCAGTGGACCTTCTGCATTAAATAAATCTTGAAACTCAACTAAAACTGCTTCTATCGTGTCTCTATCATTTCCTTTCAAATGGTCAATCTTCTGGCGTAATGCGGTTTTATAGGCGTCTGGTTTCTGACCATCGTTAATATCTGACCAAATGAAATCTTCTTCTTCAAAAGTACTGACTGTAGCTACTAATATTCCCTTATGCAACTCTTTGTCCTCCACTCCGAAATTGTCAATATGTACCGGTACTTTTCTTTCTCCTTCAACGTCTTGAACCCGTACAACACTCCTTCGTACAAAACAATGTGATACATCTAATTCCTCATTTTCCTCTAAAGGCTCTATTAGACACACTGTATCTGTAGGTACTTCGGGGTCAACTGTCATCCAGAAAAGTTTTCCTGAGCCAGAATGTATCTGATCCCGCGAATCAACCTTCAAGGACGTTGCACGCAGTATAGTTGATTTCGCCTTCCGGTTGGGGAAATCTTGCGGCAGCGGGCCCTTTGCAGCGGTGTCACCTAGCTGAAACACTATTCCGCTAAGTTCTACAGTTTGCTGTCTGAGGTCGATTTTAGCGTGATGTTTATTCAGGAAATGCAGTCCTAGGATCGCGTCGTACCCGTCAGTTACCTTTGTTACCACTTCTACATCTCCTTGAAATTGTACACCGTGAATATAGAAAATCAATGATGTACATCCTAATGACTTCACTGTACCTCCTCCTGCTCCACTCAATCTATACCTTGGAGGGTCATATTTCTTTTCTCCAATACATTCATTACTTACTATTGATACGTTTGCGCCTGTATCCACTAGTATCCTTGCCTCTTTATCCTGTATGGTAGCAGATAACCAGCATTCCGCCTTCACATTCGCCTTAATGGCATGAAATTTTATTGGGCTCCGACATTCCCGTTTGAGTTTAACTGATTTCTGTTTCCAAAAACTTTCTTAGACCTGCATTCCTTGAATGTGTGACCTACTCTTTGACAATTAGTGCATTTAGGTTGTCTGCAGTTTTTTGCTATATGTCCCTGTCGATCGCACCTAAAACATCGTACTCCTGCTGAAAATACATTTCGCTTCTCCTTGTATCTGGTGGCAATGTCAATTTCTTCAAAAGCCGTCGCCACAGATACAGCTTCTGCTAAATTTTTAGGAAACTCTGCCCTGACACGACGGGAAGTTTCAGGAGGTAACCCACGTAAAAATGTATCCAGAGCTCTATCCTCTGCCTCTTGTAAAATAACTTTATTTGCTTCATCACTAGTTGTCAACTGATAGGTGTTAATATTAACTTTTCTAATCCTATCTACAAAACTTTCTAACGACTCGTTTTGCCTCTGAGTGATTGTGTTTGATTTTTCCCTATAAAATCTACAGCTGTTCTGTTTTTGAAAACGTGTAAGCAATCCTTTCTTCAATTCCTCAAATGTTGGAGCATTTCGTAATTCTTCATGGTATAATACGTGTGCTTTAGACTCTCCTAGCAATCTTAACTTTGTCATTTGTAAGAGCTGTTCATCTGACCATGATCCTAACTTCGCAGCTGCTACTAAATCATCAAAAAGGGCTGTTATGTCCTCGCCAGGTTTACCTGAAAAAGGAGTTACTAAGGCTGCTGCTGAGGAATATAGGGTGGGAGGAATTGAACTGGTTTGCCTAACCTTACTCAACTGTTTAAATAATGCATTATTATCACTTTTAAGCTGTGCTATTTGATTTACTAAGCTCTGAATAGCTTCATCAGTAGAAACCGCTTGTGGTGCTGACTCTGACTTTGTACGATTTCGTGTCATCATTTTACAAACTATTAGTTACACAATATTACCACACTGAATTCAAAAGATGTTTAAATATTTTCGACAAACTCTTAAGATCATGAGAGAAAATACACTTCTAAATAAAGAAAATATTACGACTGCTATGCAAACCCCTATCCTTTCACACATTAAACAATACTAACTGGGGACCTTTAGTGACTGTCATTCACACCTCATATTGAGCCAAGGGTTTTTTCTCTGACACCAAATGTAACAACTAAAACGGCTTCTGATACCAAATGTAACAGTTGTGTTACTAAATGTGACACTTCTGTCACTAAATGTAACTGGGTGTTCTCTTTTGATGCTGTCAGTTGTCAGGATGAGCATTCTAAAGCATTCTGTCAGGGTGAAAATATTAAATAATTTAACTTTTCTCTCTTAACAACATGTGGGCAGGGTGGGTTCTTCCTTGGCTCGGGTATGAGGTCGAATGAAACATCATTTTTACATAAGATAACTTTTATTGAAGATTTGTACAACTGTATCTTACGGGATGTTCTGGTTCGGAGAGTGGCAGCTGTGTCGTTTGTGAAGTCTTCTGCTGCGGCAGAGGCGGCGGCGGCGGCGGCGTCTGATTACGCGTAGCGGTGTGTATCTCGTGTCGCCGTCTCGCCCAGCTGACTGGAGACGCGCAGCGCGAGGTGGCCCGTTTAATTATTGCGAGCGAAATCGTGCATCGGATGATACCTTGGGTGTCGCGTCCCAGTGTTTCTCTTCTCTAAGCGGCCGCGTGTGTTCTGCGTCGGCCAGCGGAGCGGCGCGGCGGGGGAAGGCCAGTGTGGCGGACTCGAACCACGGACTCCCGCTTGCCAGTCTTCGGCTGTCAGGTCTTCATCCCAGCTCACAGGTGACTACTGATGTGAGGCCGTCTCCTTCCCGTCCGCACGAGTCACCCGGGTATGTAAAAACCAGACTTCAAATACCTTTCAACTTCTGTCTTCTGGCGCCGCGGCTGCTGCTTGCTATTCCATTACAGCGGCGGACTTGGTGCGTCTGGGCATGATGCAGTCTCTTCTTGCATGACGGTCTTCAGCACCGAAACTGACTGAAAACTTCTTCGTCTTCTTTGTCTCTTCTCTCCGTCTCCGTCTTCGTCTCCGTCTCCGTTTCCGTCTCCGTCTTCATCTGTCTCCGTCTTCATCTTCTGGCCCACTGCGTCTCGCGTATTTATTCACTTCAGTTTACTGGAGGTGAACGACTTCACGGTCATTGCCTCGTCTGTCACGTTGAAAAGCTTCTCGAAGAATCTTCTTAACGTCGGTCGTTGGCTCTTGGAATGTAGGTGAGGGCCTTTGATCACATGTGACGACTGAGAAACACGTGAGCCGGTCATTGCCTCTTCTGTCACGTTGAAAAGCTTCTCGAAGAATCTTCTTAACGTCGGTCATTGGCTCTTGGGATGTAGGCGAGGGCCTTTGCTCACATACGACAACTGAGAAACACGTGAGCCGGTCGGGCGATGCCCTGACGGCTGTTTCGACAGCGCCCGCTTATGTGGAACTTGCTGACTTCATGGTCATTGTCTCTTCTGTTCTGCTGTTTTGCCCGCTGAATGCCAGTATGTAACTCTCTAAACTAAACCAAGTTTTTCATTTATATCCTAATTTCTAGTTCACTTTGATTTCACTGATTTATTTACTTAGGTACCACTCAACATTACTTTAGACCACATTCACACTACCAAAAACATATACAAAACTCTACAAACGCAAATAAACAAAAAATCCTTCAATAAATAAACAGAATAATTCACAAAAACGTTCACTTGACCTGTTCCTTGAAAATCTCTGTCCGCTACTGCACTCTAGTGGATGAAATTTAGAACTACATACTCGACTGAACCCGCTTCAGACCATCTGTCACAGTGAATGCATGAGTCATTCTCTCGATACACAGAAACCAGACAGAAGCGATATAAAGGCACCACACCTCACAGCAAACTAACTAATGATGGTCGAAGTAGAGAGGATATAAAATGTACACTATCAATGGCAAGAAGAGAAATTTGTTAACATCGAACATAGATTTAAGTGTTGCGATGTCTTTTCTGAAAATGCTTGTGTAGTCAGTGTATGGAAGTGGAACATGGACGATGAAAAGTTTAGACAAACAGTAGGTTTCTAAATGGGTGTTACAGAAGAATGTTGAAGATTAGGTCGGTAGATCTCGTAACTAATGATGTGATACTGAACAGACAAGAATTTTGTGGTAGAAATTGACCAATAAAAGTGACCGTTTGAAAGGACACATTTTGAGACATCAAAGGATCACTAGCTTAATACTGGAAGAAAGTATGGGGGAAGAGGGGGGAGGGAAGTAAAAGTAGTAGAAAGAGACCAAGAGATGAACAAAGTAAGCAGATTTCGAAGGATGTTGTTAGCAGCAGTTATTTCGAGATGAAGAGGCTAACACAGTATAGGGTAGCGTGCGGAGCTGTATCAAACCATTCTTCGGATTGGAGACCACGGCAGCAATCCCACTTTGCAGCCAGAGGCTTTTAAACAGGAACAAATTCGCTTTTTAAAGAGGAACATATTCGCATTTTTCGCCTGTGTTACAAATTACATAGTTACTGCATTACATGGTGACACAGATGCATGACACTATTTATCTTGGGGAATGGTAGTCCATTCTTCACGGAGTGGTACACTGGGGAGAGGTATCGATGTCGGTCGGTGAGGCCTGGTACGAAGTCGGCGTTCCAAAACATCCAAAAGGTGTTCTGTAGGATTCAGGTCAGGACACTTTTCATGCCAGTCCATTACAGGGATGTTATTTTCGTGTAACCACTCCGCTACAGGCCGTGCATTATGAACAGGTGCTCAATCGTGTTGAAAGATCCAATCGCCATCCCCGAATTGCTCTTCAACAGTGGGAGCCAAGAAGGTGCTTAAAACATCAATGTAGGCCTGCGGTGTGATAGAGCCACGTAAATCAACAAGGGGTGTAAGCCCCCTCCGTTAAAAACACGACCACACCATAACACCACCGTCTCCAAATTTTACTGTTGGCACTTCACACGCTGGCAGATGACCTTCACCAGGCATTCGCCATACCCACACCCTGCCATCGGATCGCCATATTGTGCACCGTGATTCGTCACTCCACACAACATTTTTCCACTGTTCAATCGTCCAATGTTTAAACTCCTTACACCAAGCGAGGCGTCGTTTGGCATTTACCGGCATGATGTGTGGCTTACGAGCAGCCGCTCGACCATGAAATCCAAGTTTTCTCACCTCCCGCCTTACTGTCTTAGTACTTGCAGTGGATCCTGATGCGTTTGGAATTCCTGTGTGATGGTCTGGACAGATGCCTACCTATTACACATTACGACCCTCTTCAACTGTCGGCGGTCTCTGTTAGTCAACAGACGAGGTCGGCCAGTACATTTTTGTGCTGTACATGTCCCTTCACGTTTCCACTTCACCATCACGCTGGAGGCAGTGCAGCTAGGGATGTTTAGGAATGTGGAAATCTCGAGCACAGAGGTATGACACAAATGACACGCAATCACCAGACCACGTTGGAAGTCAGTGAGTTCCGCGGAGCGCCCCATTCTGCTCCCTCACGATGTCTAATGAGGTCACTTATATGGAGTACATGCTAGCAGTCGGCAGCACAATGCACCTAATATGAAGAACATATGTTTTTGTGGGTGTCTGGGTACTTTTGATCACACTGTGAACATCGATTCGTCACTTGGTTGTTTACTCAGGGATGGAGGCCACTTGTTACAACTGAGTAAACACACTTGTAACTATATCCGTAATTTCTACCATCTTGTAGGGACCAGTGTACAGAAGTTGCTATTTCTTTTTCTGTTTTTTTTTTTTTTTTTTTTTTTTTTCTGGCTAGATGACTTGGGAGTGTGTTCGTAATAATACTAACTCTCCAAGTTCGTATTCTCGTAGATTTATTACGTTGATACAGCTTAAGGTGTTTCGAAAATATGACGTATATGGCCACTAAGTATTTCACTCCTGCCTTTGCCGTGGGCTGTACCCCACTTAGGTCAATGGACACTAGCTCAGATGGCTTTGTGGGTAATATGGCATGCAGATTGGTTTTACCCAACACATTTGCATTCTTGACTTTTAGGCATGTTTCACAGCATCTAATGGTCCTACGTACAACTAATTTTAAGTTCGGGTGGTAGAAACATCCAGCCATTTTCCTGGTGCATTTCTCCACTCCATAATGTTCCCATACTCGATGAGGCATCATCATCATTTCCTTGGGGCATTTGTCCCACTTCAATGCGGGCCTTGCTACTATACATTTGGCAGTGTTAGTTGCAGAGGGTAGCTGGATGCCCTTCCTGTCGCCACCCTGAACCCCCCAGGATGGAATTTGTGTACCTCAGCTGTCTGCGTCTAGTGTAAGCCATGTAACAGTGTGAACGTTTTCAAATGTCTGCGAGATGGGTAACTGAGGCGGAACGTGGGGACGAGCCCAGTATTCACCTAGCGGGATGTGGAAAACCGCCTAAAAGGCACATCCAGGTTGGCTGGCAGACCGCCCCTCGTCGGTAATCTGCCGGGCGGATTCTATTTGGGGCTGGCGCGCCTACCTGAGTCCAGGAAGCAGCGCATTAGAACTCTCGGCTACCCTGACGGGTGTTCCCAAACTCCATGAGTGTACCACATTAATTCCTCAGTGGACTTATCGGGAATGCAGATACACCATTTATCATTTTTGTGCCGGAAGAGAACACTGTTCTCTATCTGATATTCTCGAATTAACAACTTATTTGGGCTAGTCCTTAACTCCTGCATAATGTGCCCCCACCTTTGGTCTTTACTCTGAAGAGTAACCACGTTCTTGCAGACCTGTTTGTACTGTCATACATTCATCTGAGTGTTGGTTAACAGTACTTTATATTATATTCAGATGTCTTTTCGACAAGCTCCACAAATTGCGGTAAACCTTTTGGAAGACGCGACAGTGTGTCGGTGTCTATATTGTTGCGACGTCTAACATGCTTGATTTCTAAATTATATTCTTGCAAGAACAAAGCCCATAGAGTTGTCTTGCGTGTAAACGTTTACACGTAAGAAGAAGGCTCGGTCATTGGTGGTCCGAAAATACATTTATCTTCTTGCCATATATATAATAATTAAACTTTTTCAGGGCCCATGCCACAGACAATGCCTCGATTTCTGTCGCTGAATAACAGTTTTCACTCGCGAAACCAGTTCGCTTTGTCTGTTGCTTGTCATCTTTCTCATCTACTTGAAAGAGCCAAGCCCCCAAACCACAGAACGATCTGTCTGTTGCCAAACAGAAATCATTCGACATATCAGGGTGCACTAGTATTTGTGGATTGCTTACCGCATCTTTAATCACTTCATATCCCACTTGGCAATCACTGTTTCACAGCCAGGGAGCAATTTTTTTTAAGGGGAGATGGTGGCAGAAATAATGAAAAATTTACAAATATTTTTATTTGCTTATTTGATAGTAAATATAATTGAGATTATTATCCCAAATTTTTTCCTTGAAATTCGAACTAAAAGTGGCATAAAAAAATTAAAACCCGAAGCAGTGTAGTGCGCCAAGCCCGCTTTTCAATGTACCAAATGGAGGAAAAATTTTATAGCAGAATTTGGCCTGTGAACCTAGAAAATATAGCTTTAGAAGGTTGTGATTTTTTGTATACATAACAGCAATGTTGTAAAGAAGGCTGTGGAGCCATTTTGTGGTTCAATCAGTGTGGTATAGAAGGCTGTGGAGTGTTGTAAACAAGTTTTGTGCTGTTCAGTGGAATTCGAGTGATGCTTGATTTATTGTGCCATTCTTTGTGCAAGGTTGAATCTGTTGATCCCTTTTTACAATGCCTAGGCCTGGTAAAGTATTTAAAAATATACTAAGTCCCATATTTCCAATATAAAGCAAAAATATGACATTGAGTTTAGGGTCGGGCCTGCAGATGCAAACATTAGCTTGTCTCCAAGTGCATCTAAAATAAAACTTGGGACAGGGATTGTGTCAGAAGAAACAAATCATGACAGAAATACAGGTTTCAGAATTGCGGATCTGGAAATGGTGGCAGAAGCACCTAGAAAAACCTGCAAGTGCTCTGTTTGTGGAGGAAATGTGGATTTGGTTGATGATGGACAGAGAGAAGGTTTGGTTTGCACATTGCACATTTTGTGTCAAAACTGTGATGCTGACAGACCATTCAAGACAGAAAAGGTCAGTAATAGAATCTATGAAGCCAATATGAGATTTGCTTATGGACTAAGATGTATAGGAATTGGAAAAGATCGTGGAAACCTTTTATGTGGTATTATGAACATGCCTGGTCCTCCTCTAAAATTTTCTGCAATGAATACTGCTCTCATGAATACTGCAGTTGCAGAAGTAAGTGAAGAGAGCAAGAAAATGGGAGTCCTGGGGGCAATTTAAGAAAATTGTGAACAAACTAATAGCAACGATATAGCAGTTTCCTGTGGCAGTTCCTGGATGAAGAGGGGGCACACTTCACTACATGGAGTTTCAACAATCACTAGTGTCGACACTGGAAAAGTATTAGACTTAGAGGTGATGTGTAAATATTGTTCTGCATGTTCCTTGAACAAGAAATATATTGATGCAGGTAAAGAAACAGAATAGCATGAAGTGCATAAAGCTGTTTGTAGCACAAATTATGCAGGCTCCAGTGGTGGGATAGAAGCTGCAGGTATGAAATTCATTTTCCATAGATCTTTGCAAAAATATGGAGTAAGATACATATAGTATTTAGGAGATGGAGACTCTAGTGCTTTCAAGAATGTAGTTGAAAGTCATCCCTATGGAAAAGATTGCACTATTGAGAAACTGGAGTGCTTAGGCCATATTCAGAAGAGGATGGGTGGACAACTCTGAAAACTTGTTGTAGACAATAAAGGCAAGCTACTAGAGAATGGGAAGGTAAAAACAGACTAACAAAGAAGCGAATTGACAGGCTACAAGTCTATTATGGTGCTGCAATTAGAAGTAACCTCACAAGCTTGGACAGTATGAGGAAAGCAGTATGGGTCATTTGGTTTCATTACTTGTTGACAGACACTACACCTCAACATGGCCTCTGTTCTACTGAATGGTGCAAATTTTTGAAAAATAAGGAAAGTGGGGAAGCTTATACCCATAAAAATAACGTTCCTTATGAGGTTTCAATGGCCATTAAACCAACTTTTAGGGCACTGGCTTCACCAGAACTGCTAGAAAAATGTCTACATGGAAAACACAGAACCCAAATGAAAGTCTCAATGCTTTTATTTGGAAAAGATGTCGAAAGAATGTGTTTGTTTCCAATTTGGTGGTGAAGATTTCTGCTTTGGAAGCTGCAGCAGTGTTTAGTGATGGGAATGTGGCAAGACTTCACATCCTCAGCAAGTTGGGCTTTACACTTGGAGTCTTCACTGAGCAGATACTGCAGATCATCGATAAGCAAATATTCGGGAAGGTGGAGACTTCAGTCCAGAACATACAAAAAATTGCTATGCAAAGGAGCAGAGAAGCTAAAAGAGCTGTAGAGGATGATGAGGAAGAAATGGAATATGGATATGGGCATTTTAGCTACGTCATTTTTAGCTAAGTATGATAGCTTTTTTTGTTTTTTTTGTTTTTTGCATTTCATCCAAACTTCAAAATGATTTTTCTGAAACTTATGTTTTCTGCTTTCAGGAACACATACATCAGAAACTATTTTTGGAAGGATTGTAATGAAATTTGGCATACCTATTTTTTACTTTGAAGCAATATTTAAGTGGAACAAAATTTTAATCGATTATACACAAGTTTGTGGTTGATAATATATTGAAAAGTTTGCTTGTAAAAAATGTTCGAATCCAAAATATCACAGAAAATAATAGCATTAATTTATCAAAAAGTTACTGCACTTAACTGTACACCTATTAGTGTAGATTATTTTACCATTAAAAAAATTGCCAAATTTGCCTAGAAATTGTGAAAAAGTGTACCTTAAAATAATAATGCAATAAAAAATTCAAAATTATCTCACTGAATTAGATTGTTATTAAAAATTCTGATTTTTTTTAGAAAATCATATTAGATCTGTATACATAAGTGTGCAAAATTTCAATGCGATTGAACAAAAAATGGCAAATATATGGATTTACAAAAATATCAGTGCAAGACTGCCACCATCTCCCTTTAATAGACTTAGAAACGACTCATTATTGAGAAAATGCTCGGGGACAAATCGCCGAAAAAACGAAGCCTAGACTAAAAATGCTTTTAGCTGGTTTTTTTTGTCGTGGATATCGGGAAGCTTTTTATGGCATCCAGTGTCCTTGGATCAGGTTTTATGCCTTCTCCTGACACAATGTGTCCAAGAAACTTGATGTGGGTTCGTCCAAACTTTGATTTCGTGATATTTGCGGTGATGCCTGCCCCTGCAAATTTTTCCAGGACTTCTAGTAGTACTTTAGTGTGCTCTTCTCATGTATGGGTAATGAGCAAATAATAGGTCATCCACATGCAGGGTCACTTTATCTAAGGCCTTCAGATGCATTGCAGTATCAAGTGCACTAGTAAATACCCCTGCACTAATATTTAGTCCAAAGGGCAGCACTTTAAATTGATAGAAAATAGGAAAGCAGTGTATTTGCAGGATTGCTCTGTTAGTGTGATTTGCCAGTACAAGGACCACATATCTATGCTAGTTAAATATTTAGTTCCATAGAACTTTTGTAACCGTTCCTCCAGTTTTTCTGGTCTAGTACATACTGGAACAATTATTCGGTTTATATCTCCCGCGTCGAGGACAAGCCTGACGCTAGCAACAACCTTGATTACTGCCAATAGTGGATCAGTAAGGGGAATACGAAGGCTCTATGATGTCCCAATCTTTCTAATTTCCTCAGTTACTGCTTCTGTTTTACACCACGGGATTGAGGACGTTGGGTGGCAATAAGTCCCGTGTAGGTACACCTGCATGTCATACAGACTTCTGAGAACGAATTGAGTAAATTAGTGAACTGCGTTATCTGCTGCTTAGCCACGCATTCCGACTCATTGGTCTTCTGTCTAATGAGCACGTAATTTGCGAGTAACTCCTCACTAGGACACAGGCTTGAGCTACAGTACTCCTAATTAGGTGAGTTGCTGTGTATAAATAACAATTGTGGCCTTGTACCCACGATATACTGCGGAAATATTTGCCGTGTGCACCATCCCTGGCAATCAAATCCAGTACTACTCGCTGGGCTTCATTGTTTACCGTACAGGTTCCAGAGGGAAGGTCGGTAGTCGCATTCCTCCCTCTGATAAAATCCCAACCCAGGATGCATGGTACTGAGAGATTATTTCAGTACGAGGAACATGCACTGAAAGGCTCCATTTCCTATTGTAAGGTCCAGCTACACCTGATTCTTGATAACCTGTGTCTTGGCTGATACGACATCTAAATCGCAACAAACTTGTACCGGAAAAGTTGGTATCTTGTATGGACGACTTAGTTCTTTATAAAGTTCATAAATTCTAAAATAACCGTGTTTAGTACATCGTCTATCCTTGCATATACTGCAGCTAGCACTACTGATTTCTCCGCATTACAACATGTTCGCGGCTCGGAGCAGAGTTCCTGACGCACGCCTTGTCCGTTGTTATAGAGCAGCATGTTGATAGAACTATATGGGGTGCCTTCACTTTCCTACCTGACAGCTACCAGAAGGCCAGGGGTGGTCACGTTTAACTGACTTCACGGCCCGGGTTGGCTTTCGTCCACCAGATCATTTATTCTCACCCGCTGGTCTTACGGTTGAGGAACCATTCTAGTATTCTGATCTTGCACATTCGCCTGCTAAGTGCTAATGTGATACTGAGCAGTCCCTTGCGCTGGCTCCCAGCTTTGATTCTGTTGATTAATTGGCTGGTTGGCCCATCCGTCGCAATTTTTGCCTACTCGCTTTAGGCTGCTGATAAGCCTGATCAACATGAGTTCCAAAAGAAATCCGTTGGAATTCGATTACTCGATAAATAGTACAATTCTCAAGGCTGTCAATTCAACTAAGTACCTGGGTGTTAAAATTACGAACACCTTCAGTTGGAAAGACCACACAGATAATATTGTGGGGAAGGCGAGCCAAAGGTTGCGTTTCATTGGCAGGACACTTAGAAGATGCAACAAGTCCACTAAAGAGAGAGCTTACACTACACTCGTTCGTCCACTGTTAGAATATTGCTGCGCGGTGTGGGATCCTTACCAGGTGGGATTGATGGAGTACATCGAAAGGGTGCAAAAAAGGGCAGCTCGTTTTGTATTATCACGTAATAGGGGAGAGAGTGTGGCAGATATGATACGCGAGTTGGGATGGAAGTCATTAAAGCAAAGACGTTTTTCGTCGCGGCGAGATCTGTTTACGAAATTTCAGTCACCAACTTTCTCTTCCGAATGCGCAAATATTTCGTTGAGCCCAACCTACATAGGTAGAAATGATCATCAAAATAAAATAAGAGAAATCAGAGCTCGAACAGAAAAGTTTAGGTGTTTGTTTTTCACGCGCGCTGTTCGGGAGTGGAATGGTAGAGAGATAGTATGATTGTGGTTCGATGAACCCTCTGCCAAGCACTTAAATGTGAATTGCAGAGTAATCATGTAGATGTAGATGTATATTTATTTTGTGGTATGGTTTCTCCGCGCCTCTTTTGGTTACTATTTTGATTGTTGCTGCCTTACGCGTTTCCTTGGGAATTCGTGTATACATTGTTAGTCGATGGTTAATTATAACCACTACTATTTATATTGTTACCGTTCTCGTTATCATTTCTTTTCTTATTTACATTGTCATTCCCATTTTACCATTATTTCCACCTTTTTGTGGAGAATAATTTCCGTTAGTCGAACTTACTTTCCTTCTGTCATCATCTATCAAGTCAAGCAAGTTTACAACCACTAAAAACCTTTCCTGATCATCTTCTGGAACATTGACCAAGTGTTCTGAAATGGGCACCTTTGGCTTTAGTACGCGAAATATCTCTCTCGTTGACATAGGCTCGTCCCAGTATCTGGTTTTTCGTATGTAATATTCAATATACAGTATTTACGCATACTGCCTAGCTTGAGATTATACATCGTTGGGTTTTACACTTCCTGACGTAGCCTTTCCTGGGTGCGGGTACTCCAGTTAGACAGGAATACCCAAGTGCGTCAAGCGTCTTACAGCTATCAGCTGTTTCCATAGTCCATAAGGCTGCTTCGCCATTACTATGGGACGTGACGGACGGTATTTTTTGTCGCTCGGTCCACCCTTTCCGCAGAACGCGCTTAAAACGTTTCATAAATATCACGGGATGTACTACTTTCTTTTCCGCCGAGAAGGTCTGAAACTGCCTATGTTTGAAGGCTTTCCTGAAGTTTAATTTTTGCATAAGTTAGTTTCTCTTCCGCAGCTGTCATGTTTACGCTCTCTGACACGACTGAGCAAACATTCGGATGCACGGGAGCTGTCTGTACGTAACAATTCTTGTCACCGTACTGCCTACTCTCCGGAATCGTCTCGGCCAAAGTATTTTGCACGATCAATTCTCTGCGTTCCAGACTGGTAGTTCTCTCGTTTACTTCTTTTCTCCACTGAGGAATATCCTCAGTGAGCGCCTGCTGGACTTGTCTTAATTTCTCATGCAAACTTTCGATAGGTTTGCTGCTAGCTGCTAGTGCTTCTAGCGACACTTCGTACAACGGTATTTCATTCTGTAGTAACGTTCTCACGTATTTCCTCATCTTTTTGTTATAACCACTTGGTTTCTTCACTTTCGATCTTTTCTCTTTGGGTTTTGAGACACTGATTTACTTGCTCAGTTAGTTCAATTCATAAATGGTCGAAACTTGCAGTAACATCTTCTACCTTAGGGCCTAGATCGTTTTGGTTATCTTCGCACTTTTTTAACTGATCAGTAACTTCGTTAACCATCTCTGGTACGCTACTGTAAGCCTATTTCATGGCTTTGATTTCGCTTTGACTCGGATCTAACTGATCATCCAAGTTCTCAATTCAAGTTTCATCTCGTTTTGCTAAAATATTGGTCTCGCTCTCTGAGCTGTTCCTGTAGAACCCTGCCTCTCTCTTTTTCCCTCTCCCGTAATCTTTCATTAAATTGGGTAAGCACATGATCATCCCTTTCTTGTAATTGTCCTTGCATATTTTCGTTAAATCGGCAAGCAAAAACTTATCATTTTGCTTCTGCCTCTCCTACAGAATCCTATCTCTTTCTCTCTCCTGCATAATCCGATCTCTTTCTTCCTGTTGTTCTGCAAACTTCTTCAGAAACGGATTAATAAAATCACTCCCGGTGATATTCGAGGGTCGTCTACAAAGTAAGCTCCGTTTCTATTTCTATCCGCGGCAGCGCTATGATCGCAGTTCTGAACATGCGTGGCAGTTACTCTGACTCAAGGAGAAGACATATACGCCATTTTCAGATCGCTGCTGCCGAAGTGTGCTTTGTAGTGCTTCTTTACAATGTCAGGCGTAATTGAAAATGCCGCCACGTGTGAAATCAGATCTGTGATTTGTTTTCTCAATGCAAAGAAAGATAAGCAAAGGAAATTCATCGGCAAATCTGCGAGGTTTACGGTCAAAATGCTATTAGTGATTCAATGGTTAGAAGATGAATCGGACTGTTCAATGAAGGACGTGATCAAGTGAACGATGAAGAAGGAAGTGGACGCCCATCTGTGGTTACTGATGAACTGGTTCACACAATTGAAGAGAAGACTAAGCACGACCGTAAATTTACACTTAGTGTACTTGCTATGGAAGTTCCGCAAATCTTACGATCACTAATTCATGAAGTTGTTACTGAGAAACTGAAACTTAGAATACTTTGCTCACGTTGGGTACCCAGAATTCTTACTGAACAGCACAAAAAACAATGGATGTGCAGTGCACTTCAGTTTTTGACACGCTACTATGAAGAAGGCGGTGGTTTTCTTTTCTAGGATAGTCACGGGGGATGAAGCTTGGGTATCGTACGACACCGCTGAAACAAAACGGCAATCAATGGAATGGACGCACACTTCATCCCCAACGAAGGTTAAGTCTGACAAATCTACGAAACACCCAGAAAAGTAGATTAACAGTTGTAGATTTTTGTACAATAAATATTTTTTCTATATCTGTACAAGTTTGTCTTATATAACCGAACGGAACTGACTTTGTGGACATACCTCGTATTTGTTAGACTAGACTCAGGTCTGACCTTAGCAGAGGTTCAAAAATGGTTCAAATGGCTCTGAGCACTATGGGACTTAACATCTGTGGTCATCAGTCCCCTAGAACTTAGAACTACTTAAACCTAACTAACCTAAGGACATGACACACACCCATGCCCGAGGCAGGATTCGAACCTGCGACCGTAGCGGTCGCACGATTGCAGACTGTAGCGCCTAGAACCGCTCGGCCACCCCGACCGGCAGAAGCTTCTGTATATGCTGCTTTACCTAACACATCCATTTCGGGTTCCGGAATTATCCGGCATTCCGTTTCGGTTTCCGGTACTATTTGTTGTATATTAGATTCTGACATAGCATCGCTCTGAACTGACAGCTCAGTTGTATTGTCGACTGACTCCGAATCGGAGTATTCAGTCTCTTTCCAAATCTGCTGCCTGGTTCTTGCTCGACTCATGTTACGAATTAATATACAACTTTCAGAGGTACTGGTAAATGACTTTCCAACTATATTGCTACCAGCAGTTATTTCGGTAAAATCTACCACAACTTAAGGTGCAGAAGAAATTTGTGTATAACTTCACACGCATACAGCAGCCTATTGCTGTATGAAACACAACACACAAAATAAATATTCCATGACACACCTTAGCTCTATGCACCTTGGCGTATCAAGCGAAAAATAGGACCTACTCACACAAAATAGTAAAATAATAGACACTGGTGCCCTTACCTGATACACAGACTGCAATAGATCCAGGACCACTCGTGTGTGGCTTTATTCTTGTGATTTTTGCTAGCAATACACAGCGAGCGAGATTATATTCCAGCAACAAGCTGTACATAACATGAAAGGAAAGACAATATTGCATTAATACACACATAAATACAATAAAATTACAACTAAAACACAATAAAATTACAACAACCTGTAACATGATTGTATTATTCAATCGGCCCCTAAGTCAACGGACGTCAGTTATATCATTACCTCCCTTCTGCGTAATTGTTGTGGTATAGAATTAATTTAGTTATTTCGTATAAGCCAGTGCAGATTTTTACGTGTGGTCTGAAATACGCGCAGGCGTCGGTCGCAACCTACAGCAATGATAATGTAACGGAGCAGTTTAAACCCTGAATATGGTTTATGGAACGCCACGTATATTTTGAGCGCGAGTAAATACGTAGCGTGACGTTATCTCAATACGTAGGCAAAAAATTATTTATTATTAATGGAAATGTTAAGCTCTCTTTCAACAAATGACAAAGTAACGTAAACAGCAACTAGTCCAGTGATAATATAGAGCATGAAATGATTTCTTTTCCCAGCAAGTTAATTTAATGCTACACGGAAAGGAAGAATGGTAAAAATACCTACATTTACATCTACATGGATACTCTGCAAATTACATTTAAGTGCCTGATAGAGGGTTCATCGAATCATCTTCACAAATCTCTATTATTCCAATCTCGTATAGCGCGCGGAAGGAACGAACACCTATATCTTTCAGTACGAGCTCTGATTTCCCTTATAGTGGTGATCGTTTCTCCCTATGTAGGTCGGTGTCAACAAAATATTTTCGCATTCAGAGGAGAAAGTTGGTGATTGGAATTTCGTGAGAAGATTCCATCTCAACGAAGAACGCCTATGTTTTAATTAAGTCCAGCCCAAATCCTTTATCATTTCTGTAACACTCTCTCCCATATTTCGCGATAATACGAAATGTGCTGCCCTTCTTTGAACTTTGAACACTTGGTCCGAAACATGATCGGGTTCATATCAGTAACGGAAGGTCACATTCTGCTTTGGTGAGGCGAGTGGGGGGGGGGGGGGGGGGGGGAGGCTCAGTGAAGTGAAATGGAAAGAAAAAAGTTTCTGGTTGGATGTGGCATGAGTATGGGCTCATATCAGCAGCAGCAGAAAATGGTATAATGAGTGTAGGACTTGTCATGAATAGGAAGGTAGGGCAGTCTGTCAGTTAATACGAACAGTTCAGTGATGGGTCTTTATCATTAGAATCGACATCCAACCAGTGCCAAAAACATTACTTGACATGTACATGAGTATATTACAAGCAGAAGATGAAGAGATAGAAGAGGTTGAACAGGTGGTATTGCATGTAAAGGGAAATTAGAAAATAATAATCATAGAGGACTGGAACACTGTATAGTGTGGATCGAGTTAGTAGGGGAAGGAACAGAATAAAAAAGTAACTGGAGAATGTGGGCTTGGTTTTAGGAATCAGAAAGGAGAAAGACTCATTGTGTTCTGCGACACATTTCAGTTAGTGATATGGAATTCAGTGAACTCACCTGCAGATTGAAACTCCTTACTGCACCAGGACTCTACTTTGGACCAGTACCTTCCACAGGCTAGAGCTCTGTCGATTCCAATTTTTTTTTCTACCTGGATCACACCGACTTCAGGAATCAAAACTTAAATAACGGTCTGGCATCAGGGAGACGATGGGAGACGTCATTTGGGTTTGTTAGACAGCCTTGTGCTGTTCCTTCTGATAGATGCCACCTCGCCCACTTGTGCGTCAGTGAATATGACATGAAATTATTAGAGTAACTCAAACATCCAGTCCCAGTCCCTGAATGAAGAAAATCTCCAAACTTAAAGAAGAGCAAAACCGCAGTTGCAATATAAGATTCCTCCAGTCAGCTTGAAATCAACAGCTAATGCAGTCTGTCCCCATCCATTAGGCCTGTATTGTCTGTTGACCTTGTTGTAATCCTCAAGTTACGAACTCCAAAACAAATGTAACAGGTACACACATTTCAACTTAAAAGTATTGTATAAAAAGTGGAATGGCATTCTTACTTATGAGGCCACTTTTGTTTGTTTTTATTTATTTTTTATACTATGATGAAATACCTAAGCTTAATCATTTCCACTCAGTTACCATTGTCTTGTCTATGTCGTTTCTGGATATTATAATGACTCTAAGTCATATTGTGAGAATCGATTCATTCCATTTGCAAAAGATGTTAATTGGGCGAAATTAATGCTTTGCTAATAGCACCATTTGGATGTGCACCGTTCGGATCTTACGTCTAATACAAGCAAAGGAAAAAAGAAAAAAACCTATTTCTCACAGGTTTTTAAAGTGTACCACTTCTTTACTTTAAACTTGTGCGAATCGTAAACTGTAGACTGAGGAGGGTAAGTGGATAGAGTCAATAAAAATGATTTAATCGAATGACCTCTATCTGTTGTCAAGATGGCTTAAAAAACAGTTAAATGTACCACATAAAAGTCAGTTTTACGTGAACTGGAGACCCAGAAACAGTTCAAAGTGATTCTGATAAATAAAAATGCATTCTAACGATAGAACTGAAAACTTGCTTTCAGATGTCTAGCTTCATTCAGTTTAAATGTGCAAAGAAGCACGGTTTGTCCGTTTTTTTATGTGCACCAGTACTACGTTTCAAACTTGTGCGAAATGGGTTCGAATTTTGTAACATGGTAAACAAGTACAGGTAATTAAAGGTCGTCCTGTTGTTCTGCGAAAGTGTTATCCATTGTCACGATATGATCAATCTGGTTCGAAATAGAATAAAAAAAGACATAGGCTGCTTCAGTCGTCGCCCGAGTCAACAAAAATATACATCGGTTGCCAAGTTATGGCGGTCTAACATCAAAACTATTGTAGAGTAAAAGTTAGGAACCAGAATGCAAAGATGTTCCTATCTTTGCACAAAAAAAGATAAATGTGTCCTCTGCAGAGTTAGGGGTGGAAAAGAAGAGCACTAGCTTTGACTTGCCTGTCAGTTTTAAAGACATTTAAAACAAAACATCTTGACTTATTCGAGGTTTCTTATGAGGTAAACCTACTTCCCCATTGCAGTGAGCTCTCTTAGATGCAAGTCAGCGCACACCTGCATCTTGCAATTTGTAGGCCAAGGTCCTTGATGGTGTGTCCAAAATCCGGGAAGATTCGCCAGCCATGGTAAACAGCATAGAATATCAAATAGCTGAAGAGCATAAAGGTAACAGTGAAAAAAGCTTTTCCTGGGGGGATAAAATTTCTGGAATAGATTTGTTCCTGGGGGGATAACACCATGTATCATGTTACTTTACTTCACACGATGCATTGTATTACACGACATGAGTACTAATACTAACAAGTAAAAAAGCACGATATTTTGATTTAAATGTCCTTGAAGCTGCCAGATAAGTTCAAAAGCTGCTTCCCTTCCTCTGCATATCTGTCTTTTTGTGCTATGGACGCAGGATTTATCTTAAAATCTTTCTAATAACTTCAGTATTCTTTTTTGTCTTAATTTATTTTGCCTAAATTATTCGAGCTGCGCGTATTACGTTATTTTAAATCTAGCGAATGATGTGGACTCTTTTTCAGAACAGTGGTTTGCTCATGAATCAAAAATAGAATACGGACAATAACAAACGAACATGCTATATGATAAATTAATCCCTTACCCTCGCCGTCGTCCTGAGAGCTTCACGTTAATGTATGCCTGGTGTGCAATACTATCCGCCTTCTATGCCCAAAGCAGGAGAGTACATAATATTCCAGAGGACGAACGGAATTACACCTGCACGTAAAGGACACTCAAGATTCCCGTTTTTCCGACAGTACTCTGTGACAATTCTGAAGAAAAGTATCCGCAACAGGCAACTTATCTGGCTCCCAATGTTTCATATACCGTATCTGTTTGATACAGCGCTCGGCAAGAATGTAAATTGTTTGTATCACGCGTCATTTTCATTGCTCAGCTTTCCGTTTCCATATGTAAATCTACTAGGAGTTAATCTGAATTACCACTTCTTTTTCTTATTTCGTGTCTCGTGTAGAATGCGACTTATGAGTGAAACTGTCAGTACCCTTGGGTAGTGTCGACCCTCAAAATTCAGTGCGTGATTTTATGTATTTTTTCTGGAGACCTGCAGTAACAAATACACCATGTCTCATTTTATTATAATTTCGCTGCAAGAATTCAGTAGCCGTCAGAATTACGTACGCAGGCTTTCGTTATGGTGAGTTGTTGAATTATCCGTGTTTCTGCACTTTGCGTGAATAGTGCAATAGATCTCTTGTAGAACCAGTGTAGAGCCGTTCTCACACGGGACGAAGCAGCTAACGTTGACGGGGACGCGAACGGGACATCCGCTCTCACGAGAGACGGCGCCGTCGGCACGCGGGACTAGTTGGTTAACGAGATCTGCGAACTCAGCACTCTCCAGTGGCCGTTGTCTCGACTTTATTTTTTTCTCAGACCACACAGTTTCTTTACGAAAGTGGACGCACGTAAAATAACTACGTTAGCTCTGTTAGCGACTGTCGAAAAAGAAGGGAGAAAAGCACGAAGAAGGTTCTGGAGTTGTCGATGGCTTCAACAGTGAATTGATGGTAGAAGAACACTACGTAATGCTATACAGCGATATGAGATATATACTTGAAGAAGTTGTTCGTTAACTCATATTGAATTTTGATTCCATATTCGATTTTAAATTGAATGTAGTTAAGATGTTGAAACCAGTATCATTTTGCACGTGGATAATATCCATATTCTCGATGTTGCATTGACTACCGACTCTCTAAAATAACGTGCTTCATCATACATATTTCAACAGTGAGATTCGTTTCGTAATTCGAATAGAAGAGGAGATATTTTCTAAGCTGCTCAGTATCACTGAAAAAGATATTTACCGGCGAGATACAAACACGAGACAGTCCACAAACCCAGACATTAATATATGAATGTTTCATAGTAGCAAAAACTTGCAGTGTGTAAGTTGTGATTACTTTCAGGCACAGACTGGAGTTACGTTAAGATTTCTGGCCACTGGAGAAACATTGCAGTCGTTGGCCTTTGCAAAGAGAATCGCAGCAAATACCTCATTTACGATAAATAAATAACATGGACCTTCGAGATAATACTGCTATTAACTGAATAAGAAAGTCATAGAATCTTTCAGAAAAGAAAAAGTGAAAAAAAGAAACAAGACTATATTGGGCTTTCGGTATGTTTTGGAAGGCGACAAGCGATTCTTTATGTTATCGCTCTGACAGCAATCGCTTTACCTAGTAAAGTTTCCTCTTGACTACACTGATTTTGCCCATTAATTGTGTTTGTTATTGACAGCCTGCTATTGAGGTTATCTCGGTAATCAGAATCTAAATGAACGTGAATGCTGAAACAGTATTAACAAAATGATTGCCCTCACATTATTTTGTCAGTTGTTGATGGGTGATTAATAGATGAACACAGGATTGATGAAAGTTATGGCACAAGTTAAACTGGACAAAAATGCATGTTAAGTGTGATGACAAAAATAAAACATGATCTGATAGCAGCACAAATATACATCAAAGAGTTAACAACCCAGTGCAGCATCTATGTTTTGACTGTTTCAACTGCTTACTCCGTCTCAAAAATATTGATAATGGATTTCTGAAATTATCGAACACTGAACTGACATTGATGTATTTATTCCACACTGCCTGGACCTTGATAGATTTATTCTACACAGAAGTTATACTACCTTGGTGCAGTTGAGAACAAATGGCGAGATTGTGACCCGATTGGCCGTGACAAGCCAGATGACCAATACAGTACCCGTTTTCTCGAAGTGTGGCGCTCCCTCAGGTGTCAGTCATGGTACAACCGTCTGCAGAACATTGACGTGCCGCACCTGTAATTCCCTATCGTGGGCACAAAATATCGAAAGTTGCGTCTAGCAACCTGTTGGATGGATCGCATTTACTCTCTGACGGAGTCCTGAAGCCTTGGCAGATTCTAGTGTGTGACAGTCACCTTCGCCGATCATACCATGGGCCAGTTTGACTCACTTATACGGTGGTGCACACAAGTAAATGAAACTTCAAAGCAGAAGACTTATCATGAGTAAGACTGCTCCCAGCACAGTGAATTGTTTGAAATGGCTGAGGTTTAAACTATCAAAACAGCTAAGCCCTCACCAAAGGCTCCCCAGTAAAAACCAGTGTTAGTGCACATTCAAGCTCAGGATGTGTATCCCTAGTGTATCCCACTCTTAACAAAAGTCAGGACCAGCTTACTCTCCAGACATGAGTCTGAAACCGAATATCCACTCCAGACAGCCACATGAATCGGAAGTATCTCCTCATTTTCCCTCAAACCTCGGTAAACTCCCAAAAGCACTCCTGCAACTGCCCTGCCAGGAGCTTCGTACCAATCACAACACTCCAAGAGCTCCATGTCTCCCATCTAAGTCATCAGCTGTAGTCTTCGGCCAATCATAATCAAAGTTAACAATATTCGTCCCATCTCAGGAGGAGCGACCAACCCTGACTCATATATTCCCGTGCAGAGATGAGGAGACTTTGTGCCCCTGACTTTATCTTTCTTCTCCTACTTTTCCTTATGGCCACCTTTGGAAGCATGTTATTTTGAGTTTCTGTAAAGCTTTAAATTGGACAACTCATTTATCATGGAGATACTTATCTGGACAGCCTGGACATTATGGATGTCCGACCTGGATAAGTGTATTTCTGTCCCAACGTAGATCGTTTCAGAGCCACTCACACAGAGAGGAGACTTTGTGTTCTTGGCTTTTTTGTTTTGTTTTTTTCGATGGCCTCTCAGGAAGCGTGTTATTTTGAGTTTCTATGTGTGACACTCCAGCATGTGACACTCGCGTTCGCTAGTCATACCCTGGACCACTTTGCTTAACTTTTACGGTGGTACACACAAGGAGATCAAACACCAAAGTGTGACGACTGTCACGAAGATGCCCCTCGGCTCAGGGAGTTGCCCAAGATGACTCAGGCGTAAACTGTTGGTACAGCTAAGCCCTCATCACAGGCTACCCAGTAAGGACCAGTGCTACTGTGGAATCACGCTCAGGAGAAGTATCCCTAGTGCACTCTACTCATAACGAAAGTCAAGACTAGTTATCTCTCTAGACCAAAGTATAACTCCGAAGATCCATTCCAGATACCATCTGAATCGGAAGACCAAGTGTCACCTCTCCTCACTTTCCATCAAATTTCGGTGAACTCCTAAAAGCATTCCTGCAGCTGCTCTCACAAGGATTTTGTGCCAATCACAACACTCCACGAGCTCCATGTCTCCCCTCCAACTCGTCTACTCTACTCACCAGCCAATCTTAATTAAATTAACAATATGTTTTCCGTTTCAGGAGAAGTGGCCAACACTTGACTTACAAATTCCCATGCAGAGAGGAGAACACAGTGTGCTCCTGACTTTCTTTCTTTATGCACAGCCACTTTAGTCACTGTGTGATTTTGAGTTTCCATAGAATTCTAAAGTGAACAACACATTTATCATGTACACTATTATCTGGATTGCCTGAATGTTATGACGCGTCTGACCAGAGGCCCTGGCTAAACCAAGATAAATGCGTCTGTGTCCCAACATAGAACGTCGCAGAGCCACCATAAATGTTCTGTTCCTTCGAAAATTGTTTTAAAGGCCTGAAGCTTCCAACAAAACTCTGCAATCCATAGGACGAAACCACCTGACTGCTCCATTGATAGCGTCCTGTCAACAGTGAACATATAAACTGGCGAATTTTTATGGCCACCAGCCCTGTTCACAAATGCAGTTTACGACACTGTCATGACGTTTTGGCTGGAAGACCTAGATCACTCTGACGCCCCAGCCTCTGATGCGGCAAGAGGCACCTAACGAAAGGGTCCAGGTAGCCCAGTTTTCCTCCCCATCGACAGAACGCATTTCTGGACACCGTGGAAGAACTTCTTGAGCTCAGCATTCTGTCCCCAGTAAGTGCTTCGAAACGTACCTTTCCCTGATAGCTGCACGTGGCTTCAAGCCCCAAACGTCCACCGCAAGATTTACTGTTAAATGACCAACTGCCTGCTTATTCTCAGCTCCAGAAAAGTACTATTCAACAGAGAGCCACCATAAAGGCCCCGCATGCATTAACAACGTGCACGCTTCCATCAGTGCCTGCTTATGTGGATAGCTTCCTGTCGTCGTCAAACACGATGTCCTGGGCGAAAATTTGACGTTAAATTTTACCTTTGAATATGGAGAATAGTGAGAGAGTGACTCATTCTCTCTCACTGCGTCCCATCATGGTTGATTTCCGCATATGTAGTGTTTCACTTCAAAATCTCATAGTCTGAAATGGAACAGTATTGAGATCTCACAGTGATGACCTGAGTGTAGGGGGGGGGGGGGGGGGGACGACTTTGCCAACCAGGTCCACACATAAAAACATAATAATTTTGCCTCACTCACCTCAGGCATCACTCACTCACACAAAGCTCCTTGCCTGCAAGCTGTGTAGGTGAACATTGCTGAGTGAAGTATAATTCATTTCAATCCAAGGGTCGTTGCCACACCCCAGCATTTCAGACAAACTATTACTAAGTGGTTAAAGACTTTGTAGCAAGATTTTTTTATCCACACATACAATTTATTAGGTCAGAGGCGACTAATGCTCCTCATCATATTACAATAATATGGATATTGCACCGTTCTCTGCCTCAGTGGTTTACCTCTCCTAAATCATCCGCAAGGTTTCAGTCATTCTTACTATGTAAATGGACAATAATTATAGTTTAAGAAACATACTCAATCTAAAAATCTAAACGAATGAATAACAGGTGTCATCTGTTGTGTTTTCTCCTAGAACAGTGTTATGTTGTTTCTGCAACATTCCATACCTTCGAAAATCGCTTTCCTTAAAATTCATCACGTTTCACAAGAAACTATACTGGATTATATGACTGAAACATGAAACATCCTGTGGCTCCCTCCACTATGGTTCCTGGGGAGACATGCTAAGTTTACGAAGACACACAGAAAGAACGTGGCACTAAACAGACTCAAATGGTCCATGGACTGGCTAAAATAACGAGGAGCAGCAAGGTTGCGCCAGAGTGTAGGTCGCTCTTCTCTCAGCGCAGCCACAGGTAGGTCAGGTCCCCAATCTCGTCCATGGCAGCATCAGTGAAGCAGCTGAGCTGTTGGCATCATCTTGACTTGGCAGCAATTTGCAGTCTGGCTCAGTGTTGGGAACGACCGATGGGCTATCTGGTCGGACAGAATGAGGCACCAGTGTGGTTGCACAGTGCCAAACCTCTCCAACTCAGGTAGTAACGTCACAGCCCCTATCCTGTCTCTTAGCTAGAAGAGTGCAGTCTCCCTTTGGATTAGGTAGTGAGAAAGCATTGCATTTTGCGTGCAACCCATCTCATAGTAAGGGTTTCCTCTCTCCCCCATCGGTAACTGTACCCAACAGCATCATTGTACACGGCTGTGGGAGCAGCTCATCTGAATTGTGGTTACCTGGCTCTGCACGCCATTTCTAGAGGAAGTGTGTCCACCTGGGGAATCCCTCCAGGCATAGTTGTGGCTCCGGTTCATCTGCAGATCCTTCAAAGGCATGCCATGATGTCAGCCCCCAGCCTGGTGGTGCCATTCACAACTGCTAAGATGGTGGTTGCTGTTGGCTGTCATTTACTCAGCGCCTGGCCCCTCTGCAAGGCTGTCGAAGAAGTGACATAACATAAGTTGTAGACCACCATTGTCTAGAGGGCCACCACTGACACACACCTGGGTCCAGCTTGTTTATGGCAGCTGTGATGCATGGTGTAGCTCCATCCACTCCCACTTTCGCTGGACTGGTAAGGCGGCCGGCAGATCCCCAGCTGTTCTGGCACTCATTCAGTGCTGAGAACGTGCAGTCTGTTCGGTAGGTATCTGGACCACACTGCCTCTGGAATTCTCCTCCAGGTTCCCACATCTTCGTTGCCACTGGCTGCAAGTTGTTGTCTCAGGACGCCCCACAGGATACTTTGATGGTGGATTTGACAGCTCCCAAAATGGAACAGTCCTTGTAGTATGTTGCAGTGCCAATGTTTTACAAGAATCTGCATATATAGTTGCTTACATCTGAGGTGACTACCCAAAAATGAGTTTTATGAACGAGTACAAAATAAAAAATTGAAAAGATTAAGTATTGTATATGCTAGACATGACATCCTTAACATTTATATTAGTCCTACATATATGGTGTGTTGTGTCTCTGGTCTGTGTGTGAGAGTTGTGTTAGCACCATTTCCTGTCAAGCATTACCCCTGTGTTGGACCAGTACTGCATCCACTATATACCTCACTAGCACTTTTCCACATGACACCTAGTACTAACTTATTCTCTTTACTCAACACCAGTCAACTTTACCTTTAAGCCCTCTCTAATCTTAGATTATGACTGCACTACATGTACTCCTCCTGTTCTTGGTGCTTCTAACAGCATTATCACCCAATGCAGAAGTGCGTAGATGCTCTGACGCTTCATCCCTAACAAGAAATAAAAACATAATGTTAATTGAATCATCAGTCAAACATTTTATTGTCCAACTATAGCATTTATCATATTATTATTTTCAATTTTGTTGATTGAAAAAAATGCCAAGTAGGATAGGAATGAGAATTTATCCCATAAATAATAGATTACTATTGAAGATTAGGGCTACAGCATTCCACTTCCTATTTCCAGAAGCTATAGGTGCATCAAGTTGAAATAATTGCCTAGCACTAATAACATGACAAAAACTTGCTCCAGTAACGGTACTCTAACATTGTATTCAACTAAGAACTTTCATCTGAATTGTTATTAACGTAAGAATTATTATTGGAGCAATAGGAGGTTTATGTCAAACGTCACTACGGCAATGTTTAGCATATTTGTCAGTCAGCCACCTATGATGAATAAATAGATCATTAACTCTTAGAGAAAATACTTCAGAACTCCATTTCCTTATCTAATCCCTACTAAGATTAACTGTAGTTTTGTTATTTCAGTAAATAAATCAAAGCTATACCAGAGGAAATATAAAAACACTAATTTGTATTATTCCTATCACTACTATCACTGGGGGGGGGGGGGGCGATTGCCCAACTCCTTTGGATTTTTATCAAAATGAATTTTTATACAATCACATATGGAAAATAACATAATGACTCTACACCAATTACACTAGTAGTAACTACTATTACACTTTATCATTACATACAAATTAGATTTTCATCACTCATTGTATCATACACTGAGAACTCATGGGCAATAAAAATTAAGTCTCAAAAATCAAGATTCATTGTTCCTGTAGTAATTTCAACAATAGGCTTTATTTCGTTATACTAAGTTAAATAAACTAATAACCGTCAAACATAGTTAAAAGAACGCCCTTTTAGGACTTACTAATCTTGATACCTCAAGAATTGCAGTCTATATTCATATTTGAATATAAGACCAACAATGGTTAGAGAGAAAAATCTCATAAGTAGATTTACAGTCTAACATCTACAATTTGCGCCATCTTACAGAAAAAATGATTATTCTCAACAAATTTTAAGGACATTGCTACTTCATATTTCCTATTTTATCCAAGAGCAGGCATAGTAGGAACACAATAAGAATACTTATTTGCGCCAAATTATAACACCCAGATGGTTAATCAGAGGGATCAGATCTACAATGTTATTATTACAGCCCACAAATCCATAATAATTTTCTTTATAGTAAAATAATTTCTATTGAAATTGACTGTTTTGTTAAGTGACTTGTATCACTAATAACTGGAGTAATCCTCCAAATAAATAATATTTGTTTTTGATTACTACCATCTTCATTAACTATTCTTCTTGCACCTCCTATAGCAGATAATGGTACTGGTACAGGGTGAACAGTCTACACCCTCCTTAGCAGGACCTATTGACCATGGAGTGGCCTCAGTAGATCTATCCATTTTCTCATTACACTTAGCAGGTGTTTCATCTATTCTAGGTGCAGTAAATTTTATTACAACAGCAATTAATATGTGATCAGAGAGAATAACTTTAGATCAAACAACATTGTTTATTTGACCAGTCGCTATTTAAATACATCATTCTTTTACCTTTCAGGTGGATACTTTTTCCGATTCTTTAGAAATACAGAGTTCTATATTTTAATTTCACCAGGATCTGGTATGATTTCACGTGTTGTATGTCAAGAAAGAGGAAAAGCTGAATGATTTGGAACGTTAGGTGTGATTTATGCTATACTGTCATCTAGACTAATAGGAATTATTGTATGTGGCACACCAAATATTCACTGTAGGAATGGAATTTGAGTATATTTTACATAAGGAACAATAATTATTGGCATACCAGCAGGGATACAGGTACTCAGATGACTGACAACACTATAGGGAACAAAATTCAAGTTAACTGCCATTGCTATGATCCCTAGAATTTATTTTCTTATTCATAATTGGGAGGTTAACACGTTTAATGTTAGCAATTTTATTCCTTGATATTGTATTCATAACACTTACTATGTAGTAGCAAACTTTCACTGTGTATTATCACTTGCTGCAGTGTTTGCAAGTATAGGAAGTATCATTCAGTGATATCCTTTATTTACAGCCCTAACTATAAACAACAGATGACTATAATCCAATTTACAATTGTATTTTTTTGGAGTGAACTTAATCATCTTATCCCACACATCCCAGGTCTAGCAGGAATACCATGACAGTACTGTGACTATCCGGGTGCATATATGTCATGAAATGCAGTATCAAGAATTGAGTAAGGAATTTCAATTGTCAGAATGTTTGTATTCACTGCAGAAATTTGAGAAAGAATGGTTACAAATCGAGCAATTATATTCAGAGCTAATGTAGGCAATTCAAGTGAATGACTACAAAATAAACCACCTGCATAACATAGTCACTCAGAACTACCACTAAGTATTAAAGTCTAATATGAAAGATTACTGTAGTAGCCTTAAGCTCTACAAACATAGATTTGACATTTTATTACAAAAATTAATGGATACATGATCAAATTCATCACTTCAAGATGGAGTTTCACAATTAAGAGAGCAATTGTTATTCTTCCATGACCATACTATAGTTGCACTATCATTAATTTGAGTTGTTATAGTTTATATTCTTATCTATATACTAATCATCGCCTATACAATCGAAATATACTTCAATTCATTGAAACCATTTGAACAGAATTACAGCTATTACTCTAATTTTATTTGCATAACCCTTATTACATCTACTATATCCACATGATGATTTGGTAGATGCGATAATTTCAGTTAAAACAGTCAGACAACAATGATGCTGAAGATATGACTATTTAGCCTTTATAGATGTAGAACTAGACACCCATATAACTTCAGAAGAAGACTTGAAAAATGATGGATTCCGACTGCTAGACATAAACTATTGAACGATTTTACCTATAAATACAGTACAAGTATTTACAAGAGCTTCACATCTCCTACACTCATGAGCAGTACCGGCAGTAAGAGGCAGAACTGACGCCACACTTGGATGACTAATCAAGGGAGTGTTTATAGTGTTTATAGCAAGTCGACCTGGGTTATTCTTTGGTCAATGTTCAGAAATTGGTGCAGCAAACCATAGATTTATATCAACTGTAACTGAAAGAACTTCAGTGAACTTATTCATTAAATGATTATCTAAGATAATGTGAGGAGTTACTTAAAACAGAACATTAGTGTCAGTATAAATAGCTAAATAATTGGTATTTACTGAAACATCAGATGACTCAAAGTATGTAATGGTTTCTTAAACCAAAGAATAATAGATTAACGCCTAATTGGGATGGGGAGCTATTAACTTAAGTCCCTCACATATCACCACTTATGTGAGTCTCCCTATTTATTATATTCTCAGCCACTTTAATTTTATTTAACCAAATAAACTTTATCTCTTTTGAACTTAACCTGATTAAAAGTTCAGAAAAAGGAGCAACTGAAATAAGAAACCTAATCTGAAAGTGATAACGAATATGTTTTCACATCTGACCCATTTTCTAACATATTTATCATTAAAATGTGCTAGAACATTCCTAGGACTATTATTAATCACATCGCTATTTTGGCTTACACTATCATGGATTAATATTATCTGAAATAAATTAAATCTAATTTACACAAAGAGTTCAAATTCTTATTAGCCACATAATTGTTTAAAGGTACAACATTCACCTTTATCTCAATTTTTTATTATAATACTATTAAACTATTTTGTACAATTATTCCTATATATCATCACAAGAACAGGACATCTAGCACTAACCTTTTGAAACTGCCTTACCTATATGAAAAGTATTTATATTATTTGGATGAATTAATTACTCCAATCATACATTTACATACCTTGTGCCTCAAGGTACTCCACACACACTAATATAATTTATGGTTTTAATTGAAGCCATTAGAAACATTATTCAAACATGGACATTAGCAGTATGATTAACCACAAATATAATTCCTGGAGACCTACCGCTAACATTACTAGGAGACACAAGACCTCCAATAGCAATAAATTTAATCTCTTCTTTAAGTATTGGACAAATACTTTTGCGATTCCTAGAATCTGCAGTTGGTATAATTCAAGCAAGTGTCTCTTCTCAATCTTAAGAATCTTATATAATAGAAAAGTACATTAGATTTACATTAAGAAATCAGTCAACTCATCTATTTCACCTAGTGCATTATAGATCTTCACCATTAAAAGGAGCAGCTAGAGCTGCAGCTCTAATATCAGGATTAGCAAAACAACTTAAGTTATTTGGTATCAACCTATTCATCATTGGATTTGGAATTACACCAATAATCCAATGACGATAAGATGTAGTCTGAGAAGCAACACACCAAGGACTACATATAGGTTTTCTTTCAGTTGGATTACAATGGGAAATAATTATGTTGATCACATCAGAAGTTCTAATTTCATATTGTTCTTCTGAGCCTTCTTCAGTAGAAGACTAGCAAAGCAATTGAACTACGATTAGTATGACCACCAGTAGGAATTCAACTTGTACCCCTCTTCTTAATAGAGCAATTCTTCTTGCATCAGGAATAATGGTAACATGAGTACATCACAGAGTTGGATGTAACGACACTCAGGCACTACAAGGACTATTCCTCACAGTATTATTAGTACTATACTTCACTTCACTTCAAGCATACAAGTATTGAGAAGCGCCCTTTAGTATTGCTGAAGCATTTTATGGATCACCATTTTTCGCTGCCCCAGAATTTCACAGAATCCATGTAATTACTGGAACAATCTTCTTAACAACATGTTTCCATCAACATTCAATAAATCATTTCTCACCAAGGTGTCACTTTGTATATGAAGCCATGGCATGATATTGGCACTTTGTAGACACAGTTTTATTATTCTTGTAAATCTCAATTTATTGATGAGATAGATAACAGTTTTCCTAGTATGAATAGTGCACTTGACTTCCACTCAAAAAGCTTCATTATTGATCAAAGAAAACAATCTCAGTATTATGTAAAAGAATTTTTATTAGATATATTATTCCAATAACTGCTGTAGTCCTCCCTCCCTATCAAGAAATTAAGTAATGACCAAGAGGAAAGATCACCATTTGAATGTGGATTTGATCTTAAAACACTGGCATGAATAACTTATCCCCATTTCTTCTAATTGCTGTAATATTTTTAATCTTTAACGTATAACTTGGATTAATTCTGCCAATTGTAATGAATATAAAATCATCAGATATTATAATCTTAACAGTGTCAACTATATTCTTCATCCTAGTCCTTCCAGAACGATTGTATCACCAACAAAATCACTGAGCTCTTCAATGAGCAGAATAAAGGGTTGTGGTTAAATATAACATATGGGTTGCATTCAAAATATATCGATGTAATCAACGAACCTTAGACTGAATGAGAACCAAATTACTGCAGTCAGTTTCGTTCTGGCCAGTTCATAAATATTTTACTTTTACTCCACATTAATTCAAATCAAAAAACGCATATTACTGTTAATCACATAACTGAACTATTAAGGTCCCATTAAGGAAATGTAAAGGGAGTTGCTAACTGTTTACAACAGTGGTTCAATTGTGTTAACATTTATATAGTTTAAATAAAACATTACATTTACACTGTAAAAATAATATATCTATATTGATAAATATTACCTAAAAATAAAATATTCAGTGTTACACTCAAATTATTTGCTATGTAGATATGAAAAGTAATACTACTAGAATAAACACTCAAAAAATAAATTTTAAAATTAGAATAATATTTTTGACAATAATCTATTTAAAGCCTGACCACCTAATAACTCTCCTCAGCTGCATTCAAAAGACATTTATGAATAATACCTAAACTTCAAAGGTAAATATCTGACAAACTTTGTTGCAAGAAGTGGTAAAATTATATAGAATAATCAAATGTAATAAAAAGTGAGACATTTAAAGAAAATAAATTATTAATAAAATCAGGCTTAGAAATAAGAATACCCAAATAAGAAGCTAATACAACAACAGTTATTCTTAAAAGTTTCAGATGATAAAGAAAACAATAACATGAGGAATAGAAAAAAAACAATAAGGATAAAAGTTATACATCCAAAAACAGCAACAAATAATAAAAAATTACAATAAATCAGATATAATAACCGTAATCAAGAAAGGAAAATCTTGAATAAAAATTGTCACCAGACATTGATTAATAAAAAAATGAAAAGAATAAGAAACTATTAACAAAGTAGAAGAAAATATGGAAAATTAAACAATTAAAGCATCTTAAACGAATCATCTCTAGAATTAGCAATCTCCATCCAAAAAAGGTATATCACATAAGGACACACTAGAAACATTGATACCAACAGAAATTAAAGGCCTAAAATTCACAATAGACACATGAAACAAATAGTGTGAGAATCCATTAAATTGTGAATTATTGAACCTGCAAATATAAATAGTGACATTTTAAATAATGCCTGAGTTAACAAATGTAGAAACCAGGCTTTGGATAACCTCTTGCCAAAATTCTAATTTTTAAAGCAAGTGATGTTGAAGTAGCAAGAACAATATTATTTTACAAATCAAAATCAAAATTAGACTCCAAACCAACCATATATATATAGTTACACAACCAATTAATAACAACAATTGACCACCATTATAAGTATCTAATGCTGGACTAAACTGAATTATCAAACAGACACAGATAGTAACAGGAGTATAGGAATGAACAAATGCAGAAGCAGGAGTAGAAGCAGCCATAGCTGCAGGTAGTCAGAGAGAAAAAGGAATTTGAGCGCTTTTACTTGTGGTTGCAAATAATTATTATAGTAATAACCTTAATCTCAGAACAATTTGATATAAAATAATAATAATAAATATAATTTCAACAATAAATATACAAATTTCATTTCATTGAAATCAAAAGTTCAACATCATCAATTTGATTAGACAAAGCAGTCAAAATACCTACACTATAAGACCTTACATTTTGATAATAAATAACTAAACAATAAGAAACCAAACCCAAACCATCTCAAGTTAATAAAATACAAATAATTGTTACAACCATAGAACCATTAAAATTAAAAATATCTACAGTCAATTATTAAATAACAAATACCCAACATAAAATTTTTTCTTCCAGACAAAAGTAATGAGCTAATAGAAAATAAATATATGGCCAAAGATGAAAAACTTTATAGCACTGATATCAGATAGCACTATTTTTAGTTGAAATACTTATGCAAATTGAAATAAAAAAATTCTCACCCTTTAAACAAAGAAGGTATCTTAACCAAAAAGACAAAATTATATAAAAAACATAATATAATAAGAACCAACATTGAAAAAACAATGGGAAATAAAGAGTATTAGCAAGATTTTAAACCTTAAATAAGAAAAACATAAGTAGTCTAGCAACAATGGTTTAAAAATCAAATAAACACGAACCTTTGAACAGGCATGTAACCTCAACCTAAAATCAAAGGCAAGATAGGTACTAACCTGGCATCAAGAAATTTTAACAGAAAGCAGACCTTTTCTAGCAGAACAACCATATAACAAATCATTAAAACAAATAAATTACAACGATATGTAGTTAAAGGAAGTGAATCTCTTGCAGTCATTATTAAGGAACAAATTCAAGAGCTCAATAAAATCAAACTGTAAGAGAATTAATCTATACCAAAATAATATCTAGTTATATTTAAATCAGCATATGAATAAACAGACACCAAAAATAAAATTTGGCAAAAATATCAAAGAATGAACCAACCAAAACAGTTGTATAATAGACAAAGAGGAGTAAAAACAGTGATAAAGAAATGTTTTAACCTAAAGACAATCCAACTGAACTTAAGAAAAATCATTACCATGAGAACAAATAATTGAAACTAAAATAGAAAGACTCAAAGGTCCTCACAAACAGGAAAAACTCAAAATTAACAGGAAAGAAATGATTATTAAAACAGATAATGAAAAAAATAAAGAAAGAACAACATATCCTAATTGCAACAAAAATAGCAATATATCTTTAATTTTGAAAAAAAACGTAAACCCCTGCAAAATAAACCATACAGAAGTAAAAATAGACAATACAAACATTAGTTTTAATAGTTAAAAAAGAACACACATCTTGTAAACTGGAAATAGCCCTACCTCCACTTTTAAAGCTTCAGGGGTAGGAAAGTTGACTATCATCAGTCCACAAAACCGATATTTTAATAAACGTATCCCTGACGGGATAAAATAATAATTATACCACTATCAAATATCATATATTTTAAACTTGTTGAATTAGGACACCCAGTATCTATAATACTTTTTATTATTTTACTAACCTTCCTTATTGGCTTAATAACAGCAACAATAATGTAAAGGTTTTCAATTATATTTTATTTGTCATATTTTTTGTTGTATGTCAGATTTATTTCTTTACAATAAAGAGTTGCATCAAATATAATAATTTTGATCTAAGTCATTTTCTATAATCTTTTCTTTAACAATTTGAATGATCATTATATTTATACTAACCATTAAAAATATAATAATATTTATAGATATCCTTGAAAACACTGAAATTATAAATATTAACAATTCATTCAATTCATTTGATTATCAAGAATTTAAAATTTCCTAGAAGAATTATATAATAAGCCAATATTCACTATTACAATAATAATAATAATAATAATTTAATTATTTTTAGCATTAATAGCAGTATTCAAAGTTACTAACATTAATCAAAGCTCTATGCGTAATATGAAATACTTACTCTAACGAATAAACCCTTCAAATAAAATTATTAATAAATCTTTAATTGACTTACTAGCGCCAATAAATATTTCACTTTGATGAAATACTGGATCTCTAAATTAGTGTTAGCTTAGTAATTCAGATTGTAGCTGAAATAATATAGCTATGCATTACACCTCAGATATCGAAATAGCATCCAATAGCATAGTACATCTCTGTCAAGTTGTACATCATGGTTAAATCATTCAAACACTACATGCAAATGGAGCCTTACACTTTTCATTAAATTCTAAATTCAACGTGTTAGTCTGTCAAACTAATAATCAGTTAATATCAATCAATAATATAAAAGAACAATTTGTCCACTAATGTCGATATATAATTTTTGGGTAGAAAACGACCTGGCTTATGCTGGTCAGAACTCAGATCATGCGAAATTTATGCTTTAAACAGACCTAACCACTGGACTCCTCATGCAAATTTCTTCTTGATCCAATATCAAGGTCACAATCTGCCTTCTTGATATGAGCTCTCGAGAACAATTATGCTATTATCCATAGGATAGCACAATCTTATATAATAACAAATATAAATTATTGACTTAATAATGATGAGTTTATTTATTCTACCTGTCATTCGAACAAAACATTATCATTAACTGTAACCTGACCAACAAAAAATTATGTAAAATGAAAATGTAAAGCTCTATGTGATCTTGTCGTAACGATAAATATAAGTGTCTTGACTTAATATTTAAATTCAAACATTTATTAAGAGCCAGTTGAGTTTTCATCAAGCCATGTATTGCAGCTACTAATTAAGAGACTAATGATTATGTTGCCTTTGCACAGCCAAAACACTGTGGCTCTTTAAAAAATTCCTCAGAGAGCAGGCCAGTCATCAAAATATTATCAAGAGGACATATTTTTGATAAACAGGGAAAATCGATGTTGCCTAGTTCCTTATAGCAAGCTGACAACAGCAAGTATTGAAAACTAGTGAATATATTAATTTCATCGTTATTACAAAGATTATTTACTTAAGCCCAGATCTTAATAAAATACCCAAGAAAGTTCTAAAATCAAAACTTTAAAATAATAAACTAAAATCTATTCTTGAAGATAGCTGGTTTAAAACTTACTGTTATATTTTAAAGTAAGTAAATTATGGGTCAATGACTTTGAAGCTTGTCCCTTAAAGAATAAATAAGTTCATATTTACATTTAAAAAGTTAATACATAAAAATAACTTGAGAATTTTTATCTCTATAAACTAGATACGTGAGGAAACGTTTAATATTCCTTTTCTAAAAAATAACTTAACAATGATGATGCATTAAATACAATTATTTGTAAATCACTCTAAATAGGCCCAAGTAAAATAAATACAAAAATTTTGATCAACAAATTTAATCTATTTTAACGAACATAATTTAGTATTTCATAAATCACTCGCATTACCAGTAAACTGTAGTATGAAAAATCAGTTATATAAAAGATACTAATATAATATGATATCCAGAATAAAATTTTCACTCTGGAGCGGAGTGTGTGCTGATTTCGAAACTTCCTGGCAGATTAAAACTGTGTGCCAGACCGAGACTCGGACTCAAGACCTTTGCCTTTCACGGGCAAGTGCTCTACTATCTGAGCTACCCAAGCACATTTCATGACCCATCTCCACAATTTTACTTTCGCCAGTATCTCGTCTCGTACCTTCAAAACTTCACAATAATTCTCCTGCGACAGTTGCAGGACTAGCACTACTGGAAGAAAGGATATTGCGGAAATATGGCTTAGCCAGTCTGGGCGATATCTCCAGAATGAAATTTTCATTCTGCAGCGGAGTGTGCGATGATTTCGAAATTTCCTGAAAGATTAAAACCGTGTGCTAGACCAAGACTCGAACTCAGAACCTTGGCCTTTCACAGACAAGTGCTCTACCAACTGAGCTACCCAACCAGGATTTGCAGGAGAACTTCTGTGAAGTTTGGAAGATAGGTGACAAGGTACTGGCTGAAGTAAAATTGTGGGTACGGGTCGTGAGTCATTCTTGGGTAGCTCAGTTGGTAGAGCACTTGCCCGCAAAAGGCAAAGCTCCCCAGTTCAAATCTCGGTCCGGCACACAGTTTTAGTCTGCCAGGAAGTTTCGATAATTTAATATAATTATTTCTATTAAATAATGAAATAAACAAAAACTCAATGTAACAGAATCAATCCTCAAGACATCCTGCTGTTCACAAAAAATTTTCAGTCAAATTGGATACTTTACTCTTCCTAGATGGACTTTATAATACATCTACTGGCTTACAATGTGTCTCATGTAAATTGAAGCTATCTTTAAAGCTATTAATAGAATAATCTTGAGAGTAACAGATGATTTGTACACACCTCAGTGTCAATATCAGTTATATTACCGAAATTAATTACTGTCAAATCTACCTTCATTAACAGTATTTCACTGTCAAATCTGCTGTATACAAAAATCTATTGTACCCAATTTCATGCTGTATATAAGCTGCATCTTGACCAGAAATATTTTGTGACTAGAAATCAAGATATAGGATTATAACTTAAAAAACCCTGATAACAAAGATATATATACAAAAAATTAAGTAGGAACCATCATGTATTATCAAAGTATAGGTTCCTTTGGATGGATTGATACACCACCAAATTCTCTGGGTCCAAACATTTTAAGTAATGGTACCTTGGTAAGTATAATTAACATTTAAAATAATAGACTACACAATTCTAGTTTATTAATGAACTTGAACATTTGGTCTTACAAATACATAATTTCACTCTAAGAATATAAATAACAGTATTAACAAACAATATTCATTTATATCATCAAATAACCATGGATGCTGGCACAAATTATACCAATACTAAAACAGTTGCTAAATATGAGATCACTTACAATTAAATCAAATTACTGCAAAGAGAGATTTAGTTTAACAAAACTTGCATATAACACTAGGTAAAATGTTTAAATATCCAAGAATAAAACTTCTGGAAAAAATCAATAGAGAACATTTAAATAAAATTGTCAATCACTTAAGAAAAGAACAAAAATTTCAATAAAATAACAGAAAGACAATTAAGTAGAAATAAAAATATACAAGCTTATTATGACCACATCAAACTTTTTATTATATATAAATCAGGATAAAAATGGGACTTGTATTCCAATAAATGTATTATGTTATTTGTTTTGTTATTTAATCTTTCTTTTCTATTGATAACAAAGAAACGCAATACAATAAATATTTCAATATAGTATACTATAATGTAAAATTACCATTATATTAAGTAACCAAGATCTTTAAATATCCAATATAAATAGTATAATTATTGATTATACTATTATAAGCAAAATAATTGATTATATTCAAATAAAGATATTAAGTAAGTATTTGTTTATGTCATATTCCATAAAATATTACTTCCATATATTAAATAACTTATCATTTAAGAATACTATATATATATGTATATATATATATATATATATATATATATATATATATATATATATATATATATATATATATATCTGTGTGTGTGGTAGCAGTTCAGGAAAAGAACATTGCTTTAGCAGTCATCATCCAGCATCTTTAGCAACTTGGTCACTCATTTCAGTAACAGCCATTACTATAGGTTTTATGGATACCAAGTCCTATTGCGTCTCACTGTGAAAGCTTCATACCTAAATCGAAAATAATTACAAACCGACTCAGGTCGCTGTTGTTCCAAAGTTGGCTAGGTAATATGTTTTTGAATATTACCGACTACGATATCAATATTGGAATTAAAGACATTCTCAAAGATTTTGTGAATACTAAAGCTCAGAAAGTAGATTTAGTGTAATTATTATTTTAATTAAATGGATAATTATTTGGTTTTTTGTGTTATTGATGCGATTATAAACGAAGATTCCACAGTATGTGCTTTTGTGTAATACCTGAAACTACAGTGTTGGGTAGGCCAGATTTCCTGCACCATGCTGGTAAAAGCTTCACTTCCCTCTCACACCCCATCCAGTAACTTTCATGGGAAAATACAACACCATATGAAACATGAACAGCTATTTCGCATGCCTCTTTTTAATGGAATGGATTAAGCCTCATTCGCTTTCATTTCACCTTGGTGCTTGACTAGCCTGTTTACTGGATGACTTTTGGAGTGAGGGAAGGAACAGCACCTTGGCTTTTGGGCAGAACGTTGAAACACTCCCTTATTAACCCACCGTTAGTGACTAGTGGGTTATAGTCTAACAGTTTAGAATAGTTTGACCATGTACAACTGATAAAGGCTGATCAGTTAACATTTGCACAGGAGTTGTTTTGTATATCAAATCCAACAGTGCGTATTAGAATGTCAGGTAGCAACAATCGGTACATACTTTGTTGTTAAGGTTCTATGTATTTTGTCTAAACAGCACAAATGAGGCAGGTACTCCCTTTGCCTGACAATGTAATGATGGTAAACTTTTAACAGGTCACCTATTAATGAGGTCACACGCCAATATTCTTCATGTAGCACTGAATGCACAATCCTCACTGAATTCCAAGTCGTGGGTGCCTGGTGCAGTTGTGGAGTAATCATGGTACACAAATGTGCACTTAAACACATCATACAAATCACTCAGCAGATGCCATTTACGTATTTGCTCGAGGTCATGCCTATGGCGTTGGGTGATGCACACAGCCGTTGAACAACTGTAAACGCGGTCGGCCGTCCTGCCGCAATCCGACTTGCTCACTTAGAAGCCAACAACTTACTTGCTCAACTATTAACACTGACTACTCTGGCACACTGGGTACTCGACTACCGATAGTACCAACTGCGACCTGCTTGAGGCCAAGATACATTGTTGTCATTATGTAAGGGGCTATTGAGCCCTTACAATGTACAGATTACAACAAGAAAAAAGCAGCTCTCTGCTGTGTGAGATGCCTGTGTTTGTGGAAGTTGGGTCGCCAGTGAACAACCAGGGGGCCCAGCAGCTATTGTGTATTTTTCAACCTGGGCCTGCCCAGTGGGAGAACTGTGGCCAAGTGCCACATAAACAGTGGGAGAGTGCCGCTTTCCTGTGTATCAGAAAAGCTTTTGTGGATAACCGTCGTTTGCTTTCCCAAAGAAACATAAGAGTGCTGAAATAATGAGTCTAGCCTTGCGTGTGTCTAATTTCAGAGGACTTCTGATGTGAGGCACCTGCTGGACGTGAAACCATGCAATTGGTAAATTAGTCAGTGACATCATGAAGAATAATCAGAAATGACTGTTTTTTAGAAGTGGGAAGGCGATTTTGCGATATGATTGGTTTGCTGTCGTGACGTCTTGTCTTGGCAGGATTTTGTGTGCTGGAGGGACTCCATGCTATTGGGCCACCGTGTGGCTTGAATACATTGATAGACACCGGAAGACGATAGAAAATGGAGGACGGTGGTAGAATTCGTGGTAGACGGAGTCCATAGCACGCAGCTGAGATGCTGAAGTCGAACTCCAGAGAGTGCATTTTTGGAGTCGCCCATCTTCAGAATTGCATCTACAGCACGATTTCCACGTTCTCTCCAGCAGAGCCATCTACAAGTCAGCTGTATCCAGCACAGCAGTTCAAGATTAACTGTGGCGAGCGTAAGTTCCTGCACCAGCGTTATGGGACATTCTTGGTCTGCACTTGAGAATTTCTGTACGATAAGGTGTCTCAGATTCACAGTTGCTGTACTGTGTGCATGAGCCTCTTGATTAACAAGCAGGTGTGCAGTCATTGAGTTACTTGAGAGTTAAAGAATTTTCAAACCACATTACTGCTTGATATTTTGCGTTAGAAGGTTATAGTTATCTCGTTGAGGAAAGTCACGTTTCAAAATAAGGTAGTTAAAGTGCATTGAGTTTATGAATCATTCAGCAGTCTTGAATGATCTCTTCGTTTCTCACTATGTTTTGTTGAATAAATTATTGTGTATACTGAAAGACTGATTCTGTTAATGGCCTCCATTCATATTAAAATAAAGTTTTAAGTAACTCTCCATTGTACGGTCTTCAGTTAGGGTATTAGAAACCTGGTTAGGCATTGAAATTGGTCACATCAAAATTGTGATAAAGGCATATTCATAATTGGTTTTCTGTGGTCGAACAGCTTATCGTGTGCTTGCACTATCGGGCGTTACCCAGTGCACGCTGAATGTACTTCAGTTCTCCTTGCTCATAGCTTGTGCTAATTTCGACGAAGTCATGGGTGATGACTTCAGTGGTTCTTATTGTGTATGTGGGACTGTACAGAATTAGAAAGGTCTTCTTAACTGAGGAGGTGGAAAGTTCTTTACGTTCTACACTACTGTAATGTATCTTAGACTATATTGTATTAAAGGTAAGTCAACCCTAACTTAAATTCCGCATGGTGAATAAAAATCTTCTCAACTGGTTGTTGAAATACTTTTATTAAAATCAGTCATGCCGTGGAAAAGTGATTGCTTGGGGCCAAGTCCAATCACTCATCGTCAAGATAAAGGCTGGCTTCTTCATTGCGAGACGACTATCAACTGTGCTAAGTTTTTGTATTTGCAAAACCTGTGAACAATGTATTCATGTATTGTGTTACTTCGCCATAACTAACAGAATTTGCTTTACGCCTGCAATTTTATATAAGCCAGCAAAATTGGCTTTGTGTCGAAACCAATATTATTCAAATAAAACGAAACTACATTTCTCTTGTGACAATATTTAATTACTGTGGATAATAAACGGGAACGAATAATACTTTCCAAATTATTCAACAAGCTTTGGATTTCGTATGATCGTCAAACATTCCTGTTTTGCTCTCCACAGCTATGGAAGGCAATTTCTGGAACAACCTCTGCGCAGAGTAGTGGCCTCGGCAGTCAGTGTGCGCCTCATCCACCGAGCGTGTGGGGAATCGTGTTGTCCGGACAGCAAGCTCCGACATAACTGCAACAGAAACACAAAAGTTGTTCAAAAACTTTTGCTAGAGCTATCTGAGTCATTCTCACTTCACCTCGTTTATGTCCTTTCCTTCTATTGTTCAGTAATTTCTCTCTGAGAAACGACAAACACGCAACATTTCTGCGATAAGAAAGAAATATGTAAGAGAACAAAAACCTCTAAACAGTCATGAAACTGAAACATGACATTGTCAATTAACATGAGAGGTTTCGTGTTGAAGCAGTTCATATTCAGATTGCAGCATTACAGCTCTTGACAAGTCAACACATAATTGGCAGATTGTTGTAGATTTTTTGTACAAACATGCCACTGAAATCGTGTCATTTTTCGTTAAGCTCTACGTAGCGTTAACATGGCATTCTGTATCGATATTTCATGTACTTTACGCGTGTAATAATGAAATTTTTTTGTTGACATATTACGTTCCTCGTAGGAGATGTCAATAGGAAGCTCATGTAACTACGACTTGAGCATCTAAAAATCCAAAATGCAGCAAAAGTAAGGAAACTACGTCAGCAGCACTGCATCTACGGTAAGGTTTGAACCAAACGTTCGAACATTTTTTCTATTTACGCAGTGTAGAAAAAGAATTTATCACTGTGTCAAAAGCTGTCGTTAGTAGTTGAAAGCGAGTTGGTCTAAATTGAAAACTTGTTATGGTCATGAACTGGGTTCCTTACTGGTTGTTGTGGGTTTTCAGTGAAATGAAGTGTTCGTTTTGGAGACGATATTCGGATGCTTATTTTCGGGTTAGTACACGTTAACGATCATGTTGCCACCGTCACTTTAAATTATTGTGAAATCTTTTCTTCCGACACGGGATTACTTGCGTAAAATTAATTAATTTTTTTACGGTACTTGGCAGGGCATTAAAGTAAGATTTAAACAGAAACACATTCTGTAATCCTTCGGGCATGCAACACGGACGTCTCTGCTTCATCATCCGATGTTTAGGCTGTTCAGTGTACAGCCTTCTTCAAGGCGAGGCAGTAACGAGACTTCTGACTGACCGAGAGTACATGTTTCTAAGGTAAAATTCTAAACCCATGGCACACGACGATATACTGTCGGATAAAGTAATCAAGTTTCAGAGATTAGGCAGTCAGTAAAACAGCGTCAGTCGTAGATACTACTTACGTGAGTGACACAAAAATGTAGGAAGCGTCGAGTAAGAAAAGCGTCAGTGCTTACAAATTACGTGATTTGTTATTGAAATGGATGACAGTTTAAGGAAGGACAGGCAGCGAGGAGGAGCAGTTGCTCTGAGGCGCAGACGTGAAAAGAGTGGTTCCCATGAATTGTCGAAATAGAAGCCCTCGACACGGTTGATAGATTGCCTTTACAGAGCATCATCCTGTTTTGATCCAGAGGTTAAGTAAGCTGTAGAAATACAAACAGCAAACGTAACACCCTCAACAGGGACGAGGGCTTCCATCCTGTACAAATGATGCCACAACGGTCTTCAAAATATTTTTACATTAAAAGTATGCTATAAGCTGTTACTGACCTGCCGTCGACCACACAGAAGTAAGGCATGAAGTCATCGAGGCTGTGGGCGAAATTGGGCTGCACGCAGTTGGTGAGGTGGCGGCACTGCCCGGGTCCTCCACCAGGGGTCACACACTCCTCCAGCTGCGACTCCGTCTGTCAAGGAAAGAAACACTGTTTCAGTTTTGAGGTTTCTAGCAGACTTACTTCGTAAGCTACAATCCCAGCCCTAAAAGCCTACCGGAAAAGGGTGTATATCGTCCCTTCTACTCTCCCCTAAGATTCGTCAGGTGCACTTTCTCTGGTGTTTCTGCAAATTTTTTGCAATTTCGGCTTGGTATTGTGTGGCTGGAGTCAACTGTTCATTACGTCCTCCATGCGACGCCCAGCGACGACGGAGAACGTCCGTTTGTTTCAAATCGAAAAAATTTAAAGTGGAATTTTATGTGTCTATTCGATAGATCGGTCCAAAATTAGTCCAGTCTTTTATCGATACGTATTAACAAAGGACGGTAAACCACGAAGAATAACCAGAACTCTAGCAGCGACAACACTGCGCTTGCCTGTGCTAATTGCTGCTTCCAGGTATTCAGCGCTACTGAATCTCTGCTAGATTGCTGTTTATTCTTCGTGCTTTACAATCCCTATTAAGTCATACTGACAAAAGCGAACTATCGAGTGCGCAGGTAAAATTCCAGTTCAAAAATGATTTCGTTTGGTGTCGCATTGAACATGTTATGAGCAACATCTATTTGGGTCGACTCCATCTACACATAGCAAAAGCAATTTTGTAGTTAAGTTTCGCGCTGTTTTCATTTCTTCAACATCTCATTATATTCGTCTCTCTTCTGTTTACTCTCACTTAATATTCTGTATTTATTGGACAATTCATTCCTTTCAACAGATCTTCTAATTCTTCTTCTTGTTCACGAAGGATATCAATTTCATCAGCATATCTTGTCATTGATATCCTTTAATCATGAATTTTAATCCCATTCTTCAATCTTTCTTTTTTTATCGCCATGATTGCTTCTTCGATGGGTAGAATGAACAATAATGGCGAAAGGCCGTATCCCCGTCTTAACCCCTTTTTAATCCGAGCACTATGTTCTTGTTCGATCTTATTCTTCCCTCTTGGTTCTTGTACGTATTGTATATTACCTATCTCCTGCTGTTGCTTACTTCTGTATAGGGCATTTAAAAAAAGTGTCTCCTATGTCTACGCCCGCATCTCGTGGTCGTGCGGTAGCGTTCTAGCTTCCCACGCCCGGGTTCCCGGGTTCGATTCCCGGCGGGGTCAGGGATTTTCTCTGCCTCGTGATGGCTGGGTGTTGTGTGATGTCCTTAGGTTAGTTAGGTTTAAGTAGTTCTAAGTTCTAGGGGACTGATGACCATCGATGTTAAGTCCCGTAGTGCTCAGAGCCATTTTTCTCCTATGTCTACAGGAGGTATTATGGGTCAAATCTAGAAAAAAAGTGACTTTAATTATATGTGCGGAAACCAATACCTGTTGAGATATGGTCCGCTGAAGATCCGAGAACACAGACTGCATGAGGTACGATTCACAAGAGATGACACAGTAAGTTAAAAATGGCTCAAATATCTCTGAGCACTATGGGACTTAACTTCTGAGGTCATCAGTCTCCTAGAACTTAGAACTACTTAAACCTAACTAACGTAAGGGCACCACAGACATCCATGCCCGAGGCAGGATTCGAACCTGCGACCGTAGCGGTCGCGCAGTTCCAGACTGAAGCGCCTAGAACCGCTCGGCCACTCCGGCCGGCGCACAGTAAGTTAACTGAGTATGCACGTGGGGGCAGACGCAAATTCACGAGCAATCACGTAGCCCAGAGAAAGAAGTCTAATGGGGCGAGGCCCAAGGATCTTGCCAAGTGTAATGTTGAGTGCGCCGTATTGCGACCGCCAAGCAGTCACTAAAGCGCTACATCCTGGTTAACTACTATATGCGAACGACAGTATGACACAGTACTAGGTACCTGAAATCAGCACTGGTCTAACGATGGTCATCCACTTCTCCACAGATCTAGTTACGCATGCTTATTGATTACTGAACATGAGTTGAGGATATATAGTTGCTGAACGAAATGTATTTATTGTTGTCTTCGTCATAGTATTTGTCAGTTTGGCCATAAAATTTTTGAAGACCCTGTACCTTGCGAAACGCCTAACTTTTTCACCTCAAATTACTTTTGACCTGTAAGCTGTGGGCTAGAGATGGGGAAACTCGTTCATCTTGGGAACTAGTTCACCGGTGATCGCTCTTTTTTGGGAACTGTTCATTTTTACTTGTTCACCGTTCATTTCTGCTTGGTTTACGGCTGTTATGAAAAATTGAAAATTAGTAGCATAGGTGACTGAAGATGGAAGGCGCCAAGAAGGGGCACTTGCCTCTGCCCTGGAGTACAGAGGTTTTATTCATAACAGAATTCTCACACACTTGGATTCTGCAAAACCTCTCGTTTAGCCAACTGTAGCGTTATGTGGATGATCGCAGTGAAATAATGTAAGGTGGCACACGAAAAACTGGCCCCGAGTACAGACTGCTTGCCAATTACGGAGGATTTGTTGCCCGCTACGAGCAGAATACGGCTGAAAGCAAGGGGAAACTACAGCCGTAATTTTACCCGAGGGCATGCAGCTTTACCGTATGATTAAATGATGGCGTCCTCTTGGCTAAAATATTCCGGAGGTAAAATGGTCCCCCATTTGGATCTCCGGGCGGGGACTACTCGAGAGGACGTCGTTATCAGGAGAAAGGAAACTGGCGTTCTACAGATCGGAGCGTGGAATGTCAGATCCCTTAATCGGGCAGGTAGGTTAGAAAATTTAAAAAGGGAAATGGATAGGTTAAAGTTAGATATTGTGGGAATTAGTAAAGTTCGGTGGCAGGAGGAACAAGACTTTTGGTCAGGTGAATACAGGGCTATAAATACAAAATCAGATAGTGGTAATGCAAGAGTAGGTTTAATAATGAATAAAAAAAATAGGAGTACGGGTACGCTACTACAAACAGCATAGTGAACGCATTATTGTGGACAAGATAGACACGAAGCCCACACCTACTACAATAGTACAAGTTTATATGCCAACTAGCTCTGCAGATGACGAAGAAATTGATGAAATGTATGATGAGATAAAAGGAATTATTCAGGTAGTGAAGGGAGACGAAAATTTAATAGCCATGGGTGACTGGAATTCGAGAGTAGGAAAAGGGAGAGAAGGAAACATAGTAGGTGAATATGGATTGGGGCAAAGAAATGAAAGAAGAAGCCGCCTGGTAGAATTTTGCGCAGAGCACAACTTAATCATAGCTAACACTCGGTTCAAGAATCATGAAAGAAGGTTGAAAAAAATGAAGAACCCTGCAGATACTAAAAGGTATCAGATAGATTATATAATGGTAAGACAGAGATTTAGGAACCAGGTTTTAAATTGTAAGACATTTCCAGGGCCAGATGTGGACTCTGACCACTATCTATTTGTTATGAACTGTAGATTAAAACTGAAGAAACTGCAAAAAGGTGGGAATTTAAGGAGATGGGACCCGGATAAACTGAAAGAACCAAAGGTTGTACAGGGTTTCAGCGAGAACATAAGGGAACAACTGACAGTAATGGGGGAAAGAAATACAGTAGAAGAAGAATAGGTAGCTTTGAGGGATGAAATAGCGAAGGCGATTAAATAGGTAAAAACACGAGGGCTACTAGAAACCCTTGGGTAACAGAAGAAATACTGAATTTAATTGATGAAAGGAGAAAATATAAAAATGCAGTAAATGAAGCAGGCAAAAAGGAATACAAACGTCTCAAAAATGAGATCAACAGGAAATGCAAAATGGATAAGCTGGGATGGTTAGAGGACAAATGTAAGGATGTAGAAGCTTATCTCACTAGGGGTAAGATAGATACTGCCTACAGGAAAATTAAAGAGACCTTTGGAGAAAGGAGAACCACTTACATGAATATCAAGAGCTTTGATGGAAACCCATTTCTAAGCAAAAAAGGGAAAGCAGAAAGGCGGAAGGAGTATATAGAGGGTCCATACAAGGGCGATGTACTTATATTATATTATGCACTTAATATTATGGAAATGGAAGAGAATGTAGATGAAGATGAAATGGGAAATATGATACTGCGTGAAGAGTTTGACAGAGCAACTGAAAGACCTGAGTCGAAACAGGGCCCCCGGAGTAGACAACATTCCATTAGAACTACTGACAGCCTTGGGAGAGCCAGTCCTGACAAAACTCTACCATCTGGTGAGCAAGATGTATGAGACAGGCGAAATACCCTCAGACTTCAAGAAGAAAATAATAATTTCAATCGAAAAGATAGCAGGTGTTGACAGATGTGAAAATTACCAAACTATCAGTTTAATAAGTCACAGCTGCAAATTACTAACGCGAATTCTGTATAGACGAATGGAAAAACTGATAGAAGCCGACCTCGGAGATCAGTTTGGATTCCGTAGAAATGTTGGAACACGTGAGGCAATACTGACCCTACGACTTATCTTATAAGAAAGATTAAGGAAAGGCAAACCTACGTTTCTAGCATTTGTAGACTTAGAGAAAGCTTTTGACAATGTTGATTGGAATACTCTCTTTCAAATTCTGAAGGTGGCAGGGATAAAATACAGGGAGCGAAAGGGTATTTACAATTTGTACAGAAACCAGATGTCAGTTATAAGAGTCGAGGGGCACGAAAGGGAAGCAATGGTTGGGAAGGGAGTGAGACAGGGCTGTAGCCTCTCCCCGATGTTATTCAATCTGTATATTGAGCAAGCAGTAAAGTAAACAAAAGAAAAATTCGGAGTAGGTATTAAAATCCATGAAGAAGAAATAAAAACTTTGAGGTTCGACGATGACAATGTAATTCTGTCAGAGACAGTAAAGGAGTTGGAAGAGCAGTTGAACGGAATGAACAGTGTCTTGAAAGAAGGATATAAGATGAACATCAACAAAAGCAAAACGAGGATAATTGAATGTAGTCGAATTAAGTCGGGTGATGCTGAGGGGATTAAATTAGGAAATGAGACACTTAACGTAGTAAAGGAGTTTTGCTATTTGGGGAGCAAAATAACTGATGATGGTCGAAGTATAGAGGATATAAAATGTAGACTGGAAATGGCAAGGAAAGCGTTTCTGAAGACGAAAAATTTGTTAACATCGAGTATAGATTTAAGTGTCAGGAAGTCGTTTCTGAAAGTATTTGTATGGAGTGTAGCGATGTATGGAAGTGGAACGTGGACGATAAATAGTTTAGACAAGAAGAGAATAGAAGCTTTCGAAATGTGGTGCTACAGAAGAATGCTGAAGATTAGATGGGTAGATCACATAAGTAATGAGGAGGTATTGAATAGAATTGGGGAGAAGAGGAGCTTGTGGCAAAACTTGACTAGAAGAAGGGATCGGTTGGTAGGACATGTTCTGAGACATCGAGGGATCACCAACTTAGTATTGGAGGGCAGCGTGGAGGGTAAAAATTGTAGAGGGAGACCAAAAGATGAATGCACTATGCAGATTCAGAAGGATGTGGGCTGCAGTAGGTACTGGGAGATGAATAAGTTTGCACAGGATAGAGTAGCATGGAGAGCTGCATCAAACCAGTCTCAGGACTGAAGACCACAACAACAATAACACGAGGAGAATCGAGCAGAATAGATAAACATGTAATAATTAGGCGGTGAATAACTAACAAATAAGCTAATGCAAACAACTTCGAAACAATAGATTACGACTGGTAGGCGGCAATGTGCAGTCTAGTACTCTGGGTCGATTTTTGATGCGTCACCCTGTACCACTGAACTAATATTGTAGAAGTTATCATATTCTCTTTGCAAAATGCGACACCAGACACTCGATTATGGAACGAGGACTTCATTCGGTTGTAAGTCCGTCTGCCTTCCATAACAATGAACATGCTCTTTTATGATGGAGCAAAAAAATACGGAAAATGGTCACTCGTGTGTGCCCTGCCGACTTTCTTTGCATGTCTAGTAACAAAAAAATATTCCATTTTTACAAGTATTTCTTCCGCTGTTTATCGAAATAGTGAAGTAAGATGATATTCCGTTTTGTTACCTGAAAAGATGTGTGCATTACATACCACATAATTTTATGTAATTTACGTAATTATAAAACACATTTTAATTACCGGTCATGGAAGTTGAATAGAATACAAGAAGAACCAGAAGTTCAGAGTTCACAGAAGGTTTGAAACAGATGTAGAATGGGCGTGCGCAGCTGACGAAACGAACAACTCTATACTGAACTACCTATGAGCAGTCAGCAGTGGAACTGCGACGAGTGGCCACGCGAAGAAGGACGAGTCCGGCCGAGCGAGACCGAGACAGACGGGAACGGGACCGAGGCTGGAACGATACCGGCCAACGTGCCGTTGCGGGAACGAGACCGACCGTTTCCCGTTCCCGGAAATTACTCGTATAAGGAGAAAGCCGTGACCGAAGTGAACTATGAAGTACCGTTCCTTAGAATTCGTTCATCGCTCATTCCTTTCATCTTTATGAACCGTTCCTTTGGACCCGTTAGTTCGCGAACGACCCATCTCTACTGTGGACAATTTTCACCTTGACGAACAGCTAACATGGGCCCATGAAACAAACAGCAATGTGTTCTCGCAACCTTATTCATAGCCGAGACACAGGAATCAGCTATTTTATGTTACCAAAACAGCAGATCTCAGAGAGACGAATTTTCTCTAGATCTAACAGGTAATCACGGAATAAGAATACACGAATATAGTGATTTATGTCCTGTTTATCCGGTCGTTGAATGATTTATCATGCGAAGTTCGTGCCCCTCTAAAAAATGGTTCAAATGGCTCTGAGCACTATGGGACTCAACTGCTGAGGTTATTAGTCCCCTAGAACTTAGAACTAGTTAAACCTAACTAACCTAAGGACATCACACACATCCATGCCCGAGGCAGGATTCGAACCTGCGACCGTAGCGGTCTCGCGGTTCCAGACTGCAGCGCCCGAACCGCGCGGCCACTTCGGCCGGCCGTGCCCCTCTCCAACGAAACTTGCACCGCAGACGGATAGGTATACGATGTTTACTCTACTCGCGATGGAAACCTGAGTTGTCAAGGAATAGGCCGTTGTGTGTTGGCTTTCAGAGGGGAAACTGAACGTCAGTTGAATCACTGTCTACATTGCTCAGATTTACTGTGTGGAATGCTGCAGTTCATGCACAGCGCGTTTTTCGTAAATCATCCACATACTCAAACCACTAGTAATCCATAATAATAGTTAGGGGCCTGTCTTTTTTCATTTCGATTTGCTCTACATACGATAATTTGCGGAAAACCTCGTTTTCGATATCTTGAACCGTTCACGAAATAGAAAAGCTGTAATGACTCACGCGACTCACACTATGCACATTATTCGGTGAAAAGTAAAATGTGTTAATATCTTTCCAAACGTAAAGCTTTTTTAAGGACTGTAAGGGAGCCACCCCTGATCACGATGAAGACCGCCTCCTCCGTACTTCACTGTTGGCGTTAAACGTGACGGCTACAATAGACTCCTGGTGTGAAAGCCTAGGCTCATAAGAGATAGACAGTCCGTCAGATGTGCTAATCTTTGTAGTCTGTGAAATCGGAATGTACTGCTGGTTAACTTTCAGTACCGTGTTCCTCTGTCTCCGGCATTGTAATACGCTCTCATCTCCCTTTGTGGTCGAGAGATTATGTCAGCAGATATTACAGATCATCCAATTCCGTTGATTCCTGCTTGTGTTCACGATGAGAGCACGTTGTGCTCCTGCATTCTCATCTTGAAAGACGAATCCATAGCTCAAATATTGTCTATTGGACCGAACAATATGTTGGAAATTCCTTATCCTCTTCCGCACAGTCTTCAAATTATTCTTGATAGCGATAGAGGGGTCTGACGTACATGTATACCGTGCCAAAAACTGACTGACCCATCTCCACGATGCAACACGTGACACTGCATGTCTGAGAAGTGCCGTTGAGCATGATCGACTCGGCACTCCTGTACCACGATGATCTGACGTCAGACAAACCTTGTACTCGAAGGCGAATGGAACCCGATGTCACTGATTGAGTTGAGGTTCCATTCCAGGTGCTCCCTTGTTATTTTCTTCGTGTACCACGGCCTTGGGGCATTCGTACTGTTGTCTGTAATGGACACGTAGAGGGTGTAATTAGCGAGTGAAGAAGGTTGCAAACTGTTTTGATGTTTATAGCCCTCGCAGTTGTCTCCAGTAATACACGTCGCAATTCTGCTGCAGTCCTCTCGGAGTAACTAAGAGCCCTAATTTCTAGGTTCTCAGCAGGGGCTATCGACTGAGCGGAATCAGTCCCAGCTGACAGCCCGCACAGAACGTATTCTCCAGTTAACGTCTGGAGACACCGCAACGTGTCTGTACTTAGCGTTTTCTTGTGATCAGGAAAGTACTGAGAAACAGGTTTTCTATAAAAAAAGATATAATACGAAATATTCAAATTATGAAGTTAGTGCGAAGCTTTGCACCGTAAGTCCTCTGCAACAGGTCGCAACAGTATCTACTGAGTAGATTGTAAGGTTGTAAGGTACAATGTAAAATAGTGAGTGGAAGATTTAAAAAAAAAACTGTTCGACGCAACTCCTAACCTACAGTCACGCCCCAAATGAACAAACTAAATTTCCCTTGCAGACTGATTCTGAAAGAAAATCTGATTACAGAACCTCCATATTCTGCCTTCAGATTATGTGCTTCTCTTAAAGTAACACAAAATGTGTACAATGCGGCGTCTGAAGACTCATCAATGTAGAGACATAATCTGTATGGCAGAAGTTTGTAAACACAGGTCTCGTGAAATAACAGACAGGTACGAGGCAGATAACGTTTTTGGGTAAGATATAAAGGATTTTCAAAAAACTGCAGGGAAATTCCAGCACTGAATCGTCGTCGTACGTCCATTAAAACGAAAACACTTTTTGTACAAATGACTCCAACAGGTGGCAATTTCGGACAACTATAAGTAATGCAATCTAAACCGAAACAGACTGCTATTATTACCCTTAACAATGCACGTAAATAATTTATCATCACATATTTTAAAATAGATATGTAGCAATATTAGCGCGAATATCCTTGAACTACTTCCTTACCTTGCTGAGGGCCAGTTCATAGGTCTGTGCTGTGCCGTTTACTTCTAGCATGACGTGTGAGGAATTTGAGACACTGCCTAGCCACCTGATCTCCCATATACGCAGCAACTGCGGTTGTCCTGTAAAGCATACCAATGGTCAGAATAAATAAAGGTAAAATTACCTTCCGTTTCTGGTTTAAGCTCTATAGATGATTAATGAGCAGCAACAGAATTCAGCTATGTCAGATAATATACAGTATGTCCTGCGTTAATTGTTCACCTGAAACTTGAAACTGCTTTTCACCCGATACACTCACTTGTAATCTATTGCCTCCTAGAGTAACAGTGACTGGAGCTCATGAAACGAAGAACAATATCTAGTCGCTTGTTAATACACTACTGGCCATTAAAATTGCCACCCCAAGAAGAAATGCAGATGATAAACGGGTATTCATTCGACAAATATATTATACTAGAACTGACATGTGATTACATTTTCACGCAATTTGGGTGCATAGATCCTGAGAAATCAGTACCCAGAACAACCACCTCTGGCCGTAATAACGGCCTTGATACGCCTGGGCATTGAGTCAAACAGAGCTTGGATGGCGTGTACAGGTAAAGCTGCCTATGCAGCTTCAACACGATACCACAGTTCATCAAGAGTAGTAACTGGCGTATTGCGACGAGCCAGTTGCTCGGCCACCATTGACCAGACGTTTTCAATTGGTGAGAGATCTGGAGAATGTGCTGGCCAGGGCAGCAGTCGAACATTTTCTGTATCCAGAAAGGCCCGTACAGGACCTACAACATGCGTTCGTGCATTATCCTGCTGAAATGTAGGGTTTCGCAGGGATCGCATGAAAGGTAGAGCCACGGGTAGTAACACATCTGAAATGTAACGTACACTGTTCAAAGTACCGTCAATGCGAACAAGAGGTGACCGAGACGTGTAACCAATGGCACCCCATTGCCATCACGCCGGGTGATACGCCAGTATGCCGATGACGAATACAAGCTTCCAATGTGCGTTCACAGCGATTTCGCCAAACACGGATGCGACCATCACGATGCTGTAAACAGAACCTGAATTCATCCGTAAACAGGCGTTTTGCCATTCGTGCACCCAGGTTCGTCGTTGAGTGCACCATCGCAGGCGATCCTGTCTGTGATGCAGCGTCACGGGTAACCGAAGCCATGGTCTCCGAGCTGATAGTCCATGCTGCTGCAAACGTCGACGAACTGTTCGTGCAGATGGTTGCTGTCTTGCAAACGTCCCCATCTATTGACTCAGGGATCGAGACGTGGCTGCACGGTCCGTTACAGCCATGCGGATAAGATGCCTGTCATCTCGACTGCTAGTGATACGAGGCCGTTGGGATCCTGCACGGCGTTCCGTATTACCCTCCTGAACCCACCGATTCCATATTCTGCTGACAGTCATTGGATCTCGACCAACGCGAGCAGCAATGTCGCGATACGATAAATCGCAATCGCGATAAGCTACAATCCGACCTTTATCAAAGTCGGAAACGTGATGGTACGCATTTCTCCTCCTTACACGAGGCATCACAACAACGATTCACCAGCAACACCGGTCAATTGCTGTTTGTGTATGAGAAATCGGTTGGAAACTTTCCTCATGTCAGGTATCGCCACCGGCGCCAACCTTGTGTGAATGCTCTGAAAAGCTAATCATTTGCATATCACAGCATCTTCTTCCTGTCGGTTAAATTTCTTGTCTGTAGCACGTCATCTTCGTGATGTAGCAATTTTAATGGCCAGTAAAGTAACTGTGATAGCGGTATCACATTTTTTAAAATGATACTAAACCATTTTGCTGAGGAATAGCGGATCTCGAAGGAACAAAATTCACATATTCGTAGATCCAAGAATGAATCACAGATTAAGAATACATTGAATACAGGTTTTTTTTTCCTGCTGATGACACCATCGAATGGCCCGTCATCTGAAGATCAAACCCCTCTCAAGGAAACGTGCGCCGCTTAGACACACGTGCGTGATGTTTACGCTATTGTCGACGGGAAACTGTGTCGTCGAGATACGTGATGCGCTTCTAGTTGTGTTCAAATGTTCAAATGTGTGTGATATCTTATGGGACTTACGTGCTAAGGTCATCAGTCCCTAAGGTTACACACTACTTTACCTAAATTATCCTAAGGACAAACACACACACCCATGCCCGAGGGATGACTCGAACCTCCGCCGGCGCTAGTTGTCTGTTGACCTTTGGGGGAATTAACTGAAAGACAGGTTAATCACTGTCTATGTTGATGAGGTACAGCACCATCTGTTATTAATTTAAGGCGAATGTCAACTACATACATCAAGAGGAGCAGTATTGTGCGAGGAACGGTTTCCAGGTAGACGCTGAAATTACGATGCACCTTCGTTCAATCAATGAAATGTCATCGCGGGAATGGGAGGTTTTTCACAAGAAAGCTTACACAACGGAAGACTGCTGCCAACGAACCTGGAAAAAAAAAAAACGGTTTCTCAGTTGCTACAATAAATTCGTAGATCAATTCTGGTAAAATCCAGAGAAGACGGTATCAGCCAAAAAAGCGTTCTGCATATTCTCCATAGACACATACATCAATCTTTCCATATATTTCTATATCAAGAGCTGAAAATTAGTAATTCCCTTCACCGTTTTGAATACTGTAAGTGGATTCTCTAGTCAGACAATAAATTTTTAGGGAAATTGTTCTTTACTTATGAGGCCTCCTTAACAAATCACGGGATTATACACTGAAATGACAAAAGTCTGTACGCATATATGCAGATGGCGGCAGTATCGAGTACAGAAGGTATAAAAGGGCAATGCATTAGTGGAGCTATCACAAGTATCCAGGTGATTCATGTGAAACTGTGTCCGACGTGACTACGACCGCATGACGCGAGCCAACAGACTTTGAACGCAGAATGGTAATTGGAGCCACACGCATGGGACATTCCATTTCGGAAACCGTTAGGGAATTCAATTTTCAGAAATCCACAGTGTCGAGAGTGTACCCAGAATACCAATTTTTTGGTATTATCTCTCACCATAGACTACGCAGTGGTCAACGGTGTTCATTTAATGTCCGATAGCAGTGGCGTTTACGTAGAGTTGTCAATGCTAACAGACAAGAAATGCTGAATGAAATAACTGCCGAAATAAATTTGGGATATACAACGACTGTATCCATTAGGATAGTGCAGTGAAGTATGTCGTTAATGGGTTGTGGCAGCAGACGACCGATGCGAGTGGCTTTGCTAACGGCATCGCCTTAGCCTCTCTTCTTGTGACCACATCGGTTGGGTCCCAGACGATTGGAAAACCGTGGCGTGGTCAGACGAGTCCTGATTTAACTTGATAAGAGCTGCTGACAGGGTTCGAGTGTGGCTCAGACCCCACGAAGCCATGAACCCAAGTTGTGAACAAGGCAAGCTGGTGGTGGCACCATAATGGAGTAGGCTGTGTTTATATAGAATTGACTGTATCCTCTGGTCCAACTAAACCCACCATGTTCGGCTACGTGGAGACCATTTGCAGCCATTCATGGACTTCATGGTACCAAACAATGAATAAATTTTTATGGGTGACAATGCACCATGTAACCAGGCCACAGTTTTTCGCGACTGGTTTGAAGAACATTCTAGACAATTCGAATTTTACCACCTAGGTCATCCGGGTTGAATCCCATCGTACACTTATGGGACATAATCGACAGGTCAGGTCGTCCACAAAATCCTGCACAGGCAGCACTTAAGCAATTATTTTATTTATTTTTATTTATTTATTTATTTATTTATTGTTCCGTTGGACCACATTAAGGAGAAGTCTCCATGGTCATGGAACGAGTCAATACATGAAATTATAACACGATTGTAGAAACAGATAAAATGAAATATAAGAAACATATTCGGGCGACAAGTCGTTAGTTTAAATAAAGAAAGTCAATAATGTAACACTGGAATTTGCTTAATTTTTTAGCTCTTCCAGGAGCTCCTCGACAGAATAGAAGGAGTGAGCCATGAGGAAACTCTTCAGTTTAGACTTAAAAGTGTTTGGGCTACTGCTAAGATTTTTGAGTTCTTGTGGTAGCTTATTGAAAATTGATGCAGCAGAATACTGCACTCCTTTCTGCACAAGAGTCAAGGAAGTGCATTCCACATGCAGATTTGATTTCTGCCTAGTATTAACTGAGTGAAAGCTGCTAACTCTTGGGAATAAGCTAATATTGCTAACAACAAACGACATTAAAGAAAATACATACTGTGAGGGCAATGTCAAAATTCCCAGACTATTGAATAGGGGTCGACACGAGGTTTTCGAACTTACACCACACATAGCTCGAATAGCCAGTTTTTGAGCCAGAAATACCCTTTTTGAATCAGTAGAATTACCCCAAAAAATAATACCATATGACATAAGCGTATGAAAATATGCGAAGTAGACTACTTTTCGTATTGAAATGTCACTTATTTCAGATACTGTTCTAATGGTAAATAAAGCGGCATTTAGTTTTTGAACAAGATCCTGAACATGGGCTTTCCACAACAGCTTACTATCTATCCGTACGCCTAGGAACTTGAACTGTTCCGTCTCGCTTATAACATGCCCATTCTGTCTGATTAAAATATCAGTTCTTGTTGAATTGTGAGTTAGAAACTGTAAAAACTGAGTCTTACTGTGATTTAGCATCAAATTATTTTCCACAAGCCACGAACTTATTTCATGAACTACATTATTTGATAATGTTTCAATATTACACACAAGATCCTTCACTACCAAGCTGGTGTCATCAGCAAACAGAAATATTTTTGAATCACCGGTAATACTAGAAGGCACATCATTTATATAAATAAGAAACAGCAGTGGCCCCAGCACCGACCCTTGTGGAACGCCCCATTTAACAGTGCCCCATTGGGACTGAACATCATTACCACTCTCAATATTGCGGAGGATTACCTTCTGCTTTCTGTTCTTAAAGTAGGAGGCGAACCAATTGTAAGCTACTCCCCTTACTCCATAATGTTCCAACTTCTGCAGTAATATTTTGTGGTCAACACAGTCAAAAGCCTTCGTTAAATCAAAGAAAACACCTAACGTTCGCAACCTTTTATTTAATCCGTCCAAAACCTCACAGAGAAAAGAGACTATAGCATTTTCAGTTGTTAAGCAATTTCTAAAACCAAACTCTACATTTGACAGCAAATTATGTGAATTTAAATGCTGCAGTAACCTTGTATATACAACCCTCTCGATAACTTTAGCAAACACCGATGGCATAGAAATGGGTCTATAATTGTCAACATTCTCCCTGTCTCCCTTTTTATAAAGTGGCTTCACTACCGAGTACTTTAATCGGTCAGGAAACCAACCACTCCTAAGGGAAAAGTTACAGATATGGCTAAGTACTGGGCTAACATACATGGAACAATACTTCAGTATTCTGCTAGATACCCCGTCATATCCATGAGAGTTCTTGGTCTTTAGTGATTTAATTATTAACTCAATCTCCCTCTTGTCAGTATCATGGAGGAGCACTTCAGGTAACAGTCTCGGAACACTTTTTTCTAAGAGCGCTATATGATTCCTTGTTGGGACTAGGTTTCTATTTAGTTCACCTGCTATATTCAGAAAGTGATTATTAAATACTGTACATATATGCGACTTATCAGTAACATGGACATCCCCACTACGCACTGATTCTATATTCTTGACCTGTCTCTGCAGACCAGCCACTTCCTTTACGACTGACCATATGGTTTTAATTTTATCCTGAGACTTAGCTATTCTGTCTGCATACCACATACTTTTTGCTTTCCTAACAACTTTTTTAAGCACCTTACAATACTGTTTGTAATGGGCTGCTGCATTTAGATTTTGACTGTTTCTAACGTTTTGATTTAATTGCCACTTTGTTCTAAAAGATATTCTTATCCCTTTAGTCAGCCACCCAGGCTGCCTGTTTGTGCTAGTACCCTGTTTTGAACGTTCTAACGGAAAGCAACTTTCAAAGAGCACGAGAAAAGTCTTGAGGAAAGCATTATATTTATCGTCTACTGTATCAGCACTATAAACATCTTGCCACTCTTGTTCCTTGATAAGGCTTACAAAAGTCTCTACAGCAACTGGATCAGCTTTCCTAAAAAGTTGGTAACGATATTTAACATGTGTTGCAGCACAAAAATCTTTTAGACTTAAAATTTGTGCATCATGATCTGAAAGGCCATTCACCTTTTTGCTAACAGAATGCACTTCTACTAATGACGAATGAACAAAAATATTGTCTATGGTTGTTCTACTGTTCCCTTGCACTCTCGTTGGAAAGAATACGGTTTGCATAAGATTATATGAATTAAGGAGGTCTACCAGCATCCTTTTCCTTGCACAATCACTTATACAATTAATATTGAAGTCACCACATATAACTAACTTTTTGTATTTCCTATAAAGTGAACCAAGAACCTCCTCTAGCTTTAACAAAAATGTTGTGAAATCGGAGTCTGGGGATCTATAAATAACAACAGTAAGAAGTTTAGCTCCACTAAATTTAACCACACCTGCACAACATTCAAACACCTTTTCAGTGCAGTAATTTGAAATATCAATTGACTCAAATGGGATACCGTTTTTCACATACATGGCTACTCCCCCACACCGCAAAGAGCTCCTAGAAAAGCTGCCAGCTAACCTGTATCCTGGTAAAGGAAGCCTCTGAATTATCTCCTTATTTAAGAAGTGTTATTTATTTTTATTTCTCGTTCAGCTACAGGCAAAGCGTGATACACTTACAAACATCAACATAAAAATTTAAATTAACATTAACAATGATTTACAATAAAATTTTCAGGGTTTCCAGCCACAAAAGTGCTTGGTCACTTATCACATGTATGTCCATCAGATTTCCTCCCTTAAGTCCGTGTACGTCGCACTCAACTATATGCTGCATGGTTTGACTCTCTCCGCACTCACAATTGGGGTCCTGGGAGAAACCCCACTTTTTCAACAAATATCCGCACCGACCAACACCTGTCCGCAGACGATTTAGAGTTACCCACACTCTACGTTGGAGTTGGAAGCCTGGAACTCGTTGAGATGGGTCCTCAATAAGGAAACTGTTATTCACTTTGCTTTCCTGCCATTGCTGTTTCCACAGGTTATCGATATCAATCTGTTGTTTGAGTTCTTTCCAGAAGGGATTTCTTGACATCAATCTGTCAGGGGGAGGAGGTAGGTCCCCGAACTTTTCTTTGTACCTCTGGATTGCTCTTTCACGTCTAATCGAGGGTGGTTCGATATTGGCAAGGACGGGCAGCCAAGGTTTCGGGGTGGGTCTTACTGTTCCTGTTATGAGCCTCATTGTCTCGTTAAGTTGCACATCAATATGTCTGACATGCCTACTGCGGGCCCAGACGGGTGCGCAATATTCCGCTACACTATACAGAAGTGCCAGTGCTGATGTGCGTAGAGTTTCAGTGGAACATCCCCAGGTTGTTCCTGCCAGTTTCATTATGATGTTGTTTCTTGTTTTCATTTTTTGGGCGACTTCGTACAGGTGGCTCTTATATGTGAGAGTGCGATCTAGCTTAACACCCAGATATTTTGGCGTTCTATCGTTTTTCAACAATTTACCTTTATTTGCACTTTTAGCTCACGATTTGCATCTTTGTTACACAAGTGCATTATTGATGCCTCGGATTTAGTCGGATTTACTTTGAGGTGCCAGTTGTCATAATATTGTTGTAGTCGTTCCAGATCCCTGTTTAAAATTTCTTCCAGTTCTTCGAAAGTGTTGGCGTGAGCCGCGATAGCGATGTCATCTGCATACATAAAAGAACGAGATTCCAGGTTTGGGATGTCCGCTATGTATAAATTGAAAAGGCATGGAGCCAGCACAGACCCTTGGGGGAGACCATTTTGTAGTGTCCTGTAGCTGCTTGTTTTCCCATTCAGAGATACCTTGAATCTCCTGTTTATCAACATATTTCTGACTAGATCTATGATCTTCTTGCATTTCACGACTTTTGACAGTTTATACAGTATCCCTTTTGTCCATACGGTGTCGTATGCTGAGGTGAGCTCTAATAATACCATGCCCGTTTTCTTTTTGTTTTGGTAACCTCTGTCAATGAAAGTGGTTAGGGCGAGAACTTGGTCGCAACAATCTCTTCCTTTTCGAAAACCGCCTTGCTCTGGGGGAAGAGCAGCTTCTATTTTACTTTCTATTCTGCCTAGCATGACTCGTTCAAACAGCTTGTAAGTGGTGCACAATAGAGATATCGGTCTATAATCTTTAGCATTCTCTCCTGTTTTCCCTGGTTTCTGGATGGCTATGACTTGTGCGTTTTTCCATTGCTTTGGTAACCGGCTGGTATCTATGATATTAGAGAAAAGAGAAGACAGCCATGCTCTTCCCTTTGGCCCAAAGTTCTTCAAGAATTCTGGAAGAAGGCCGTCACAGCCAGCTGCTTTACCAGGTGACATTTTCTTTAGTGCTATATTTATCTCTTCTTGTGTTACCCAGTTCGCTAAACCTGCTTCCTCCTCGCTTGCATCTAGCTCTTCGTTCATCAGTTGGTGCAGTTCTTTTTTCTTCGAGGCGGAGGCATGGATTCTGGATGTTTGTAGTATGGAAGAGCATATCTTGTTAGGGGTCATTTTATTATTGATGTTCCGTCCCTTGAATTGTGCTCCGCCAAGTTTCCTCAGTAGACTCCAGCTCTTCTGTGAGGAGTGCGTAAAGTCCATTTGTTCCATCCGCTTTTGCCATCTCTGTTTGCGTTCCTCGTCCATAGCTCTTATGAGCTGTTCTCCTAGTTCTGGATTCTCTGTTTTGTTATATTCATCGAGTAGTTGTTCGCACTCCTTTGTCCAGCATGGGATGTATTCTTTCCGCGCTCCTCTTGGTATTGAGTTATGTGCCGCTTTAATAATTAACTTCGTAAATCTGTCGTAATTTTCTGGAATTGGGGGAATTCTGTTTACATTATTTTCAATGGTATCTTTAAACTTAACCCAGTTAGCCTTCCTGAGGTTCCAGCGGGCTATAGGGGGGCTCTTTATTACTGGTATTTGGATCCCAAGGTCTATAATAACTGGTCTGTGTTGGCTCCGAGGAATACGGCTCAGTACAGTTCTCTTAGACGGAAGTGCTATTCCAGTTTCTCCAGATGAGAGAAAACAAAGATCGGGCGTTGATGTTGTGCCCCACGCTCCTGAACAGAAGGTGGGGGTATCTTTTGCATCGTATATTAATGTATAATTATTTATATCTGCCCAGTCTGCCAGCATGAGTCCTTCTTTGTCGCAAGACTGATAGCCCCATCTGGGGTGGTAGGAGTTAAAATCGCCAATTATGACTGCAGGGTGTTGTGGGTTAGGTAAAACAGGTTGTTCCCATTTTTCTGAAGGTGGCTTGTACACGTTATACACAGTCATATCGTTTAGTTTGATTCCCACGGCAAATTCGTGGTGCATAGTTTCCTCAATATTATCAACCAGTTCTTTCTTGATCAGTGTTGCAATACCGTGTTTATTATGGGCTTTATAGCCCACAATTTCATAGCCTGGTATTAGAAGTCTCGAGATATTTTCTTCTGATAGATGTGTTTCCTGCAAGGTCAGCACATCAATTTTTTCTTCTGTTAGTATCTTTGTGAGGATGTCTCCTTTTGTCCTCGTGTATCCTTCTATGTTAACTTGGCATATACGTATTCGTCCACGCACTTGGCTCCGGGGGGGGGGGGGGGGGGAAACTGAGGCATTTGTCTCGCTCTCTTGCGTAACTTCGCCTGTGAGGGCCGGGAGGTATTACTACGTCCGGCCGCCGTTTGGTGGTGACATTTGCTTCTCGTGTCGCAGCTCGTTCTGAGAATTTCGATTATCTTCTCGCAATGCGATCGTTGTGCGGCACGATACTGGGGGGGTAGGCCACGTCGAGGCTGTCACCATCTACCCCTAAGAAGTGTTCAGATATACCAATAATTTCAGAGTCAACATCTATAAGCAGTTCACTAACTTTATCTCTAATACCTTGTATATTTTGATGAAATATACTAATTCCCTCATTAATCGGATACCCAAGCTTCGTAGAAAGTGGTTTCTTTGTTAGAGAGACTTCCCTTAAGCAGGAATACCTATCAGCTGACTTCAATCTAAAAAAGGTACAGCTCTAACACCCACAACTACCGGAATTTTCCCATGAGTGATCCCACCACCCCCACCTATGCTGTCACCTATAAGTTTTCCAACCTCCCCTTCCCATACCTATTGAGATGCAGGCCATGCCTAGTGAAACCCGTCCTGCTGATAGACTCCACCGACACCACTGAAATGTGACTCATGCCTTCTGTCATCAGCGCACCCATAAGTCTCATGTTATTACGCCTGACGGCTGTATTAAGATGAGGCCGATCGTGACGCTGAAACAGTTCCACTAAATGCACATCCGTGTTGCCAGTCTGAGTGGCTATCTTTTCCAGGTCACCATCTATGTCATACTCCCCATCCCTATCAATACTATTACCAGTATTATGGACGGCTATGGAGGCAGCATGGCTCAGTATTTCTGCAGTGGACTTTCAAGTCGATCTGCTGCAGTGTGCCTGGCGAAAGGAGATCCGGCACGACAGTAGGAGATATCCCATGACTTTTGTCACATTGGTGTAAGTCTGAGAGTCATCCACTACTAGTCAACGATTAACCCAAGTTGACTTCGTCATGTGAGTAATAAACGACAGTAGAGTGCGTACGTGTGGTGTGCCATCACAGTACGTGATTAGTCCTTTTTTCATTAATGGTACATTAAACAGATAGTAGCATACAGTTTCCTGGATGAATATTGTACCGTCATCATTAGAAAATATGATCTTGATATCTTGCCAGATGTTGAGATTCCATTATGAAGAATCTGATATATGTTTCCTCATGTATTCCACAACCTGCCATTGAAACATTATAAAATAATGCATTTTGAATTTTATCTACATAACAGAGATTTCTGTCTGTGGAATCCATCGAATACAGTTCCTGTAATGTTATTCAAATAACAAGATTCGGGGACTTTAAATGCAGTAATCGCATTAGTTCAATCGTGACTATTGTTGCTAGGTTTCGATGATTTAATATGATGATGTAAAGCTCCTCCGTGACGATGAAAAAGATTGTCTCTAAAAGATATGCTTGGCTTTTCCTGGACCACTGAACTAGGTCTTGTGAAGGTTTCGGACGATAATAATAGGTAAATTCCAACTTATAAAAATCAAGATTACAAAAATAACTGTTGCAACGATTTTCACTAGTTCTTCCATTTGCGGGAGAGTATCTAAGGTGCACTGAAATATTTGCACTAACAGACAGACATTCACTCAAATTACATATCTACATTTATACTCCGCAAGACACCTTACGGTGCGTGGCGGAGGGTACGCTGTACCACTACTAATCGTTTCCTTTCCTGTTCCACTCGCAGATTATTATTGCTTTTTTGTGCTCAAAGGAATGAGATACTTTACAGCCCAAAGGAAGAAATCTAACGACAACATGTAAGCGATTGTGCCGAACATATTCGAATACAATTGCCTCTTCCTAGCCCCCGTTTGTAAATAGGTGGTTTAGTGTGTCTCTTGCTTCTGAAGAATTATCAGCAGGCCATTCTTCATAATGGAAACTCAACATCTGTCAAGATATCAAGATTATACTTTCTAATGACGACGGTACAATATTCACCCAGGAAACTGTATGCTACTTCCCGTTCAATGTACCATTAATGAAAAAAGGACTAATCACTTGCTGTTCGATTATGGCACACCACACGTACCACTCTACTGTCGTTTATTACACACTTGTTAGATCATCAAAAATTTTGAATCCCTGAATTTTTATCAACGAGATCTGCTGTTCTGGCGACGAATATTAGCAAATTTCCATAAAGAAAAAGCAGTGATGCCTGTATCTCAGTTATTAATGAAATTACGAGAATAGATTGCTGTTTGTCTCATGAGGCACTATGTGTATATAGATTACAAATGTGTTTAACGTGTCAAAAGTAAAAACGAAAAATTCGGCGTCTCAGCCTCTATAATGCCATATTAGCAAACAACATCTTCATAAAACCCAAATTTAGTCGTTTTTGCAGGTGAAACAAGTCCAGGCATAATTAATATCACAATGTCTCCTACAGACGCACCAAACCAAAATAGTGCTTATTTCCAGCAAATAGTTCAAGGGAAAAGAGTTTTGCATGAATTTCATAAGATTAAGACCAAACATTAACAAACTGCCAGAATCTACAACCAGTAGCTATTCGAAGAATGAACTAAAATAAGTAGTGTTGATTACAACCTTTACTAGGAAACCCATCTGATGATTTAATTAAACGATGTATTTAAGCTACATGTGCAGTAGGCTACAGATAATTTAGAAAGAAAAACTGGTTTCTTCTGCGCTGTTCTGTTCACTAATAACTTCTTGAATCATTTTTTGGTAAAACACGGTATACAGAGATAAAACATTCCGAAAAGAGACGCAAGATAGAGTAATTAAACTGGTAACAGTTATGTACAACACTTTTAAAATACTGGTGTTATTACAGCCATTTTGTTGTACCGTACATATTTTAATTAAAAGTTGTTGATACAAGTAGTTCTCTTTTCTGGTCGAATTTCCTCATTTTGAGAGTATTGAAGAAGCGACCTGTTTTACTTGCTAAAAACATTCAGTATCATAAACCAAGGCTGTTCACTCTTTTTTAGGAAATTTCTCTTTTCTGTAAGTGCGTGAAGTATGTTGGTAACTTCGATTTATTAGTAAAATATTGGAACTATCCTATCTACGAAAAAGATTGTTTACACCACAGTTGTACTATTAGGACATGACTGTCGAAAATAGGTTTATAAAGTCAAGGCGTATGCCTGAAAAGAAGAACTTGTAAGGATTTCACATGTGGGCTCGCAGAGGTTTCTGATAAGTACCGAAAGATCTGCGCCAACAGACTGGTTTCATCGTTCGATGATACATATTTTGATAACGCGTGAGCTTCAGGAAGTTCCCCAATTACTAGTCTCGTTACTACTAAAGGAAAGTAGCAGACAAGTGTTCTAACATCTTCGACTCACGCAGTTTGACCCGTACCTTTCAATCTAGTGAACTCACCGGAAGAAGCCGCAACACCAGGATGCAATGTTGTGGTTGCGTATGGGCCGGAAGGAGGTACCTGACGAATCTCTGCAAAAGAAAAGCAGACGACATTCATGTAAATGTGAACTTAAAACTGCAATTACATTAACATTTATTTGTACCATTAAAAACTAGAAAGACCTCCCCAGCTGTTGTCAACAAAAGTTTCACGTTCTCACTACAGTAAGGAATTCCGACTGAGAATCAGTGATACGCTGCTCATGTATGGTAATAAAATCGTCAAATATGAAGTGTGTGTAAAGAATGCATGTTTCCACGATCCTGTAGTATTATAGAGGCGAGCTGCTAAATTTTTTACCAGTCGAACAACTCGTAGGAGTATTGAGAAAATTTAGAGAATTGGAGTCTGAAGCTGACTGCAGAACTATCCTACTGTCGCCAACATACGTCTCTCTTTAGGACCACGAAGATAAGATCCGAGAAATTAGGACTCATAGCAAGGCAAATAAACTGTCTTTTTTCCGTCTCTTTATCTGCGAGTGGAACAGGAAAGGAAACGATCAGTAGTGGTACAGGGTGCCCTAGGCCACGCACACAGACTGTTTCCGTTCTGATGCGACTGGTACCTGTGGCATATAGGTTTATCTTGACTACGCCTATAATCTGGAATTTGAGTGAATCTTATATACGTTTCCTCATGAATTCCACAACCTGGCAGAATTAAATGATTTTATACAGCCCAACTCCTTCGACTGAATTAAACTTTTCGTAGGTCTCTTAAACTGAATTTGAAACATTATAAAATAATGCTATTACGGTTCACTTGCTTGAAAAATGCATCTTGAATTTTATCTACATAATAGAGATTTCTGTTTGTGGTATCCTTCGAATACAGTTCCTGTAATGTTACACAAATAACAAAATTCGGGGACTTTAAATGCAGCAATCGCATTAGTTCAGTCTTGGCTATTGTTGCTAGGTTTCGATTCTTTAATATTATGAAGTAAAGCTCCTCTGTGACGATGAAAAAGATTGTCTATAAAAGAAATGTTTGGCTTTTCCTGGACCATTGAGCCAGGTCTTGTGAATGTTTCGGACGATAATGATAGGGAATTTACAACCTATAAAAATCAAGATTACAAAAATAGCTGCTGCAAGGATTTTCACTAGTTATTAAATTTGCGGGAGAGTGTATAAGATGCTCTGAAATATTTGCACTAACAGACATTCATAGGAAAATTTTGGCTAAATCTACATGAACATGATTTCTCTGCAGTTAAATTTTAGAATTTCCGGGTACAAGACGCCACTTTCAATCCACATCTCCAGCGTTCCACTCTCAAATGGAGCATCTTCCAATGTCATCTCTCTTATTTACCGGGAATGGTCATTCCTATCAATTCAAGTGAGAGAAGATAGTTACTGACTAAAATTTCATGAAAATATTTCGCCTTTAGTGCAAGCCATCCCAACTTCGTTATCAAATTCGTAATAATCTATCCAGGATATAATCACAAAAATACAGCGACAGTATTAAGAGAGCCGGTTTCCAATGCTAATATATTTTAGCCTACACGTATAACACCGTTCAAGACCGTTAAGAAAAACTTTACCCTGCTGACCTCCTTAAAGAAACGTATAAATATGCCTTTTTGGGTCATAGAGACCCGGTATGGTATTTAAAGGGCGTAATGATTTTCTGTTTGAAATGATTATAATTTTGAATGTAGGTTTATTTGTTACAATATACACACAATCAAAAAAAGTTTTGCATCACCCCTGTTCCCAAAACACCTGCCTACACGTATAACACCGTTCAAGAACGTTAAGAAAAACTTTACCCTGCTGACCTCCTTAAAGAAACCTATAAATATGCCTTTTTGGGTCATAAAGACCCGGTATGGTATTTAAAGGGCGTAATGATTTTCTGTTTGAAATTATTATAATTTTGAATGTAGGTTTATTTGTTACAATATACACACAATCAAAAAAAGTTTTGCATCACCCCTGTTCCCAAAACACCTGAAGATAGACGTTGACTGAGGATATTGTATCACAGACACAGACCCTTTGACCGTTGAGAGATGTCACTAAACCCGCCCAAAGATGTAAACAACCATGCATGAGCAGCGCCTATTAGATGGAGGGGTCCGACAGCCCATCAGTTCCAGCCATACCACCAGAAAGTAGGTACACGGCTCGTGTTGTCTGTGTTCAACCATGCCTAGACGGTCAATACCGCGGTTCGATCGCGTCCGCATTGTTACTTTGTGCCAGGAAGGGCTCTCAACAAGGGAAGTGTCCAAGCGTCTCGGAGTGAACCAAAGCGATGTCGTTCAGGCATGGAGGAGATACCGAGAGACAGGAACTGTTGATGACATGCCTCGCTCAGGCCGCCTTAGGGCTACTGCTGCAGTGGATGACACCTACCTAAGGACTATGTCTCGGAGGAACACTGACAGCAACGCCACCATGTTGAACAAGGTTTTTCGTGCAGCCACAGGACGTCGTGTTACGACTCAAACTGTGCGCAGTAGGCTGCATGATGTGAAATTTCACTTCCGATGTCCATCTTTGCAACCACGACGCCATGGTACATATGGGCCCAACAACATGCAGAATGGACCGCTCAGGATTGGCATCACATTCTATTCACCAATGAGTGTCGTATATACTTTCAACCAGACAATAGTCGGGGACGTGTTTGGAGGCAACCCGGTCAGGCTGAAACCATTAGACACATTGTCCAGCGAGTGCAGCAAAGTGGACGTTCTCTCCTGTTTTGGGGTCTCATTATGTGGGGCCGACGTACGCCGCTGGTGGTCATGAAAGGCGCCGTAACGGCTGTACGAAACTTGCATGCCATCCTCCGATCGATGGTGCAACCATATCGGCAGCACATTGGCGAGGCATTCGTCTTCATGGAGGACAATTCGCGCCACCATCGTGCATGTCTTCTGAATGACTTCCTTCATGTTATCGACATCACTCGACTAGAATGGCCAGCGTGTTCTCCAGACATGAACACTATCGAACATCCCTGGGATAGAATCAAAGGGCTGTTTATGGATGATGTGACCAACCAACCACTCTGAGGGATCTACGCCGAATCTCCGTTGAGGAGTGGAACAATCTGGACGAACAGTGTCTTGATGAACTTGTGGATAGTATGCCACAATAATACAGGCAAGCATCAATGCAAAGGACGTGCTACTGGATATAAGATGAACCGGTGTGTACAGCGATCTGGACTACCACCTCTGAAAGTCTCGCTGTATGGTGGTACAACAGGCAATGTGTGGTTTTCATTAGAAGTAAAAAGGGCTGAAATGATGTTTATGTTGATCTATATTCCAATTTGCAGTACAGGCTCCGGAACTCTCGAAACCGAAGCGACGCAAACTTTTTTTGATGTGTATCAATAAATTTCACACTATTACATGTCAACAGTCTTAACAATGATGTAAGCTCTGGCCTTTAATGAGCTATTTCGCAATAGAATTGTACTTAGAGTGGAGAATGTTAGACACGGGAAAAATTAGAAGAGAGTATTACTAAGAGTTCCACAGTCTGAGCAGTGGTATCTAACGTGAGCTTAACAGACATGTTTGTTACAATTTGAACACTTCACTGGTGTCTTGTCACAAGGTGAGAACATTATTTGCATCTGTCTCGTTTGCAGTGTTGGTTGCCAACACCTGAGCTCGGGGTTGACGGACAGTGGCCGCTGACTGTTCTTTCGCGGTTCCATTTTTTCTGACTTCAATGTGAGGAGTAACTAGGAGTCTTCCCATTCGTCGAGACATGTTGTTCTGTAAAGAAAATTTTTTCTTCATGCTGGATTTATTTCTCTCCGCAGCACAAAGCACAGTAGGCGGAAGTATCAATAACATTGTAGAAGATAATGATTGGCTAGCGGCTGATTTTCTTCTTGCATGTGTAGGTGACAATAAGCTGATGCAATGTGTCAACTGCTCCCTTACTTGTGTTGTAGTCCAATACTATGTTCGGTTTTGCTATATTCTGTGTTGCTTGTTTCCTCATCAGGACTACCTGTTTTTTCTTTCTCGAAAAGTAATATACGTCTGTGATATTTTCAGTAAAAAATAACATGGATGTGAGAATGTCGTCTTTGCGTGATAGAGAGTTCAAGCTTATTTTTTCTCAACCGTTCCCCGCACTGTCAGACGTCTTCTGAGGTGGCCTTGGAGTAATGCATAAAATGTAAAGAAATTGTCACAAGTGACATTTGGTCCTCTTAGCCTATGTTTCAGATCCATGACAACCACCGCAACCTGATTTTGGTCAGGTGCTTGTCCAGGTAATTTTCCTGTTAGATTTGATGATGATGTTTGGTTTGTGGGGCGCTCAACTGCGTGGTTATCAGCGCCCATCCTGTTACATTTGTGTCTTCAAAACGTAAGAAGTGGCACTATCACACAATGTCGATATTACGGCAGGATAAATGGTTCTACGCTGTGTGATTCAAAGTTTCCGGACACCCCCAAAAACATACGTTTTTCATATTAAGTGCATCGCGCTCCCACATACTGCCAGGTACTCCATATCAGCGACCTCAGTAATCATTAGACATCGTGAGAGAGCAGAATGGGGCTCTCCGCGGAACTCACGGACTTCCAACGTGGACAGGTGGTGGGTGTCACTTGTGTTATACGTCTCTACGCGAGATTTCCACACTCCTAAACATCCCTACGTCCACTGTTTCAGAGACCATCACACAGGAATTCCAAACTGCATCAGGATCCACTGCAAGTACTATGACAGTTAGGTGGGAGGTGAGAAAACTTGGATTTCATGGTCAAGCGGCTACTCATAAGCCACATATCACGCCGGTAAATGCCAAACGACACCTCGCTTAGTGTAAGGAGCATAAATATTGGACGATTGAACAGTGGAGAAACGTTGTGTGGAATGACGAATCACGGTACACAATGGTAGGGTGTGGGTATGGCGAATGCCCGGTGAATGTCATCTACCGGCGTGTGTAGTGCAAACAGTAAAATTCGGAGGCGGTGGTGTTATGGTGTGGTCGTGTTTTCCATGGAGAGGGCTTGCAACCCTTGTTTTGCTTGGCATTTTCACAGCACTGGCCTACACTGATGTAAGCACCTTCTTGCTTCCCACTGTCGAAGAGCAATTCGGGGATGGAGATTGCATCTTTCAACACTATCGAGCACCTGTTCACAATGCACTGCCTGTGGCGGTATGGGGATACGACAATAACATCCCTGTAATAGACTGGCCTGCTCACAGTTCTGATCTGAGTCCTACAGAACACCTTTGGGATGTTTGGAACGCCGACTTGGTGCTGGCCTCACCGACTGACATCGATATCTCTCCTCAGTACAGCACTACGTGAAGAATGAGCTGCCGCTCAAAAAGAATACTTCCAGCACGTGATTGAACGTATGCCTGCGAGAGTAGAAGCTGCCACCAAGGCTAAGGATGGGCCAACACAATACTGAATTCCCGCATTACCGATGGAGGACGCTACGATCTTGTAAGTCATTTTCAGCCGGGTGACCGGATACTTTTGATCACATAGTGTATCTTTCCCTGGATCCCACACATTCTTTGATGATTCGTTGTATGACTCATACACACCAGGCAGTAAGAACAGGCCAATGTTGGCTTCAAGTGTAATTTCATCTAATGCTTTCCAGCCATCCCCATAAACTCTTGGACACTCAATATTAGTCATTTCCACCATAATAGTCAGCATTGTATTATTCACAATAACTTGAAAAAATAGTTTTATACCACTTACTCTGCCAATAGCATATCTTGTCGCACAAGGTGTCAGTTTTCTAACGCTTGCACTAGATGCTCTTCAGTTAGCGAAAAAGATTCTAAGCTCCAAGTGATATTTTTGCCTTTAGACTGAATCAGCTGAACGGCTTGCAGATGTCAATTGAGGTATCAATAACTGAAATGTCTTCTGAATCAGATGAACGATGAATTTTGTCATCACTGGTGTGATTTTCTTCTTCAGAAATATTCCCCTCTTTGTCTGATGCATTTACTAATGTTTCCAATTGCGCATCTGAAAAAACTCGTTTTGTTATTTCATGCACATAGAAGTTACGAACTTGAACTGCATCTGTAAACAATGCTATGTTGTGTGCTATAGCAACTAGAACGCATTTAGCGACTGGCATTGTTGCGTAACCTTCACACATTTCAGCAATAAGGAATCAGGTAATTACTTTGTCATAAAAAATACGTTATGCATATACCTCAGGCACGTAGAAACAAAACTACGATATTAGTACATTCTGTGAATTTTTAAGCCTCCCGGGTATAATGACAGGTGGAACGCAACTGCAACAAAAACAAGGGGGAGAAAAGTAATTTTTTTATTCTGAGATTTAAGTTATTTACCATGTTTCGAAAAACAAAGTGATAAATATGGATCAATGTCATTTAGATATTAAGAACTTATAGAGCAACAAATTACTTTTCGGGTCATATTGTCACGAAGGTAATAGTAGAGTTAATAACAATGTAGATGTGGATACATGGGCAGTTACTCTCTCCAAGGTCCGTTCATGAATGAAAACAGGAGCATATTTAAAATGTATTATCATGAATAGTCAAGCTTACTGTGCACTTTATCAAGACTAATAAGGAAGATGTATATCTAGGTAATTTCCAATAATGTTTGCCTATGGAAGCCGTGGGCCCCAAACAATAGATATCGAAGGTGCGTTTCTAAATCGACCACTCTGGTGGCGGGAGCTATGACCAGTGATTGCAGTGGTCACTGCAGCAACGAAAAAAGAAGAGCATTGACTAAAATACCTGTAATTACAAGGGAAACGACTTACGTCACTCGTCATTGACATTGTCATCATGAAAAAGTCCATTTGATGTGTATGCTATGGGAAGTATTCCCTTTTTGCCGTACAAATATGGGTACAACACTACATGCTCTCTTTGTCCTGGACGCTCTTCTCTTTTAATAGAAGATTTCACTGATTTCCACAGCTGCTCGACCTTCTGCGTGTGCACACTGGGATCATCGGAAGTAGTGATGGGGAGCTCGTGAATGAGTCGTTCAAATGAACGCTTCACTCCAGTGAAGTGTGAACTAACCACTCAATTTCAATGAACTGGTACTTCAAACTCTTCGCAGATAACACACTCCACACTTTTTTCTAGTTCACTCACTCTCTTCCCCTCTCCCTCATCCCATTACATCGGCGCTACGTCTCTCATTCTCCCTTCACTTCAGTCCCCCCTCTACTGCCTGTCGACGAATCGTGCGGCGTTTGTGGGGAACGATAGGTTTTGCGATGGTTTGTGGAGGTGAGGGGCGAGGGGAAGGCAGCGTCAGCTGCATCCAGCAGTGCTGACATCATTACCCGTGACTATTTGTGCAGTTCAGTTATACTTCGCGTCTACCGGTAGTCTACCGAACGCAGCGCTTGCGGACAAATTAATATTACAGATACAAACGAAGAGGCTGGCTGTGTGAGCATGCACAGCCAACATGAAAATAAAGGGTTTGTTAATAACACTGAAAGAGGGATTTTACCTGAGATCGTACCAATGACTACAGGTGACAGTTTACGTTTTGAATCTGGAGGGTTATTATTCTCAACAAAAATAAAATCTACAGGAAAATTTCTGAATAATTACTTAACGTTGATATATAGACTTTGTGACAGTGGTAAACATACTCATTCTATTTGGGATTAAATTTTAAAAGAACATAAAATTGGATTGCATTTCGTTGATAGCCCTAGTTTTCAGTCCATGAATACAACAAATAATGTTTCACTTTGCAGATAAAGACTTTTTTGGGCGCTTCATGAGAAAATATCGAGCAAGATTAAATGTAATACCTTCTTTATATGTGACAGGCTTCTCTGTTTATCTTTCGTTTGTCCCCTTCGACCATGCTCTATTTAAGTTAGCTCAGACGCTGTAAGAGCGTAAAAAGTTGCGTGCACGTTACTGCATAGTTCGGCCATCTGTTGTTAAAAGTATGAAGTATTACGAGGTTTTATTGTACGAGCGAGGCGAAGCGAGCTTAGCCGCGGCTAAGCGGCGAACTGGACAACTTCGCCACGCTTCCGTACTTCATGAATGAACTACTTCATTTGAACGCTTCACGGCAAAGAGTGAAATGAATGAAGTAGTTCACAGGAATGAACGAGTTCTACCCATCTCTAATCGGAAGATACGAACTCTACACAATGCTTCACCAACTCGTGGTTGAATTCTTCTGCCCTTAAGTTCTTGTAGGACAGAAAGCCGTTTGTAACCACTTTGCTATCGGGCAGTATATTCCTCTGTCCTTTTCCCGAGCTCCCTGTCCCCCCCTTCCCTCCTCTTTCTTCCCCACCTCCCCTCTCTTTGCCCCCTTCTCTCCCCCGAGTCCTTTTACATTTCCCTCCTCTGCCTCCTCTCATTCTGTCTCGCGTCTGCCCTTCTCCCCCTTTATTAGTCCTGTCCCTCCTTGGTTCCCCCCCCCCTTTTCGTTTTTTCCTCTCCTCCCTCCTTGTTTTTCCCCCTACTCCAGGTCCCCCCCCCCCAATCTGCCTTGGATCAGGAGTGCCATCTTTGTGCCACCTTTTTCGTGCAGTGTTTTACAGTGTGTTTTTCCAGTGCGTGCTCCGTGTTGTGTCTTTTGGGAAGTGTAGCGAACAGCCATCATACTGTCGCTGGGTGTGCTTTTTTTTTATCTCTTGCGAACAGAAACCAGACTGTCGCCATGTTTTTTAATTGTGTGTCTACTATGTTACTTGTCTGATTCCTGTGTGTTTTATCAACATTGCCAACCCCTTTTGCTTTCTGTTTTAACTTTCCGCATTTTTACGCCATTTTACACTTTAAATCACCATTTTATCGCCTGTTTTTCCTTGTTTCTTTCTTCTTCCTTTTTTAAACAAAAGTCTGTAGGCTGTAGAGCAGCGTAGTAAGCTGCTGCCAGCCTGCCCCCTTCGGGGGGAATTGAAAATCAATAAAGAAAAAAAAAGGGCAGTATAAAGTGCTTTATCAAATGGACTAAAGTTAACTTGTCTCTCGAGAACTCTCGTACGACATATCACTTCCGGGACTCTCGTTCTATGCCACCAAATAAGTTCGCTTTCATTCTTTAAAGGTCATTCTCTCTGGTTTTTCCTTCTTGCTATATGCGTCTCGTCCACTTCCACAACTATATTTCGTCCGCCGATCGGTACATTGTCATTTTGTCGCTATTACATAACAGCCTTCTCTGCAAAACCCAAAATAGCCGCACGCCGTATTGGTGGATAAGTCAGTTTTTGATGCTGTTGCTTGCAGGATGTACTCTCTAATCCAGCAAGATATAACAATTATGCTGGTCTCGATGGATAATTTTGAATAGTGAAACCATGTATTTTTCCCGATAGTCGTTCTTTTACCACAGCTTCCAGATTGAAACTGTAAAGGTATTTCACTATCAGAACTTTTCTTACGAACTTTTATAGGACTCGTCCCACTTCAATCTACAAAATCTCTCCTTTCATCATCCGCTATTAGTCCATATTTACGAAAAAAAATTCAAACAATTCTCTACATTACATAAGCATGGAATTAGATTCAGTCACCTCAGAAAATCGGCCGAAGAAACGTCTACGACACCAAACATCCCATCTCACTATCGACAAACACCGTGCAGGTTTCCGTAGTAGCTCTCAAATTATTTATCACAACTCCCGCCACCAAAGTCGTGTGATCGATTTAGTATCATACGTTCAATATCAATAATTTGGGGCCTACAGCTTCGATAGGTAAACCACAGTCATTTCGTTTGTGTGGACTAACGTGTCTCCTGAAGTTAACAACATGGATGCATTAATATTATGTTATTACATCATAGCCGACCAACAACGGAATCAGCCACAACCGTTAAATATGCAATGTTGTCCACAGGAAGCCATTCCATGTGGAACGAACCCTTCGATCTAACTGCGAGACCGGAGAAGGCCAAACTGGGAATTTATGTAAGAATGATACGGAAGAATAACCCATCTCTGAAGGAGATCGCACACAAAACAGAAGACATAACTATTGTCAAGTTAATCCACCTGTGTGAGACGGTTATCATTTTAGATTAATAAAAGAGATAAAGAAAACTCAGAGAAGGGTTTATTGTGTCGGTCGGAGCGCATCTCAATAATTTTCGAAGTTCTTTACTGGGAGATTCTAGAAGAAAGTAGTTGTGTTTCACATGAAAGCTTACTTTTGTACGAGAGCTTGGGTTCTGAAATAACTCAAAAATATCTTGCTTCCTGCCGTACATATCCGATGATAATGTCGTAAGAGGAATTCAGATTTATCTGGAAGTATTTCAGAAGGCAGTCTTCCCGCCTGCGGCTTGAGAATGGAATAGGAAAGGACAAATCTTGATAAAGGTGGAGCGCCACAGCGTACATTGCTTTCATCTTCCTTTGGCACATAAGTATTTCTATAGAAATTACAGTCACCACTAAGTTCCCCAATGTCTGGACTCGCAAATAGAACTGTTGAGAAACGAACGCTGTTTGATTTTTATCTCTAATCTGAGTCATAAAAGAATCGTTAACCCGTAACTCACCCAGAGCAGGAGGGCAGCAGAAAGGTGCGGATGGATCCAAACGCTTGGGCACCGCTGCAAAACAAAAACAGAGGACATATAATTAAATGTGAACATAAAATCACTCACGCTGATATCATGTCTCCTTAATACCCTTAAAATTTCTTTTAAGCTGTTGATAAGATAATTATTGCTTTCTCTCGGCACTAAAAGAATACATCGGACCGCCAAAAATATTTACACTGTTCTAACATAGATCAAAGTATTCACTGACGAAATATATACAAATAAAGTGTGCAGCCCCACGTTCATGTAAGTACACTGCAAAATGACGTGCTTCGTCTGTGTCCAAGGTTATGTGAGGAGTAGCGTTGACGTCAAGCTCTCTTTGACGGTATGCTGGCAATTTAAAATTTGACAATGAGACAATTGGAAAATTCAAAATGGCTGTGAATATTATCAGGTATCAGCTCTGCACGGCTCTAGTATCAGTGAGGTAAGTTTTTCAGATACAGCCTTGCATACACATGCCTAAATGCAGCTTACTGCAAAAATTTTACCAGCAGTGGATTTAGACATGTTTGGTTATAGGGCACCCATTTCTCAGGTGGATATCTTTGCCAAGAGAATGAACCTTGCAAGTTTCGAGAACAGGCCTCATAGGAGGTAGCACAGGATTGTGGTCAGAAAACCACTTAATCGAACGAGATAGTTCCGATAGTGCGAATTTACTGCAAAAAGAATGGTGCGACGTTTCTTTCATTTGTCAACAGTGATCGGCACCAAGAACCAGGACACGTCAAATTATTTGGAACTGTACGGATTCAAGACGTTCTGAGCGTACTTTAACTGCAAGACGACGCTCCACGCCACACTGGTCTCGTATCACCTGAATTGTTTAAGTCAACATGTTACACGATGTCGATTGCACCGAGGTATTCAGTAGCACGAACATTTTCTTTTTCGTCTCACACCACCACATAGGATTTTAACAAGATAAATTTGCTTCAAGATCCATTTGGATTGAACGACCTTTTTTTTTTTTCATCAGTCTACTGACTGGTTTGATGCCGCTCGCTACGAATTCCCCTCCTGTGCCAACCTCTTCATCTCACAGTAGCAGTTGCAACCTACGTCCTCAACTGTTTGTTGAATGTATTCCAGTCCTTGACTTCCTCTACAGTTTTGCCCTCTACAGCTCCATCTAGTGCTATGGAAGTCATTCCCTGATATCTCAACAGATGTCCTATCAAACCGTCCCTTCTCCTTGTTAGTGTTTTCCACGTATTCCTTTCCTCTCCGATTCTGCGTAGCACCTCTTCATTCCTTACCTCATCAGTCCACCTAATTTTCAACATTCGCCAGTAGTAACACATTTCAAATGCTTCGATTCTCTTCTGTTCCAGTTTCTCCACAGTCCATGTTTCACTATCAAACAGTGCTGTGCTCCAGACGTATATTCTCAGAAACTTCCTTCTCAAATTAAGGCTAATGTTTGATACTAGTAGACTTCTCCTGGCGAGGAATGCCCTTTTTGACAGGGTTAGTCTGCTTTCGATGTCCTCCTTCCTCCGTCCATCGTTAGGTATTTGCTGCCTACGCAGCAGAATTCCTTAACTCCATTAATTTACTTCGTGACCATCAATCCTGATGTTAAGTTTCTCCCTGTTCTCATTTCTGCTACTTCTCATTTCGTCCTTTTTCGATTTACTCTCAGTACAAACTCTGTACTCACAAGATTGTACATTCTACTCGTCATATCGTGTAATTGTTCTTCACTTTTACTCAGGACAGCAATGTCATCAGTGAATCGTAGCAATGATATTCTTTCGCCTTGAATTTTAATTCCACTCCTGTACCTTTCTCTTATTTCCAACATTGCTTCTTCGATGTACAGATTGAACAGTATGGGAGAAATACTACATGCCTGTCTTACACCCTTTTAAATCCAAGCGCTTCGTTCTTGGTCGTCCCCTCTTATTATTCCCTCTTGGCTCTTGTATGTATTGTACTGGGTGATCAAAAAGTCAGTATAAATTTGAAAACTGAATAAATCACGGAATAACGCAGATAGAGAGGTACAAATTGACACACATGCTTGGAATGACATGGCGTTTTATTAGAACCAAAACATACAAAAGTTCAAAAAATGTCCAACAGACGGCGCTTCATCTGATTAGAATAGCAATAAATAGCATAACAAAGTAAGACAGAGCTAAGATGATGTTTTTTACAGGAAATGCTCAATATGTCCACGATCATTCCTCAACAATAGCTGTAGTCGAGGAATAATGTTGTGAACAGCACAGTAAAGCATGTCCGGAGTTATGGTGAGGCATTGGCGTCGGATGTTGTCTTTCAGCATACCTAGAGATGTCGGTCGATCACGATACACTTGCGACTTCAAGCAACCCCAAAGCCAATAATCGTACAGACTGAGGTCTGGGGACCTGGGAGGCCAAGAATGACGAAAGTGCCGGCTGAGCACACGAACATCACCAAACGACGCGCGCAAGAGATCTTTCACGGGTCTAGCAATATGAGGTGGAGCGTCATCCTGCATAAACATCATACGTTCCAGCAGGTGTTTATCAGCCAGGCTGGGGATGATGTGATTCTGTAACATATCGGCGTACCTCTCACCCGTCACCGTAGCAGTTTTGTTGTCCAGCACCATCCGTCGGACATTTTGCGAACTTTTTTTTTGGTTCTAATAAAATCCCATGTCTTTCCAAGCATGTGTGTCAATTTTTACCTCTCTATCTACATTATTCCATGGTTTATTAAGTTTTCAAATTTATACCGACTTTTTCATCACCCGGTATATTACCCGTCTCTCCCTATACCTTATCCCTATTTTTCTCAGAATTTTGAACACCTTGCACCATTTTACATTGTCGAACGCTTTTTCCAGGTTGACAAATCTTATGAAAATGGCCTGGTTTTTGTTTAGTTTTGCCTCCACTATCAAGCGTAACGTCAGAAAAGCTTTTCTGGTGCTTTTACCTTTTTTAAAGCCAAACTGATCGTTATCTAGCACATGCTACTGCATTGACCAGACATGAGGAGATACACTAATGAGCGAGAACTTTATGGTCAGCTGCGAAGTAGCGTGTTGGCTCACATCTGGTCACGAAATACTCGTAATTCAGTGGCCGGTGTTTTGTGGACCGGTAGTGGCGACCGACAGTGACACAAATGTGCTCCATCTGGTTCATATTTGGTGAGTTTGGTGGCGTTGACACTAATGTGAGTTCACTACCGTGGTTCTCAAACCACTGTAGCAAGATTTAGGCCTTGTGACACGGATCCTTGTCCTGGTGGAAGCTATCATTGCCGTCGGTGAAAACGTCAACCATAGATAGATGCAAGTTATCCCTAACTGCTTTTAAGCAGAGTACAGTGGTCGAGGTGCCTCCGACTACCGCCACAGCTCCCATGGTTGGCGCAGGTGAATGTCCCCTATAGCATAATACTGCCCCTATCTGCTTGCGCCTGTGCGACGGGGCATGTTTCGATATGCTGTTCGTCTGGATGAAGGCGCATGCGGACGCGGCCTTCGACCTGGTGTAACAACAAACGTGACCCATCCAAGCAGGCGACATGTTCCTACTGATGTACACTTCAATCTCGATGATCTCGTGACCACTGCGATCTCAATTCCGTCAATCATTGAGTCAACATGGAAACATTTATGGTTTGTCTGCTGAGCAGCCCCATGTTCAGTAACATACGGTTAGTGGTGTGTTCCGAAACAAATGTGCCTGCTCCAGGACTGTACTCTGTCGTCAGATCTGCCACAGATCGTCGGCTATCCTTTTTTACCGAGCGGGCAAGCGTCCGACCTGTTCGGGGTGTGATTTGGCGCGGGCCCCCATCACCTTGTTGCGTACTCGTGATATCACCGTCCTTTGACAACTATCCGTAGATGCTCACTACAGCAGACTGAGGACAGCCAATCTGTTTCGCCATACGAGATGGTTGGCGGCGGGCTGTAAAAGTCTGCCCTTTGTCATTGTCGCATATATCGTTGAATTTCCCCCCTTTGCAGCCCGTGACGTTGCTAGAATGGTTCCCCATTGGTCCTCGCTGCACTTAGACAGATTCTTTATGGCGTCACATTCCTGCAACGCCATCAGATGGCATTTGATGTCGCGTTGGGCAGTGGTCGTAAAACTTTGGCTTATAAATGTATTTAGATCACCTGAATAAAACACAGATATTGGTCATATGTTCACAGAATAAAGAACTTTATGTCTGAGACATAGTTTCAATGTAATATTTAATTCGTATACTCGCAACTTTGTGTGTGTGTTTCCGATATTGGAGAAGGTGACAGAGCGGGAAATCTTTTGCACGAATGATGGAAAATCCGTTGCACACCAGCAGTACAAAGAATATCTGAAGCGATTTAATAAGCAGAGAAGTAATTTTCTAATCGCAGCCCATATACTCGTGCCACAAGACTGCAGAACTTCTTGGCAATGCAGGGCACTGACGAGAAATGTAAGTCCATTATGTAAATGGAAACTGTGCTGCGGTAAGTGGCATATTATGCCTTTGTCTAGAATTTGCCACGTATTAAACTAAGGATAATAATGTTTCCACATAAAAATAACAGAAAAATACAGGACATGAAGGGTATAAGCGCAGATATTGCTACTGGTGGCTGAGGACGGTGTACTGAACAACATTCCATCAATATTTACATCATTTTCGTACTAATAATTATAGACAGTAAGAGTAGTATGTTTTTGTGTTGGTTAGTAAATGGCTCTGAGCACTATGGGACTTAACTTCTGAGTCATCAGTCCCCCAGAACTTAGAACTACTTAAATCTAACTAACCTAAGGACATCACACACATCCATGCCCGAGGCAGAATTCGAACCTGCGACCGTAGCGGTCGCGCGTTTCCAGACTGTAGCGCCTAGAACCGCTCGGCCACACCGGCCGGCTATGTTGGTTAGTACCTCCGACTACATGTACCAAGAGCATGTCCTTAATGCTTACTTTTTTCTGGACAGCAAGCCACGTGTCGAAGTGCGGACACAAAACATTTTATCTACACTGACAGGCGCCAATGCAGAAAACATAAGGTCTTGTGGTTTACCGAGCGAGGTGGCGCAGTGGTTAAACGCTGGACTCGCATTCGGGAGGACGACGGCTCAATTCCGCATCCGGCCATCCTGATTTAGGTTTTCCGTGATTTCCCTAAATCGCTCCAGGCAAATACCAGGATGGTTCCTATCAAAGGGCAAGGCCGACTTCCTTCACCGTCCTTCCCTAATCCGATGAGACCGATGACCTCGCTGTCTGCTCTCCTTCCCCAAAACAACACAACCCTCTTGTTGTTTGTGATGTGTGTGGAAAGACTGTTCGACACAAGAAGAAACAATGTTTGTACATACTGGGTGACAATTATTGAACTACGTGAAATAAAATCGTCATAACCTCCGACGATTTGCGATAGGATGTTCAAACTGCACGGTTGGCGCCGGCCGGAGTGGCCGAGCGGTTCTAGGCGCTTCAGTCTAGAACCGCGTGACCGCTACGGTCGCAGGTTCGAATCCTGCCTCGGGCATAGATGTGTGTGATGTCCTTAGGTTAGTTAGGTTTAAGTAGTTCTAAGTTATAGGGGACTGATGACTTCAGATGTTAAGTCCCATAGTGCTCAGAGCCATTTGAACCATTTGCACGCCTGGCCGCGGAGTATGATGGGAATCAGTATGGGCATTATGGCTTGGTTTAGCAACGAAGCCCACTTTCATCTGGATGGCTTCGTCAATAAGCAAAATTGGCGCATTTGGGGGACTGAGAATCCGCATTTCGCGATCGATAAGTCTCTTCACCGCGCAACGGGCGACTGTGTAGTGTGCAATGCGATATTCCATGACGGCACTATGGCTACCGCACGGTACGTGAAGGTTTTGGAAGATGATTTCATCCTTGTTACTGAAAGTGACCCTGATTTCGATAAGGTATGGTTCAACTAAGACGGACCTTAACCCCACTGAAGCAGAAGAGTGTTTGATGTCCTGGAGGAGCACTTTAGGGGGCGCATTCTGGCTCTGGGGTACCCAGAAGCCACTGGCATGGGCCTCGATTGGCCGCCGTATTCTCCGGCTTCGAACGCATGCGACTCCTTTTTGTTGGGCTATACTGAAGACAAGGTGTACAGCAATAACCTCAAAACCATTGCTGAGCTGAAAACAGACATTCAGGAGATCATCGACAACATCGATATTCCGACACTTCAGCGGGTCATGCAGAATTTCGCTATTCGTCTGCGCCACATCATCGCCAAAAGTGGCAGGCATATCGAACATGTCATACCCTAAAGCCAAATATCCGTAGTGACGTTTGGATGTTGAATCAAGTCTATGCACGCCTTAGTTCGTAACTAATTAACTTTTTTTTCATATAGGTCAATAATGTCATCCTGTATTAAAGTACAGCATATAAATAATGTGCACTTATACCCGTTACACCCTGTACGTCCTATGAAGGCAGCATTTAATACAAGAATTCATGACGGAGTATCTAACCAAGCGAACAACGCAATATTGTGGCTGCACTAAGAAAATACCCTTATTTCATTCTTTTTGTTTCGAGGGAAAAACTGATAGGACGATTAGTTTTCAAATGATTATCATCAAAGTAACGAAATACTTCTAAACTGTACAAAAACGCTGCTGAGCTTGTAAAGAGTATATCTGTGTTAAAAGCCGAGCCAGGAAAATTATAAGTCAGGTTTACAGTGTCTGTAGAGTACCATACAATGTCCTTCAGACAGACTTGCATATTCGAATGAAGTGACACTGCCGACGATCTACAAGCGTATTAAACAGAGGAAATATATCCGTAATTTTCTAATACCATTATACATCAGCTGTACAAGCGATTAGTGGCTCATGAAAATTTGTGCCGGATTGGGACTCGAACCATTGTATGGTGCTCTACAGAGACTGTGAAATACAGATTTACAAAAATGTATTATATGCCTAGAAAGACGAGGATAACAGACGAGGATAACAATGCTTCTCCCTTTATGGGAATCACATGAAATGGTGTGCTAGCATAGGACATGGAAACTGCGACTTACGTAAGTTCGCGTCAAGTAGACGGATAGCCAAAGTGGTTAAGGCAGTTGCTTGCGATAAGGAGGAAAACCAGGTTAGAATCACAGTCCGGCACCAATTTTCATGAGTCACTAATCATTTGTACAGCCGATGAATAACCATATTCGCAAGCTGCAGGTACATTTCTTCAAAATTATAGGACTTTGTGCTCATGTGTCCTGTATCGTAACCCAGAGGACTGTGTTGCAACAAGCGTGGGTGTAAAAAAGTTATGAACGTACGAAATCGAAGCAGGACCGTATAAACCCTTAACTATGAAACAACGTCTATAATATTGGTAAACTGCTATGTAATATAAGCCAAAAAAAATCACACAAATACAATTTCAAATACTAAACGCTTCGCGTAAATGGATACAATGCATAAAATGTAAAATTATAGCTTATGTATCCGAAACAAGGACGTATAAAGATAAGTATCGGAAACAACTTACCTAGCGCTAAGGTATTAGGATATAAGCCAGCAGTTTAAAAAGCTGTAATGAAAAATAAATCCACGTTTGTACAGAGAATAACAAAAACCATGAGTCCATTTGTTTATCAACCAGTTCGTTACTAAAATAACGGAACAACACTTTTGAATCACTGATTCCGTATGAGAAGTCGTATTTTTAACTTGTAGAAGAAAATGTAAATTATTTTTAATTGCTTTTGGTCATCTTTACTCTCTTTCCATAACCAAGTACATCTAATTGTATCAAACATTGAAAAAGAGTTGAGGAGCACACGTGGAACACAGCAGGGTATTGAAGTAAAATTTGGTTCATGGGAAATCCGGAAAAATAAACTGGAAGCAACTGAAATGTAGTGTCACTGAGTCATGTTCAAATTAAGTTTACACTAACTTTCTATGGAGATCACTATCAAGCAACAATGTATGATACGCTACAATAACGTATTTTTTATTTTAAAACTGTCTCAGTTTAGATACGTTTTACAACTAGGAACCACTAGATTGAGGGCATATTTTCATATCATTTTATTGTTTCTTTCCCTTACAAGTTTCGAGCATTTTTCTCATCATCAGAAGTCTGCGTTTCGTTTGCAAGAAGAACCAATAATTAACTGTAGGAGTATTAATTAGCTGTTGAACGTTTTGACTGTCATGACGCAAATGAAAATGTTCCAGTTATTCCGAAAAGTTGAAGATCGGCTTTAGATTTCATAAGTGACATAACAAGAACAAATCGAAACTCAGATTTCTACTCTGACGAGAGACAGATAATTAACGAAAACGAGATATTCCTAGTTGTTTCAGTCATTATCAGAAAAGAGGCAGAAGTCAATAACAAATTTCTTAAAATATAAAAAATATAAGTTTTCTATAATTAAAATGTGATGCCTAGTTTCAGTTCACTAAGCAACCATCTTCAGATCATTCGTGATATAATATATGCCAGCATACAGTGTCTGAAAAAGCCTGCGCCGATGGCAGAGCCGGGAGTATGTCCATATGAGTCACACTTTCAGTTAAGAAAAACATCCCAGCTATACAGACGATGTAGCGTTTTCAGTACGGTATATGCTGATATGTATTTTACCATGGGCGACCTTAAGATGGTTGCTTACTTAACTGAAGCTATGCATCATAGTTTAGTGTTTTATAAAGCATGCAGTCTAGATAACTACCAAATATTAAAAAAAAAAGAAAATTTAAGAAATTATATATTTCTGCGCTCATGTACAAACGTAGTGACAAAGAACTTGAAGTCGCTTTCATCAGAGACATGTTCTGTAGGCACTTTTCCATTAACATCCTCGAAACGGTAAATATCGAGTATGTTTCGGTATCATGTAAAATACTAATAGACATGGACGTAGCCCATGTTTTTCAGCAAGATTTCCTCATTCCGTAAAAAATTTCGTCTCGTGCCAGAAAGACAAAGTGAAAATAGGATAGAGCTCGAAAGCACTCTTTTATAAATTACTTTTGCCGCCTTTAATGTCGCTAAATTTAAGTTCACGATATTATTGGGCGTGTCATTCTCACGTATAGCTTGTAGTGTCCCAGCTTATCAGCGTATCCTACTGAATGTAAGGGTCAACCTCGTTTGTTTTTGGTATTATTGTGGAACTACACATGCAGAGTATGTGTAAGTTACTACTGTTTCACGAGCTGGGCCTTACATATCTCGCCACAAGTCACTGTGAACTAAAGGCAGTCGTGACTGTGAGATGTGCACGCAATGTCTACGAAAATTACACGAGCAGAAATGCAAGGAATTATAAAACTGTTGTGTGAAATTTCATTTTGATAATTAAGAAACTTGTAGTTAGTCTCTGTCACATCTTTGATCAGCATACATCACTTACGTAGTCGGATGTGCAATAAATAGATACCTTGAACCTAATTTCCTGATTTCTTACTGTTAATACAGTACAGTGTTAGGATAATTTGCTTTCGATTTTAATTAACCATTGCGGGAGATCTAACGTATTCCAAATGAGCGGCGTTTACAGAAACTTGTTACAGATTATTTGCAAGAGGTGACTGGTGTTGTTAGGCAAATGATCAAATATTTTTGTTGCTGCATTTTGAAATCCTTTCTGAGCCACTAACAGATTTAATAATACGCGACAAAGGTCTTCTCAAATTGTGATGGATTATTTATGACGAATTACATCGGCGAATACATGTACTGTGATGGTACACCTAAAATGTCTAACTCTTTGGAGAGATTCATACATGACGACCACGGTTGAACACCACATATTATTCTTACTGCTCGCTGTTGTGCAATCAGTATTTCTAACTGATGAGATACCCCAGAAATTTTATCCATAACATATTATTGTATGGATAAAAGCAAAATGAGTAAGGAGGCTGATTCGGTTGTTTCCAGGACTAGCAATTATAGCTACTAAGAGCAAAAGTAGCTCAATCAATTATTTGAGACGCTCAGTAATAAGCTTCTTCCAATACACTTCTCTGTCATCATGTACACCTACAAATCTGGAGAATTCTTTTCTATTTTTTGACTCCAGTTCATGAGCTACACTAGTTGCTGGAATGGCAATGTTTATTCTACAGAACTGAATCCACTGTGGTTACTCAAAATAAAAAGGGAGTACAGTTTTAGAGAATTATTTTATAATCTTTGAAAAATATCACTAACAATCTCTTCCGCTGCTTTCTTTATAATGGCATTTAGTATAACATTAGTACCGTCTGCAAAAAGTACCAACTCTGCTTGTCGAATGCCGAGTGGAAGGTCATTCACATATACAAGGAATAGCAGTGGGCTCAAGATTGAAACCTGTGGGACTCCCTTTGCAATTTATCTACAGCCACTAAAATTTTTTACCTTTGCAAAGTTGTTTGAATTATTCATGACAACATTTCGAATTCTGGTTGTTAAGTATGATTCACACCAGTTGTGTGTCAACCCATCAATTCCATAAAACTAAGTTCCTCTGAGACTGTAACATGATCTACACAATCAGACACATTCTAACGTTCACAAAAGAACAGAGATGCTCCTCATCTGTAAAATTGGACGTAGCGTTTCACAATAAACGAGAGCAGTATGTATCTCTGAAACCGAATTTGCTTTTAGTAATTTATGCTGATACAGCTATTACTTGAGAATGGCACTCCTGTTGAAGACTTCATCTTAAATAAACACAGTTTAATAATTACAGACGGGAAATGTAATTTCTGAAATACTACTGCACTGTGAGCACAAGTAAACACAAAGTGAGAAAACTCTTTGCCATTTTAACAGACATCTCCTCGAAATTTCCGTCCCGTCAAATCCAAAAGCAAAGTTCCCTCTGGAGCTACTTCAAATGAGCAATAAAGACCCTTAAATCTAGAGTAATCAAACCATCGGCAACTTTTAATCATCGTCGGTAAATTTTAGTGCAAGGAATGGAGGCTAGAGGTTAACGTCTCATCGACGTCTAGATCTTTAGGAACTGATCACCTGTTCATCTGGACGATGACTGCGAAAGAAAACGAAGTAGCTTATTGAACGGACTGCTCAGGCACCACAATGCAAAAATGCTGCGAAAAATGCGGAAATTACTAATGAAAATGGCAACACGGGCATCTGCATTTTGAGCTTGGGGATACGAGTCAAAGTAAGCATATTCCTCCTCGGGCGATAAACTCTCCATAATTAGTGTGTGTTTCATCTGTACTCGTCGTAGTTGACAAGACGTTAAAAAAGTCATTATTTTCTGAGCGAGAGTGCTGTGCGACAATGAATCGAAGTATTAACTCATCTCCGCCCAATGAGGCCGGCGCTGCTGTTGTGAAGTAGCCTGCAAAACATACGGGAAACAAAATTATATCCTGTCGTTTCTCTTTTAGTAACACAGAAATACGAAATCGTATTGGGGGGATGATCAATAGGGTTCCGTTCGAAGGTCACAGGCAAAATCGCCGTGAGCCCTGATACAATCATCCCATCGATGCACCAGGTTCGGTACACCGTGTCTTGCTGAATAATGAAGCCCGTAACGGACTGCTATACTGCCTCGTCTGACTGTAATATTCGACCCTTCAAGTCTTTTTTTTAAGGGACTAGCGGTGTGATAGTAGTGTGGAGTAAGATCAGGACTATAGGGTGGCTAAACGAGTGTCTCCCATTTGAGTTGGCATAACTTCTGCATTACAAGGTTCGCGACATGGCGACGTGCGTTATCATGCAGCAGCAGCACCCCTTGACGCACGGACCTTGCGCGCCATTCGACAATGGCGGTTTCCGACAGACATGCTGTCCCATAGCCATTGTCACTCTCCGATGGACGACTACCAGTGTTTGTGTTTGTGCAGTGAAGAAAAGGGCAACAGCACATTGGTCCTGTTTGGGCGCATTTGGTTGTAACGTAGCCATAGTTCTCGTTGCCGCCTTTACTGCATACACCTCGGAAAGACATAAGTCCGGTATTACACTATCAAATTTCTTTGTCAAAGATTTGATCAAAGATGTGATAAAATATTCCGTCAAATATATTTGACAAAGATCTTTGACGTAGCGCTAGAAGGGGTATTACACTGTCATCAAATTTTTCGTCAAAGTTCAAGATGGTTGACAACAACTTGTTATTAACCGCATCAGTTGTACGTTCCCCAATTGCATTCTGTGCACATGCGGAAAAGAAGTGGGGGAAAAAATGGAACAATACATACGAGGTTGACAGTCTTCAAAGTCCTGGGATTACAACTTGATAATAAATTCAGTTGGGAGGAGCACATCCCAGAACTGCAGAAACGCCTTAACAAATCTGTTTGCAATTCGAGTGTTAGCAGACATAGGCAACATAAAAATGAAAAAGCTTGCATACTTTCATTCCATAATGTCATATGGTATAATATTTTGGGGTAAATCTTCAAGTCAAACAAAAGTTTTCAGAGTCCAAAAGTGTGTAATATGTATTATTTGTGGAGTAAATTCACGTACGTCCCGTAGAAACCTCTTCAAAGAACTGGGTATACTAACTACTGCCTCTCACTATATAAATTTGTCGTAAATAATATATGTCTTTTTCCAACAAACAACTCAGTTCATACATACAATACCAGGAACAAAAATGATCTACACAAGGACTTAAAAGCACTTACTTTAGTTAAAAAGAGGACCACTACTCAGGAACACTCATGTCCAATAATTTGCCAGCAAACATAAAAAATTTAGTTACAAATAAAGATCAGTTTAAAAGGAGCCTGAAAGACTTACTAGTGGCCAACTCCTACTCCATTGACGAAATTTTTAATAGAAACTAATGATGTATTTATTCATACTATTAGTATTGTTATTTCAGCTTAAAAAAATTGACATGTTCCACATCCACAAGGATCTCCTCAGCACGGATCTATGGAACGAAAAACTAATCTAATCTGGGTGAAGCCGTGGGTTTTACGACGACACGATAAAAGCATTCAACAAAACTTCTTACGTAAGCTTACAGTGGAAGACGTCAAGTGGTACATCAATTACTTAAGAATGGATGAGCATACATTCCTGTATGTGCTCAGTGAAGAGTATCCTCATACCACAAAGCACAATATTCACTTAAGAACTGCTACATCTTCAGAAGACAGGCTCACTGTAACACTCCGATTCCTTGCTACAGGAGAGGGTTATGTTATGTTAGGTTAGATTAGGTTAGGTCAGGTCAGGTCAGGTCTCGTCTCCAATCTTCTTATTTTATTTTTGTATTCAGGGTGCCTCACGTTGTAAAGCGCCTCATCAGCTTCATACATCTCTATTAATTTTGTAGTTGTCGGCACACACCAATTGTATTTACCGGCAATGTTCGTAAAAACACTACAGACGACAGAACGCTGCATCGATGCTAGCGCTCCATGTGGTAACGTGTCACATTGCAGTGAACAGAAGACAAGCGATTTCTTTGATCAAATCTACAGTGAGGTCCTCGATTTGATCAAATATTGGACGACATTTGACAAAGTTATTATTACACCATCAAATATCTTTGACAAAGATTTTGGACAAAGATATTTGACAAAGAAATTTGATAGTGTAATACCGGCCTAACGGCACACTAGTTCCTTGCGTACATACCAGCGCTTATACACCCGCATCGAAATTGCGCCACACAGCATATACGTCGCAGCAACGCCCTCTGACGGAAACCTTTTAATCGTCCCTTAAAGAATACAATGGACAACTTACATATGCTATAACTTAAGATGTATCTTGAACAGCAGCAAAACTTCACGAAATCTAAAATATTAAAATTAAATTAATGTTCGTTAAATTTGGATATCATGAGGGATTTATTGTCGAAACGAATCTCTGAGCTGGGGCACAATGTGTGTTCGGCTAACTCAGTAAGTTCAGTGCAGCGAGAGGTTGGACCAGATCATAAAACAGGTTTATATTTGCAGGATGTTTCGCCTGCAACACCTACAAGAGCGGAATTTCGAGTGCCAGGTAAGTGTGTTGAACTGGTATCGGCTGATAATTACAGCAAGAGCCTGGGGAATCTAAGGCAATGAAAAATGAATAATTGAGCTCCAAAATTTCTTGAAAGTCGATGAAGTCACTCAGTATAGGACGTGCACATATAGGCTAGCAAAATAATGTCGGAAGTGACAGGGAAGAGGTTCGCACGACCAAAAGAAAGTGACTTCTTCTAACATCCACCCCTGCAGGCCAGAGAGGCCTGTTGGAGCTCAGACCTTATCAGATCTACACACGAGAAACTTTAATGCACTCTGGTGGCTGTTTTATGAATGCAAGGGTCAACCTCGTTTGTTTTGATATAATTGAGGACCTACACATGCAGAGTACGTGTATAAGTAACCACTGAAGAGGGTGCACTTACTCTGTCTCATGAGCTGGGCTTTATGCATCTAGCCACAAGTCACTGTCGACTAAAGGCAGTCGTGAATGTGAGATGTGCACGAAATGTCTACGAAATTTACACGAGCAGTGAAGCGAAGAATTATAAAACTGTTATGCAAACTTTGATTTTAATAACTAAGAAACATGTAGTTAGTCCCTGTCACATCTTTGATGAGTGTACATCACTTATGTAGTAGGATGTACAGTAAATAGATAGGGTAATTATTTTCGATTTTAGTAAACCACTGTGGGAAATCTAATTTATTCCAAATGTGCGGCGTCTACAGAAATTTGTTACACATTATTTGCAACAGGAGACTGGTGTTAGTAGGCAAATGATCAAAATTTTTTTTGCTGCGTATTGAACTCCTTTCTGAGGCACTAACAGCTTTAATAATACGCGACAAAGGTCTCAATTCTTCTAGTCTTGTAAGTGTGGACATTGCAGGTCTTCTCAAATTGTGATGGATTATTTATGACGAATACATGTACCGTGATGGTGCAGCTAAAATGTCTAACTCTTTGGAGAGATTCATACATGACGACCACAGTTGAACGCCACATATTATACTTACTGTTCACTGTTGTGCAATCAGTACGTCCAAGTGATGAGATACCCCACAAAATTATTCCATAATACATTATTGTGCGGATATAAGCAAAATGAGTCAGGAGGTTGATTCGGATGTTCCCAGAAGTTGCAGTTATAGCTACTAAGAGCAAAAGCATCTCAATTCATTTGAGATGATCAGTAACAAGTTCCTTCCAATTCATTTCTTCGTCATCATGTACACCTACAAATCTGGATAATTTTTCTCTGCATATTGACTCCTGTTCATTAACTACATGAGTTGCTGGAATGACTCTATTTATTCTACAGAACTGAATACACTGTTATCTCTTAAAATAAAAAGAGCGTCCAGTTTTAGAGAATTATTTTATAATCTTTGAAACATATCACTAACAGTCTCTTCGGCTGCTTTTTTTATAATGGGATTTGTTATAACATGAGTACCATCTGAAAACGGTACCAACTCAGCTTGTCGAATGTTGGCGGAAGGTCATTCAAATATACAAGGAATAGCAGTGGGCTCAAGATTGAAACCTGTGGGACTCTCTTTGCGATTTATCCATAATCAATAAAATATTTTACGTTTCCAAAGTTGTTTGAAATATTCATGGCAACTATTCTAATTCTGGTTGTTAAGTATGATTCACACCAGTTGTGTGTAAACCCATCAATTCCATAAAACTTAGTTCCTCTGAGAGCGTAACATGATCTACACAATCAGACACCTTCTAACGTTCACAAAAAATAGCACCTGGCGAAATTTTATTCTTTAAGGCTTCTGATATTTGGTGTGTGAATGATTAAATAGCATTCACAGTCCAGCAACTCTAAATAAATTGTTCCTACATGCATGGGGGACTACTCTTGAGTACGTTACTCTTTTTCTAATACTTTAAAAGCCAATGAATTTTTAAATACTATACCAGTTCCTATACAACTTCCTATACCACTTCCTACCCCACTATAAAGTGCTTCAATGCATATTCATTCCTCTTAAGACGATATCATCATCATGTCAATCATGTTTACGTATTTTATATGCATGAAAGAACAGAGGTGCTCCTCATCTGTAAAATTGGACGTAGCGATTCACAATAAACGAGAGCAGTATGTATACCTGAAACTGAGTTAGCTTTTAGCAATTTATGATGCTACAACTGTTACTTGAGCATGGCACTCCAGTTTGAGACGTCATCATAAGTAAATACGTTTTAATAAGTCCACATGGGAAATGTCATTTCTGAAATACTACTGCACTGTGAGGATAAGTAAACAGAAAGTGGGAAAACTCTTTGACATTTTAACTGACATCTCCTCGAAAGTTGCGTCCCGTCAGATCCGAAAGCAAAGTTCCGTCTCGAGCTACTTCAAATGAGCAATAAAGACCCTAAAATCTAGAGTAACCAAACCATCGACAACTTTTAATCATCGTCGGTAAATTTTAGTACAAACAATGGAGGCTAGAAGTTAACGTTTCGTCGACGTCTAGATCTTTAGGAACTGATCACCTGTTCATCTGGACGATTATTGCGAAAGAAATCGAAGTAGTCTAATGAACGGACTGCTCAGGCACCACAATGAACAAATGCTACGACAAACGCGAAAATCACTAATGAAAATGGCAAAACGGGCATATGCGTCTTGGGCTTGGGGATACGAGTCAAACTAAGCATATTACTCCTCGGGCGGTAAACTCTCCGTAGTTAGTGTGTGTTTCATCTGTACTCGTCGTAGTTGACAAGAAGTTAAAAAAGTCATTATTTTCTGAGCGAGAGTGCTGTGCGACAATGAAACGAAGTAATAACTCACCTCCGCCCAACGAGGCTGGCGCTGCAGTTGAGAAGTAGCCTGCAAAAAGTACGATAAATAAATTAGATCCTGTCGTTTCTCTTTTGGTAACACAGAAATACGAAATCGTATTGGGGGATGATCAATAAGGTTTCGTTCGAAGGTCGCAGGCAAAATCGCCTTGAGCACTGAGACAATCATCCCATCGATGCACCAGATTCAGTACCTGTGTTTGATAAAACACTGTGTCTTGCTGAATAACGAAATCCTTAACTGTCTGCTGTACACCCTCGTCTGACTGTTATCTTCGACACTTTAAGGCTTTTTTTTTAAGGACTAGCAACGTGATAACAGTGTGGAGTAAGATCAGGACTACAGGGAGGCTACACGAGTGTCTCCCACTTGAGTTTGCGCAACTTCTGCATTACGAAGTTTGCGAATGGCGACGTGCGTTATCACGCAGCAGCAGCGCCCCTTGACGCTCGGAACTTGGCGCACTATTCCACAACGGCGGTTTTCGACAGACATGCTGTCCCATAGCCATTGTCACTCTCCGATTGATGTTTGTGCAGTGAAGAAAAACGGCAACAGCACATTGGTTCTGTTTGGGCGCATTTGGTAGTAACGTAGCCATAGTTCTCGTTGCCGCCTTTACTGCATACACCTCGGAAAGACATAACGGCGCGCTAGTTCCTTGCGTACATACCAGCGCTTATACACCCGCATCGAAATTGCGCCACACAGCATATACGTCGCAGCAACGCCCTCTGACGGAAACCTTTTAATCGTCCCTTAAAGAATACAGTGGACAACTTACATATGCTATAACTTAAGAAATATCTCGAACAGCAGCAAAATTTCACGAAACCTAAATTATTAAAATTACATTAATGTGCGTTGAATTTGGATATCATGAGGGATTTATCGTCCGAGCGAATCTCTGAGACTGGGGACAATGCGTGCTCGGCTAACTCCATAAGCTCATTGCAGCGAGAGGTAAGGACCACATCATAAAACAGGTTTATATTTGCAGGATGTTTCGCCTGCAACGCCTTGTAATGGTCTGCCTAGTCGTTGATATCTCTAGTTGCTGTAATCGCACTATTTCACTCCCATTTACGGAGCTTGTTAGCACTTGATGTTAGGTTGACGCCATTACAATGCATTGTAGTAATCGCTGCTGCTTGCTGGATCGCTGCTGTGTCTCGATGCTGATGCTGGCTCTAAATCTGGTTGTCTAGGGTTAAAAACATGAGGTCCCGTGTTTTTCATGTGCTTTTGATGATAAAGAACAAACGAAACCAACACATATGTAAACATCAAATATTTATTACTTTGGTGGCCATCTTAATTCCACTGTCCACCAAAGACCATAACACAACACAAAGTAGTACTTCCTTTACATGTTCTTTGCATTGTTTTCCATCCCAAACAATAACACAGAAACACACTTCACCAAAGTGACATTCCGACTGCCCCCCTGACTGCCTCCGACTGCTTTTCGACCCTTCTCGCTGCTTGTATTTATAACATTGTCAAAGAACTACTAAAAAGAGATATAGTTTATAACTCACATGTACATCTGTTATCATAATTTGTGCAGAAAAGTTATTAATTTGCATCGAGTGACATAATTTAACATGTTATTAAAATGACAGACAGATTTGTTGACTTGACAGAATAATTCTTTGTTACAAAAAGGCTGTTTTTTAGAAGTTTGTCAATTGACTTCTCTAATTTGCATAAATAAGTAAGTAACATGAATTATGAAGAATTACATTGGTTTTCGTCTAAAATAGGATTGATTACGTGAATACTCAGTGAAAACGCTCCTAGTGAACAAATAGATTTCACTGGGTGATTTTTATTTAAGGAGATCCAAAATACCTAAGTTGGCCACTATTTTTCGTACTTCATATTAATTATTTAAGATGAACTTAGTGTTTTTACATGATGACATTTGCTGTATCAGTGATCAAGTGATATTAACTTTTGTGTGGGTCAGTTATTCAGTATAATTTAATGGGTTGACTGTTTATGGAGAGATGTTATGCAATCATTGTTAACATACACAATAACTTTTCTATAATCATAAATACTCGTTAAACTGGTTGAATTTGGAAGGGATCGCATACTTCATTAAAGTAAAGCCTTTAATATGTTCCGTTACAATACCCCCTCGGATAATATCATTTACAGAATGTTAATGATATTAGCCGACTAGGACAAATGTGTCAATTACTATGCATAATGTGTATGTATACAACGACCGTTACACCGTTTCAAAATGACTTTTTCCTGCAAATATTTTAGTTGTGTTGTTTCAAATGCACTTTGTGTTAAGGCTCACAGTATGACAGCATCATAAAAATATTTAGTAATATATGAAAGTAAAAAAAATGTTAATCTTTGCTCCCAGTGAGCCACATGAAAAATGATCAAAAACAGACACAAATATATCACATGCGATTTTTAGATATATAAAAACTATATGTAAATTATTTCAAAGTCAGTTCTCATTGAGTCACAGATTAATCAAGATAATAGAAGGAACATAAATATATTACATAGGTGGACAGGTCAGATGTCCATAGGAAAATTTTGCAACTGTCTGCTCGTTTTGAGCCACATAAAGGAAATGAAAACAAAGAACATAATTATAAGTATGGATATGATATATAAACACAAACACTAGAGAAGTCACATGTATGAATATAATATGCATTTTAAAAAAAAGAAAATATTTAAAAAACTTGTCTCCCATTGAGACACATAGTCAAGATAGTACAAGAACATAATAATACCAAAATTGCACACTTCAATTTGGTCACAACATAACACAAACATCAAACTTGGTGAACATCTGATTAGCTGTAGAAAATTGTACACAAATCTTATGCCTAAGAAAAAAATAGTAACAAAATGATGGGTCTTGCACAACAATTTTTACATTGTCTTTTATATTTGGTGCAAGTATGTCCCATATTCAACAATATAAAAAGAAAGTAATAAATGTTTGTCACCTCTTTGGGTGCATGGTTAAACTTGCTCCTTGCAAGTAAAGAAGATGTCTCCAAATTTAATATTCAATAGTGACAATAAAAATATAAAAACGATCTCTCAGAGATCTGGAACTTTTCCAGGGTCTGTAGGATGAGTGGTAAGTGCTATTTGACACACCCAGTAAAAATCTTTGCTGATAACATGCTTTACGGAAAATGGGTAAATAACTGTATTCAAACAGGGAAATGTGCTTAATCATGTTTATATGGTTTCAATTCAGTGATGTTTCTTAATCCAAATAACCTTCTTGATCTGGGAAAGATAAGTCTATACGCATTAGGATGTGGGCTTTCTTTTATTTCAAATGGACTAATGTCAATGTTTACTTTAACATATAGCCAACCTAGATCAACATCTTTGTCTACTTCAGTATTTTCAAACAATAGATCATTTTCAATTTCTTTAGTTCCTAAGTCTAATGTCTCTTTCCTACATTTAGCCACATCCCTCTCTGTTCGCAAAGCATTGACATTTAAACATAAACCTTTGTTTTCATCTGTTCCTCTTAACACTGTGTTGCCACTCAACAAATTATTGTTTTCACCCCATTTTTTATAAAGTCCACTACGGATTCTTATCCACCATATAGGATACAAGGTTGCACTTACCTTTGCTAATTCTTTCCAAAAGGCATCTTTGTTTATACAGTTTCCATAGTTGTTCCACAAAACTTCTAAAAACTTTTCCCCTTTTTCTTGAAAACACACATTTACATTCCATCCCTTAATATTTTCTTTAATATTATTATTAGTACCATTCTCATAGATTAGCATTTCATAGTTCCCAATAGGCAATAGCTTGTCCTCAGATACACATTCCCTAGTCTGCATTTCACTTAACTTAACCTCATTATTACCCATGTTTGTCACATCACTTACCTTTATCTCATCATCACTTTTCAATTCTACAAATACTTTTATTTCTTCCTCTACACTCTCATCAATAACATCACTTGATTTAGGATCATTATTTAAATGTCCCTCTATTACTTCTTCCTCCTCCTCCACAACAACCCCATCTTCAGTTTCCCCCCTATGTATCTGAATCTCAGCAATTGAGTCTTTGGCTCCAATGAACACATCGTCATCCCCCTTCTTATCAAATAAACCCCCCAAAATTGATTCTATTTGTGGTGTGTCTGACTTGTTATTAACAACAGTATCCTTTTCAGCCCAACTATGGAACTCTGCAATACCTTCAACTTCTGCACTTTCACTAACCACCTGTGCTTGAACACACTTTCTATTAACTGTATCACTTTTACTCATAGTATCCCAAAACCTTTTATTAAATTCTAATTTATTCATTCTAACAACATCAGTATTTTCATGGTATTTACTCTTTACATTGTATCCTCTCCTTTTCCAGTTTTGGTTATGTGTTGTCCTGTCATAATATTGTCTAGCCCCAAAACTACGGACATCTAGTGGGACTGTCAACCGTTTCCCGGCTGGTTTCCTCAGTCTGTCCGTTTGTAGTTGTCGTTTAGTTCACTAGTTTCAACAAACCCCCTTCTCTCTTGTTCTCTTCCCCAATACCTATTTCTATCATTCCTGTTATCTCTCCTCCATCCTCCCTCCTGTGTATTGTTTCTGACATCATTTTCATATCTCCTATCTCCCCTATTTGGAGCATTATTTCCAGAATTTTCAAAGTCTCTCCTCCCATAATAATCTCTATTTACATTCCTGTTCCACCCCCCATACTGGTTGTTGCCAGAGCCAAAACTTTGGTTACTTTCTCTTTCCAAGGCCCTATCTAATCTATCTACAAATTTCAGGAACTCTTCCATTGAATCGTCTGGTCCATGGACCAATTCCCACTGCAGTCTCTCTGGTAACCTTCTTTTTAAAACATCAATTTGTGTCATAATATCAAAAGAGTTGTTGAAATGAGCAAGTTTTTTCAATTGATCTCTGCAAAATTTTTGCATTCCCCCTACTTTCCCTCTATACACTGGTCCATTTAGAAATTCTGACTTTAATCTGGCTTGTATGGACTGTGACCAAAATTTGCAAATAAATTTAGCTTCAAACTCTTCAAACGTATTCCAAGAATCATTATTCTCATTTGCCCAGGATAGGGCCTCCCCTTCTAGAAACCGTTTTACTAACTTAATTTTTATGTTATCTGACATTCCTACAACAAACATATCCTTACATTGGTGAATAAAGTCAATAGGGTGCAGATTTTCACCAGGAAAGCATTTCACTTGGATGTGCCCATACATTGTATTTTGATTGTAAAACATTTGTTTTGACATTAATGCATCTTCCAATTGTGTATATTTAGTGTGTATATTTTCTACTTTTGTATCTACATTAGTGGTGTACAGGTTGTATTCTTGTTTAAGGTTTTCTGATGTTTTGTCTATTCTCTGATCTAATCTTTCAACTTCAGTATCTACTCTGTTGTAGATGACAGCAATGCTGTCTGTGTTCGCTTGTATGTTTTCATTTAAACTTTCAACTTTAACTTGAAATTCTTTCCAGAAGTGTATCAACTGTTCGCTAGTGTTCTTACTGAGGGTAGTTTTAATTTCCTCACACTTCTCATTGAGATGAGTACTTAATAGATCAAAATCCAAACTTAACTTATCCAGTCTATCTGTGTTTTCTTTAAGTTTCAAACTTACTTGTTCATTTGATTGTTTAAAATCCAAACTTAACTTATCCAGTCTATCTGTGTTTTCTTCACTTGATTGTTTAAAATCCAAACGTACTTCTTCACTTGATTGTTTAAGTTGCGAGCTTATTTGACTTGCAAACCCTGCTAGCCACTCTGTTAAGTTTAATTGTTCCCCATCCCCTGGTTCAATTTTTACATTTCCTACGATCTCATCACTCTCAGGTAGAGACATGTTCACTATTAATTTTGTAAATGACAACAACAACAAAATACCTTGCTTTACGTAGCTATGCCATGATGTCGTGATCGGATGTGCTTGTTGGCTTTCTTCACTTATATTCGGTTTTATCGAAGCTAAAGTCTTGATTGAGGAATTCCATGGACATAATCCAGACGTTAATCTTCTGAGTGGTCTGATGATAGTTTTTCATAGTCGCACAAACACAATTTATTTATTTATTTTTGACATATTTTCACTGTTGACACACTGCACAAATAAACTTTTTTGGAATGCTAAGCACTTACGAAATTTATCGCTGCACTATTATCATCGATGCACTTAAAGATCCCGGACGAGCCCCCACTTTTGAAAATGGTCCGCCTTTTTCGTTGATATCGCTAATTGCTGTAATCGCACTATTTCACTCCCATTTACGGAGCTTGTTAGCACTTGATGTTAGGTTGGCGCCATTAAAATGTATTGTATTGTAGTAATCGCTGCTGCTTGCTGGATCGCTGCTGTGTCTCGATGCTGATGCTGGCTCTAAATCAGGTTGTCTAGGGTAAACACATGAGGTCCCGTGTTTTTCATGTGCTTTTGATGATAAAGAACGAGCGAAACCAACACATATGTAAACATCAAATATTTATTACTTTGGTGGCCATCTTAATTCCACTGTCCACCAAAGACCATAACACAACACAAAGTAGTACTTCCTCTACATGTTCTTTGCATTGTTTTCCATCCCAAACAATAACACAGAAACACACTTCACCAAAGTGACATTCCGACTGCCCCCCTGACTGCCTCCGACTGCTTTTCGACCCTTCTCGCTGCTTGTATTTATAACATTGTCAAAGAACTACTAAAAAGAGATATAGTTTATAACTCACATGTACATCTGTTATCATAATTTGTGCAGAAAAGTTATTAATTTGCATCGAGTGACATAATTTAACATGTTATTAAAATGACAGACAGATTTGTTGACTTGACAGAATAATTCTTTGTTACAAAAAGGCTGTTTTTTAGAAGTTTGTCAATTGACTTCTCTAATTTGCATAAATAAGTAAGTAACATGAATTATGAAGAATTACATTGGTTTTCGTCTAAAATAGGATTGATTACGTGAATACTCAGTGAAAACGCTCCTAGTGAACAAATAGGTTAGGCAACGAAAAATGAGTAACTGAGCTCCAATATTTCTTGGAATTCGATGAAGTCACTAAATATAGGACGTGCACATATAGGCTAGCAAAATAATGTCGGAAGTGACAAAGACGAGGTTCGCACCCCTGCAAGCCAGAGAGGCCTGTTGGAGCTCAGACCTTATCGAAGAAGCACCCCTGTAAGAGCCGGCAAGACAGGCCGGATGATTGTTTCTGAAATGTTTGTGTGAGATGTTACGATCGGTTTACGCGGGTAGTAACACAAGACATGGATCGGGAAATGGGAGGGGAGCCGCTGTAACTGCCGTCCCAAGCTCCCATTACATTCTGTCAGTTTTCAAGGGCTAACTGTGGAGGTAATCGTGACTGTAAAAGGCAACGTAAAGAGAAAATCAGTAAGAAATTACGTAGACATGGATGTTCATATGAGCCATTGCTTTTAGTTCATGGCCATAAGTAGATAATAAGGCCTCCAAACGGTCACATCTGTGGACTGGATACAAAAACTGTTAATCTATTGAGGACTTGCCGTGTCGAGACAGAGAGCAGAGAAGGAAAACATAACTTGGTGCTTATGTTGGAGGATAGCGTTTCGACGTTATTCTTGGGAATGATTTCCTCCAATTCTGTTACTCAGTGCGGTGGGAAAACTGCAAAAGCCGAAATGCCGTGAGGAAAAATGTTTATTACATAAATTTATACCGAAGCTTTCAAAATGCGTACCATCCAATTTATTAGTGATGGAACAGGGACAGTTCTCTGGATACTTTCCCGTCACTGTCAACCTTAGCTAGTAGGCAATACTGTGTGTACTGTCTCCGACATGTCAATAAATGAGGTGACTTCGAATTTATACATATTTCACTGATCAGTATCTCCACATATCGCTTCTGCTTTGGTTGGTGGCATGCACGCTTTGGACAGCATTGCCTGCAGGTTAACAAAGGCAGCAACTGCAAGTCAGTACCTGTGAAAGTATTTCGATTTCTGACGATTCATCCACTCCCATCAGCCATGTAAGAGTCTCCCGAGGGCCCTAGATACGAGCGACACAGGGCAGCAATCCGTCGCCAGGTCACGCGATCTGTCCGTAGATAGCATGCCTGCAGGAAAATCGCAGAGATTCGTAAGCAGTTTGATAGTTAGGAAACAGAGAATCGGACATATGCAGCATCACGGTTGCCAGGCTGCGATTTCTTTATGTAGATATTGTGCGTGGTTACGTTCTTTTTTTTCTTTTTGCTATGCAGATGTGGGGTTACTCATTCAGCACGAACCTCTTTCAAAAGTGAAGTTGCCACTTGTATTACGAAGGAATACAAATTTAAGAAAGTTGATAACCTTAGATGTTGTGATGAGCATTTTGAAGCTTATACTATAAACCGAAATTCATGTGAAGTCCATAGTAATAGCCAAAATGAACCGGACACCAGCTGGTGATTTTGAAATAACTGGACACATTATTAGAGTTTTTAACTAGTAAACACATAGAGATAGTATTTATAGAGCATATCTGTTCTACAGCCATACTCAACTCCCTTGTCATTTAATGTAAGTCTTTTTCATGCAATTTACAGTAAGAGCTACAGAAACCAGAAGTTCTGCCATTGATAACATTTACCCTTGCTGAAAAAAATCAAGCACCCAGAAGGAGAGGAAGAAATGAAATCAAAATTCACAGGTAAATAGTGTACGTGGTATTATTTCAGTGAGTACACCAAAACAAATTTATAGATAATTTCGCAGTGCAAACCTCCTTAACAGCGTGGCGTTGCAACCCCTCTGGTCTGGACGTATTCACTGATTCCGTTGGGAATGACGTTATAAGGCCGTTGTAGCCTCTCCTGAGGCAAGCAGGACCACAAGTGTTTCAAACAATCCTTGATATGTTGGATAATGCCACTGGGATGGAGATAACATCCGAGTTGGTCCCACAAACGTTCTATTGGAGACATAGCTGGGGATCCAACTGGCCATGGTAGTTCTTCAGCTTCACATAGTTGATATAAATGCTTGCCACGTGTGATCGCGCATTGTCCTATTGAAAAATGGCATAACAATACTGCACATGAGAGCTAACACATGAACGCAGGGTATCTGTGACGTAGCGATCTTTCGTCAGATTTCCCTCAATCACAGACAGCCTTGACCAGTAATCATGCCCGATGGTGTCCCATACCACGACGCGAAGAGCAGTGCCTCCCCAAAACATTCGAAGAATGAGACATCTCGGCAGATCGCTGCCATACTCGCCGACGACGGCGATCCGTCATGGTGCAGAAACTCGATACATCGCTGTACACAATGCAACGCCATTGAGAAGCAGGCCATGCTTTCCGTTCACAGCACCACTCCAGATGCAGCCATTTGTGGTGTAGTGTTAGCAGCAACATATACATGGGATGATAGTTCCCTGGTCCGGCTGATGTCAGTCTCTGACCACTGGTGGAGGTTGACACATGTAATCTATTAGTTTCGAACTCTGTTTGTTGCTGATAATGCTGTCTCACAATCGTACGCAGCACCTCCATATTCTTCGCATCGATCACTCAACATTCGATGCTGTTACCCCCAGTAATACCGTAACAGGCCTGGTTACAATACTACACACGAGTAACTTTAATGCACTCTTGTGGCCGTTTTATGTATTACAGGCAATTAAAACTCTACTCATTTACATTCCCGACGTTCACGAAGTTTGTAAAATGGTGTGATGGATTATCCGCTGTCGTACAAGATCCACAGTTCAGGCAGAATAAGACTGTATTTAAGTTTAAGAGGTTATTTGAACAGAAAGCGCCAATAACGCAAATAATACGACAATTTAAAGCCTTTGACATAGTAACAAAATTTTCCCCAGGTGTACAGAGCTACAGTATAGATGCACTAAGAGGAACAGAAGTTATTACTGCAACTAGAAGTTTGAAATGGCTTATTTTCACTGAATAAGTATTGTTCACAGACAGTATTTACCTCCACGTTTTCCACCAGCGTGGTCAAGGTCGACGGCAGATGTGTCGTTAGGTTTCACCACCACCAGCGACGTCACGGGAGTCACGAAGGAGTACTGAAACACATTGTAGCGTCACCACTTCATTCCTTGATAGTTGGTAATTCATATAGTTGATTATCAACATGTTTCTCTCGTGATAGCCAAAAGTTAGGACTATCTTGCCACAATTACACTACATTATTCCATGGGCTCCATGTAGATCAACATTTGGACGTGGAAAGAAGTGAAAAATGTTCTTTTCATTTAAGCACAGCACAATAAAATTCCTGTACAATAAAAATTATCACAGTATTTCAGTACAGTTCGGTGGTCACCATAAGTAATCGACACTTGCAGAAGTAAGTGCGCGAAGGAGAAATGGCACTGGCTTTATTTACAGAAAGTTACTCCTTGTCTCCTTAACCACTCCAGTGCTATCAAACATCAGTTCCATTTTTATCTGTAGTTACTGAAAGTCGAAAAGGATGGTGAGGATCTGAGAAAATAATGCAACAGCTAGGAGGGCTGTTGTTGACCTATGACGTGGCTCGCCTTCCTATAACTTCTGTAGTTTTCCTGAAGCTCTGCTTGAAACTGTATTCACGACTTACTGTGAGAAAACATGCCCTTTCACAGCGCTTAGACTATCGGAGGACCTGTGCAGTCTCTTGTGACATGGTCGGTCCCATTACAACTCAAAATGGTTCAAATGGCTTTAAGCACTATGGGACTTAACTTCTGAGGTCATCAGTCCCCTAGAACTTAGCGGTCGCGTGGTTCCAGACTGTAGCGCCTAGAACCGCTCGGTTACTCCGGCCGGCCCATTACAACTCCAAAATAGAGAAATGAAGCGTAGAAATAATTTATATTCAAATAAGTAGTCCACTCACCATATCAGTAATCAAATAAGAGCAAAATATGTAAGTACTTTTCTCTACCTACACTGAAAAAACGGGAAGTACCAGTCAAAAAGTACGCAAAAGATACTTGACTTTCGATTCATGGTGGACACTGTTACAAGATAGTTCTCGTAATGTCTTTAGAAAGACTAACGGTGTATGCTGTACTTGGTTTGTCACCGGTTATGAACACAACTGGAGACACAAATGTAATTATTTGAACTGTGAGGAAATTCCGTTAGTAAAATTATAATAATCTGAGTAACGTTTTCCCAGAGTTTGCGCATCTGCAACCAATATCACTGTAGTCGTTCAGTATCGAAGAAATTATTCGACATGTACCCGGAGCAAGACAAGCAATCTTCTAATAAAGTACTGTAAGACGTCGTGGTCTCCTGACCTTCATTGCTTACATATTCCACTCTCACAATCATATTCTGCACATCAGGACACTTCATTCGAACCCAAACTCGATAAGATAAAGTCAATGTTGTATGAATTCATGTAAACGATATGCAATTAACAAGTAAGCGCACGGTGGTTGAAATGCTCGGGGCCAGCCGCGGTGGTCTAGCGGTTCTAGGCGCGCAGTCCGGAACTGCACGGCTGCTACGGTCGCAGGTTCGAATCCTGCCTTGGGCATGAATGTGTGTGATGTCCTTAGGTTAGTTAGGTTTAAGTAGTTCTAAGTTCTAGGGGACTGATGACCACAGATGTTAAGTCCCATAGTGCTCAGAGCCATTTGAACCATTTTTTGAAATACTCGGGGCTGGCATACACACATACATTCCAGACACGACGGTCTCAGAAGCTCTTAGTTCAGAAGAGAAACCGCACAACGGGACGCCGGTCCCTTCAGAGGACGACCCAGCCTATGTCGGCCGGTGACCGCCCGTAGCAGACAGCGTGGGCCCAAGTGAAAGGGGTGAACAACCCCGTGTTCAGCTTAAAAGCAAATTCCGCTACATGTTGTGGGAGCAGCCAGCCTACGCATTTTTTACACATAGCACGCAGTTTCAGAGATTTTCACAGGGAGACAGCAAACGCCAAACGCCAATGCTACAGGATTCTGGATTGGTCACCTTAAACGAAACGTCATTCTCCCGTTTTAGAAGAGCAATGCTGATTGGCAGACGATATTTCTGACGCCTTGAGCTGAAGGAATAATGGAAGAGACCGAAAGATATACCCCTTCACATCTGGCGTGGAGAGGCGCCGTTCCGCTGTCGCTCTTGGAGCGAGGAACAAGTCTCTCCTCAGTACTTCACTGGGAGAGCACCTCTGTCGAGAGTGAATCGAAGTGTTACTCTATATTGAATCCTTGCGATTAAGTGTTGTCCACTGTGTTGGCCGACACACTTATTGTGCAGTGCGAACGGACAGAGTTATAGTTAAACACCTGCGAGCAAATTTTGAGTGGCATCGTGGTGGATTGGATATCTGACCATTGTACCAGGCAAATAGACTAGGGGCGAATAGGAACCCTTGACTTCATCAAGGCATAGGGAGAGTTTGATTGGCGAAGGTCAATCCAGATGGAACGAAAGTTATCTTATTTGTCAGCAGCGAGTGGCGCAGACAGCAGTCATCGCAGCTTATGGTATTGTGCGCTACACCTATTGCGAGCCCCATATTTCCTATATTTCCTCCACAACAGTACACTTCACTGAATTTCACACGCGACAGCCATGACCATACCTAGCAACATTCTAAAGGATAATTATTCAAGTTGAGTAGGCGCGCCTCTCAGCCATTCTGCCAAGTCAACAACCATTTTAAGCTTTGTGTAGAAATTTCATTAGCGAATCCTATCCTTGAGAGGTAACTTCACATTCCGAAAAGAACCAGGATATAGTTGTTCAATTCGTACCTAGAAGTGAGATTGTGATTTCTCAGAACTTTTGCAAAATAAATAATAACTTTTGTTAATTTCATGTTTTTCTTACACTAACTGGCACTACTCCAGTACCCAAGTATCCCACTATTTACGTAAGAAATTTTGTGAATTTTTGTGTCATTTCCTTACAGCGGACGACTCCAGAAGATATTTATTGCTGAAAGTTTTTCAGGCACATCTCTTTAGAACGTTAGGAGCGTCTGTCTGACTTCTGTAGTAGTGTGGGGGTGGAAATTGCATTTTGCAGGAGCCACAGGGTAAAGGGTACATCTCAGATTAATCCGTTGCTCAGAATAACAAAATAACAGATCAACCCCACACCTCAGAGTACAATGACAAATCATAGAAGTTAACTCGTTTCATATCATTCTGAAGAGCCTTTTCTTCTGAAATGTGGCCAAGACACTGATGTATTGCATGGTAAAGCGAAGGGATAACAGACAGGAGAAGCGAAATCAATGAATTGCAGCGTATCTAATACTAGACTGCGAAAACATCTGTAATGGAATATTAATTTGGCCGTCTTACTCTGTGAAACTGAGTCACTGAACGTGATTCACGAAGTGACGATTGAGTTTTACGCTCAGTGTCAAGCCACACAGTCAAAACGCATATGATTACGTTGAGTTCATTTCTGAGCTACTTAATGCCAAGTATATCAGCAGCAAATACACATCCACAGAAAATAACAAGAGTGTACCAAAACACTGAAATGTTACATAAGGCTATTGCAATTTGGAAATACTTATAGTTAACATCCGTTTATCTTGACGAAGGAGTTTGGTGAACTAGTATAAAACGTTTCGTTTATTCGGCGTAAACAACATTGTTTCCTCTCATTTATTTAGTACGTCACAGTGGCAACGTGTTGTGAACTACATTGTAAATAATACACAGCAACCTCAGACAATTTTGCTGGAGATATTATAGGAAGCACGTAACAAGAAGGTGTCATGGTTTTCGTCTGCAAAATTAGGTTGGTTTTCCGCAGCTGGGAAATAGTCTACGGAATTGCCAGCAAGGATGACAACAAAAGGAAATTTGAGAGGTCATTTGAAGCGGCGGAGGTGTAGTATTAGAGAAAAGAGTGAATGTGCGTGCTGGCTACTTCTGTATGTTGCCTATGCTAGGAACTATGAAAATCCCTGGTTATGATGGAGCAGATACGTTTTTCGGAGGACATTGTGAGGGCAACAAATGGTTCAAATGGCTCTGAGCACTATGGGCCTTAACATCTAAGGTCATCAGTCCCATAGACTTAGAACTACTTAAATCTAACTATCCTAAGGACAATACACACATACATGCCCGAGGCAGGATTCGAACCCGCTACCGTAGCAGCAGCGCGGTTCCAGACTCAAGCGCCTAGCACCGCTCGGCCACATCGGCCGGGGTGAGGGCAACAGGTAGCAGCAGCAGCAAGAGGAGAGTTGTGAGACTCAATACAAAAAGCAGAATGACCTCAAGCAGAGCAACAAGCTTTCTGCAAGACGTAGTAAACAGAAGGAATGTAATGTATGGTATAAGGAAAATCTCATAGACTGCAAGAAGACAATGCGCCAGCTGAGCTGTTCGATTACACAATATTCTGTCCTAGCATATCCTCCTCTCGAACCATCAGCCAGGGTAAACTTGCCTCTGAAGAGCAGTATTTTGTATGTCGAAGTACCAGTCTATGATCTATTGAGACAGCAATCGCTTCACCATGTATACTTCCACATTTCAATTACACTACTCGCCATTAAAATTGCTACACCAAGAAGAAATGCGGACGATGAATGGATATTCATTGGACAAATATATTATACTAGAACTGACATGTGATTACATTTTCATGCAATTTGGGTTCATAGATCCTGAGAAATCAGTACCCAGAACAACCACCTCTGGCCGTAATAACGGCCTTGATACGCCTGGGCGTTGAGTCAAACAGAACTTGGATGGCGTGTACAGGCACAGCTGCCCATACAGCTTCAACACAATACCACAGTTCATAAAGAGTAGTGACTGGCGTATTGTGACGAGCCAGTTGCTCGGTCACCATTGACCAGACGTTTGCAATTGGTGAGAGATCTGGAGAATGTGCTGGCCAGGGCAGCAGTCGAACATTTTCTGTATCCGGAAAGGCCTGTACAGGACCCGCAACATGCGATCGTGAATTATCCAGCTGAAATGTTGGGTTTCGCAGAAATCGAATGAAGGGTAGAGCCACGGGTCGTAACAGATCTGAAATGTAACGTCCACTGTTCAAAGTGCCGTCAGTGTGAACAAGAGGTGACCGAGACGTGTAACCAATGGCACCCCATACCATCACGCTGGGTGATACACCAGTATGGCGATGACGAATACACGCTTCCAATGTGCGTTCACCGCGATGTCGTCAAACTCGGATGCGACCATCATGATGCTGTAAACAGAACCTGGGTTCATCGGAAAAAATGACGTTTTGCCATTCGTGCACCCAGGTTCGTCGTTGAGTACACCATCGTAGGCGCTCCTGTCTGTGATGCAGCGTCAAGGGTAACCGCAGCCATGGTCTCCGAGCTGATAGTCCATGCTGCTGCAAACGTCGTCGAACTGTTCGTGCAGACGGTTGTTGTCTTGCAAACGTCCCCATCTCTTGACTAAGGGATCGAGACGTGGCTGCACGATCCGTTACAGCCATGCGGATAAAATGTCTGTCATCTCGACTGTTAGTGACACGAGGCCGTTGGGATCCAGCACGGCGTTCCGTATTACCCTCCTGACCCACGGTCATTGGATCTCACCCAAGGCGAGCAGCAATGTTGCGATACGATAAAGCGCAATCGCTATAGGCTACAATCCGACCTTTATAAAAGTCGGAAACGTGATGGTACGCATTTCTCCTCCTTACACGAGGCATCACAACAACGTTTCACCAGGCAACGCTGGTCAACTGCTGTTTGTGTATGAGTAATCGGCTGGAAACTTTCCTCATGTCAGCACGTTGTAGATGTCGCGACCGGCGCCAACATTGTGTAAATGTTCTTAAAAGCTAATCATTTGCATATCGCAGCATCTTCTTCCTGTCGGTTAAATTTCGCGTCTGTAGCACGTCATCGTGGTGTAGCAATTTTAATGGCCAGTAGTGTAATATTACTTTTTCCCTTCTTTCTGAGGTACATAAATAGCATGAGATTAATTTTTAGCAGTCTGCAAACAGGCAAACTGTTGCTAAGGACACACATTAAACCTCAGACGCCTGTCCTAAACCTGCCAGTTCAGAACGGATTGTCTATAAAACTTTGATAGGGCGTAACACATTTCTTATACAGGCACTTCAGAAGGTAGGTGAAAACTTTAGTTGGTGACAAGTGATTACATGGCACATAATAGTCTATACATAACTGCCTTACCCAGTCAGTTATTAGGGAACCCCCGCGCGGCTGCTACGGTCGCAGGTTCGAATCCTGCCTCGGGCATGGATGTGTGTGATGTCCTTAGGTTAGTTAGGTTTAAGTAGTTCTAAGTTCTAGGGGACTGATGACCACAGATGTTAATTCCCATAGTGCTCAGAGCCATTATTAGGGAACCCGCGGTTCATCATGGATTCAGAACCATGGTGCCACTGAGCATTCCTCACATTAAGAAACATAGTCAGATGTCAAGGATATGGTAAGCGATAGATAAATATCGTAGGATTAACAATATTCCAAGCCAAGATTTTTGGATATGAAGTCTGGCACATCAATAGTGCGTACCGAAATTTAACAGCGTTTAGTTATTTATCATTATAAAAGAATGTATCGTATCTTTTATTATCGTGTGATAGTTGCGCAGTACCGTCTCCAACATGAAGACGTTTGAAACGCTCAAGGCGAAACGAGCATAAGCTTCCTTCTGTGATGTTGGTCCTACACCAGTTAGTGGAATGCCGAGACATGCAGAAGGTTGACGCAAGCTAGTCGTAGAGTAAAACTTAAAGGTGTTAATTATACTGCTTGAAAAAAAGAAAAGAAAAGAGTTAGAAGGGGTGATATTACTTCTATAATTACAAAACTGAGTCAAATTTACAAAGAGCTTGGCAATAGGTGCCCACCTTAATAATATGACGTTTCATTCCTCTTGGCCTGGGTGCATGGACTGATTCCGTTGGGAAGGGTATCATAGATACGTCGTATCTTCTCGTGAGGCACTCTGTCCTGCACGTGCTGTAACTGGTCCTTGATGTCCAGGATATTGGCACTGAGACAGAACTGACTTCTAAGCTGTTCCCCCACATGTTCTGTCAGGGACTCGCCTGAGGATATTGCTGGCCACAAGAGCACCTCAGCGTCATGCAAGCAGCTCATAGAGACTCGTTCCATATGTGGACGAATATTTCCCTGTGAGCAATGGCATCACGATATAGTCACATTGAAAATAATGTATGAGGACGCAGGATGCCTGTGACATACCTTTGTGCTATCAGAGTTTCCTCAGTCACTGCAAGATCTGTCCCGAAGTCATACTCGATGGCCGCCCACATCAGGACGACAGAAGTATCATCACTGTGCCTCTCCAAATCATATCCGTCAACAATGGTTGTCAGAGTTGGTGCAGCATCGCGATTCATCACTGAACGCAATGTGACGCCCTTCATCAGCAGCGCATGCTTCTCGGCCACAACACCACTCTAGATGCAGTCGTTTGTGTTATGATGTTAGTGGCCAGCTATGCATGGGACGGTACTTCCCTGGTCCACCTACTGGTAGTCTCCAACCAATGGTACCAGATGACACAGAGTGTCACAAGGAGTCTGTTACTTGTTAATGGATGGCACAATGTTAGCTGGTTGGAAGTGCTTGATGCACAAACAGTGATCCTCCCTTGTGAAGATAATATGGAGCTGACTGGAACCTCGATGACACGTATACCTGCCACAACGTTCCAATCACAGTACAACATTCCCCACTTTCACATCCAGATGCTCTACAGATCTGGTTATTGCACGATTCGACCAGCCGAGAAACATAGTCTGACAATGAGACCCTTTCACGCTCTGTCAGTTGATGATAACGCTGCTTTACACGAGTACATTTCATCTCTATGTCATTCATAGTGACCACTCAACATCTACAGCAGTTCACATCCTTATATACCGTCCGTCCTGGTAACAACATTAAACATGAACAACACTAAAGCACTCTGGTGTTCATCCTACCAGCTACAGAGAACTGCAGCTTTAATCATTTTTCACACCCATTGGTAGTGTGTATGTGTATGCAGTTACACTGACGAACGATCATGTCTTCTGGATGGTTCACTTTCTTTGTCAGGCTGTGTATATGAAGCTTTCCGGTGAGTTTTGTTGAATTTCTCATTTTAATGAAAGATGCACACTTGCCAACCCAACACTTTCGTTAGATATTTTTAAAACTTCGAAATGAAGCATTTTGGGTCACGCAGTTTGTCCAGTTCTGTCGCTTGTCAGTCACCTGAACGACAACGATCTGTGTTATATACTCGTATATTAAACTGCCCCTGTGATTCTTTCCTTGCATCATTCTATCAACTACAGTTCTGGGATTTGATCCCAGACAGTTGGAGAATTTTGATCTGTCACTTATCACGTTCTTCAAAGTTCTGCACATGGTTGTTAATGTGGAAGACGCCTTCCTATACCAGTGTTTGGAGTCCACAGTAAACTGTAAGGTCCCTATGAATGGTTAAGCAAGTTATTTAAAAAGTGGAAATAACGCAAAAATATACCTCCGCCAACAGAACAATGCACAGGAACACACTGTGGTGTTCAAACAAAACTTTGTGTTGATCACAGCTCCACCTTAACATATGAACATCATTTGCAAGTCTTCTGCAGTGCACTCACCTTTAGAGCGACTTCCTTGGCCCTGTCCTTGAGCGTCTGGTTGGGGGTGGCGGCGTCCAGGTCGAGCAGCTGGCGCACGGTGAGGAAGGCCCAGAAGCGCTCCCCAGAGGAGGCCTTCTCCAGCCTGGCCGGCGACCTGAACAGCTGACGGCCCTCCCCCACCACCACGGGCTCCTCCAGTGATGCTGCAGGTCGTAGCCTGCCAGACACCACGAGCTCGCTGCTGCGGAAGAGGGTCGAGAACCTGGTCCGCGTCAGGGTCTCCGCCTCCACCTACAAGGCACAGGTTCTTGACTGAGCAGTTTTATTTAAAGTCAGGCAGTTCTGGAAAAGACAAATTTAAGTTTGTGCACTAGTCTCTATCCTCAACTTCCATCAATGAAGCATATGTTGTATGAAAAAAATTACGTTTTAAGAATTCTAAAGGTGTTATGTGTAAAAAAATTGTGGTGTTTTTAACAAAGCTTTCCATTGGTTTGTGCATAGCAATCCAATCTCGTAATCATTGGTGGGTCAGTTTTCATTAGACACAGAATCTTTAATGCTTACTTGAGAAATCTAAAAATGTTCATTCTTAATTAAAATCACTCGAAAATATGAGTATCTGTAATAAATTAAAATCTGGTATGAAAACGCAAAACATCTTCTTGTAAAATGGAAAAATATGTATGCCATTACTAATATCTTAATATTTACTTTATATTTATTCATAATCTCAAGACACAGAAACGTATTTTCTTTTCTAATTGATCATTCGCAGTTTTATACCAGATTTCAATGTATTACCATATTTTAAGGCAGTTAATAATTAAATATGAAATATCTTACATATAACAGAAAATAATGAGCAATATTTGTTAATTAGCATTTGAACTTGATAACAAATATAGATTTAAAATAATGCAAAAAAATAATATTGAGAAGTAATCCAGCAGCCTTGTGACTAGAAACCAAGAATACTACACACCCAGTTACAATTTTTTACATTTAACAGCACACACAAAACTTCGGATTCGAGTTTTTTAGTGTTTTGTCAAGTTCATCATACATATTTGGGGGACTGATATCTGGGCGCCGACTACTTTCTATAAGTAGTAAAAATCTGGACAATGACTGTGATAGCACATATCTTACATCTTTCAGTTGTGATTATAATATCATGAAATTGAAGGGAATGCTGAAGAGCATCCACTTTATAAAAGCTAGGTGCTTATTTTCGACAAAAAATATTGCTCGGAACGGGAAGTGGATTGACTCTTGTGGGAGTGATGTTAGGGGTAGGGGGAGATGGGCAGGGGGGTTCAGAGGTTCTTAGAAGAACTGCAGCTGAGTAACACACTGTGGGATTTTAGGATTTTGCTTCAGAAAGAACTTAAGTAGTTGACACTACAGAATATGAAAAGTCTAACCAAGTTTCAGAAATATGAAAACCCAACTGCTTTGATATAACTGAGTGGGCAAAGATATAAAATAAGAACAAGGTTCTCAATTCTGTGATGAACCCACGTCACAATCTGTAATATGACTATACGTTTCTACATTGTTTCCCAAACTGTGCAACTTGCCTGTGAAACATCACTCACAAGCTTCACTAAAAAAGCAAATGGTTCTACAGTTGCTTCACTTTCTCCATAACTGAAATATTGTATATTATTGTCACAAGTCTCACTGTTCATTCAAAAAGACGAATGCTATCAACCTTCCATATTGTCTTAAGTGCCCCAGTCACTTCAACATCAAAGATCTGTGACCCCTTTGTTGGACTGGCAAATGCAGGGAGATTATCAACTGAACAAGCTCAGCGACAGTAAAGCATATAAATACTTAAGGCAACCAGAAGGACAGTGCAATGACAGCAAAAGAAACACCTAACTACAGCTATAAAAATCTTTATTTAATTCATTGCAAATTTGATTGTGTGTCTTCTTAGCAAAATGTTAACTTTCAGCTAGTATTATCGATATCTTCCTAACACTGCAAAGATATTTAAGCTGTAGCACATCTGCTATTATTCAGTGATGAAAAAGGCCACTCTCTGTCACTATAGTCATCCCTATGCTAGAATGATCACTTTTTGATACCCACCCCCAAACCTGAACTCGTTCAGCACTTCTTCAGCACCTCCATTCTCCCATCATCCATGCACACTTCTTCAACTGCTCCTTTCCTGTGAAAGACTTTCTCACCTCTCCCAATATTTTTTCTCTCTCCTTGAACAATCACTTCTAAATCCCGAACATAATACCATCTAGTTGCCTGCCTCAGAATCGTTAATAATAATTCCCTTATTTAGGTCCACTTCACCGAGGGATTTACCCTGTAGTCAAAAGGTTTATTGCTGTTCGCAAGCAAGGTACACTCAGCACCTGTGAGGCTACTTCATTGACAAGTAGCGGCTAAGCTCACGAAAACTGATAATGGTGGGGGGAATGGTGTGCTGACCACATGCTTCTCTGTATTCACATCCAGCCACGTCTATCAACCGAGGATGACACGGTGGTCAGTCGGGACCATTGGGCCTTCTGTGGTCTGTTCAGACAGAGTTTAGTTTTGGAGAAGGTTCGCATGATACAGTGCCTTTTCTGGACAACATATTATAGTTTTAGATCTTCCTGGGCAAATTTAGCTTCTAAACTAATGCGGCTTGAGCATTGACTAACTTTCTCTCCCAGCAGCTTTGTGAGCTCCTACGGAGGTTCTTACAACAGCAGTTTCTTGCAATAAATGTTTTTGCCGTCTTTTTTCAATCCTCATTGATAGTTTTCTTTCATATTCGTGAAGCATCAACTGTTTCATCTCTAATGGCTAAATTGAATGATTGTAGTCTTTCCCATACAGAAGTTGGTGCTGCTGGTTTGGATGTGGGTATCTGGGGTTTCCTTGTTACTGCTTGTAGATATTTAACATTTTTAAGAGAAATAATGAAAACGTCCTTGATCCTGGTTGGAACCCCGTAAACACTCAAATTTTGAATAAAAATCATCAGCATTGGCGACTGACGCCTTCTGGCATGAGACGTCACCCTCATTCAGCCAATAGCCTAGTCAAAGGCGACAGAGGAGAGGACGGCAGTTGAGGGCATTCTTTTGCCCTTGTGAGAAACAGTCCCTAAGGGCAGGAGAATCGGCAGTGTTCAACGGCATCAGGATGCAGAAGGCAATGGAAACCATTGAATTAAAGACACGTACTGTATACCCACAACATGTGGCTGTAATTGAAAGAGTGTCATGATGAACGCTGCATTGGCAAAATATTTCGGACTAGTCCCCCCTTGAAATCTCCACAAGTGGCGTACCAAGGGGGCGGTGACCATGAGGAAAAGATCGAATAACCAACGAAAGGATAACGTTACACGAGATGAGGTGTGGAATTCAGAAGTCTGAAAGTGGTAGAGAAGCTATAAAACCTGAAAAAGGAAATGCTAAGGCTCAACTTATATACAGTGAGGACAGAAAAGTGAAAAGAAAGAAGAAAAGGATCCCTGGTGAGATGAGTATATGGTAATATCAAGAGCAGCAGATAATGGTATGAAGGGAATAGGATCGTTATAAATATGAAACTATGGCGGTAAGTGAGTTAATGTGAACAGTTCAGTGACAGAGTTATTCTCATACAGAAAACCAGCACCAACAATGACAGTTCAGGTATATATCCGACACAGGTAATTCGAATGCGGTTGTAATTCATGGAGCAGAAGAAAGGACTGCAGAGAGTATGGGATTCGTAGTAGGATTGAGAGAGAAGAAAGACTAACTGAGTTCCGTAATAAATTTCAGCCAATAATGGCTGAGGAATACAAAAATACAAGTCATCAAGGAATGAAATAAATAGGAAATGCAGAGAAGCTAAGGCGAAATGTCTGAATGAAAAATGTGAAGATATCGGAAGAGAAATAACTGTTGGAACACCTGATTCAGAATACACAAAAGTTAAAACAAAGTTCGGTGAAATTAAATTCAAGGGCGGTAATATTAAGAGTGTAATGGGAAATCCACTGTTAAATGCAGGGGAGAGAACGGGTAGGTGGAAAGAGTATACTGAAAGAGTGTATGAAGGGGAAGACTTCTCTGATGACGTGACAGAAGGAAAAACAGGCGTCGACATAAAACAAATAGGGGATCCGTTATTAGAATCAGTACTTAAAAGAGCTTTAGAAGATTGAAGAGCAAGTAAGACAGAAGGAAAAAAATAATATTCCAACAGAATTTCTCAAATTATTTGCGGAATTGGCAACAAAGGACTATTCACATTGGTGTTTAGAATGTATAAGTCTGGCAGTATACCATCAGACTTTCGGAAAAACATCATCCATACAGTTCCGAAGAGAGCAAGAGGTGATAAGTGCAAGAATTATTGCACAATCAGCTTAACAGTTCATGCATTCAGGCTGCTAACAACCGCGCGACCGCTACGGTCGCAGGTTCGAATCCTGCCTCAGGCATGGATGTGTGTGATGTCTTTAGGTTAGTTAAATGTAATTAGTTCTAAGTTCTAGGCGACTAATGACCTCAGAAGTTAAGTCGCATAGTGCTCAGAGCCAGCTAGGCTGCTAACAAGAACAACATACAAAAGAATGGAAAATAAAGTTTAGGAATTATTGGATGACGATCAGTTTGGCTTTTGGGGAAGATGGGGCCATGAGAGCCGTTAATGATGGAAGCAAGACTAGAGAAAAATAGAGACATGTTCATACGATTTGTCGACCTGCAAAAGCGGTTCGGCAGTGTGAAATGGCGCAAGATGTTCGAAATTTTGAGAAAAATAGGAGTAATCTATAGGGAAAGATAGGTAACATACAATATGTGCAAGAGCCAAGAGGGGACAATGACAGTGGAAGACTTAGACCAACGTGCTTGGATTATATGGAAAGACACGATATTTGTTAAGAAATCATGGTATAATATCCATGGTATTAGAGGGAGCTATAGAGGGTAAAAATGTAGAGAAAGTCAGAGATTAGAATACATCCAGCAAATAACTGAGGACATAGCTAGCAAGTGCTGCTCTGAGGTGAGGAAGTTTGTGTAGGAGAGGAAGTCCTGGTAGAGTGTGTCAAACAAGTCAGAAGACTAATGATTCAAATAATAGTAATAATAATAATAATAATAATAATAATTTGATATCAAATTATGTAGAGTCCCAGCTGTTGATTGTGACTGAAAAGGGGAATATTAAGAGCAGCTCTTCCACACTTCAAAGTAACACATCCCTTGTACTTGTAGTGTAAGACACTGGAGCTCACCTGTCCATCGCCGTACGTGAAGTTGACGCTGGAGAGGAGTGGCGACGCGACCTGCCGGTAGAAGTTGCGCAGCTGCAGGTGGGCGTCCGCCGCCTCGTAGATGCGCCTGCCGAAGCCGCCGTTGCGCAGCGCCAACTTCCTGAGAAATCCAATGTCTGCATCTTCACCGAACGCCAGCGTAAACAGCGTCTCTTAACGTTCCACGTTCCCGGCAGTGAAGGCCTGCAAGATGGCGTCTGACCCTCCGTCGGGCAGTCCGTCCGTCAGCAGCACCATCACAAGTGAAGCGTCTGGACGCGGCACACGTGACCTGGATACTCGCAGTGCTCTGTCCAGCGCCTCGTACATTGCTGTCCCTGTAGCAAGCAGGTCCATCCTATGATGATTTTTATATCTTGTTTGATATTCACTGATAGAATTTCTTTTATGCATTCCGAAAGGCCTCACGTCTTCATTTAGATGTAGTTTTTAAACATTAATCATGGTATTGTCTTTTTGGAAAGGTTTATCGTGTAACGATCACTGTATCCAATTGAGATGAAATGTACCAATGACTCTCCACAGCAATTATAACTACATGCTTCAAGAAAGTCCCAACCTTGAATCCCTATTCACCTAATATACTAACAAAAGCCTGACATGACAACTCTCTTCTAATTTAAACAGTTTGTATTTTTGGATTATACTGATGCACATCTTTACTCTAAGCAGTCCTTACAGCTTACATTTTGTACAGAAGGTATCATTTGTGGCAACTGTCGTGAAACTCATACATGTGTCTGAATGACCACTGACTGATCCTCCTTCAAATCACATCACATGCCCACATCACAATGAAGTTAAGTAACTGAAGTGCGCAATATTCTTATGCATCCAGCTATACACTCTTGTGTATGGTTGAGAATAATGTTTCAGCACATGTTTTCACGTATGGTGTTTAAGAAACATTAATTACGACGATGGGTACCGTGGGCTATTGTCAGCAGCTACCCAAAACCGATATTCTCAATATCAACTGTCTCTGTATGGAAGTTATAAAGAGCATACTCGACACTCTCCGACAACCTGGTGCTAAAAATGTCTACAACTTAGTAAAAGGACAAGAAGAATTATTTTATGCTTCATGTACTTGTTTGTCTCACAACTCGGCGATTGAAATTTGAGAGTTCTTATGATTTTGCTTCTCCAGTAACAACTACCAATTTTCATGTAAGCGGTTTGGTAGGCAAGCCATGAGTCGGTTTGAAGTCACACTAGACTAATATTAAATCTAGAAGTTAACGTTTCACTATGTAGCAGCCTCTGAAAACACTGATCACATGGTAATGGGGAATGTGTAATCGTCACAAGAAAGTCTAAAGATACTACCTTATTTCAAATCTGTTTTTATATCTTTTTTGATGTTCAGTGATAGAATTAACAATGAAAGGTTGGAAAATTTACAATAGAGCATTTACATGAAAATGGATTGAAGTTCTCAGTTTCAGATGCTGTCAGGAATCTTGATACTAGTCTCGAATTGCGAACCCCAAAAACCAAAAACATGAATGTCTTAATAACGCATATGCAAAACATGATAATATAAAATCTTTTACTTATCCTACTGGCTCCATTGTTACTAAACTATGCCATAGGATTCATAGTGCTTCAAAAATTACTTCGACAGCTTTCAGCTTCTTTCCTTTTTGATAAAGAATCCGACTCAGAACGCAGAGCAATTTCCTGTACCATTTACTTCTGTTCTGTCCCACCTCTAGCTGTTATGAAGCGTTCCAAGAATACACTTAACTTCATTTGTTACTTTTGTGGTGAGCTTCGCTACGACCACTATCTAGACAGTGGAACTCACCTCCTAATGCATAGAGACTTCTCACGAAGTCTTTGACTCTAGCAACATTTTCTGGAGTTGCAGAAACGATAGCATCAGCATCATTTCTTTGTCTTTTGGGCCAACCGTACGAGTACATATAGGCGTTGTTCTCCGTATCTGGCCACCACACCTGCGGCTAAATGATACATTAGATTTATCTACAGATAGTATATGTCTTCTTATGTACTTAGTTATACCTCTATAAACATTATCAAGATGTTGTTGTTGTTGTTGTGGTCTTCAGTCCTGAGACTGGTTTGATGCAGCTCTCCATGCTACTCTATCCTGTGCAAGCTTCTTCATCTCCCAGTACCTACTGCAACCTACATCCTTCTGAATCTGCTTAGTGTATTGATCTCTTGGTCTCCCTCTACGATTTTTACCCTCCACGCTGCCCTCCAATGCTAAATTTGTGATCCCTTGATGCCTCAAAACATGTCCTACCAACCGATCCCTTCTTCTAGTCAAGTTGTGCCACAAACTTCTCTTCTCTCCAATCCTATTCAATACCTCCTCATTAGTTACGTGATCTACCCACCTTATCTTCAGCATTCTTCTGTAGCACCACATTTCGAAAGCTTCTATTCTCTTCTTGTCCAAACTAGTTATCGTCCATGTCTCACTTCCATACATGGCTACACTCCATACAAATACTTTCAGAAACGACTTCCTGACACCTAAATCTATACTCGATGTTAACAAATTTCTCTTCTTCAGAAACGCTTTCCTTGCCATTGCCAGTCTACATTTTATATCCTCTCTACTTCGACCATCATCGGTTATTTTACTCCCTAAATAGCAAAACTCTTTTACTACTTTAAGTGTCTCATTTCCTAGTCTAATTCCCTCAGCATCACCCGACTTAATTTGACTACATTCCATTATCCTCGTTTTGCTTTTGTTGATGTTCATCTTATATCCTCCTTTCAAGACACTGTCCATTCCGTTCAACTGCTCTTCCAAGTCCTTTGCTGTCTCTGACAGAATTACAATGTCATCGGCGAACCTCAAAGTTTTTACTTCTTCTCCATGAATTTTAATACCTACTCCGAATTTTTCTTTTGTTTCCTTTACTGCTTGCTCAATATACAGATTGAATAACATCGGGGAGAGGCTACAACCCTGTCTCACTCCTTTCCCAACCACTGCTTCCCTTTCATGCCCCTCGACTCTTATAACTGCCATCTGGTTTCTGTACAAATTGTAAATAGCCTTTCGCTCCCTGTATTTTACCCCTGCCACCTTCAGAATTTGAAAGAGAGTATTCCAGTCAACATTGTCAAAAGCTTTCTCTAAGTCTACAAATGCTAGAAATGTAGGTTTGCCTTTTCTTAATCTTTCTTCCAAGATAAGTCGTAAGGTCAGTATTGCCTCACGTGTTCCAACATTCCTACGGAATCCAAACTGTTCTTCCCCGAGGTCAGCTTCTACCAGTTTTTCCATTCGTCTGTAAAGAATTCGCGTTAGTATTTTGCAGCTGTGACTTATTAAACTGATAGTTCGGTAATTTTCACATCTGTCAACACCTGCTTTCTTTGGGATTGGAATTATTATATTCTTCTTGAAGTCTGAGGGTATTTCGCCTGTCTCATACATCGTGCTCACCAGATGGTAGAGTTTTGTCATGACTGGCTCTCCCGAAGCCATCAGTAGTTCTAGTGGAATGTTGTCTACTCCCGGGGCCTTGTTTCGACTCAGGTCTTTCAGTGCTCTGTCAAACTCTTCACGCAGTATCTTATCTCCCATTTCATCTTCATCTACATCCTCTTCCATTTCCATAATATTGTCCTCAAGTACATCACCCTTGTATAAACCCTCTATATACTCCTTCCACCTTTCTACCTTCCCTTCTTTGCTTAGAACTGGGTTGCCATCTGAGTTCTTGATATTCATACAAGTGGTTTTCTTCTCTCCAAAGGTCTCTTTAATTTTCCTGTAGGCAGTATCTATCTTACCCCTAGTGAGACAAGCCTCTACATCCTTACATTTGTCCTCTAGCCATCCCTGCTTAGCCATTTTGCACTTCCTGTCGATCTCATTTTTGAGACGTTTGTATTCCTTTTTGCCTGCTTCATTTACTGCATTTTTATATTTTCTCCTTTCATCAATTAAATTCAATATTTCTTCTGTTACCCAAGGATTTCTATTAGCCCTCGTCTTTTTACCTACTTGATCGTCTGCTGCCTTCACCACTTCATCCCTCAGAGCTACCCATTCTTCTTCTACTGTATTTCTTTCCCCCATTCCTGTCAATTGTTCCCTTATGCTCTCCCTGAAACTCTCTACAACCTCTGGTTCTTTCAGTTTATCCAGGTCCCATCTCCTTAAATTCCCACCTTTTTGCAGTTTCTTCAGTTTCAATCTGCAGTTCATAACCAATAGATTGTGGTCAGAATCCACATCTGCCCCAGGAAATGTCTTACAATTTAAAACCTGGTTCCTAAATCTCTGTCTTACCATTATATAATCTATCTGAAACCTGTCAGTATCTCCTGGCTTCTTCCATGTATACAGCCTCCTTTCATGATTCTTGAACCAAGTGTTAGCTATGATTAAGTTATGCTCTGTGCAAAATTCTACAAGGCGGCTTCCTCTTTCATTCCTTCCCCCCAATCCATATTCACCTACTATGTTTCCTTCTCTCCCTTTTCCTACTGACGAATTCCAGTCACCCATGACTATTAAATTTTCGTCTCCCTTCACTACCTGAATAATTTCTTTTATCATACATTTCATCTATTTCTTCATCATCTGCAGAGCTAGTTGGCATATAAACTTGTACTACTGTAGTAGGCATGGGCTTTGTGTCTATCTTGGCCACAATAATGCGTTCACTATGCTGTTTGTAGTAGCTAACCCGCACTCCTATTTTTTTATTCATTATTAAACCTACTCCTGCATTACCCCTATTTGATTTTGTATTTATAACCCTGTAATCACCTGACCAAAAGTCTTGTTCCTCCTGCCACCGAACTTCACTAATTCCCACTATATCTAACTTTAACCTATCCATTTCCCTTTTTAAATTTTCTAACCTACCTGCCCGATTAAGTGATCTGACATTCCACGCTCCGATCCGTAGAACGCCAGTTTTCTTTCTCCTGATAACGACGTCCTCTTGAGTAGTCCCCGCCCGGAGATCCGAATGGGGGACTATTTTACCTCCGGAATATTTTACCCAAGAGGACGCCATCATCATTTAATCACACAGTAAAGCTGCATGTCCTCGGGAAAAATTACGGCTGTAGTTTCCCCTTGCTTTCAGCCGTTCGCAGTACCAGCACAGCAAGGCCGTTTTGGTTAATGTTACAAGGCCAGATCAGTCAATCATCCAGACTGTTGCCCCTGCAACTACTGAAAAGGCTGCTGCCCCTCTTCAGGAACCACATGTTTGTCTGGCCTCTCAACAGATACCCCTCCGTTGTGGTTGCACCTACGGTACGGCCATCTGTATCGCTGAGGCACGCAAGCCTCCCCACCAACGGCAAGGTCCATGGTTCATGGGGGGGATTATCAAGATATCGCCATCAAAATACAATGTGAAGCAGACAAAGATAGACACACATTGGAGAATTGAAGAAGTATTATATTTTGACGTGAATGCAGTGTACATGAGTGGAAATTAGAAGTTTATCTTGATTTATCTTACGGTATAACTCAGATGACGACCGTGGTTCAGTATACATTGTTGGAGTTTGAAGGTGAATTTGCACATGACATTGCGTAAAAGCTCCAACGTAATGTTGTTCATTTCCTGGCGAATTCACTTTTTGAAACTATCCTTGAACGGTCTTTCTTGAAACGTTGGACTCGAGATAACCAAAAAGAAAAGCGTCTAGTTCCGATAAAGCTGCTGAATGAGGAAACCACAGAATATCGCCATTTTTGCTAGATTATATAATGGTAAGACAGAGATTTAGGAACCAGGTTTTAAATTGTAAGATATTTACAGGGGCAGATGTGGACTCTGACCACAATCTATTGGTTATGAACTGTAGATTAAAACTGAAGAAACTGCAAGAGATGGGGATCGGATAAACTGACTAAACTAGAGGTTGTACAGAGTTTCAGGGAGAGCATAAGGGAACAATCGACAGGAATTGGGGAAATAAATACAGTAGAAGAAGAATGGATAGCTTTGAGAGATGAAGTAGTGAAGGCAGCAGAGGATCAAATTGGTAAAAATACGAGGGCTAGTAGAACTCCTTGGGCAACAGAAGACATATTGAATTTAATTGATGAAAGGAGAAAATATAAATATGCAGTAAATGAAGCACGAACAAAGGAAGACAAACGTCTCAAAAATGGGATCGACAGGAAGTGCAAAATGGCTAAGCAGGGAGGGCTAGAGGACAAATGTAAGGATGTAGAGGCTTATATCACTAGGGGTAAGGGAGATACTGCCTACAGGAAAATTAAAGAGACCTTTGGAGAAAAGAGAACCACTTGTATGAATATCAAGAGCTCAGATGGAAACCCAGTTATAAGCAAAGAAGGGAAAGCAGAAAGGTGGAAGGAGTATATAGAGGGTCTATACAAGGTCGATGTATTCAGGGCAATATTATGGAAATGGAATAGGATGTAGATGAAGATGAAATGGGAGATATGATACTGCGTGAAGAGTTTCACAGAGCACTGAAAGACCTAAGTCGGAACAAGGCCCTGGGAGTAGACAACATTCCATTAGAACTACTGACAGTCTTGGGAGAGCCAGTCCTGACAAAACTCTACCATCTGTTGAGCAAAATGTATGAGAAAGGCGAAATCCCCTCAGACTTCAAGAAGAATATAATAATTCCAATCCCAAAGAAAGCAGGGGCTGACAGATGTGAAAATTACCGAACTATCAGTTTAATAAGTCACGGCTGCAAAATACTAACACGAATTCTTTACAGACGAAAGGAAAAACCGGTAGAAGCCAACCTTCGGTGAAGATCAGTTTGGATTCCGCAGAAATGTTGGAACACGTGAGGCGATACTGACCCTGCGACTTATCTTAGAAAATAGATTAAGGAAAGGCCAACCTACGTTTCTAGCATTTGTAGACTTAGATAAAGCTTTTGACAATGTTGACTGGAATACTCCCCTTCAAATTCTGAAGGTGGCAGGGGTAAAATACAGGGAGCGAAAGGCTATTTACAATTTGTACAGAAACCAGATGGCGGTTACAAGAGTTGAGAGGCATGAAAGGGAAGCAGTGGTTGGGAAGGGAGTGAGACAGGGTTGCAGCCTCTCCCCGATGTTATTCAATCTGTATATTGAGCAAGCAGTAAAGGAAATAAAAGAAAAATTCGGAGTAGGTATTAAAATCCACGGAGAAGAAACAAAAACTTTGAGGTTCGCCGATGACATTGTAATTCTGTCAGAGACAGCAAAGGACCTGGAAGAGCAGCTGAACGGAATGAACAGTGTCTTGAAAGGAGGATATAAGATGAACATCAACAAAAGCAAAACGAGGATAATGGAATGTAGTTGAATTAAGTCGGGTGATGCCGACGGAATTAGATTGGAAAATGAGACGCTTAAAGTAGTAAATGATTTTTGGTATTTGGGGAACAGAATAACCAATGATGGTCGAAGTAGAGAGGATATAAAATGTAGACTGGCAATGGCAAGGAAAGCGTTTCTGAAGAAGAGAAATTTGTAAACGTCTAGTATAGATTTAAGTGTCAGGAAGTCGTTTCTGAGAGTATTTGTATGGAGTGTAGCCATGTATGGAAGTGAAACGTGGACGATAAATAGTTTAGACAAGAAGAGAATAGAAGCTTTCGAAATGTGGTGCTACAGAAGAATGCTGAAGATTAGATGGGTAGATCACGTAACTAATGAGGAGGTATTGAACAGAATTTGGGAGAAGAGAAATTTGTGGCACAACTTGACCAGAAGAAGGAATCGGTCGTCTGACATATTCTGAGGCATCAAGGGATTACCAATTTAGTATTGGAGGGCAGCGTGGAGGGTAAAAATCGTAGAGGGAGACCCATAGATGAATACACCAAACAGAATCAGAAGGATGTAAGTTGCAGTAGGTACTGGGAGAGGAAGAAGCTTGCACAAGATAGAGTATCGTGGAGAGCTGCATCAAACCAGTCTCTGGACTGAAGACCACAACAACAAGGATATTGGTAATGAGGTGCCAGTCTGAGCAAAACCACTGAGACTACAGCAGAACGGCTTTTGCACCATCTTGCTGGAAGAGTATTTTTTCATCTGCATAATAATCGTAGAGGTCAGGCAGGGAAAATGCTACCAGCCGATATTCTATCTTATATCTGACTTGCTTTTACACTACCGCCCGTTTCTTACGTAGTGTTACCAGAGGTTTCACCCAAAGCTTGACATCATAGGAAGCTGGTCCAGGAGCCTGTGGAGGTAAATTGAAATCCTTGTGGATATAGCATTGAGCTTCTACAAAATTATTAAAGTTCTTGTAATACACCTTCACAGCAGTTGCATGATGTGCAACTGACCGACGCTCCATAGCTGCCAAAACATCCACCTGTTACGCTCCCAATGCCAGTTTTCCCACTAGAATAGCCCCCCTCCCCCCACTGCGGCAGCCATCCAGTCTTTAAATCTTACCGTTTGACTGCTTCACCTTGTATTTCATTGGGCGTGTTCACTTGTTTTTGCATAATTATCAGGACTTCTACAGGACATTATTTTGATAGTAAAAAAATAGTCTTCCCATAGTTACTTGTTCTACAAATTATGTTGAGAATGAGTGTTTTGTTATAATATTTGTCTTTTGTAAAGCAGATGCATATAATTACCAGACACGTGAGGGAAGATGATGTCTTTGCATGTACAGTAGCTTACTTACTCACCATCACTCATCATAACAAAACTACCGATTTGTGAGCGCAGCTGTGGGTAACAGCTAGTTCAAAATGCTTGTTTTGTGAACAATAAATGTATAAATAACTTTGTGAGTAGAACTGATCTGAGGGCCAAATCCGATTGGATAAACATTGTAGTGTGGTAAAAATTTAATCAGTCTAAAAAATAATGCACAAAATTCTAATAGAAAAGTTCGATAAGAGTTACTGAAACTGTGTTCTAGTCCATCTTACAAAAGTGTCTACTACTGGCATGTATATTGAACTCTAACACTTTTTTTTTTCGTGCACATAATAATATAATGGCCAGGCGAGACGCTTAGCATACCCCCATTTGCAACAGCCACTTGGCAACGAAGCCATATCCACCTGTGAAGGTGATTCGCAAGCCGAAGGATATCGCAGGATGTTCACACAGCCTCTGTAGTATGTCTGAGCATATACCGGACCAGTCGTCGATCTACACTTGCTGGTGTTAGTTTTTGCAGATGTAAAGTTGTTTTTCGAAGGCAGAGATGACAAATGGACAGTTCCACAGGTCGTGGGACATCAACAATAGATGAGATACCGTTTGCTTGCCAAGCAAAGGCACTGGGTAGTACATAACAATTAAGGAAGATTTTGGAAAATAATGTGATTGTCCAGACACAGAACAGGAGATGACCAATCAGGTACATGGCCTCACCCAGGAAGAGATCTCTGCAGAACGTAAGGGCAGAGACCACCTGTTGTGGGAGACTTCGACACACCAAAGGAGGCACTCCCAGTGAGACTCGACAGGACAGACTTGACTGGGAGATGTCGGAGTAGCGACATCGATGAAGTTTTGGTTTTTGGTCATGGCTGCGGTTAACACTGGGCATCCAACTAGGCTGCCGTCAAGAAGTTCCATTTGTCTCTCAGCCACCGCTGTTACAACTCTGGTACCGCTACTGCGAGCTTCATTTACAAATGATGGATATACTATTAATTTATTTGAATAACAGGCTATTTAGAAATTCTTGTAACAAACTTCTAGGGCTTGTAGAGGGGATTGAGTAAGTAATATTTTTGAATAGGAACTCATGTCTTGAAACGTCATCCGACGAGGCTACAGAGCGTTAAGTTGTAGACGGCAGCGCCTGCAAATGTATATTTATGCAGGGTGATTCAATGATTATGCTACAGACTTTCAAGCACGATGGAGAATGATAAATGTATCAATTCGAGATAAGGATCTCTGATGTGGAAACGGACGATTAGAAAGTTACAACCGAAAACGTTCTGATACATATGATGGTGGCTACGATTGCTATGCAACTTTCAGAGGTGGTAATATGCACCAAAACAAGAAAAAAATGCAGAAAAAGTTGGCTCTAAAACGCATACCTTAAGAGCTATGAGGCTTTGATCAATAGAGGAGATGAAAAAGTGATCATAGCTCCTTTGTTATGCATTTTAGTGCTCATCTTTAGTGGACATTTTTTTCTTTTTTTGATCAGTACTTCCACCTCTGAAAGTTACATGTCCTACATTATTAGCAACAGCAGAAGTGGTACATGTATTCCACTCTCAGACGTGTCATAGCTATTTTTCCTTGTAACTTTCGACTGGTTAGTTTCCAATCCAGGGGCCTTTACCTAAGACTGATGCATTTATCCGTCTCCATGCATTTACAGGCGTTAGCGCCTGCAACTCTGACGCTCTGTAGCGACACTGGATGACATTTCCCGAAATGAGTTCTTATTCAAGATATTATGTACTCACTCCCCTCTACAAAACCTAGAAGCGTGTAATGGGAGTTCCTGAACGCCATTTATAAAACTAATAAGTAAAAATGTCAGATATAGTCTTTTTTTATAATGTTCCCATACTCTGTAACGAAAATTCTGTAGCCCTCAGTGGTTTTGCTCTCACTTTGATAGCATTATTTACAAAATTTATCTGATTGTTTTATCTATCAATTTGTTTGGGGTACAATCTACGAGGAATTTCTTATGGACTCTGTGGTGGTGACTGCAACTCTTCTGCTCTCAAAGGGCTTACACTCAGCAACTGCGACTTAGATTACGAGCTTAGTGACAGTGTCTACAAGGCGCAATATATGGGATTCTGAACCATACTCTATCTCAATCAGATCCCGTTTCTCGTCCTCTGCGCTACCACTTTCCTTTTGATATGAGAAAGCCTCTTATCTATTTGTGAGTCTTCAGTCCCTTGAATCTATTAAACAACATCCTGGATGGTACAGTGATGTAAACAAAGGAGAGTGCCTGTTTCTTACCTTCGGTTTAGAGGAGAATACGATGAGAGTGAAGTTGTCACGAGGACAGCTCGTCAAGAATGGAGACCATGGCCCGAATCAGCTGATCTATCTTGTTGCTAGCCATCGAGCCACTCACGTCCAACACGAACACGATGTACTTTTCCAGCAGTGGGAGGTCGGGCGGTGAGTAGAAGTGCACAAAATATCCATCATCAGTCACCTGCGCAGAAGAAATGTTTCAACCTCGTTAGTGTAGTGCCGGCCGGGGTGGCCGTACGTTTCTAGGCGCTACAGTCTGGAACCGCGTGACCGCTACGGTCGCAGGTTCGAATCCTGCCTCGGGCATGGATGTGTATGATGTCCTTAGGTTAGTTAGGTTTAAGTAGTTCTAAGTTCTAGGGGACTGATGACCACAGCAGTTAGGTCCCATAGTGCTCAGAGCCATTTGAACCAATTTTGTTAGTATAGTCATTATGAAAGCTGAGGCAAATTAATAAAGTATCATTCAACGATATTACAACGGTGGATAAAAAAAGTTTCAAATGAAGAAGAAATCATAGGCTGAAAAGGGGTAAAAGGAACGACTGTTATTGGTGTTGAAGTGCATGAGCGTCGTGCATTGCAATCTGTCCCATAATTCCCTGTACTCTGCGGAAGTGCGCTCTGAGTGAGTGACTTGACTGCCAAGGACAACATGCCTTCCGAGACTGTGGGTCGGCAACAGAATATCTGTGCTGCGAACGGAGTATCATATCTCGTTGAGCTTAGGAGTTTTGGCCACGGCCAACCAATGGGTTCAAATGGCTCTGAGCACTATGCGACTTAACGTCTTAGGTCATCAGTCGCCTAGAACTTAGAACTAATTAAACCTAACTAATCTAAGGACATCACACACATCCATGCCCGAGGCAGGATTCGAACCTGCGACCGTAGCGATCGCTCGGTTCCAGACTGTAGCGCCCAGAACCGCACGGCCACTCGAGCCGGCCAACCAATGGGTACATAGGCTGCCCAAATTCAATTGTACTGACATGCTCTGGAGAAAGGAATCTACCCAGCTGGTTCTGTGTCCTGTATCTGTGTAGTTTAGAAGTTCTGGAAGAAGACGATGGAATTTTGATGTTTTGTACAATGGGGTATGACTACTGCTAGCTGCAAATGCTATCCATTCAATTTCATTCATAACTCATTCACTTTTCCCATGTTTCAATGACATTTTCAAATAATTATTATTCAAAATAACTTCTTGTCCCATGTATTGGCAATTTGCTAGTGGAATTCAGTATTCCTCCATGCCCGAGGGAGGACTCGAAACTCCGGCAGGAGGGGCCGGCGGTAGAGAATTTTCCATTGTCAACCCATGTACCCATGCTTTGTTCATACATATACATACATACACATATTGATACCACGTGGCTTCATGGGACCTAACCCCATTTTCCTGTGCGGTTTATTTTGAAAGCAAAGAACCTGTTTACTTTGCTGTGCAGATGTCCGCAGTGTTTCGTAAGATTATTCAGCAGTCAACAAGGATGCCATAATGCAGTTCCTGATATGCAGGTTGCAGTAGTTGTTTGACAATTTGCAGAGCCACCAAAGCTTACCCTGTAGTAATCGTTGAACTGATACCTAAAACTGACGTTAAGCGTATACTATTGGTTGAAAATACCGCTTCAGTGGTAAATTTCTTTTATTATTCCACGACCGGGTTTGGGCTGTTATATACCCATCTTCAGGTGTCGTACTGGGAATAGCAAGAGACGGGAGATAAATCTCACACGCTTCAACACACATAAAAAAGAAAAATTTTTTTGTAATAGAGTTTTAGAAAAACTTTTAAATAACATTTCGAAATCGCCGATGGGGTTAGGTGCTATGAAACCTATGCCTGTTTCCTATAGTAAGGTCCGCAAGGTCCATCCATTTCATTTTACATAGATGTAAAATTGTCCTCTCGTAATAAAAGTTAGCATGTTTTTCATTTTATCCTACGACTACGGGGCACTAGAGTACTGTGGCATTGTCTGTGCCCTCACTAATTAAAAATGTACCTGTATTTCACGATGTAAAATGCGTCTCAGGTCTTATCTCGTGTAAGTCTCGATTAGTTGTCGACCGTTGATTAGCAGGTTTTAAATTGACCCCACTTTTAATGTGTCCTTTTAGTGTTATTGGCGTTAGCTATTAATTGGCATATAACTTCCTGACAGTATAGACTGCAAGGTTTCTACTTTCCCTGTTGATCAGTAACGAGCGCTTGTAAATAGGAGTGGCATGTGTGTATGTTCTTTTCACTGATGAGTGTGGCGCGCTGTTCCACGTGCCACTTATATTTCCCCACTAAATTTAAAACTTGTTTGCCACTCATGTAAAAAGGAAAGTTTCATTGCTCTTTACGATTTATATAATAATTTCATATCGCAGCTTCCACTCAGTTTTACCACAGTTGTGTGCCGACCTGTTCAATACGCTCCTTTATTACGCATAATTCACTTTTAACTTATTTCGTGTATTTCTCATGCAATTTTTTTGTTTTTTCTGCAATTTAAATGTAAACCACTAATTAAAGTTGTGAACGGCTGGGGTACTGGCCCCGCGTTCTTCTCTCCGTCAATAGATGACAGCACTTTTGCCACTCTGGTTTACCAATTTGCTTCCCCGTCCGCATCCGCTACTTCCTATCCTGTGCTCATAGGTAGAACACCACGCCTGGTACACGTCTACCGCGGTGCTCGGAGGCCACAGCACAGTGTAAGTGTCCTGCTATTATTTGTATATTTCTCTATCCAGGCAGTCGTCCGTATTACTATCTGGTGTCACTTTCGCATTGACATAAGTTTCACAGCACTAGCCCGACCGGCGGTTTCGAAATGTTTTTTAAAAGCTTTTTAAAACTCTTTTAGAATTTTTTTATTTTTTATGTGTGTTGCGGGGTGTGAAAATTATCTCACGTCTCTTGCTATTTCCAGTACGACACCTAAAGATGGGTTTATAACAGCCCGAAATCGGTCGTGGAATAATAAAAGAAATTTACTACTGAAACGGTATTTTCAATCACTGGTATAATACTCAGTTGCAGATGTTCTTCTAACAGGATGGTTTGTTAAGCGTATAGCCCGTAAGACAAAAGTCATAATACGTTTGGCATTTGCTTAGACACCGAGTACACATAATATTCAATCTATGCTAGATACAAATGCTTTATAAACAACCCCATTGCACTAGCCAATGTTCGGTCGCACCATTACCTAAATTGCACAAGTCATTTTGCGTTATCCATGGTTCCATATTTGAATATTTAATATAAAATGTAGAGTGAAATTTATTCAGTAGTTTTTTGACATTGTAAACTTTCAGCGTGAGAAAATAATTTATCATTATCCTACATTACTGCTTCGAGATGAAGTGGGAGCAGCACGTGAAGTTTAAGTGTGAGACACTGAGTAATCATAGGCTAATCATGGGCATGCAAGAACCTACACTGTAATGGGCAATCTAAGAAAGAAGTATTGACGCAATGAAGATATGCCAATTCTGGCCCTGAGTGCTGGAAAGTTGTTATGTTGGAATGTTATATTAGTAGTACACCGTTAATCTTTACTTTGGTTTTAAGACGATGGGTACACACAGCATCAAAATTCCACGACGTTCCATAGCCTCAGACCTAATGCAATTTCAGAAGCATGCACTAGAACATATGCTGGATCATCTATTCCGAGTTCCCAGTCACTGACACCATACGTCGCAAATAACGTTCATTGGTGTTAAGATCAGCAATATTTAGGTTGATGGACAGCCTTCACTTGTTTCTGACATCACTAATTATTTTTCTGACTATGAGTAGCAGGTGATCTCGACAACAGTATCAACGTATGGTAAATTATAGAATACAATAGCACATTCTTTGTTCAGCACCTACCCTTCAACACAACTACACTCAACATTTAGATCGTACCTACCCATTGTTCGCCGGCCGCGGTGGTCTCGAGGTTCTAGGCGCTCAGTCCGGAGCCGCGCAACTGCTACGGTCGCAGGTTCGAATCCTGCCTCGGGCATGGATGTGTGTGATGTCCTTAGGTTAGTTAGGTTTAAGTAGTTCTAAGTTCTAGAGGACTGATGACCACAGATGTTAAGTCCCATAATGCTCAGAGCCATTTTTGAACCTACCCATTGTTCCTACAACTTCTCCATTACCTTGGCTGTAGAACAAATACGTCGTACTTGTCCACTGGAGAGATTATTTCTATTTGGGATGGCCCACTGAAAACGTATTTTTGTGACAGTAATGTTGTTGCATCTGTAAAAAAAAACCATAATGGAGAATTTGTATCATATCTGTAATTTGTATCATAAATTGGTACCTTTTGTGACGAACCCTGGGTGTTTCTTTCCAGCAGATTTACCTTTATATTTCTAAAAAAAGGTTTACCTCTGCTCTTCGTATCCAGTACGGGAAAACAAATACGGAAACTCTAAAAATAATATAAACAGAAAAGAGAGAAAAAGTGAAATGCCGCCACAGAAGAATTGGAAGAGCTTTTAAAAAATGAGGACTACGAAAGTAGTAATTTAGCAAGAGAATTTTTTAAATCATGACGTGAATGGCGTTAAGAGAAGTTGTGAAAGATTTCACAGTGTGAGATGGGTTAATAAGACTGAAAGTTTGACGAAATCGAAGTGAACTGCAAACATGGGCACTTTTGTTACCTGTAGAAAACAAGTAGCAATTAAAATGTAACTCAGGCAACAATGATGGTTTCATCTTTTAAGAGGGAATAGGATGGTTCCAGTTTCTGCTCTTTTCCTATCATTAATATTCTGCAGAAACCATTAGTGAACAGAAAAAATTAGAATACACGTAACAATACAAGCAGTGCAACCCATGATTTTGCATATGCAGTTGGCGTTCTGGAATGAAGAAAGACTTGGAAGAATAACTACCTAGTGGGAGAGACAACTGAAATAAAAAGAAGTTGCAAATACAAGATGAAATAATAAAAAATGGTAGAGATGAAGAAACATAAAAGACGATTAGGGGCAAACAAAACCTTTTTAAGCAAAGATACCAGCTGATATTTAACATTCAATTGGAATGAAATAGGACACTTTTAGATGTAATTGTATAACCAGATTAGTCAATACGAATGAAATATGAACAAGGGAGTTTATCTAAATCTGTATTATGAAGAGTATGAAGAGGTGTTCAGGAGAAAATGGCATATCAATTACATAAGTAACACATAAAAAGGGAAGAGGTGCTAAACGTAGTATATACGAGGAAAAGAAGCCTAAGTAAAGCTCTTGCACCAAGAAAGGAGTAACTGTTGTTGTTAAGTCCTAAATCATTGCTGATTATTTCATTTACTGATATAGAAACACAATATGATACACGGATATTGGTGATTTATTATTTGGAATGCAACCGTTCGAATAGACTGAGGAAGAGCAGCAACAACTTAAGAAATGCATCAGTCTGTCAAAATGAAAACGTCAGGTTGCCACTCCATTTAGTGCTGATTCGTGAGTTAGTGCATTTAGAAGTGCCTGAAAGCAAACTGCATCACTTAGGGCTAGTTGACCCACTATACGTGATCTAGGGAAGAGGTGAGCAGAGGCGTGACTCACGAGTATCTGGTTGTTGTTGGCGGTGTGGTTAGCTGCGTGTGGGCATTACTATTTTTAGTGATTCACACGTGTGCCGGTATCTCAATAGACTTAAGACGGTTCAAATGGCTCTGGGCACTATGGGACTTAACATCTGAGGTCATCAGTCGCCTAGAACTTAGAACTACTTAAACCTAAGTAACCTAAGGACATCATACACATCCATGCCCGAGGCAGGATTCGAACCTGCGACCGTAGCGGTCGCGCGATTCCAGACTGTAGCGCCTAGAACCGCTCGACCATCCAGACTTAAGAACTTCACGAGGTTTCGGGATTTCAGCCGGATAACAATCTATTGGTTATGAACTGCAGATTGAAACTGAAGAAGCTGCAAAAAGGTGGGAATTTAAGGAGATGGGACCTGGATAAACTGAAAGAACCAGAGGTTGAAGAGAGTTTCAGGGAGAGCATAAGGGAACAATTGACAGGAATGGATGTAGAGGCTTGTCTCACTAGGGGTAAGATAGATACTGCCTACAGGAAAATTAAAGAGACCTTTGGAGAGAAGAGAACCATTTGTATGAATATCAAGAGCTCAGATGGCAACCCAGTTCTAAGCAAAGAAGGGAAGGCAGAAAGGTGGAAGGAGTATATAGAGGGTTTATACAAGGGCGATGTACGTGAGGACAGTATTATGGAAATGGAAGAGGATGTAGATGAAGATGAAATGGGAGATAAGATACTGCGTGAAGAGTTTGACAGAGCACTGAAAGACCTGAGTCGAAACAAGGCCCCGGGAGTAGACAACATTCCATTAGAACTACTGATGGCCTTGGGAGAGCCAGTCATGACAAAACTCTACCATCTGGTGAGCAAGATGTATGAGACAGGCGAAATACCCACAGACTTCAAGCAGAATATAATAATTCCAATACCAAAGAAAGCAGGTGTTGACAGATGTGAAAATTACCGAACTATCAGTTTAATAAGTCACAGCTGCAAAATACTAACGCGAATTCTTTACAGACGAATGGCAAAACTGGTAGAAGCGGACCTCGGGGAAGATCAGTTTGGATTCCGTATAAATTTTGGAACACGTGAGGCAATACTAACCTTACGACTTATCTTAGAAGAAAGATTAAGAAAAGGCAAACCTACGTTTCTAGCATTTGTAGACTTAGAGAAAGCTTTTGACAACGTTAACTGGAATACTCTCTTTCAAATTCTGAAGGTGGCAGGGGTAAAATACAGGGAGCGAAAGGCTATTTACAATTTGTACAGAAACCAGATGGCAGTTATAAGAGTCGAGGGGCATGAAAGGGAAGCAGTGGTTGGGAAAGGAGTGAGACAGGGTTGTAGCCTCTCCCCGATGTTATTCAATCTGTATATTGAGCAAGCAGTAAAGGAAACAAAAGAAAAATTCGGAGTAGGTATTAAAATTCATGGAAAAGAAGTAAAAACTTTGAGGTTCGCCGATGACATTGTAATTCTGTCAGAGACAGCAAAGGACTTGGAAGAGCAGTTGAACGGAATGGACAGTGTCTTGAAAGGAGGATATAAGATGAACATCAACAAAAGCAAAACGAGGATAATGGAATGTAGTCAGATTAAATCGGGTGATGCTGAGGGGATTAGATTAGGAAATGAGACACTTAAAGTAGTAAAGGAGTTTTGCTATTTAGGGAGTAAAATAACTGATGATGGTCGAAGTAGAGAGGATATAAAATGTAGACTGGCAATGGCAAGGAAATCGTTTCTGAAGAAGAGAAATTTGTTAACATCGAGTATAGATTTAAGTGTCAGGAAGTCGTTTCTGAAAGTATTTGTATGGAGTGTAGCCATGTATGGAAGTGAAACATGGACGATAACCAGTTTGGACAAGAAGAGAATAGAAGCTTTTGAAATGTGGTGCTACAGAAGAATGCTGAAGATAAGGTGGGTAGATCACGTAACTAATGAGGAGGTATTGAATAGGATTGGGGAGAAGAGAAGTTTGTGGCACAACTTGACTAGAAGAAGAGATCGGTTGGTAGGACATGTTTTGAGGCATCAAGGGATCACAAATTTAGCATTGGAGGGCAGCGTGGAGGGTAAAAATCGTAGAGGGAGACCAAGAGATCAATACACTAAGCAGATTCAGAAGGATGTAGGTTGCAGTAGGTACTGGGAGATGAAGAAGCTTGCACAGGATAGAGTAGCATGGAGAGCTGCATCAAACCAGTCTCAGGACTGAAGACCACAACAACAACAACAACATCGATATCGTACCACGATATTTTGGCTAACAAACAGGCACCCAGCTTTATCTGAGTTTACCACTCTAAATCTCAGGTAAACATGGAAGGCTGCCTCATTGTCAGCCGAAACATGGTGGCGAGATATCATCCAGTTACAGTTCCGAAATCTCACGATATACTCATTACGCTACTAAAATTTCAAGATTGACTATTCTCAATTATTTTGGACGTGCACTGAAGCAGTCTCCGTTTTCTAGATGAACGGACATTTGAAATATTACGTCGAATAGTAAGATGAATATATTCTCTGTAAACTGAGATAAAGGACGAGTAGAGACTGTGTGGATAAAACATTCGTAATTGAGGTAAGTAGTCAACGGTGTAGGGAACTTGATAACGGCGGTGTACTCACTAGAGTTCTCTTCGTCTGAGACTTCGTTGCTTTGCTGCAGACTGGGGACTTCAAGGATGGTGATGTCACTCGTCTCGTTGATGTGCACCTCCACCGATAAATCGTTAACGATCTGTGACGAAGAAAGCAAATTACAAAAGAAACTAAATACAGGCAAACTTATATTTATATGTTTAAAGGTATAATTTCACTATCTTCACTAGAAAACACTAGGAAATTCTATATCAAAAAGGAATAAAATTCAAGGGAAGAAAGTAGTCGACAACTTGTACAAAAACTAGAATCGAACAGCATGAGTGGGTGGCAGAAGTTGATTAGGTGTGACGGTGTTGTTGCCTACCCTTTATGTTACCCAGTCAGCACAATAAGAAATGAGTGGAGGAGAAGGCTTTGAAGTTTAGGGAGAAAAGCCAAATGTTCAAATGTGTGTTAGAAATCTTATGGGACTTAACTGCTAAGGTCACCAGTCCCTAAGCTTACACACTGCTTAACTTAAATTATCCTAAGGACAAACACACACACCCATGCCCAAGGGAGGTCTCGAACCTCCGCCGGGATCAGCCGCACAGTCCATGACTGCAGCGCCTGAGACCGCTCGACTAATCCCGCGCGGCGGAGAAGAACCAATAACTCTGTTTTGCTAATGACATTGTAATTTTCTCAGAAGTGGCAGTGGACTTGAAAGTCCACTTGAACGGAATGAGTAATCTTTTAAAAAGTTAAAGCTAAAAGATAGCTGTAGGAATACAGGTTTTCTCCGAGAATTTCACTGATGAAATTTTCTCTCGGTATCATACGCGTCGTCACATGTTGTAGCAACATTTTGACAGTTCGTCATTAGTCATTTTAAGGCGAAGAGATGAAGATAATTAGTAAGAAAGACGTCGAAATGTTGTAAGATGAGTGTCAGCAGAAGGGAAGCAACGGCAATGCAATGTATTCGATTTAAGTCATATGATACTGAGAGAAGTACGTTAGGAAATGACACTTAAAGTCGTACATGAGATTTGTTATTTGGACAGCAAACTGAGTAATCTTACAAAGTCTCAGAGTGGCAGTAGCTAGAGAGGAATTTCTGAAATAGGAAAATTTGTTAAAATTGGCTTCTTGGATAAGATCGTAGCATTTTTCCCTAAGTTTAATAAACACAGCAGATATACATTACAGCGACTTTAGTCATAAATAATATATATCCTTTACTACTTGCAACAATCTGCCAACACTAGGCTAACTTTTCGATTCCGCGACTGTAGAAATCATATGGTTTTGAGGCGAAGAGCACGTCGAGCTATATTCGGAGAGCATTTTCATCCAGAATGGAAGTTACTTGAAGATCATTCGACAGAGAGAGGAAACGGTGAAAAGTTGAGAACGTAATATCAGGTGAATAAGGTGGGTGTGGAATGACTTCCCGACACAACTCCTGTGTAATGGTTTTTGTCAGTCCAGCCGAAAGCAGGGGGCGTTATCGTGGAGTAGCACCACTTGACACAGTCTTTCTCGTCGTTTTTGGACTCCTCCTGCAAGACGTCTCAGTTCTTGACGATAAATGTCCGCAGTGATGGTTACACCTCGTGAAAGGAATTTGTAGTACACCACACATCGCTGTTCCACCAGATGCGTAACATCATCTTTTGTCAATACGAGCACGTCTTTGTACGAGGTGTTCTTACTTTGTTTGGGCTCATTCATTCCTCTCTTTTCATTATGTTAGAGTGAATACGTCAGTTCTCGTCACCAGTAACAATACAGGAGTGGTCGTTGTTGTTCAGAGTCAGTTGAGGACAAGCAGACAAAAATACACTTACGGCCACGCACTGATTTTTTTTTTTTACTTTGGTTTAGAAAACATCGCACTTCTGAAACACAACTAGCTCTTTACTCGCATGGAGTGTTGAGTGCTACTGACAAGGGATTTCAGATCTATTCTGTATTTCTGCATTTACGGAAGGCTTTTGAGACTGTACCACACAAGCGGCTTGTAGTGAAATTGTGTGCTTACGGAATATCATCTCAGTGACGTGACCGGATTCGCGATTCCCTGTCAGAGAGGTCTCAGTTCACAGTAACTGACGGAAAGTCGTCGACTAAAACACAAGTGATTTCTGGTGCTCCCCAAGGTAGTGTTGTAGGCCCTTTGCTGTTTCTTATCTATATAAACGATTTGGGAGACAATCTGAGCAGCCGTCTTCGGTTGTTCGCAGATGACGCTGTCGTTTATCGACTAATAAAGCCATCACAAGATCAAAACAAACTGCAAAACGATTTAGAGAAAATGACCGTAAGGTGTGAAAATTGGCAACTGATCTGAAATAACGAGAAGTGTGAAGTCGTCCACATGAGTGCTAAAAGGAATCCGTTAAACTTAGGTCCACGACAAATCAGTCAAATCTAAAGGCCGTAAATTCAGCTAAATACCAAGGAATTATAATTACCAACACCTTAAATTGGAAGGAAGACATACAAAATGTGTGGTGAAGGCTAACGAAAGACGGCGTTTTATTGGCAGGACACTTAGAAAATGTAACAGACCTGTTTAAAGAGACTGCCTGCGCTACGCTTGTCCGTCCTCTTTTAGAATACTGCTGCGCGGTATGGGATCCTTATCAAATAGGATTGACGGAGTACATCGAAAGAGTTCAAAGAGGGGCAGCACATTTTGTATTATCGCGAAATAGGGAAGAGACTGTCACTGAAATGAGACAGGTATTTGGGGTGAACATCATTAAAACAAAGGAGTTTGTCATTGCGGACGGATCTCGTCACGTAATTCCAATCACCAACTTTTTCCTCCGAATGCGAAAATGTTTTGTTGACTCCTACCTACATAGAGAGAAACGATACCATGATAAAAAAGCGGAAATCAGAGCTAGTACGGAAAGCTATAAGTGTTCGTTCCTTCGCGCGCAGTACGAGATTGGAATAAAGGAGAATTCTGAAGGTGGTTCGATGAACCCTCTGCCAGGCACTTAAATGTGATTTGCAGAGTATCCATGTAGATGTAGGTGTAGATTTAAATGTAGATGTACAGCATGTGAGCAGTGGATAAGGGCGGCACTTTATATCAAATTTATATGCAAATTAATTAAACTGATCAATTAATAAGGAGAAGGGAAAGTCTCACGTTCCAGAATGTTAAGTGCAGTCGACACAGTGTCAACTAAGAATAACTTATTACTTAGATATAAAAAAGATACCCAAAATCTACAGTCTATCGCTGTTGTGACATGGTTGTGGGAATGTATCAGAGGTGGAAGGTGTAAGCAATAGTAGCGAAGCTCATCTGGTAAGCAATAAGAGCATATACTTATAGGAAAAATATCAGATCAGTAGCAGAAGTCAACTTTTTACAAATGTCAACCCCTCTTCCAGATCCCTACACGGTAGAGTGGAAGTAAAATGAAAATGTAGAACTGTGCCAGACTTTTAGCTTCCATCAAGTGCATCGCTACATAAGTCTGCAAACAAGCTCGCTATTGTGTAGTAGCAGTACACGGAATTGTTTTCAGACTTTGAGTTTCCAGTCTGAACCACTCGTTGACCCTCATATAGGTGCAAGGCGAGCGTTACTATACTTTTCATGAACTTCCTGTCCAAAATTCGTGCATGCAGATTATCGCGAAGAGGAAAATTCTTAGCATTTGTTAGTAGACTGGTGTATAGGACACGCAAATATCATTGTATACAATCAAACAAGGCAAGGAAAACTATCGAAAAATATGAATAATCTCGTAACATCGGCAAAAAATCAAATAATTACGAAAAATTGAGGGGAGATACGTAGAATTGATGAAAATACGACTATATATGTAAAATGACGAAAACTTACAAAATTACGTAAATAGACTGAGGAGACTAAAAATTAGAGAAAAAGTACAATGAAATGCGGAGAACTGAGGTGGGGTAGCGATATGCAGACACACAGGACGAAGAAAACCTTAAAAATTACGTTCTGTCTGCATTCAGTTTTAACGCTCCCCCTCCCCCTGTAAACTATATGGGTTTTCGTAACACATACTTCAATAAAGGCGATATAAGTATTACAAAGAGGTGCTATATTAAAGCAGGTGAAACATTTGTATCCAAAACCAGAACTGGTTCTTACACATGCAGTCGAATATAGGCATTACAGAATGATGGTTGGTTCTCACAGGCAATGTTGTTCCTTAAGCACTAAGTAGAAGAATCATCGTGTTTATCAGACGTAAACCATTACTTAGTGTTCTCCAGGAGAGTGGACTGATGCCACGTACACATCACCCTTAATAGGGTGAGGGGGGTGTACTCTAGAGCTGTGGTGTTAGACCAAAACTGCTATATAATCCAACACGTCTTTCAGGACTTTTGTGTATAAGAGAAATGCTACAGAGATGTGGTAATGCCATTTAAACAGCTATAAGACTGTTACAACTCCTTTGGCTGCTGATCGTTTTGCTTCCTCCCTTATAGTAAGTTGCTGCTTCTTGGTGTGCATTTTCGTGGAAAAGGGTGTAGCTCGTAACTCAATGTATCAACTAGCGAAAATATTAACGTCACTTTTTCCTTGCTGTGTTTCCTAGTGACGCATAGCTGCATCTGTCAAAACCGCTACTACTAACAATTATCATTACTGATTCTGGCTGTGTGAAGGAGGGTATGTGTGTTTCCAACGTAAAAATACGTATAACACCCATCAGTTTCCTAAGAGACAGAACAGCAGACTTCGTCCTACTTGGTTTATAAGCAGCTCAAGTGGTGGATGCACACCAACGACACCTTCATGGTGAGAACAGCTGGGTCACTTCCTAGGACACCATAATACTGCACCAGGAAGACGTTTTTCAACACAGGGATTGGGATAGGAAACTTTCAGGGTTGTTGTATGTCTCATTTTGCACATATATGACCTGCATTAGAGTATTAAAAGTGCTGCATTCCTCACAACCAATACTTCAGAATCCATATGGCTTTAATAACATAGCATCTTTAGGTGCAGAACTGTGTAGCCATGAAAGTGTGTGTTCTTGCTCTACAGTCATTTCTCTTGTGCCAGTATCTTCTTGCTGCTGATTCCATACACTACAATAATAATCTAGAATTGATAGCACAATTCATTTACATAAAATGTTTTAAACTCCATCTGTCTGGAGTTCCACCATGTATAAAGCATACTTTTTTTAACTGACTGTTATATCACTACAACACTCTCATGTCTACTATACACCGATAAGACGTACTAACCTCCTTGACTTCCACGCTTCTGGAGAGATCTTGTGGACTCCGATGGGTGCCATGGGTAGGACTGGAGTGGAACAGTCTTCGCTGAACAGCAGTTATGGACACAGCTTGCTCTGTTTCTTCACAAGATGTGCAGTTTAGTGGGTATAATACCCTGCTATTTCTGATCAGTTGCAGTTGAAACTGACTACAGTGTTGCAGGGAGGGTGGGTCAAGAACAATGTTGGGAGGGGGGCGGGGGGAAATCTGTAAATCTCCAAATTTATCCTATGAATGTGAGAATACTCTGTGACTCCCATCCACATAAGGTAAGACAGCCAGTTATAATTGTAAATTCTGCAGTATGATCGATGTGCTAGAAACCTTACTGCATCAGCATAGTACGCTGTCTGATGTACTTTCGTGTATATGACTAAGTGGATTACTGCACAGTCATCTGTATGTATTTGGAATCTAGTATATGGTACTTGCAAAGTAGTGGAGGCATGGTTTAGCGATGATACAGAAACAGGGAAGCATTCTGTTGTGTCACTGGCTATCGTTGAATTACGGAACAACTGGTAAAATTGCTAAAATTGACCACGCTGTAATCTGCAGTGCTTATTACAGTACATCATGGTGCCTTTTCCATCCCATCCATCCATTGGTACACTCTTCACTACCACATAATGACTGACTGATAGCCTTGGCGGAACATTGGATGTCTGCTACTTGTCAATGGGAACCATGGGATAAATATAGAGATCATCATCTCTACACAGCTGTTTGAACGCATTCCTCAATACTGCAGACCTGTCCTATTTCTGTATCCTGCGATGCCCTTCATTTTTTTCACCAACAGCATAACAGTACCTCTTTTTTATCTATTACCCTGCACAAGTTGTGAACAGCACCTTGCAGCGATTGTCAACACGAGAACAGTGATCATGTACATGACTGAAAAATGAGGAAACAATGCTCTTTGAAATGGAACACCAAGACATCTGCTACCTAATCACTGTGGAAGATTATATCAACTGCATAGGTCACCACCTTCAGATAGCCGTTTGGAAACACTCCACAATCCCGCAATAACTTCCAATTTTCATATGTTGCAATGTCTTCCATATCTTTGTAGATAAGAAACATTGCCTCTGTGTTTTATTTCTGCCATCCCGTGTGTTGTGGGAACAGTGTAGTTTACACCACCTTTCTGTAAGAGCCAATGGGTAAAAACGTGTTAATGTTGAATATAAACATAGGCTTCCCTGGCCATTGTCACAGTCAATAAATTTTTTCTGGGTTCTTGACTCCATTTTCAATGTGTAAAACTACTGAAGTTTCGGTCACTTTTGCAAGTGACCTTCTTCAGGGTGTTTTTGTTCACAGTGACCCAAACGTCGGTAGCTTTACACATTGACAATGGAGTCACAGACCCAGAAAATTTTTATTGACTACGTTAATGCTGGTTTAGCACCTGACACAGATCTGGAACTCATGGCAGAAAAACAAAATCTATGGCGGTGTACAAAGCTGTAATCATACACTGCTTGTACATGTTACAGATCAAAAACGATGTAATGAACGTCTTATGAAAGAAAAACACCGGACCCCTCTTATGTGATTGATGGTTAGTGGGATATGGCCTTCATACAGTATGGGCAACAAAACTTTACAGGGGTCTGTGCAAGTGACTTCGATCACTGATCACTTGCTCCAATAGAGCAATACATGTATATGTAATATGGTCGATGTCAACATGCAGACAGTAATTATTTTTCGATATATCAGAAGAGAGATATGATAAAATCTTATCGGAGGTTCTATTACAAGGAGTGGTGTGACTGGTTAAAGTTTGGATGCATTTAATTCACAGTTTTTACCTACGCTGCATGTTACTAAATAGCGATGAGGAGTGCTCTCGAATGTACTAAAATGACTCTATAGATGCTGATCTGTATTGGCATTGCACATGTTTTAAACGAATGTAATGCCCTCGTTCATAACAATTTGTAATTTGAACGTGTGGAAAAATCTTAAACTACACCAGTTTTGGCCATAAAACTAACAGAAATCGACTGTATCTATTCTATGGAATTGTGACTGTTTTTATTATTATTGTCATCATTTTATGTTTAAAAATAGGTGTTAACAAAAGTTCAATGCTATTTCATTCTTCATAACTTTTAATTATAATGTTGACAGCACTTGAATTTTAGTTTGTTGTGGAACCCAAGATGTGAGTAGGTTATGCGGAACAGGCTGTTCTGTGATGATGAAATTGCTTACGAAATCAGAAAGCAAGAATCTGCTGCTATTGCAAATGATAGTCTGCTGGATGACAGAAACTTTACATGCAATTCGATAGAGAGGAGCTATGGAGCAAAAATATCAGATGTTAGCATGCAGACTGTATTTGTTTTGACGTACTTGAGGAATCTTATAGGGTTCATTACTAGGGGATGTTAGGAGGATTACAAGATGTGCTCCCACAAGTTGATTTATCTTTTTTTTTTTTTTTTTTTTTTTTTTTTTTTTTTTTTTTTTTTTTTTTTTTACATTTCGTAACCACCAGTGCAACATAGCATCGTATTGGTAACATGAGACCTGTCATAGTGTACAAAACAACAAGGTCCTCTTTAATTATAGTTTTCTGTTGACGAATGTAAAATAACCGTAATTTTTCCAAGCTGTGAGCAAATGGCGTGGAACGCTGTATTCTGTAATGTTATTTCACCTGCCTGAAATGTTTGTACTATACACATGGTCACGATTTACAGATATTGACTTGAACGTGAGGGACCTTCTGAAGCTATGTAATTTTGTCTATCAGGCTCAAAGAAATCAACATAGACATTTTTTTTCCTCCATGGTTCTAATTCACGCTTTTACTTTACTGCAGCGAAAGTTTTAAAATAACAAGGACATTCTACAGTGATCAGTAGTTTCTCCAGAAAAATTTTGAAAGATTTTTTCGATTTTACGCGGCGTGGGCATGTATAGCAGATGTATAACACTGACCTCTGCAGTTTGCTCATCTGTAATCGGCGGAAATACTGTGTTTTCTTTTTTCACTTCGTTGGATGTCACAAAATAGCGTGAGGGCGCGGGGGGGGGGGGGCAGAAAGTGATGCGAATTGTATTCTATACCAATTTTGCTCATAAAACTGAAAGAAAATCGCTTGCAACTATTTTCATGGAAACAGGACATTTATTATCGTCACGATTTTGTTTTCATATTCTCTTTAATAGGTTCAAATGGTTCAAATGGCTCTGAGCACTATGCGACTTAACTTCTGAGGTCATCAGTCGCCTAGAACTTATAACTAATTAAACCTAACTAACCTAAGGACTTCACACACATCCATGCCCGAGGCAGGATTCGAACCTGCGACCGTAGCGGTCACTCGGTTCCAGACTGCAGCGCCTAGAACCGCACGACCACGCCGTCCGGCCCTTTAATAGGTGAGCGGTCACACAGAGTGCTTTGCTGTTGAGTACAAGTGTTCTCCATTGCAGAACAGTGGGCTGCTGGAGGTTAGGGGCAGTGTGAGGGGGGGGGGGATGGTGGGGCGCAGCTGCATTTTAGACAAACTAGTCGCGCTCAGGGCAGCTGACATTGGTCATGCTTTGTTCAGTGGGCCGCCGGCGTTGCGGCCTATTGAATATCCTGGCCTCGTTAGTGCAGACTGACCATCTGACCCACCCAGCCACGTGCTCCGTTGGTCGAAGGTGCTGTCTGCCTGCCAGGCAGGTGCTGGTCGCACGTGGAAGTGGTAGCAACTGTCCGTTTCAAGAAAAAAAAAAAAACCTGAGTCCCTACCTATGGTTGGGAGGGCATAGGAGAAGGAAGCATCAAAGTTGGCTAGTTCATGATGGCACATCAATGAGAACACAGGTATGACTGCCGCATCTCTCACCTGATGCTCTATTTGGGAAGACGATTTTCCCCAATCCCCAGTCATGTCTTGCATTATGATTCATTGATTATGACTACTGGTTTTTTTCATGACAATTTCGATGTGTAGTTACAGCAGTGAAGCGTTTGTCATCAGTTGTGGTAAAATGTTTTGGCTCTCCAGTATTTCGATCATCTGCACTGCAGGGTGATTGTTGAGCAATGCAGTTGGAGGCATCTGTAGCGAACTCTGACGTCAAATAGCGATAGACACAGTCCTCAGCTGTACGCTTCCAGGTGATACACTTATTAAATTTCTCTCTCTCCAGCACCAGCAACTCGTCAGTTGGACATATTTCCCGCCAAAAATAAAGATACTACCTTCCAATCCGACCTTTTTCCCGCCAGCCTGTAGTGAAGAGTAGAGTTTGAGTGTGTCTGCAACTAGTTTTGTGGGTACTCTGAAACTTTTTCCCAGCAGGATAACACCAGTTGAATGGCATTGTCAATTTTTAATCTATATTGCGATTTTAGGTGCTTCTTGTGTAGTACTATGCGTATAATTGTGTAATTAGGATCGATTTTTATGATTAATTACGTAATTGTACTGTTCTTTACTTCAGTTTCCCAAACAAAATAAATGAAGTACGCTAACCTAACCTTCCTCTCCTGCACCTGGAAAGTTTCCATTTGTGGGAAGGTGCACTTGGGCTTTCCATCCAGAAGGGCAGGGGTTCGAGTCCCAGAAAGGGTACTGCCATTCTTAATTTCCCGCCAATTCTCAGGTGGGGAGTGGGGTCGGATGTCAGCACTGCCACGGTACAAAGAAATTTCCGCCATTTTTGAAATTCCCACCATTTTTTGAATTTCCCACCGAAATTCGAAATACCCTAAAAATTCGAGATTCCGCCAATAGGGAAAGTGGGGGAGGAGGTGGCATGGGAAGAGGGAGGGGGCCTGGCATCACGTGGCAGCTGGGGAAAACACATGATGTCATCTGGGGGGGGGGGGCTGAGGAGTAATAAATTTATCATTTTAGTTAATTTGTATATCAGTTTGACATCAAAAGTCTCCTCATACCACCCTTATCCCACTACTCACATAATACATAGACGCCAGATTTCTGAACCTCCCCCTTGCACACAAATGTTACACGATGGTGGAATGAACACAATTCATCAGATTTGTCAGTTCTCGAGTATACTTTGATTATGGATTAATGCGCACCAAAAGATTTTTATCAAACCCAAAAGGTCTTCCTAAATGTGGAGATCACTAATGTCAAAACGATATTACTTAAAAGGAGAAAACCATTTTCTTTCCGTGCTCTGTCCAATTAGCAACAGTGAACTATGTAAATGAAAAATGGCAATCGATAAATAATGTCATAGCAACCGAAATTCGAAGGTGTTAAACAAAAATGATACGACTTCAAGCACCAACCTAATAACTGTACACACTTTCGTAACCAGAGACTGTTAACACAGAACTCTTCTGAATATCAGGTCGTGTCATAATGCAAAAAACTAAACTGGACAAAGTAACGTTTTAGCCATGGTTACAGTGACTTTTTCCTCTATAGTTTTCCATATACAACGCGATACGATACTCATAAATTAGCGAACATTCAATATAAATTTAATATTTAGTATGTATTTTTGGCAGGTATTGGTAGTGTAGTCTTGTCTGGAACTGAATTGAGAAAGATAAACAGTTCAGAAAAGAAGAGAATAGAAGTATTCGAAACGTTGTACGACATGAGAATGCTGAAGGTTTGATGGGTAGATTGGTTACTATTGAGAAGGTACTGAACCTGATTCAGGAAAGAAGGAAAATATGACACAACTTCACTGAGAAGGAATTAGGTGATGAGACAGATCGTGAGACGCCAAGGAAAAGTTAATTTGGTATGATGAGTAGAAAGTGTAGAGGGGGGCCGTGGCTAGACCACAGTAAACAGATTGAAATGGATGTAGGTTGAAGTAGTTGTGCAGAGACGAAGAGGCTTCCACGTGGCGATCTGCAAAAGACCAACCTGTCTTAGGTCTGAAGACCACAATAACAGTCCTAGAGCTATGCTAATCTCCGTAATAAATTTGGAATGTTGACGTTCAAGACGGTTTTATAACCTTCATTCTCTCTACTAGCTTTATACAGCCTTCGTTTTATTTTATCTGTCATTTTCTATCTCTTTGTATGTATTAAAATCAATGGTCTCATTGTTCTGTCTCTAACCTGCAAATATAGCAGATACTGCCTCAGCTGCAAAATATGGACAGTCCCTGTACAGGTGTAGTCACTTCACTAATTTAAGACTTTTCCAGTCAGATCATCCTACAAACAGCCTAACTCTTCATTCTGTAGTCTATGCGTTCATATAGTTTTTGTTCTTTTTTTGAGTAGTCTTTAGTTTCATGAACAAAGGTAACATATTTGGGGAAAATACGAGTTAGCACTTTTCATACTGACTCTTGCTCTTGTTCTAAGCTTTCATTGCTGCAATGATTCGATTACACCAACTCCAGGAAACAAAACTGAAATAACGGTATGGTATCATCGGCCAGGAGACCACGCCTGAGTTTGTTAGACCTCCTGGTGCAGGTTATTCTAGTCGAAGCCACGTCACCGACTTTCACGTCAATGAAGATGACACGAAATTATTAGAGTAACACAAACACCAAATCCAGTTAAGGTCCCAAGAAAATTTCCGAACTTAAAGAATAGCAAAAACTCTATATATTGCCTTTTTGTGCAAAAACAGGGGAATTTTTCACTCTAGTTCAAATAAGGGTGTATTTCCGAAGTTTCACTGATACTTTAATGTACATTAAATATGAACCAGATTTTGGTAACTTTAAAGTAATACCTCCACTTCTGTGTGATGATGATGTCCTATACTGAACAGTCAAAGAAACTGGTACACCTGCCTAATATCGTGCAGGGCCCCCTCGAGCACGTAGAAGCGCCGCAAAACGATGTGACATGGACTCTACTAATGTTTGAGGTAGTGCTGGAGGAAACCATGAATCCTTCAGGACTGTCCATAAATCCGTAAGAGTATGAGGAGGTGGACATCTCTTCCGAACAGATATGCTCGATAAAGTTCGTGTCTGGGGAGTTTGATGGACAGTCAAGTGTTTCAACTCAGAAGTGAGTTCCTGGAGCCACACTGTAGCAATTCTGGACGTGTGGGGTGTCGCATTATCCTGCTGGAATTGTCCAAGTCCGTCGGAATGCACAATGGACATGAATGGATGCAGGTGATCAGACAGAATGCTTACGTTCGTGTCACCTCTCAGAGTCGCATGTAGTCATGTCAGGGGTCCCATATCACCCCAACTGCACACGCTCCACACTATTACAGAGCCTCCACCAGCTTGAAGAGTCCCGTGTTGACATGCAGGGTCCATGGATTCATGAGGTTTTCTCCATATTGTACACGCTCATCCACTCGATACAACTTGAAACCAGACTAGTCCGATCAGGCAATATGTTTCCAGTCATCAACAGTCCACGTCGGTGTTGACGGGCCCAGGCGAGGCACAAAGCTTTGTGTCGTGAAGTCATCAAGGGTATACGAGTGGGCCTTCGGCTCCGAAAGCCCGTATCGATGATATTTCGTTGAATGGTTCGTACACTGATACTTGTTGATGTCCCAGCAGTGAAATCTGCAGCTGTTTGTGGAAGGGTTGCACTTCTGTCACGTTGAACGATTCTCATCAGTCGTCGTTGGTCCCGTTCTTGCACAATCTTTTTCCGGTGGTAGCGATGTCGGAGATTTGATGTTTTACCGGATTCCTGATATTCACGGTACACTCGCGAAGTGGTCGTGGGAAAATCCCCACTTCATCGATACTTCGGAAATGTTGTGTTCTATCGTTTGTGTTTCGACTATGACACCACGTTCTGACACTTAAATCTTGACATCATGCCATTGTAGCAGCAGTAACGGATCTAACAACTGCGCCAGACACTTGTTGTCTTATGTACGGGCCGCGGGGGGTTAGCCGCGCGGTCTCAGGGATCTTGTCACGGTCCACGCGGCCTCCTCCGTCGGAGGTTCGAGTCCTCCCTCCGGCTTGGGTTTGTGTGTGTTGTCCTCAGCGTAGGTTAGTTTAAGTTAGATTAAGTAGTGCGTAAGCTTAGGGACTGATGACCTCAGCAGTTTGGTCCCATAAAACCTCACCACAAATTTCCAAATTTCTTATATAGGAGTTGCCGACCGCAGCGCTGTATTCCGCCTGTTTACATATCTCTGTATTTGAATACCAATGCCTATACCAGTTTTTTGGCGCTTCAGTGTATATAACTACAGTTTAGCATTCCTGTTTCGAAGGCTTGTGTAAAATAAGTTTTTTTTTAAACTACTGGCCAGTGCAGCTGCGCTCGTTTCCTTAGTTCTTTCTCTCATGGATCCCCGACTTCCTTGTCTCCAACGTCGGAGTTTCCTTCAAATCTTTGTATATTCGTAGTTTTTCCTCACATGAGTATACTCCTGAATATCTGTAATAGAAGTTTCCAGTTGTCGTAGATCCTTTTCTCCTGTGAGCCATGCCCCCTTGGTTTTCTTATCTCGAAAATAGGCTGAGCCATGCCCCCTTGGTTTTCTTATCTCGAAAATAGGCTAATGTCATGTTAGGCATCCTTACTGGAATGATTCGTCTGATGTAGCCATAAAAGACAATCCTTCTTTTCGGAATCGGTCATTTATCACCTCCATGTGCTTATACAGTTCTGTATTTGCTTTTTTTCTTCGACGGGACCTTGGTTTTATCCCAAAATATTTCTGAAAACTGCAATATTTCCTTTTTCTGGTCATTTATTTTCTGAAATCCTTTGAACTGTGCGTATTAAAATTTTTTATATGCAACGAATGATATGGACTATTTCCGGGACAGTGGTTTGCTCACGAATCAAAAGCAGAATAAGTATAATAGGGAATGAGCGTGCTATATGATAAATTAATCCCTGTGCTGACACAACAGCGACCGAGGACACATCGCTTGGAATAAAATTCTTTCGCTTTAAAGTCTCGGTATTTGAATTATACACATCGATCTTTTGACGGCTGCCTCCATCACCATCGTGTTCAGAATTTAAAGTTAATGACTGTCTTTAACGCCCTATTGTCCACCTTGTACGCCCCAAGCAGGAAAGTACATAACATTCGAAACAACGAACGGAAGTACTCGTCCGCGCAAACGGGACTCAAGATTCCCTTCTTTTCCGACAATATTCTGTGACCGTTCTGAAGAACCGTTTCACAGCAGACCACTTATCTGGCTCTCTTTGTTTCATATACTGCATGAGTACGGCACAGCACTCGGCAAGAACTGGAATTGTTTGTTCTGCGCTTCACATTTATGGTTTAGCTTTCCGTTTCCATGTGTAAATTTACTTTATTTTTAATAATCCCTAATATGAATTAGTCTTCATTTTGTATGTCGTGTCTTGTGGGAAGTGTGACTTATCGGTGAGGCTGCCAATACTCTTAGGCGGTGCCGATCTTCAAAATTCATTATGCATTTTTCTGGAGACCTATAGTAACAAGTACATGCCTCATAATTTCGCTGCAAGAATTAGGTACGTAAGCGTTCGTTATGACGAGACATTGAATTATCCGTGTTTCTGCATTTTGTGTGAAAAGTGTAATATATGATAGAAAGTATCCGGACATTCACAAAAAAATACGTTTTTCATGTTAGGTGCATTGTGCTGCCACCTCCTGCCAGGTACTCCATATCAGCGACCTCAGTAGTCATTAGACATCGTGAGAAAGCAGAATGGGGCGCTCCGCGGAACTCAATGACTTCGAACGCGGTCAGGTGATTGGGTGTCACTTCTGTTATATGTCTGTACGCGAGATTTCCACACTCCTAAACATCCCTAGGTCCACTGTTTCCGATGTGATAGTGAAGTGGAAACGTGGAGGGACACGTACAGCACTAAAGCTTGCTGGCCGACCTCGTTTGTTGACTGACAGAGTCCGCCGACAATTGAAGAGGGTCGTAATGTGTAATAGGCAGACATCTATCCAGACCATCACACAGGAATTCCAAACTGCATCAGGATGCACTGCAAGTACTACGACAGTTAGGGGGGAGGTAAGAAAACTCGGATTTCATGGTCGAGCGGCTGTTAATAAGCCACACAGCACACCGATAAATGCCAAACGACGCCTCGCTTGGTGTAAGGAGCGTAAACATTGGACGATTTAACAGTATAAAAACGTTGTGTGGAGTGACGAATCTCAGTACACAACGTGGCGACCAGATGGTAGGGTGTGGCTATGGCGAATGCCTGGTGAACATCTGCCAGCGTGTGTAGTGCCAACAGTAAAATTCGGAGATGGTAGAGTTATGGTGTAGTCGTGTTTTTCATGGAGCGGGCTTACGCTCCTTGTTGTTTTGCGTCTCTCTATCACAGCACAGCTACAGCCCACTGAAAAATGGCATCTTCAGCACTTGAAGTCTGTGTAAAAATTATAGTTTTAAATATCCTTCTCACATTATTTTCTTATAAACTTTGAAAAATCCATTGTTACTAAAGGATAAAGTGTTTCATTTTTCTTACTTTTTATCTTTCCGTTATTGAGGATATGTCCCTCCATTTTTAATTCATTGGCTAGATATGAAGTCAATCACATAACAACAGATGAGGAAATAAAAGGATGTTCCATTTGAGACCAAATATTGTTTCCCTTCTTTATTGTGATAATTTCAAACAGTTTTTGCCACGTAATTGTCAATAAATTTTTATTGTATTTTCCAACATATGTTGCATAATCTGTATCATCAGCTGCAATACTCATGAACAGATGAGCATGATTAGAATAAACTCAATCATCTCCAATATTTATATAAATCGCTTATTGGAAAGACTTAGGTGGTTGTTAGTTTTCTCATCACAGGGAATGAGTAAAACAGATAGCTCTCTGTTTTGTTCATCTTTTTATTAAAGATACAAATTTATTAAGCCATTTCTAAAATAACTATTACTGCAGTACCAATGAAATCAATGAAATTATCATTGTAATCAGTTACAGTTATTTCTAAATCCTGAATAGGATCATAAGTTGGAACATATACAGGATAATGTTGCTCATGAATTAGTGGCCAACCAAATTCAGCATTAGGCTTAAATGAAGCATAATGCTAAATTTAGTGGACTGCTAATTGAATGAAGCAAAAATATCAGCATGATTTACAAATATTCCATCAGCTAAATTAAAATTTATGTTAATTAATTTGACTGGAATAAATTTACGCGTATCGCTAGCAATAGTATTTTCATTAGCTTCAATAGTTTGGCTGATAAATCCAAGCACATCTTTTATATCCATATACAGTTTAACATTGCTCTCACTAATAACTCTATTTAAAGTTTCATCTGAATTAATGTGAATATTTGGCTCTTTTGTATGAATAAATTTTTCTAAACTTTTTAAAACATATTGACCTACAGGAATTTCTATCGTTTCTCCATCACAATGTAATTTATCATTTTCTGTGTAACATTTTGAGTTAGGAATATTGTATAAAATACAACTAGTGAAACATTATTAAAACATTTTTGTATATGTACAGTCAATTTTTTTGACATTAGGTAACTTACCACTCTGCTGAAAGAGGTGACTCATTTAATATTAATCAAAGTTCATTTAATTAAATGTAAACTGATTGACATCCTAAGATAAGAATTCTAGAGAAGAAATCATTGCATAAAAATCATAAGCTTTTACCAAATTCTAGTCAATGTCCAATAATAGGACCAAGTGGTTTGGAAGAACTACATTAATGATCAACAATTATATTTTAGTTCAGGGTGGTTGAACTGAAATAAAATCAGTCACTTGTTTGATTATTCAAAAAGTTTAGATCAACTGAAACATTCGGAATTTATACAAACATGCGACAAACTGGTGTTTGAAATGCAGCAAGTTTACTGACACACGTAATCCTCATGGAGTAACATCTAAAAATGATAGAGTGCTGAAAGTCTTTGCACAGTCTGCTAAACTAAAAAGAGTAATTTTTGTGAAAACGATTTCTAGCTAATAGAATGCAGCCGCAAGACTACTTTAGCAGTCATTGTCTACATATTTGTGAAGAATTTATTAATGGATTACATAAATCAATTAAAAATTTTAAAAGAGGAATTGTTGTTCCATTGAATATAAATGACATAAGGCAGATGATATAGCGGAAATAGATTCTGGGAACTTGAAAGAAATATCAAAAATAAATATGGAATATGGACATTTGTTAACTATATTGATGTTTTCCCAAAATTTCCTTGGGCTATTCTGGTTAAAGTAAAACACATAAAAATGTGGCTGATGCTTTTGAAAAATTTTGAAGCTGAGATGTCCAAGAAATCTACAGACAGATAATGGCAAATATTTGTATAATAAACTGTCCCCAAAACTTATGAAAAAATAATATTAATTATTTTTCAACTTTTTTAGAATTGAAAGCATCTGTCGTTCAACATCACCACCCATTGATTGGGATTTAATTATCTTACTTGTAATTAATATAAAAGGCAATAATGGGCTGTGAATTATTTTTATATTAAAATGAAAAGCAATGGCAGCAACGTTAAAAGAAACTGAGGCCTCTTTAATTAAATGACTGGTTTAATTCTGAACTTTTATGAAAGTTAATTTATTTTTCTGGCAGTAGCAACAGTCCACAGTTTTCGCTTGGAGAGCAAGTGTTTTGGTAAAATTTGTTACCGACTGTGAATGTAAATTACTCTTACATATGTTATCAGACTTTGATTTTACTAAAATGAGTGCCGATTCTACCATATTTCACTAACAAAAGACTACAATGCATGAAATGGCACACACAAACTACAATAACCAAAAGAAATTCCTCTGTATTTAGGAAAACACAAAAAATTATGAATCTGTAAAGGCAATACAGGTTTGTAAATGAAATATGATTGAATTTTAACAATACATTTTTAATGAAATAAGAGTCAATCCACACTATTTCCACAGCAAACATTTGATGCCTAATATTTAAAATGAAAGGTCCTCTACATGTAACACGTGACATTCAAGTGCATGCACTTGATATTCTGAATACTAATACAAGTTCTAGTTGCAAATAATTAAGTAACAGTCTAAGAAAGATCTACTATGATCATTACATCAAATCTACAGAAATAACTGCTTAACATGAATCAAGCTAACCAAGAGAGATGAGCACAACTGCAGTAGAGTAAAGATCAAAAAGAAAAAAGTAAAAATGCAGAGCAAAAGTCAGCAATTCCCTTGTTTCAGTGCTGTTTATACTAATTACATATTATGATCTTTGTATGACTATCGACATATTATCCAGAGATGTCTGGCATAGCTACATTACTTTGGGTAAGTTTGTGACATAAAATGCCCCTAAATGCTGCGATCATACTGTTCTGATAGATAGACATCAACATCATTTGTTGTTTGCATAGTTCATGGGCATAAGTTCATAGTTTTACATGTTACATGAATACCTTTCCTATCATTTCAGAAAAAGGATGATTATTTGAGTACTTTACTGTTGCCCTTGTTATTTGACTGAGGCCTGTATTCTGACTTGTACTCAAAGTGTAATTACCTGTCCATCTACTCAGGCATGGTCTCAAGGAAAACAGGGTAAAAAACCAAGTGATGGAGCTATAGCCTTCAGTCTATTTCTTCAGTGAAAAGTATTTGAATATTTGGTAGCAAAGTATAAGTATTTTTCATGTTACAAGAAAGTACACAAATTGCAGAATTTTATAGACATTTTCTCATGTCATTTTGAAAACATATCAACTTCTGAAGTCCACAAAATGTTCATGATAACACAAGTCAAACAAGATTGTTACACAAAATGTTCAGTTGTTAAAGAATTCTTTCGTGTAAGAGCCCTTTATCATATAGTTCTTTTTAAATTTAAATGTCTTTCATTATATGACTTTGTGATAAATATTCTTACTCAAAACCATAAGTCTTTACAAAATTGAGTTCGATTAAGAATTTTTCGCAGTTTTACAACGTTGAATATAGTGATTTGTAGATGCGATGATAGATCTTGCGATGGACTGCAGAAACGACGTTTCTTGATGGTAGATGATAGTTGATGCCACTATCCTCAGGTGCGGACAGGAATATGGAAAGTCATGCCAGGATTTGCAGCTGGTTACTGGATACAGGTGGCTAGGTCTTGCTCTTCCGCAGTACAACGTTATTATGCACTTCACAACACTATTATGTTCACTGTTCTCACAGACTAGTTCCTTTGCACAGTTTTGGATATGAGGAACATGGAATACAATCGATTGAGCATTAATATACAAGCACACAATTACTCTGTTTGGCTGGAAGAGGGTGTCATAGTACATATATTGTCCTATGGAGGCGTGTCCGTTTATTTCTTTTCTTTGCGTTTTATTTATCGCAATGAAGTTTTGCTTTCTGTGCTCTTGTCCAAGTTGTCGTTTCATTCTGATTACATCTCGATTGTCATCTGTTTCCAATGAGCATTACTGTCTCTTTATTGGCATTTTACGCTATCGCTATTTACTCTAAAAGAGCGCTCATAGTTTAGTGGTGACAAGTCTCCATGTGTTGAAATGCTACGAACACTGGGCGATCACATGGCTCACATTCCAGCGCGACAATCCAGAGCTTCGCTCTGACGATTGTCGAGATGCGGTTTACACTGCAATGCGAGTTCCATAAAAAGGCTGCTTGGGCTTTACCCAGGAGTTTCTACACAGGATGTTGAAACTGTGCACGTGATTGACGACTTCACTGAAGATAAGTGTCAAAGTTATTATGCACTTTGCAGCACTACTATGTTCACTGTTCTCACAGACTAGTTCCCTTGCACAGTTTCGTTTATTTGCACACAAAGTCCATGTACTACAGCTTTCTCTGAAAGTCTTTAACAACAGTGACTTTGGCAGTCGTTTTGTTATTCATTTGCAATTAGATACAGTCTTTTGATTCAAATTACGCTGATATCGAAGCTACGCATTTCATCGAACGTAAAAGGAGTAGCATGTTTGTACACATTGTGGAGACTCATTTGATACGACATAACTTTACAGAACTTGTTTAATACTTACTTCAGAACATGGCTGCATGTTGTTGTTGTGGTCTTCAGTCCTGAGACTGGTTGGATGAAGCTCTCCATGCTACTCTATCCTGTGCATGCTGCTTCATCTCCCAGTACGTAATGCAGCCTACATCCTTCTGAATCTGCTTAGTGTATTGATCTCTTGGTCCCGCTCTACGATTTTTAGCCTCCACGCTGCCCTCCAGCACTAAATTGGTGATCCCTTGATGCCTCAGAACATGTCCTACCATCCGATCCCTTCTTCTAGTCAAGTTGTGCCACAAATTTCTCTTCTCCCCAATCCTATTCAGTACCTCCTCATTAGTTATGTGATCTACCCATCTAATCTAGAGCATTCTTCTGTAGCACCATATTTCGAAAGCTTCTATTCTCTTCTGGTACAAACTATTTATCGTCCTCGTTTCACTTCCATACATGGCTACAATCCATACAAATACATTCACAAACGACTTCCTGACACTTAAGTCAATAGTCAATGTTAACAAATTTCTCTTCTTCAGAAACGCTTTCCTTGCCATTGCCCATCTTAATTTTATATCCTCTACTTCGACCATCATCAGTTATTTTGCTCCCCAAATAGCAAAATTCCTTTACTACTTTAAGTGTCTCATTTCCTAATCTAATTTCCCCAGCATCACCCGATTTAATTCGACTACATTCCATTATCCTCGTTTTGCTTTTGTTGATGTTCATCTTACATCCTCCTTTCAAGACACTATACATTCCGTTCAAATGCTCTTCCAAGTCCTTTGCTGTCTGTGACAGAATTATAATGTCATCGGCGAACCTCAAAGTTTTTATTGCTTCTCCATGCATTTTAATTCCTACTCCGAATTTTTCTTTTGTTTCCTTTACTGCTTGCCCAATATAGAAATTGAACAACATTGGGGAGAGGATAGAACCGTGGCTCACTCCCTTCCCAACCATTTTTTCCCTTTCGTGCCCCTTGACTCTTATAACTGCCATCTGGTTTCTGTACAAATTGCAAATAGCCTTTCGCTCCCGGTATTTTACCCCTGCCACCTTCATAATTTGAAAGAGATTATTCCAGTCAACGTTCTCAAAAGCTTTCTCTAAGTCTACAAATGCTATAAACGTAGTGCCTTTTCTTAATCTAGCTTCTAAGGTAAGTCGTAGGGTCAGTATTGCCTCACGTGTTCCTGTATTTCTATGGAATCCAAACGGATCTTCCCCGCGGTCGGCGTCTACCAGTTTCTCCATTCGTATGTAAAGAATTCGCGTTAGTATTTTGCAGCTGTGACTTATTAAACTGATAGTTCGGTAATTTTCACATCGGTCAACACCTGCTTTCTTTGGGATTGGAATTATTATATTCTTCTTGAAGTCTGAGGGGATTTCGCCTTTCTCGTACATTTTGCCCACCAGATGGTAGAGTTTTGTCAGGACTGGCTCTCCCAAGACTGTCAGTAGTTCTAATGGAATGTTGTCTACTCCAAGAGCCTTGTTCCGACTTAGGTCTTTCAGTGCTCTGTCAAACTCATCTCGCAGTATCACATCTCCCATTTCATCTTCATCTACATCCTATTCAATTTCCATAATATTGCCCTGAATACATCGACCTTGTATAGACCCTCTATATATTCCTTCCACCTTTCTGCTTTCCCTTCTTTGCTTAGAACTGAGTTTCCATCTGAGCTTTTGAAATTCATGCAAGTGGTTCTCTTTTCTCCAAAGGCAGTATCTATCTTACCCCTAGTGAGATAAGCCTCTACATCCTTACATTTGTCCTCTAGCCATCCCTGCTTAGCCGTTTTGCACTTCCTGTCGATCTCGATTTGAGACGTTTGTATTCCTTTTTGCCTGCTTCTTTTACTGCATTTTTGTATTTTCTCCTTTAATCACTTAAATTCAGTATCTCTTCTGTCACCCAATGATTTCTAGTAGCCCTCGTCTTTTTGCCTACATGATCCCCTGCTGCCTTCACTATTTCATTTCTCAGAGCTACCCATTCTTCTTCTACTGTATTTCTTTCCCCCATTCCTGTCAATTGTTTCCTTATGCTCTCCCTGAAACTCTGTACAACCTCCGGTTTAGTCAGTTTATCCAGGTCCCATCTCCTTAAATTCCCACCTTTTCACAGTTTCTTCATTTTTAATCTACACGTCATAACCAATAGATTGTGGTCAGCGTTCACATCTGGCCCTGTAATTCTCTTACAATTTATAACCTGATTCCTAAATCTCTGTCTTACCATTATATAATGCATCTGAAACCTGTCAGTATCTCCTGGCTTCTTCGATGTATACAATCTTCTTTTATGATTCTTTAACCAAGTGTTAGCTATGATTAAGTTATTCTCTGTGCAAAATTCTACCAGACGGTACCTCTTTCATTTCTTCCCCTCAATCCATAATCATGGCTGCATATGAACATCGATAATATCAGTTTTTGCAGTATCTTTGAAAATTTGCGATGCACACTGTGTTTGGGCATTATTTTATGTGCTGTGTGGTCGTGCTTTACATGTATGTGTTTTGTTCCTATATGGCACACAGTTTAGTTCTTTATTCCAAGGAAGACCTAGTTCAAAGGTCATTCCAAATAATGTTCTATACCGACAAGGAAGCACACAAAAATTAACTGTAAAATGCAAAATTAATGTCTGAGGACATCAGTTAGTGCCAACATAAATGCAGAACTTAATTTCAAGACAGATGACCTGAACCACTTGCTGCCAGTCTAATGCATTGATATGGGGCATCATCCTATAGAAAATATGTCTTTTACCATTTATGTACATGAGTACATGTACTATTATTCAAATCTTTTATCTCGAGCGTGTGGGGCATGTACTTCTGGCATGAATAGCGCACAGCTATTTCCAAGGCGTAAATGAATAATATTTAAAAGAGCGCAATACCTACAAATTCTGTTTAGTAAACTATAGTACTATTTACATTTCATAATGTGATATCCACCCCATGAACCAAGACCTTGCCATTGATGGGGAGGCTTGCGTGCCTCAACGATACAGATAGCCGTACCGTAGGTGCAACCACAATGGAGGGAAATCTATTGAGAGGCCAGACAAACGTGTGGTTCCTGAAGAGGGCAGTAGCCTTTTCAGTAGTTGCAGGGGCAACAGTCTGGATGATTGACTGATCTGGCCTTGTAACACTAACCAAAATGGTCTTGCTGTTCTGGTACCACGAACGGCTGAAAGCAAGGGGAAACTACAGCCGTAATTTTTCCCAAGGGCATGCAGCTGTACTGTATGATTAAATGATGATGGCGCCCTCTTGGGTAAAATATTCCGGAGGTAAAATAGTCCCCCATTCGGATCTCCGGGCGGGGGCTACTCAAGAGGACGTCGTTATCAAGAGAAAGCAAACTGGCGTTCTACGGGTCGAAGCGTGGAATGTCAGATCGCTTAATCGGGCAGGTAGGTTAGAAAATTTAAAAAGGGAAATGGATAGGTTAAAGTTAGATATAGTGGTAATTAGTGAAGGTCTGTGGCAGGAGGAACAAGACTTTTGGTCAGGTGAATACAGGGTTATAAATACAAAATCAAATAGGGGTAATGCAGGAGGAGGTTTAATAATGAATAAAAAATAGGAGTGCGGGTAAGCTACTACAAACAGCATAGTGAACACATTATTGCGGCCAAGATAGACACAAAGCCCAAACCTACTACAGTAGTACAAGTTTATATGCCAACTAGCTCTGCAGATGAGGAAGAAATTGGTGAAATGTATGATGAGATAAAAGAAATTATTCAGGTAGTGAAGGGAAACAAAAATTTAATAGTCATGGGTGACTGGAATTCGGTAGTAGGAAGAGGAAGAGAAGGAAACGAAATAGGTGAATATGGATTGGGGGAGAGACATGAAAGAGGAAGCCGCCTGGTAGAATTTTGCACAGAGCATAACTCAACCGTAGCTAACACTTGGTTCAAGAATCATGAAAGAAGGTTGTATACATGGAAGAACCCTGGAGATAATAAAAGGTTTCAGATAGATTACATAATGGTAAGACAGAGATTTAGGAACCAGATTTTAAATTGTAAGACATTTCCAGGGGCAGATGTGGACTCTGACCACAATCTATTGGTTATGAACTGTAGTATAAACTGAAGAAACTGCAAAAATGTGGGAATTTAAAGAGATGGAACCTGGATAAACTGAATAAACAAGAGGTTGTACAGAGTTTCAGGGAGAGTATAAGGGAACAATTGACAGGAATGGGGGAAAGAAATACAGTAGAAGAAGAATGGGTAGCTCTGAGAAATGAAATAGTGAAGGCAGCAGGGGATCATGTAGGCAAAAAGACGAGGGCTACTAGAAATCCTTGGGTAAATGAAGAGATACTGAATTTAATTGATGAAAGGAGAAAATTCAAAACTGCAGTAAAATAAGCAGGCAAAAAGGAATAGAAACGTCTAAAAAATGAGATCGACAGGAAGTGCAAAACCGCTAAGCAGGGATGGCTAGAGGACAAATGTAAGGATGTAGAGGCTTATCTCACTAGGGGTAAGATAGATACTGCCCACAGGAAATTTAAAGAGACCTTTGGAGAAAAGAGAACCACTTGCATGAATATCAAGAGCTCAGATGGAAACTCAGTTCTAAGCAAAGAAGGGAAAGCAGAAAGGTGGAAGGTGTATATAGAGGGTCTATACAAGGTCGATGTACTTCAGGGCAATGTTATGGAAATGGAACAGGATGTAGATGAAGATGAAATGGGAGATATGATACTGCGTGAGGAGTTTGACAGAGCACTGAAAGACCTAAGTCGGAACAAGGCCCTGGGAGTAGACAACATTCCATTAGAACTACTGACAATCTTGGGAGAGCCAGTCTTGACAAAACTCTACCATCTGGTGAGCAAAATGTATGAGAAAGGCGAAATCCCCTCCGACTTCAAGAAGAATATAATAATTCCAATCCCAAAGAAAGCAGGTGCTGACAGATGTGAAAAGTACCGAACCATCATTTTAATAAGTCACAGCTGCAATATACTAACGCGAATTCTTTACATACGAATGGGGAAACTGGTAGAAGCCGACCGTGGGGAAGATCCGTTTGGATTCCATAGAAATACTGGAACACGTGAGGCAATACTGACCCTACGACTTACCTTAGAAGCTAGATTAAGAAAAGGCAAATCTACGTTTCTATCATTTGTAGATTTAGAGAAAGCTTTTGACAATGTTGACTGGAATACTCGCATTCAAATTATGAAGGTGGCAGGGGTAAAATACCGGGAGCGAAAGGCTATTTACAATTTGTACAGAAACCAGATGGCAGTTATAAGAGTCGAGGGGCACGAAAGGGAAGCAATGATTGGGAAGGGAGTGAGACACGGTTCTATCCTCTTTCCGATGCTATTCAATCTGTATATTCAGCAAGCAGTAAAGGAAACAAAAGAATAGTTCGGAGTAGGTATTAAAATCCATGCATAAAAAAAAAAAAAACTTTGAGGTTCGCCGATCACATTGTAATTCTGTCAGAGACAGCAAAGGACTTGGAAGAGCAGTTGAACGGAATGGACAGTGCCTTGAAAGGAGGGTATAAGATGAACATCATTAAAAGCAAATCGAGGATAATATAATGTAGTCGAATTAAGTCGGGTGATGCTAGGGGATTAGATTAGGAAATGAGACACTTAAAGTAGTAAAGGAGTTTTGCTATTTGGGAAGCAAAATAACAGATGATGGTAGAGGTAGAGAGGATATAAAATGTAGACTGGCAATAACAAGGAAAGCGTTTCTGAAGAAGAGAAATTTGTTAACATCGACTATTGATTTAAGTGTCAGGAAGTCGTTTCTGAAAGTATTTGTATGGCGTGTAGCCAGTATGGAAGTGAAACATGGAAGATAAATAGTTTAGACAAGAAGAGAATAGGAGCTTTCGAAATGTGGTGCTACAGAAGAATGTTGAAGAATATCTGGGTAGACCACATAACTAATGATGAGGTATTGAATAGAATTGGTGAGGAGTTTGTGGCACAACTTGACTTGAAGAAGGGATCGTTTGGTAGGACATGTTCTGAGGCATCAAGGGATTACCAATTTAGTACTGGAGGGCAGCGTGGAGGGTAAAAATCATAGAGGGAGACCAAGAGATGAATACACTAAACAGATTCAGAAGGATGTAGCTTGCAGTAGGTACTGGGAGATGAAGAAGCTTGCGCTAGGTAGAGTAGCATGGAGAGCTGCATCAAACCAGTCTCAGGACTGAAGACCACAATAACAACAACAACAATGTGATATCTCTTTCTGAAACAAGTTTTTGCTTTACAAGTAAAATTGTGTTTGCCAAAGTTATTTTCAGAGTCCTTTGAAAGTATTTCAAATTCTCTTACCATATCCATATAACTGCTTTGAGTCGTTTTTTCTCACAACCAACTCTGCAATGTATATGAAAATAGAATAGAAATATTTACACAATTACATCAATGCAAATGTCATATTTATGAAATAAATTTCTTAATATGTTCATGTGGGCATAAACCCTAATTTTATTTGGTAGGATGTTTGCTAGTAAATAGCTTGTCTCATGAGGGATATCCACAATTTTGTATGGACCAGTATACTTCAGCTGTCACTTCTTGTTCTGACAGGTATTATAATCTCATTGATCGCTCATGCAAATGGCATTATGTGTAAACTACCTCCTGACCTGATTACAAGTAATAGAGGACTACTACATGGAGATAACGATTTGCCTCCTATTCCCCATTCCAACATTTTCTTGATTTATTTGTTTATGTCGTCTCTCTCAGTCCAGGGAACAAGGCTTAACATTGCATATGATATATATATATATATATATATATATATATATATATATATATATATATATATATATATATATATATATATGTCCTTTTATTATATCTGGCTTTTCTGCAAAGACTTGTATTTAAGAGACTTGTATATATGAGTCATTTTTATTTATTTATTTACAAGTCAAGTTCGATAGGACTAAATTAAGGAGCAAATCTACAAGTCAATTTAACGTGTTAGTACACGAAAATACAACATATAGTAATAACAGATAAAAATAATATGTTTATGAGCCCAAAATAGTCAAGCCATAAGTTTCAGTAAACGCAATCAACAACATAACACTAGAATCAGCTTAATTTTTCAAGAAACTCCTCAACAGAATGGAAGGAGTGACCCATGAGGAAACTCTTCAGTTTCGATTTGAATGCGTGTGGGGGTTACTGCTAAGATGGATGCAGCAGTATACTGCACTCCTTTTTGCTCAAGAGTTAAGGAAGTCCAATCCAAAGGCAGGTTTGATTTTGCCGGATTATTAACTGAGTGAAAGCTGGGAATACGCTGTTAACAAAAAACAACAGGAAAGGACAAAGTACTTAGTGTCAAAATACTCAGACTAGTGAACAGGGGTCAACAAAAGGTCCACGAACTTACAGCACTTATTGACCAAACTGCCTGCTTACGAGCAAAAATATCCTTTTACAATGGGAAGATATACCACCAAAAAAAATACCATAACACATGACAAAAAGCAAAGTAGACTAATTTTCATGTCGAATGATCACTTACTTCAGATACCTTTTGAACAAAAAAAAAGGCAGCATTATGTCTTTGAACAAGATCCTGAGCGAGGGCTTTCCACGACATTTTTCTACCTGAACCCTATAAATTTGAACTGTTCACTTTCACTAATCATATGGCCATTCTGTGAAATGAAAACGTCGGATTTTATTGAATTGTGTGTTAGAAACTGTAGAAACTGAGTCTTACTGTGACATACCTTTAGTTTATATTCGAAAAGCTGTGAACTTATGTCACGAACTGCACTATTTCAAACAGAGCCAGTGTTGCATACAACATCCTTTACTACCAAGCTTGTGTCATCAGCAAACAGAAATATTTTAGAGTTACCTGACCTAGAGGGCATATCATTGATATAAATAAGGAACAAGAGCAGCTCCAACACTGATCCCTGGGGCACCCGCCCCCCCTCCACCTCCCCCATTTGTCCATTCCCCACTCAGACCCCACATCACAGCCATTCTCAACACTGTGAATAATGACCTTTTGCTGTCTATTGTTAAGGTAAGAGCTGAACCAACTGTGAGCTACTCCCCATACTCCGTAATAGTCCAACTTCTGGAGCAATATTTTGTGATCAACACGACAAATGCCTTAATTAAATCGAAAAAATATTCCTAGCGTTCGAAACCTTTAGTTTAACCTATCCAGTACCTCACAGAGAAAAGAAAATACAGCATTTTCAGTTGTTAAACGACTTCTAAAGCTGAACTTTACGTTTGATAGCAAAGAATGTTATATAAAATAATAAATTATCCTTAAATACAAAGCCTTTTCAATAATTTTAGCAAACACTGATGGCATAGAAACCAGGTCTGAAATTGTCTACTTTATCCCTTTCTCCCTTTTTATAAAGCGGCTTTACTACTGGGTACTTTGATTGTTCAGGAAAAATTACAAATATGGCTAAGTACAGGGCTAAGAAGTGCAGCACAGTACTTTAATATTCTGCTATGCACTCCGTCATACCTGTGAGAGTCCTTAGTCTTCAGTGATTTAATTATTGACTCAATCTCCCTCTTCTGTGTATCACAGAGGAGTATTTCAGACATCAATCTCGGAAAGGAATTTGCCAAGAGAGTTATCCTCTTCAGTCCCCACATCCAGTGGGCTGGATGCTACTTCTCTATTTTTCTTTAAGAGAAGTTACGGATTTTTCTATACTGTAACCATATGTGCAGTATGTTGGAAAATTGACTTGCATCTGGGATTTTTTTTTGTGACATTTAGTTTCAGCTGTTGGCTACACTGAGCGGTTCTGCTCTTTGTGTCATGCCCTCCGTTGCTGGCAATATCTCTGCGATGTCTTCCAGAAAGAAACGTAAGTAAGAACGTTATACTCAGTTTTCTATTGTTATTTACCATTGTTGTTGTTGAAATAGATCAAAGAATTACATTACAATCTGTGTAGTAGCCTAAAACCATGAGTTCTTATTATTTCAAAGAGTAAATAATGAAGTCCCGCCGGATGCCTTTGCTCTGACTGTAGTTGATCTTTGACTAATACCTGTGAGTGGAGTATCTACTCTATCAGGTGTCTGTGCTTCTCATTACCTAGTGTGGTGTGTGAAATTAAGAGTGCATAATTCTTTTATAATTACTATTTCGTAATTAACTTTAAAGATCCATAACTATCTTTCCTCTCACTATTTCAGGCGTGAATGAACGACTTATAGATGCTGAAATCGAAAGAGAACTGCTAAGAGTAATAGAGGAGGGCAGTTATTTGAGTGAGTAGGGGACTTCATAGATGAGGAAGATCTTGATATTACTACAAATACAGACTTGTACGTTCCTGAAGCTGTAAGTGACAGTTCATCAGACCTTCCAATATCAATTTTATTTAGAAGAATAGTTTCCTTCTGAGATACCTACTCAAAAAATACTGAAGATTGGAAAATATACCACATTTCAATTATTTGTCTGAAAACCGTATTTTTTACTTATTATTTCTTCTTTCAGAATGAAACTGAAGACCGTAATCTATGCCCAAGCAGTTCAACTGTAAGAAAAGGAGCTGCTGGAAAATCAAAAGTAGAACCTAGACAAATGCTTTGGGAAAAAAGATCTATTATTGATTACATAGTCAATATTACTGAGAAGGAGTGGTCAGTGGATGACGGGGAACTATGGACATCACTAAGATATTTTGAACAGTATTTTGGGAAATGACATGTTGCTCATTGCTCAGCAGACAAATATAAAGACGCTTCAGCATAATCAGTTTCTGTTAAATGCAACAGAAATTAAGAAATTCGTGGGTGCACACATAATAACATTTTGTATGAAACTACCAAGACTGAAATTGTATTATCACAGTAGATTGAGGGTCCCTGCAGTAACTACAGTTCCAAGGAATCGTATGTTCAAATTGAGGAACTACTTGCACTTTGTAAATAATCTGAGTTTTCCAGACGAACTCAAGAGAAATAAACTATGGAAAGTGCAACAGTCCTTGCCAGTATTAGGAGAAAATGTCTCTCACTGCCAGTTTCTAGCCATATTTCAATAAATGAACAAATGATTCCTTATCATGACAAAACTTCTCTTATACTGTATGTCAAGAACAAGCCGAATGCAGTCGGTCTGCAGAATTTTGTGCGGACTACTTCTGATGGGCTGGTACTTGACTTTTTCGTTTACCAAGGAGCAAGCACTTGGCCTTCTGGACAACCAGAGCCAGATCTCGTTTTGAGAGGTTCTGTGGTGAAGAAGCTGGTGAAGAGTAGGGTTCGCAGCGAGCGTGTTGTGTATATTGACCTATATTTCACATCAATTACACTATTAGAACACCTGATGGAAAGAAAAATATGTGCAGTACGAACGATATTAGTCGGCCGTATTCCATCTGCTCTCAAATCGAAACTCACTGCAGACAAGGAATTGATGAAGAGAGGGAAAGGTTCCTTCGACGAGTTCGTCAGAAGATGGAGAAATTTCTGTTTTGAAATGGATCTATAATAGTTCTGTAACAGTAGCATCTACATTCTCTGATGCTTCTCCTACTAATGTAGTAAAAAGATGCGACAGAGAAGCAAAAGAATTTAATGAAGTACCTCAAACCAAATGTATTAGTAACTGTAACAAATCACTGGGAGGTGTGGATCTTTGTGGCAGAATGATTTCCTACTATCGAAGCTCCACACGCACGACGAAGAGGCCTGTAAGAGTCTTGTTGCGTTTCATTGACATGGCAATTGTGAACTCGTAGATTCAGTACAAAAAGGATCAGCAGGCACTAGGTGTTGGGAAGAAATCAATCATGGATTTATTAGATTTTAAGATATACGTTGGTGAATCACTGAGTTTGGCTGCAACTGCTGCGAGACAGGACATTTGCTCTTCAGACTGTGAATCTGAATTTCTTTAAATGGCTCCTACAAAACGTGCAAATATACTTCAAATTCTAAACAAAGATGTTAGGAAAAGTGAGAGCAAATATTTACTTCTCTGTCCAATTACAGATAAAAATAAATGGATGAGATGCCGAAACAAGGGCAGCAAAGCTAAGACCAAGTTCATATGCTCAGAATGCCAAGTATATTTGTGTATAACTAGTGACAGAAAATGTTTCTTTGACTTTCACAAATGAAATCGATTATGATGTACTACCACAGTTTCAGAAATATTGATAACAAAACTGTTTTTCTTGTCATAATTTTGTAATAAACTGTAAGCAATGTTTCTTAATGGTAAATAAATAATATAAAACTTATACTTTTCTTCTTCCTTGGATGAACATGTATCATCAATATTTACATTGAGTTCCAGTTTCCAGCCAGCTGGACAAAGGGAAATCTCTTCCCAGATAAACAGTAACAAAAAATTACCATTACAATGCTCATTCGTGATACTCATATACAATGCTCTTATAATAAAATAATTGAAAAAATAGAAAACTTTTCCTTGGAACTGAAGAGGCTAAATGATTCCCTGTGGAAACTAAATTTTTCTTTAATTCACCAGCAATGCTCGGAAAATGGTTGTTAAATACTGTACATATATCTGACTTATCAGTAACAGAAATATTTTTGCTTCGAACTGACTTTATATTGTCGACCTTGTGCTGCTGACCAGACACTTCCCTTGCAACTGAGCATATGATTTTAATTTTATCCTGTGAATTAGTTATTCTATTTGTGTACCATATACTCATTGCCTTCCTAATAACATTTTTAAGCACCTTACGGTACTGTTTGTAATAGGCAACTGTAGCTTGATTGTGACTACTTCTAACATTTTGATATAATTCCTGCTTTGTTCTACATGATATCCCTATACCACTCGTCATACACAAAGGAGGCCTTTTACTGCTAGTACCCCGTTTAGAGTGCTCTAATGGAAAGCAACTCTCAAAGAGCATGATAAATGTGTTAAGGAAAGCATTATATTTGTCATCTGTATTATCGGCTCTATAAACATCCTACCACTCATGTTCCTTGACACGGTTTAAAAAACTCTCTGTTGCCGTTGGTTTAACTTTCCTGTATAGTATGTAATTATATGTCACATTTTTTTGAGTTCAAAAGCCTTTTAGTGTTAAAATTTATGCATCATGACCTGAAAGGCGATTCGCCCTTTTACTAACTTAATGCCCATATAGTAATGAAGAATGAATATAAATATTGTATATGGTTGTGCTACTGTTCCCCTGAATCCCATTTGGAAAAAACACATTCTGCATCAGATCATATGAATTTACGAGATCCACCAACACGCTTTTTCTTGCACTATCATATATAAAATTAATATTGAAGTCACCATATATAACTAATTTCTGGTACTTCCTATAATGTGAATCAAGGACCCTCTCTAGCTTGACCAGAAATGCTCTGAAGTCAGAGTTATTGGACTTATAAATAACAAAAATTAGAAGTTTAGTTTCACTAAATTCAACTGTCCCTGCACAACATTCAAATATATCAAGTTTTTTGGGGTGGCCATCCTCCACAGCAAGCATGGAAATACTTGTTTTGTAAGCAAAACGGCCTTTTCCTACTAACATTTAATTTATTAAATGAATTAAGTGGTAGCAGAAAAAGGCAGTTTTATTTACAAAACGGGTATTCAAATACATGTTCAGTGTAGTGCAGTGGTACGTCTATGGACTATGATACAGACTGCATAGCTCATTTCTGTACTGCTCACTTAAATAACCTTGGGATCTTGCTGGTTGTTGCCAAATTAGCACACTTGCTTACATCAGCCAGAGCAACTGAAATACCACCTATCTGTGGAGGTTCAATACTTCAAAACTTGATTTTCATTCGCAGGAAGAATTGGCCATGGCGAGCTTTTGTTTTGAGCAAATTCAGAATTTCTTTTTCCATCAACTGTAATACAGCATTTGCCTGCCGAGAAGTCTATTTTTGTTTCCTTCTCTTGCATAAATCCTACGCCAATAAAACAGTTGGGCGACAAATTCTCAACTACCAGGAACGTGAAGCAAAATGCTCGATTTCCCGTCCATGTTTTCAGCTGAGACTTCCAGCTAATATTCTTCGACCTGGTGTCTTCTACAGAAACAATTCTACAATTCTGGACTAGTAATGTTGAAGGTGTACCCTTCCAATATATTTGTTTAAACGAATGGTAAGAAATGCAGTTCGTCGGTGCACCAGTGTCAGTTATTGCTACTGAAGGTACTTTACCTACTTCCGCTTCAACTGCAGCCTGTATCACTGTATTGTTCTCCTCTCCGCAGGAATTTTAGACAGAGAACAATTCACCATGTACATCAACAGCTTTATTATAACGAATCAGATTGATCTATTTTTGCGTATTGCTCCCTACACTATTCCCGACCACTATCGGAGGGCTCGATGTGTTTGAAATTAGTTTGTTGGCAGGTTATTTGAAGGTTGATTACTTTCAATCACTTCAGTTAGCCTCGTGTGTAGGTTTTTTACCCGCCACTTCACAGTATTATTACTGTTATTCTCATTACTTTTATTTGGGTTGTTATTCTCCATCGAATGCTGTTTCCCACTGTTCGGTGGTGCAGTATTCGATTGCCAATTCCCTTATTCATTATTTTACCACATTTCTGGCATTAGGTTGTTAACCTGGTTACTACTGACCTGTCATTCTGACAACCGGGATTAAACCGATTATCATGCATTCTTTTCTTTCCAATTTGGTGTCGTTTGTTATCTTCCTGCGCATTGTGAGTTCTATAACCTTGCTGGGATGCATTTCCGTTATTTCCATTCCCATTACCATTACCGCAACTGTTTTGGTTTCAGTTCTGGTTCCCATGCCACTATAATTGTGGTACACATTGTCCTTAATATTAGTATGGCGGTTGTCTTGAGTCCACGGCCTTATGTCCTCACGTAACAAGTCTGTCGAGTCAACAACAGACATGAATTGCTCAATGCAATTTTCAGTGCCATGCAATAGCTTTCGCCTCGCGGGATTATCCGAGCGGTCTTGGGCGCTGCAGTCATGGACTGTGCGGCTGGTCCCGGCAGAGGTTAGAGTCCTCCCTCGGGCATGGGTGTGTGTGTTTGTCCTTAGGATAATTTAGGTTAAGTAGTGTGTAAGCTTAGGGACTGATGACCTTAGCAGTTAAGTCTCATAAGACTTCACACACATGTAAACATTTTGCAATAGCTTTCCCCTTAAATGTAAAGGTAATTTTGCCTTTAAAACTAGTGTAACATATTTTACAGTATCTTGTCTTATTGATACGTTTCTCAAAGTATTTGTGTAGAGTACCTTGTTTACTGTTGGAAACTTCAGGTGAGTACACTTCCTTTATTAATCTCTGGTGCTAACCTGGAGACCAGTACGTTGATAAAAATGCTCTCTCGAATTGTTCATATGTTCCTCATTTCTCTATAGTTTTGATGACCACAGTGGACCTTCGCCTTGTACATGTGAGGCAGCAAATTGTATTCTTTGGGTATTTCTCCAGGATCTGAGCAGTATCCCTCTGAATCTCTTCATGAAAGGAACTGGGTGTTGACCCCCTTTCTTGTCTGGGATGTACGTCTGAAACTGACGATGCTTGAGCAAACTCTCCTGCAATAAGATGTTTGTCAAAGCAATTGCCGTCCCCGTATCACATGATGAATACACCTCATTCATGTACACTCCTGGAAATTGAAATAAGAACACCGTGAATTCATTGTCCCAGGAAGGGGAAACTTTATTGACACATTCCTGGGGTCAGATACATCACATGATCACACTGACAGAACCACAGGCACATAGACACAGGCAACAGAGCATGCACAATGTCGGCACTAGTACAGTGTATATCCACCTTTCGCAGCAATGCAGGCTGCTATTCTCCCATGGAGACGATCGTAGAGATGCTGGATGTAGTCCTGTGGAACGGCTTGCCATGCCATTTTCACCTGGCGCCTCAGTTGGACCAGTGTTCGTGCTGGACGTGCAGACCGCGTGAGACGACGCTTCATCCAGTCCCAAACATGCTCAATGGGGGACAGATCCGGAGATCTTGCTGGCCAGGGTAGTTGACTTACACCTTCTAGAGCACGTTGGGTGGCACGGGATACATGCGGACGTGCATTGTCCTGTTGGAACAGCAAGTTCCCTTGCCGGTCTAGGAATGGTAGAACGATGGGTTCGATGACGGTTTGGATGTACCGTGCACTATTCAGTGTCCCCTCGACGATCACCAGTGGTGTACGGCCAGTGTAGGAGATCGCTCCCCACACCATAATGCCGGGTGTTGGCCCTGTGTGCCTCGGTCGTATGCAGTCCTGATTGTGGCGCTCACCTGCACGGCGCCAAACACGCATACGACCATCATTGGCACCAAGGCAGAAGAGACTCTCATCGCTGAAGACGACACGTCTCCATTCGTCCCTCCATTCACGCCTGTCGCGACACCACTGGAGGCGGGCTGCACGATGTTGGGGCGTGAGCGGAAGACGGCCTAACGGTGTGCGGGACCGTAGCCCAGCTTCATGGAGACGGTTGCGAATGGTCCTCGCCGATACCCCAGGAGCAACAGTGTCCCTAATTTGCTGGGAAGTGGCGGTGCGGTCCCCTACGGCACTGCGTAGGATCCTACGGTCTTGGCGTGCATCCGTGCGTCGCTGCGGTCCGGTCCCAGGTCGACGGACACGTGCACCTTCCGCCGACCACTGGCGACAACATCGATGTACTGTGGAGACCTCACGCCCCACGTATTGAGCAATTCGGCGGTACGTCCACCCGGCCTCCCGCATGCCCACTATACGCCCTCGCTCAAAGTCCGTCAACTGCACATACGGTTTACGTCCACGCTGTCGCGGCATGCTACCAGTGTTAAAGACTGCGATGGAGCTCCGTATGCCACGGCAAACTGGCTGACACTGACGGCGGCGGTGCACAAATGCTGTGCAGCTAGCGCCATTCGACGGCCAACGCCGCGTTTCCTGGTGTGTCCGCTGTGCCGTGCGTGTGATCATTGCTTGTACAGCCCTCTCGCAGTGTCCGGAGCAAGTATGGTGGGTCTGACACACCGGTGTCAATGTGTTCTTTTTTCCATTTCCAGGAGTGTATGTGTTATGCGGTGTTTCTCTGTACAACACATCCGACTGAGGAGACAGTATATGCGTTTGCGGATGGTTAGTTGTCGCTCCTTCTGGGCTTCCGCTTGCTTACTGCTCACAGTGACAACTCATGGTGCAGTTTGCGTACGTGTTGTTCCACATCATGCCTCTACTTAGGAAGATCACGTTTTACTATCGTTTTAATTTGTTCTAATTCTGTTTTTACATCAATATTCTCCTTGTTGTTCTGAGATAATACTTTAGCACTAAAATTTTAAATTACGATGTGTAATTCAGTCCTAAGCACTTTGTTGACCTGTGAATCCTTTTGATGCAACCAGTTCACAGAATAGCTAATAATTCATTCATTTTGTGCTGCTAAGCACTCGGTAACCTATTTGTTTTTGTCATGCAACCAGGTAACATTCTCTTCATTCAGCTGGTCACTTTGCAACGTGATCTGTTGTGCAGTCTTTTGGATTGCGTATCTTTTAGTTCACTCACCTCCGAGTTCAACTGCCTTACCGACTCGGGTATGTCTTTACATGCAGGTTGTAGCTCAGCAAAAGTTATTGGTAACAGTTCCTATCTTCGAATTTATTTTTCCTATTTCAGCAGACTACTCTTCGGCAAGCCACCGAAAATCTGCACTTATCTTTTCAACTAACCGTTTGCTAATTCGCATAGCTTGCTTATTAATGAAGTGTTCGAAAATAAAATTCATCTGGTGTTGAATTTCGCTGTTTATTTGTTCCTTCTTTAAGTTTGCAAATTGCTTAAAATTTTCGTTCATTTTGTCCTGAATACGCTTGCTAATTTGTATGGTCTGCTCTAGAGCAAGGTTTATGAATTTTTCATTCATTTGCACAGTGTATTTGTTCTGTCTGCTTTTACATTGGCTGAAGGCTACCCCCACCAAAACTACATCGTTCTGAAGCTCCACAGATATGATTTGACTCAATATGACCACTTCCCAGATTAAACTAATATATTACATCGATATTTAAATAATGAAGTGTTATAAATATTTGCTCACACTCAGATTATTCACAATAATTACAAATAAGTTATTGTTCACAAATAAATAATCTAGCATTCTTGCAAAAGTGCACTCACTTTAAATGACGACTAATTGTTTTTAAATATTATTTAAACTTTTCTTCATGCATTCTTGACACAAGCATCTTTTGGTTCTCTTTCCAGTTTTGGTGTCTGCTAACACATGTGGCTGATCTTTTTCAAATCAGCATATTTTGTTTAACAGCACTTGCAGTCGACATTTAAAGAAAGTTACTGGCGAAATAGTAAACTGTTCATTAAATAAATAAACAATATGACTACATATGAGGTATTCTTATTGTATTCATTTGCTTTGTAACGGTGGAGAACACGATGTCCAGACAAACATTTGCAAAATGAAAAGGTATAAAAAACGTAATAAATCAATAAACAAAATACATGCAGGTACATAACCTTCAGAGATGGTAGCTATAGTGTAAGCTGTCACCTGAGATGTCATATGTTATAATTAAATGAAGCATTTAAAAGTTGTTAACGTACTGATTCGTTGTGAAAATGTTATTCAGTGTTAACGTCTGTAGTTTTTAAGATATTGAAATACTGTTGTGTCATCGTATGCAGCTCACTATTCTGATACCACAGATTATTTAGATTTGCTTTGATACTTGACTATGAATCACTATAGATTCTTGGTGGCTACACTGAGCCACAGCGCCAGAGATCGCGCTAGAGAGCATTGTTTCGCCGCCTCCACTGGCAGTGATTATTGAGAACTCGTAGTGGGCAGTGCTTTGGGAGAACTCGTGGTAGTCAGTGCTGAGATGTCGTAGTGAGGAGTGTTTGTTGAGATGAGCTAGTAGGCAGTGCTTGCTGAGATGTGATACTGAAAAGTTCTTGTTGAGATGTGATAGTAGCGAGTCGGTGTGGAGAGATTGTAGTGTCTAGAGTGCTTTTCATCAATATAAATTAAGGTAACAAACTACTTTTCTTTTCTTTCTCATTATTTCAATGTCCTGAATAATGCGTCATTACAGGTTCAGTCAACAAAGCATCTGGCTTGTGTTCTTGTATTAGAGTGTAATTCTGGTTTTCTTGAGTAATTATGGTATTTCTATTTTCTTTAATTAATTCAGTATAAATGATATTTAAAATTTCTTGTGTTGTTGAAGAAGAACCGTGCCAGATGCGTACGTTGAGTCATACTTCCACACACAGAACAGTTACACTTGTGCTTTGGTTTCGTAGGTTTTATAGTTGCTGGGGACTTAATTAATTAATTGTGTTAATGAAAATTTCCATTTCATTCTTTGTTGTTGTTCTATGCAGTCAGATAGCGTAATAATACTAGTCAGGGCCAACCGTTTACGAGACATAGCGTAATCGGACATACAGCTACCAAAAATTAAAATTATTTTCATTTCATTTAATTAAGCCCCCATGCACGTGGCGACCGCTGCTTCGGATCGTCCCTTGGAATTCTTCTGATTGTAGAAATAGTAGACAGTAGGATTGTTGTAGTAATTTGTAGTTTAGTAATTGTAGTCTATATTGCATGTGTAGATTTGGTAATTGTCATTCTTCTAATTTTTTATTTTTTTTTTTATTTTTTTTTTGCAAAATTTCATTTCTGTTCTCTTGTCTACGGGTTTGACAATTTAGTGCAATTATTTCAATTGTTCGTTTATCGTGTTTGAGGGAAACATTTCATGTAAATGGTATTGTTGGAGATAAAGAGTCATTGTGTATAAATTTCGTACAGTGACGAGTTTTGTATATTTTGTAAATGATTACGCGATCGATGAAAAAGGCAAAAATGATGAATAGTGAGAATGACGAAATTGTTAACATGGCGAACTCGCCAACAGGGGAAAACAGTATGATGGATAATGAAGTGGAAAACAATTTAATACGTCGGGAAAATAGTCCGGAACCATTTCAAAATTTTTCTCAATCAGAAAATTCTCAGAATACGAGATTAACGACAGAAGATCCTGTAATAGTATCGGACACAGATGGCCTTACAGCTATGACGAAGGAGGCTGGTTTTGTGGGAAATGTTAGGGGCGAAAAGAATTTCGAACAAGTTAGTACGGAGCAGTTGATGAGTGCAATATTAAATTTGGGATCACAGTTACGATCTGAATTAAAAACACGGTTAGACTCACAAATAGGAACAATTAAAACAGAGATGGGAACTTTGGCAACACGGTTAGACTCACAAATGGGAACAATGGAAACTCGGTTAGGATCTGAATTTAAAACAGAGATTGGAACAATTAAAACAGAGATGGGAACTTTGGAAACACTGTTAGATTCACGAATAGGGACATGTTTCAAAAATATGAAAGATGAGTTAAAGAAAGAAATCAGAGAAGAAGTACAACCGATTTTGAATTCTCACAATAATAGATTAATTGCAGTAGAGATTAGACAAAGGGAACAAGATAGAGAACAGGAAGAAAGAGATCGCGTGATAGTACAAAAATTTTCAGAGTTAAATTTACAACGTGCACATGATACGGAAGAAATATTTGAGAGAATCGAGGAATCCGTACCAAATGACAGAATAAATAATCTAACACAACAATATGAACAGTTAACTACCAAATGTGTCAATACTGAAACCCGAGTCGCGACACTTACGGATGACGTAAGTAAACAGAAAAAAAAATAGGTGACTTATCGGAAAGAGTTGAGGAGATTTCAGATAAATTGACAAATCTTAGTTTACATGGGGACAGAGATTCGGATGATACAGCTCCATTACCATTTGCAGAAACCGAAGAGTACCAGAACATAAATAAGCATGTTGAAAATCAGGGAAAATTTAATGAACGCGTTAAAAGGGAAGTTGAGGCATTACCAAAGTAAGTCAAACAAATCGAAGGCGAAATTGTAGGAAAAGACAGCATAAGAAATTTGGAATCACAGATAGCAGAGGGGTTTGAAGAAAGTAATTTGTCTCATTTACGGGATACAACAAGAGAGCGCCAGGCGCGCGAACTTGACAATAATCGACATTGGGACTGGGACAGACGCGGTAGGTCTTTGTCGCCACGAGGCGAAAACTTTGACTATAAACACTTTTTGACTGTTCGGAAATTTAAGATCTTCCGCAATTCTAAGAATGACATACATCCATGTTCATGGTTAGATCAATTTATGTACGCACTCCCACCAAATTGGCCACTAAGTCACAAACTGGAATTTATGTGTGGATATTTAGAAAACGAACCGGCGACGCGGATGCGTGCACTCATTAGAGATTGTAATAATCTGAATGATTTTTATCATGCATTTCTGTCGGCATATTGGTCCGAAAACACGCAAGACAGAGTCAAACACAGTCTTATTATGCAGCGTAATTTCGAACAGTCTGAGTTCCGCACACCAGCGGAATATTTTGAAGACATGATTCGAAAGAATCAGTTCCTTTCCAACCCTTATAGCCCGACTGAATTAATTCGCATTTGTTTAACTAAGCTGCCACAATCCATAAGACAAATTGCTTTAGCTGGAAGATGTAAAGACGACATTGAGACTTTTAAGACTTTGTTACAAGAACTTGAGTATGACAACGACGACGGGACTTCTTGTAACTTTTTCAGTAACAGTAATTACGATAGATTTTCAGAGAAAAGGGATAGTGATCGGAACGGGCGTTATATGGGTAATTTTGAGAATGACAGACGTAACAGACAGGACAATAGATACCAGCCTTATGACAATAACAGACGTTCTAACAGAAATTACACAGACAATTATAATAACGGTAATTCTTACCGGAATGATCAATCATACGGAAACAGTAATCGGTATCATCAAGACAGAAATTATTCATACAATAATAGAAACTCTTACTACAGAAATAACCAGGGTAGTAGGTCTAACAATAATTTCAGAAGTGACAGTCGAAATTATACAAGAAGTAGTTATGCAGACAGACAGGAAAACAGAAATTTTAATAACAGACACAACCAAGAATTTGCATCTAACAGACAGGAAGGACCTAATTGACATCCTCCGCGTGACAGAAATTCAGAGAGACAAGTGGAAACAGTAGAAATTGATCCGCGAAATGACGGGAATAATCAAAGACGTGACGCAAACAATCGACCATGACTTGCAGCTTCGGCTTCTGGCAGCAATATAGACGGTTCAGAAAGTAATGACACTACAACTTTACACTACGTACGCCTGGAAGATATGAGAAACATTTTGCTAGGCGAAAAGGAAAATAATGTAGACGCATTTTTACATCCTGTTATTGAAGTATGTGTGGGTAAGAATAAGTTCACTGCAGTTTTAGATTCTGGGAGCCCATTGAACGTCATTAGTGAATCAGTTTTTCGTATATGTGAAAGAACTATTGCCTGTCCTGTGTTACCTATTTCTAAAACTACAATTCGAGGAGCGATTTCTGGAAAAGGTGTGGAAGTTAAACAACAGACCAACCTAAATTTCATTTGTCAAGGATACGAATTGTCTGCTAATTTTATTATTGTTCCATTACTCAGTACACAGATTATATTAGGTATGGAGTTTCTTAACACACATAAGGCAATTTTGAACTTTAAAGAAGGAAGTGTGAATTTGACTGTTGCCGGAATGCCGAAATGTTTGAAATTTTTCGAGTGTTTAGCAAGATCTGAATCAGATACAAAATGTTTAAGGTTTCTTACTTCTGATGTTCTCGTTGAGCATTATGACGACAGTGTGTTTATTCATGACAATGACAATAGATACAGAGACGCGATGGAGGATATAATTAGTAGCGAAGAATTAATTAATGAAAAGGTTAAAAAAGCTGAAGTGTCAGATGACGTTGCAAGAGAAGAGCTGCACCATATTTTGACTTCACATGCTACAGTGTTTAGTCATCACACAGGAACTATACAAGGCTTACAATATTTATTAAAAGTAAAAGAACACACACCATTTCGCGGAAAAACGTACGCTATTCCTTTGGCTTACAGAGACAAGGTTAAGAATGAACTTCAATACATGTTAGATCAGGGCATTATTGAGCCAGCAGTCAGCCCTTATACCAGCCCATTACACGTTGTTCTTAAAAAGGATGGGTCAATTCGTTTGGTTCTGGATTCCAGACAGATAAATAATATTATTATTCCTGAAACTGACCGTCCACAAAATTTAGATGAACTTCTTCAACATTTCCATGGAATTAAAGTTTTATCCACGATTGATATGCGCGCAAGTTTTTGGCAAATAGAACTCCACCCTGATTGTAGAAAATATACTGCCTTTTTAGCCTTTGGTAACTGTTACCAGTTTCGGAAATTACCGTTTTACTTACTGTATCTTCTGCAGCATTCATTCGTAGTTTAAATGAAATTTTACCTGTTTATCTTCGTGACAATATTACTTCATATGTTGACGATATTCTTATTGCTAAACGTTCTTGGAGTGAGCATAACAAAATTTTGGATTCATTATTACGTATTTTTGCACGAGTTGGCATGACAGTGAACTTGGAAAAATCTGAATTTGGTCGTTCTCAGGTGAAATTTCTCGGTCACATTATTTCTACAGAAGGTATTCTCCCTGATCCAGAGAAACTAGACGCTATTCGTAATTATGCTGTTCCTACCACAAAACGTGATGTTCGTAGTTTCCTTGGTGTCTGTAATTTTCTTAGACGCTTTGTTAGATTGGACAATTTGGCCACACCTCGTTTATGTGAACTATCTGGAAAGAATTCTAATTGGTGTTGGGATGAGGAACCTCAGTCAGAATTTGAACAACTTCGTGATGCTTTAGTTGCTGCTCCACTTCTTTCGCATCCGGATTTATCTAAAGATTTTTGTTTGGCGACGGACTCATCATACAAAGGCCTAGGTGCACATTTATTTCAAGAGATAGAAGAAAACGGCGTTGTAGTACAGAAGAAGTCGTGTTCTCTCTAAATCCGAAAAGAATTATTCGATTACGGAACTTGAAGCTTTGGCTGTTGTTTGGGCTTTCACAAAATTTCGCACATTTTTGTTCGGTAGACATACTAAGGTTTACACTGATCATCGAGCTTTGGAATTTCTTATGTCGACAAAATTAACTCATGGCAGATTGTCACGATGGGCGTTGTACCTACAGGAATTTGATTTTAGTATTGTTTACATACAGGGATCTTCAAATATTGTTGCTGATGCTTTATCACGTGCACCTACGGGTTTGAAACAAAGTGCTGAAGAGGACTGCAAAGAAAACCATTATTGTTTGATGTACATTCAAGGTGTTGCGTTTGAGAATTTTATTTCATCTTCGCTCCAGGACATCGCTAAGGAGCAAAATAAGGATCCAATCTGGAAGGACATTAAGGAGAAGTGGAGGAGAAAGGAAAGCGTAGCGATTAGACAGCATTATTTAGTTCGCAATGATATTCTTTTTAAACGAAAATCGGTCGACAACTCGGTTTGGTTAGTTTGTATTCCTGATGAGTGGGTCAATAAATTGATTTGGTACACACATTTCAGTTATGCGCACTTTGGTCCCAGAAAATGCTTTCATAAATTGCGAGAAAATTGTTACTTCAGTAATATGGAAAAACGTATTCGATTTGTTCTTGCCAAATGCAAATTATGTCAAAAGGCTAAGCCGCCAACAATTTCTCACAGAGCACCGTTGTTTCCTATCATTCCAGCAAAATTAAAGGACATGGCTGCAGTCGATTTGTTCGGTCCAGTGGTTCGTTCTACTAATGGTTTTGCGTACATTTTCGTAGCAGTGGAATTGACATCAAAATATGTGTGATTTACAACTTTTCGCAAAGCAACAGCTCGTTCAGTATCTAACGCTTTCATCAAACATTTTCTTAAAGAAGTTGGTCATGTTGATAAGGTAATATCAGATAATGGATCACAGTTTCGCTCTAAAATTTGGCTTCGTACTCTACGGCGTCGTAAGATTAAACCAATTTTTATTTCACTTTTTCACCCTCAATCTAATGCTTCAGAGAGATGGATGAAGGAAATCAATAAATTGGGCCGTCTTTATTGTCATCAGAATCATAGAACTTGGGATCAGTATCTTCATATTTTTCAAAACATTCTGAATGAACTTCCTAATTACTCAACTTCTTTACCGCCTCTATTGATATTAAAAAATAAAGTACCAACAAATCGCATTTCTGAAATCGTTCCTTTTCCGCCTTCACGGAAACTGCGGCATTCTGAAGTTGTCAACCTGGCTCTACGAAATATTGCGTCTGCGGCTGCAAGAAGAGAGAAATCAGCTAAACGTCCTGGTCGTTTAAAAATTTTGTCAGTCGGCCAAAAGGTGTTAATTAAATCTCACCGTTTGTCTCATAAAGGAAAAGGCTTGTGTCGCAAATTTTTTCTGCTTTATAACGGTCCATATAGAGTTCGCAAAATCATTCATGATGTTGAAGTAGAAACTCTTAAATCACGACGCTCTAAAGGAATACATCATATATCAAACGTTAAAATTTTTGTGGAATGACATACTTTAAAGAAACTAACAGCTACTTGTAAACATGCGGAGAATACAAGGATACCGCGCTGTGTTTTGGCGGCGGCACATACTCAAAGCAACAGTCAGTCTGCGCGCCGCACAAGGCAGTCGTTGACCGTAAATAATTACTTTCTACGTCACGCGTCGACAGCTGATCGAGCGCTCAGTGCGAATGCACTGACAGACGTAAACAAATACACAGTCTAATTTCTCCGACTAAATTCTGTATAAAGCTATGGTGACTTTATAAATTATGTTATTAACGTTCAGTATTTTTCAGGATACGGTTGTGTAAAATATTTAAGACCTTCAGGTAAATTCTGTGCGTGTCCGACGTTAAGACGACTTACTATGGAGAAATTTTCAGGAAGAATGTAATTTCGAAGAAAAAAAGTAATAAACTAAAAAGGGTAATTATTAATTGAGTTTATTTTTCAGGTAACATATTTCCACTTAGGTACGTACTTTAGACGTAATTTGCTGCTTGCGATTACGTGATTCATACTCTGTGCTAATTTCATGTTATATGAATTTACTTGTGAAGCGACGTGCTGGTGTACATTTACTGATTTTGACAATGTTTTATTAATGAACACTGTTATTACTTGCGTATATTATGCATCGCTTGGCTGCTATGTTTTTCACTGATGTTATATTTTTTTTATTATGTGCCTGCTGTGCTTATTTATTTAAATTGTAATTGTCAACTGATTAATTGTGCTGACTGTGGTTATGTATGTAGGTTACACTTTGTGATTTATCTGCTTGCGCCTTCATGTTTACTTATTAAGATTACATATGAAAATTTATTTGCTTATGCTGAATGATGCTAATGACTTGTTTATTACGTAAGATATATGTTTGCTGCTGTGCGTATGGATTGCATATTTACATACTTCTGTTTTGTTGTCATAACTATAAGTTGGTATATAGAAATGCTGATATACTGTGTACAAACATAGAGTTTAGGTCACACTATGGTATTAATTATAGATTGCTCGCTTGGCAGAGCCTCGTTGTAGGGATTGTGCTGCATCCACTTGTTGACATTCTGTTCTCTACTGGTATATTTACGCGCTATTGCATGTTTTGCTTACGCTCAGTGCTTTATATTTTTAAGATAAGAAAATGAACTGCAGTAATTCGACGAACGACATTAGTACAAGAAACTTTATAGAAGTCACATGAGCTGGAGGTTTTATGGAAGCTGTATAAATTTATGTTACTAGGAAGGAAGCTAACGACATGACACACCAACATTAGGTTTAGACCATTAACAGTTATTACACTGCATTCTTCGTGAGCAATTGAAATAGGAAGTGACACTTGACACAAAAAATACTCCACATGTTTGCTTCTGCCATGATTCTTGAAGTGGTGTACACACTGTGAAATATTGTGATCATTCACACTCCGTAATCGTACTTAATTACTGAGAGTTATTGAAACTAAAGTCTGTTAGAGGTCATGTATGCATTTCTTTTATTTAACGATGGACAAGGAACCAAAATGTATCTTATAATTTATAATGAGTAGAAGATTTGGGTCAGATGGATTATACAGAGGTTGTGTGTGGACACTGTGTCTTCTGATTGTATGGGATGCTGAATTGAAGTTGCACTAGGATTTTGTCTGTACTTGTTCGAGGAGACTGACTAGAGCAAATAGTTGTTATGGAAGTGAAATGATATTGGTGCTGAGGTTTATATGCATCGACGTATTATTGAGGTATTGAGATTATGTGAAGTTGATGATTATTGGAGTTTCGTGGACAAGAGGTAAGGTAAATGAGGTATTATTGAAGTATTAAGATTAAGTAATGCTGATGATTATTGGAGTTTGGTGGATAAGAGGTGAAGTAAGTGAGGAGCATATTTTTTTTTGTTGGTCTATATCGAACAAGGAGGATGAAGATGGCAGACTAGAACACTCAAGTACAAAGAAGATTGTCTACACACACACTTTGTTAAATCAATAAGCAGTATATACTTTTTTTTTGGAGAGAGGAAGCATTTGCATATCTTGGCTCACTGACAGTTGTTCAGCAACCGTACATTTTGATCTGGCTTGGCAAACATTGGTCTTGACATGATGACTATGACGTTGACTAACTATTATTGACTGTTATACATTGCTGCCACTACTACTTGATACACATGATGAACATAAAATTTTGACAGAATTGCATTTACAAAGTTAACACTATTCAACTACACAGTAGCACTAAATGTGGATGAAAGATGAGTGAGTGTGTTTTGTGTGTTTTCCTTTTATAATCCCAGAGAAGTGATCCCAACCTATCTCCTAAATATTATTTTACTTGTTGTTGTGGCTTGCACTGACACCCATAAAAATTATAGGTTTACTGATATTTGTGTATTTGTAATATTTAATATGACAATTATCTGATATCATTTGTGTGTTTATTATGATTTGTATGTTTTGTGTAAAAGCATTGTATGTGTATTCAAACTATTGTTCATGCCTGAACTGTCTGATTAGTGATGGTGCTGCACTTTTCAACATGATGTGTGACATTTAGTCATGTTTAATTTCTGCTGATGAACAGTGTGATTAGTGAAAGTGAATATTATGGACTGCTGTCTGCACCTGCTCAACATTGCTGGGTGCCACTGATGGACTGCTTCTACTGAAATGATGTCACTTGTTGGTGTCTGCACCTGCTCAACATTGCTGGTGCCACTAATGGAACTGCTTATACTGAAATGGTGTTACTTGTTGATGTCTGCACCTGCTCAACATTGCTGGGTGCCACTGATGGACTGCTTCTACTGAAAAGATGTCACCTGTTGATGTCTGCACCTGCTCAACATTGCTGGGTGCCACTGATGGACTGCTTCTACTGAAATGGTGTTACTTGTTGCTGTGTGCACCTGCTCAACATTGCTGGTGCCACTAATGGAACTGCTTATACTGAAATGGTGTTACTTGTTGGTGTCTGCACCTACTCAACATTACTGGGTGCCACTGATGGACTGTTTCTACTGAAAAAATGTCACTTGTTGGTATTTGCACCTGTTGACCATTGCTGGGTGCTACTGCTGGAACTGTCAACTACTTGTTTCTTGGGCTATGGAAAGCGTTTATGTGAATATTTGTATAAACTGATTTTTTGTGTATTACTGTTTGTGAAAAGTTATGAGACTCTTACCTGCACATATTCGTCATTGCTGACGCTATTGATTGAACTGTTTAACCACATAATACTTGTGTAAACTGTTATGTAAAGTCACATGTATGAAAGAATTTGTATTGCTTACTGTATTTTATATATTAGGTTATTGAAAGGTCAGTGCAAAGCCAAAATTTTATCTAGTTATATGATATTTACGTATTAATATTATCTTTTATTTTTGTCTGTATTTTTTTGACGAATTTGGTGGTATTTTCACCACTAATGCTGGCAAAAATACCATCAAATTCTAACCGTGGAGGAAGGGCATATGAAAGGTGGCTACACTGAGCCACAGCGCCAGAGATCGCGCTAGAGATCATTGTTCCGCCGCCTCCACTGGCAGCGTTTATTGAGAACTCGTAGTGGGCAGTGCTTTGGGAGAACTCGTGGTAGTCAGTGCTGAGATGTCGTAGTGAGGAGTGTTTGTTGAGATGAGCTAGTAGGCAGTGCTTGCTGAGATGTGATACTGAAAAGTTCTTGTTGAGATGTGATAGTAGCGAGTCGGTGTGGAGAGATTGTAATGTCTAGAGTGCTTTTCATCAATATAAATTAAGGTAACAAACTACTTTTCTTTTCTTTCTCATTATTTCAATGTCCTGAATAATGCGTCATTACAGGTTCAGTCAACAAAGCATCTGGCTTGCGTTCTTGTATTAGAGTGTAATTCTGGTTTTCTTGAGTAATTATGGTATTTCTATTTTCTTTAATTAATTCAGTATAAATGATATTTAAAATTTCTTGTGTTGTTGAAGAAGAACCGTGCCAGATGCGTACGTTGAGTCATACTTCCAAACACAGAACAGTTACACTTGTGCTTTGGTTTCGTAGGTTTTATAGTTGCTGGGGACTTAATTAATTAATTGTGTTAATGAAAATTTCCATTTCATTCTTTGTTGTTGTTCTATGCAGTCAGATAGCGTAATAATACTAGTCAGGGCCAACCGTTTACGAGACATAGCGTAATCGGACATACAGCTACCAAAAATTAAAATTATTTTCATTTCATTTAATTAAGCCCCCATGCAATGTCACATGTTATAATTAAATGAAGCATTTAAAAGTTGTTAACGTACTGATTCGTTGTGAAAATGTTATTCAGTGTTAACGTCTGTAGTTTTTAAGATATTGAAATACTGTTGTGTCATCGTATGCAGCTCACTATTCTGATACCACAGATTATTTAGATTTGCTTTGATACTTGACTATGAATCACTATAGATTCTTAAAGAGCTGGAAGAATCTATTTTTCAGCTTGTCTGTTAGATGACATTTCTTGGAGCAATATGTGTCCTCGTAAGCGACAGTCCGTTATCAAAATTCCCTGGTTTCGGATTTACTCATTTGCAGCTACGCTACTCGACTTTTTGCCTGGGACTCGCTAGCGTTCAGCCATACAAGAAACTCATCTTACGACTGCCTCGTACCGATACTGGGCTACCGATTAGCTCGCCTAAATACGCGTAGAGCCACATAGGATTAACTAATTTTCAGACCAAATTACTATTTGATATTTTTCGTTAGAAGGACTTAGTTAGCTCATTGGGAAATGTAATTCCGCAAACCCTTCAACATCCAGTAGTTATACTTGTATGCATTGAGTTTATAAGTCCTTGAGCAATCTACATAATAAGTTCATGTCTTAATAGGGTTCACTGAATAAATTATTTTGTTTGTATTGCATTGTATTGTATGTTAACCGTGGGCCTATAAACAACGGAGAGGCTCCATCCTGCTGCAGCCGCAGTGGTTCACAACCCCACGACGACTACCGGTCCACTTCACCCCTACGCCGCCCCACGCCGAACCACTCTTTCAGGGTTATTGTGTGGTTCGGCCCCCGGTGGATCCCCCCAGGGAATGTCTCACACCAGACGAGTGTAGCCCCTATGTTTGCGTGATAGAGTAATGGTAGTATACGCGGACGTGGAGTACTTGTTTACGCAGCAATCGCCGACATAGTGTAGCTGAGGTGGAATAAGGGGAACCAGCCAGCATTCGCCGAGGCAGATGGAAAATCGCCTAAAAACATCCACAGACTGGCCGGCTCACCGAACCTCGACCCAAGTCCGCCGGTAGGATTCGGGCCGGCGACCAGACGCTTCTTCCAATCTGGAAAGTCGTGCGTTAGACCGCACTGCTAACTGGGCGGGCAATTATTGTGTCTACTGAACGATTGTTTCTATTAGACACGTTCCAGTCGTATTAAAATGAAGTTTTGCTTTAGTCTCCACTTTTTGGAACTACAGTCAGGGAAGGTGTGCCAGGTTCACAGTTAGTTTCTGGAACTAGATAGCTTACTCCATACAAGGGGTTTCGCACATGTTAACCAGTGCAGCCTGAATGCACTTCAGTCTACCTAGCTCGTGTCAGTTTCGACAGAGCCGCGGGCGATGCCTTCGCTGGTCCTCATTGTGCATGTGAGCCTGCGAAAAAATTATAGAGGTTTGCTTAACAGCAGGGTTGGGAAGTCCTTTACGTCTGAAACTCATTTTCTCGTACAGATTCCATCAATTTCTTTAGCCTTTCGGTGGTGGTCTATGCTATCTTCTTCGTTGAGAGATGAATATCAACTGTGATTAGTATTTGTATTTGCAATGATGTAGAGGTGTATTGTGTTACTTCGCCATGACTGTATCAGGACTCTGTTTTACGTCGGTGATATTGCATAAGCAAACAAAACTTGGCTTTGTGTCGTTTGACTATTGGTATAGTAAAGTGCTGAAGCGATAAGGGAGCATTCAGGGAAGGAAACCGATATTATGCAAATAAAGTGTAACTACTTTTCTGTTGTGACAATATTTAATTTCTGTGAATAATAACCGGAAGATAACAATACAAATGATTCAGCAATTCCTGGTTTGCTCTCCACAGCTCTGGGAGGCAATATCTGGAACAAACCTCTGCTTAGATTAGCGGTCTCGGCAGTCGGCATACGGCTCATCAGGTGATCATGGGGGGAACTGTGTTGTCCGGACAACAAGCTCCGACGTAACTGGAACAGAAATACAAAAGTTATTCAAAAAACGAGTGCGTAGTCTATTCATTTACTAGAACAAAGAAGGTGCCTGAGTGGTTCTCACTCCTCCGCATCTCTCCTGTTCAGTAATTTCTCTGATCGTGAAACCGATGACGAACACGCAACATTTCTACGTTAAGGAATTTGTAAAAGAACTACAACCACTAAGCAGTCGTGAAACTAATATATGATCTTGCCATTCAAAATGAGCGGTTCTGTGTTGAGGCAGTTCATATTCAGATTGTAGCATTACAACTATGGACAAGTGAATGCGTCATTGACAGATTGTTGCAGATTTTTTGTACAGATATGCTACTTAAATCGTGTTTTCTACTAAGCTCTAGGTAACGTTGAAACGTCATTCTGAATCGATATTTCCCTGTACTTTCCGATTGTAACAATAAAATGTTTCTGCTGGTATACAAAGATCCACAAAACAGACGTTAATAAGAAACTCATGTGGCTGTGACCTCAGCATTTAAAACCCAAAACGCGGGCAAAATTAAGGAAACTTCGAAAGGAGCGTTGTATATACGGCAAGGCTTCTTCCTACCATTCTAACTTCTCCTCTGTTTACACAGTGTGTGAAAGGAGTTTGTTGCTGTATCAAAAACTGTCGTTAGTAATTGAAAGCGAGTTGCTCTACACTGAAAAATTGGTTCCTCACTGATTGTAGTTTGTTTTCAGTGAAATAACATGTTCAGTTAGGGGACAATTTTCGGATTCTTTTGATCACTTACAGCCTGTGATAGCTGAGACACCGTACAGTACGAATCAGGATTTTCGGTTTAGCATATGATTCAGGATCATATTGTCATTGGCATTTTAAATTATTCTGAAATATTTTCTTCCGACATGGGACTACGACAAATCCCGTGAAACTAATTTTTCTTTGGTTCTTGGCAGAACATTATTATAAGATTTAATCTGAAACATATTCCTCCCGACATACATAAGGAACAGCTTTCTTTAGCTTTCGATATTTATCTTTCGATATTTTGGTAATTCAGCGTAAGGCCTTCCTCAAGGCGAGCCGTTGACATAATTCTGACTGTCTGAGTGTCACTGTTTCTGTGTTAAAATTGTAAACACATGACACACAGAGATGTACTGTGGAGTAAATCCATCAAGTTTCGTAGATAAGACAATCAGCAAAATAGCGCCATTCTTAGAAAAAACTTCTGCATGTAAGATAAAAATGTAGGAAACGTCGAGTCAGCACATCGTCAGTGCTTACAAATTATGTGGCTGGTTATTAAAATGGAGGGCAGGTTAAGGAAGGACAGGAAGCGAAGAGGACCAGTTTCTCACAGAGCGCCGACGAGAAACGTTTCCCATGAATTACCGAGAGGGAAGACCTCGTTTCGGTTGAAAGGTTGTCCGCAGTCTGTATTTACATAGATCCCTTAAAAACAGCGTCAACCTATTGTGATTCAGTGACTAAGGTACCTGTAGAAATACAATGAACAAGACACGAGGGCTTGCATTCTGCACAAATGACGCCACAACGTTGTTGAAAGTAATTCTGTATTAGAAGCAGCTACTGACCTGCCGTCGACCACACAGAGGTAGGGCAGGAAGTCATCCAGGCTGTCAGTGAAGTTGGGCAGCACGCAGTTGGCCAGGTGGCGGCACTGCCCGTGACCTCCGTCAGGGGTCGCGCACTCCTCCAGCTGCGACTCCGTCTGTGAAGGAAACGAAAAGCCTTTCAGTTTGAAGTGTCTAGTACGTTTATTTCAAAATTTACATCTGCTCTAAGACAGCAGTCTCCCCGAAACGATCTCCTCGACACGTTATTTCAGAGTTAATTATCGTTGAAGTTTGCCTGTCAAGCTGTTGGGCGCAGAAATTCGAGTGATCCATAAAAGACACTGTCGCTAAACGTGTTCGTGGTTTGGTTTCCTGTGGCCCACATTAATTTGTTTGCGCAACTATATCGTTACGTAAACGAATATCCCTAGTTACATCCAGTGGTCAGCTCGCAACTACATACCCGTTCATATGCTTTTGATCAGATAATGTATGGAGTTGCCAATTTCTTACTCTGTTACCTCAAAAATTTCACACGTATTTCCTAAAAACTCTATTCAAATTCAGCAGCATTTAATAAGAAAATTCGTCAATATTTACAGTGCTCTCTTTTAAACTCATCTGTTTTTTCGTTTTAATTGTAAAAATGTATTTTATGCACATTGAAGCATAATTCAACGGGATATTCTTAGCATAACTTGAATTTCGCAAGAGCGTGTTTCTCTATTATCACACAGTATGAGTATCGAGAGACTTGTTCTCAGTGGCGTCTGCTCGTTTCTCAAATGAGGGGTAGCAGGCTTGACATTTACCAGGAAATATCGTTGCGTTACGAGACTGAAGGTGAACCTTTTCTCCATAAAATCATGACTTCAGATGAAACTTGAGCTCAAACTGAACGTCAACCGATGAAACCCAGACGCAAAGAGTCGATCCAGAAAAGAAAAATCAAATACCCGGAGACTGATTCGAAATGTTGTGGCACAATTGTTTTCTCGTGTAATTATATTTCTATCTGAAACGTCATATGGACTTCTGTTTGCACCCAAGACGGCGGCTTCCGATACCGTCATAGGGCTTCCCCCCTCTCCCATCTAATACTCCTTTACATTATCTTTTTGATTATACACCCGTTTTCATTTTAAAAGCATGGTAACTCACGTAGGGACCGTCATATTTATTTTACTTCTGCGGCTCACAAGCGAAAATCACCAAGACCAGCAGAGTGAGAATAATTATCTCAGGCAGTTCTCGCTAGGTTGATAAACGACGTTGCGTTCAAAAATGCCGTAATATCTGCCGTTTTATATAGTACAATGACACTCACTGAACGGTCTTACTGAGCCGCGCGGAGTGGCCGCGCGGTCTGGGCGCCATGCACGGATTGCGCGGCCCCTCCCGCCGGAGGTTCGAGTCCTCCCTCGGGCATGGGTGTGTATGTTGTTCTGAGCATAAGATTGTGTAAGTTGGTTTACGTAGTGTGTAAGTCTAGGGGCCGATGACCTCAGCAGTTTGGTCCCTTAGAAATTCACACACACTAAAAAAAAAGAAACAGTCTTACAGACTTAGACTCGGGTTGTGAAAGCCTAGGCCCATAAATTAGTGGCAATCTGTTAGAAAGTGCTCATATTGGTACATCTGTGGAAACAAAAATCTGCTGTCGGGTAAAATTCAAAACTGTGTTCCTCAAATCCGCGCATTGCAACACGATCTAACAGTATCTTTGTCGTCGTCGAGGTGCTGCTCAAACCTGTTCGTTAGTTACTTACATTTTCCTTGATTATCTGAACGATGTTTTCATCGAAATGATGTGGAACGAGTAAGTTTACAGGACATGTATACATCATTAGTGTTAACATTAGTTCACACGTTATCATTTTTAGTCCTACTCATGTAACTACACTTAATTTTCTTTTTTTCTAACTGTTTTAATTAAAGATTTGTGGCTGGAATAAATATAGCTGCCCAGGACAATTGATTTTCAATTAGATTTAAAACTTACTTAGTTACCTATCAGACATTTTGTATCATTGCGTAAATTATACAAAACAATTGTTGCTGTATATTGAACTTGTTTCTGAGACACTGACAGTTGTCACAATGGGTAATACAGGTCATTTTTTCCCTATAGTGTTCTAGGTATCTGCATCACTGTTTTTCTCAAATTGTGGTGGACTATTTATGACGAATTTCATTAGCGAATATATATGTTGCGACGGCGTAGTTAAAATACCTAGCTCCTTGAAGAGGTGACGGCCGTTGGTTAACGCCACATGTTATTCTTATTGCTCAATTTTGTGCAGTAGGTAATGAGTCACCCCATAAAAATATCCCATAAGAAATAACTGAGTTGAAATATGTAAAATACGTGAGGAGTTTGATACGTTTGTTTCGGGGATTACCAATTGCACAAGAGCAAAAGTTGCTGAACATAATTGTTTGAGATGTTCGGTAATATACTTCTTCCAGTTCAAGTTCTCATCAATATGTACACCCAAAAATTTCGAGCGTTCTACTCTATCTACATACTGTTGCTCATCATTTGTTGGTGTGACTCTATTTGCTGCACAACTTCTGGAGGTCATCCAGTGTATGAGGAGGATTTCTGCGACGATGCACTGCAATTTTCAACTAAAAGCAAGGACGGTTAGTCAATGTCAGCAGATACTGTAGACCATCCCATTTGGTTGATTGCTGCTTGCTGGATGAAGGTGTTCACGATGATGGCACATTGTTCTCCTGGGTTATCGCCTTGAGTATCGCCTAAATTTAATATACAGAACGGAACAATATGTTGGAGGTTTCTTCCCCGAGGTGTCTGGCATACATACACGATACCGGCATAAAACTTAGCTAACCCTTCTCCATGCTCCACACCTGGGACTTCATGTCTGAGAAGTGCAGTGGTGCACGGATGCCTCGGAAGTTTTCTACCGCGATGACCTGACGTCATACAAACTCTGTACACGTTGGCAAAGAGAACCCGAGAACAGTGCTTGAGATTCGATTCCCGACGTTCCCTTGTTATGTTCTTGGTGTATCATTGGGTTATGGCGTTTGTAATGTTGTTTGTAATGAATGCCTAGAGGTCGTAATGGCCGAGTGGAGGCAGATAGATACACTTTTGCCCGTCAGAGTCCTCCCAGTTGTCTCCAACAAGGCACCGTCCAATTCTGCTGCAGCCTCGTCGGGGTGTATTGTGTATTTTCTATATTGTGTATTAAATCGGAGACCTAGAAACGACGGAGAGGCTTCGTTCCCAGTAGACTTCAGTGGTTCACAACCCCACAACAGGCCACAGCAGTCCACCCACCCCACCGACGCCCCACACCGAACCCAGGGTTAATGCGCGATTCGGCCCGCAGTGAAACCCCCCCCCCCTCCCTCCCCCCGGAATGTCTCATTCCAGACGAGTGTAATCCCAAATATTTGCATGGTAGAACCATTATGGAGTACGCGCACGTGGTGATAGTGTTTGCTCAGCAATCGCCGACATAGTGTAACTGAAGCGGAATAGGGGAACTAGCCCGCATTCGCCGAGGTAGATGGAAAACCACCTTAAAAAGCCATCCACAGGCTGGGCAGCACACCATACCTCGACACTAATACGCCAGGCGGATTTGTGCCGGGGACCGGCATGCCTTCCCGCTTGGATAGCAGCGCGTTAGACCGCGCGGCTAGCGGGGCAGGCCTCCTCGGGGTACTTACGAGCCATAATTTTCGTATCATCAACAGGTGCTGTCGACTGCGTGCGACCAATACGAGGGGACAGTCGACACAAAACGCGATTTCCACAGCACGCTTGAAGATTCCGCGGTTTAGTCACATGCACTGAAAAATCAGATTTACTTTGACCTCCATCACACACTTGGCTGTACTTAGCAATTTCTGGTGATCAGAAGAGTATCCAGGGCCACCATTTCGGTTAAAAAGAAAAAAAAAAACGAAATATTCATGTTACAAGGTTAGTGCGAAGCTTCTTTGGGCAGCTTACTTATATGCAACGGAAGGCCTCTGCAACAGGTCAATAAAATCTGCTGACTACATCGTGAAGTACGCTTTAGAACAGTGCGTGTAAGATCTAAGAAAATCTGTTTGACGGAATCCCCTGACTTACGGAACCTACAGTTACGCCGCGAATGAACACACTAATTTGCACTGTGAACCTATTCCGAAAGGCAACCCGATTATAAAACCTCCAAGTTGTGTTTTCACATTATGCGCTTATCTTCACGTTACAGAAAATGTATTCAGCAGGGTGACCGAAGACTCATCAGTATAGTGGTCCATGTGGTAGAAACCTGTACGCGCAGGTCTTGAGGAGCAACAGTAAAACTATGAAGTAGATGATATTTTTGGGTAAGATATAAGTAATTGTCAAAAAATAGCCAGAATTTACAGTGCTGAACCGTTGTCGTATGTCCATCAAAATTCTAATAATAGTTCATATTCTATCCTCACTTTGGAAAGCTACTTGCACCACTCTGGACGTTAGACAATTGACTTCCACAGGTGACACTTTCGCGTAACTATAGGTAATACGATTTGAACAGAAACAAAGTGCTATTATTACCCTTAATACACGTACACGCATCTAAATGATCTACCGTCACAAAACTAAAACGATATGGGGCCGTGTTAGTTCTACATACTGTGAACTACTTCCTTACCTTGTTGAAAGCCAGCTCGTAGGTCTCTGCCGTGCCATTCACTTCTAGTGTGACGTGTGAGGAGTTCGAGACGCCACCCAGCCACGTGATCTCCGATATGTTCAGGGTCTGCGGTTGTCCTGTAACGCAATCAACATCAATGGTCTTCTGTGTATAACAAGCGACAAAAAAAAAATAAAGGTAAAACTACTTTCAGTTTCTGGTTTAAGCTCTACTGATAATTAATGAGTAGCAACGGAATTTAGCCATGTCACACTAATATACAGCGGGAGGTGGCTAAATCACTGATCTAAAATTGCTTTCCACCCGATATAGATACTTCTAAACTGTTTACACGTAGATGAACGGTAACCAGGGATTCATGAAACTAGAGCAATATCTCCTCGCAGCTCAATTAATAAGCGCAGAACATATTTTAGGTTCACAACGCCATTTAATTATGAAGGATTGGTCGACAAGAAGAGCAGCAGGACTGTATACTGCACGGTTCCCAGGTAGACGCTGAAAGTACCTCCTACCTTCGTTGAAACAATGAAAAGCGCGAGGCTGGAAGTTTTGCCCAAGAAAATTTATTCAACACAAGACTGCCATCAACGAACCTGCGGAAGTACCGTTTTCCTCAGACACTGCAATAGATCCGTAGGTCACTTCTTGTCAAATACAAAGAGTAGTTTGTATCAGCCAAAGAGGAAGTCTGCATACTCTTCACAGGCAAAAATATCAGTATTTCTTTATTTTGCTACATCAGAGTTTCATCCTCGTTTTGAATACTGTCACTGGGTTCGGCAGTAAGATAATAAATACTCTGGAGACTGTATTCCTTCCTGAATAGGCGTCGTTGACAGATCACGAAGTTATAAGTTTGAGAATCGTTCACTACTGGTCGTTGGTTAACCCACATCGGCTTCATCAAGTGACTAATGAACGACCGCAGAGTGCGGATGTGTGGTGTGGAGTAGCCGTACAGCACATGTTTAGCACTTGTTTCATTTACAGTACTCTAAACGGGGGAAATGACACACATTTCTTAATGAATAATGCACCCTCTTTATTAGAAAATATGCGTTTGAGATCACGTTAAATGTTGCTTGTCCATCATGATAGATGACCTGTTCATAATTCTTCAGCAGGGAGAGACACTTTCAACCACCTGTTTCCAAACCTGTGGGTAGGAAGTGGCAGTCCTATTCAGAGATATTCAGTACGATCGCCTAAATGATGGCGTTAGATTTCTTTGTCTGGGAATCTGGGATGTAAAATATCTCGTACCTTTCAGCACAAGAAATCCAAAAATTCAGTTACTTTTATTCCATGATTTCTTGTTAGATTAGCAAAAGTTTTGTATCACTGGGTTTGTGTGATCGAGATCTACTATTTTGGCGGAAAAAATATCAGAATTCCATTAAGGAAAAACAAAGTGATGCCTGTATCTTAGTTAGTAATGAAGTTGCGAGAACGGATAGATTTTTTTTTCATGATTCACTGGTTTTCTGTGAGTGAAGTATGCGGACGACTTCGACTGATTGGTGAGATATTGGAAATATCCATTTTATCTGCGAAAAATATCATTTACAATTGTACGATTTTTAGGGCATTGCTCTGAACAGTGATTATCGACAATATAAAATCAAGAAGTGTGCCTAAAGAGAAGAGCTGGTAAGGATTTCACAACTTGTGGGTTCACGGAAGTTTCCGTTAAGAACCGAAAAATCTGCGCCAACAGACAGGTTACATCGTTCAGTGATACATATTCCGATAAAGAGTCAATTTCACAAATTTCTCCAACAACTGGTGTTGTTAAGACTAGTGGAAAGTAGCAGGCATGTGTTCTAACATCTTAGGTCCATGTAGTTTGGGCAGTGTCTTTTATTTCAGTGAAATCAGAACTTCTAACACGCAACTCACCAACAAAAGCCACAACACCAGGGTGTAAAGTTGTGGTTACATATGGACCAGAAGAAACTTTTACTGCCTCAGGAAGCACTGCAAAGTAAAAGCATATGTCATTCATTGAAATCTCAACTTACAAGTAACATACATCAACATTTGTTTGTACCTTTACAACCTAGAAATATTTTCGGGTTATTCCCAGCAAAAGCCTTACGTATCCACTATAATAAGAAATTTCAACAGAGAGGCACTGATATTTACACTGCTCAAGAGTTACAGTAAAATCGTCATGTTTGCGGTGTGTCTAAAGAATGCATGTTGCGATGATCCAGGAATATTGCAGCAACTGGACATACACCGTTTCTGTTCTAATGCGACAGATACCTCCGGGAATTAGATTAATCTTGAAAATATACCGAGATTTTGGAATTTGAGTGAATCACATATATGGTTCCCCACGTATTCAACAACCTCCCGGAATTAAATTACACTGATCAACACTTCGACTGAATTGAAGAAATGTTTCAAAAGTCTCTTAAAATGAATTTGAGACACCATAATTTAATACATGTTCACGAGATCATATGGATTTATTTTATTCCATAACGTTAAACTTGCATGGAATGTTCATATTTGACTTTTATTCACATAATAGAGATTTGTGTCTCGAATCCTTGGGATATAGCTCCTATAATGTAACACAAAAACAAAAGTTTTTGTATTTCATATACAACAAACGCATTACTTCAGTCGTGAATACAAATAGCAGATTTCAATTCTTTCATATAAAAAAGAAGCTCCTCCGTGACTATGAAAAGGACTTTTTATAAATGATTTATTTGACTTTTCCTGGAGCACTGGGCCGGTTTGCCAGGACCGAATTATAGGAAATATCCAACTTGGAAATCAAGGCTACAAAAGGAACTGCTGCACATCAATTCACTAGTTCTTGCATTTGAGAGAGAGTGTCTAATGTGTACTGAAATATTTGCACTAACAGACATTCGACGTAAAGTTTTGAGTAAATCTACATCTATATGATTCCTCTGCAGTAAAATTTTAGAATTTCAGGGTACAAGACGCCACTTTCAATCCACATCTCTACCGTTTCACTCCCAAATAGAGCGATGGAAAGCATCTTCCAGTACCACGTCTCTTATTTATCTCGATGGTCATTACTACCAAATCAAATAGGAAGTGAAAGTTGCTGATTGAAAGTTGCTGATTGAAAGTTCTTGACAATATCTAGCCTTTACTTTGATGATTACCATCCCAACAAGGTTATCAAATTAGTAACACTCTCTCACGGATATGATTGTGAAAACATAGTAACAGTACTGAGGGAACCGGTTTCCAATGCCTAACACCTTATAGCACAGACATAAAACTCCTATCAGGAACGTCAAGAGAAGCTTAATAACAACGTACATGTTGACACCTGAGATGTTACTTTCACCAGAGTCCATTGTCGAATGAAAAACTTTTACCATGATTGATCAAGCTCATTATGCAATTCATCAAGGCTAATAGAGGAGACGTGTGGAACATCAGCTGGGATAGAGAGAGAGGGGTGGGGGGTAGTGAGAGACTGAGGGCAGATAAACTGATTTTGAGAGCACAGTTACCAGAAAAGTTGTAACTAAATACCATACAAACTATCCGTTAATTTCGGCTTTAAGTAGTTGATAATAATTATCAATAACAACGCTTTATACTTTTCCAAGCATCGTAGAAAGGTGTACCAACCAGAGACTTTTCCTTTGCATTGAGTACCGTGTCACATGAAGAAACCAGATATTCGGTATTCTGTTATTACATCATAATTTAGTAAACATTAGAATCAGTCACAACCGTCAAATATGCATTGAAATCCACAGGAAGCGATCTGATATCGAACGACTCCTTGGATCTAGTTATGAAGCCGAAGACAACCAGACTGGGAATTTGTGGAGGAATAATAGGGAGGAATAACCCATGTTGGAAGGAGATAGGGCACAAAACACAAGACATAATTATTGCCGACTTAATCTATCTGTGTAGGAACGTGTCAACTTCCATTAATAAAGGAGATGAAGGAAACTGAAAGTGGAACCTTTTAATTTTAACGGGTTTATAACGACAGTCGGAGCGGATCTAAGTAACTTTGAACCTTGTTTAGTGGAAGACTCTAGAAGAAAGAAGTTGTGCACCACACGAAAGCTCATATTCATAAATGCGAGAGCTTAGGTTCAGAAATGAATCAAAAATACGTTGTTTCCTGCCATACGTATCTCATGATAACGACAGTGAAAGGAATTTATCTGGAAGTACACTACTGGTCATTAAAATTGCTACACCAAGAAGAAATGCAGATGATTAACGGGTATTCATCGGAAAATATATTATACTAGAACTGACATGAGATTACATTTTCACGCAATTTGGGTGCACAGATCCTGAGAAATCGGTACCCAGAACAACCACCTCTGGCCGTAATAACGGTCTTGATACGCCTGGGCATTGAGTCAAACAGAGCTTGGATGGCGTGTACAGGTACAGCTGCCCATGCAGCTTCAACACGATACCACAGTTCACCAAGAGTAGTGACTGGCGTATTGTGACGAGCCACCATTGACCAGACGTTTTCAATTGGTGAGAGATATGGAGAATTTGCTGGCCAGGGCAGCAGTCGAAGTTTTTCTGTATCCAGAAAGGCCCGTACAGGACCTGCAACATGCGGTCGTGCATTATCCTGCTGAAATGTAGGGTTTCGCAGGGATCGAATGAAGGGTAGAGCCACGGGTCGTAACACATCTGAAATCTAAAGTCCACTGCCCAAATTGCCGTCAATGTGAACAAGAGTGACCGAGAGGTGTAACCAATGGCACCCCATACCATCACGCCGGGTGATACGCCAGTATGGCGATGACGAATACACGCTTCCAGTGTGCGCTCACCGTGATGTCGCCAAACACGAATGCGATCATCATGATGCTGTAAAAATAACCTGGATTCATCCGAAAAAATGACGTTTTGCCATTCGTGTACCCACGTTCGTCGTTGAGTACACCATCTCAGGCGCTCCTGTCTGTGATGCAGCGTCAAGGGTAACCGCAGCCATGGTTCTGATCTGACAGTCCGTGCTGGTGCAAATGTCGTCGAACTGTTCGTGCAGACGGTTGTTGTCTTGCAAACGTTCTGTTGACTCAGGGATCGAGACGTGGCTGCACGATCCGTTACAGCCGTGCGGATAAAATGCCTGTCATCTCGACTGCTAGTGATACGAGCCCGTTGGGATCCTGCACGGCGTTCCGTATTACCCTCCTGAACCCACTGATTCCATATTCTGCTAACAGTCATTGGATCTCGACCAACACAAGCAGCAATGTCGCGATACGATAAACCGCAATCGCGATAGGATAAAGTCCGACCTTTATCAAAGTCGTAAACGTGATGGTACGCATTTCTCTTCCTTACACGTGGCATCACAACAACTTTTCACCAGGCAACGCCGGTCAATTACTGTTTGAGTACGAGAAATCGGTTGGAAACTTTCCTCTTGTCAGCACGTTGTAGGTGTCGCCACCGGCGCCGACCTTGTGTGAATGCTCTGAAGAGCTAATCATTTGCATATCACAGCATCTTCTTCCTGTCGGTTAAATTTCACTTCTGCAGCACGTCATCTTCGTGGTGTAGCAATTTTAATGGCCAGTAGTGTATTTCGAAAAGCATTTTTCCCACCACTGGCTTTCGAATGGACTAGGAAGACATATCTTGATTCTGGTGCATCGCCGCACCGTGCGTTGCTTTGCACAGTACTGATGTAGAATCAGATGCAGGTAAAACCAAGATTATTTCATCTTTCGTTGGTACGTAAATAATTTTACAAAGATTACGGTCTCGGCTAAGTTGTCCTGTGTCTGGTCTCACAAAAACAAGCACTTTGGTTTTTATATTTCATTTGACTCAAATAAAGAAACATGGAACTCACCCAGAGCAGGAGAACAGCATAAAGGTAGGGATAGTCGGGAAGGCACAGGTCGTGCTGTAAAACAAAAGCAGACGACATTCATGTGAAAGTAAACACAAGCTTCAAAACTCGTTAATAGCTTTAGAAACTAAGAATTTTTCCAAGGCTGTTAATAACGTAATTAATGCAATCTCTCAGTACTAGGAAATTCCGACAGAGCGCCAAAGATATTTGTGCTGCTCGAATATATGCCAAAGTATTCACAGGGGAAGTATACACAAAAGAACGCATGCGGCTCCAGGTCCCTGCAAGTAAACAGCAAAATGACATGAGTCGTGTCTATACAAGGTAATGTGAGGGGTACCAGTTGCGTTAAGTACATCTTGGCAGTTGCTGCCTATTTAAAATTTGACGATGAGGTAATTGGGATGAGACTCAAAATAGCTATAGAAATTACCAGTTCACAGCTCGGCATGGCACGTGCATTACTAAGATAAATTTTTCAGAAACGCATAAATGCTGTTTGCCGCAAAAACTTTACCAACAGGGGCTTTAGACATGCTTGGTCGCAGGGTACCCATTTTTCAGGGGAAACTCTTTGACTAACGGAACAACCTCGCCTGTTTGAGGAACAACCCTCTTAGCACGTCGTAAAACATGTAAGGTTGCACACCACTGTCAGACAAAGGAACGAGATAGTTCCGACGGTGCGGATTTCCAGACACATTTGTGTATTTGTTTCACTAGTCAAAAGTGACAGGCATCAAAGATCAGGACATGTTAAATGATTTGAAACGGGACGGATTCAAGTCATTCGCACCGGTAATTTAATTGCAGGGCGACGCTCCTCGCCACAGGTCTGTGATCACCTAAATTGTTGGAGCCATCATTTTACACGGAGTTGATTTCGCCGAAATATTCAGTAGCACAATCACCCTTTCCCTCTCATATCACGGCATAGGACTTAAACAAGATAAATTCGCTCCAAATTTCCATTTGCGTCGAGACGACATGCTACAGCTATATTATCGTCCGGATGACCTCAGAGGGGATACACTTGTGAGCCCACAGATTATAACCACATGCTTAATAGCGTGTTGGCTTACCTCTGGTCACGCAATACTGGTACATTACTGCCCGGTGGTTTGTGGACTTGCAGCTAGCGGCTGGGGGCGTCACAAATGGGTCCCGGCTCAGGCGTAATTGTTGCCGTTGGCACTAAAATGAGTTCACTATCATACTTATCAAACGACTGTAGAAACATTTTGGCCTTGTGGTGTGGATCATTATCCTTCTGGAAGATACCATCGCCTTTTGTGAAGAGCTCAACCATCAAAAGATGCCGGTGGTCCGCAACAGCGTTGAAGTAGTCCACAGTTATCGAAGTGCCTCCGATTATTACAACAGGTCCCACGGTTGACGCAGGTGGACGTCTGCCATAGCATGATAGGGCCCCTATCTGTCTGCGCCTGTGCGACGGCACATGTTTCGACCTGCTGTTCGCTTCGATGACAGCGCAACCGCACGCGCCTATCGATGTAGTGTAACAATAAAAGTGGCTCATCTGGCCAGGCAACACGTTTGCACCGTTCTACGCCTCAGTCTAGATGATTCCGTGGCCATTACACTCGTAATTCCCTGAGTCGTGGAGGCAACGTGGAAACATTTACGGCTCGTCCATGTTCAGTAATGTTCGATGAGTGGTGTGCTCCGAAGCACTTGCGCCTGCACCAGCAGTGCACTCTGTCGTCAAATATGTCACAGATCGCCGTCTACCCTGATTTACAGAGCGGGCAAGCGTCCGAATTGCTCGAGGTGTGACGTGATGTCGACGTCCAACACCTTGACGCGTATTCGCGGTTTCGCCGTCCTCAAACGACCATCCATAGATTCTCACGACAGTAGCGTGCGGACAGCCGATCAGCTACACCGTTTACGAGATGCTTGTGTCCAAGCTTCATGCACTAAAAATCTGCCCCCATCAAACAGGTTTATATCAGCGCATTTCTCCATTTGCGGCCCGTGTCGTTGAAAGAATGATTCCCCAATAGCCTCTGCTGCACTAGTCAGGTTCTTTACAGCGTCACGTGCCTGCAACGCCATCAGTTGGTATTCGATTTCACAGTCGGCAGTGGACATAATTGTTTGGCTTATCAGTGTGTTTTTATCACTTGAGTAAAACAATGACATTGGCTGTATGCTGACAGAATAAAATATCTTTGGTCTGAGACATAGTTTCAGTGTAATATTTACCTCACATACTCAGATCTCTCTCTCTCTCTCTCTCTCTCTCTCTCTCTCTCTCTCTCTCTGTGTGTGTGTGTGTGTGTGTGTGTGTGTGTGTGTTTCCAAAACTGTAGCAGGAGAGACAGAAAGGAAAAACCTTTATACGAATGATGCCAGATCTTTTGCAAACCAATACAGAGAGTGTTTGAAGCACTTTCATAAGCAGCGAAGTAATTTGAGAATTACGATCTATGTACTCGGGCCACAAGACTACTGTACTTTTTCACAATGGAGGGCACTGCCAAGGAATGCGAGTCCATTATGCAAATGGAAATTTGCTACGGTAACTGACATATTATGGTTTTGCCTACAATTTTCCATGTTTTAAACAAAGAGTGATAATGTATCCATATAAAAATACAGGATGTAATGCGTATAAGTGCGGATATTACCATTGGTGGCTGAGAACGGTTCAGTACACAACATTTCATCAATATTTATGTCATTTGCGTACTAATACCTATCAAGAGCAGTATGTTTTAAGTTGTTTAGTACCTCCAACTAAAAGTAACAAGAACAAGCCATTAATGCTTATTTTCCGCTGGGCAGCGGGTCAGGTGGCTAAGTGTGGACGCATGGACGCAAAACATTTAATCTATACTGACAGGCGACCATGCAGAAAACATCAGGTTGTAAAGTTTGTGACGTGTGTGTGGGAAGACTGTGCGACGCAGTGAAAAAACAACCAACACACTGAAGTTTGTACATGTGTATTACGGTATAGCATGTAAAAAAAAGTCTGCAATAATACCTGTTACACCCTCTATGTTCTATGAAGGCAGCATTTAATGCAAGAATTAATGACAGACTATCTAATCAAGCGGGAAAAGAGAATGTTGTGGCTGCACTAAGAAAACACTCTTACTTCGTTCTTTTTGTTTCGAAGAAAAATTCATAGAACGATTAGTTGTCAATTGATTATCATCAAGGTAATGAAATGCATCCAAACTGTAAAATGCTCGCGAGCTTGTGAAGAGTAAACAATGTTAACACTGGTTCAAATGGCTCTGAGCACTATGGGACTTAACTTCTGAGGTCATCAGTCCCCTAGAACTCAGAACTACTTAAACCTAACTAACCTAAGGACATCACACACATCCATGCCCGAGGCAAGATTCGAACCTGCGACCGTAGCGGTCGCGCGGTTCCGGACTGTAGCGCCTAGAACCGCTCGGCCACTCCGGCCGGCCAATGTTAACAGTCAAGAGAGGAAAATTATAAGAAAGGTTTACAGCGTCTGTGTTTTTCAGTGCCTGTATAGTACCATACGACGTCCTTCGGACATGCATGCATACCCAACGCAACCGTCACTGCCGACGATCTGTACGCATATTAAACTGAAGAAACGTATCCGCAATTTTCGAATACCAATATACATCAGCTGTGCAAATGATTAGTGAGTGACTCATGAAAATTTGTGCCGGACCGGGACTCAAACCATTATATGGTATTCTACAGAAACCAAGAAATACAGACAGTGCAAACCTGTATTATATCCCCCGGAAGGCGAATACGGTGGGGATAATAATCTCCATCGCTGTGCGGGAATCGCATGAAAATGTGTGCGAGCGAGCATAAGACATGGAAACTGCCTTACGGAAGATTGAATAGTTCTGCGAGGCGCAGAGTGATAGTCGAAGTGATTAATGTGACAGCTTGCTATAAGTGGGAAATCCGGTTTCGAATCATCGTCCGGCACCAATTTTCATGAGTCACTAACCACGTAAACAGCTGATGTGCAATCGTATTCACAAACTGCAGATACATTTCTTCAAAATTATAAGACTTTGTGCTCACGTGTCCTGCATCTTAACCCAGAGGACCATGCTGCAATAAGCGTTGCTGTGATGTATGCGAAGAAAAAATTAATGAAAGTTATGAGCATACAAAATCGAAGCTGAAGGTTATAAACCCCTAATTACGACAACTAAGTTAAATGCATGCATAATAGAGGAAAACTGCTATGCAATATAAGCCATAAGAAAAAAAAAAAACACGCAAGTACCAGTTCTAATACTATACGCTTCGCGTATAATTGATACAATGCACAGAACTTAAAATTATAGCTTATGTATGTGGAATAGGAACACATAAAGATAACATGTACCTGGAAGTACTTACCTAACGCTAAGATGTTAGGGCTGAAGCCAGAAGTTGCAAATGCTGTAAAGAAAAACATGAATCTATTATTTACACAGTGAATAACAAAAAGTATGTGTCGGTAAATTTTTCATCAGTTCATTACTAAAATAACGGAACAAATCGTTTGAACTACTGAATCCGTACAAAAAGTCAGATTTTTGCCTTGAATGAATATTCCATTTATCATGATTTGAGTATTTCGACAGAATTTCGGATGAAGTACCAAATAGTGTGTAAATTGTCCACGTGGGTCCACAGCTGAAACAAATTTCTTGTGCGAAAACGTTTTCCCCTGTGTTTTTTTTTCTGTTACTCTCGTCATTATAGACGGAACTGTAATTTATTTTTAATCGCTATTGGCCATCTTTACATCCTTTATTTAACCAAATAGTTCTAAGGATATCAAACGTTCAAATAGAGTTGAGGAGCACTACGGAGCACAGCAGTGTACTGAAGTTGAATTTGACCCATGGGAAATCCGCAAAAGAGTACACTGGAAGCAAATGCAATGTAGTATCACTGAATCATGCACACATTAAGTTCACAATAACTTACTATGGAGATTAGTATCAAGCATCAATGGACCATACGCTACAACAACGTATTTTTATGTGAAAAGTGTCTCAGTTTAGATACCTTTAAAGACAACTAGGAACAACTAAGTCGAAGGCTTATTTCCGGATCATTTTATTGTTCCTTGCCGTTACAAATTTCGAACATTTTGTTCGTCATCAGAAAGCTGCGTTTCACTTACAAGAAAAAGCATTAATGAACTGTAGCAATTTTAATTATCTGTTGTATGTTTTGACTGTCGTGTTACAAATGAAAACTTTCCAATTATTCGGAAAACATCCAGATTTGCTTTCGATTTCAATTAGAGATGATAAATACGAAGAAACCGAAACTCAGATTTCTATTGTGAGAAGAGACAGATACTTAGCTGAAAATGATATATTCCTAGCTATATCTGACATTTTCAGAAAAGGAGAGAGAAATCAGTTATAAATTTCTTAAAATGTAAAGTTAAAGCTAGGAATTTTAAAAAATGTTTAAGATTTCTACTTCCGTGTACAAACACAGTGACAAAGAACCTAATGTCGTTTTCTTGTGGGAGACGTTCTATAGGCACTTTTTCATCAGCATCCTCTAAACAGCGAATATCGAGTATGTTCGATATTATTTCAAATAGTAATGGACAAAGTCCATGCTTTACAGCAAGAGTTTCTTATTCCGTAAAGAATTTTGTCTTGTAGGCCTACCAGTAAGACGAAGTGGAAGTAGTATAGAGATGGGAATCACTTTTGAGAAACTGCTTTTGCCGCTCCGACTGTCACTAAATTTAAAATCACGATTTCATGTGAAGTGTCATTGTCACGTATAGTTTGTAGTGTTCCAGATGCGGACACTAGCTTATCAGCGTAGCCGACTGAATGTACGGTCCATCTTGTTTATTTGTGTTGATATTGTTGAGGAACTGCACATGCGCTGTGTATGTATAAGTTACTACAGAAGAAAATGTCTTTATCTTTTTTTTATGACCTGGCCCGCGCATATCTGGCCACAGGTCACTGCGAGCGGAAGGCTGTAGCGGATCCGAGATACGCACGCGCTGCCCATGAAATTTACACGAGCAGTAATGCAAAGAGTTATGCAAACAATTATGCAAAGAACTGTAAAATTGTTATGGGAATATTTCTTTATATTCTGTCTACAGTGAGAATTATTGAATGTGTTTGGAGTTTGTATAGAACCTGTTTGTCAACACTGAACTACGCTGATGGAGAGAATTGACTGCTGAAATAATACTGAGTTTTGTGCTGCACTGTCGCTCACCGTTAGTCTTCTGTCACCAAGAGACGTCTCGTGCCCTAAAGGCAAATCTCCGTAAGGATTACCTGAACATCCAAGCGAAAACGCGTCCTCGGAAACAATAGATCATTACCACATGAAACTGGAAGACTACAAACTTTGATAAGGTAAACTCCTAAAACAAAAATTCAATTTTAGGGATGCGTTCTGTTTTCAAAAATTTGTTAGTTACGTGTTCTACAGATCATTTGAACGATTATTTTACCAAAATGGAGTGGAAGGAGTCAGTTTACTGGATCAGAATACATGTTTAGTGTTGACTGTCTTGCTACTAGTTTTTAAGCAGAAATTCGTCCAGGAATTAGAAGCAATTTCCCATGAGAAATGACTTCAGATTAGAAGTAAAACTTGCTTTGGTATCAGTCAGATATTTTGTGTTCTTGCGCAAACGATCAAAAATTTTTGTTGTTGCATATCGAAGTCCTTTCTGTATCACTAACAGCTTTAATAATTCGCGAGAAAGGTCTTTCTTCCGCCATTGTTGTAAGTGTGAACATCACAGTTATTATCAAATTGTGATGGATTAATTACGTCGAATTTCATTGCCGAATATATGTATCGTGATGGCGCAACTAAAATTCCTAACCCTTTGAAGAGATTTATACATAACGACCGGAGAGTGAACAACAAGTACTATTCTTCGTGCTCGCTGTTGTGCAAACAGTTCAATCTAAGTGACGAGTTACCCAGAAAATTATTCCATAAAACATTATTGAGTGGATATACGCAAAATATGTCAGAAGGTTGATTCATTTGTTTCCGAGACTAGCAATTATAGCTATTAAGAGCGAAAGTTGCTGAACTTAATTGTTTGAAAAGCTCACTAACATGATTCTTGCAGTATGTACACCTACAGATTTGGAGCGTTCTTCCATATTTGTTGGCTTCTGTTCAAGCACTGCATAAATTGTTGATATGACTCCATTTATTCTACAGAACTCAACAGTGTGCTTTCTCAAAATTAAGAGAGAATACAGTTTCAGAGAATTACTTGAAAATTCTTTCAAAAATACAATTAACAATCTCCTCTACTGGCTTCTTTCTAATGGGGTTATTATAGTACTAGTATCGTCTGCAAAAATTACCAATTCTGCTTGTTGAATGTTAAGTGGAAGGTCGTTCACATATACAGGCATTAGAAGTGGTCTCAAGATTGAACCCTGTGGGTCTCCCTTTGTGATGTATCCCCGGTCACTAAAATTTTCAACCTGTGCAACAGTACTTGAAATATCAGCACACTTCCTTGAATTCTGTTTCTTAAGTATGATTCACGCCGTTGTTTGTAAAGCCATCAACTCCACAAATCATAAGTTTTTCTAAGAGTGTAACATGATTTGCATAATCAAAGACCTTCTAATGTTCACAAAAAATAACACCTTGCGATTTTTTATTATTTAAGGCTTGTAATATTTGGTGGGTGAACGAGTAAATAGGATTCTCAGTCGAGCAACAATCCTGGAATGCAAACTGTGATATTCTAAATAAATTGTTTCTACTTAAATGTAAGACTATTCTTGAGCACATTACGTTTTATAATATTGTAAAAGCCATTTTTTTAAAAAAAATATGTACCACTTTGTACCTCGACATGAAGTGCGGCAATGCATATTCATTTCTCTTAAGATGGCAGTGCCGTCATGTCAACCATGTTTCCGTACTTCATACGCATAAAAGAATAGGGTTGCTTCTCAAGTGTATAAATGCATGTGGCACTTCACTATAAACGAAGGCAGTATGTATCCCTAAAACTGAACTGGCTTTTAGCAGTTTATGTTAGTAAAGCTGTTATTTCAGAATGGCACTCCAGTCGAAAACTCGATCTTAAATAAATACATTTCACTAAGCCAAGGTAGTAAATGTCATCTTACAATACTGCAGCACTGTGACGATAAGTATACAGAAAGTAAGAAAGCTTTTATCATTTCAACTAAGAGCTCCTTGAAATTTCCGTTCCGTCAAATGCCGACGGCTAACTTCCCGCTGAAGCTACTTCAAATGAGCAATAGAGACCCTGAAGTCTAGAATAACAGAACAACGTCAACGTTTAATCATTGCCGATGAATTTTAGCACAAGCAAGAGAGGCTAGAGGTTAACTTCTCGTCGACATCTAGATCAGTAGGGACTGACTGCCTATTCATCTGAACGAGGACTGGAAAAGAAGCGAAGTAGCCTGTCGAAGGAAGCTATCTGCTACCACGATTAAAAAACCTTTGACAAAGACGAAAAATTACTAATGAAAACAGCATGGGCGTTTGCCTCTTGCAGCTTGAGGATACGAGTCACACTAAGCATATTCCTCCTCGGCCGATAAACCCTTGAAAGTCAATAGGTATTTCATCTGCATAAACCATAATTGACAAGACTATAAGTAGTTCATTAATTTCTGAGGGAGAGTGCTGTGGAACACAATGAAACGGTGCCATCACTCACCTCCGCCCAATGAGGCCGGCAGTCCATTCGGGAAGTAGCCTGCAAAACATCCGAGAAACAAAATCAGATCCTATCATTTCTCTATTGGTAACATACAAATACAATATCACACAAGGGGCGATCAAAACGTTTCTGTTAGGAAGCCATACAGTCCAAAATCGGTATCCCAATTATCCATAATCGTTGCGAGCATGGAGACAATCATTCCTACGATGCACCAGGTTGAAAATACATGTTTGGTAAAACACTGTGTTCTGATGCGTGAAGAAATCCGTAACTGCCTGCTGCACGTCTTCGCCCGACTGGAATCGTCGACCATCCAAGGCTTTTTTTAAGGAACTAATAGTGCGATAATAGCCTGGTGTGAAATCAGGACCACAGGGCAGCTGCACGAGTGTCACCCACTTGAGTTGGCGTAACTTCTGCATTACGAGGTTTGCGATATGGCGACGTGCGTTGTCTTGCAGCAGCAGCAGCAGCAGCATCCATTGACGCTCGGAACTTGGCGTACCATTCGACAATGACGGCTTTCGACAGACATGCTGCCCCATAAACATTCAACATTCTCCGATGACGTCTACCAGTGTTTGGTCTTCTACAGCCAAAAATAGAACAACAGCACTTTGGTCCTGTTTGGGCGTATTTGGAAATAACGTAGCCGTAGCTCACGATACATTTACTGCGCGCAAGTCGGAAAGACACGAATGCCACACTAGTCCTTTGCGTACATGTCGGTACTTATATACTCGCATCTGAATCGCGCCATATTGCATATACGCCGCAGCAACTCCCTCTAATGGAAACCTTTTAATCGCCCCTTAAACGACACAATGAGTAAAGTACATATACTGTAACTTAAGAAGTACTTGGAACATCAGCAAATTTTTACGAAATCTAAAATAGTAAAATTACATTAATGTTCGTTAAATTTGGTTATCATGAGAGAGTTATTGTTTGAATGTATTTCTGAGTTGGGCCACAAGGCATGCTTGAATAACTCTGTAAGTTCATTGCGGTGACAGGTATGGATCACGTCATAAAACAGATTCAGCTTTGCAGAATGTTACGTCTGCAGCACTCTGAAAGAGCAGATATTCGAGTGACTGATAACTATGTGGAACTGGTATCGGCTGATAATCACAGCATTAGCTTCCCAACTCATGTGGTTACTCAGTGGCGATTAACTAAATGCACTACCATGGCTGTTTGTAGTGGGTCGCTGGGGAAGTTAAGGCACTGAAAAATAAATAATTGAGTTCCAATATTTCTTGAAATTCGATGAAGTCACTCAGTATAGGACGTAAACATATAAGTTAGTTAGTCGAGGTAGTCCTGATGGTTCCCATGACCAAACGAAAGCTAGTGCTTCTAATTTCGACCTCTGCAAGCCACAGAAGAATAGCATACTTGCTCGTGCTCAGACCTTACCGCAGAAGCAGCCCTTGTAAGAGCCGACAAGACAACTGTTTCTGAAATGTCTGTGTGAGATGTTACGATCCGTTTATGCTGGTTGTAACACAAGACATGGATCAGTAAATGGGAGGGGAGCCGGTGTAACTGCCCTCCTAAGCTCCCATTACATTCTGTCAATTCCATCAGTTTTCAAGGGATAATTGTGATGGTTATCGTGACTGTAAAACGCAACGTAAAGAGAAAATCAGTAAGAAATTTCGTAGTCATGGATTTTCAGATGAGCGATTACTTTTAGCTCATGGCGATAAATAGACAATAAAGCCTCCAAACGGTCACATCCGTGGACCGGATACAAAAACTGTTAATCTACTGAGGACTTGCCATGTCGAGGCGGAGAGCAGAGAAGGAAAACATAACTTGGTGCTTACGTAGGAGGATAGCATTTCGACATTATTCTTGGGAATGATTTCCTCAAATTCCGTTACTCAGTGCGGTGGAGAAACTGCAAAGGCGCAAATGCAGTGGGGAAAAATGTGTATTCCATTAATTTATATCAAAGCGTTGAAAATGCGTACCATCCTATTTATTCGTGATGGAACAGGGACAGTTCTCCGGATGCTTTCCCGTCACTGTCAACCTTATCTAGCGGACGATACTGTGCGTACTGTCTCCGACATGTCAATAAATGAGGTGACTTCGAATTTATACATATTTCACTGATCAGTATCTCCACATGTCGTTTCTTCTTTGGTTGATGGCATGCACGCTGTGGACAGCATTGCCTGCCGGTTAACAAAGGCCCAACTGCAACTCAGTATCTGTGAACGTATTTCGATTTCTGTCGATTCACCCACTCCCATCAGCCATGTAACAGAGAGTCTCCCAAGGGCCCTACATAAGATCGACACAGCGCAGCAACCCGTCACCAGGTCACGCGATCTGTCCGTAGATAGCAAGCCTGCAGGAAAATCGCAGAGATCAGTCGTTGCTCGCTCGTAATTCCCAAGCAATCTGATAATTACGAAACAAAGAATCGGACATTTTTGGCACCACGGCTGGCAGGCTGCGATTTATTTGTCTAGAAGTTTACGTTCTTTTGTTTCTTTTTGCTATGCTCATGTAGAGTAAGGACTTTACATCAAGATTTATGATCAATCAGAGAGCACGAACCTCTCTGAAAAACGAAGTTGCCACTTGTGTCGTGAACGAATACAAATCTAAAAACGTTAATAACCTTAGAACTTGAAGTGAGCATTTTTGAAGAATATATTACAGAAATTCACGTGAAGTTCATAGTAATAGTCAAAATATACTGGGAACCTGCTGGTGATTTTGAAATAACTGGACACTTTAATTTTTAAATAGAAAGAGATAATATTAACTGGACTTTCAATTAAAATTATGGGCACACCTTTCTACAGCCATACTTAATTACTCTGCCATCTAATGTAAGTCGTTTCCATATAATGTACAGCAAGCACAGCAGAAGGTATGCAATCGATAACATTTAAACTTGCTGAAAAAAAAAAACGAAGCTCCTACAAGGAGATAAAGAAACGAAATGAACCTTCACGGGTCGAGTGTGTACATGGTGCTATGTCAGTGAGTAGATCGAGTCAAATTTCTAAATAATTCGGCAGACTGAGCATTGCGCCCCCTCTGGTCTGGACGCATGCACTGATTCCGTTGGGAATAGTGTCATAAAGCCGTTGTATCCTCCCCTGAGGCAAGCAGGGCCACAATTAGCTAACCCTTCACATCGTGCATGCTAGCACTGGGATTGAGATAACATCCTAGTTGGTCCCACACACGTTCCCTCGGAGAAACATCTGTGGATCCTACTGGCCGTGGAAGTTCTCCACTATCACATAGACAGTTCATATAAATACTTGCCATGTAAGAGCGAACATTGTCCTATTGGGAAATAGCACCACGATACTGCACATGAGAAGTAACACATGAATGCAGGATATCTGTGACGTAGCTATCTGTCGCCAGTGTTCCCTCAGTCACGCCTTGACACATAGTCATACCCGATGGCTGACTACACAATGACGCTAGGAGCATCACCGCAGTGCCTCCCTAACACATCCGAACACCGTGACATCTCGGCAGATCGCTGCCATGGTGATTCGTCATGGTGAAGAAACTCGATACATCGCTGCACACAATGCAATGCCATGGAATAGCAGTCCATGCTCTCCGTTCAAAGTACCAATCCAGATACAGTCATCTCCATGTTCTTTGCAGTGATCCTCAACATCTGACGCAGATCACCTCCGTTATATACCATACCAGTCTTAGTAACAACACTACACACGTACAACACAAAGCACTCTCTTGGCCGTTCTAAGAATTACAGGGAATTGCAACTCAAATCATTTACATACCCGACGTGCACGAAGTTCCTCTGACACCCGAGCATGTCTTCTGGGTACATTACCTTTTTGTCATTCACTCTAAATAGACACATCGCCATTTCAAAGACGTTATGTACAGACTCGTAGTTAAACCAAAAGCTTAATAAACGAAAAAAAAAATCGAGGACTTTAAGATTTATTTGGAATATACAAACGGGAAAGATGCACATAACCCACTTGATCTCAACGACCAATCATAAGTATTCTGTAAAATAGCTTCTGTTCCCAAGAAATGAGTTCCAAAACAAGTTTAATAAATTTCAATTGCTAATTAGTTGTTTTCTTGCAGTATTCGTCGAGATACAGAGGTCAGTAGTTACTGTGCTGTAAGAGTTCATACTCCACAGTAGAACGTCACGACATAGCGGCGTTAGAAATACTGGTGGAAATCGCTTGTAAAATCTATCGTGTGTGTCTAGGTCGAAGTGAACGATCGACTGCAGGAGATACCGACAGCAACTTATCGCTCGAGTGTGGGACCCTCCACAGCACACAAACCGAGAACGAATTCCCTCGTCGCAGTTTGAAATGTCATCATTAACAAGCAAGGCTACGAACTTAAACCCCGCATGATGCATCCTCGTGTTCAGCATTAGGGCTTTGAAGTTTGTAAAATGGCGCTATGGATCATATGAAACTGTGACGTCCAAGGACCACAATAAAAGGATAAAACCGTATTTCAGTTTAAGAAGTTATCTAAACAGAAGGCGCTAATAAGGGAAATAATAATAAAACGTAAAGCCTTTGATACATAAACAAAATTTCTCCCAGGAATATAGAGCTAAATCATAGGTGTATTAAAAGGAACAGTTGAAAACTTGTTTTAACTGAATAAATGTCGTTCATTGACAGTATTTACCTCCACGGTTTCCACCAGCGCGTTTCAGGTCCACGGCAGATGTGTCGTTAGGTTTGACTACCACCAATGACGTCACGGGAGTCACGAAAGAGTACTGAAACACATTATAGCGTCACCGCTTCAGGTCTTGATAGTTGGTAACTCATATAGTTGTTTATCAACATGTTTCTCTCGTGAAAGACAATAGTGAGAACGGTCTTGCTGTAATTGCATTACATTATGTTACATCAGTCTTATTCCATAGGCTCCGCAAGGAGGACCATTTGGATGTGGTAGGAAGTTACAAATGTCCATTTCATTCAAGCACAACACAATGAAATCTCTGTACAATAAATAGCAACACAACAATACAGTACAGTTTGGTGGTCAGCGCAAGTAATAGACTTTTCAGAAGTACGTGAGTGATCGAGAAAACGGTATTGGCATTATTTATCTAAAGTTTTTTCTTGTCTCCATATCCACTCCAGCCCTATTAAACATCGGTTCACTTTTTAGCTGTACTTATAGGTAGTCGAAAAGAGAACGTGGAGGGTGAGGATCTAAGAAAATAATACAATAGCTAGGAGGGCTGTTGTTGGCCTATGACGTGTGGCTCGCCTGCCAACGACTTTTATATTTTTCCTGAAGCTCCGCTTGAAACTGTAGTCGTGGTTTATTATGCGAAGGCACTGCGCTTTAGCCGCGCTTAGCCTATCAGAGGGACTGACCAGTCTCTTCTGGCGCCATTATCGATGCCATTTCAACTCAAAAACAGAGAAGTGAAAGGTATGGATAACTGCTACTCAAATAAGTAATCCACTCATCAGATCATTAAATCTGGTACGGCCAAAATACTTCAATATTTTCTCCATCTACAATGAAACATATGAGAAGTACGAACCAGAATATAGGCAAAGGATACCTGTCTTTCGATTCATGAGAGCACACTCTTATAAGACATTTCTCGTAACGTAAAGACTAGCGGTGTGCGTCGCTTTATACTGCGTCTATCACGGACATAAACACAAGTAAACACTCAGATGTAATAACCTGAACTGCAAAATACACCATTAATTACTTAAGACAACGCACGTAATTATTTGTTCTCAGATTTTGCGCATCTGCAACCAATGTCACTGTAGCTCTTAAGAAATTTCGTTTCGTGTAGACTATCGACGGCCCTTCTCCTGAAAGTATCAGTATGGGAGAAATTATTCGACACATACCTCGGGCAAGACAAGCAATCTTCGAATAAATTATAATGACAGATCATAGAAGTTAATTGGTTGCATACTGTTCTGAAGAAATTGTGTCAATGCCTAAGACATTGATGTATCGCATGGTAAAGCGAAGGATTAACAGACAGCAGAAGCGAAATGAATCACTGGCAGAGTATCTTATACTAGATTGCGAAAACATATGAAATATAACTTTAATTTTTATTTCGCTAGACGTGATTCAGGGAAGTGATGTATGAGTTTTACGCTTAGTTTCAAGCAACACGGTTAAAACTCATTAGGTTACGTTGATCTCATTTCTGAGCTACCATAATGTGACGTATATTAGGAGGAAATACAGGTCCATAGCAAATAACGAGAGTGTACTACAACGTTGAAATGTTACGTAAAGCTTTTCCGACCAGGAAGTTATTACGATTAACAACGGATTATCTTGGTAAATGAGTCTGGCGAGAAAGTATAAAATGTTTTGTTTACTTGTCCGGCCGCGGTGGGCGAGGGGTTCTAGGCGCTTCAGTCTGGAACCACGCGGCTGCTACGGTCGCAGGTTCGAATCCTGCCTCGGGCATGGATGTGTGTGATGTCCTTGGGTTAGTTAGGTTTACTTAGTTCTAAGCCTAGGGGACTGATGACCTAGCCGGCCGCGGTGGTCTAGCGGTTCTAGGCGCTCAGTCCGGAACCGCGAAACTGCCACGGTCGCAGGTTCGAATCCTGCCTCGGGCATGGATGTGTGTGATGTCCTTAGGTTAGTTAGGTTTAAGTAGTTCTAAGTTCTAGGGGACTGATGACCACAGATGTTAAGTCCCATAGTGCTCAGAGTCATTTGAACCATTTTTGAACTGATGACCTCAGATGTTAAGTCCCATAGAGCTTAGAGCCACTTGAACCACTTTTGTTTACTATGGCATAAACAAGACTGTTTCCTTTCATTTTTTAGTATGCCACAGCGGCAACGTGTTGTGAATTAAGTTGTAAATGATACAGAGCAACCTGTCTGCTGGACAAACAGACATTTGAGGAGTTCATTTGTAGTGGTGTAAGTGCAGTTTAGAGAAAAGAGTGAATATAACATGCTAGTTACTTCTGTATGTTGCATGTGGTAGCATTCCAACGAAAATCCACTGATTATAATGGGGCAGATACGTTTTTCGGAGGACGCTGTAAGGGTAACAGATAACAGCAGCAACAAAAGGAGAGAGGTGGGCTCAATACAAAAAGCAGAACGATCTCAAACGCAGCAACAAGCTTTCTGCAAGACGCCGTAAACAAAAGAGAAGAAATGTTTGATATAAGGACAATGTCATGGACTACAAGAAAACAGTGGTGGCTGGGCTGTACTATTATGTAATATCTTGTCCTAGCACGTCCTGTTCTCGAACCATCAACGGAACAAACTCGCCCGTAGAGTGCAATATCGCGTATGTCGAAGTACCAATCTATGATCTACTGACATAGCGATCTCCTCACTGTGTACACTTTTACTTTTGAATTACTATTACAATGTCCCTCCTTTTTGAAGTACATGTTGTTTATACAGGCACTGATAGAAGGCAAGGTGAAAACTGTAACAGGTGACAAGGAATTGTATAACATAGTAGTTTGTACAGAACTGTTTCGCCCAGTCATTTATTGGGGAACCTGCAGTTTATCATGGATTCCGAAACCTGGTGCCATTCAGCATTTCTCACATTAAGAAACGTAGCCAGAAGTGAAGAAAGTGATCAGCGACAGATAAAAGTCATAGGATTAACCGTACTCGAAATCAAGATTTTCGGATCTGAAGTCGATCATGTCAATACTGAGACACTGAAACTCAACTTTTAGTTATTTATCATTATAAAAGGTTTTATTGTATCTCTTATTACTGCATGCTAATCACACAGCACCATCTGCAATACGAATACGTCGGACACACTCACGACGAAATGAGTTCAAGCTTCCTGGATGTGATGTTGATTCGTGGAACGTCAAAATATGCAGAAGGTTGAAGTGAATTGTTTGTAGAGCAAAACTGATATCTGTTAATTATACTGTCTAACAACAATAGTGAGCTGGAAGGGGTTAGGGAAAGGAAGTGAAAGGGTTTGTGATACTTTTTTGTTATTACAAAATCGAGTCAAATTTACAAAGAGCTTTGCGGTAGGTGCCCATTTGTCAGTATAATGTTTCACTCCCTCTCACCTGGATGCATAGGCAGATGCCATGGGAGGGGTATCATAAGTACATTGTATCCTCCCATGAAATACACTGTGCTGCAGGTGCTGTAACTAGTCCTTGATATCCCAGACTTTGCCATTGAGACGGAGTTGACTTCTGAGCTCGTCTCACACGCATTCTACTGAGGATTCATCTAGGGAGCTTCTTGGCCATAGAAGTACCTCAAAATCACGTAAACAGCTCATAGAGACACATCCCACGTGTGTACGAGCATTTTCCTATGAGGAATGGCGCCAAAATATAATCACACGGGAAATAACATATGAGGATGCAGTATGCCCGTGATATACCTTTGTGCCGTCAGAGATCCCACAGTCACTGCAAGACCTGACAAAGTCATAACTAATGGCAGTCCACATCACAACGCCAGGAGTAACATTGCTGTGACTCTCCCAGTCATATCCGCTGATAATGGTTATCGGGATTGGTGCAGAAGCGCGATTCATCACTTAACACAATGTGATCTATTCATCACCAACCCACGCTTCTCAGCCACGACACCATCCCTATTACAGCAGTTTGTATTATGATGCTAGTGGCAGGCTGTGGACAGGTTGGTACATCCCTAGTCCGATTATTGCTAGTCTCCAACCAATGGTATCATGCGACAGAGGATGTTACAGGGAGTCTGTTACTGGTATATGAAATATTAGGTGATTTGGGGCAGGGGACCAAACAGCGAGGTCATCGGTCCCATCGGATTAGGAAAGAATAGGGAAGGAAGTCGGCTGCGCCATTTCAAAGGAATCATCCCGGTATCTGCCTGAAGTGATTTAGGGAAACCACGGAAAACCTAAATCAGGATGGCCGGATGCGGGTTCGGACTATCGTCCTCCCGAATGCGAGTCCAGTATGCTAGCCACTACGCCACCTCGCTCGGTAATATTAGGTTGTTAGAAGTGCTTGGTGCACAATAATGCAATCCTCCCTTGTGATGACAAGACAGGATTGACTGGAACCTTGATGCTGCTAATGTCTGCCCTCACATTCCCAGTTCAACGTTCTCCACTGTCACAGCCAAATGTTCTACAAATCTGGATATGACACGATTCGAACGGCCAGAGAAATATAGTCCCACAATGAGGCCCGTTCAAGCTCTGTCAGGGGCTGATTATGCTTTATGACAGGAGTAAATTGCATCTCCATGTCCTTCATAGTGGACACTCAACTTCTGTTCATAGCGTTATATACCCTCCCAGTCCTCGTAACAACATTAAACATGAACAACACTAAAGCACTCAGGTGGCCATTCTACCTATCACAGAGAACTAAAACTGTGATAAGTTACTCACCCACTGGTATTGTGTACGTGTATGAAGTTACACTGACATATGAGCATATCTTCTGGATGCTTTACATTCTTTTGTCAGCCTGTGTATATGATGCTTTTCCAGTGAGTTTTGTTGAACTTCTCGTTTAAATAAAAGATGCAGACTTGCCTACCGACAACTTTCATGAAATATTTTTAAACTTTGAAAAGAAAAGCAATTTGGTTCAAGCAGTTTCTTCAGTCCTGTTGCCTGGCAGTCACCCATTTCACTGTAACTGCTACACACTTCAGCTTCAAAAAGCTGCATTTTATAATCAAATCTTGATCTGCCTCTGCAGTTCCATCCTTAGACAATTCTATCAACTTACGTGATTCGATCCCAGGAAGTTGGAGAATACTGAGCTGTCGTTTATCCCATCTCTCAACCTTCTGGCCATGTTGATTAATGTGAAAAACGCCTAGTTGTACCATCGTTTGGAATCCAAGTTAAACTGACTGGCTGAGCAATAGGACAATGTGCTGGAATACACTGTGATGTTCAAATCAATTTTCATGTTTCCAGAATGAGATTTTCACTCTGCAGCGGAGTGTGCGCTGATATGAAACTTTCTGGCAGATTAAAAATGTGTGCCGGAGACTCGAACTCGGGAGTTGCCCGGACAGCCAAAGTCCCAAGTTCGAGTCTCGGTCCGGCACACAGTTTCAGTCTGCCAAGAAGTTTCATATCAGCGCACACTCCGCTGCAGAGTTAAAATCTCTTTCTGGAAACATCCCCCAGGCTGTGGCTAAGCCATGTCTCCTCAATATTCTTTCTTTCAGGAGTGCTAGTTCTGCAAGGATCGCAGGAGAGCTTCTGTAAAGTTTGGAAGGTAGGACACGAGGTACTGGCAGAAGTAAAGCTGTGAGGATGGGGCGTGAGTCATGCTTGGGCAGCTCAGATGGTAGAGCACTTGCCCGCGAAAGGCGTAAGTCCCGAGTTCGAGTCTCGGTCCAGCACACAGTTTTAATCTGCCAGGAAGTTCCAAATTTCGTGTTCGTCACAGCTCCACTTTAATATGTGAGGATCATTTGCAGGCCTTCTGCAGCACTCTCACCTTGAGAGCGATGTCCTTGGCCCTGTCCTTGAGCGTCTGGTTAGGTGTGGCGGCGTCCATGTCCAGCAGCTGGCGCACGGTGAGGAAGGCCCAGAGGCGCTCCCCAGAGGAGGCCTTCTGCAGCCTGGCCGGCGACCTGTAGCGCTGGCGGCCCTCCCCCACCACCACGGGCTCCAGCTGCGGCACCACAGGCCGCAGTCTGCCAGACACCACCAGCTCGCTGCCGCGGAAAAACGTTGGGAACTTGGTCTGCGTCAGGGTTTTCTCCTCCACCTGCAGGGCACAAATTCTTTACTGGACGGAAATTGCATTTGAAGTCAGACAGTCGAAAAATGACAAACTTAGGATTCTGGAGTAGCCTCTTTCTGCGACTTCTATTAGTGATACACATGTTGTTAGAGAATGATGGAAGTAACAGATATACCTGAACAGAGGTCTACTGTGTTGAATCTTACAAGGAGATGAAGATATCTTCTTCGATTTTCTTCATGCCTATAGTATATTAAAGCCAATGCCATGGCATTAATTTCCTAAAGCAAATCGATACACTTCTTAAAACACGTGGAAAAAATTACTTTAGTAATTCTAAGAGGTCTAATCCATAACAAATTATTGGTGTTTTTAACAAAGCTTTACAAATGATTGTGCACAGCAATCAAGCCTTGTAGTCACGTGGTTGGTAGATAAATTCTCATTAGACACACAGATTTTAATGGTTATATGAGAATTCTGATAATAATTTGCATTCTCAGCTGCTGAGCAGCATCGACTTCATAACAGCTAAGTGATTATTTTCGATAAAGAGTGTTGGTTGAAATGATTACTTGATTGTGCCTTGTGGGAGCGGTGCTGGAAGAGGGAGATGGGGGAGACAGATATTCTTAGAAGAACTACAGCTGGGTAACCTGCTGTTCAGTTTCAGTATATAGTTTGAGGGAGAAATTAGTTGTTGACACTATAGAATCTGAAAAGCTTTTTTCAATTTCCGAAGAATGAAAACCCAGCTGTTTTGACATAACTGAGTGGGGAAAGATATAAAATAAGAACAAGATTGTAAGTACAATGATGCACCCACTTCATAATGCCTATAGGTCTTGTAATTTGACTGTACTTTTCCGTGTTTTTTTTTCCAATGAATAGATCCCACTTCCCACTTTTTTCTTGAAACACCACTTATGAGCCTCACGAAACAAGCAAACGGTTCTATAGTTGTTTCACTTGCTCCTTAGGTAATAGATTTTGTATTATTGTCACCTGCCTCGCTTTACATCCAAAAAGACAAACTCTGTCAACGTAGTTTATTTTCCTAAGCTCTTCACTTCAGCCTCAACGATGAGCGACCCCTTTGTTATATCGGTAAATACAGGGATATTATCAACTGGATAAGCTTAGCGACAGACAGTGAAACATAAAAGTACTTTAGGCAACTGAAACGACAGAGAGGTACCTAAAACAAAGCATGAAATATTTAACTCAACGCCATCTGATTGTGTGTCTCCTTAACAAAATGTTAACCTCATTTATGGATACCTTCCCAGTACTGCAATGATATTTAAGCTGTACCGCATATGTACCAGTCAGTGATGGGAAAGGCTGCTCTCTGTTACTAAATCCTTCCTATTCTAGAATTCATCAGTATTCGATACCCAACCACACGTATCGAATAAAGATGATATTCTTTAGTATTTTACCTTTGTTTTTAGTGATGAGATGGCTGCTCACCCACGGCCTCGCTCAGCATTTCTCCAACGGCTCCATTCTCTTACCATCCACACACACACACACACACACATTCATCAGTTGTTCCTTTCCTGCAAAACACTTCCTCTCCTCTCCCAGTATTTTTTTCTCTGTTCCTGAACAATAATCACCCACTCGCCACCATAATACTACATGGTTGGCTGCTTCTGAATCGTTAATATTGGTGTACATGTTCTTTTCTGTGTAGTATTTTCAGCCACACGCCCTTCTCATTCTCTTATTTAGGTGCACCTGACCTTGGGATTCAGGCAGTGAGGAGTTGGTTCACCACTGTTCGTAAGTGGGGCGCACTGAGCCCTTGTGAAGCGAATTGAGGAGCTACTTGACTGAAAGGTAGCGGCTTCGGTCGCGAAAATTGACAGTGGCCTGGACAGCAGTGTGTTGACCACATGCCCCTCCATATCCACGACCGTCGGTCGGTACCTTTAGACCACCTGAGATCTGTTCGGACGGAGATTAATTTTTGAGAAGTTTCACATGATACAGCGTCTTATCCTAGCCACATGTTATTGTTTTATATCTCCATGGGCTAACGTAGATAGTACACTAATATGTATTGAATGTCGTTAAATCTTCTCCCCCAGCAGGTCTGAGAGCTCCTATGGATATTTTCACAACAACAGTTTCCTGCAATAAATTTCTTTTTTCATTTTGTTTCCATTTCTCATTGACAGTTTTCTTCCAAATCCAAAAAGAACCAGTTGTTTCATCTCCCGTGACCTAAACCTCAGGTATTACAGTCTTTCTCACATAGAAATTGGCTTTGGCGGTTGGGATGTAGATATCTGGGGTTCCCTTGTTACAAGCTGTAGACATTTAACAGTTTTAAGAGAAATAAGTAAAAGGTCCTTGGTCCCAGGTTCAAACTCCCCACCACTTAAATTTTCAACGAAAATCATCTACATTGCCGGCTGGAGTCTTCCGGTTTTAAGAAGCCACTACCATCAGCCAATAGTCTGTCTAAGATGGTGAAGGAGCAGACAGAGCTTCAGGGCATTCTCTGCCCTTGGCGTGAGAAACTCTGCCTAATGGTGGAAGAATTGGCAATAATCAACGGCCGAGCATGCAGAAGGCAGTGGAAACCATCGCATTAAAGACACACAATATGTATCCACAGGACATGTGGCCTGTAACTGAAAAAGTGTCATGATGATATTTCCATTGGCAAAAGATTCCTGACTACTCCCCTATTCAGCTCTGTGGGAGGGGACTGTCAAGGGGGAGATGATTATGAGAAAAAGATCGAATAACCAACGAAAGAATAACATTCCATGAGCCGGGGTATGGAATGTCAGAAGTTTGAACATGGGAAAGGTTGAATCTAGATACAATTGTTATCAGTGAAGTGAAATGGAAAGAAGACAAAGATTTCTTGTCAGATGACTATAGGGTAATATCAACAACAGCAGCATGGGAGTAAGATTCCTTATGAATAGGAAGGCAGTGCAGAGAGTGAGTTACTGTGAACAGTTCAGTGATATAGTTGTTCTCATCAGAATTGACAGCAAACAAACAGCGACAACCTTTCAGAGACACATGCCGCCGCCGCAAGCTGAAGATGAAGAAATAGAGAAGGTATATAAGAATACTGAATGGATAATTCAGAACTTTAAGGGAATTGAAAATTTGATAGTCATAGAATGAAGCTGAAGGGGAAGGAGTAGAAGAAGGGGCTATGAGAGAATATTGGCTTGGTAGTAGGAAAGAGAGAGAAAAAAGACTAATTGAGTTCCCTAATAAAGTCGAGCTAGTAACAGTGAAAACTCTGTTCAAGATTGACAAGAGGAAGAGGTAGACTTGAAAAATGACGGGAGATACGGAAGATTAGGTTCATATCACAATTTAGTAGTGATGAATGGTAGGCTGAAGTTTAAAAGACTAGTCAGGAAGAATCAATGCACAAAGAAGTAGAATATGGAAGTACTAAGAACTCAAGAGATAGGACTGAAGTTCTCTGAATCTATAGCAACTGAAATAAGGAATAGCTGAGTAGGCAGTTCAGTTGAACGGACATCTCTAAAAAGGGCAGTCACAGAAGCTTGCAAGAAAAACTTGAGTACCAAGAAGGTACCTGCGAAGAAACCATGGCTAATAAAAGAAATACTTCAGTAGATCGATGAAAGAAGAAAGTACAAAAACATTCAGAGAAATGCAGGAATATAAGTACACGAGTCACTCAGAAATGAAAGAAACAGGAAGCGCAAGGAGCTAATCCAAAATGTTTGAATAAAAAGTGTGCGGAATCGAAAACGAAATGATTATTGGAAGGACTGACCCAGCGTGTAGAAACATCAAAATAATCTTCAGTGAAATTAAAAACAAAGGGCGATAACATTAAAAGTGCGATGTGAATTCCACAGTTAAATGCAGAGGAGAGAGCGGATAAGAAATGAGAATACGCTGATGGTGGTCTATGAGGAGAAGACTTATCTGATGACGTGATAGAAGAAGAAGCAGGAGCCGATATAGAAGAGATAGGATCTCCTGTATCAGAATAAGAATTTATAACGATTTTGGAAGACTTAAGATCAAATAAGGCAAAAGGGATAGATAACATTCCATCAAAATTTCCAAAATCATTGAGGAATGTGGTAACCAAACGACTATTCATGTTAGTATGTAGACTGTATGAGTCTGGCGTTATACCATATGCCTTTCTGAAAAATGGCATCGACATAATTCTGAAGATTGAAAGAGATGACAAGTGCGAGAACCATTGCAAAATCAACTTAACAGCTCAAGCATCCAAGTTGCTGAAATTTTGGAAATTTGTGGTAAGTTCCCATGGGACCAAACTGCTGAGGTCATTGCTCCCTAGGCTTACACACCACTTAATCTAACTTAAACTAACTTACGCTAAGGACAAAACACACACCCATGCCCGATGGAGGAGTCGAAGTTCCGACAGGGGGAGCCGCGCGAACCGTGGCAAGGCACCTAGACCGCGAGGCTATCCCGCACGGCCAAGTTGCTGACAATAATAATATACAGAAGAATGTAAAGTAACATTGAGGAGCTATTAGATGAAGATCATTTAACCTTAGGAGAGGTAAAGGCAAGTCTGATGTTGATGTTGATAATGGGTGCAAGAGTGGGAAAAATCAGGACAAGTTCAATAGGATTTGTCGACCGGAAAAAAGTGTTCGACACTATAAAATAGTGAAAGGTGTTCCAAATTCTGAGAAAAATCGAGGTAAGATATAGGGAAAGAGGGGTTTTACAGAATATATACAAGATTCAAGAGGCAACAATAAGAGTGGAAGACTAAAAACGAAGTGCTCGGATTAAAAATTGTGCAAAACAGAGATGTAGTCTTTCACCCCTAGTATTCAGTCGCTACTCCAAAGAGGCAATGACAGTACTAAAGGAAATGTTAAAGACTGCAACTAAAATTCAAGGTGGAAGCATATCAAAGAGTCCCTGAAGACATTGCTATCCCCAGTGAAAGTGAAGAAGAATTACAGGATGTGCTGAACGGAATGAACTGTCTAATGAGTACAGTGTAATGAGTACAGAACACGGACTGAGAGTAGATCAAAGACGCATGAAAGTAATGAGAACTATCCGAAACGAGAACAGCGAGCAACTTGACATCAAGATTGATGATCACGAAGTAGATGGTGTTAAGGAATTCTGCTACCTAGGCAGGTTAATAACCCACGATGGACAGGGGAAGGAGAACACGAAAACAGCCTATCACTGACAAAAATGGTATTTCTTGCCAAGTGAAATCTAATAGGCTCTGAGCACTATGGGACTTAACATCTGAGGTCATCAGTCCCCTAGAACTTAGAACTACTTAAACCTAACGAACCTAAGGACATCACACACATCCATGCCCGAGGCAGGATTCGAACTTGCGACCGTAGCAGTCGCGGAGTTCCGGACTGAAGCGCCTAGAACCGCTCGGCCACCGCGGCCGGCTGAAATCTACTAGTATCAAACTTATGCCTTAATTTGAGGAAGAAATTCCTGAGAATGTACCTTTCGAGCATAGCGTTGAATGGTAGTGAAAGATGGATTCTGGGAAAACCAGAACAGAGGATGATCGAAGCATTTTAGATGTGGTGCTACAGAGAAATGTTGAAAATTAGGTGGACTAGTAAGGTAAGCAATGAGGTTTTCCACAGAATCGGCGAGGAAAGGAATATATGGAAAACACCGACAAGAAGAAGGGACAGGATGATAGGACATCGATTAAGAAATTAGGGTACAATTACCATGCTATTAGAGGGAGCTGTGGAGATAAAAACTATAGAAGAAGATAGAGATTGGAAAGCATCCAACAAAGAACTGAACACGTAGATTGGAATTGCTTCTCTGAAGAATTTGTATGGGCTACATCATAGTAGTCAGAAGACTGATGACTCAACAAAATAATAATAATTTGGTACCCGATTATATAGAGTCTCATCTGTTGTCTGCGACTGAATAGGGGAATACAAAGAGTGACTGTTGCACATTCCAAAGTAACATATGTGACTTTTAAAGGGTGACCTCTCCAACTCTTGTACTTGTAACGTCAGACACCGGAGCTCACCTGTCCATCCCCGTATGTGAAATTGACGCTGGAGAGGAGTGGCGACGCGACCTGCCGGTAGAAGTTGCGCAGCTGGAGGTGGGCGTCCGCCGCCTCGTAGATGCGCCTGCCGAAGCCTCCGTTTCGTAGCGCCAGCTTCCTCAGAAAACCGAAGTCTGCATCTTCACCGAATGCCAGCGTAAACAGTGCTGCTCTCCGCTCCATGTTGGCGGCGGTGTAGTCCTGCAAGATGGCTTCTGGCCCTCCATTAGGCAGTCCGTCCGTCAGCAGCACCATCACAAGTGGCGCATCCGGACGTGAAACACCTGCCTTGGATACTCGCAGTGCTGTGTCCAGAGCGTCGTGCATTGCCGTCCCTGTAGAGAGCAGGCCCACCCTTTTATGAGGCTTATTTATGCGCTCTGTGAGGCCTTCTAATCTAAACGGGAGGTACGTATGTGACATATTGATGTATGACTTTACCCTAAGCGGTCCTTACAGCATACAAAATGGTTCAAACGGCTCTGAGCGCTATGGGACTTAACTTCTGAGGTCATCAGTCCCATAGAACTTGGAACTACTTAAACCTAACTAACCTAATGACATCACACACATCCATGCCCGAGGCAGGATACAGCATACATTTTGTACAAAAAGGATCACGTGTGGCAACTGTACTGAAAAACATACATCAGTTTGAACGACTGTAGACTGACCCAAAGTTAAGTACCTAATCACCTACACACTCTTGTGTACGGTTGAGAATAATGTTTCAGCGCAAGTTTTCTAGTATGGTGCTCGAGAAACAATTATTATGACCATGGGTTCCGTGGACTATTGTCAGCAGATACTCACAACTGATACTCTCAGTATTAACAGCTTGTGCATGAAAGCTGTAAGGAGCATTCTCTTAAAATTCATTCAACAGACATGTAGCGTAACATTTTATTATGACGCTCTTCAACAACTTGGTGCTGAAAATGTCTGCAGCTTGGTAAAAGAGCAATATGGATTATTTTATATTTGGTCTGCTTCTTTGTCTCATAACTCGAGAGTTCCTATGATTTTTCTTCTCCAGCAGTAAGTACCAATTTTGACGTGCGCAGTTTGCCAGGCAAGCCATGAGAAAGTATGAAACCACACTAGTCTAATATTACATATAGAAGTTAACGTTTAACTATGTAGTTGCTTTTAAAATTACTGGTCATGTGATAATGGGGAATGTGGAATCGTCACAAGAACGTTTGAAGATACTACCTTATTTCAAACCTATTTTTATATCTTTTTTGGTGTTCACTATTATAACTAACAATGAAAGTTTGTGAAAATTTATAAAAGAGCATTTACATGGAATTAGACTGATGTACTCAGTTTCATGTGCTGTCGGTAATATTGAAACCAGTGTTGAATTGCACGACCTCCAGATCAAAGACAAGAATATCTTAATAATACTCAGCCAAAACATGAAAATATAAAATCATTTACTTTCCCTACTGACGCTACTGTTACTAAACTGTATCGTGATATTCACAGTGCTTCAAAAGTTTCTTGGACAATTTTTAGCTTCTTAACTTTTAGATAAAGAAACTGACACAGGATATGAGCAGTTTGCTGTAGTGTTTACTTCTGTTCTGTCAAATCTCTACAATTCCAAGAATACTTTTAACTTCTGCTGCTATTTTTGTGGTGAGCGTCACCACTACTTAGGATGTTGAACTCACCTCCTCCTGCATGGAGACCCCTCACGAAATTTTTGGCGCTAGCAACATTTTCTGGAGTTGCCGGCACGACAGCATCAGCATCATTTTCTGGTTCTTTGGGCCAATCGTACCAGGATGTATAGGTCTTGTTCTCGCCGCCTGGCCACCACACCTACGGTTAAATGATACATTAGATTTATCTCCAGATAGAAAATGCGTTCATATGAAGTTCATTATGCCTCTACAAAGATAATCAAGATGTGCCCAACAAAATACAGGGTGAAGCAGACAAATGGGAAGACTGAAACGAAGAGGCCTCTGCAAAGACAATCAAGATGTGCCCAACAAAATACAGGGTGAAGCAGACAAATGGGAAGACTGAAACGAACAGAAGATTTTAAAAAGTTCTATTTTTTGACATGAAAGGTGTGTATATGAGAAGAAATTAATAGTTTACCTTCAAAGTTACAGTTTTCTGATTATATTATAATTCAGATGACGTCCTTGGTTTAGTACACATTGTTGGAGGCTGAGAGTGATTTTGCCCATGACATTGTGTAGTAGTTCCAGCGCAATGTTGTTCGTTTCTTGGTGAATTCGCTGTCTCAAATCATGTCCGATCCTTGAACGGTTTTCCATTAAAACTTTAGACTCGAGGTAACTACAATGAAAAACATATGGACAAGAGAAATATGCAGGATGGGGGTGCTACAGAATATTGTAACCTCAGTGGCATTGCAAGAGTATTGTTTGTGTGCACCATCCTGCTGAAAGCGTGTTTCCTCATCTGTATCATAGGAATCGAGTTGAGACGGAGGGACTGCTGCCGATCACTATTCTCTTGGATATAGTTTCTTTTTACACCACCACCTCCTTCCTCTGTAGTGCTGCCAGTGGTTCCAGAGTGGCTCTCTCCAGACATGATGGCATAGGGAGATGCTCCACGAGCCTGTGGAGGCAAGTTAAACTCCCAACGGAAAGAACATTGAGCTTCAACAAAATTACCCGGAGTCTTGTAGTATGCCTTTACAGAATCCTACACTTCGTGACTGGCCAGCTCTCCACGGCTACTAATTCCACCTCTTATGCTCCAAGGCCAATTACCTCTTTCCATAACCCCCACCGTGACAACCAGCCAGTCTTTCCCACAGTGACATTTTCTGTAGATTATTTTCAGAATAAGTGTTTTGATGTAATATTTGTCATTTGTAAAGCAGGTACATATAATTACCATTCACGTGAAGGCAACTGATGTTACTGCACGTACAGAAGCTTACTTACTCACCATCACGCACTATAATAAAACTACCGATATCTGATCGCAGCTATGTATAATTGCCGTTTCAAAATATTTTGTTTGAGAACAGTAAATGTATAAATAACTTTGTGAATAGAAGTGATCTTCTGAGGCACAATTGTGATTGGACAAACATTGTAGTGTGGTATAAATCTAATTTGTCTAGGAAATATTCTATTCTAAAAAATACTAGTGGAAAGGTTCATTAAGAGTTACTGAAACTGTGCTCTCGAACATCTTACAAAGGTGTCTACCAATAACTTATTTATTGAGCTGCAGTACTTTTTCTTTTTTCTTGCACATTGTAATATTAGGGTCAGATGAGATGATTAGCCTGCCCTCATTTGCTACAGCCACTTGGCAACGCAGTCATAACCACCAGTGAAGTTTGGAGTCATAAGCCGAGGGACGTCACAGGATATTCACATAGCGTCTGTTGTATGGCTGAACATATATCGGGCCACTGGTTGATCCACACCTGTTCTGTTTCGCTGGTGTTAGCATTTGTAGTGTAAAGGTGCTGTACGTAGGCAGATATGACAAATGGACAGTTCCAGAGGTCGCGGGTCGTCAACACTTAACGGACGAAACACAGTTTTCCAAGTAAAGAAATGCCTTCCAGGAATAACGTTCTTGTGAATGTGTGTTACTCCTGCTACGAGAATCGTGGACGGTGGGTAACAATCAATAAAGACCTTGCAAAATAATATGATTGTCCAGAAAAGAACAACTACACGGCCAGTCAGGTGAATGGCCTCGCCCAAGAATGGCTCCTTGCAGAACGCTAGGGCAGAGACCATATGTTGTGGGAGACTTCGACACAGCAAAGGAGACACTCCTAATGAGACTTGATGGGAGAGACTTCACTTGGAGAGGTGAGAGTAGCGACGTCGATTATGGTTGAGTTTTTGTTTCTGGTCATGGCTGCCGCTAACAATGGGCATCCATCTCTGGCTGCTATCAAAATGCACACACCACTTGCTGTATCCATGCTGCTACCGGAAGATGTTGCCACCCGACTCCAGTGCGTATTCAGCCACGCCGCCAGTACATCGACCACCGCCCAGTAAACGACATGCTCCACAGCAGTACCAAAAAAGCCCGTCAGCCGGTTCCGTTTGCCTCTTAGCCAACTCGATTAAAACTCTGGTAACGCCCATGAGACTTTTCTTTACTAGCAATGGGTATACTTGTATTTTATATGAATATACAAAGTGTTCGGAAATTCCCGATACAAACTTGTAGGACTTGTAGAGTGGAGTGAGTATAGAGGGTGGTCCATTGATATCTCACGAAATAAGCATCAAACGAAAAAACTACAAAGAACGAAACTCGTCTAGCTTGAAGGGGGAAACCAGATGGCGCTATGGTTGGCCCGCTAGATGGCGCTGCCATAGGTCAAACGGATATCAACTGCGTTTTTTTAAATAGGAACCCCCATTTTTATTACATATTCGTGTATTACGTAAAGAAATAGGAGTGTTTTAGTTGGACCACTTTTTTCGCTTTGTGATAGATGACTCCGTAATAGTCACAAACGTATAAGTACGTGGTATCACGTAACATTCAGCCAGTGCGGACGGTATTTGCTTCGTGATACATTACCCGTGTTAAAATGGACCGTTTACCAATTGCGGAAAAGGTCGATATCGTGTTGATGTATGGCTATTGTGATCAAAATGCCCAACGGGCGTGTGCTATGAGTGCTGCTCGGTATCCTGGACGACATCATCCAAGTGTCCGGACCGTTCGCCGGATAGTTACGTTATTTAAGGAAACAGTAAGTGAAACGTCAATCACGACCTGCAACAAATGATGATGCCCAAGTACGTGTTTTAGCTGCTGTCGCGGCTAATCCGCACATGAGTAGTAGACAAATTGAGCGAGAATCGGGAATCTCAAAAACGTCGGTGTTGAGAATGCTACACCAACATCGACTGCACCCGTACCATACTTCCATGCACCAGGCATTGCATAGCGACGACTTTGAACGTCGGGTACGGTTCTGCCACTGGGCACAAGAGGTATTACAGGACGATGGCCGATTTTTTGCACGCGTTCTATTTAATGACGACGTGTCATTTACCAACAGTGGTAAAGTTAACCGACATAATATACACTATTGGGCAACGAAAAATCCACGATGGCTGCGACAAGTGGAACATCAGCGACCTTGGCGGGTTAATGTATGGTGCGGCATTATGGGAGGAAAGATAATTGGCTCCTATTTTATCGATGGCAATCTAAATGGTGCAATGTATGCTGATTTCCTACGTAATGTTCTACCGATGTTACTACAAGATGTTTCACTGCATGACAGAATGGCGATGTACTTCCAACATGATGGATGTCCGGCACATAGCCCGCATGCGGTTCAAGCGGTACTGAATAGCATATTTCATGACAGGTGGACTGGTCGTCGAAGCACCATACCATGGCCCGCGCGTTCACCGGATCTGACGTCCCCGGATTCCTTTCTGTGAGGAAAGTTGAAGGATATTTGCTATCGTGATCCACCGACAACGCCTGACAACATGCGCCAGCGCATTGTCAATGCATGTGCGAACATTGCGGATGGCGGACTACTCGCTGTTGAGACGAATGTCGTTACACGCATTTCCAAATGCATTGCAGTTGACGGACATTATTTTGAGCATTTATTGCATTAATGTAGTATTTACAGGTAATCACGCTGTAACAGCACGCTTTCTCAGAAATGATAAGTTCACAAAGGTACATGTATCACATTGGAACAACCGAAATAAAATGTTCAAACGTACCTACGTTCTGTATTTTAATTTAAAAAACCTACCTGTTACCAACTGTTCGTCTAAAATTGTGAGCCATATGTTTGTGACTATTACAGCGCCGTCTATCACAAACCGAAAAAAGTGGTCCAACTATAACATTCGTATTCCTTTACGTACTACACGAATATGTAATAAAAAATGGGGGTTCCTATTTAAAGAAACGCAGTTGATAACCGTTTGATCTATGGCCGCGCCATCTAGCGGGCCAACCATAGCGACATCTGGTTTCCCCCTTCAAGCTAGACAAGTTTCGTTGTTTGTCGTTTTTTCGTTTGACACTTATTTCGTGAGATATTTGGCCCGGTCACGATCAATGGACCAACCTGAATAATATTTTGAATAGGGTCCCATGTCTGGAAACGTCATCAAAGGATGCTAGAGAGCGTCAAACTTATACGCTCCGGCGCATGTAGATGTATGTTTATTTAGGATGACTCCATAATGACGTCACAAACTTTCGAGGATGATGTATCTATTTGGAGTAAGAGTCTCTGGTTCGGAAACGAATGAGCAGAAAATTACAAGGGAAAGTTATTCTGATGGCTCTCACAGTAGAATACATGTACCGATACTGTTGTTACTAAGATTGCAGGAGATGCAACTTTCAGAGGTGGTAGTAAGGAGCAAAACAAGAAAAAGAAAAAAATCGAGTAAGCATGAGCTCTAAACTGCATAACTTAAGAGCTATGAGCACTTGTTCAATAGAGATGTGTTTCACAGAAGCGAAGATGAACAATTGCTCATAGCTCCTCTGGTATGCATTTTAGAGCCCATTTTTACGGTACATTTTTTCTTGTTTTGATCAATATTACCACCACTAAAACTTACATATCAACAACACGCTGATACATGTGCTCCCATGCCAGAGGTATCAGAATGATTTTTGGTTGTAACTTGCAACTCGATCGTTTCCAAACCAGGGAACTTTACCCAAAATTGATACATTTACCCATTCCATTGACCTTGTAAGTTTTTAATTCTTTACAAATTTTATCAATTTGTTTGGGTTACAATCTACTAGGAATTTCATATGGACTCTTTGGTGGAGACTGCAGCTTTTCTGATGTCAAAGGACTTAAACACAGCAACACCTACTTACGTTACAAGCTTATTGACAGTGTCTGCACAGCACAATATATGGGATTTTGAATCATACTCTACCTTCTCTGTGCTACCTCTTTCCTTTTGATATGAGAAACTCTCTTTTCTATTTCCGAGTCTTCAGTTACCTGTGTCTGTTAAGCGAAATGGTGCATACTATAATGATGTAAACAAATGAGAGCACCTGCTCCTTACCCGTGATCCATATGAGAATGTGATGAGCGTGAAGTTGTCACGTGGACTCAGCTCATCAAGTATGGAGACCATGGCCTGCCTCAGCTGCTCTATCTTGTGACCGCTCATGGAGCCACTCACGTCCAGCACGAACACGATGTACTTTTCCAGCGGCGGCAGGTCCGGCGGCGAGTAGAAGTGCACGAAGTATCCGTCATCAGTCACCTGCCCACAAGAAATGTTTCAGCATTGTCAGTGAAGTCTTTATGAAAACTGAGACTAATCAACATAGCACCGTTCAACAGTGTTACAATGGTGGATTAAAAAATGTTTCAGGTTAAGAAGAAATCATTAGCTGCAAAGACACAGAAAATCATTCGTATTGGTTTTGAAGTATGTGGGGATCGTGCATTGTGATCTGTTCCATAACTTTGTATACTCCAAGTAAGTAACCCTGTATGAGTCACTTGATTGCAAAGGATCGCATGCCTTGTGAGTCGATAGGCCAGCAGCAAAATATCTCTGCCCCGAAACGCATATCGTATCTACTTGAGCTAAAGAACTTTGGCCAGGGTGGGCCAATGACTATGCAGGCTGCCAAAATTCAGTTTTAATGACTTGCTGTGGAAGGAGGGAGCTTCACTATTGTACCTGTGTCCTGTTTCTGTGCAGTTTAAAAGTTCTGAATGAAGATGGTGGTATTCTGGTGTTTCAACATGCCATTTTGTGCAATGGAGTATGACTGCTGCTTGTGGCATTCAAGCCATTCGTTGATGATCCATTCACAGTTTCCGTGTTTCAAATGTATTTTCAAATAATTATCATTCAAAGTAACTTCTTGTACTATGCATTTGGCAATTTTCTAGGGGGACTTCACTGTTCCTTTGTAGCCTATTACAATCCACGTGCATTCGTGGTTGACGATATACATTTATAGCGTTTCCATCTGTGACAACAAAGAGCTCACGATATCTCCCTCTCTCTCATAAAAGACAAAGCAAACATTTTCTAGCTTTCGTTGTGGATGTTATGTAGTGATTACGTGATTTACGAATTTGTGCGTGAATTATACTGATGATCTATACTGTCCATGCGAGACTACCATTTCTGTAATATTTTTTTTCGCAAATTGCAATCGTCAATTTCTCTGCTTTTTCGCACACATGTTTATAGCAGTAAAGAACTTTCTTTGCCGACCAATATCCCCACGCTGCTATGTTATTTCCTGATAATCAGACTGAAGTAGTTGTTTGATAATATGTATAGCCACTAAAGCGTACATTTTAGTCATTTCTGATCTGATATGTAAAACTGATGTTAAGTATGTAGTCTATAAGACAAGATTCATAACACGTCTGGTATTTGTTTAGACAACGAGTACCCAAATGAAATTAGTCTGTGCTAGTTAGAAATGCTATATAGAAAACAACCCCATTGGGCTTGAAAACGCTTTACCACTCCATTACCTAAATTTTACAGGTCAGTTTTCGCCATTCAAGATCCTATATTTGAATATTTGATACAAAAATCAGGGTGAAATTTGTTCAGTACTTGTTTCTATTTAATGTATTACAATACTTGGTAGATTATCAGCGTGAATAAATAATTTAACTTATCATTTTCTTATATTACTGCTTCGAGATTAAGTGACAGCAACATGTGTTGAGGAAGTGTGAGATTAATAAAAATCATACCAGCATGGGCACACAAGAACCTGCATTGTGTTGGGCACTGAAATGAATAAGCATTTTAGTGACGCAGCGAAGACATGCACATTTTGGCCCTGAACGCTATAGCATTGTTATGTAGGAATGTTACATTAGTACTATAGCGTTGGCTTTTTCTCTAGTTTTGAGACAATAGGTACACAAAGCAGTACGTTGTTATGATCATCATCAAACTTCTCTGGTGGTTCCTAGCCTCAAACGCACTGCAATTTCAAAAGTACACTCCAGAACATATGCTGGATCACCAGTTCCGTGTTTCCAATCAGTGACAACATACGTCACAAAGAATGTGTGGGTAAATTCATTGGTGTTAAGATCAACAGTAGTTAAGTTGATGGAGAACCTTCACTTGTTTCGGATATCACAGATAATTTCGCCCACTATAAGTAGCAAGTGATCTTATCAACACTATCTACATGTGGTAAAATTATACGACATAGTAGCATATTCATTGTTCAGCACGTACATTTCAACACAACCACGCTCGTTTATATTTTGAGTTTAGCTACACGTAGTCCATACAGTTACCATCTTACCTTGTTTAAATGGCTAATATGTGGTACTTGTTCACTGAGTGGAGGGATTATTTCAATATGGGATGGCCTAATAACAACCTGTTTTTGTGACAGTAATATTGTTGTATTTGTACCAAACCATAATCTAGAATTTGTGTCAGTATTTGTAATTTGTAGTATAAATTGGTACCTACTGTGACGAACCCTTTTTAGTGCTGGACGGTTCTTTCCAGCATAATACACGTTTACTTTTATATTTCTAGAAAAAATTTATCTCTTCTCTTTGTATCCAGCAGTAGCAAACAAATACGGAAACTCTAAAAAGAAAAGAAAATTAAGAAAAAAGAGAGAAAAAATTAAAAGCCGCCACAGAAGCATTGGAAGTGCTTTAAAAATGAGGACTACGAAAGTAATACATTAACAAGAATAAATTTTGTGAAAAAAAAGCAATTATGTGAATGGCATTAATGGAAGTTGTGAAAGACTTCACAGTGAGAAACTGGATATAAAAACTGAAACCTTGACGAAATCAGAAGTGAACTACAAACAGAGGCAAATAACTTCTGATACCTGAAGAAAGTAAAGTGGCAACAACATAAATGTAGCTCAGGCAACAAGAATTGTCCCGTCTTCTAGGGGGGAATAACATGATTCCAATTTTTTGCTCTTCTTCTATCATGAATATTCTGCAGAAACCATGAGGGAACAGAAAAGATGTAGAACAAGTATAACATTACAAGCATTTCACCGCTATGCTTCCCCCATGAACCATGGACCTTGCCGTTGGTGGGGAGGCTTGCGTGCCTCAGCGATACAGATGGCCGTACCGTAGGTGCAACCACAACGGAGGGGTATCTGTTGAGAGGCCAGACAAACATGTGGTTCCTGAAGAGGGGCAGCAGCCTTTTCAGTAGTTGCAGGGGCAACAGTCTGGATGATTGACTGATCTGGCCTTGTAACATTAACCAAAACGGCCTTGCTGTGCTGGTACTGCGAACGGCTGAAAGCAAGGGGAAACTACAGCCGTAATTTTTCCCGAGGACATGCAGCTTTACATGCAGCTTTACTGTATGATTAAATGATGATGGCGTCCTCTTGGGTAAAATATTCCGGAGGTAAAATAGTCCCCCATTCGGATCTCCGGGCGGGGACTACTCAAGAGGACGTCGTTATCAGGAGAAAGAAAACTGGCAATCTACGGATCGGAGCGTGGAATGTCAGATCCCTTAATCGGGCAGGTAGGTTAGAAAATTTAAAAAGGGAAATGGATAGGTTAAAGTTAGATATAGTGGGAATTAGTGAAGTTCGGTGGCAAGAGGAACAAGACTTTTGGTCAGGTGATTACAGGGTTATAAATACAAAATCAAATAGAGGTAATGCAGGAGTAGGTTTAATAATGAATAAAAAAATAGGAGTGCGGGTTAGCTACTACAAACAGCATAGTGAACGCATTATTGTGGCCAAGATAGACACAAAGCCCATGCCTACTACAGTAGTACAAGTTTATATGCCAACTAGCTCTGCAGATGATGAAGAAATTGATGAAATGTATGACGAGATAAAAGAAATTATTCAGGTAGTGAAGGGAGACGAAAATTTAATAGTCATGGGTGACTGGAATTCGTCAGTAGGAAAAGGGAGAGAAGGAAACGTAGTAGGTGAATATGGATTGGGGGGAAGAAATGAAAGAGGAAGCCGCCTTGTAGAATTTTGCACAGAGCATAACTTAATCATAGCTAACACTTGGTTCAAGAATCATAAAAGAAGGTTGTATACCTGGAAGAATCCTGGAGATACTAATAGGTATCAGATAGATTATATAATGGTAAGACAGAGATTTAGGAACCAGGTTTTAAATTGTAAGACATTTCCAGGGGCAGATGTGGATTCTGACCACAATCTATTGGTTATGAACTGCAGATTGAAACTGAAGAAACTGCAAAAAGGTGGGAATTTAAGGAGATGGGACCTGGATAAACTGAAAGAACCAGAGGTTGTAGAGAGTTTCAGGGAGAGCATAAGGGAACAATTGACAGGAATGGGGGAAAGAAATACAGTAGAAGAAGAATGGGTAGCTCTGAGGGATGAAGTAGTGAAGGCAGCAGAGGATCAAGTAGGTAAAAAGACGAGGGCTAATAGAAATCCTTGGGTAACAGAAGAAATATTGAATTTAATTGATTAAAGGAGAAAATACAAAAATGCAGTAAATGAAGCAGGCAAAAGGGAATATAAACGTCTCAAAAATGAGATCGACAGAAAGTGCAAAATGGCTAAGCAGGGATGGCTAGAGGACAAATGTAGGGATGTAGAGGCTTGTCTCACTAGGGGTAAGATAGATACTGCCTACAGGAAAATTAAAGAGACCTTTGGAGAGAAGAGAACCACTTGTATGAATATCAAGAGCTCAGATGGCAACCCAGTTCTAAGCAAAGAAGGGAAGGCAGAAAGGTGGAAGGAGTATATAGAGGGTTTATACAAGGGTGATGTACTTGAGGACAATATTATGGAAATGGAAGAGGATGTAGATGAAGATGAAATGGGAGATAAGATACTGCGTGAAGAGTTTGACAGAGCACTGAAAGACCTGAGTCGAAACAAGGCCCCGGGAGTAGACAACATTCCATTAGAACTACTGATGGCCTTGGGAGAGCCAGTCATGACAAAACTCTACCATCTGGTGAGCAAGATGTATGAGACAGGCGAAATACCCACAGACTTCAAGAAGAATATAATAATTCCAATCCCAAAGAAGGCAGGTGTTGACAGATGTGAAAATTACCGAACTATCAGTTTAATAAGTCACAGCTGCAAAATACTAACGCGAATTCTTTACAGACGAATGGAAAAACTGGTAGAAGCGGACCTCGGGGAAGATCAGTTTGGATTCCGTAGAAATGTTGGAACACGAGAGGCAATACTAACCTTACGACTTATCTTAGAAGAAAGATTAAGAAAAGGCAAACCTACATTTCTAGCATTTGTAGACTTAGAGAAAGCTTTTGACAACGTTAACTGGAATACTCTCTTTCAAATTCTGAAGGTGGCAGGGGTAAAATAGAGGGAGCGAAAGGCTATTTACAATTTGTACAGAAACCAGATGGCAGTTATAAGAGTCGAGGGGCATGAAAGGGAAGCAGTGGTTGGGAAAGGAGTGAGACAGGGTTGTAGCCTCTCCCCGATGTTATTCAATCTGTATATTGAGCAAGCAGTAAAGGAAACAAAAGAAAAATTCGGAGTAGGTATTAAAATTCATGGAGAAGAAGTAAAAACTTTGAGGTTCGCCGATGACATTGTAATTCTGTCAGAGACAGCAAAGGACTTGGAAGAGCAGTTGAACGGAATGGACAGTGTCTTGAAAGGAGGATATAAGATGAATATCAACAAAAGCAAAACGAGGATAATGGAATGTAGTCAAATTAAATCGGGTGATGCTGAGGGGATTAGATTAGGAAATGAGACACTTAAAGTAGTAAAGGAGTTTTGCTATTTAGGGAGTAAAATAACTGATGATGGTCGAAGTAGAGAGGATATAAAATGTAGACTGGCAATGGCAAGGAAATCTTTTCTGAAGAAGAGAAATTTGTTAACATCGAGTATAGATTTAAGTGTCAGGAAGTTGTTTCTGAAAGTATTTGTATGGAGTGTAGCCATGTATGGAAGTGAAACATGGACGATAACCAGTTTGGACAAGAAGAGAATAGAAGCTTTCGAAATGTGGTGCTACAGAAGAATGCTGAAGATAAGGTGGGTAGATCACGTAACTAATGAGGAGGTATTGAATAGGATTGGGGAGAAGAGAAGTTTGTGGCACAACTTGACTAGAAGAAGGGATCGGTTGGTAGGACATGTTTTAAGGCATCAAGGGATCACAAACTTAGCATTGGAGGGCAGCGTGGAGGGTAAAAATCGTAGAGGGAGACCAAGAGATCAATACACTAAGCAGATTCAGAAGGATGTAGGTTGCAGTAGGTACTGGGAGATGAAGAAGCTTGCACAGGATAGAGTAACATGGAGAGCTGCATCAAACCAGTCTCAGGACTGAAGACCACAACAACAACAACATGCTTTGCGGACGTAGTTGACATTCTATAATGAAGAAACACGTGGAAGAAACCGAAAAAGAAAAAAAAAATACGAACAAGCAGTCAACCCAGAATAAATACCTGTTGGAGGAGACAGTTGTGAAAGGGTACAGTACCGCCCGACTTTGAAAATAGGTACAACATACTTCATTATTTTTGTCACAACAACACATTTTTTTGTAAAATAACTCAATTTCAATTAATACAGCGAAGCCGGATACCAGTGTGGGAAAGAATGACAATTTATTTATTTGATTGATCACATGTGCATTTCCACAAAGTAAATCCCTGCATCCAGTTTGGTGAGATCTGTGAAATGAATGAATGTATGGTCGTCTGCTAACCGCACATGGTGAATGTGAATATATCATCATCTTTGAGGCAATCCTTTGGCCACCTTTGGTGGGACCAAAGACATGAAATTTACCTGAGCTTTGAGCGCCTGAAATGTGGCTGACCAATTCGGTAGCAAGGTGCTCCTCCACTTTAGCAAAGGTGCGAGAGGACCTCAAGAACGGCCATGTTTCAGCACTCTGCCGCTGGATCTTGTGCTGTTAAGACCTGTTTTAGCTGTGCTCCGTAATGACAAAAGAGTGGAGACATGGTATGCATGTGGAATATTTAAGAGTAGTTTGAAATAATAATTTCTCTATTTCAGGAACTTTTGTGGGGAGAATTAAGTGTCAGGCAGGTAATATTAATGGGATTGTAGTAATCTTCGGAAGTGACCAACGGTCACAATGAAACCACGTGTAGCAATAAGTCGAAATACTTCCGTGTGCTTAAGTTAAGCTGAATTACTAGCGTGTGTACAATAAGTTGAAATATTTAAGAAATAGCGTGTGTACCATAAGTTGAAATATTTAAGAAATGGCGTGTGTAGGACTTGAAATTAGAGACGAGTACTTCCACGTGGTGAGTACTGTGTGAGTCTCAAACTGTGTATGAGACAAAAGATAAAGAGAAGTACTCGTCCAATAGTATCAGTTGAGGACTCGCGTGTGTGATGAATACGTTCTTAATATTACTTTGCGTGATATGATTCCGTGTGACGCTAGATTCAAACTCTGAGAGAGAAGCAAGGTGAGTCGGCCGTCTATCCAGCAACGCCACTTGGCTTGAATTGCACAGAAAGACGTGCATATATCTCCAGAGTTCATAGTAGGAAAGTATAATTACGAAGTGGGGCAGTGTCGTGTGAAACTGGGATAAATATTAATTGAAGTGGGAAAGCTGAAAGTGATAATGTTGTGACTATTCTCTGTGTAGTATTTCATATTGTAGTGTGGTGTATGTCATGTAATTTGGGTATGTGTGGTTTGCATGGGAGAGTAGCAAGGTAGTTGCAAAAGATTAGTGGGTTATGCTTGTTCCTTCTGTACTGCTCGGTCTGGAGGATAGTTTCGTGATGATGATTCTGAGAGTCGAAGTGTGAGAAATAATAAAAGATCCACCATCCTATCCAGAAAGTGCACTGTAGCGTTAAATAATTACGAGACCATAATATAGAGATTCACCATTGTAAAGCCATGCCCACTGGGCGGAATTTCTCATGTGTTATTGTTGTAGGTTATCGAATTTGTGTGTTTAGGTTAGATAATTTATCGTAATAAATAAGATAGTGAAAAGAAAAGGATTGGTGGACTTTTCCTTCGAATTGTTTGTTGTCATAATGTCCCGAATTTATAATGTGTGCGCCATTCATATTCAGTGCGGTGGCCACGTGTTGTCAAAAGCCGTTAAATAAAAAAAAGAAAGAAAATGTGGTATTGCCAGTGCGCAGTGTACAGTCAGAGTTCTGTAAATTACTGATAGTCAGATGCGTGTTTCCGTTGCGTATTAATCATATAGGAGGATAACTTGTAACTTAAGTGTGAGTACTAGCGTTCATGTTACTCGATAAATAAGAATGAATCCACTCGCTTGGTGGACCACTCATCTTGCAGGCCTGACTGCTTGAAGCCTCAGTATGAGCAAGGCAAGTGGGTGCCTCTCAGTTGAAGTAAAAAGAAGTTGCAAATACAAGATGAAGTAACAAAAACTGCTCGATATTAAGAAACACAAAAGACGATTAGAGGCAAAAAACCTTGTTCAGAGGAAGACACCAGCTGATATCAACATTCAACAGGGATTAAATAGAACATTCTTAGATGCATCCTTAAAAGCAATTTCGTCAGTGCGAATCAAATACGAACAAGACAGTTTATTTATATGGGTACTGCGAAGAATACGGAGGCTGATGTGTACAAGAGAACAGTGCATATCGGTTATATGGGCAAAATATGAAATAAAAGAGGTGTTAATCAGAGTATACATAAAGCCCTTACAGCAAGAAAGATCTCTCTACCGCTGTTAACTCCTAAAGCATTGGCGAATATTTCATTTAATACTGGAGATACAGGATATAATACACGGGTTTTGGTTATTTATTATGTGGAATGCAGTCGTAATTAGTAGACTGACGAAGGGAAATAAATAGTTGTGGAAAGGCATCAGTCTGTCGAAATGAGAACATAAGGTTATCATATCATTTAGTACTCATTTGTGAGTTAGTGCATTTAGAAGTGCCTGAAACCAAACTATATCACTTAGAACAAGATTAGCCATTACACTACGGAAGAAGTGAGCAGAGGAGTGACTCACGAGTATCTGGTTGGGGCTGGCGGCGTGGTCGACGTCGTACCGCACCAGCAGCTGTCCCTGCACGCCCTCCACCCTCAGCGCCGCCTGCTCCTCCCTGCTGGGAGACCACCGCACCACGGCTGTCGTGGGCGAAGGCCTCTCCATGTGCGCCAGAGGGTTAGCTGCGAGTAGGCATTACTATTTTGAGTGATTCACACGTGTGCCAGTATCTCAATAGACTTAAGAACTTAATTTTTTTGAGTACAAGAATTTAAAATGCCTGAATTCTTCACGAGATTTCGGAATTTCGGCCGGACGTCTTCAACATCTGACCACGATATTTCGGCTGGCAAACAAGCAATTATCTTCAGGTCAATTTACCACTGTAAAGCTGAACTGAAAATGGAAGACTGTCTGCCAGCCGAAATATCGTGGCGAGATGTCGATTCCACACAGCTGTAATCCCCAGACCTCACGAAATCCTCATTCCACTGATAAAATTTTAAGATTCTGTACTCTCAATTTGCCTGGATGTGTAGAGAAGCAACTGATCAGTCCTTGTTCTCAAAACGATGGTACATTTGAAATGCTAAGACAAATAGTAAGATAAAGATACTCTATATTCAGAGCGAAGGATGAGCAGATCCTGTGTTTATGGATAAAACTACCATAATTGTGGCAAGTACGTTAGTGGCGTGTTGAACCTGAGACCAGCGGTGTACTCACTAGAGTTCTCTTCGTCTGAGACGTCGTTGCTCTGCTGCAGACTGGGGACTTCAAGGAGGGTGATGTCGCTCGTCTCGTTGATGTGCACCTCCACCGATAAATCGTTCACGATCTGTGGTGAAGAAAGAAAATTATCAAGTTAACTGAATAAATGCAAACCTACATTTTCACCATTTATAGGTTTACAGGTATTTTTCCACAACGTTTACTGGAAAGCACTATTGGATAGTCTGTAAGTATCAGCGATAACATAGGTGAAAGGAAAGTTGACCTTCAACTTGTACAAAAAGCGGAGTCGAAGGTCATCAAATGGTCACAGAGGTTGATAATGAAGGTCACGATGTTGTTGACTTCCCTAATGTTAATTAGTCAGTACTCGTACATTGGCTAATGAGTGGAGGAAACGCTTTTAAAGATTAGGGAGGAGAAACAATAACTTTCAGTTTTGCCGGTGATATTGTAATTTTCTTAGGGACGACAGAGTAATTAAAGGTCATTTGAACGGAATGTATAGGCCCTTAAAAAAGGGTTATAAGATAGATACAGGATTACAAGCTTTCTCTACGAATTTCATTGAAGAAATCTTCTCGGGGTATCATATGAGTCGTGTTGTGGCAACGTTTCGACAAGTTTCCCACTAGTTATCTTCAGTCGAAGAGACGAAGACGACGAGTAGGAAAACGTCGAAACACTGTAAGATGAATGTTATCAGGAACTAAGCAAGGGTAATGGAATGTAGTCGAATTGAGCCAGATGATGCTGAGGGAATTACGTTATGAAATGAGACACTGAAAGCTGTAGATGAGATTTGATATTTGGACAGCAAAGAGAAAAGCTGTAGACTGACAACAGCAAAAACAAATTTTCTGAAGAAGACGAATTCGTTATTATTGGCCTGGTGCATAGGATCGTAGGGTTTTCCCGTAAGTTTAATAAACACAACAAATACACATAACAGAGACTTTAGTCATCAATAATATATGTTTTTTCACTATTTACAACAGTCTGCCAACGCTGAGGTAACTTTTCGATTTCCCAGCTGTAGAAATCACATGGTTTTTAGGCGAAGAACGCATCGAGCCATGTTCGAAGTGCATTTTCAACGAGCAAGGAGGTTCTTTGAAGGTTGTTCGGTAAAGAGCGGGAGAGATGAAAACCCGAGAGCGAAATATCAGTTGAATAAGGTCGGTGTGGAATGACTTCCCGACCCAACTCCTGTATAATGTTTCTTGGGAATCTAGTAGAGTGCGTGGATCACATCACTTCACACACTCCTCCTCGTCGTTGTTCTTGAACTGCGTCTGCAAGACGTCTCAGTGGTTGACGATAAATGTCAGCTGTTATGGTTACACCTCGAGGAAGCAATTCGTATTACACCACACCGTCTTTTATGGATACGCGTACATCTTTGTACAGAATGTTCCTACTTTGTTTGGGCTCAACCATTTCCTTCATTTCCTTTTGTTAGAATAAAGACACCATTTCTCGTCACCAGTAACACTAAAAGAGGGGTCGGTGTTGTTCACGAGCCAGGAGATGACAAGCAAACAAAGACGCACATACGGCCTCCCGCTGATTTTTTTAATTTTTTGTTTTGAGTTAGGGGAGAGCTCATGGTACCAGTACATCCGATGTTTGAACCTTCCGCAATGGGTTCACATGTCGTACAATGGTCGAATGATCACATTTCGGCACATTTTCCAGTTCTTGAGTATATCGTGATTGTGAATTAATGCGTGTTAAAAGGTCTTCATCAAATCCCGAGGGTCTACCTGAACGTAGAGATCATTAATGCCAAAAAGATACTGCTTAGAAGGAGAAAACCATTTTCTTGCAGTTCTCTGCCCATTGTCGTTATCCCCACACATGGTGAAAAAGTTTCCTGCTGGCTCAGCTAGCGACATCCCTCTATCGAACTCAAACAGAAGAATACGTCGGAAATGTTCAAATTACTCCATTTGGCATTCCGTTTTATAGCTCTCACAGCCCCACACACTATCTCCATATGACAAAATAACAAAATAGAAACCCAAATAGGAACACTGAACTATAAATGAAAAATGACAATCGATAAATAAACCCATAACAACCGGAATTTCAACGTGCCAAACAGAAACGCTACGAACATAAGCACCAACTTAATAACTGCGTAGGCTTCGGAGTCAGTCTGTTAACACAGAATTTTTCTGAACATCGTACCGCGCCACAGCGTAAAAAGCAATATTAGACAAAGTAACGTTTCGGCTACGGTTACAGAGGTGTTCTTCTTTGCCTAGACCCCGGAACCTTGCTTTTTTTGATATTGTTTTTCACATTATGACGCAATGCGATACTCATAAATTTGCGATCATCGAATATAAATTTAATATTTAGGATTTTTTTGAAGATATTAGTAGGTAGTCCTGTCCGGAACTCAATTGTGGACGATAAACAGCTCAGAAAAGAAGAAATCAGAAGTATTCGAAACCTTGTACCATATGAGAATGCTGAAGGTTGGATGGGTGGAATGGATACTTCTGGGCAGCTACTGAATCGGATCGTGAAAAGAAGGAAAATATGACACAGCTTCATTAAGAAGAAGTTGGATGATAAGGCACGCTAGACGTCCGGGAATATTCAGTTCGGTAACTGAGGGCAGTGGGGGAATAAAAAGTGGAGAGGGAGACCGTGGCTAGACGACAGTAAGCAGGTTCACGTCGATGCAGGTTAGACTAGTTGGCAGAGACGAAGAGGCTTGCAGATGACGCAACAGCATGCAGATCTGCGTCAGACCAACCTGTCTGAGGTCTGAAGACCACAAAAAAAGAGTCAGAGCGATGCTAATCTCCGTAACAAATTTGGAGTCTTGAGGTTCAAGACTTTTTTATAATCTTTGTTCCATCTGCAATCTTGATACCGCTTTTATTTTAATTTTATCTATTATTTATTTATCTCTCGATAACCATTACAACCAATGGTGTCATTACTCTGTCCCTATAGTGCAAATGCTGCAGATCAGGCCCGGGCTGTCAAATTGATAGTCCCTGCACGGGTGTAGTCACTTCGCTAATCTATAATCTAACAGACTTTCCAGTCAGATTGTCGTACAAACAGCCTGACTCCTTATTTCGTACTCCATTCGTTCTTGTGATTTTTTTCTGAGTAGTCTTTAGTTTCATGCACAAAGGTAACTTATTCGGAGAAAATACGAGTTAGCACATTTCCCAGTTGTTCTTGCTCTTGTTCCGAACTTTCATTTCTGCAATCACATCCTGATTTTATAAGTTAAGCAGTAGTTGTAATGAACGACACGTCTGTGTTATACCATTCATCATTAGGTATCGACTGGGTTGAACAGCCTTCATACAACTCAAGTTACAGACGTTCGTAGCTCTTTCAATTTTATCTTTGCGTTTCTTTTCTTTTTTGAAAACTCTTTATAGATTTCTTTCTCTTTACAGAACTTCAACAATTTTATTGAAAGTTACTTTCTTCAAGTTCCCATTGTATATGGAAGCGTTCGTAGACAGCTTAGAAGAAACTATAGGATTTTTAGCACTATCAGAACTAATGCTAGGTACTGGAGAAGAAACCAAAAATCATGGCTCAACACCCATGTTTCCACACGCTGTTTTGCAGTCGCGGCTAGATAGTAACTCTGAGTATTCGCGGTTTTTAATTCGCATGTACCTACTCAGAGCAGACGTACCTGTCCGGGATTGAGGTTGATGCGCAGGTGGTAGGCGCCCAGCTCCCTCTGCAGCAGCTCCTCGTACGTCAGGTTGAAGGTCACCTTCTTCTGCGACTCCACGTTCACCGACACGGACACCACGTTTGAATCTCTTGCACTAAAATAAAAATAAGGCAAATTTTTATATGTTCTCGATCAAAATAGGAACCTTGAAGCAAAGTCTTTAATGCCAAATTTTAGATGCTTTGGGTGCATCCACCAAGGTTAGAACACTGCCATAAGGTCTAGATGGTGCCCAAACTGCATATGATAAAACAAAATTTTTGGCAAATCACAGTAGCAACATAAAGTTAAAACTGCGAGTAACGAAATAAATAGGCACCTGGATAGAACAAGTGGAGCAATCATTGTAAATAACCGCAAGGTATTGCCACAGATTGAAAATCATGTTGGAGAAGAGTACTCTCTGGTTCGAAGAGACTCGAGATTCAAATGTAACGAAAATCACTGCATATCCCCTATAATGTCTCAGTTGTAATGAGTAGAGTCCTTTGGTGAAGTTCGTTACCGCGTACCTTGTTGAGGGTAGTCTTGGTCTCTGATATAACGAGAACAGTCAGTCTATATAGCAGCTAACATTTATTTATTCTGGTAACCGGATTCAATAAAACGTAATTATCTTCAGGCCACTACGTCCGTAGTGACATGTGGAGCTGGGATATAAAACTGCTGTAGATACCAAACGTTATTCGGTAACAACTGCTCCATAATATATAAATATTAGTGGCGATGGATACGGAATGGCTTTGTTATGCTGTCTAAGATCGCTGTCGTTCCAATACAGCTTCAAAAGTTAACTTGGTTGCAGGGTCCGTAGAATTTTGAACATCCTTTGGCAACGTGGAAGCAATATCAGATGCTGAATGTTTTGCAGAACACGAATGATACATTAAAAATTTCAGTTCGCTGAATACGCAGTTGCTCAACACAGCCCCATCAATTAATACCAAATTGTGTTTGGTGAGACAAAGATGCCTTCCCAGCAACCTACCGTGTCTGCCACGAAAGAAGTCGTACAAATCAGAATTGGAACAGCAGCTAAAATTTAACTGATGCACGTAGTGGGGCTCACGTTATTATGAGAGTATATAGAAAAGCCCCTCTCACAAGCAGTTAACGACAGTCCGCTGCTCCTGATGAGGACGATGAAGATGATCGTTGAAAACTCGAGATTTTATTCTAATCCGGTGCGGCGAGGATCTAATAAATTTTTGTTTCCAATCATTTCTCTGTCGTCTGTGTCTCTCCTTTTTATGCGCACACACACACACACACACACACACACACACACACACGCACACGCACACGCGCGCGCGCGCGATCGCGCAAAATGTGGCCTACAACCCCTAGAACCCTGTAATAAGAACTGCGAAACATGGATAGTCACGTATATGGTCGATGTGGTTCATATGTGTGTTATTGTCTTCACAATGTAGTACGCTAAGGTAACATCAATTATGATTTCACTTTAAGTGAAATGGGCAATTCTCAATATGTTGTTTTATATCTCCAGATTCTTGATATCTGAATAATTCGTTATCATGGTGTGCTTTGGGAAAATGGCCACAAACGTTTTGAAAAACAAATAACCCCTTACACCTGCCATATAGAGCATCGTTGTTGCTAAAATGCTGTTTATTATTATATTTTTTAGTTGCCATTTCCATATTTTACCTTTGTGCCGGCGAATTTTCGGTAGTCTCAAACCATGCGCTAAGGCTGATCTACCTTAGGGCAAGATTTCAGCTTTCCACACACGCGAGCCCACGCATTACACTAAGCGCTGTGAGAGAAGCCGCGCCGCGCGAGATAAGCCGAGCGGTCTAGGCCGCTGCAGTCACGGACTGCGCAGCTGGTCCCGGCGGAGGTTCGAGTCCTCCCTCCGGCATGGGTGTGTGTGTTTGTCCTTAGGATAATTTAGGTTAAGTAGTGTGTAAGGTTAGGGACTGATGACCTTATCAGTTACGTCACATGAGATTTAAAAAAATATATATATATAAAAATAAAAGAGAGAGAGAGAGAGAGAGAGAGAAGCCGCCGCTACCTGAGCTGCACGTGCGCGGCGCCCTGCCCGGCCTGCACGGCCTGCTGGTACTCCTCGCGCGCCTCCTCCTTCCCCTTCATGTACGCCTCGTACGCCTTGCCGTCCATCTCTCTGCAACAACACAACACGTCACCTTGTAGTGCACACCCTGTCACTGGCGTTATTCGTGATACCACACATAAGAGAAGTTTCGCTGCTAGCTGGTCTGCAACTCACATGACGAATCCCGATATGAAGGCAGTCTCCGGCAGGACGGCGTCGAAGCTGATTTCTCTGGACACGCTGGCGGTGTTGGCCACCCTGCTGGTCACCACAGTCTTGGCGTACCGGTTCCGCACGTGGCTCACCACATGGAGGCTGTACACGTCCGGTGGTGGATACTCCTGAAACAAGGCTCAACTTCAGTATTGTAGCAAGCTTTCTCACTGCTTCCCCCTTTCCCCTTATTTTCTTCATTTTTTGTCCCATTCTTCTCCCTCAATTCCCCCACTTTCACCTTCAATTACTCCGCATTCACTCAGTTTTTATAGAAAGGAAAAAAAAATTGCGTGGAACACAACTCTAGTGGATCTGTAATCTTATTGACTGCGATACTTAATTGATTAATGGACTGATTGATTCTTTGTTGGCAGTTGACCACTTCACCATATTGCCATCTCAGATGCCAACAAGTAGCTTTTCTAGCATCTAGAACTTCCTGTGAAGAATTAAGAAACGTTTAACTGATGTTAATTACAGGAAGAGGTTCGAGCTATAGAAGAGATTACGACTCAAACAGTCGCCATCAAGGGGTTCACAGTGCACATAATTAATGAGTTGGTAAATTTGACCGTTCCCACATTGTGAAGACTGCCTCACCATCCCAAAGTGTTTGTAGATAAAATATGGATTTTGAATTCAATTCCAGCACCTCTATTATTCTTCTATAAAGCTTCCCCTTGTACCTAAGAAGTTCGAATAAGTCAGTATTGAAACTTGTACTGTAGCTTTCGAACTCCAATTCGGAACGGTCAAGAAGGCAGGCAGTATTTGCGGGTAAACCATTATTTGTCTGTAAAACTGCAGGAAGGGCTGACAGAGTTGCAGGTACGTTTGTGATCGTCAATAGGAACCAATATCGTATTTCCATTATAACTAAAGTTGTCCTTTGTTATAAACATACTGCTCTTTTCATTTATTAATCCGCTACGGTCGCAGGTTCGAATCCTGCCTCGGGCATGGATGTGTGTGATGTCCTTAGGTTAGTTAGGTTTAATTAGTTCTAAGTTCTAGGGGACTTGTGACCACAGCAGTTGAGTCCCATAGTGCTCAGAGCCATTTGAACCATTTATTAATCTCGTCACTAGCGGTGACAAATCAACGCATACATCGTTGGTCGCTCTGGTGTACTTCGTTCTAGTGAGAGTATCGCGATGTAATATTTAAATTTTGGTTTTGATTTTTGCCTGTTAATGTATCTATTGAATTCTGTTTTACATACAAAATGAAATTTAATATATTCGGGAGATGAATTTCTCAACTTCACATTTATTTTATACAAATAACATGTCGGTCACCACGTAGCGTAGGTTTCAGCAATGTAATCCGAAGCTGATGGATACCGAGGGGTTGGTTCAGCTAAGTAAATACGAGGAGTGTTTTTTTTAAGTAAGGTCCGTTTTGTTGTAGACACTAGTAGTTCGCGCGCATACCGCAACGAGCAAGTGCGTCGTGCACCGGGATGCCTCGGGAACAACTGCGTTCAGTTTCAGCTCTATAGCTAACCTGTACGGTTCTGTTCTGGGTTTCAAAATGTTTAAGACTATCAACTCACCCGCCGCGTGCGAGGTTCGCTCAGTGATACGATTTTTGTCAGCAAGGAACCTGTCTGCTGCAGAAATTCATCGAGAGATTTTCGAAGTGTACGGTGATTCCGTTATAAGTGAAAGCAAAGTGCGTAAGTGGGTACGAGAATTCAAAGATGGCCGTGACAACGTCATTGATGAGGACCGCTCTGGTCGCCCTTCTTTGATTACAGACGACTTGGTGGCTTCAGTTGAAGCCAGGATTCGTTAAACAGACGCTTCACAATAACAGGTCTCTCAAACGTATTTCCTGGCATGTCGAGATCAGTGCTTTATAACATTGTTTCTGAACACCTAAAGTTTAGGAAACTGTGCTCCCATTGGGTCCTGAAACTCCTAACAGAGGACCATAAAAACCAAAGGTTTGAGTGTGCGATGAAGTTCTTGACTCGTTATCACGAAGAAAGTGACGGCTTCTTGAGTCAGATCGTAACTGGAGACGAAACATGGGTTTCACATATCACGCCCGAATCGATGCAACAGAGCATGGAATGGAGACACACACCTTCACCTGAAAAGGTGAAGGCCAAACAGACTCTGTCCCAGCGCAAAATCATGGCGTCGATGTTTTGGGATAGGCGTGGTATTTTGTTAGTCGACTTCATGCAACGAGGAACCACTATCAATGTAGAAGCATACTACCAAACCTTGAGAGAGGTATGCAGAACGATTCAAAACAAAAGACGCGGCATGCTGAGAAAGGGAATTGTCCTTCATCACAATGCAAGATCTCACACTGCAGGTCATACCGGCAATTTATTGGACAGTTTTGGCTGGGAAGTTTTATACCACCCACTCTACAGTCCTGATCTTGCGCCGAGCGATTACCATCTATTCCTCCACCTCAAACAACACCTCAGTGGCAATCGTTACTACGATGACGGCGACAACGTGAAAACGGCAGTGAACTCTTGGTTATCGGAGCAGGCGGAAAGTTTTTATGAAGAGGGTATTTTAAAATTGGTTGAGAGGTATGTTACGTGTTTGAACAAACTTGGCAACTATGTCGAAAAATAAAGTGAAGTATGCACTTTCTGAAAATAAATTTACTTTTTTGAAATGACCTTTCGTTGTGTACTTATGTTCGAATGAACCTTACTTAAAAAACACGTCTCGTACTAACGTTTCCCACCTTCGCTCTCATTATCACCTTTCCTCAAAAGTACACGTATATTGGGCTCCAGAGCTTAATGTTGGTGGCTGTGTTGCGTAATGGTAGATTATTTTTCAAGTTCATACTGCTGAGGGAACCAGAGAAAGTAGAAGATATCACAGCTGATACCTGCCGTACTGAGGCCTTGCCGCTATCCTGAAAACTGACTGCGCATATATTTTGTGAAATTAGCTGCACATACAAAAGTTTAGTCTGTAAAATGTAATTGTCTGTGACTGTTACGAAAGAAAACTTTTCATCCTTGCTGTGCACGATAATGTAGGTAACGAGGAAATAGGGTTATAATTTTATGATATGTTGATCTATTTCATTTCATTAACGGTACTTGGTAGCGTGACAGTCTTTGACAAGTGCACAGGGGCGAGCAATTCGCCTTACAGGTAATACTCGTATTTAATAGGGTAATGAACCTCCTACTGGCATTCGAGAGTTTCTGCATAGTCTGGTGCAATGTCATAACATCCGTAACATTAACAATGACAGTTTTTGTAGAAATAAAGAGGCGACACAATTTTCACCAACGCTGAGTTTGCCAGAATGATGCAGTCTCGATTTTATTCACACTTAAGACCTAGGTATCATTTTTTAATTTGTCTCTTTTCTTGTATTTTAGAGAAAACTGTCGCTGTAAATATCAGAACTGTGTTATATTAGTGTACTTCTCTTTACTGGAGGTCTCCAGCGACGTGGCCATTAACTAATCTAAGAATCATCAGTTATTCGCAATATAAACCTTTTGGTGGTGGCTGCATCAATAATTCAGGAGAATATAACACTTTTCACCACTTTATTAATATTTTCTTTTATTTGCAACTTGAATTTACTTAAATTTTCATTACTTAATGATGCAAGAATCAATTTCCCCACAGGATCATAGGTTAATAATTTTTACCGCGGGTTTAGCTGCTAGGCGTGAAAGCAGGCTACGTACGGCTCGATCCTGCGACGATATCGAGCCAATATTTCAAATAAAGCCGTCCATCGGCTAGCTGCCTCCAGCGCTTAATCCCATCAAAAGGTGTAGAGTAAGCAGCATTAGGGCAGGTCAGCTGGAAACCTCGTCTTGACCGTGCTAAGAAGTGAGGTAATATGGGATTCTAAAAGGCGCTGATGACTGCTGATAAGGCACACATTTTGGTGGGGCCAGCTGAATCCTCAATTTCGGCGTCACTAGACACAGCCTACACTTAAACAGGATTGCGAAGGGGCGGTTAGCGAATCTTAAAAGTGACACTGTAGTAGGTGGATATGGGCTCATTCGAAGCCAAATTCCGATGAGAGCGTGAAGAAGGACGACACTTTTCTTAGGATGAAGTTATGCAGAACATCCCCTATCTTACCTACGTTCGTTCACGCTGCAGATTGTTCAATAAATGATAATGCAGATCAGATTGGAAATAAGCCTACAGTCTTCCGATTAAGAGGGTGCAGGCACATGTGAACCATTAATAAGTGACCGATTTTAATAAGTGATATCATGTAAGAGGAAAAAGGAGCTGTATCATGATGTAAAGGACACTAAGAGCCCAGTAACAAAAATTTGCTGTAGGGAATACTGAAAAGAGCAAGAGATTTGTTACCAGGCACGCTGAAACAATTTATTACTCCAACGGAATAGAAACCTCTTGGAACAGAATTAAAACTTTATAGTTAATTGTGAAAGGCAACGGCCTTGCCACAGTGGATACACCGGTTCCCGTGAGATCACCGAAGTTAAGCGCTGTCGGGCGTGGCCGGCGCTTGGATGGGTCACCATCCCGCCGCCACGTGCTGTTGCCATTTTTCGGGGTGCACTCAGCCTCGTGATGCCAATTGAGGAGCTACTCGACCGAATAGTAGCGGCTCCGGTCAAAGAAAACCGTCATAACGACCGGGAGAGCGGTGTGCTGACCCCATGCCCCTCCTATCCGCATCCTCACCTGAGGATGCTACGGCGGTCGGATGGTCCCGATGGGTCGCTTGCGGCCTGTAGACGGAGTTAGTTAGTTAGTTTAGTTATAGTTAATTGTGAAAGAAGTGTCATGGCAGAATATATGTGTGCTCGACGCATTAAACATCTGTTTTGTGAGAATTAAACTGTTAGATATTTAATTATTGCTTCAAAATTTTAGTGCTACAGATAAGCATAAAGGACTCCTGAAAGCTGACATTCCTAGAAAATTACATCACATGTAACTACAGAAAACAAGGAAAGACGAAACTGAAATCAGTTATTCCATTATTAAAGAGTAATGACGCCTGCGGATATGATGAAATTTCAAGTAGGGCTAAGAAGACCAGCACACCATTCATCTGTTTTGTGCTTAGTCACCTGTACAATCAATCCTTCAGCAGAGGTCAGTTTCCTGACGGTCTGAAATACTCGTTGGCGATATCACTTTATTTAAAGTGAAACTGCAATATGAAATGTGTGAAACAGATAACGTAAGGAATCACCGTCCAGTTTAATTGCTACCAGAGCTTTCAAAAGTTTTTGGGAAAGCCGTGTGAGGAGAGTACTGGCACGACTCAGTAGACACAGTTTCCTATCAGAGTCTATGTTTAGTTTTAGGAACGGGGTATCCGCAGAAAATGCCATTTTTGCTTATTTATGACGCATTGGTAGGGCTATATGATAGGTTGAGGACAGCAAGTGTTTCCTTTGATGCCGAAAATGTCATTTGATTGTGTAAGCCACTCAATAATTTTTCATAAATTGTGACAGTATAGGTTTGGGGGAAAAGTTTGTCGCCGGCCGAAGTGGCCGTGCGGTTAAAGGCGCTGCAGTCTGGAACCGCAAGACCGCTACGGTCGCAGGTTCGAATCCTGCCTCGGGCATGGATGTTTGTGATGTCCTTAGGTTAGTTAGGTTTAACTAGTTCTAAGTTCTAAGGGACTAATGACCTCAGCAGTTGAGTCCCATAGTGCTCAGAGCCATTTGAACCATTTTTTTGAAAAGTTTGTCTGTGGTTTAGTTCATATCTGCAAACTAGGAAGCAGATTTTGTCCACTGTGCGCAAAGAGGGGAAAGGTTTGGATGTGACAGGGGTCATGTAACGAGGGAACTAGCAAAGCGTTGCGGTTTGGGTCCATAGCTTTTCTTGATATTCCTCACTGATCTGCCATTAAACATGACATATAACACAAAAATTACTCGCTTTGCAGATGAAAAGAGTATTATTTAAAAGACGTGGAACGTAATATAAATTATATAGCTAACAAGGTAGCCAGTAACATCAGCACATGGCTTTCAGAGCAGAGATTAACTCTTAAATGTAACAAAACGCAGTAGATAAAGGTTTGTAAAAGGAACATTTTATTGTTAGAAGGTCACAAAACAGTCAATGAAATCGATCATTTTAAATCGTTAGGACGGAGGGAAGATGGAAGGCTTTCTTGTAAGTTATGCTGCTATCTTCACTGTAAGTATGATCTTCACTGTCACTGACAATGAAACGCGAAAGTCTGTTTACTCTGTTTTCTTTCACTCTGTACCTCCTATGATGTTAGATTTTGAGAGAGTTCTGTACTCTCAAAAAAAATATCCTTCGTCCAGAAACGGGTGGTCACTCATATCTACGGTGTCGCCTCACTGACTTCGTATAGGCCGTTGTTCACGTATCTCAGGATTCTAACTCTGCCAGCGTCATACATGAATTCCTTCATCATTATGTATGTTGTTGACAATAGTGATTCTTTCAGAAGAAACTGCAACCCCCTGGATAATATTTCCTTAAGCACTTACAAAAGCAGTATGTAATATTCAGAAAATTTAACTCTGAATAAACGTCAGTAGAAATGAAAATGATAAAACAAAAGTATTCAAATCGAAGTTGAAAGGTTTCCTTGAGGCATAAACTTTCTATTCTGCACATAAGTTCTTCGCAGTAGTTGAGAACTTTTCTCTGTTGTGTGCTATCTATTCCTTTACTCTCTCTTTTTACGTTTTATTAATTATTTAATTCTTTGTTTATAAACCTTCCAGTCAGCTTTCTTTAAACAGTGCAGTGACTCGTTCTATGGCCATGTAGCTCTGGCTCGCCTGGTCCCACGGAACTTGATAAACAAATAAATCAACTCATCCCTCGACGGATTCTGCCGGCGGAAATCAATCTTGAACCATTTGTAGTAAAAGTTAAAGTATCTGTGTGTGGTTAATGACGCCGCTACTGCGTTGGTGGTGGTTGTTGGGATGTGTAAGGGGGACTAAACAGCGAAGGTCATCAGTCCCCCACTGCGTTGGTGTTGAATTCTGAAGTAACCAGTTAGAAACTCGATAGCCGAAGTAATTTGCGTCTCCAGGATTTGGTATTTGGTCAGCAGAGAAAGAACAACGGTTACCCTAAAGTTACTTGTCGGCACACTGCGTCATTGTCATAAGATAATTGCCACATCTCACCTCACAGTCTCAAGGAGAGTGATCACATGACGCTATAACAATGATGCGTTCCTCTGCCGAAAAAGCTGAGTAGCGTGGCCGCTTCGTCTTTGTCAAGAGGGCACTGACTGGAAGAGCAAAAGAAGGAAGGGAGGAAGACGAGGTCATATTTTGGAACGATGGTGAGGGCCGGATGGGGATCTGCCCGTGCTTCTCCCGGCTATCGGTCGAGTGCGTTACGGGTGTATCGATATAGGACAATGTACAGATGGTTCACAAAGTGGAGGATGTTGTTTTAAAAACCGCCTCGGGTTATGTTGGGTTTTGAAACACCCTTTGCCAAAAAAATATGTGTAGCGTAACAAGTAAATACGAAAGAATTAAATGAATTTATCTTGCTGTGTAGGGCGGTAGACAATTACTTTAAAGAAACGTAGAGCGCAAAATCGTTGAGAAGTTATGAGTGCGCTGTGGTGTCCCACTCGGAGACATAGGTTTTCATTCGAATCTTGATGCTGGAAGAAAATTCCACCACTAGTGGTTGGCTAGCAATGAGGATAGAGGTTTTGGCTAATATTTATCACAGTGTACGAGTGAACATGACGTCATACACATCCATTACAGCCACCTACATTCAACAGATACGTTTGCGACACAAGTCTCATACAGCAGGAGTAAATAAGTCAATGTACGTGGAGGAAGGGAATTCATTCTTTACAACAGAATGCTCCATTTCACGGACGCACATCATATCTGCGTGACTCAGGTACTTAACACACTGTTAGGTGCAAACACGAGGTCTTGTATGGGATGATTCTGAATTTTATCTCGTTCACCTGTTGGAAATCGCTACTAGTACTGCAAGTCCCTTGGGACAGAGCACGCTGTGAAGTTCCTTGTGATTACCTCACACACGTTAATGAGGAATGAGTCGTCTACTCACCAGCGCGTCTTCAGCGGCGGCCAAGGTCAGTGCGAACACCGCCACGAGCGCCGCGGCAACAACTGCCTCCCAGGTGCGCATGCTGTCTGCGACTGGCCGGGAAGGCGCCGCCGCCTCCATATAAAACAGCAGCAGCGGCCGATATCTACATCTGCTTTCACAGAGCGTGACGTCTCAAGGCGCCGATTCTTGGAAGCACCTGACCGCAGTTGCAGCTTCTACCTTCCTCAATGGGCGCAAGTTGTACACACCTCGCTCGATCACCTCTCGAAATGTCACCTCTCAGCAACTTGGTTTCGTGCACTGGAAGACGCATCGAGAACTACAGTTCTCGGAGAAGACGAAACGTCATTGCGGAAACTGCTAAAAAAAACATCATTTGAAAATTTCTCCACAGTGAGCTAAATAGATACGTTGCTTTTACTGTACTGGGCCTGTTTTACATCACATCCACGTTTTATCAACAAGTTTTACACGTACGAAGAAACGAAATTTAAGTTCAGACTGACGCATTCGACAAGAAATGAGACGTCATAAAAGTATGCTTCGGAAATCGCCATTATCTGTATGAAGTATATGATGTTACTAATGACTATTATTATTTATCCCCCGCCTTTCCAATTAAATCAGGATTACGACAAGGAGACGCTCTATCAAGTGTCCTCTTCAAGATTGCATTAGAGAAAGTGTTTCGGAAGGGTAATTTACATCTATACAATGGTCTCCGATTCGAATACAGTGAAGTAAAACGACTGGCTTATGCAGATAATGTAGTGTTGCTGGGTGAAACTGAAGAAGAACTGAAAGACATGTACAGATCTCTCAGGCACAGTGTCAGCAAAATGGGGCTTTTAATTAAGCAAGAGAAAACAGAACATATGGAAATAGGTCGACTCATAAACCCAAATCCTCACCTTGAAATTGACCAACATTCTAAATTCAGAAAAGTTCTTCAGTTTAAATACCTTGGATCACGTTTCAACAGTAAAAATATCATAACAATGGATATAAACGAAATAATAGCCTCAGGGTCAAGATGTCTGTACTCTAGGCAACCCACTCAAAAGTAAAGCTTTGTCAGTCACCACAAAGATGAAGATATACAACACTATCATCTGCCCCATAGTACTGAACGGTTCAGAATTTTGGACTCTTACAAAGAATGAAAGAGAAAAACTGAATTCTTTCGAAAGAAAAGTAATGAGAAAAATCTGAGGACCTGTGTTGGAGAATGGCGTATGGGGAAGTCGAAAGAACAATGAAGTTTATCAGCCAATGAAGCAACCCACTATCATCCAGAATTTAAAAAGTAGGAGAATGCAATGGGCTGGACATGTGGCTAGAATGGAAAACAACAGAATCACCAAAAAAACATTTGAAGGAACTCTCCAGGGGCCATTGGGCCGACCTCGTACAAGGTGGAAACATGACACAGAGAAGGACATCGCTGCATTAGGAATTTCCACAGGGTGGAGAGAGACTGCGAGAATTAGAAGGCGCTGGAAGCAAACAGTTGATGCAGCGCGTGGTCTACAGGGCCTGTGATCGCTGAGGAAAAGAAGAAGAAGAAGGAGAACTTTTAACGGAAGTGTGTTACAAGTCACATTGCAAATAATTAAACTAAATGGTACAGTTTGGCCACGATTAGTTGACCATTTTTACTGGTGCCGCCAGTAGTGGAGAGAATTGACGTTAGTTGTAAGACATCCACTTCAATACGAGTGCTGCTAATGTATCGGCGTGTATCACATCTGGTTTTGTATAAGCGCAGTATATGTTAATGGTGCCAGCACTGCGGCAAGAAGGTTGTGCCACTTTCCTCCCAGTGCTCCTCTCCCACCGGCAGTCCTAATGTAGAGGTAAGACTCGCCTCCTACTGCTTCCAGCAGCCACAGCGCGAATCGTCAACTTATCAGGAACAATTATACAAGGTGATTCCGTGATGGTGCTACAAATTTTCTGGGATGATGGAGACTGTAACTGTATCAAACTGAGGTAAGGGCCGCTGGTCTGGAAACGACCGAGTTGCGAAAAGCTTTCTGATACTTCTGACAGTGGAATACACGTACCAGTACTGATGCAGCTAACACTGTAGGTTAGACAACATTGACAGGTAGTAGAATGGACCAAAACAAGAAAAATGTCTACTAACATGGGCTCTAAAATACATACCTTAAAAGCTATGAGAACTTGTTCATCTTCGATACGGTGAAACACAACTCTTCTACTGTAAGCTCTTTGGTTTTAATATTTTTGGAGAAGGTACTATGGACCAAAACAAGGAAAAAATGTCCAGTAAATATAGAGTCTAAAATGCACACCTTAAGAGCGAAGGGCACTTATTTAGTAGAATAGATTTGTTTCACAGTATCGAAAGAAACACGCGCTCGTAGCTCTTAAGGGAAACATTTTAGAGCCCAGGTTAGGAGGCATTTGTTCTTGTTTTGGTCCATAATACCACCTCTGAAAAGTTGCGTACCCTACAGTCTTAGTAACAACAGCAGCGTTGCATCTGTTCCACTGTCAGAGGTATGAGAACGCATTTCGCTAATAACTTTCGACTCTAGTGTTTCCGAACCAGGTTCCTTATATCGTCTTGTAACTACGAAAGTCTGTTTAGATTGTGAATACATAATTTTAGTTCTCGAAGATCCATTAATATTAGCATATGTTTGAATTATTTCTTAAAAGAAATGTTTCCAGACCCTTTTATTTCTTCATGCAGTGCAATGAATGCAATCTTTTCCGTTGCAGGGCTTTTCTATGTCCTCTACCAAAATAATTTCTTTTTGTAGCTTCGTATGTGTGATTAGTGAGTTCAGTAAAGAGAACTCGGTTTGTTTCAAGTATCTGGTGTTCCATAAATTCTTCCTGGGTGTTGTTTCTTGTCAAACAGCGTTGTTTTAATGTAGATTCATTATGAAGAAGTCACCATTAAGAATAATTTTCCTGCCAGCCTTGAGGTGTTCATAATTCCCTTGAAATACTTAATCAAAATCTTGGACTAACTTTGTAAACAAGACGATGAGAGCTACTCTGTTTTAATCTGTCGCTGCGGTACATCTTTAGTCTGAATGCTGTAATCCAACAGAAATATGCGTTTCATTAAGCAGTTTTTCCTTTTACTCTCCTTCCTGACGCCAATTCCCTCCTTTATGGTAAAACATGCGGCCATTTCTCAGGAAAATAAACATCTGCTACTTTTAACTGGTGTAGCGTCTGTCATTGAAACTAGTCATGTGCACGAACAATAGGAATAGTTTCCTTTCGCTCAAGGCGGCTTATTTATATTGCTATTTGGACACTTGGAACTATAATCTCTTTCTAGATTTAACTACATACAGAAGACATGTAAAAGGAGGGAGTGCAAATGCTTTTCATTGGATCAAACTGATGACTATCTACGCTTTACATGACAATCTTGAAACATGCACGTCATTAGCGAGCTAAAACCACACAGGCATTCGGCAGAAAGCAGCGTTCTACTTGCATGCTGATTATTTATCTTTTTAAGGTTGAATAACAAGTACTCTGTTGTTGATTTACTGATTTTTGTATACATGAAACGATTTTTCGACTTATGTAGCGATCTTCAGAAAACAACTGACTAGCCTGTGGAAGTAACACTAGCTCTTGGGTAACCAAACATTACAAGCAAATTTACAAACCACTCGCATCAAAGTTGTTTCTTAAAATTAAAATCACGCTTTAGCTAATGGACAAAATTAAGCACAATAAATAATTAAACTAGGCAATATTAAAAGCAAAATGTTTAGTTACGTAAAAAGTTGTGTTCCTTCCAGACACTAGTCAGTTGTTTCCTGAAGATGGCACAGTGAGCTGCAAACTAGTTCGAAATGCAAAACAATTAGTAAAATAAAAACAGTATACTTGTTATTCAACCTTAAATACGGGACTGATCTACGAAGAAGTAAAGGACGAATCCGGAAACTGTATTTATCCTTTATTTGTCGATTTATTGTTTGAGTTTCAGAGTGTAACTATATTCAGTTATCGTCTCGAAGCACATGGTGCAATTTGTAATTAATTTTGTCAAGGTATAATAATAATTCTTATATCTTTGTATAACAACTTTTTTATGTAATTCTTAAAGTAGATAATAAATGTTTTTTGGTTCACTTTTGTATTGTATCAACTGTAGTAGTGAAAACTGTAAGTAATTAACAAATAAATATATATAGTGCTGGACGATTTCTTAAGTTCTCAGTATTGGCCATATCCAACATATCTGACTGCATATCCATATCAAAGAATCCGACAGAGCGTCTCTGTAAAAAGTACACTCATCTGACACATCTGCGTCAAGTGTACGCTTAGAATTTCTGCTCGTAACATCGAAATCGCAAGAAATTACATCCACAACTGAACCGCTCTGACGTTATCGGGAGGAAAGCGATTGTCCCTAATAGCATCGTCAATTTGCTTGAAGGCATAGGCGCGGCAGAGGAACAGGATCTTCCTGCTGCAGGCCGGAGTGTGGCGCGGAACTGGTATTCCGACTGAGGCGCGGGCGTCGGTCGTAGGTTGGTACGGCACGAACACAAGGCCGCCTATTTCTGTGCATCAATCAACTCTTCCTTGAATTTATCTGTTGCGTCAGTGAGTATTTAGTTTGTAGCTAGCAAGTACTCATCATCTTCGCAAGTCACAGGGTAACACGTCTAAAAAGCTACGACAGCTTCTCCTCTTCTTCTAGCTACAGCTATGCGGAAACATTATTTAACAGCGTGGTATTTTATGCACTTTAGTTCGCACATAGACCGTAACCAGGTAAGGATAAACAGCATGTTGACATTTGAGAATATACAAGGAGTATATGTTTCAGCAAGAAATACTCGAGCTCATGAGAGAAAATGAAAATATATGAATCTTAAGATAATTAGTAGTTAGTGCAAAAAGGTTACATCGGAGTGACTGAAAGATATCAGGAAAGATATGATTGCAGAGGAAGTCGACAGAATATACTGAAAGATTATGCGTAAATTTGGAGAAGAAAATGTAAAGGTTTTAACCAAAGCGTAAAAATGTACGAAGGGTTTTGAAATGGTATCGCTACGCCCGTGACGTCTTGCGCTCTCACTACGTTCCAAAACGCCGCGCCTAAAAACGGGGCCTTTCCGGGACTCATATCTCGGGATCTGTTGGGGGTAGAAAGGTAGGGTAAAGTGTTTCGGGTAGATCTTTGACTAGGGACCATTGGTATACCCAGCAGAACGAACGTGTTATTCGCAACTATTTTACAGTGCAGCTGGAAGTCTGGATATTACACACTTCCTCCAGCTTAGGCAAGTAGAACAAATCCGTTTGCCATTTTTCGATTACATGTGATCCACGGTGCGCCTGAAGGGACTTATGGAGGCTCCATTTGATTCACGGGTGGTTCCTGAGAAAACCCGAAAAAAGCGTTTTTCACTATTTTTTCGCCTTCAGCAGCAGAAATCTACACTGAAGCGCCAAAGAAACTAGTATAGGCATGCGTAATCAAATACGGAGATATGTAAACAAGCAGAATACGGTGCTGTGTGTTCGACAACGCCTTTATAAGACAACAAGTGTCTGGCGCATTTACTGCTGCTACAATGGCAGGTTTTAAGGTTTAAATGAGATTGAACGTGGTGTTATAGTCGGCGCACGAGCGTTGGGACGCAGCATCTCCAAGATAGCGATGAAGAGGGGATTTCCGCGTAAGACCATTCCACGAGTGTGCCGTCAACATCAAGAACCCGGTAAAACATCAAATCCCCGACATCGCTGCTGCTGGTGAAATATGCTGCAAGAACGGGACCAAAGACGACTGAAGAGAATCGTTGAACGTAGCAGAAGTACAACCCTTCCACAAATTGCTGCAGATATCAATAATGGGCCATCAACAAGTGCCAGCGTGCGAAACATTCAATGGAACATCATCGACATGGGCTTTCGGAGCCAAAGGCACACTCGTGTACCATCGTCGACGGCACGACACAAAGCTTTATGCCTCACCTGGGCCTGTCAAACCAACATTGGACAGTTGATGACTGGAAACATGTTGCCAGGTCGGACGAGTCTCGTTTCAAGTTGTATCGAGCGGATGGACATGTATGTGTATGGAGACAACGTCATGAATCCATGGACCCTCCATGTCAGCAGAGGACCGTTCAAGCTGGTGGAGGCTCTGTAATGGTGTGAGGCGCGTGCAATTGCAATGACATGGGACCCCTGATGACGTGTATCTATTCATATCCATTGTGCATTTCGACGGACCTGGGCAATTCTAAGAGGACAATGTGACACCCCACACGTCCAGAACTGGTACAGAGTGGTTTTAGGAACACTCTTCTGGGTTTAAACACTTCCGCTGGCCACCAGACTCCCCAGAGATGAACATTATTGAGCACATCTGGGATGCCTTGCAAGGTGTTGTTCAGTAGAAATCTCCACCCTCTCGTACTCTTTCTGATTTATGGATTCGCGGTGTCAATTCCCTCCAGCACTACTTAAGACATTAGTCGAGTCCATGCCACTTCGTGTACGGCACTTCTGCGTGCTCATGGGGGCCTTACACGATATTAGGTAGGTGTACCAGTTTCTATGGCTCTTCAGTGTAAGCCGGCCGCGGTGGTCTAGCGGTTCTAGGCGCTCAGTCCGGAACCGCGCGACTGCTACGGTCGCAGGTTCGAATCCTGCCTCGGGCATGGATGTGTGTGATTTTCTTAGGTTGGTTCGGTTTAAGTAGTTCTAAGTTCTAGGGGACTGATGACCAGAGATGTTAAGTCCCATAGTGCTCAGAGCCATTTGAACCATCTTCAGTGTAAACAAAAATTGCTCGAATTTTAACGGTATAGAATCTAGATATTCATCCAGACGTGACATCTTCTCGTTTTCATTTATCTGTATCCGTTATCAAGAAACACCTCAAAAATATGGTTCCAGTGTATCACAACAACACTGCGGATTGCAAGACAGATATGCACTTACAATGGCTGAAATATTTACGACATCTTTTTAAGATCCCGATCTCGAAAAATCTTAAAAATTTTCTTAATATCTTTATCCGTTTTCGAGATACAGAGGTTCAAAGATATCCTAATTGTACGCATAAAATACGCTCGTAAAATCGATATGAGGCGAATACGTAATTTATAATGTAACGTAGGTCGGAGGAATATTCTGTAGAGTGTCTCTGTTGTCATGAGAAGTGTTCTGGGAACCCCACATTGTAGTACTAAAGAACATGAAAAATTTTTGTGCACATTAAATCCGGAATGAAGTTTAAAATAACTTATACTTATTTCAATTTCATATAAGTAAACTATCAATAAAGTTCTTTTCATATGAGTGACATGCCCTACTGTATCAAGGGGAGAATGGACCCAGCGGAAAAGTCCTCCTATCGGAGCACGAAAAAGGAGAATGTTATTGAAGGACTCTGATTGAAAAGTGGGGTACCGGCGGCCTCATTCTACTTTCCACAACACCTTTAAAAATGTTCCAAAAGTTTTAGCATGCACACATAATCGTGTTTCTTTATACTGAGTGAGTAGACAGTGGCAGTCGGCAGGAGACGTAAAAGTATATAAATACTGGAAGCTAGTAGACAGTGGTTGTGGTATGGAAAGAGCGAAGGACACAATGGTTGTCTGAGAGAGAGAATGGGAAATAGTGGGAGTGGAACACAGCTGACAGTGACAGAACAGAGCCGGGAAAAGAGAGAAGGAGACACTGTCAGTGGGAGAGGAATGAATAGAAGGAGAGAATAGAAGTGAGCGAGAGCCAGTGATAATAAGTCAGTGACAAAACGAGGAAGGGGAAGATAGTGACAGCGAGAAGATACAGCAGCAGTGGGAAGGTTCAAATGGCTCCGAGCACTATAGGACTTAACATCTATGGTCATCAGTCCCCTAGAACTTAGAACTACTTAAACCTAACTAACCTAAGGACATCACACAACACCCAGTCATCACTAGGCAGAGAAAATCCCTGACCCCGCCGGGAATCGAACCCGGGAACCCGGGCGTGGGAAGCGAGAACGCTACCGCACGACCACGAGCTGGGGACAACCCAGTGGGAAGGAATGAAGGCGATAGTAGCGGTAATAGAGAGGAAACAGAACGAAGGAGACTGTGGCTATAGGACAGGAGACAGTGACCGAGAGACACAAAGAAATAATGGCAATGAAGTGGGCTGCGTGACTGAGTGAGGATGGACAAGTCGGAATGGACGGGTATGATCGACTTACGGCGATCGACTAATGGATGTGAGCGAGTTACAATTAAGGGAGCTTGTGGACTCGAGAGATGATTCTCATGTTAACAAGAACGGGAATATGTTCGCATGCCAAAATTTTTGGGAAATTTTTTGAAGTTGCTGAGGAAGGTGGAATAGATAGGTAGTACCCCACTTTTCAACCAGTGTCTTTTAAACCGCAACACATTCGCCTTTTTTGTGCTCCGATAGGAGAGTTTTTCTGCTGGTGTTATACATTGCTATGGCTGGCCAAGTGACTTTTATTGAACGCTGCACTACACGTCAAAGTCTCACAGATATATGACACTATTTTAAAACATACTCGTCAAGTCTCTGTAAACAACGGTCGGAACGTTCTGCCAATCATTCAATTACTCGACAGCAGAAGTACGATCCGTAAACATTTGCTGGATAAATGGAAATCCCATCATGCATGATTTGTACTTCCAGACCAGCGTCACCCAAGTCTGTGAGGACTTGGTCAAATTGTTGACACCATTTCACTACACCTGCACGCGACATTGCATTTGGTCCATATACCGCAACAATTTCAAGGCGAACCTGTGTGCAATTTAGACGTTTAGCCCACACTAATCGAACTGTACCGCATACATACTTCAACTTATCAGTACGTTTCCAGTTTCCACACCATTTCGTTCGCAATCTGTTACGAACTTGCTATCCGTACCGAAGTTCAAATGGTTCAAATGGCTCTGAGCACTATGGGACTTAACATCTATGGTCATCAGTCTCCTAGAACTTAGAACTACTTAAACCTAACTAACCTAAGGACATCACACACACCCATGCCCGAGGCAGGATTCGAATCTGCGACCGTAGCGCCTAGAACCGCTAGACCACCGCGGCCGGCGCGTACCGAAGTAGAACTGTGTCTATACGGCGGCCGAAATATGCAGTCGCTTCTCACAATGCGTCATAGCATGAGATGACATTTGTAACTTAGTTTCTGAAGTCCCTACGTAAAATCTATACTAAACGTAGAAGAAACCACAGACAAAGTGCAGGAGTGATTCGATGGTCTATTCAATGGAGACGAACTGTCCAGAAATCTGATACAAGAGATTAATGAAGTTAATATAGAAAAAGTATGTGATCCAGTAATGCGGTCGTGGTTTGACAGAGTACTAAATGATCTGAACTCAAACAAGTCAGCGGTAGTTGATGACATAGGTTCGAAACTACTGAAATCTGTGGGAGGTGTAGGAACTAGAAGATTATTTGAGTTATGGCACCTGAAAACCGGATGGCTTGACATAAGATTTCCAGGAAAGCATTACAATCACATTTTCAGAGGAGACTTGTGCCAGAAATGTCATAATTAGCAGACGATTAGTGCTCCAAGACACGCCCCTAAATTGATAACCAGAAGAATATGGAGAACAGCAAGAAACAGATGTTCAACAGGAACTGGAAGGTTTGGTTACAGGAAGGGACAGGCACCACATAAGCAGCTCCAACATTGCGTATAGTAATGGAGGCAGATTGAAGAAGGTTAATTTTTTTGTCGATTAAATTCAAGATGAGCTGCATGCATGAGGAAGTAAATTATTAGGACAAGAAATAGGGTTCTATTTCGTGACGTCATAGAACTGTCGGTAGTATATCAAACAAATTAATCCATCTCGCATGGTCAGTGGTTCTTTCTGTTGTGCCAACTGTGAAATCGTGTCAGACATCAAAACCATTTTCTAGTACATTCGCTGGATTGGGATCACGTACGTAATGTGTCTGTCAGAGTCGGTTCCTGTACTTTCAAGAATTGTCGCATGAGACTTCAGTTATAGCATCATATATCTCTACAAGGCGTGCGCCTGTTTATCTTCCAGATGTTTATGCAGAAAAAACTGCCTCGCAGACTAAGGTGAGTACTGTCAATTGTTAAGTGGGTAATTCTCTGTGATGAAGCTGAGCGGAGCGGCGCAGTGGTTAGCACACTGGACTCGCATCCGGGAGGACGATCGCTCCAGGTAAATGCCGTGATGGTTACTTTGAAAGGGCACGACCGATTTTCTTCCCACCCGTGACATAGTATGAGCTTGTGCTCCGTCTCTGATGACCTCGATGTTGACTGGACGTACTTTCCTTCCTTCCCTCCTCGTCTACGACGCGATAATATTCACAGCATATATACAATCAGACCTTCAAGCTGTCCGGCCAGCTAACTATACTGAATCTGAATACTCTATTTAAAATAGGCAAAACCCCACCAGTGGACAATGTCATTGTCTTTATGGCTGTTTCCATAAATTCAAGACAGAATTTCTAAAACAATACTGGCGTAGAAACACTTATTCATATGTTCCGGTAAAAGAAGAGAAATTGCAATATCAGTCAACGTTTTCCGTACAAGTATATGGAAATCTAGCCCTAGCACTTGACATTGAAGTGTTATTGTAGTCTGGAGATCGAAGACTGGTTCGACACAGCCTTGCTCTCTGTACTATCCTATGAAAGCTTGTTCATCTACAAATAACTACTGCAGCCTACATCCATTTGAAACTGCTTACTATATTCAACACTTAGTCCCCTCCCCACTACAATTTTTGTCCGCCTCACCTCTGTCAAGTTCCAAAGTGACGAATTCTCCGTGCTTCAGGATGTGCCCTATCAATCAACCAAGGTTTTAGTTAATTTGTGCCGTAAATATCTTTTCTCCAATTCAATTCAATACCTCCTCATTACTTACTAGATCTCTCCATCTAATTTTCAGTATTCTTCTACAGCAGCACATTTCAAAAGCTTCTATTCTCAAGATGACTGAATTGCTTATCGTTCATATTACACTTCTGAGGGATGTTACATTTCATAAAAATACCTCCATAAAATTGTTCCTAAAACTTAAATTTGTAGTAGGAGCTAACGAATTCCTCCTTCTCAATAATTCGTTTTGTGCTACAGTCAGTGTGCAATTTATATCCCCTCTACTTCGGCCATCATCAGCTATTTTGCTGCGCAAATAGCGAAACTCGTTTACTATTTTTGGTGTCTCATTTCCTCATCTAATTTATTCAGCATTGTCCGTTTTAATTCGACTACATACTATTACCTCAGTTTTGTCGATATTCATCACCTCTTTTAAAGACATTATCTACTAGGTTCAACCACTTTTTGAAGTCCTCTGCTGTATGTGACAGAACTAAAATGTCATTATCAAACTTACACTTTTTATTTCTTCTCCATCAACTCCCTCTTCTAACTTGTCCATAGCCGGCCGCTGTCGCCGAGCGGTTCTAGGCGCTTCAGTCCGGAACCACGCGGCTGCTACATTCGCAGGTTCGAATCCTGCCTCGGGCATGGATGTGTGTGATCTCCTTAGGTTTGTTAGGTTTAAGCAGTATTAGGTCTAGGGGACTGATGACCTCAGATGTTAAGTCCCATAGTGCTTAGAGCCATTTGAACCATTTTTTAACTTGTCCAGAGTTTCTTTTACTGCTTGCTCAGTGCGAGATTGAATAAGATCCGGGACAGGATACGAACCTGTCTCAGTCCCTTCTCGACCACTGCTTCCCATTCACGCTCTTCAACTGCTGCAGCTGCCGTCTGGTTTCTGCACAGCCTTCCGCTACCTCTCTTTTACACCTGCTACCTTCGAAATTTCAAAGAGTGTATTCGAGTCAACGTTGTCGAAAGCTTTCTGTAACAAGAAATCCCTTGAGTAGGAGGATCCAGGTTCTGTCTTTAGTAAGGCCAGTTTGGAACTGTTGTGTTAACAATTGTGATAGGGTATTTTCACGGTAAACGCAGAAAGATGGCAGATGCGTAATATCTGCAACACACCGTTACTAAATGGTTGGTCTTAGGTATTTTAAAGTGTACCGTTCTATGTTCTTGAATCACTGGTAGGAAAGTGTCGCTATCGATGGTGGTCATGCAGGAAATGCTTAAAACTTCTGCTAAGGAGTCCGTTTGCCGGCCGTTGTGACCGGGCGGTTCTAGGCGCTTCAGTCTGGAACCGCGCGACCGCTCCGGTCGCAGGTTCGAATCCTGCCTAGGGCATGGATGTGTGTGATGTTCTTAGGTTAGTTAGGTTTAAGTAGTTCTAAGTCCTAGGGGACTGTTGACCTCAGATGTTACGCCCCATAGTGCTCAGAGCCGCCATTTGAATCTTTTTTTTCCGAGTCCGTTTAGAAGTACATGTTCATATAAATATTTTGAAGCCGAAACTGTAACGTATTACGTCCACTAAACACTGCCTACCAGAATATGTGGATTGCGTACTGACGAGAGCGTAAAGAAGGAGATGATTTACCATCACCTGCTACCGATGTTTAAATTCATGTCTCCAACGGGAAACGAATCTGCGACTATTGTATGTTAGGCACAAATACTATATTCAATACAAAGACTTAATTATCGTTAAGGCATGTTAGTGATGGAGAGTTCTAAATGTAATTGCCTTTAACGTCGCCAAATGGGAATTAAAAGCCAATATAATATCAAGCAGCGTTTTTGTGAAACATTTACCTCTGTATTCAAAATTTTAATTATTGATGATTTTAATAACTTTTAATTTAGTTTTGACTGAATCCCTGAATTTTAGCATTCACATAGTTCACAGTTTTTCCAAAACTTATCCGTTCTTACATGCAGGTTAATTGTCCGTTGGAACTCGTAGTAGATTTTCCTCTCAGTTTCATTAACACCTTTATTTTCATACTTCATACCGACCCTATATCTTATAACGATAAAAATTAATAATAGGCTGTTGAATGAAGAAAAGGAATACGCCCCACTTCCATGTCACAAATGAGGAAAGAGTTAAGCCTGCCATTCTGCAGCAACAGATGTAACCCTTAGCCTATCATGACATTTTACAATTTGAAAATCTTTTATTTAAATTCCCCTCGCCTTCAGGAATCGTAACCGCTATAAAACAATGGAACATCTCCAAATGTGATTGAACAACGTCTCGTGGTAGATACCCGAGAACTGCTGATAAGGTCTGTGAGTGAATTGAAGTGAAATGGAAGGAAGATAACATTTCTGGCCAGACGCGTGTGGGTCGTATCAGTAGCAAAAAATGGCTCAAATGGCTCTGAGCACTATGGGACTTAACTTCTGAAGTCATCAGACTCCTAGAACTTAGAACTACTTAAACCTAACTAACCTAAGGACATCACACACATCCATGTCCGAAGCAGGATTCGAACCTGCGACCGTAGCGGTCGCGCGGTTCCGGACTGTAGCGCCTAGAATCGCTTGGCCACTGCGGCCGGCGTATCAACAGCATCAAGCGGTATAATGGGAGTAGGATTCGTCAAGAACGGGAAGGAAGGGAAGAGAATGAGTTATTATTAAGAACAGTTCAGTGACAGGATTATTCTTATTAGAATTAGAAAACCAGCGCCAACAACAGTACTTGAGGTATATAAGTCGACGTCACAACGAGCAAATGAAGACACAGAGGACACTGAACGGCTACCGCTGTATGTATAGGAGGACGTAAATTATGAAAATCTAATAATCATGGGAGGCTGGAACACTGTTGTAGGGGAAGGAGCAGAAGAAAAGAGTTATGGGTGAATGTAGGTTCGGTTGTAGGAATGAGAAAGAAGAAAGGCTGATTTTGTCGTGCAGTAAATTTCAGTTAGTGATAGGGAATTCAGCGACACTTCCTAGCGGATTAAAACTCCATATGGCACCAGGACTCGACATCGGATGTTTGCCTCCCATAGGCAAGGGATCTGCCAACTATAGTCTTTTTTTCCTTCTTACCCACACAGAAGAAACCACAAATAGGATAACACCGAATCCAGGAAACAAAAATAAAATAATCGTATGTTTTTATTGGCAGGTATTTGATTGGTAGACCACCTGGTACAAGTATTATTTGACGTCACTTCGACGCCTTTCGTGTCAGTGACGATGAGATGAACTGATTAGAACAATCGAACATCTAGTCCAGTCCCCGAGCGAAGAAAATCTTCAAACTTAAAGAAGAGCAAAAAGGGGGGGGGGGGCAGTGAGTGCCCTTCCTGCCCAAATTCGCCTTCATCTGCGACGGCTTCAGCTGCCTCGTAAATGAAAATACCTTCTTCGATATTCCTTTGACATATGACGTTCTTGTCATCATCTGTTACGTTTGTACTATGTCCTTTGTAATCCTCAAATTACGAACTTAAAAACAAAAATCAGGCACATACATAATAACTTAAAATTCGTCACATAAAAGAAATACATGTTAGTGTCTTGACTGGAGAGAGGCAAAAAAATTTACGTCACTTCGTAAAATGAATGGAACGGCCCTTTTTATTTGTTTTTATTTTCTTAATTTTTATAATGTGACGTAATGCCTTAACTTAATCATTTTCACTCAGTTATCATTGTCTTGTCTGTGTTGTTTCTGGGAACTATAACGAACGCAAGATAACGGAAAAGAAAAATGGTTGACACACACCATTCACTTACTTCCCCACGAATGTTAATTCAACCTTGGCACTGATGTTTTACGTAACTGTGTATTTTTAAAAAATTGGCTTAAATTTCCTTATATTTATTTCCCGTGGTTAGATGCTTCGTCGTAAGATATAGCTAATTGTTTTCCTTGCATTTTGTGTCTTCTGTCAGACTGAAATGGAGCCTATGTCCCTTAAGCCAAAAATTGCGTTTGTTTTCGTACTGGGGTACGTAACTCCATCCGGATGCAAAGTGTCTGCCGAAACGGTCTCGTCTTGTCCCGGGCACATGTGCTAACTTCTGCCGAATGGTTTGTCAGATGCCCTTTAGTTTTTCACTCACAAATCTGTGTTCTTCAGTATCCGTTAAAATACAATCAGCACACAACGGATACACTGTTAGATGAACGGCGTGCAGTTTGGACTTGGTAGTTATTTTTGTACTCACCGCTTTCCATCAAGTCCCTTTCACATTTGGAGGTAAACTTTCGTTAGTAATGTTTTTCCATATCTCCTTCCAATGGTAATATGGGTATTTCTCTTTTATCATATTTCTATTCTTATATTACAATAATTTCTGATATATATCTGTCATTTTTGTCCTATTTTTAGCAGCTGGTTTCATTACGTTATAGCTAAATTCTATTAAAATTGCTTAAAATTATTAAATCCGCTTGGAGTGTGCCGTACATCCACGGGCGGGTGCAGGTGAACAGCAATGATTTCGCTCCGTAAATGGACCGTTGGGTGACTTTGTCTACAGTTTGGAAGTGTTACATGCTTATAAAGGTTGTGATTTGAAACTTGCATGAGTGAGGTTTAATCCATCGTTCTCTAGAGGGAGGGAGGGAGGGAGGGAGGGAGGGAGGGAGGGAGGGAGGGAGGGAGGGAGGGAGAGGGAGGGTGACGGGGGGGGGGGGAGAGAGAGAGAGAGAGAGAGAGACAGAGAGACAGAGACTGTGGAATTTCACATTCAAAATAATGTCACGACTTAACGCAGTGTCCTAATGCCGAAATTATTCTCATAGCTATATTCCTCGGTAATGGTAAAACTTGTGTCACATGAGTAAATTTGGATATTGTGCGTGAACTCGCAAGTCCTACTCTCTGAACCTCACCCAGCTTCCGTGTGCTGTGTGCTTGGTGCAGAACGCATGGTCGCTAAGATTTTCTTGTAGTTAGCAGCGATGGTGTCTTATGTTGCACCTATACTCAATGCCTAACGTTTCCATGTAAGAGACCAGTTTTATTTCGCCGGTGGGTTTCATGGGTAAACCTTGTCTTACGTTCAGTACAGTCTACTTGACTTCGTCTTGTTCAAATTTGCCCCTGAAGGTAGTTCAATTCTGCTATGTGCTGGCACCAACTGATTTGCTGCAGGGTAACAAGCAGAGGCTCAATAACGATAGCAAACAAGGTCATCGACATCAGGCACCTGTGCCTCATGGAACCACTGACCTCAAAACTTCTCGATTTCATCATAATACATGATGAACCGTTTTATAGTATTTTAAGTATCTTGTTAATAAACTGTGTTGGGAACGCCATTGCGCTCATTACCTCTAAAATGTTTACCTGACGTTTTACGATGTCGAATGCCTTTTCGATATCTAATGATAATACTGCACGTCGAAGTTCAAGATCGTCTGCTGTAGCTAAAATGTCTCTGTAATAACACTTGATCTGGAAGATGGACCTTTCCTTCCCTATACTAGTTAGTTAGGATCCGGCAACCACATGTTTTATCGTCTTGAGCCTTTGTACAAAGATACGATCCGTTATTTTGTAGTCATTGTTTGGCACCGGGATGGGTCGCAGGTTTCCGAGAGACACACTTTGCGGGTTTTTCGGATCAAGTACAACGGTTCCTTTCAAGAAACCTTTGGGAATTTCACAGTCATGGAAGCTCTTTATAAACTAGTAATAATTTTGAACCGTGGATTTACTTTCAAAATCTTTTCTTAAAGAATTTACTTTATTTACTAGGGATTCATCAAGAACATTAACACATTTAATCACACTAAGTGAACGTGTAAGTATTTGCCAGTGGGTAACCGATGAAAACAAATTTCTTTCAACAAATGGAAATTTTATTCCTAAAAACCCTTTATTAAAAAAACTGATTTAAATTATAATCAGAAAGCGCCCTCTAAATATCAAGTTACAATTTATTCAGAGGCAAAAATAACAATTTTTCTTTTTTTTTACCTTCGGGTTGAGAACCTTGTCGCTCCCTTTTAACACGGCCGTAGTCACGACCGCTCACAACAACCTCTGAAAGACTACACTGGTGCAAATCTGCAACAAACCAGATTACTTTAAACTAAAAATTGTAACAACTCACTCAAACACATAAACTATGCACCCCTCGTAGGAGGGATGGAAATAGTACAAAACACTCACATTAAAATTTACTTCCACCGAAAGTGCAACTTGTTTTTAAAAGAAAACTCTTACGCTGGAAGGGTGGCAACCTTATATACTAAAATGACGATTTAAATAAAAACCCATGAAATGCAGTCTTAAATAAAATATACAAACATGCTCTAAATTACACATATACCGTCTCTCAAGATGATAGGCAAGATAGAAAAATATTTCAAGAATTCGGCCGTTACAGTTCAAGGAATAAATTCGTTAACACCGAATCTGAAAGACATCACAGAGGCAGCTATTAACTTACGGCAGACCGACAGACAGACACTAACTGCCTAACAAATGCGGACGAGAGATAGACGAGCAAGCTGGGGACGAGAGACTGACGAAGAAAACAAGCAGAATTTAACAAGTAAATGAAACAACATATCACGAATCACTTAACTTTTAATAAACTGCGATGTCTGGCGAAGACCTGGCGCAGCACGCCCAAAACGCTCTCCCGAACCGTCCGCTGCCAGCCGCTTCAACGGACACAGGAAGACGCGCCGATCACCCGTCTCACGGCGTCGCAGCTCGCGCCCACCAGACCGATTAAGTGGGTTGACTCCGGTTGCTCTCGTATCGGCCGCGAAGCCACTACCCCTCGCTATACGGCGCGGCCCACTGGACTCACGTGGCGACCTCACATGCGCCGACGCTCAAGGCGGAGTTTAACAAATCTATTAATGATAGAGATTGCTGTTGCTACTCTTATGGGATACAGTTTTTTAGACATTTAGCAAATAAGTCATATACTGCTACACCTTTAACATAGGTTAGCGGTCAAATACATCGCAAGATACCATCTGAAGGGTTTCACTGGTAACAGCTTAAATGTAGATTAATTTTACATCTACTTATAGACTTAATCTACTGACATATTAAACAAGTTTATAATAGATCTTTTAAGGGAAAAGACAAATTCTCTATTGAAGTTCAACGTAGCATACGGTGAAACATGTGTAAGGCTGCAGCAAGTAACAAAACCAAATATAAATGAGTGAACACTATGGGTGTGAGAAGCAGTGTGGAATTTGGAGGTCGAAATGTTCTCGAAAACTCGACGACAACCCACCTGCCAACTACAGCATGCAAAACAGCGGTCGACAAAGAAATTCTATCACTCCCGCATGCCTCCGCAAAGAACGAGTGTGTTATGGCACGTCGAATAAACTAACTGTATCATAATTAAGTGACTAATTTTTATCTTGAGAATAAATTACATTGGAAGACCCATCTTGGAAATAGTGCCACCAGACCTCATCAGATCCCTGGACCATCAAAAGCTTGAGAATTACACAGTATCATGATTGCAATCTTTCACTTGTTTATTAGTTTCAGTTGTTAAGCGTGTCCTGCACGATAAAAGATATTTTAGTGCTTGTTTCAAAGATATTTTTGTTATTAAAATAGATAGTGCATTAAAAACGATAAGACAGATCGTTGTGATTTCAGCAACGAAAGTCACTAAATCGCAGGCCTAGTGAAAGATCGAACAAAGCACGAGGTTTCCCCAACTGTGACGTAAGCTGTTCGAACATTTCTAGTCGTGTTCAAACACAGCCCTATCGCTCAGATTCTGTTAATTCTTAATCTCAGTTTGTTAGGAATGTTTAAACTTTGGATAATCTTGCACGGGAGATGACACAATAATTAATATTCTAGGTATATCGATGTTTGAGAGTCAATACCATGATAAAATCACTTACATCCGATAAATATAGTCTCTTCTAGCTATCGAGTAGATTTAAAAAAAGTTTTAGTTCATTTTTCAGGTTTTCGGTATCGTCGGCAACAACGCTGGCCAGAGATACCACAAGAACGCGAGAATCGGTAACGTAATAAAACAAGTGAATTGTATCTACGCCACCCTACACTGCGTGGCGTAAGTTTGCCAGTTAATGTTATTGAATATTTACAATTAATAAATTCACTGCCTGCATATGTCCACAAAACTGTGTAAAATTAATTATTTCTCTTTTTTAAGTAAGTCCCTTCCAGTAAGACTCGAAAATTTTAGTTATTTGTCCAGTTATAATCAAAAGTTTCTGCAGGTTTAATCTTTGCCAAATAAAATCCAATATTTCCTCCCTTTTCAATATATTTCCACAGATCAGAACTTTTCCACTACATAAATAGGCATCAGTGCTCCTCAGAGCGACACACAAGCACACAGCGAACAAGAACAGACAGAGAGAGAGAGAGAGAGAAGTAAAGGGTTACATCGCTATTTATAAGAAAAAGAAAACAAAAATGTCACATCTTTAGCTTCTGCAGCCTATAGTTTCTTAAGAATCTAATTATTTTGCTATTAATACTATATGTTAAATATTTCTTCAAGTTTATGAACTAATTATTTATTACGACTCGGAGCCATATAAGAGAGGTTGCAAAGGCCACACGTTCCATCAGCTTATCGAGGACGGTATGATTCAAGTGATCGAATGCCTGATCGAAGTTGACGGAAATTATGGCTCCCTGCAAACGACAGACCGTTTCAATGGCTATGACGTCCTTATAATCGCATAATGTTGTTTGTATCGTAGTATCTCTGTCCAAGGACGTCTATGCGGGCGACAGGACCTGGTATAGAACTCGTCTGAGACACGTCGTGAGTAGGCGCGAAAAAATCTTAAAATCTTATTTGGGTAAAGTGATTGGCCGATAGCTGTCAAGTGAGTGCCTCCAGAGGGTTTGGGTGTTGGAATAACAATATCTTCCGGAAATTCTGATGACGTGGAATCGTAGGGGACAGCAGTTCCTGGTACATTTGTAAGTAGGCTGTTTAGGTTTTTTTATTGGTAACGCCACGTAGCGCTCTATATGAAAAATCACTGGCTGTGCTGTGTGCAGTCGGTGGGTAGTTTGCATTGTTGTCTGCCATTGTAGTGTTGGGCAGCGGCAGCTGGATGTGAACAGCGCGTAGCGTTGCGCAGTTGGAGGTGAGCTGCCAGCAGTGGTGGATGTGGGGAGAGAGATGGCGGAGTTTTGAAATTTGTCATGAACTGCTCTATATATATATATGATGATGATATCAAGGTAAATACATTGTTTGTTCTCTATTAATATCTTTCATTTGCTAACTATCCCTATCAGTAGTTAGTGCCTTCCATAGTTTGAATCTTTTATTTAGCTGGCAGTAGTGGCGCTTGCTGTATTGGAGTAGTGGGAGTAACCAAGATTTTTGTGAGGTAAGTGATTTGTGAAAAGTACAGGTTAATGTTAGTCAGGGCCATTCTCTTGTAGAGATTATTTAAAGTCAGATTGCGTTGCGCTAAAAATATTGTGTATCAGTTTAAGCACAGTCTTGTAAAATTGTTCAAAAGGGGACGATTCATATGTCGACCCTTAGCCTAGGATACCTCACTGGAATCTTCTGTTTTTTTCTTGTAGTTTGTGTAATTAGTGTAGCTTTTGTTTATTGCTAGCGCATAATTGTAGAGAAAATCTCCTTTGTAGTTGCAGTCTTTCATTGTTGTACAGTAAAACAGTTGTGGCATGCATGTAGATTTGCACCAAGTATTTCGCAGCTGCAATTAACTAGATATTATTTTCAGTGTTATGTTAATGTGTTCTCTTATTTTTGCTCTTCAAATTGTGCTTTTCTGTGTTATCGTGTGAAATATTGTGACAATAATGGCGTGTGAAAAACGTAACACTAGGCTCCAAAGTAAACTGAGAGATAATAGTGACGACGAGCGTAGCTTGCCAGCACCACTGTGTAATGAATTAACAGACGTTCAAAGTAGTAATTTGGTAACTGTGCATAGGGAAATGGAGCGGGCTGCAAACAATGGCGTAGGCAGTGAAACAATTAGTGAGCAGGGAAGCATTATCGATCGATCGGTCAGCAATAGCTCGGCTCAGGAATCCGAAATGACACGACACGGTCTCGCAAATACTGTAGATTCAGGTTTTGGATCCTCACCGTTTTCTCAAATAAGTCAAGACACATTTTCTGCTTGTCAAAATGTGAATGTTTCCGGTGCAAATTCACTGCCGAAAAGCACTGAGGAACATGTTCCAGACACCAGTGCATTGTTATTACAATTAATACAACAAATGGGACAAACACAACAAAAGCTTCAAAAGTTAGACACAATGGAACAAAATCTTAAAAAGTTAGACACAATGGAACAATACCAGGGACAAACACAGCAACAGTTAGACACAATGGAACAAAATCTTCAAAAGTTAGACGCAATGGAACAAAATCTTCAAAAGTTAGACTCATTGGAGCAAACTCTTGAACAAACACGTGAGGATTTAACTACTGAGTTACATCACATTGAATCGAAATGTCAAAAAGTCTGTAATGACGTAAAAACACAAATTTGTGAGCACTTCCAACCTATTTTTTCGCGGCATGAAAATGCATTACAGAATCACGAAGCAGCCATAAAAGAACTGCAAACCATTGTTCATGAAAATCATGAGACCTTGCAAGCTAAATTTGACTCAGTTGCATCTACCAATTCGGATACGCAACTTGCAAAAACTCAGGAAAACTTGAAGGACACAGTAGATTCGATTTCAACACAAATGGATACTCTGAAACTTGGTTCAGCAAAACACACTGCGGAAATGTGTTCACTATCGGAGAAAGTAGCCGAACTTTCGGATCAGGTCACTAACTTATCTACAAAGGTAGATGATGATCTGAATGACACAAGACCTGTAGCCTTCACTGACACAGAAGAGTATGAACAAATTAGAAAATTCAAACAAAATCAAAATCAAATCAATACACAGTACAAAAGAGAAATCCGGGAAGTACACGATCAGTTGACGCAGGTAATACAAGAATTACATATTTCAGAGGACACTCGCGCTCCAGTACAGGAAGAGGGACATAGAAATACGGAACAGCCACAAAATAATAACTCAGCGCATTTCGTAAATTATGAAAGAAATTGGCAAGGTGCACCGAATTTTGAAGTGGAACCGCCGAAACGACGTAACAATGACCGATATGCGACTCGCCGACATGATGATTTTGACTATAAGCTGTTCATTACGACACGTAAATTTAAAACATTTAAGAATTCTGGCAACGACATTCATCCACAAGCGTGGCTCCATCAATTCTCTCATTGTTTTCCTCCCAACTGGTCATTAGAGCACAGATTAGAATTTATGTGTGGCTATTTAGAGAATGAACCAGCTGTAAGAATGCGATCGGTCATTCACGATTGTCACAGTGAAGGAGATTTTTATCATGCCTTCCTCTCAGCATATTGGTCTCAAGCCACACAAGACCGAGTAAAACATAGCATCATAATGATGAAACGTTTCGAACAATCTGAATTTTCCAGTATTATGAAATATTTTGAAGACATGTTGCATAAGAATCAGTATCTTTCAAACCCATACAGCCCCTCAGAACTCATCCGAATTTGCTTAATCAAATTACCTGAACATTTACGGCATATTATTTTAGCAGGACGTTGCAAAGACGACATTGAAGCTTTTCAGGGACTGTTACAAGAACTGGAAATTGACACTGACAATCGCGGAATGCGAGAACAGGAACACAACAATTACAGGTCACATCTGTCACAATTCCGCGATGACAGAAATAATACACGACAAGGCTATTCTTATAACGTAAATCGTGACCAAAACAGACACCACCCGTATGACAACCGTTGGCAGAGTAGTAATAATTACAGGGAAAGATCACCTCTCCGCGGTAATGACTATTACAGAGACAATCAGAGAAACAGACAATATGGGAACCAAAATAATTATTATTACGGGAGACAGAATAACTTTAGACGCAACGGTCCAGCGCGCAGTTACGATTCAGGGAGAAATTCTCCACCACTTAACCGACAAGAAAGAAACTACAGGAACTACCAACATGACGACAGACGATGTGATCGTAACGACAGACCTGAATTGCATCAGAACTGGCGTGATTTAAACAGGGCAGGGCCTTCTCGTCAAAGCGAATTTGTAGAAGTTAGGTCTCCTAATCCCAATAACGGCGCGCGCAAACAAAGAGACAGACAATGACTTGCACAAGCAGGCAGCCGCGTGCGCCCGCTGGCTCCGAGAAAAATAACATAGACGCTAACCTTGAGAAAAATGCCAGTATTCTTTGCCGACGTATACCACTTGACAATTGCGTTAAAGTTGAAACTCTGCGTACTAGGAAGAGCAAAGGTTTACACCACATTTCACACGTAAAACCGTTTATTGAGAGATAGTGTGCATTTTTAACTTGAGATTTTAATGCAACATTTTGGTTTACTTGAAAATACATTCTGGAGTTTATGGGACAACTACACGGTTTTATCACGACGCTACTAATGAGTGACAATTTACAATGTTGCTTTTGCGGTGTTTCTGTTTCATATCTGCACAGTTTTCTGAATTCTTTTGGAAAGAAAAACATGTTTTAGTAGTAACTTTTGTGGTATAGCTACAATGAGACAGCCTTTTTCGTGGCACAACAATACGTTACAGTACAGTACTTTCTTCATCACGACAATAAGCGTAATAACTAAGATATCTATTCGCAAAGCATTTCATTTTTGTGTATCGTGACATAAGTACATTGACTTCTGCAGAACTTAGCTTTCGGAGGATGATAACTACGACACTTCCACAGAGATTATCTTACAACAAGACGCACAGTTTAGCGCTACAGTACACGCATTTGAGTGATTAATTTTGTACTTAAAACATTTATTTTTAAAGATATTTGAAGTACAATGATACAAAGGTATTCCGTGATACATTTCATTCCATTGCTGTAATCTGTAACACCTGAGGGTATTATTCATTTATCCTCAGGGGGGTACATGCTTACTTTGTGTACCATGTGTTTGGCGAGCACAAGGAGCCCTAGCTAATATGGTATTTGCTTACACAACTTTACACATCGGTACCATATTTCTCTAACACATAATTACACAGCTATCTGATCATTTAACTGAGAGATAAACATTTTTTTTACTACATCAGTGACACATGTTTACGCAATTTCACAGTTGGGTAATTTCACACTTATGAATTTGTATTTTGTCTGTACTTTGTGAACTGTTCATATTTTTTCGGAACCATTGTGATACTATGAGAGCTTTGAATGATGTATTTGGTATGGGATCATGATTTTAAAGTACGTTTGAGGCAGATGACACTTTTGACATGAGCAGAGAATTTTTTTTAGGATTTGAAATTATTGCAGAAAGCTACGACGTTTTTGAGATTTGACTGAGGTGTTATGATGTTATTTTTACGACGACGATGTGTATTATGCTGTTGAGGTATGTTTATGATCAATAAGCTGATGCTATATAAGGAATGTGATTACGTGTTTATATGTATATGAATAATGAATAGAAGTTAGGGACTATGGTTTGTGAAAAAGGTTGTTGGAAACCAAGAATCGTACTTTAAGAGTTATGAAATGTGTGTATGTGCGTGAATGTATCACAATGCTGGCGAAAATTTTTTGGACGCTGTTATATTTATAGGATTTTGTTTCTACAGATTTGTAACCCAAATTCTTGACCTGTGAAATATATTTATATGAGACTGTCACTGTAGCGGAAACTGGTGTCATAAATATTTCGGTAAGAAAGTTCAGTGACCACCTGCACGTAATGCGTCGTGGGCACCCAGTTGAGCGGTCAGATGTGTCAGACGCCTGGAAAAAAAGCCATTATTGCGAGCCCTTTTCAGCGGCACAGGTAGAAAAAAAAAAGGGAGGCCATTATCCTCGCTACTGACGTTTCTTTGTAGAAAGCATCGCAAAAACGACACGGTCGAACTTGAAAACATATGATTACACTGTGGAGCTCTTAATTTACGATATTTACTGAAATGCCTAATGAAATGACCAGAAAATTTTTACATCTGCACACCTGATTATGACAAGCGTCTTTCTACGAGAATTGAGAGAATTTCTACTAACTTATGAAATGCCTCATGACTACTGAATGATATTTTTATGCTTTGCTTTTCATAGTTGCTTATTTCATTTGATATCTGGTTTCCAGCTGTCTTGCAGCATTGGTTTCATAAAATAAAATTAAATGCATTTGCTAATGTGAACACTTTCTGTCAACAGATCTATTAAATAATTACTTTATGATCCACATTCTTCGAAAAAGGAGCTCTTGGAATGGAAAGAACAATAAGAAGGGACTAGTAACAGGAACTGCATACATAATTTTCTTTTCAACTACTTGGTATTTTTTTTTTGGTAGAGTAAGTTATTGTGATGCATCACTCTAGTGTTAAGATGTGACATAGGTATTAGACATGGCCATTTTTAGTGTAATATTTTTTCTGCTTGAGCTATGTCATGTTTAGAGATAAGTTTTTTTTTTTGCTGCTGCTGTTTGCCAGGCATAGTGCTACTGAATTTTAATTTGTGTTACTCTGTTAAGCCAGTTTTACTACTGATTTATTTTTCTTGTTTCCTGCTCATTGCCTTATATTAGTTATAATATATGTTGCTTGCTTCGCCATTTGTACACTCCTGGAAATGGAAAAAAGAACACATTGACACCGGTGTGTCAGACCCACCATACTTGCTTCGGACACTGCGAGAGGGCTGTACAAGCAATGATCACACGCACGGCACAGCGGACACACCAGGAACTGCGGTGTTGGCCGTCGAATGGCACTAGCTGCGCAGCATTTGTGCGCCCCCGCCGTCAGTGTCAGCCAGTTTGCCGTGGCATACGGAGCTCCATCGCAGTCTTTAACACTGGTAGCATGCCGCGACAGCGTGGACGTGAACCGTATGTGCAGTTGATGGACTTCGAGCGAGGGCGTATAGTGGGCATGCGCGAGGCCGGGTGGACATACCGCCGAATTGCTCAACACGTGGGGCGTGAGGTCTCCACAGTACATCGATGTCGTCGCCAGTGGTTGGCGGAAGGTGCACGTGCCCGTCGACCTGGGACCGGACTGCAGCGACGCACGGATGCACGCCAAGACTGTAGGATCCTATGCAGTGCCGTAGGGGACCGCACCGCCACATCCCAGCAAATTAGGGACACTGTTGCTCCTGGGGTATCGGCGAGGACCATTCGCAACCGTCTCCATGAAGCTGGGCTACGGTCCCGCACACCGTTAGGCCATCTTCCGCTCACGCCCCAACATCGTGCAGCCCGCCTCCAGTGGTGTCGCGACAGGCGTGAATGGAGGGACGAATGGAGACGTGTCGTCTTCAGCGATGAGAGTCGCTTCTGCCTTGGTGCCAATGATGGTCGTATGCGTGTTTGGCGCCGTGCAGGTGAGCGCCACAATCAGGGCTGCATACGACCGAGGCACACAGGGCCAACACCCGGCATCATGGTGTGGGGAGCGATCTCCTACACTGGCCGTACACCACTGGTGATCATCGAGGGGACACTGAATAGTGCACGGTACATCCAAACCGTCATCGAACCCATCGTTCTACCATTCCTAGACCGGCAAGGGACTTGCTGTTCCAACAGGACAATGCACGTCCGCATGTATCCCGTGCCACCCAACGTGCTCTAGAAGGTGTAAGTCAACTACCCTGGCCAGCAAGATCTCCGGATCTGTCCCCCATTGAGAATGTTTGGGACTGGATGAAGCGTCGTCTCACGCGGTCTGCACGTCCAGCACGAACGCTGGTCCAACTGAGGCGCCAGGTGGAAATGGCATGGCAAGCCGTTCCACAGGACTACATCCAGCATCTCTACGATCGTCTCCATGGGAGAATAGCAGCCTGCATTGCTGCGAAAGGTGGATATACACTGTACTAGTGCCGACATTGTGCATGCTCTGTTGCCTGTGTCTATGTGCCTGTGGTTCTGTCAGTGTAATCATGTGACATATCTGACCCCAGGAATGTGTCAATAAAGTTTCCCCTTCCTGGGACAATGAATTCACGGTGTTCTTATTTCAATTTCCAGGAGTGTATTTTTGATCATTGCTGTTTGTGTTAATTGTTTTGTGCTGCTGCATTGCCTCGTCCCTTAGTTTAGCATCTGAGCTCAGTAGATTTAAGTTAGCTTAAGAGGGGGTAGACTGTATAAGAGACTGCGTTGCAATGAATTGGAAGAAATGCATTGAGAAGTTATACAAAAAAAGTACAGAAAGCAGGTATAGATAGGACTTTTTGGAAATAATGAAGAACGAGGGGAGATCTCCGAGAAGTAAAAAAAGTTTTGTTTGCAAAATACTGCAGTAAAACAAACCCTGTCCTTTCCTTGTGTTATCCCACTATGTGTTTGTGTACCCATGTGTATTTGTTTTCTTCCTGTCTCTGTGTACTGTTTCATAGAATTTTTTTTCTCTTCTAATACTAAGCTACATTCACTATGATGAGGAATACTGTTATCCTCAAATATAATTTGCATTAATAATATGTTATTTTCTTTGTAAAGATGTTTAGACATTATTTATTCTGTTTTGTTTTAATGCTCATGTGTGAAGTTGATGTTTCAAAAGTTATTCTGATCTTTATGTATGTACTTATGTCATTATTTTTGTAACACTGATGTATATGTTATTTCTATTCTTTGGTAAAGCCCATATTACTACAAATGTTATCTGTGTTGTTATGTTCTTTAATGATGTATTTTGTACCGTTGTTATTGTATTCTTATGTTATAAAATTGTGATTGACACCAGTTCATCAAATTAAGTAACTTGTAAGTTACATTTCACTGCACACGTTTTTGTTGGTCATAGTATATGGACAATATGTGAGAAGTAGGGACTGTTAGTGTTTGCACGTGTGTTAATAATTCAGCAAGGGACTGGATAACAGCATTGCTGGTTCTAAGGACAATTAAAAAAACTTTGTGAGTGCACAAGTGGTGGTTTATGGACTTGCTATGTTGTCCGCAAAACTCTTTGATGGTGATTGTGCACCTGCACATTTGCAACGGATGGCTGCTGGCCATCTCTACAAGGACTAAAGTGGGTCTGCATCTTTGATGATCCATCAATACCATTATTTCTACAAGGACTGCAGTGGGTCTGCACCTCTGGTGGCCCACCAATACCGTAATCTCTACCAGGACTACAGTGGGTCTGCTCTGTGATGACCTACCCACCAATACTCTTCAAAACTTCGACTGACTCCGCTGTGGGTTTGCTCTGTTGTGGCCCATTACCTGTCAGCATGTCAAGAGTCAGCACTGTCTTTCCGTTGGAAGGACAATACTACTTCTTCAAGACTGCATGGAAATCCATTACTTCTGTGTGCATTTTCTTTTACTGCTCAGACTTTGAGAAAAACACTGCAATGTGATGAATGATCAGGACTGTCTTTATGGACTGTGAGAAAGTTTAGCTTTTGACCAACATTGTATCAATAAGTGTGTGCATTTGATTTCTTTGTTATTGTAATTATGAAAAATATTTTCAAATCTGTATTGGCCACTGCCCAAACCAATTTGTAAAATTTTTTGTGGGTAGGATGGGGGCTATGTAAGTAGGCTGTTTAGGTTTTCTTATTGGTAACGCCACGTAGCGCTCTATATGAAAAATCACTGGCTGTGCTGTGTGCAGTCGGTGGGTAGTTTGCATTGTTGTCTGCCATTGTAGTGTTGGGCAGCGGCAGCTGGATGTGAACAGCGCGTAGCGTTGCGCAGTTGGAGGTGAGCCGCCAGCAGTGGTGGATGTGGGGAGAGAGATGGCGGAGTTTTGAAATTTGTCATAAACTGCTCTATATATATATATATGATGATGATATCAAGGTAAATACATTGTTTGTTCTCTACTAATATCTTTCATTTGCTAACTATCCCTATCAGTAGTTAGTGCCTTCCATAGTTTGAATCTTTTATTTAGCTGGCAGTAGTGGCGCTTGCTGTATTGGAGTAGTGGGAGTAACCAAGATTTTTGTGAGGTAAGTGATTTGTGAAAAGTACAGGTTAATGTTAGTCAGGGCCATTCTCTTGTAGAGATTATTTAAAATCAGATTGCGTTGCGCTAAAAATATTGTGTATCAGTTTAAGCACAGTCTTGTAAAATTTTTCTAAGGGGACGTTTCACATTATCCTCCACTACGACAGCATTAAGTACCTGGAGATCCTATAAAATTCTAAATGTGGCTGAGCCTGTCGATCAGTTGAGAGCTCCCTTGGCAAGCGCATCAGTGACCGTCTTCAGTGGAGATGTTTGCTAGAAGAGAGTCCACTGCCTGGCCATCATGGATACGATGGACCATCTGTAATATGTCTGTAAGTGCCTCAATGTTAGAGTCTTCCTCACTTTAGAAGTGACGATAGTGAACTTTGAAGCTCGATGTCCATCTGTGCTCTCAACCATCGACCACAAGGCGAATCTAAAGCACTTGTTGATGGCATCTGAGAACTGCGACGACGGTATACATTGAGAGCGTTTCTCCATTGACGCTAAGACCATTACGCCTTCCAATCGGCGCCTAGTAAGGGCCAAAATCTTAAACTCGACATGACCTTCCGATAATGGTGGAAGATCCATGAAGTCCCAGAGGATCATGTAATAAAATTTGGTCGTGGCTCGGTGCCATTTCATTCGTTCCTTACCATATTGGACCAATGCACGGCGTACGGCTGGTTTTACACATTATACCTAGTACCTTCAAGTCTGTCAACACCTTCATCCAGCACTCAGATCTCCAGGCGCGGGGCCAGTCAACTTTATAGAGATGCAGAGACGGTCGGCCTCGTCTCGTCACTGCTGGTTGTGGAAGATCTTGTGGGAATTGGCGTGCAGGCATCTGGAGGACATCGAGTCTCAGTGCTGTCACATAGGTGACGTAAACTCTGGTGACTACTGTGTGTCCAGAACTTCCAATTGTAGTGTGGGCATACCTTTATTCTTATATTCATTTTTGATATATATCTGTCACTCAGTGGTACACGTGGATACTGTCGGCATAATGTGTGCGAACAGAATTACTAGTGAAGGAGTGATAAATTAGAACGTCGTGTCTGTAGCTGAAGTTTCACTGTATGAACAGTGAAAACGTAGTAAGCGCTAAAGATCTTTAGTTTCTTTATTTTTGGGACGGCATCAGAGAGAAACTATGTGCAAAGTTTGTTGGAGGACGCAAAGAGTTCTCATTTCGAAGTAGTGAATAAACATACGTTAGGTATTTTCTGACTGATGTATTCTGTCACGATTTCTTCTCCTACTCTAATCTCTACATCTCGGAGTAGCAGATACACTGAACGTCCTCATTATTTGTTGTATATTTTCCACTTGCACTCTTCCCCAGATAAATTTTGCTTGCATTGCTATTTGCAATGTTAGAACTGCTTCTCTGGTGCATATACATTTCCTAAAGCCACGTAGCACAGCATTATTTTGTTTATCATTGTAGTCAGTAACTAAGACGTTTGAGAAAGCAAGCTGACTGTGCTATAGTTTTTGCCTGTAATTGTCCTTACTATATTCTGGATTTCGTGGCCGATATTCTTGAGAAAGTCCGATGTTATGTCTCACGTCTCATAGATTTTACACACTAACTTGAATAATCGTTTGGATATCACCTTCTGTGTCGATATTAGTGATTCAGAAGTAGTGTTATTAGTCCCTACTACCTTTCTTATGCCAGGTCTTTCAAAGTTCTGTCAAGCTATGACTCTAAAACTGGTTCAGCTAACTACTTCGATTTCTGTTTACTTTTCTGTCGCATTAGTTGGTAGTTCCTCCCTCCGTTCAAGCTGTTGTCTTTGCTTTGAAATTCTCCAGATGTTATTTGACTATTCCTAATGGTGAATTTGTCCCACTGTCAAACACTATTACTCTATTGCCATTTATACCATTCTAATTTTGCTTGGTTAGCATCGAAAACAGTTGTAATCCTTGATGTGATGAAAATATAAGATTATTCTGATTCAGGGTTTGTTTTACACCTTAGAAGCTTATTTTGAATTTTCTCAACATGTCTGGTAATTAGTGTAACGGTACAGAACTGTAAGGGATAGAAATATTGAAAAAAATAATTAAAACTCACTGACGTTGCCTCAGGCAAATTCGAGTCATGCCAGAGATAGAGGCGGAGGCAGGGAGCGAGCCGTTATGTCGCAGGTGGGTCAGTTTAACGACGCTGTTGTGAGGTGTCCGGCTTTTACGAACCTTATGAGCTTCATCCATAACAACAGTACGAGACAGTGTAAGATCCTCAGAAAATAATAATTATATCAACAAAAAGCAGCTGCAATAATCTCATATACTGAAAACTAACAAAACAATATCTACTAATACATGGACAGGGGCATGAATAAACAATTTAAAGTGAAACGCATTTTAGAGATGGAACAAGCAGGTGGTTAATGGCATTGGAAACCCCCACTTAACAAGAGAATGGCAAGCTTCAGCGCTGGAAGGGATAAGGCCAGAACAATACATTATTTCTTTTAACGTAAATATGGCTGGGACCGAAGGTAAGTGGTTGGACGGCTTTAACAGGGCTAGGCTGCGAACCAGCAAGAAAAATAAAATTCACCTCTAGAGAGACGGTGATTGTCTGAAGCCATACTGGGTGATGCAGACGCGACACGTTGGGGAGATCCCCATTATATAAAAGCATTTTGAGAAGTTAAATTTCTAGATGTCTCTCTCTTTCTCGTCTTGTGGCAGACCGCACAAGTGTCTGGACAATATCGAGGGCATTCAGAGCTTTGCTTTCTGCATAGTGTGGACGATACGCTTCACGTATCTTGGCGACAGATAGTAAAGAGGCAGTTAATTATTCGGTGGGAATTTTTGGGAGCAAAGAAATTGTGCATGTCACTCCAACCCTTAGCGAGTGTGCAATAGCCTTTATTGCGACTAGAGAAAAATTAACGTTCTATGGAATGCAGGAAAGTTGACACTGAGTGAATTCAGTCAAGGCTGGAAAAGGGCATTAGCGTTTCGATCCAGCACAGAGACAACGTCATTGCAGATGACACTTGGTAAAGTACAATTACACATTAGGCCACAGTAAATGTTGAGTCGAAATTTTGCTCACTCGAACTTGCGTACACTTTGACCATTGAATATCAAAAGCTAGGATACTAATCTACCCTCACATTGAGTACATGAGAGTTTTTCCATTGGTTCAAAAAGTAAATTTATTCTCCACCAACTCATTACATTGACCAGCTACGACATCGTAGACGTAAATGAGCTAATGAAGATTTTAATCATTCTTTCCCGTGATCAATTTTTTTCATATTTAGAGATAATGATTTTAATAATCATCAGTTCATTCTTCAAGAGTTAAATATTTTGTTATTGCACGTTGAAAGTAATTAAACATGATTGTTGTGTATCACTTGACCCCTGAAAGCACAGTTGATAAATTACATGTAGAAAAAGAAAGGAAATAGCTGTTTTGTATTTCTAGAATAGATCCCAAACTTTCACTTTTATTAATTCATGCATTCTAGTTACATGACAGCAGCATTTCTAATGAATTTTGTTACAATCCGCACCTGATATTAGCTGCCTTACAGGGCCATATTTATATAGAATGTCTATTTAACACCCTTGGCTTGAGAAGACAATTCAGATGTTTTGTCCATTTGGGCGCTAAGTGGTAAGCTAAGTTTGCACACATTAGTCCCCTGTGATACAAAGTGCGGACAATCTCACACTGTTTACCAAGCAAGAAATAAACAGTCAGCAGGAAAGAGGATGGAAATCCAAAGCAACCAAGACAAGAAAAGTTTTATAAAGCATATTGCAGGAAACTGTATCTACTTTATAAGGTCACATAGCGAGTGACCGACATAGCGATTAACAACATGTTAAATGAATGTAGCAGAATAAGGAGCCGGCCGAAGTGGCCGCGCGGTTCTGGCGCTGCAGTCTGGAACCGCGAGACCGCTACGGTCGCAGGTTCGAATCCTGCCTCGGGCATGGATGTGTGTGATGTCCTTAGGTTAGTTAGGTTTAACTAGTTCTAAGTTCCAGGGGACTAATGACCTCAGCAGTTGAGTCCCATAGTGCTCAGAGCCATTTGAACCAGAATAAGGGGAAAACATTTGGTCATTACGAATGGAACTTTGTGTCATAGCCCCACGTTAGTTCCCTTTACATATTCTAGCTCTGCAGCTCTTGTCATGAGTGGATCATTGGGATCCGTGGCATTCACAGTAATAGCACTCGACTCCGTGACTACGATACTACAGTGAATTTATGTCCTAAATGTTCCTGCACAGTCTATGAGCTAGCAAAAGACCTGCCAAAGATGATAGCCTTCACTGTATGAATTTCATGCTGCTCGCCGCCTACCGTATACTGATGAACAAACTGACTGTCTTCTGACAACGCCACATCGCAGAGTGCTGCCAATACTGCACTTCAACACGGAAGCCAGCAACAGTGTCTTTTGGGGTCCACGTTCCTGTTCAATACTGAGGCGCCTTCAGGTGCTGAAACTTACCAAGGGTAGGGAGGAGATCAACTGACACACGATTACCTACACCAGGTACATCGTGCATGGATCGTCAAGGGTTAGCGTAGAATTCGGAGTGGGATCGAGTGCACTCGGCAGCCAGGACGAGAACGGCTTCGCGCTGGGCAAACGCCGTGCCACCAGGGTCGGTGACATCACCTCCTGGGAGTACAAACGGTGAGCTGACCCGACACACGTCAGCTAGAATCCCACACACAGCTGAATTATCAGCAGTCGACGCTGCTGCAGACTGACGACGACTTGTAAACGTTTTGAATAAGTAACTGGACTCTAATAATGTTTTACTGGCGCCGTTGACGCTTCACAGGTTCCCAACAGGTACACTGACAACGCAGAGGTACCTCAGCTCGGCCCTCTGTACCACACCTGCCACAACTTCTCTAAGAAAACTGTGTCACTAGCCAGCAGCAAGAGACCAGTGCTCCAAATTAACTGATTTCTATTTTCCGTAGAATGCTGACGTACGTAATTCGCTATAAGAATCTATAACAACTGAGTAATAAACTCGTCCTAAGTACACATAATACCATCATTAAAATACTTTTCGAATGAAGCGTACACCAGTATCCATGTCACTAAGCGACTGAAGCAGTCCCAATTGCAGGTTGCCTATCTAATGGCTTCCAGGGCCAACAAAAGTTTTATTTACAGTATTTTGTATGTTATGATTACTGATCGGATTTAAAAATTTAAAATTATTCAATAATCTATTAAGAGGTTTAACACAGTAATTCAACTATTAAAGTTAGGAACTATCTACGAATCGGTGATTGCAGGAACAACGTAAGTCACATTGATCTAATTTTAAGGAAAATAAGAAAAAACAATGTAATTATTAGATGGTCTGTTAGAACTAGGTAACACTTAAACTGAAGCTTAAGTAGTACTCAACAAGTTTATTGTTAGTTGCTCACATCGACCTACTATGCTGTTTGGTCTGTAGAAGACTTTTTGTACTGTGGATATAGATCGTTTTTGCAATCAATGCATTTGTTGATTAAAAAATTTCAAAATATGCAAAACCCAATTAACTATATTTATTTAGAAAATAGTACACTGTTCTTGTGTTTCATGCAGGGCTGCTATACGAAATGCTAGATTGGTTCTGCAAATTAATACGCTTTTCAAAGAAGAACATACAATAAAACAAAACAGTTTTCAGCGTTTACACTGCAATAAGCCTACCCATGTTTCTTGTACATCTGCTGTACGCCACGTTAATATTTCATTCGAGAAGGATGACAAACATTCACAATCAAGAAATACAAGTCGTACACATTATTAATGTTTTCCATTTTCTTCATCGCTATAGGTACTTTCGCATCCTTGTAACACTTTTCACCTGGCGATTGTGCTTCTTCCTATGATCAAATTTCAATGTGAAGTTTTTGTTCTGAAGCCCATTAATGAATTCCATTGCTTCCGCAACTCCTGGCATTAATGATTTATAATGGTAATGATGAAAGTTTTAAATATTTAAGGGCACCATGCCAGCCTTTGAAACATCTCGTCTCGGTGTCTTAATAAAAAAGCAAGTCTTCTTATAAATTAATGGCCACCGCTTCTTTAAATCTACCATTTAATTTCCAGCCACCAGGTGCATCTTGAAATTACAGTTTGCAGTTACTATAAGCTCCATTAGTTCCTTGATTGTGGACATTCTCTTTACTTTCTTGAGAGTTATTTTTGCTACTCCAAATAGCCCGTCGCACGCCAGGAATGAATGACCGCGGATGGGGTGAAAGTGATCCTTCATTTCAAATAGTCTAACTCCACTAAAGCTAGGCAGATCATTGTGTTTGTTCCGTCCCTCGCAGTTATCGCAAATCGGGAGTAACTTTTTCGCATCTTGGGCTATATATTCATTGATGTAGCTTAATATAAAAGTACAAACTTCAATGGGTCCATCCTTCGTATTCCCTTCGCGATAGAGACAAAAAACAAATCACGTCGTATGTAGATTATGTATACAAACTATTACAACAGTCAACTCGCGCAGTCAACTTGCATTGGGACACGATGAAGTTGAACATTTTGCATGTGGTCGAAATATAGAGCAGTGGTTCTAGTGTCAGTAATAGACTGTCTTTTCCGTTTTGCAGATCATCATAAATTTCTTAGAATTTCGAATTTGAGCAATCTTCTCTACTGCTGCTGTTGCTGACTTTTCGACGTCATTGAGTGTTTTTAACTCAATCTTCAACGTCAACTTTTCGGAGGTGCAGCACGTGTCTACAATAGATCTTCAGAAAGCAAGTGAAAACATTCACGCCCGGCAGGTGGGGCCAAGCGGTTCTAGGCGCTTCAGTCTGGAACCGCGCGACCGCTACGGTCACAGGCTCGAATCCTGCCTCGGGAATAGATGTGTGTGATGTCCTTACGTGAGTTAGGTTTAAGTAGTTCTAAATTCTAGGAGACTGATGACATCATGTTAAGTCCCATAGTGCTCAGAGCCATTTGAACCATTTGAAAACATTTACGGAAAACATTAGTGCAGTAGACGTATTTCTCTGGCGATTTAGGATGTTAAGCGATAAAAAGTTGGTGCATTTTTTTACAGCTCACATTGTATGTAGTGATAGAGCGGCTGCCATAATGACTTTCGTTTACGGGTAACAATCTAATGTGAACTGTAATTCTGACAATTTCCTCTAATGAAATGCCATTAACGCTCTTAGCTTTTCCCCTTCCATCTTTCGGTGTCAGCAGCAAGCGAATCATTTTAACTCTCTCATCACTCAATACATAAATAGTTAGAAAAGGTTCTCTACATACCTCAGATGTTTGTCTCCGACCAGAACAAAGTCACTAAAAAGAATATTCATGCCTGCATCCCTTATTTCTTGGGCAGTACCTTCTTACATCAGTATCTATGATCAGACCTTGTCAGGAGAAATCCTGGTCATTCTTAGATTCCGTGTTCAGAAAATGCATTAGAGTTCTGTTGTCTTTCGCAGCTATACTAAAACAGCCTCTACGACACTTGCAGTCTTCTCCTGTCACTTTTATCGAAACTGCTTTGCATCTATAATTCACATATTCCTCTTCCTGAATTTTAGCTTTCTTCATAATTTATTTTTTCGATAGACACACCGTAAAACTCAACGTGCTGTGCAAGACGTGCAGCAGCTTCCCTGGTCAGCACGACCTCCAGACTTGGGTCCAATAGAGCACGCGTGGGCTATGATGGGACGAGAAGTGACTCGTGCGACTCGTTTACCAACACCTCTTACAGAACTGTGTGGACATTTCGAGCAGGCGTGGCATAACGTATCCCAGGGCAGTATTCGCCATCTGTAAGATCGACTGGATGCCATAGTCACTGTCTGCATTGCAGCATGTGGAGGCTACACCACGTATTAATATGGATGTGTCAAGTGGGCTGGTACCTGATACTCAGAACCGCTTGTGCTATTGATCGGTAAAAGTTATCGTTTCATACGCTGTTGCAACAATAAATGCTGGATGTATTAGAAACCTCTAAAAGGGTGTACTATTTTTTCCGGCAGTATGTAAGGAGACAGAAACGTCTTCGTAAAGTGGTTAGGACTCAGCACATCACAAAACAGCTGCATTAATTTCCACTATATTCGTTTGTATATTTAAAAAATAAAGTAGCAACCCCTGTTGTATCAGAACACATGTTGTTGTATATTTTATTTCAAAGAGCTTTGGCAGCGCTTACATGGACTCTGGCGATGACCTTTTGATAGCAACGGCAGTAGAATGCGTGTGTATCAGTCCTCCCCCTCCCTTCACGCCATTCTCACCTGCTGCTCTGTGCCATGGAGTAGCTCACGTCACAACAGCAGCAGCACATCCACAGGGTAAAATGTTCGCCAAATGTCCCGAACACTCCTGCTAATCAGCATCACCACGGCTATATTTTTAGTGTAACATTACCCTTCACTAGAACAGATGAGGCGAAGAGCAACCTCAGCGTCATCTACGCCCTTCACGTTGGAAGTCGGGAAACTGTCACTGTGAAGAGAAAGGGTGTTACGTGAACAGAATGTGCTTCAAACAGGAAGTGGTCGCTTTCGATCCACATTCAGATTATGTGGAGTAAGTGTGATTTACGTGTAGATGTATTCTTTTACAGTAATCGGCGCTGCAGATGGTCGACTTACACTGGAAACACCAGTCCTTTTTTCTCCCTTAACAGGCAGTGCATTCACTGTCTACAAGCAACCGAGGGATGTAACAACGTAACAACGTTTTCCTACCCATGGTTAGTTTTGGATCTTTCAATTGGGTGGCCCAACAATTACTCCACAGCTTATATATACATGTAGCACTTGCAGACATCTCTGTAGTGTCTATAACAATTGACGGTTCCAACTGCTGACTGAGTTAATGAACCAGTTTCCCGGTGATGTTGGGGTTGATTTGGTAGAAGAGACCAAACTGCGAGGTTATCGGTCTCATCGGATTAGGGAAGGATGGGGAAGGAAGTCAGCCGTGCCCTTTCAAAGGAACCATCCCGGCATTTGCCTGAAACGATTTAGGGAAATCACGGAAAACCTAAATCATGAGGGCCGAAGGCGGGATTGAACCGTCGTCCTCCCGAATGCGAATCCAGTGTGCTAACCACTGCGCCACCTCGATCGGTTTTCCTGGTCATGTCTTCAAGTTTCTAGGTGTTGCAATCTTTTGGCGGAGGATATGCTGTCTCATGAGATCAGATACGAAGCTGCTTCCGTAACTTAGTAACAATATTACCAGCGAAGTTCCATGGGGCATATTTCTACTATTGCTCTGAACATGATGTGTTGGTAGACTGTTCAGCGTTATCATGCCAACTGAGAAACTAGCAATGCCATCAGGAAAGTCTTGTAAGCCAAATATCTGTGTTACAATACTGTTCAGTTACTTTAAGTAGGTTAACGACGTCATATTACACTACACATAAACAGCAGCACTGCAAATATCACAGCACTGATATTAGTTTGACCAGCTCTATTTCAATTTTATTTTTTGTCATATTGTAAAGTGTCAATTAATTTTGAACAGTTTCGTGGCGTTACGTAAATAATGTGATCCCTTCAATCTATTATGACAGCAGCAAAATATCCTAAATCAAATAATTCTTGTAAAAATGCTTTATGCCTTGAAACTGAAGTCAGTGTGTGCGCATGTTCTAGGAAAACCAGTATTGTAACCAGCTGTACAAGGGTTCACCCAGAAGCGGCAAAGGCCATCTATGCGGCGGTGGCTGACAGGAGCAACGGGCGCCAGAGATCACCCGGTGCGAGATGACCGCTATACAACGAAACGACAGCCACAAGAAATTATAAATTGTTTGTTAAAGAATAATTGTAGCGCCCTAAGTTTGTCTAGATTTATGGTTCAACTATGGTTTTGTGGAAAGAAGCAGTCAGTGATTATCGAGGAGCCGAATAGTAAGTGAGCTCGAGTCGATAAGACGACTGTTGTGTTAGTGCATGTGGGTCGAGACACGTTTACGTATGTCACTGTCGAGACTTTGCAAGGAGAATCCGGTACCGATTATCAAGGCAGTTGGAGAGTTTCCGTCGATTTTGTCGGAAAGGTTTCGGAAGCTTGCAATGAGTGGATTTAGATTTTTAAATGTAGCGTTAGATGATAATGCAGTAGCGATATTAGGGCACAATTAGTGGAACTGTTTGATGGATTTTATTTGAAAGTAGCTCTTCGTAATTTTGTTTTGTACTTGACCTGTAATCAAGCGATCTTTGAGTGATGGGCTTAGTGTGGCGTTGATGGTATGCTGTGTTAGTTTGAACACTGGTATTTGTGTGTCGTAGGTACGACCGTAAGTATAAGTTTTAATGCCAACAATTGTGTCTGAAGATGTCCGGTTTGTTGCCTGTGATAGTTTGTTGCACACTCCAAAGGATTTGGGTATTGCGTATTGTCTGGAGATTTTGGGATAGGCACACTCTAAGGTAGTTGAGTGTTAGCCTTTTGTGTACATTTTTGGGAGATATTGCTATTATCAGGTAGTAACTTGTTGCACACTGTGGAGTCCTTAATAACCGAACGTCGTTCTCGAGTTTTTCTTGATCATAGGGTCAAGTACAGGAACAAACAGACCGAAAGTGAATTGTGATTACCGGTGTATGTAGCACGTACTCATTGTTAGTGGCCGGCCGTGGTGGCCGAGCAGTTCTACGCGCTGCAGTCCGGAACCACGCGACTGCTACGGTCGCAGGTGCGAACCCTGCCTCGGGCATGGATGTGTGTGATGTCCTTAGGTTAGTTAGGTTTAAGTAGTTCTAAGTTCTAGGGGACTGATGACCTCAGATGTTAAGTCCCATAATGCTCAGAGCCATTTCTGAACCATTATTAGTGACGCGATTATAGAGATTCCCTTGCCTAACTGAACCATCGGAATACGGAAAATCCAACTGCTACCATTATTCTCGTAGTACGTAACAAGTGACATTCCGTTTGATTTGTAGTGGGTACGCGGGAAGCCAACATCTGCAGTGGTTGAGTTTTTGAAAATCTGATTTTAAGTTAGGCTTCAAAGTGGTGGTGGCACGTAGATTTTACGTTGGGTTTTTCTTCTTTTTATTTCGTTCAGTGTGGGGATTAGATCTCACATCAACTTTATCCTATGAAAATATCTGATTCATTTAAAATAGCTGGAAGAAACTCTGATTCGTCAAAATTAAAACCAAGTCCCCGTATTATTATTTTACCCATTATTCTAAAAAACTGAAAGAATAATCCAGTTTTGAACAATGAAAAGGGGAAAAAATAAATGTTGAAAGTTTAATTATATGACTTATAACACGTTGAGCAAGCACGCTCAAGGCAGCTATGTAGTATAAATAATTTAATGATGAATCTTTAAAAAGAAAGCATAGAATTGTTTTATCAAAGTTTAACGACACGAAGTTTACTATTTACATAATTTCTTGAGAATTGGCGTTACAGTTAAAAATATTTTAGTTGACAATTATAAACCAATACTCAATGATTTACTTATGAAAGAATTTTAATTTAGTACAAAAGACTATTTTTAAACTTTATTAGCAGAGGTATCGCTAAAAGGGGTTGTAAATAACTATTGTCTATTTCCGTAGTAACAAATGCATCTTTAGCCTGAGACGTCAACTGCTTTATAAAAATAAATGCAGAACCTTTTTATTCATTTTAAATGCGTAACCGTTGTAATTAAGAATTGAGATTAATTAAATGAAATAATTTCATACCAATTGCAGCGTTGCTATTATCTGAGTAACGAGTTAAGAGGTATCAGTATTACGTGGTAGAACATGACTGTCAAGTATAATTTTCATTAATAGTAATTTGTATGGGACACTCGTTTAAGGTGTGTTGATGATCGCTATAGTTATGTGTGAGCTTAAAGTGATCGGTGGGATTTTTATGATATTATAGTGTTCGAAAGGTTATTTACCAATTCGATCAGGTACACGAGCGCTGATTGCTTTCAGAAGTGCTCATACAAGGTTTCAAAGAACCTGTTATCTTATGAGAGGTTATATTGTCTTCTATTGCGCCTCTCTGCGGATTATTAGCAATTTATTGCATCTTCATTTACTTTTCCTGGATTGGGGTGATGCCTGAACGTTTCATCAGGTCTAGATTCGTGGACGCTGGTAGGCGGCAATTACGGCGCAATGCAATATAACATCCCATTTCAAGATAAAAATTACCTAACAGATGAACACTGAAAGATGTTTCTCCATGCTTTCCACACCACCCTCCTCTTCAACCTCAGATTACTGAACAAAATCTATTTCACATAACATAAAGAGAAAGCTGAATTCAGTATCTGGTATGTTAATAACTGTGCTTAAACAAATGTCTCACAAAAATATATTTTTAGATTATCTTGGTTACAACAGCACTGGAAAAATCGACTTCAAAGCAAGGAACCTAATTAACTAAGAAGTGGCACATCAAAAAGTGAAGCGAAACATAATTAGTTTTTGTTAATTTTAAAACTTTACTACACAACGTGATGTGTCGCTATAATTGTAGGTGGCCAAAAGTTAGACAATAATGTTACGTGCACAAAGTATCTATGCGTTTTTTAATTTGATTTATATCATCTGTAGAAGTTAGGTTAGTGAGGTTGTTCCATTCAAGCTTGTTTGTAATAACACATATGGAACATTACGTTTTCAATTTTCCACCAGTTTCGTACTACTACATTCACTAACAAAAAGTTTATATTTTTCGCTATCTTGGTTTGTCTTCAGCTGTTTTGGTAAGTGTTGTTTAAAATACATCCAACAGCTGTAAAAATCAATAACTTTTTATTGTCAGTGCATTTATCGGCGTTAGCTAATATACGTGCTACAATACACATACATGGCCGCTCTGTTTTGGTAGCCGACGTCTCTGTAGTTTAGACAACTTTTCTAGCCGGCATATGAGAACAGACTGAGTACTCAAGTAATGAGAGTAAATGTTGATTTGAAAAGTGTGGCGGTTATTTAAAGTAATAGCAATAAAAGCTAAGAAAGCAATTATAAGCAAGTCTTTTTCTCCAAGTTTTGAGTGTTCAAGAACTTGCCTAAACCGTCCGCGTGATATTCTTACAATTGAATGAGAAATATAGCAGGTAGTAACACCAAAATACACATAACAGAACAAATACACATAACAGAACACTGATGAAATTACTGGCGATCTGCATTTGTCATGAAATTACATAATCAAAAGGCAAGCATGACCACCCTGTGACAATGCCAACGTAAACAAACCAAATAATGATCAAGTTAATTACTGTGTTATACGTTACTGGTGACATGCATTTGAATTACGGCCAAATATTTGATCAAGGTGTGTATTTATCAGCTAGAAGAGAACAGGAACGAAATATACATGTGATGATTACAAAACAGAACATTTTGCTACAGTAAAAACTGAACAAACAACGGGACCAAACGCAAAGTATGGATAGTACGCGCAGAAGACAATTGTCTATTATTGATCTTGTAAGTGTTGGACACAGTAGTTTCGTCGCACGTGACATTCACGCTCACTAAGGTATGAAGCTTTCTGGGACAGGGGCTACTGTTTTGGTTTGGTGGGATATGTCACTAGAGTCAGGCAGGGCGTAGAGTTCGACAGCTGTGGTGTGAGCATTCGCCCAGCTCCAAGAGGCGCTAATGCAGTAATTAAAAGTATTTTCATATCTGTAAGACCTCAGTATGGCAGTTGTTCAATTGCTGGTGGAGCTGTCGTACTGTCACATGTGTCCTGTAGATTCTCGAAGTCGTAGCAATCATCAGAGTTCAGACACGGAAGACATAGTCAGAACTCATGGTACGGTGGTAGGAGATATGTGAGTTGCGCTTCTGAGCTACCTCATATTTGCAAACTAACTATTGCTGTCAGTGTGCTAAGTTTCTCATGATTGTGGATGCATTCCTCCGATCTCAACAATAAAGTTTTGGCTGCTTCAGTTTGTGTGAGTATTTGGATGAGCGGATGTGGCTGTGCAGACGACTAATCCCCTGTAAATCATCGCTCCTGGCGCCTGAGAACACGGCCAGTAGCTGCCGCTTTCCGTGGTGTGACGTCACTAGCAGACGCCTCGGGCTGCAGCCAAGCGGACGCCCTACTCCTGCTATTAAACGATTAGTGCCCAGCTGCCTTGTAGCACGCAGCGTTGAGTGTGCCACCACAGTGGCCGTTCCGGGGACTTTACGTGCAGAGCTTCCCTGCTTCCTGGAACCTCACAGCAGTGCCAGGTTCCGCCCGGAACCAGACGTCACTCTGTACGTCATATGGACAGCCGTGACTACAGAGTCGATCAGGATTCCTCTACGAAACTGCTTTGACGTCTTTTGCAGTTCTGTGTGCATGCAGTGTGACGACCCTGTCTTCCTTTGTTTTCCACTTTCATGATTTCCACTGGGTCTGCGTAAGTACTGTAGGCAAGCTAATCACTCGTCGTTGGTACTCGTTCACGAGTGAAGTAAATTATACAGCATCTAAGTATCACCAGAAGAACACAACACGTAGGAAACAATACGACACCATCTTTCATGGGCTCTTTTTACATGTTTTGCACTTCCTAACCAAATAAAGTAGCCATTTACAAAACATACCAGTACATAATGTTTATTGGCTTCCTCTCTCTGCAAAATAAGTAGGTAGGGGCATACTGTTTCTCTTTAAAACCCATCAGCATGCTAAGCTTCCCACTTGAGAAATACTAGCTGTTCACGTCGAGGCCTTGCAACTTTCGCAGCACAGCAAAAACTGGAAACCGAGGATGCTTGAAACTGAAAAGCAAATTTGTCGCTATGACGGAAATCATGATAGCAGGGCAATATCCTTTGTAGCCTACCAATTTAAATGTCCAGCAATGTGCCTAGTAGCATTGCAAACACAATCACCCCTCCCCTCGCCTCCTCGACACATTCAAGATTATGGCAGGGAATTCCTGGCACTTTACAGAGACTTACCTGGGAAATGTACTGATTTTTTACCCTCTTCCAGGGGAAAGACAATAAATAGGTCATATATGCCAAAATGGAATGCAATTAGTGATTGTACTGTTAAGGATATTAAGTACCATTATCGTGGTCAATCATGGCTCTCCTGCACAGCTAGTCATGACTGAGGTAATTCTTTGGCAAATGCCAACAGAACTTCAAAATCACAAAAGTTTCTGTCATTTTCCTGCAGTGATATTGCTCTCATAATGCTTCAATAAACTGTTCGAGAACTCCATTGAACTGCAGTCAGTTTGGAAGTGAAACATTATCATCATGTATAAATTGGGAATACTGGAGCGACCACCATCGTTAGCGTCTACAAGACTCATGTTTGTACCTGCCCAAACACTTTGTTGAACTCCTGTCCCCATCCAACAGTATATCTCGGACCACTAATGTTGGAAGTATAAAGAAAACGGTGAAAATGGGATGTTTTGATTGGCTGGTCTGAAGAGCATTCCACCCACCTTGTGTTTGATGCTAAAGGTCGAGGTACGTTCCTATCGGCAGCTTAACAGGGAAACCATAATGCAGATTTCTGCGTTGTCCTCCAATAGTAATAGACAGCAAGCAGCAACAGCAGCACGTGAAGTTCACTCGGATTTCCCACATAGTTAGCATCGTCCAGTTCTCACTGAACTTGGTACAAGTATCCCAGTAATATGCTCTTTTTCACGGCCTAGGTGGAATCACAGAAAGCTGACTGAGAGCCATTCTCCATTAACTTAACCAAATTCATGAGATGGACGCCGCCAACAAGCAGGTACTCCCAGAGTTAAACTGAAGGAGCTATGAGTACAGGAACAAAGTCATTTCCAAGGCTACTGGAAGAAATACATCGCCATTAGACTGTCAGATGCGAGAACTTTTACGAGTTATCCCAGCAAAGCGGAGATCACCAATATCCGATGACTCACTTCACAACACTGACACTGTGAGGCACGAAAAGTGGGCTGAGACTGTTCAAGACTTGGATTTTAGAAAGTCAAGTAGAAAGGCCTAATCCTCGCTGAGGTCTACGGGATGGCAGTAGTCCAATGGAACATGTGTGCAACTCTCTACCACAAAATGAAGTAGCTAATAATATTGTTTAAACTCAAGAGCTCCACAAGATCAAGAGCGTACAATTACGGTTAAGAAAGAGTTCAAGACCGCCGAAGCAAACTGCAACACGAAAACCAATTACTCGATCCCCTTCAGCTTGGAAGAAATTACAGTAACTTATAGTATTCTCAACCCGTTGAAGTGACGATCACTATCTTCTTGTAACAGAGTGCTGTACGCGAGGATTGTCATTCGAGATGTACTACGTCAGTTACACCTCCCAGTTTTTCTATAGTTCTCCTATATGGCGTCTTCTAAAGCTACCTCTCTCACTCAGCTGACGACGTTTCGTCATGTCTTCGTTGTTGATGTGATGTTGTAACTGTGGGCATTGTAGAAAATTCTGCAACTATCTTTCAATAATGAGCAATTGATTTTTGTTTCTAGGGATACCACTTGTGTCCTGCTATAATTCTTAACTCAGCATTGTTAACTTTACGCACGAAGTGTTATCCAACATGCACTACGTAACACTTGTGTACGATAATACCAATTAGCACTGTTTCACACAATTCTTAATCAAACGTGGCCACACTGTCGTTGGCAGTAATAATGCAATAGTTCTTAACAACTGGGTAGAGCCATAACCTGCAGGACCTTACACTGTGGCAACCGCCACTCCACTTTTTTCATGTACCTTTGTGTTTCAATTACCATTTAGAATGAAAGAGTTAACGCACTAAGGAAAGTCCTTTAGAATGACCTCATGTGCATGGCTCTCGCAGTGGCCGCTGCCACACGACTTTTCAGCGATGACATCAGAGTTTCTGCCTCAAACTTTTTGACTAATCGTGGTCGAAAAGGTTCCCTGCAACCCAAAAGCGTCTGCTTCTCTCAGCGAATAGGGAGCGGGGCGTTGTGACACCATAAACCCGCTACAATAACGCCTCTATCTCGTACAAGATCACCAACAGTAGGGCTAGTTTTCCATAATTATTACACATTTCCGCCCCTAACTTGTTTTTCGAAACGAAATTCTCTCATTCAATAAAAATACTGAAAAATAAATGAGCCAGGAACTTCTTTGACATGTCGTTTTAAAATCATGATAAGAATTCTCATTTAGTAATTCTATACTGTTAACAAAAGAATTCGAAATCCCCAATATTCTACCTTTGCGACGCATAAGCTTAAATGGAAAGAAGACAAGCATTTCTGGTTACATGAGTGTAGGCTAATACCAACAGCAAAAAAAAAAAAAAAAAAAAAAAAAATGCTATAATGAGAATAGGATTCGTTACGATTAGGAAGGTAGGGCAAACAGGTCCTGTGAACAGTTCAGTGATAAGGCTGTCGTCATCAGAATCGACGCAAACCAACATCGACAACGATAATTCAGATATACATGTCGACTTCGCAAGCGGAAGATGAAAAGATAAAGTTAGTATATGCAAATATTGAAAGGGTAATTCACTACGTAAAGGTAGATGAAAATCTAATCGTAATTGTGGTTGGAATGGGTTCTTAGGGGAAGGGGCAAGGAAAAGGTTACTTGACAACATGGGCTTGGTACTACGAATTAGAGAGAAGAAAGACTAACTGAGTTCTGCAATAAACTTCAACTGATAGGAGCGAATACTCGGTTTAAGAATCAGAAGGAGAAGGAGCTATACATGGGAAAGGTCGGAAGATACGGGAAGATTTCAGTTAGATTCAATTGTGGCCAGGCAGAGATTAGGAAATCAGATACTGTATTGTAAGGCGTTTCCAGGAGCAGATATAGACCCACATCACAATTTAGTAGTGATGAACAGTAAGCTGAAGCTTAAGAGATCAATCAGGAACAATCTAGGCGCAAATAAGTGTAATACGGAAGTACTAAGGACTGAAGACATACGGTTGAAGTTGTCTGAGGCTATGTATACTGCGTTAAGAAATAACTCAATAGGCAGTTCAGTTGAAGAAGAGTGGACATCTCTAAAAAGGACAATCACACGAGTTGAAAAGAAAACCGTCGGTACAAAGAAGTTAACTGTGAATAAACCATGGGTGGCAGAAGAGATACTTCTGTTGATCGATGAAAGAAGGAAGCGCAAAAATATCCTGGGGAACTCAGGAACACACAGATACCAGTCCATTAGGAATGAAATAAATAGGAAGTGCAAAGAAACTAAAGTGAAACGGCTTCATGAAAAATGTGAAGAAATTGAAAAAGAAATGATTGTTGGAAGTAAGGTGGGGCACATAAAAGTGGCCCAGAGAAAAAAGTTCCAGGGCATAAAGAAACACAGCAGACGAAAGGAAATACAGTACTAACCTGACTATATAAGATGTTGAATGTGACCATCTATTTTCACATTTTGGCCCTGGTCAACAAATTGCTGATGGTGGATCGAAGCTGAACTGCAAGAATTGCGGCATTCTCATCCGAAATGTTTTGCTGCAGTTCTAGAAGACTATGAGGGTCGTTGCTATGCACCGTAGACGTGAGGGCTCCCCACACAAAGCAGTCGCACACTGGCAAATCGGGTGACCTGGCTGACCAACTAGGGCCGCGACCAGACTGACCTCTGCTAACAACTCTGTCAGGATTAAAAAATGTGTAAATGTGCTCCAAGGTTCGGACGGTGGTATGGAGAGTTGCTCCATCTTGTTGGAAGTAACGGTAGATCTCTTCTTCCTCCATTAATGCTAGTATTCACTAGTTTGGGCTACTTTTATTTGTCCAACCCTGCAGAAGAGATAGTGGATCCACTATTAGAATTTAAAGGAACTTTGGAGGATTGAAGATCAAATAAGACAGAAAGGATAGATGGCGTTCCATTGGAATTACTAACTTCATTGTGGGAAGTGGCAATAAAGCGACTGTTCACGTCGGTATGTAGAATATATGAGTCTGGCGATATAACTTTCTGAAAAACATCATCTACACAGTTCCTAAAATTGCAAGGGCTCAAAGGTGCGAGAATTATCGCACAATCAGCCAAAAAGGTCATCATGATATTAAACAACTTGGTTGGGAGCGTCAGTGATCTTACTTGTGAAAATTCCTTATGAGAAACAAGTCACGGTCGCAAAGTACCATTATTTAAAATGATTGGTTTCGGGACATACAGTAGGCTGTCATAAGACTGATTGCACTAAAGGTTATAAAAGTGCATGACAATTAAGGAAGTCAGTCTTGCGTAAAGCGTACAAAGATTGGATTAAAACGGAGTAATTTTTTACCTATTTACTAGAGCTAGTGATGTGATGAGCACCTGCATGTTGTCAAGACGACAACTCCTCAAGTGGTTCAGCTTCCACGAGTTAAATAGTACTTGATGGCGCGCCAATTTTCTGCATTACGTCAACTGCAACAAGTAGGATCTTAGTTTACAAAAAAATATTTATGACGTGCAAAAGATGTACAAAACTAGCAATATAGTTATATGTTTATGATCATATAAGTGCTGCTGTTTAAATAAGCAGTGCAGGTCGTTAAGAAAACTGCTTAACTTTAAACACAAGTGCACCAACACACAGGTTGTGTGAGCGTCGAACGCCAACTGGTGCTGCTTGTTGGTACTTCAATGCGACGCCTTTCCCATAAGAATAGCGATGTGTTGGCCGTTACTTGGCAAAGATCGTGCTGTAGCACGCTGTTGTCTGGGCGCCGTTGCATAGTGCCTACTGGCGTCCAGAGATGCATGTATATTACGCCGCTCGCGTGGGCTTGTCAAAGTGCATGCTGTAGGACGCTGTTGCCTAGGCGACGTTGTTAACTGCCTATTGGCGTCCAAAGATGGATGTAGATTATCTGTTCCCATGGAGACGTTGTCCTGGTGGCCGTTACTTTGGTTGATTCGGCGTTTTTTCGAAATTTTCAACGTTGTACTTATAAAATACTGTGGTTTATAAAATGCTGGGAGAATAAGACAACATTTTCAATAATTATAATGTGTGAATCCCCCCCCCCCCCCCCCCCCATGAACCATGGACCTTGCCGTTAGTGGGGAGGTTTGCGTGCCTCAGCGATACAGATGGCCGTACCGTAGGTGCATCCACAATGGAGGGGTATCTGTTGAGAGGCCAGACAAACGTGTGATTCCTAAAGAGGGGCAGCAGCCTTTTCAGTAGTTGCAGGGGCAACAGTCTGGATGATTGACTGATCTGGCCTTGTAACACTAACCAAAACAGCCTTGCTGTGCAGGTACCGCGAACGGCTGAAAGCAAGGGGAAACTACACCCGTATTTTTTCCCGAGGGCATGCAGCTTTACTGTATAGTTAAATGATGATGCGTCCTATTGGGTAAAATATTCCGGATGTAAAATAGTCTCCCATTCGGATCTCCGGGCGGGGACTACTGAAGAGAAAGAAAAGTGGCGTTCTACGGATCGGAGCGTGGAATGTCAGATCCCTTAATCGGGCAGGTAGGTTAGAAATTTAAAAAGGCAAATAGATAGGTTAAAGTTAGATATAGTGGGAATTAGTGAAGTTCGGTGGCAGGAGGAACAATACTCCTGGTCAGGTGACTATAGGGTTATAAACACAAAATGAAATAGGGGTAATAATGAATAGGAAAATAGGAATGCGGGCAAGCTACTACAAACAGCATAGTGAACGCATTATTGTGGCGAAGATACATACGAAGCCCACTCCTACCACAGTAGTACAAGTTTATGTGCCAACTACCTCTGCAGATGATGAAGAAATTGATGAAATGTATGATGAGATAAAAGAAATTATTCAGATAGTGAAAGGAGACGAAAATTTAATAGTCATGGGTGACTGGAATTCGGTAGTAGGAAAAGGGTGAGAAGAAAACGTAGTAGGTGAATATGGATTGGGGCTAAGAAATGAAAGACAAAGCCGCCTGGTAGAATTTTGCACAGAGCACAACTTAATAACAGCTAACACTTGGTTCAAGAATCTTAAAAGAAGGCTTTATACATGAAACAAGCCTGAAGATACTGACAAGTTTCAGATAGATTATATAATGGTAAGACAGAGATTTAGGAACCAGGTTTTAAATTGTAAGACATTTCCAGGGGCAGATGTGGACTCTGACCACAATATATTGATTATGAACTGCAGATTGAAACTGAAGAAACTGCAAAAAGGTGGGAATTTAAGGAGATGGGACCTGGATAAACTGAAAGAACAAGAGGTTGTAGAAAGTTTCAGGGAGAGCATAAGGGAACAATTAACAGGAATGGGGGAAAGAAATACAGTAGAAGAAGAATGGGTAGCTTTGAGGGATGAAGTAGTGAAGGCAGCAGAGGGTCACGTAGGTAAAAAGACAAGGTCTAGTAGAAATCATTGGGTGACAGAAGCAATATTGAATTTAAGTGATGAAAGGAGAAAATATAAAAATGCAGTAAATGAAGCAGGCAACAAGGAATACAAGCGTCTCAAAAATGAGATCGACAGGAAGTGCAAAATGGCTAAGCAGGGATGGCTAGAGGACAAATGTAAGAATGTAGAGGCTTATCGCACTAGGGGTAAGATAGACACTGCCTACAGGAAAATTAAAGAGACCTTTGGAGAAAAGAGAACCACTTGCATGAATATCAAGAGCTCAGATGGAAACCCAGTTCTAAGCAAAGAAGGGAAAGCAGAAAGGTGGAAGGAGTATATAGAGGGTTTATACAAGGGCGATGTACTTGAGGATAATATTATGGAATTGGAAGAGGATGTAGATGAAGATGAAATGGGAGATACGATACTGCGTGAAGAGTTTGACAGAGTACGGAAAGATCTGAGTCGAAACAAGGCCCCGGGAGTAGACAACATTCCATTAGTACTGACAGCCTTGGAAGAGCCAGTCCTGACAAACTCTACCATCTGGTGAGCAAGATCTATGAGACAGTCGAAATACCCTCATACTTCAAGAAGAATATAATCATTCCAATCCCAAAGAAAGTAGGTGTTGACAGATGTGAAAATTACCGAAATATCAGTTTAATAAGTAACGGCTGCAAAATACTGACGCGAATTCATTACAGACGAATGGAAAAACTAGTAGAAGCCGACCTCGGGGAAGATCTGTTTGGATTCCGTAGAAATGTTGGAACACATGAGGCAATACTGACCCTACGACTTATCTTAGAAAATAGATTAAGTACGTTTCTAGCATTTGTAGACTTAGAGAAAGCTTTTGACAATGTTGACTGGAATACTCTCTTTCAAATTGTGAAGGTGGCAGGGGTAAAATACAGGGAGCGAAAGGCTATTTACAATTTGTACAGAAACCAGATGGCAGTTATAAGAGTCGAGGAACATGAAAGGGTAGCAGTGGTTGGGAAGGGAGTGAGAGAGTGTTGTAGCCTCTCCCCGATGTTGTTCAATCAGTATATTGAGCAAGCAGTGAAGGAAACAAAAGAAAAATTCGGAGTAGGTATTAAAATCGATGGGGAAGAAATAAAAACTTTGAGGTTCGCCGAAGACAATGCAATTCTGTCAGAGACAGCAAAGGACTTGGAAGAGCAGTTAAACGGAATAGATAGTGTCTTGAAAGGAAGATATAAAATGAACATCAACAAAAGCAAAACGAGGATAAAGGAATGTTGTCGAATTAAGTCGGGTGATGCTCAGGGAATTAGATTAGGAAATGAGACACTTAAAGTAGTAAAGGAGTTTTGCTATTTGGGGAGCAAAATAACTGATGATGGTCGAAGTAGAGAGGATATAAAATGTAGACTGGCAATGGCAAGAAAAGCGTTTCTGAAGAAGAGACATTTGTTAACATCGAGTGTCAGGAAGTCGTTTCTGAAAGTATTTGTATGGAGTGTAGCCATGTATGGAAGTGAAACATGGACGATAAATAGTTTGGCCAAGAAGACAATAGAAGCTTGCGAAATGTGGTGCTACAGAAGAATGCCGAAGATTAGATGGGTAGATCACATAACTAATGAGGAAGTATTGAATAAGACTGGGGAGAAGAGATGCTTGTGGCACAACTTGACTAGAAGAAGCGATCGGTTGGTAGGACATGTTCTGAGGCATCAAGGGATCACCAGTTTAGTATTGGAGGGCAGGGTGAAGGGTAAAAATCATAGAGGGAGACCAAGAGATGAATACACTAAGCAGATTCAGAAGGATGTAGGTTGCAGTACGTACTGGGAGATGAAGAAGCTTGCACAGGATAGAGAAGAATGGAGAGCTGCATCAAGGCAGTCTCTGGACTTAAGACCACAACAACAACAACAACAACAACAATAACAAAAATGGTTCAAATGGCTCTGAGCACTATGGGACTTAACATCTATGGTCATCAGTCCCCTAGAACTTAGAACTACTTAAACCTAACTAACCTAAGGACATCACACAACACCCAGTCATCACGAGGCAGAGAAAATCCCTGGCCCCGCCGGGAATCGAACCCGGGAACAACAGCAACAATGTGTGAATATATGAGTATAGCATAAGGGCAAAAAAATTTTACTAATTAATCGAAATTTGTAACAAGAACTATGCGGTTATGTCAGTTGTAAAATAAATAAAGTGGCGTTTCTAAAAGGTTTGTTTTTAAAATGCAAATTGTTTTTGCAGTCGTGACTATTTCTTCGTAAGTAATAACAAGCTCACGCATCAAAGTTGCTGACAACAATAATACACAAAAGATTGGAAAAGAAAATTGAGGATGCATTAGATGATCAGTTTGCCTTTAGGAAAAGCACCACAGAGGTAGTTTTCAAGTTGCAGTTGATAATGAAAGCAAGACCAAAGAAAAATCAAGACATGTTTATAAGATTAGTCGACCTGGGAAAAGCTTTCGACGATATCAAATGGTGCACAATGTTCGAAATTCTGAGCAAAAAAGGGTTACAGTTTTAAGAAGAGACAGGTAATGTACAATATGTACAGGTTGCGGCAGAACCGACTAAGCAGCTTCTACCGATTACCGCTGGGGCTGTGGTGGGGGTAGGCAGTTGCACGTGGTCTGCCTTTGTTCAGTCGTTGACCATATTTCAGTAGCCACCATGGTCGGGACCGGTGCACATCGTGCTTTTGCCGTTCGCGCTTATTATGAAAACAACAGATCTGTGATCGCTACACAACGAGCTTTTCAGTTCAACATTCCACGCAACAACGCCGTTCTTAATGCAAACACAATTCGGTTCTGGATTCAGCAGTTGGAGGAAGCTGGTAGCACACTAAGCACACTAAGAATAAATACATATGGCCAACGCAGATCCATCATAATGCCAGAAAATGTGCAGCGGTTGTGAACAGCAGTTCAACAATACCTGCAACGTTTTGCTCGACGACATACTGTTGCATTGGGGATTTCAGACCGCATTTTCAAAAGGATTCTGCAATGGGATTTGAAGTGCCATCCTTTCAAAATAATGATTGCGCAAGAATTACACCCAGAATACTACTTCAACCGTCAAATCTGGGTGAGAAAATGCCTGCTCAGGGCCCTCCGAACGCAACTTTCTTCAATAGTGACGAGGCACATTTTCATCTTAGTGGGTGCGTGAATAAGCAAAACTTTCGCTACTGGGCTGAAAATAACTCCCGAATTATTCATGAAAGACCGAAACATTCTTTTAAAGTGAGACTGCGGTGTGCCATATCACAATTTTGGGAGGTAGGCCCTTACTTTTTTGAGGAGGAACGAGTGACTGTGACAGTGAATTAAACACGTTGTGTTTGAATGTTGCAAAATTTTCTGCAACCCAGAATGGGCGAGATTGTCGAAGAACATGGACTGGAGGACTTGTGGCTCCAACAGGATGGAGCTACTGCTCACACAGCTCGAATTTCACTTGATATTTTGAGAGAAATGTTTCCGGGATGCCTTGTCTCTTTGAGGGGTGATGTCGGGTGGCCAGATTTGAGCATATGTGACTACTTTCTTTGGGGACATCTGAAGGAAAAGGTTTTCAAAAGCAGTCCTCACACCCTACCAGAGTTAAAAGAGCGGATTATTGACGAAGTGAATGCCATACCCCGAAATATGTGTGCAAGAGCTGAACGAAACTTCAGGGATCGACTACAACAATGTAATGATGCTAATGGCCACCATCTTGGGGACATTATTTTCAAAACTAAATGAATGTAAAATGGTATTTTGTACTAATTTAGAAAATAAAAACATTTTTATCTGTTTACATCCAGATTTACTTTTTATTGCTCCTTAAAACTGCTTAGTCGCTTCTGCCACACCCTATATAGGAGTCAATAGGGAAATCGTTTATAAGGCAGGGTTGTAGTCTTTCGTTGTTTCTGTTCAGTCTATACACCGAAGAAACAATGAATGAAATAAAGGGGGTATTCAAGACCAGGATTAAAATTCAGGGTGAAAGGATATCAATGATAAGCTTCGCTGATGAAATTGCTGTGCTGAGTGAAAGTGAAGAAGAATTACATGATCTCCTGAATGGAATGAACTGTCTAATGAGTACAAAATATGAACTGAGAGTAAATCGAAGAAAGACTAAAGAAGTGAGGAGTAGCAGAAATGACAACAGCGAGAAACTTAACATCAGGATTAATGGTCACGAGGCAAATGAATTTAAAGAATTCTACTACCTAACCCATGACGTACCGAGCAAGGAGGACGTCAAAAGCAGACTGGCACTGGCAAAACAGACATTCATGGCTGAGAGAAGTCTACTAGTATCAAATATAGGCGTTAATTTGAGGAAGAAATTTCTGAGAATGTAAGTTTGGAGCACTGCGTTGTATGGTAGTGAAACATGGACTGTGGAAATACCGCTACAGAGGAGAATCGAAGCAATTGAGATGTGTTGCTACATAAGGACGTTGAAAATTAGGTAAGAACCGATGAGGTCCTGCGTGGAATTGGAAAGGAAAGGAATATGTAGAAAACACTGACAAGGAGAAGGAACACGATGATAAGACACCTGTTCTGCCACAGAACATCTGTTCTGCGACGTCGCCCTCAGGCTCGGAGACTGTTCAAACAGCAAGGAGTCACCACATGAGAAAAAAAGGAAAGATCTCAGAAGCTGATGTGACGTGTAACAAGCATTAGTAGTGTTACATTTGCATCACATTTCACCATAATACTATCAACGTGTCACATGATGCGAAGGTCGTCACACCCGTTCTTAGACACATTTCACGTTTTCTTTTGACGTCTCTGCGATGGTGGTCAGAACCGCGACACCCAGCGTTGTTACCAATCGTTTTTTTTATGCGTGGCAAGGACCCCATTTCGGACATCCAGCGGCTCAGAATCGATATGGAAAGGCCTCAGGAGATGGCAGTGAAACCAACCCATCCATTGGGGATCTGATTCCCACACCGCAGTCGAAAACGAGAGTACTAAGTGCAGTGAGGAACAGGACGACGTTCTTGACAATTACCCACGCCGATCCCCCTCCCTGGACTATTAAACTCTCCTCTAAGGGCACTGTGGAGCTACAACCACACTGAACGCGATGTAACCTCTTTCGAGTGTAGTGCGACCTAACGTTTTTCTCTGGTAAACACTAGCGAACATTCAAAACATTTGACGAAATTAGAATGTTTTTTATGCTTTTTCAGCCCTCCGTTTCACGGTCTCCTGTGGCGTGATCACGGAGGGGTGCTACATTCACGTGTGCTCGAGTAAAACGGCGAAGTGTACCTCTAAGAACCCTGTCTGGCAACAGAGTCGATGAACCCACGCACCTTGATTGAGCACATTAAAAAATGTACGTCGCAGAGACATTCAGCAGACTGGTGCACTACCGCTCCTCTAGTGCCACCTAACGGATGTCGAAGGGGTTGCTTGCCCTCTCACGCAAGAGCAGTCGCGAGCGACCACTCAGCTGAATGGGTGTTGAAGTCTCTGACATGTTCATTTTTAATGTGCTCAACAAAGGCACGTGGGTGGCACCCTTAGGGCCCTTGCGTTTTATTCACGCACATATCAATATTTCACCCCTCGGTGATCATGCCACAGGAGAACGCAAAACAGGAGGGCGGAAAAGCAGAAGTACCTTTTGTTGTTTCGGATCACGTTCAAATTACATCGCATGCTTTTGAACGGTCCCTAGTGGATCCACCATGCACACCAGAACAAAAATTGCAGTCGCACTGCACTCCAAAGGGGCAAAATCGCGATCAGTGAAGTTGTGGTTCCTTGCTTATGATGACGTGGTGTACGGTAAGGCGTTGAGTGACTGTAGCAAGACGCAAGACGACCCAGATAAAATTTCCAGTTGCTGTGATGAATGACAGCTAGCCCTAAATGTGGAAGAATGTAAGTTAATACGGATGTTCAGATACAGTATTACTAGTGTCCTGCTTGACTGGGCGTAACGTTGCAAAGCGATATGAGATGGAACGTCTAACATTCTGCGTGGTGTCTGTTTGTTCTAAGTCATGTCTCCGTACCAATTTCGCGCAACGGCGCTCTGAGCGTGTTTTTTAGGGAATTGACTAGTTTGAACCTGGGACCTGTTGCTGGTAAGGAGATGCCAGACCACACATGACATGTAGAGTTCAGAAGAGTTCAATGATATAATCAAATACTTCAGTGTCAGCTCCACTGCACTCCCTGTAAAAGAATCTTAATACTAACTAAATTTGTTGGAAGGGGTTCCAGGCTTTCCTATTTTTAGTTAGCTGGTAAAATAACGTCGAAAAAGCAGCTAAGTTTACCATTGGAATTTTTATTCTACTCAGAAAATATTGTTCATAAATTGCGCTATTGCTGAAAGGAAATGTTTCAATACAGGATGATAAAAACCAACTGCGTTCAACAAAAATGTGAACGAATATTCCCTGAATGGGTTTCCAAGTTCTACAGTGGATCGAAGGATGACCTATGCCATATCACATCTATGATCTAGGTTTAAATTAAGTTTCATAAAAGAGAAAACTATCAAAAATGGTCTACAGTGACCCTCATTTATCTTTAATTACTTATTTAACTTGTCGTAAATTACAGTGGCTGATGTGGCTTCTCAATAATTATGTTGTTGTTGTTGTGGTCTTCAGTCCTGAGACTGGTTTGATGCAGCTCTCCATGCTACTCTATCCTGTGCAAGCTTCTTCATCTCCCAGTACCTACGGCAACCTACATCCTTCTGAATCTGCTTAGTGTATTGATCTCTTGGTCTCCCTCTACGATTTTTACCCTCCACGCTGCCCTCCAATGCTAAATTTGTGATCCCTTGATGCCTCAAAACATGTCCTACCAACCGATCCCTTCTTCTAGTCAAGTTGTGCCACAAACTTCTCTTCTCCCCAATCCTATTCAATACCTCCTCATTAGTTACGTGATCTACCCACCTTATCTTCAGCATTCTTCTGTAGCACCACATTTCGAAAGCTTCTATTCTCTTCTTCTCTAAACTATTTATCGTCCATGTTTCACTTCCATACATGGCTACACTCCATACAAATAATTTCAGAAACGACTTCCTGACACTTAAATCTATACTCGATGTTAACAAATTTCTCTTCTTCAGAAACGATTTCCTTGCCATTGTCAGTCTACATTTTATATCCTCTCTACTTCGACCATCATCAGTTATTTTACTCCCTAAATAGCAAAACTCCTTTACTACTTTAAGTGTCTCATTTCCTAATCTAATCCCCTCAGCATCACCCGATTTAATTTGACTACATTCCATTATCCTCGTTTTGCTATTGTTAATGTTCATCTTATATCCTCCTTTCAAGACACTGTCCATTCCGTTCAACTGCTCTTCCAAGTCCTTTGCTGTCTCTGACAGAATTACAATGTCATCGGCGAACCTCAAAGTTTTTACTTCTTCTCCATGAATTTTAATACCTACTCCGAATTTTTCTTTTGTTTCCTTTACTGCTGGCTCAATATACAGATTGAATAACATCGGGGATAGGCTACAACCCTGTCTCACTCCTTTCCCAACCACTGCTTCCCTTTCATGCCCCTCGACTCTTATAACTGCCATCTGGTTTCTGTACAAATTGTAAATAGCCTTTCGCTCCCTGTATTTTACCCCTGCCACCTTCACAATTTGAAAGAGAGTATTCCAGTTAACATTGTCAAAAGCTTTCTCTAAGTCTACAAATGCTAGAATCGTAGGTTTGCCTTTTCTTAACCTTTCTTCTAAGATAAGTCGTAAGGTTAGTATTGCCTCACGTGTTCCAACATTTATACGGAATCCAAACTAATCTTCCCCGAGGTCCGCTTCTACGAAGTTTTATCATTCGTCTGTAAAGAATTCGCGTTAGTATTTTGCAGCTGTGACTTATTAAACTGATAGTTCGGTAATTTTCACATCTGTCAACACCTGCTTTCTTTGGGATTTGAATTATTATATTCTTCTTGAAGTCTGTGGGTATTTCGCCTGTCTCATACATCTTGCTCACCAGATGGTAGAGTTTTGTCATGACTGGCTCTCCCAAGGCCATCAGTAGTTCTAATGGAATGTTGTCTACTCCCGGGGCCTTGTTTCGACTCAGCTCTTTCAGTGCTCTGTCAAAATCTTCACGCAGTATCTTATCTCCCATTTCATCTTCATCTACATCCTCTTCCATTTCCATAATATTGTCCTCAAGTACATCGCCCTTGTATAAATCCTCTATATACTCCTTCCACCTTTCTGCTTTCCCTTCTTTGCTTAGAACTGGGTTGCCATCTGAGCTCTTGATATTCATACAAGTGGTTCTCTTCTCTCCAAAGGTCTCTTTAATTTTCCTGTAGGCAGTATCTATCTTACCCTTAGTGAGACAAGCCTCTACATCCTTACATTTGTCCTCTAGCCATCCATGCTTAGCCATTTTGCACTTCCTGTCGATCTCATTTTTGAGACGTTTGTATTCCTTTTTGCCTGCTTCATTTACTGCATTTTTATATTTTCTCCTTTCATCAATTAAATTCAATATATCTTCTGTTACCCAAGGATTTCTATTAGCCCTCGTCTTTTTACCTACTTGATCCTCTGCTGCCTTCACTACTTCATCGCTCAGAGCCACCCATTCTTCTTCTACTGTATTTCTTTCCCCCATTCCTGTTAATTGTTCCCTTATGCTCTCCCTGAAACTTTCTACAACCTCTGGTTCTTTCAGTTTATCCAGGTCCCATCTCCTTAAATTCCCACCTTTTGCAGTTTCTTCAGTTTCAATCTGCAGTTCATAACCAATAGATTGTGGTCAGAGTCCACATCTGCCCCTGGAAATGTCTTACAATTTAAAACCTGGTTCCTAAATCTCTGTCTCACCATTATATAATCTATCTGATACCTTTTAGTATCTCCAGGATTATTCCAGGTATACAACCTTCTTTTATGATTCTTGAACCAAGTGTTAGCTATGATTAAGTTATGCTCTGTGCAAAATTCTACCAGGCGGCTTTGTCTTTCATTTCCTCCCCCCAATCCATATTTACCTACTATGTTTCCTTCTCTCCCTTTTCCTACTGACGAATTCCAGTCAACCATGACTATTAAATTTTCGTCTCCCTTCACTACCTGAATAATTTCTTTTATCTCGTCATACATTTCATTAATTTCTTCATCATCTGCAGAGCTAGTTGGCATATAAACTTGTACTACTGTAGTAGGCATGGGCTTTGTGTCTATCTTGGCCACAATAATGCGTTCACTATGCTGTTTGTAGTAGCTAACCCGCAATCCTATTTTTTTATTCATTATTAAACCTACTCCTGCATTACCCCTATTTGATTTTGTATTTATAACCCTGTAATCACCTGACCAAAAGTCTTGTTCCTCTTGCCACCGAACTATATCTAACTTTAACCTATCCACTTCCCTTTTTAAATTTTCTAACCTACCTGCCCGATTAAGGGATCTGACATTCCACGCTCCGATCCGTAGAACGCCAATTTTCTTTCTCCTGATATCGACATCCTCTTGAGTAGTCCCCGCCCGGAGATCCGTATGGGGGACTATTTTACCTCTGGAATATTTTACCCAAGAGGACGCCATCATCATTTAATCATACAGTAAAACTGCATGTCCTCGGGAAAAATTACGGCCGTAGTTTCCCCTTGCTTTTAGCCGTTCGCAGTACCAGCACAGCAAGGCCGTTTTGGTTAATGTTACAAGGCCAGATCAGTCAATCATCCAGACTGTTGCCCCTGCAACTACTGAAAAGGCTGCTGCCCCTCTTCAGGAACCACATGTTTGTCTGGCCTCTCAACAGATACCCCTCCATTGTGGTTGCACCTACGGTACAGCCATCTGTATCGCTGAGGCACGCAAGCCTCCCCACCAACGGCAAGGTCCATGGTTCATGGGGGGCACTCAATAATTATATAACAGAAAAATCATCGCGTTTCAGATTTTAACTTGAAGTAGCAAATGTGAATACCACGATGTTTAATTGACGATCGACACTAGTATTATGTATAAAGGGGATGTAATAGATGAGACTTCTGCAGTTCTGAGTGAAGCCTTATGCGCTCTTATGCGACATCACGTGTGTTCATTACCTTGTTGGTGGTTAGTCAGCGTCAGGGTTGGCGGGCGGCGCAGCTCCACACATCTCGCCGTTTCGGTAGCAACTCTCTCAAACTTCTCCTTACTACTGTTTACCGAAGTTGCATTAAGAAGAAGGTATCTGACCAATCAGCGTCTCAATGTCAACCTTAAGCTCCGCCTAAAAAAATTCTGTCTATCTAATGAGAAACGTTGTACTTTTCGTGGTGGGGCAATGTTTTTAAAGTTTGCAATGTAACAAAGACGCGAAAAAGTCTCACGCTAAAACGTGCGGCTCGTGTGGCCCTTTTAGTGTTATCGTAAGATCTATACTGTTCTTCTCGAGGGCTCTAGCTTTTAACATGGGCTGGGGGGTGGTCCTGGTGGTCAGCTGAGGACGTGGGTGTCCGTCCCTTATTGTAAGGCCTTCTAGCTTAACACGGCTCTGGTCTCGGCTTCTGTTCTCATTTCTCCCCTCGGAACTGCATCTGTTTCATGGTGGGAAGGTATGACATGCAGTTAGGCATTCTTGTGTTAGTCTGTGGAATTCCATTTGCTCACTCGTTGATCGCATTACTCTGGTTAATTTAATGTCAGTATTTATTTGGAGCTATGTGACGTATTGCCGGATTTGCTATCATCTCAGGGTTTTCATGGAAGGTGTTGGATTTGCCTGACACCTTACATATCACCACCCTTCGAACTTAATTTTTGCACTGAAGTTAGGCAATGATTGAATCGTTGTCTAAGTCAGTCAAAAATTATTCCTTTATCTAAATTTTATTGCCTACTGTTCAGCCACATTATTCTAGTTCTATGCTAGTTCGTATTACTAATTTATGTTTTTATATTCTTCCACATTATTCTCAAAAATATGTTTATACTGACAAGAGAATAATATTTTTGTACTATTATAATTATTAATTTTTAATTATTTTCTTTCTTTATTTATGTGTGAAGTTTGTTTTTTAGTAAGTTTGGTATCGAAAGTGAGGAGTCTTTCACATCGATTTTCTTAGAAATATTTTTTTTATAAATGTAGTGATTAAGTAAAACCTATTATTAACACATTTTCTAAATATCATGTACAATTAAATACTGTGAATATTGTTGGTCATTATTCAAAAAAATGTTTTTGTTTCTAGACATTCATTTCAACATTGTTACACTAACAAATAAGAATTATTTCCAAGAATTGTTTTGACAGAGAAATATAAATACATAAGTACTGAGATATTATCCTAACAAATAGTTCAAATGTTAAAAAAGGGAAAACATCCACCAAGATAATTTTTTATTCTTTGTTTTTATAAGGAGAAAATAAGTAAGATATAGTTATTCTTTTATTTTTATTAGCAGAAAATAAGTAGCATATAGTTTTAGTGTTTATTATGCCTTATTTTTGTTCTTTATACACTGTCCATTTCAGAACTAATGACTTATTTTTATCTATATTTATTTTGTAGTTTATTAGCTGTCTAGTGTGCTTTACTTATTTAGTTTTTCACACGTTTCTATTGCACAATTCCTACATCACATGATTTCACACATTTTCACGATCCTATGAATGTTTATGCATGAGGTTGACGAAATTTTTTGCACGAAGTTGATGGACTTGAGCGAGATGGAGGTGGGCAAATATTTGATGTAAAGCCTCGTTCATCATTCCTTGTTGGCTTTGCAACTGTGCATTGCTGTTGTGGAGGTCCCATAATGGAATGGAGCTGTGAGTGCGGAATCTCATGCAATACTGGCTTTGTATGCGTGAAAGTCATCGTTACATGTCGCTGAAAGTGGTTGTTTTTCGTTGTAATACTTTGCACACGACTAGTTTACAATCAGATAGGGATTTGGTAAGGTATGTCGTCTATTCTTCACCCATCTTCTTTCTTGGTTTCAATCTTGCGAATATTCAACTTCTGTTCTTCCTGCTTTTTCTCTGCTTCTTACTTGATTCTTGCTTCTTCTCTGGGCAGGATATGGGAATATTTATTGATAACTAGTCGCTTTGAAGTTCTCCTCTTAGTAACAGTTTGATAAATTGTTTAGACGTGTCTTTTCTACTTTGTGGAAGTTTTCTTCAGTTTACTTCAGCGTTGCTGTTTAATAGTAGTAGTGTGACTTTTACACATATTTTTGCCCAAGCCGTCTTCTCATCAGGCCGTTTTTTGCTCGCTCTGCTGAGTCTGACTGACTCTGCGTCCTGGTGTTTACGAGCGGCGAAAGTCTGGTGTTTGCTTGTGTGTCCCTGCAGTGTTCCCCTTAGCAGTAGATTTACTGCCGACTTCGGATACAAGTGCCCTTTGTTGGTCTCGCTGTCCTTTCCCTTCTCTCGACACTTCTGCCTTGTAGGAATCTTGTCTTGCTAATTACGTCCTTTTCTTTCTTGATACTTCTCTCGTTGCAACTTGTGGGTCGTTGCATCTGGTTCTTGCTGGAGTTTTTTACAACGGTTCTTACAAAAAGTTTTACTTATAATCATCTAATATATGTCTAGTACCCATATTGTTTTACGCCTTTTTAAAAAGGTTTACAAATTTCGGCGCCCTTTCAATGTTACAATTCTAAGATGTAGTGAGTCTCAACGCTTCTACTAGAATCGTCAAATTCGTTTTTTATTTTTGTGTAGTGTCGTGGTGTATAGCATTTTAGTATTTCATGCTGTTAGACTATCTACGCTTTATCCCTTCACCTTAATCTATGCTACTATTGGTGTTATTTTTTTTAATCTACCTTTTTCTTCACCTTCTTCTCTCTTCATTCTTCTTTCTCCTGACGATCGTATCTGCAACATGAACTTGAAATATTGTGCTAATTATTTACCAGTAATAAAATTAATCTTCAATTTTTTTGATATGGCTCACATGGTGAAGTCCTAAGGTTTTGCCTGTTTTTGGGTTCATTAGTTCTACAGCATTATCATGAGCAGTTCGGCTAATTATGACCAGTCCTTTGTATGCAGCGTAAAACTTATGTATTTTGTGTTTCTGTTTGCTGGAGAGATGGTGTGTTTTTACAAATACTTTCTGGCCTACTGAGAACTTTTAATTGCTGTTCTATCTCCTCTTTTTTTCTTTTAATGGCTGCCTTTCTGATGGTGGAGAGTGCTGTTGCTATGACTTGTTCGTGCTGTCTACGTGGTACAATAGGAAATCTTACATTTTCTCTGGTTATTTTTGGGGGTTCAATATTTTTAAGTACAGTAACTAGAGGTAGTAGTGTAGTGCTATGTGGCATTTCATTTATTACTTCTTGAAAATCTTTAAGATTTACATCCCAAGTGTTGTGTCTTTTGCCTGTATGTAATCGGCATAAAGTGCCTATATCCTTCATAGATCGTTCTGCTGGATTTGCATTCGGTTTGTATTTAGATGGGTTTTATTTTGTGTTGATTTAACGTGTTCTGTCATTGCATTGATTTGTATTGTGGGCCATTATCCGAAATTATTCGTTCCACCCTATCTACTGGTCTGAGAAAATCTTGTGTAAATGCTTTACTCATAGTAAGACCTGTTGGCCGTTTTAATGGTGTCAAGGTAACATACACTCCTGGAAATGGAAAAAAGAACACATTGACACCGGTGTGTCAGACCCACCATACTTGCTCCGGACACTGCGAGAGGGCTGTACAAGCAATGATCACACGCACGGCACAGCGGACACACCAGGAACCGCGGTGTTGGCCATCGAATGGCGCTAGCTGCGCAGCATTTGTGCACCGCCGCCGTCAGTGTCAGCCAGTTTGCCGTGGCATACGGAGCTCCATCGCAGTCTTTAACACGGGTAGCATGCCGCGACAGCGTGGACGTGAACCGTATGTGCAGTTGACGGACTTTGAGCGAGGGCGTATAGTGGGCATGCGGGAGGCCGGGTGGACGTACCGCCGAATTGCTCAACACGTGGGGCGTGAGGTCTCCACAGTACATCGATGTTGTCGCCAGTGGTCGGCGGAAGGTGCACGTGCCCGTCGACCTGGGACCGGACCGCAGCGACGCACGGATGCACGCCAAGACCGTAGGATCCTACGCAGTGCCGTAGGGGACCGCACCGCCACTTCCCAGCAAATTAGGGACACTGTTGCTCCTGGGGTATCGGCGAGGACCATTCGCAACCGTCTCCATGAAGCTGGGCTACGGTCCCGCACACCGTTAGGCCGTCTTCCGCTCACGCCCCAACATCGTGCAGCCCGCCTCCAGTGGTGTCGCGACAGGCGTGAATGGAGGGACGAATGGAGACGTGTCGTCTTCAGCGATGAGAGTCGCTTCTGCCTTGGTGCCAATGATGGTCGTATGCGTGTTTGGCGCCGTGCAGGTGAGCGCCACAATCAGGACTGCATACGACCGAGGCACACAGGGCCAACACCCGGCATCATGGTGTGGGGAGCGATCTCCTACACTGGCCGTACACCACTGGTGATCGTCGAGGGGACACTGAATAGTGCACGGTACATCCAAACCGTCATCGAACCCATCGTTCTACCATTCCTAGACCGGCAAGGGAACTTGCTGTTCCAACAGGACAATGCACGTCCGCATGTATCCCGTGCCACCCAACGTGCTCTAGAAGGTGTAAGTCAACTACCCTGGCCAGCACGATCTCCGGATCTGTCCCCCATTGAGCATGTTTGGGACTGGATGAAGCGTCGTCTCACGCGGTCTGCACGTCCAGCACGAACGCTGGTCCAACTGAGGCGCCAGGTGGAAATGGCATGGCAAGCCGTTCCACAGGACTACATCCAGCATCTCTACGATCGTCTCCATGGGAGAATAGCAGCATGCATTGCTGCGAAAGGTGGATATACACTGTACTAGTGCCGACATTGTGCATGCTCTGTTGCCTGTGTCTATGTGCCTGTGGTTCTGTCAGTGTGATCATGTGATGTATCTGACCCCAGGAATGTGTCAATAAAGTTTCCCCTTCCTGGGACAATGAATTCACGATGTTCTTATTTCAATTTCCAGGAGTGTATTTAGAAGTAAGTTCCAAAACGACAAATATGAAAATATATCCATTTTTCGTGCATGGGAAGGACCCCATGAAATCCATTGCAGCAGTTTGTTTTAATTTTTTACAGATTATTGGAAACATATGTGGTTTGATTTGGAAAGTGATGTGTTGCCCTCATACATTTTTTGTCTTTGAATAATACTGTTCTAATTCGTCTTTCCATATTAGGAAAATGGCTTGTTTGTTTTATTTTTGAAAAGCTTTTCTTTGGTCCAAAGTGACCATTACTTAAATTTGTGTACCATATGTACTTATTAATTAGTTCATCTGGGATATAAATTAACCATTCATTCGTTGCAACATTTCGTCTAAAAAATAAAACATTATTTTTTAGGAGATAGTGCTGTCGAATGTCTGGAAAATCCTTACTTCTCCTCTTGTGTTTGATTCCTGGTATTTCCCGGATCCTTGTCCTGTTCTTTGCCTATGTTTTTCAATGCTGTTGTAATGTAGTTTTCGAAAGGTACTTGTTTCATATAGTACATTGTAAACTGGTCTTCTGCTGCTTCCAAACCTATGTTATTAGTTGTACCCGGTGGACATCGTGATAAAGCATCTGCTAATACATTCGCTGGTCCAGGTATGTGTGTAATAGTGAAGTCAAATCTTGTAGTATCAACATCCATCTGGCTATCCTCCCATGAGTTAGTTTGGCGGATAACAGAAATTCTAATGCTTTGTGGTCAGTGTATACTTTTGTTTTTCTTCCGAATAGGAAGTATCGAAAACATTGGAAGCCCCATACAATGGCCAAGGCTTCCAGCTCCGTGACTGAATAGTTTTTCTCGCTTTTTGTGAGCACAAGATTGGAAAATGCAATTGTTCTGTATGATCTGGGCCCTGCCTGTTCGTATTCTTGGAATAAAACAACTCCTAAACCTGTTTTCGCGCTATCAGTGGCCATAAAAAATTTTTGTGTTAGATCAGGATGTGCTAAAATCGGTGCTGTTGTTAGTGCGTTTTTCACTTTTAAAAATTCTTCATTGGCTTGCTGATCCCATACCCATGGCGTTTTTTCTCCAGTCAATGCACATATGCGTGGTGTTGCGAGAGAGTCGATCCAAACAAATTTTTTAAAGAATCCAGTGAGATCTAGAAATCCTCTGAGAGTTTTCTTCTTATGTGGAGTCCAGAATTCTTTGATTTCCGTTAATTTTTCCAGGTCGGGCATTACCCCTTTCTCTGAAATTATGTGTCCTACAAATTTGACCTCTCGCCTTCCAAATTTGGATTCTGTTATATTTACTGTAACCCCATGTTCTTTCATGACCTGTAAAAACTGATTTAATGTGTCGTTGTGATGTTCCAAGGAGGGTTCTGCTATAATCACATCATCAACATAACATGTAACTTTTTGTAAAATTTCAGGACTGAGTATAGCAATAAATCCCCTAATAAACGCTGCTGATGATATGCTTAAACCAAATCGTTTAAATTGGTAACAGCTACCGAATACGATAAATGCTGTAAATTTTCTATATTCTGGGGCCAATTCTATTCTCCAGAAACTACTCTGTAAATCAATTGATGAAAATATCTTAGCACCGTGGAAGTTTTGTATCAATTCCTCTAATTTTTCTGGGCGATCTGTCTCAGTTATTATGATTGTGTTGATCTGTCTGGAATTTAGCACTAACCTGATGCTCCCATCTAGTTTTTGTACTATATGGAGGGGGCTGTTATATGTGGAGGTAGCTGGTTCAATAATATCATCATCTAACATTTTAGATATCTCCTGGAATACTTTATTCCTATAGCTTAATGGGATTGTATAGGGTGGCACTCTAAATGGTTTGTGCTGTTTTACTGCAAACATGTACTGAAAGTGTTTAATACTGCCAGTCTTAGGTAAAAATACCTCTCTTTTACTGCGTTCCGAAATACCTTGAACTTCTTGCAATTTTTCGTCGATTTCTTTATGGACTTCTAACATGAGGTGAGGCGATTCCCCCTTTTGTGCATACCATTCTAATTTTTCATCCTCTTTATCTCGCATCATTCTTAATTGTTTGTTTATAACTGGTATTTCTTCTAATTTTAGCTTTTGCTCAAAGAGAAGTGTGACATTCCCGATTGTTACGCTACGTTTCCCCATATCTATTATCGCTCGTCTCTCATTTAGAAAATCTGCACCTATAAGCAAATCTACAGTTAGTTTAGGTATAATCATGAAGTTGGCTTCGATCTTTTGACCTTGGCACGAAAGAGTTAACCTTGTTTGTCTCATAACTTCCGCGGCATTGTTTCTAATAGGACCTGTTACTTTAATCTTACGCGTTTTCAGAACTGGCAATTCCTCATTGGCATTACACTGCATGAATAAATTTTCTGAGATCGCGATCAGTTCACTTCTGCTATCAGTTACAATATTGACTGGGATCTGTTTTACCGTGGCCTTCACAATTGGTTGAATTTGAAAGGGTTGGTTCTGTTCTTCTTCTTCTTGCGTCAACGAACCCTCCACTGAATCATACATGAGTTTTTTCAGGACTTTGAACTCGAACTTTCTGTAGGATAAGCTTCGACTGCTACTTCTCTCCCTTTTATTTCCTCTTCTCTATTTCTTCCTTCATTTACGCTTTCTTCAACATCCTCTACTTTTTCCTCGTCCTCGTCTATCTTCTCCTTCTTCGTCGCTACTTCCACATAATCGCATCTAAATGCTCTAATTATCGCTTCATAACTTCCTTCATTATATACATTGGGTTGTGTGCCGACTAGTAACTTATTTTCAACTTCTGTCGACGGCGCATTATCCTCATTGAATTCGCTTTCCCTGGTTTCCATCTCAAATAGTTCTGCAATATTCATTACTTCATCCTTTCCTCCTACATTCGTTGTGCATGCCTCTGGTAATTCATCTTCCTCATCAGTATTCTCCCAATTAATTTCGTCCCAACACGATATTGTAATTTTCCTGTCTTCGTCTTCATCTGGTCCCTGCGGTTTTGTTTCTTCCTTCTTCTCTTCTCGTGGTAAAGTATTTACTTCTCTGTTCAAGGCGCTGCAATTATCCTGGGTCGGTGCGCCATTCTCTTTGGCTTGAGCGCTTAGCTGTCAATTCGAACGTTTTTCGGGGCTTGGTGGTCTTACCTCCACCTCTTCTATCTATATCCTCTTTTCTTGTTCAGCTTGTTGATATTGGTTTCTTTGTTGATAATTTGTCGGTCTATTGGTTCTCCAATACCCGTTCCGGTTGTCATTATTCCCTCTGTAATAGTTGTTGCCGTTCCTGGGTGAATTATAGTTATTGCCATATTCTCTTCTAAATCTATAACCGTTTCTTTGTTGAAATCTGTTGTCGTTTCTTGGTGCGAAGTTATCCCCTGTTTCGTAATTATTGTTTCTTCGTACTGTGTCTTGTGGATTCGACTGCTTTTTGCTTTCGTTTTCACGTGCGCTACGTCTTTTTCTTGCGTCATCTTCCAAAATATAAACTCTAGTTCCCTTAGAATTCCTTTAAATGCTTCGACGTCATTGCCTCCACGACCTACTAATGACTGCTGGTATTTCAATGGTAACTTCATCGCGCATAATTTAATCAACTCTCCGTCACTGTATGGTACATCTAAGCATTGATTTTTCTTTGCCATTACTTGGAAACATTTCACTGGACTCTTCTCTACTGAATTCTCAAAATATGGGTTCTGTAATAATTCGTACTTCACTCTATTCTGTGCTACGATGGACCAATATCGTGAGAGAAACTTCTCTCTGAAATCTTCGTATGATTGGCATGTCGCTGCAACATTCTGCATGGCTTCTGCGACTGTTCCTGACATGTGTGCACATATAAAGTCTAATTTGCGTGCTAGCGTCCAGTGTTCTGGTAATCCTACTCGGAATTGATCAATAAAAGTTCGATGTAATGAGTTTCCTTCTTGAAAGTCTTGAAATTTTCTGACTGTGAGGAAATGGTCGTTGTCGTACTTCGTCATGGTTCCATATGAAATTCGCGATTCTTCGCCACTTTTGTGTGCGATCATTTCTCTCGTCGTTCTTTCCGGTTGTGGTAGATCCACTGGATATTGTCCTCTGTAACTTTCGCCTACCCTTGCGTGATGTCGTTGAAGTGGTACGCGAAATTTTCTTCCATCGGTTGTGAATGCATTGCACTGTACTCTTCGCGACCTGGCTTTCCATTGTCATGTATTGGTTCGGTATCTTGTCTGGCTAGCTTTGCCGCTTCATTGCACGATCCAAACTCTCTTGAAACATACATTTGTGGTTCCGCGTGTGTTTGTGGTGCCGTTTGTTCATCAAGAGTTTATAAACGTGTTTGTTGCTGTGCAGGCTGTCTGATTTCACTTATGTTACTTTGCGCCTGTTATTGGAATCGCAAATGTATGATATCTTCGTTAATTGCTTGTTTTTCCGGTGCTGTTACAGATACGGATGTGGTTGCAGACTCAGTGCTTGTTCGATCCTGTTCACTACGCCCTTCAATGGTTTGCAACAACTCTGTTAGCAATTTCTGAAATTGTTGCTTCGTTTGCGCTTCTATTTTGACTATGCGACAATCATATCTTTTCAGCGCTGTTTTTGTGATACGTTTGTGTAACACACTGTTTTCTACAATTTCAGGCGCTGTACCTGATGCTTGCCTAGTAATTACGATTATCTGTTTCTCTAGTTTCTTGACTTCTCCCTGGGTGTAGTTACGTGATGTTTTTATCTCGTCCTGAATGTCATTACCCAATGTTTGTACGTCCATTCGTACCTTGTCAATGACTGTTTTCAATTGATTGTGACCTGTTATTAAGTTTCCTATCATTTCTCGAGATTCTTTTGCCTCGTCTTCAATGTGACTTAGTTGTAAATGAATATTTTTGTTTTGTTCTTTAATCTCACGCATTTGTTTCGTGGTTTCTGCAATTTGTTCCCGTATTTGTTTCGTCGTTTCTGCATTCTGAATTTTAATTTGGTTCGCAATTTCTTTATTTTGCCTTGTCATGGTTTAAGTCATTTGTTGTAATAATTCTGCCAGATTGGTGGGTGCTACTGCGTTTTCTTCCGACGTCCTACGCCCTGTATTTTCACCCAAGTGTTGGTTTGCAACCGATTGCATTGAACTGTGCGGTGACACGTTTCTGCTCGAATTCCTTGTACTGTGTTGTGAGGGAGCTCTGATTACTTGGACTATGGGTTCTACGTATTCGAGACGCGTTAGAATCCTCATCGGCTGTCTCTCTACTTTCCTTCTCCTCTGTCGTATGCTGAGCTACGTTTTCTGTGCCTTGGCGTACGTTATCCTCGTTATGGTGCGTTATCTGTCCTATTTCTCGCGATATTGCATCGTCTGTTGTACTGTCCTCTATTCTCCATCCGTCTTCATGCTGGGTCTCTACCTCAATTCGGTCAAGGTCTGGATCTGCCATTGCTAATATTTCAGATTCCCTTATTTTATGTTTTAAAAGCAATTCACACTCCCTACTTCGCGTTAACATGCACTCATACGATCTCACGCGTTTCATAGACTTTTTCTTAACATGACTTGACACTTATTATACACAAGACTGACAATCCATTCACTTACTTGTTGGGTCAGAACCAACTTGTCAGCGATGTATCCGCCACCTGCGCGCTTGCATTGGAGAGAAAACTTTAGTCTGTGGTATTCCATTTGCTCATTCGTTGATCGTATTACTTTCGTTAATTTAATGTCAGGATTTATTCGGAGCTATGTGACATATTGCCGGATCTGCTATCATGTCAGGGTTTTCATGGCAAGTGTTGGATTTGCCTGACACCTTACAAACGAGCGTGTGAGAACTGTGGTAGGAAGGCGAATGGTCGACCACCGTTTTTTGGGAGAATTTTAGAAAACAATGGTTCATCTGTAAAGAAGACCGCATATAGGACGCTGGTGCGATCTGTTATTGAGTACTGCTCGAGTGTTAGGGATGTGTATCAGGTTTGATTCAATGAAGACATCGAAGCAATTCAGAGGCGGGCTGCTAGATTTGTTACCGGTAGTTTTGAACAGCACCTAAGTGTTACGGAGATGATTCGGGAATTCAAATGGAAATCTCTGTAGGGAAGGCGACCTTCTTTTCGGGAAACACTACCGAGAAAATTTAGAGAACCGGCATCTGAAGTTGACTGCCGAACGATTCTACTGCCGCCAGTATACGTTGTGTGTAAGGACCACCAAGATAAGATACGAGAAATTAGGGCTCATACGGAAGTGTGGCCAGTAGTTTTTTCCTCGCTCTATTTGTGGGTGGACAGGGTACCCTCCGCAACGCAGCGTACGGTGTCTTGTGGAGTATCTATTTTTATATATATGTAGATGTACGGCCGTGTGATGTCCGTCGAGAAGGGTTGAATCGTACAGGAGGTGTCAGCAGCGTCAAAGGTTAACATGAACATCGTCCTGTTGCTCATCTTACTGCCAACTCTCTTTTTCTAGTCGAATTTTGTGAAAGTTAACGCTGCTACGCATGGGGTGTTTGCACTGACGCCCTTTGCGCCCCTTCATCAGTCATTTTCATGTCGATTCTGAGCGGCGGTCTGTCTGAAATGTTTTCCTCTGGTACCTGCAAGACAACCGCATGATTTCAACTCCGGGTGTTGCGGTTCAGACCTCCATCGCAGAGGTGTCAAAAGAAGGGGTGGAAAGTAGATAAGTGAGGGGGTTTGCCTAGCTTCTCATTGTGTGACACGTCCAGGATGGCGTTGGAAAGGCTTATCGTGAAATTTGGTGCCAGTGTAACATCATTAGCCCACCTTATGCCTCAAACGAACTTCTGTCTGGCGCAGTGAATGAATGGATGTTATTTTACAGGTTTCTTCCTCACTGTGTGGCAACACTTTTAGTCATTTTACCCACATTCGTTCATTTTAATACGTATAAGGGCGCTGACAACCTCGGCGTTGAGCGCCCGTAAGCACCAAACACACCCACACACACACACACACACACACACACACACACACACACATAGAGACAAGTACAGTCAGGACGTTTTTCCGCATAATTAGAAACTTTGCTATTTCAAGCGTCGCTGATCCCGCGGTTGGAATCGCAGGGGGCCACGCTTTTACTCAATTCAGAGAAATGTTCTAGGCACCTTTGAGGCAAATTTCGAACTTATTCATCACAATTGGTGCCAGTTATGTGTTTTCGAAAATGTGATACATTCTTTTTTGTGGATTCTAGTACTGATTGTTAATACACTTTAGTACTACCACTACAAACAATAATGTTGTCACTTATTCTAAAATATCAGCTTTACTTTTATAAAGATTTAACCTGTCTGTTTCTGTGTGGTATTTTTTCTAGCAACACTTTCCATTTCTTGACGCACTGTCGTCTTCGTTCCACAGACCATTTCCTGTGCCTAAACACTAAACACAATACATCACTAATCTTCCATGTATCAGCACCTTGAATCTAAATGAACAGTCTTCGCATATACAGTAAAACTTGCTCAAAACGGAATCGCCTGGGACTAAAATAATTTTCCAAATTGAACAAGTTTCCGGATTACACAAAACTCAATGGGCTACGTAAAATGTGTCAGGTATCACGCACAAAAGTATCAGTAAAAATTTTTTATTATGCATGTTCTGTATTGAAGTACCTTCATTCCAGCACAGTAATATCCATTTAACGTATATTGGACAAGAGAACACTGGACTACTACACTAATTGATAAATAATACGGCATTTCTAAATTTTTACTCGAACATTAAATTCGTTTATTATTGTATGTACATACATATTACTCCCATGTTTATTTGCTTTGCATTTCACTGTTTTTGCCATATATCAAAGTGGGAAACTTGCTTTAATTTCCTGTTCAAAATTGTTTTCTTAGGCAGTATTTGGCACCACACAATAGTTCCAACAAGTTGGGAGAAATTGTGTGTGCCGTAAATTGCATTACATCGTTTATGCATGCAATGACTTCTCCGGTTGTATTAATTTTTCTAGGGACATCATTCTGCTCCTCTTCTTCTTCCTTTGTTTCTTCCTTATCATCCTGTGTGTCGCGGATTTCTATTAAATCTGTTGCTGGGGTGAGTTGACAGAAAGTCATCCCTTCAAATGTAATCATCAGCATTACACGAATTGTTTCACATTTTCATTAATTCAGCAATTGCTGCTGTATTTTCTTTAACTTCGATGGCCACGGAAGCGTCTTGTTCTTGAACCCCAAACGCCGCTTTGTTGAAGCACTTGGTGACAGTTTCGGGTTTTATTTCCTTTACTGTCAAGCCAATCAAATTAGAACTATTTGCAGACTATAGAGCTCATAGACGAAGTTTACGTTTTTCTCGCCAGCCATGTCTTACACAAAGCGACGTGCATAGAAGATGAAATCTGGCTTGATACTTTAGCATATTTGGCAGACATTTTCTCAAAAATTAACAGTTGAAAATTATCTGTCCATAGGTCAAATATAAACGTTTATATTGTGCAACAGTGTTTCGAATCACTCGCTCAAAAACTTAATTTTTGGGAAAAGTGTTTCAGTAGGAATCAAATCGAGTACTTCAAGACTTCCTGGTGGAAAATAATCTTTCTGTGAACGAAAATATCAAAAACATGGTTAAAGAATATACGAAGGGACTTGGAAAAAATTACAGGGAATATTTCCCTATTTCTCTGTTATGTTCAATAATAACAACTGGATAACCAATCCCTTCGAAGAGTCAACAGTTGTAGAATCCGCATTAAGCGTAAATGAAATCAGCAGCTTCTCGAATTTTGCACTGATTTTTAGTTACAGAAAGGTTATAAATCTTGGTTTTTAATTGGTTTTTGGTCAAGTTTAAAGGAGTTCCCAGTGATAGCGAATGGAGCCATAACGGATTATTACCGTTTTCATCCACTACTTGTGCGCAAAGTCGTTTTATTCATACGCCTATTTAAAAAATAGATGTAGGAACAGACTTTGTGCTGAAAGTGATTTGAGACTGTAGTTAACTTCTGTGGTTCCTGACTTCAAAGCTCTGTGCCACGGAAAGCAGCGCAACCTTCTCACTGAATTCCAAGAAAGAGGCGAGTACAATAAAAACTTGTATTTAATATTGCACGTAGGCTTACACATTATGTAACTTTTAAACCCTAACTAGAATAACTTTAGGTTTTAACCGTTATGGGTTAAGTTAATTTAAGGTTATTAAACCTTTTGCTTGGAATTAAATTTTATGAATGTCTGCTATATGTATATTTACAAGTAAGTGGTCCACCTAACTCGATCGTTGTAGAACGGGTACAAGAGTAGAAAAGTGTTAGGAACCTCTGATCTAGTGGATTTAAATCCAATTTGGAGAGCTTTACAGATTGCCACGTCTGTTCTCGTGCAAATCATGCTTATAATATATTTATTGAAATTGGCTGACAGGAGATGGCAGGTTTAAAACGTAAATCACTTCAAAAATGGAAAAATAAAACTTTAATGTGGCAGTCGGTCATGTGAACCTGTAACGATGGCGTAAGTCATGACAGTGAAGTGGTGAATATGTGCCAGTCGATTGTGCGGAATGAGCGTAGCAACAGTTGTCGACGTAAACGTGGGAGAATGACAGAGGTGAGCTATCTTGTTTCGTCGTACCATGACTACACCTTGAATGAAGGTATCCAGTATTTTCCTGTACTAACGCTGACTATCCAACGCTTCAGCTTCTAGCCAGGTAATAAGACACAAGAACGGTGGTCGTAAGAAGATCCTTACCCGCAGCGACCGGAGACGAGTGCCATGCCTGGTAAACCAAATTCGATTTCATGCCCGGCTGGAACTGTTGCTTTCACTGAATGTAGGTCCGCCTTAAAACAGTTTCCAACCGAGCATTGCGAAGAGAACTGCATTGGACATGTGGCGTCTGGTAGCTCGCAGAGGCCGTTGCTCGCAGCAGCACATCAAATTGCACGTTTGTAATGGGCCAAAAATCACAGAAACTGGACAGTGGCTGACCAGAGCTGCGTGGTGATGTCCGTGGAGTCGCTATTATGCCTTTTTTTCAGTTTACTGAAGACGTCGAGTGCATCGATAGCATAATGAGGCGTTTAACCTGCAGGATATAGTTCAGACCACAAGTGGTTCCGTGATGATTTGTTAGTGTTTTCTCGTACTATGACTTTGGCCCACTCATTCACGTTACGTGAACAGGATCAAGGACGTTTAGTTCAACATTGTAGGTGAACAAGTTCCCCTTTTGTTCTACACGTGGTGAATATGCTGTGGACCCTTCCTTCTTCGCCGGCCGAAGTGGCCGTGCGGTTGAAGGCGCTGCAGTCTGGAACCGCAAGGCCGCTACGGTCGCAGGTTCGAATCCTGCCTCGGGCATGGATGTTTGTGATGTCCTTAGGTTAGTTAGGTTTAACTAGTTCTAAGTTCTAGGGGACTAATGACCTCAGCAGTTGAGTCCCATAGTGCTCGGAGCCATTTGAACCATTTTTTGAACCTTCCTTCTTCTAAATGACGAAACTCTTGTTTGTAGGCTTTCCTGGCTTTACGGTCATTCAGACACCCTATGACATCTCTTCTGACCTAATAAATCATTCGATCTTAATCGCACAGAAAATGTTCAGGACCGTTGGTAACAGCGAATGAGATATTACGACGAACATCTCTGCAATGTTGTTGCTCTGTGCGATCTAATTATCAATGTTTTTAGCTAGGTATGGCATATCTGAGAAACTTGAGGTCCATCTTTTCTTCGCCTAATTGAGTAGTAACTGCAAATGAATTGTTAGAGAATCAGAAGAGAAGGCAGAGTAGCTGGAGATATACACTCAAATCGTAATTTGGTACGATGACATGAAGGTTGGAGTTTAAGCGAATCTTTAGGAACAATGTCTCAAGAAGAGGGTTACAAAAGTATTGAATTTGGAATTTTATGGTGTTGTAGATATGTCGATAATGAATGGCGTGTGCTAATTCACTTGAAGAGGAATAGACCTCCTTAAAAAAGGAAAGGACAAATAAACGAGGAAGGTAAATGGAAAGAAACCTTGTCTAACAGAAGAATTACTTCAATCGATTGACGAAGGAAGGAAAATACACTCCTGGAAATGGAAAAAAGAACACATTGACATCGGTGTGTCAGACCCACCATACTTGCTCCGGACACTGCGAGAGGGCTGTACAAGCAATGATCACACGCACGGCACAGCGGACACACCAGGAACCGCGGTGTTGGCCGTCGAATGGCGCTAGCTGCGCAGCATTTGTGCACCGCCGCCGTCAGTCAGCCAGTTTGCCGTGGCATACGGAGCTCCATCGCAGTCTTTAACACTGGTAGCATGCCGCGACAGCGTGGACGTGAACCGTATGTGCAGTTGACGGACTTTGAGCGAGGGCGTATAGTGGGCATGCGGGAGGCCGGGTGGACGTACCGCCGAATTGCTCAACACGTGGGGCGTGAGGTCTCCACAGTACATCGATGTTGTCGCCAGTGGTCGGCGGAAGGTGCACGTGCCCGTCGACCTGGGACCGGACCGCAGCGACGCACGGATGCACGCCAAGACCGTAGGATCCTACGCAGTGCCGTAGGGGACCGCACCGCCACTTCCCAGCAAATTAGGGACACTGTTGCTCCTGGGGTATCGGCGAGGACCATTCGCAACCGTCTCCATGAAGCTGGGATACGGTCCCGCACACCGTTAGGCCGTCTTCCGCTCACGCCCCAACATCGTGCAGCCCGCCTCCAGTGGTGTCGCGACAGGCGTGAATGGAGGGACGAATGGAGACGTGTCCTCTTCAGCGATGAGAGTCGCTTCTTCCTTGGTGCCAATGATGGTCGTATGCGTGTTTGGCGCCGTGCAGGTGAGCGCCACAATCAGGACTGCATACGACCGAGGCACACAGGGCCAACACCCGGCATCATGGTGTGGGGAGCGATCTCCTACACTGGCCGTACACCACTGGTGATCGTCGAGGGGACACTGAATAGTGCACGGTACATCCAAACCGTCATCGAACCCATCGTTCTACCATTCCTAGACCGGCAAGGGAACTTGCTGTTCCAACAGGACAATGCACGTCCGCATGTATCCCGTGCCACCCAACGTGCTCTAGAAGGTGTAAGTCAACTACCCTGGCCAGCAAGATCTCCGGATCTGTCCCCCATTGAGCATGTTTGGGACTGGATGAAGCGTCGTCTCACGCGGTCTGCACGTCCAGCACGAACGCTGGTCCAACTGAGGCGCCAGGTGGAAATGGCATGGCAAGCCGTTCCACAGGACTACATCCAGCATCTCTACGATCGTCTCCATGGGAGAATAGCAGCCTGCATTGCTGCGAAAGGTGGATATACACTGTACTAGTGCCGACATTGTGCATGCTCTGTTGCCTGTGTCTATGTGCCTGTGGTTCTTTCAGTGTGATCATGTGATGTATCTGACCCCAGGAATGTGTAAATAAAGTTTCCCGTTCCTGGGACAATGAATTCACGGTGTTCTTATTTCAATTTCCAGGAGTGTAGTTCTTCAGGAAAGGAGTGGAATAGGGTAGTATATACTAGTGAGCCAAAACATTATAATCACATTACTGGATATTATCTGGGTGGTTAAACAGCCGTGGTGAAACCGCCTAAAAATGGCTCCGAGCACTATGAGGCTTAACAACTACTCAAACCTAACTAAGATCATCAGTCCCCTAGAACTTAGAACTACTCAAACCAAACTAACGTAAGGACATCACACACATCCATGCCCGAGGCAGTTTCGAACCTCCGCCGTAGCGGTCGCGCGGTTCCAGACTGAAGCGCCTAGAACCACTCTGCCACACCGGCCGACGAAACCGCCTAGGAATCACACTCAGACCGGCCGGTGAAGCTGAAAGACAATATGCAAAACGACAGCGAACTGTAGAGATTGTTTCCATTTGGCTGTTCCCATCACTATATTAGTGAATTTGTCCTATCATGTGCTCTTTAGAATTTCTCTTTGGTGGAAGCGTTCATGTTTCTCATATTCAGACGATAACGCAGCCGGATCTTACAGCCATAATGCGAGTAGCAGTGAAGAAATGATAACAGCTTCGTACACCAAAGCAGAGTGTTCGTTCAAAGATCTTTATTCATGACGACCTATTAGGATTACAAACGCTGTATGAACGCATGTTCTTCCCTTCACCATGTCTACATGTAGCGTCCTTAGAAATTCTGAGCAGAGGGAAAGTTTTATATATTGATAAAAATTCCAAAGCAACCATATGCCCTCTTGGAACTATTCACTACAGTTACACTACTTCACTGTATATGCCCAGAATTAGAACTGCAACAGAGTGTGCGCTAATATGAAACTTTCTCGCAGAATAAAACTGTGTGCCGAACCGAGACTCGAACTTGGGACCTTTGCCTTTCGCTGGCAAATGGTCTACCATCTGAGCTACCCACGCACGACTCAGGCCCCGACTTCACAGCTTCACGGCTTTACATCTGCTAGTAGCTGGTCTCCTACCTTCCAAACTTCACAGAAGCTCTCCTGCGAACCTAGCAGAAATAGTACTCCTGGAAGAAAGGATATTGCGAAGACATGGCTTAGCCACAGCCTTGGGATGTTTCCAGAATGAGAATTTCACTCTGCAGAAGAGTGTGCGCTTATATGAAACATCACAGGAGGCTTCTGTGAAGTTTGGAAGGTAGGAGACGAGGAACTTGCAGATTAAGGCTGTGAGGACGGGGCGTGAATCGTGCTTGGGTAGCTGAGATGGTAGAGCACTAGCTCACAAGAGGCAAAGGTCCCCATTCTCGGTCCAGCACACAGTTTTAATCTGCCAGGAAGTTTCAATCTATATGGTTAGCTTTTGATCTAAGTCTGAAATATTTGAAAGGTCCTCCATCGAACCGATGTCTTAGTTAAAGAACTGGATTATCCTGTCGTATTTAATTACAAATGGCTGCGAAGCACGGAGAAAATAATGCCGGTGCCAACACAAAGCCTAAATTCAGATTGCTGGCGACCAGAAATCGATTAGACAAATTATGTGAAAAATGAACGAACCACTTCTTTTTGTTGTGAAGACCTTGAATTAGATAAGCAAAATGCTGTGGACAGCGAAGGCGTTTCAGTTTTGCCCAGATAGCGGGTATTGGAATTGAGTCATGTGATTCTTTTAGAAAATAAGTATGAAGTATGGGAGTTAGTGTTGCTATCTGAATTTTTCTTGGATTTGACTCCCATATAACATCGTGTTGACTTTATCTCTGGATGTCCCCAAACCATACTGAAAATCTCCGATCATATCTCCGAAATAACTAGGTTAAGGAAAAAAAAATTACGTGCAGTGGATAGCAGCAATATACAACGAGTATTGTCACCATTCCTGAATATCGTTACAATGGTCCAGCTACTTCTGGGGTTCCAAGATTAAGAGAGGAGACTTCAAAAGCCTCGCTTTTTAGGTAAGCCACGACACTTGACTAACTCGAGTGGAATGTCGACTGAAAGCAGGAGCCTCTCCACAAGGCAGTCAATTTAGAACTCTTGAATTCTTGAATTGTTGAGGATTACGCATCCTTGGCTGTTGACGATGGTGAGGGACCTAGAGGGAAAGTTATCTGCAGCGAAAGAACTGTTAAAAGCACGGAGAAATGTTGCTTCCAGTGCTCAACTGTTTCATAACTGTCCGTTAGAATGGTGAAATTGCCTACTGCTTCCAATAGAACGTTGAATATATATATATATATATATATATATATATATATATATATATATATAATTTTTTAAGGAAAGCATTTCTTGCTTAATTTTGTAGAGCAAATATTGTTTGTATGAAGGTCTCCAGGAAGTTAGTTGAGTATACATATATAGTTTATATGAAGTAAGATTCGAATATAAAGATATAAAATATTGCCTCTTCGTTAGCAAAACACAGCTCAATCATCTAATGTAAGATTCACAATCGCAGAGCAGAAGAATCCGAACGTTGAGTCGCATAACTAATAAAGTTAAGTAGGTGTGTGTGTGTGTGTGTGTGTGTGTGTGAATTCCTAAAGGACCAAACTGCTGAGGTCATCGGCCCCTAGACTTACACACTACTTAAACTAACTTATATTAAGAACAACACACACACGCGTGCCTGAGAGAGGAGGGGCCGCGCAATCCTTGGCATTGCGCCTCAAACCGCGCGGCCACTCCGCACGGCTAGTTAAATAGGTTCAATCTCTTCTGACAATAGCTAGATTTCTCCTATTACAATCCTACATTTAAATTTATGACTTACCTGAAATCAAGTTCGTCAAAGCATCTCAAGTTCCTCAATTTCCATAAGGGATCAAAACTTTTTTAAAAATTAGTATTACCAACAGTCAACTTGAAACTATATTAAACAAATTTATTTATAAAACAAAAATACTATTAGCTACAGTGTTATGACTTAACAAATATACACGCATTAATTTGAGACACGTTTCCTATGTATGCTATTTCATATATGATGATGATGATGTCCCATACTCCGAGGAGCGTAGGGCACGATGTGGGAGGACCGCTGAGCAGACTAGGCAATGTCCAAGCGGAGGTGGTTTGCCATCGCCTTCCTCCGACCGTAATGAGAATGAATGACGATTATGATGACACAACAATACCCAGTCATCTCGAGGCAGGGAAAATCCCCGATCCCGCCGGGCATTGAAACCGAGACCCCGTGCGAGGGAAGCGGGAACGCTACCGCAAGACCACGAGCTGCGGATTTACATGAATGAGTTTGTATTTGTTCTTGATAACATTGTTATACAGCCCTTGACGCCAATAAACTCACCTACGATGCGTAATATACGTTGCCTTTTATATGTCCTTTTGGTAATATCCTTGGAACAATGAGTCCAACCACCACAACTCTAACGAACTTGCAAATAAGGATAGAACATCGCTCTTATAGCAAAATTTGGAGACATGATAAATCGCCATTCCACATATGAATCATCTTTATGCACAAATACATAACACAAAACTGCGATCGCTAGCAGCTTTCCAATGTAAGTATGGCTTTTAGTACCGGGAATCTACGAAGAGATGTCCGGCTCGCTTTCGATGGATCTCTTTTCATTTAAACAGAGGGGCTGCATCTTTAAGAACTGGAATCTGTCAAGAAAGAAAGGAGTTTGGAATGTATTGGCTGTGGCCTGTAGTAAAGGACCAATCCCGGAATTGTTTCTAGCTTGAGAATCGGAAACCACAGAAAACCATTTTCAAGGTTGCCAGCAGATGTATTAGAACTACTTCGCCTCCCGAATCCAGGGATTGCTAACTCAGAGCCTCACGGCGCAGAGCAGCCCAACACGGTGGCGAATTTGGAAAAACTGGTTGTATATTGTTTCCAAATAAAATAAAAGGAATCACAACAAAAGATAGAATTTTGATATTGCATGTTTTTCCTTTAAATCTACATGTTTCATCGTCTGATATTGCATGAATATATACATATTTTAAGATTTAGTTGTTCCTGGGATTCATGGCTTCAGATATTATACTATTATAACAGCGTAAATACATCTTAGACGAAATGGGAGGGGCACTCAGGGTACAGTCGGTTCGGGCGAATTCATGCAGCCCACTGAAAAAAAAATCACTTAGAAACGAACGAATGTGCTGTCATCGCAGAGTATTTCCGCTCTCCAGAACCCCCTTCCCATCGCTCCGTATCGGAACCGGTTTACAGAATTGAGTACCGTCCCGGTGATCAGACTGTACGATAATTTTGCCAATAATAATAGAATTCTGAGCAAATTTTTAAGGTAATTCAAAAATCAAATGGATCAAATGGCTCTGAGCACTATGGAATTTAACATGTGGGGTCATCAGTCCCCTAGAGCTTAGAACTACTTACTACTTCGAGCCTGCGACCGGAGCGGTTGCGCGGTTCCAGACTGAAGCGCCTAGAACCGCTCTGGCACACCGGTCGGCAAAGAAATGCAACCATCACCGTTTGGGCAACGTGTTTGTTGATCAACGCGATTTTTGGGATACACAAGAAATCCAAGTGTATTTTTATGCGCTGATTTTAATTTAATGTTTGTCTGTAACGATCCCTAGCGTTCCTCTGCTTTGTGAAGTACTGAAATATTGCCACCCGAAAGTTCTACCCGTCTCCAAATAACGACTCTAGTGCTATATGCACGTAATTAAGCTATGACAGTAGTGCTTACATATTTTTAAGTTGTCGTAACGCTACTGGGCGGATCAAAATTCGTTTTCCTCTTGTTTCTTATTAAAAACTTATCCATTATTAGAAACTATCAGAACACCACACAGCACGATAACAATAAACGGTAGCATTTACATTAACTTCAACTGCATGAACTAAAACTTATTAACACCTCAAGTAAGGTCAACAATGGACCATATTTGGTCCTGACTAAAGTAGGAACAGGCGATATCAGATAGTGCTATCGTCATACCGATAATTTAAATCTATCGATGGCCTTGGTGACTACCGATAGTGCGTATCCCTTTTTCATCGTATGATTGACAGTCAAAATATAAGAACGATCAGAAAGTCTCAGTTTGAAGACCCTACAGTCGAGAATTGATATGCCAGTCAGGCAAAATCGTCGTCGACATAGAGGTAATCATCCCACCGAAACATCAGATTGAAGATACCCGTTTGGTAATCCGTAACTGCACATCCTTGTCCGACGGGACTCGTTGGTCCTACAAGGCTTTTTTTTTTTAAAGGACCGATCGTGGATGCTCGAGTGTTTCCTTGGCGTAACTTCTGCGTCACGACATTTGCAACCCCTTCGCATCGTTCCACAAAGTTACTTTCAGACATACTTGCTGCCCTATACATATATTCACCCATAAATGTCTACCAGTGCTCTTCGGCAGCCAAGACAAGAATAACAGCACGTTGGTCCCGTTTGGACGAATTTGATAATATCGTCGCCATTTACCTCATGTACGTCGGAAAGACAACAATGACACACTAATCCCTTACTTACATGTCAATGCTTATATACCCACATCGGGTTCGGGCTACGTTTCAGATGCGCTGCAACAACGCCCTCAGACGGAAACTTTTTGACCTCTTCTTAAACCTTTCAATTTCACTACACGGCAACGAGGTCTTGTGTAATTTCATTTAGGTGATATGGGTTTAGCTAAGTCGTTGGAAGGACAAGGAATAAGCCAGAAACGATCGAAACGAAAGAAGTATATGTCCTGTCAGGTATTGTTCATAATCCATATGTTAGCATTTGACCTCCCTTGAATCTTGGAGCAATTTCCAAGTGCAGACGTGCATGACGTGGATGTAACACTATAGATTTCTTTATCACCAAGAAATTTCGGAGACACGGTGTGCTTACCTTTCTTTCTTAATGACATCATTAAAGTCGAAAATATATGGTGTGTATCTTCAGGTTATTAGTAACAGCTCTGCGGAAATTTTAGATAATCAATTAAACCAAACGATTCGAAACAAATAAAGAAAACCCGTCTGTTTCAGAAATTTTCGTTGTTTATTATTATTTCTCGCTTCACTTACGTTCCATACACATTACACTTCAAACATGGGCGCTAACACTGCGCAATACTTGACACACACCAGACTAAAGAAATAAATGTCTCATAACGCACCTAAGTAAGCCTTACGCTTAGGGTTGCCATATTTACCTGGGACCTCGTTGGGACAGTCTCATATGGGGGCGTAGAACTGAAGTAAAAAGAATTATTTAATATATTTACTTTTTATATGCAATACAATTATATCGAACTTGTTGCGGCAGAAGTACTTGGTACACTATATTTCTCGTAATATTTCACCTTTCTCATCAAATCTTTTTTCCCTTTTACGTACTTAAAAAACTCCTTTCGAGTCACCTTGTGGTTAAACGGACACTGTAAGATTGATTCCACAGTCCGTGACAGCAGTCGATTTCTTTCATGAGCCCACTGGGCCGACACCACTGAAAATACTCTTTCCACAGTAGCTTTGTGTCTGGTAATAGGAAACAAAAAATCATATAATTTTAGCAGTCGGCATTTGCGTTCAGGATTTTCGATTTCCTTAAGAAAGTAAATCCACCTTTCTTCCTCTGAGTGTTTAGACTTCTTTTCTTCCGAGTCAAGCTTAGTTCGTAAAAAGCTCTACAGATACATTTAACCCTGAAAACAATTGCGCCTGAAATTTTCACACAGTTTTCAAGTCAGATATGTATTAGTATTTTCAAGCATCACCCTATCTGGTATTTCAGATAGCATCATCCAAACAAATACTTGATATTCATGAAAAGAAAGGTCCCTTTTCTTAAAGTAATCAAATGTTATGATATAGAAAGCCATTGTCTCTTCCTCAAATTTCGAAACCAAATTGATTATTTCTAGGTTAGGGTCCTTATTCTTTAATTTCTTCAAATTCGTCTTGGTTTGCATGCCAATGAAATTGGCAGTCTTCCCTTTATTCAAACATTTTTGAGTGTCTATTAACATATTTCATATTTCAGTTATCGAGGCTTTATTCTTCTCCAGCCTTTTTATATTTTTTTCAAACAGGCTCGAGATTGACTGCAGAAACATGAAGCAAATTTCACTAATCGGACTACTGAAAAATACATGACATTATTTTAGGCGGCGTTTCTTCGGCGTAAAAATATTGTTGTGATGGGCATCAACGACAGTCGCGTTGTTCTTGAGTGAGATAGAAGAGTCTAATGATTGACATCAACGTTTAAGCAAAACTCTTTCAGCTTCTCTGTACCTACTCTGTATACTGAAAAATAGTTAAATATTTTCATGATGATTATTTCAATTAGACTGTTAAAATTCCAGCAGAGCGCTGTCATTCCTTCAACATGTGTTCCTAGTTCTTCTTTAATTTCGTGAAACATGATCCGTTGGCCGCGTCGATGAAACCCTCCTAAGTTGGCATTCCACCACAAAAAGCGATTAATTTGTGTAATGCAATTTTCAGTTGTGCTAAAGCGTCTAGACAAAGCTTTGCAATTGTCTCCGACGTTTCGTTGTTCAGCGAATGAAACTTCAATAGCGTCTGTTAGTTTCCGTCAGTTTCAGTAAAGTACTGAACAACTTTCCAGCTTTGTGGTACGATGCGTCGGTGCATGTGCCGTGAAACGATTCTTGCAGTTATTTTGTACATGCGGACACGGAGTGTAGTGGGATAATATTTTTTACAATCCCTGTAGCTTTGGTTCTGGCTGTAGACTGCTTTGCGGCGACTGTGGATTCAGGATACATTGTGGCATTTGGTTTCACGATACAGTCAAGTTAAACAAAGGATTGATTATGCTTGACAACCTTATAAGCTGCTGTTATTTCTGCAGCAGCAACGAACAATTCTTCCTGGGTATCATGTTTAATATGAATCTCGAAACAGGCTTTGATGTCGATGCTACTGCGAATCTGTTTGTATGATTCTTCGAAGAAATACGATGGCTCACATCTGCCTTACCTCCGTGAGTTACTGAAGTGAAACAGCTACAAATCTCGCACAACGTGATTGTGACACTTGTACTTGCATTTTTCTTTGATGGGACGTAGGACTTTTCTCAAAATCATTCTGATAACTAGAGTATGAATTTTTTTTTTCATTGACTTTGCTGAAATTGGACTGTGCGCGCCGAATTATTTTAAATGTAACGAATAATTTCGCTCTCATTCCAGAACAGTGACTTGCTGACCAATCAGCAGTAGAATCAGCCCAATAACAAATGAACTTATGCCTTATGATTAAATGAATACGTGGACACACTACAGCGAGTGGGAACGTGTCATTTAGAACAAACTTCGTTCTGTTTTGAGGTCTCTGCTTTTGAACTATAAATGCCGATCTTTTAACCGCTGCCATCTCCTCCATCGTTTTCAGAATTTAATGACCGCCTGGAATGCCATAGTGACCGGCTTAAGCCCAGTCCACACCATCAGCCAATGTTGTATCTGTTGCGCAGCTGAATCGAGCATGAATCTGCACTGCTACGTTTCAGACCCGCAACGTGTTCTCATGTCGCCGGAGTGTATAGTGAGTGTAAAGTGATACAAGATTTGAACCCCATCGAAAGGGCATTCTCTGAAACAATGTTGTACAACATTGCAGGTGTGGACGTGTTAAGGGGAAGTTTGGCTCAATCCGGCAAGCAGCCGTCAGTATTACTGTCTTGCGCTGACGTGGTTGTATTTTATATTTTCCAATACGTGAACGACTGAAATTACTTCCAAACTAACTGTAAATCTTCAGATAAACAACTGCTTATGGGATATTATACTCCAGCACGTGAATGACTGAAATTACTTTGAAACTAGTTGTAGGTATTCAAACGTACAACTGCTTGTGGCATATTACACATATTGAATAAGGAACAGCGGAAAACAAGGACACGCATAAAAATGGAAGAGAAATATACCTGTTGGGAACACAAGAAATTAAAAGAAAGCATCGAGAGTGAGTCTTCAAAAAAAAAAAAAAAAAAAAAGTTCATGAATGACTCGGATATGAACCTCTCATGTTCCCCCAACCCGCCAATCGAGAGACAGCTGTAGAACTGATGTAGAAGAATATATGTTACGATACTAGACTTTTTTTTAAGTTTGTGCTGAGGTCATCGGTCCCTAGGCTACTTAATCCAGCTTAACCTTCATGCGCTCGCGCGGGCGGTGAAGCGACCGCCTTTTTGCAATTTCGCGCCATACTATCTCCACAAAGGTAACGAGGCGGCGGGAGTGACATGTATTCTCTAGTTGCACATTTTTCCGACAGATGCTGCTCAAAGTTCGTCCAAGTCGCACCTCTCTGTCTCACAGAACAAGTTCAAATAGGTCTGAACACGTTCGGCGGTCAGTTTACCGCCTTGCCAGCGCTTACGAGACTTTGTTTTACTCGTCTACTTCGGAATGTAAGTATTTCTTTTTGTAATTCCCTTATAATTCCTCAATTTTATAGACTCTTCCAATTCTCTAGTGAATGTGCATTACTTTCTATAAATTTTTCCAGTCACAAATTCTGTTATTCTTTCTACTTTAGCACTTCATCATTCTAAGAAATTTCTGATGGCAAAAGTAACAATTATTTTTATTTTTTAAAGGGAACGACGAAACCTTACGTCTGATGACATACATAGAATCTTGCCTGAATTGGAGAAAGAGGAAGCAGAGGGGAAAGGCCATGAGGAATCCCTAGAAGATGACGTTCCCGATGACCCAGATTATAAACAAGAAGTGATTGAAGATAATATACATCAAAGTGAGTCGGAAATTGATTTCGAAAACGGGGGAGAAAATGACGTAGATCAACAGGAGCTACCAACAAATGACATCAGATTTTATATAGGTAAGGACATGCAAACTATTTGGGCTAGTAGTGCCAATATTACCAGCACAAAATTAAAGTCAAAAAATATAATCAAAACTCTATCAGGTCCTAGACGACAAGCCAGACAATGTGAAACTCGACTGGAAAGTTTTCAGTGTATAATAACTCCCGAAATGGTAGAAAGGATCGTAAGGTACACGAATATTTGTATTGAAAGGTAAAAATTGGCACGTCAAGCACTGGCAGAAGGAAGCAGTAACTCTGAAGTACGTGAAAGGAATTATAAGCCGACAACAACGGCTGAATTGCTAGCATTGTTTGGTGCTCTGTTTTTGATTGCGGTCAAAAGAGGAAACCGTGCAAATTTCTCTGAATATTTCAATAGCAATGGAACAGGTATGACAATTTTGCGAGCCAATTTCAGCCTAATAGATTTAGACTTTTGCTACGAGCTATAAGATTTGATAACATAACACGAGATTGGAACGTCAAGCAACGGACAAACTTGCTCCTATGCGAGAAATTTTGTCTTCTTTCATTGCTAACAGCCAAAAATCAATCAGTTTAGGGGAATTTGTCACTGTCGATAAGATGTTGGTTGCGTTTAGAGGACGATGTTCATTCATCCAGTGCACGTCTCAAAAACCAGCCAAATACGGGTTAAAATGTATGCATTGTGTGATGCACGCACTTTTTATACATATAATTTAGAAGTGTACTGCGGAAAACAAGTGCCAGGCCCTAACGTACTCTCCTACAAACCATACGACTTGGTTGCTAGATTGGTTGAATGCATAGAAGGAACAAATAGAAATGTAACAACTGATAATTATTTTTCAAGTTACCCGTTGGCTAAATACCTCCTTAGGAAAGGCCTCACTTTTTTAGGTAGGATGAGAAAAAATAAAAACGTTTGAAATATTGTGTGAGATATCCTATGTCTATATTCTATGGAAATATGACCTTTAAAAACGGAAAACCTCAAGAGATTGGTGATAACTCTCGGGCGGTCGGCCGACCGCCAGCGCGAGCGCACGCGTGACTATTTCGAGCGCGAGCGCATGAAGATTAAACTAACTTACGCTAAGGACAACACACACACCCCTGCCCGAGGGAGGACCCTAACCTCCACGGGGGGAAGCCGTGCGAACCGTGACGAGGCGCCTTGGATCCCGCGGCTACCTCGCGTGGTATACTAGAAAACTGACAACTGTTATGAAATTCAATACGGAATAAGAATAAGGAAATGGGAGCTCTAAATTCATTTCTGATTTCCTGTAATTCATTCGGATATCTCTGCAGTGTAGCCCGTAGCCCTAGAAATTGCGATTCTTTTAGTTCTAATGTGTACTCTCCATGTATAAATCTTCCATCAGAATCTTCCTTGCCAAAACTGCCAGATCAAGTGCATTTTTTTAATGGCATCATTAGAATTTATGCAAATACTCACTTGGAAGAACCACTGTCCCATTTAGTTGGGATTTAGTTTCAGTAAAACACGAAATTTTACGGCCCATATCCCAAAAACATTTTCAGTAATGCAGTGTGCATGGCTTAAGACTATATTTGACTAGTCTATCAGCAAGTGATAATGATAGGTTGTCGTAGTCAGGATATAGTTTTATGACATTTCATAACAGAGGAAACGCATCATCTGGTACAAACACGAAAGGGACAAGGATTTTTCTCCTTGGCAATGAGGTGATCTGAGGCAATCCCAGTAATCCGTTTTTGCAATGAAGCATTGCATATTAAAGTACTTCACCAACAGAAATTCTTCCTTGACAGCCCACATCCAAGTATAATAAACTGTATTTGGCATCAGCTACAGCAGGAAATACAATGCTGGAGAACCCGTTATAATAAAAATAAGCTTCTGCTGAGTACTGGAGCCACAGTCAGTACGCTTTTTTCATCGACACTGCCAGCACAGTTACGAAAATTCTATATTCTTGAGAAATCGTGAACCACTGTGAACCATTTAGAGCTCGTGGTGTGGATGTAAAACGTTAAAAACAAGATCATTACTATAAGTCTTTGCTCTTATGAACCTACCTAAATAAAAAGTGTGAATGATATGACTTTAAAAGGCACAGTGACACAAACGATTGTTTTGGTGAATACCATTTCTCGCATGTTTAGGGGATTTAACAATAATTATAAAAAACTAAGTTCCTTACTATTTTCAAATGTTTGTTGTTCTTGCGGAAAATAAGTTACCAACCTTCAAATTTATTTCAGGAGCTGAATGCTGAAAACAACGACGCAGACGTTTAAACATAATAGTCGAAGAACAAGACGAGGAAAAGGCACTATGTGAGACAGAAAGAAATGCTGCTTCCTTCCGTCTACCAATAGTTCGCTCAAAAAACAAAAACAAAAAAAACTCGTAAAAATCCGATGTTTTTACAACGAAGCACTGAAATGCATGAAAACTGTGACCCAAGCTCTGGAAAATAGAGACAGTTTTACAGTCTGTGGGGACTTTGTTGTAAACTCATTGAGGACGAGGTGGAGACCAAATATGAAAATAACAGCAAAAACAAATGTATATATTACCAGTATTCTATTCAGCTTGCAAAGAGGCGCTTATCAAGCGAATGACACGAGATATTTCATTCGACCTAATGATAATGTAAACTCTTTTCCTCTACACAACTTCACATTCCCTCCCCCAATCCAACAGGTAATCAATTTCTTGCGTGCAGTAGCGGTTTCAGCTCCCTCTACCAATTCTGAAAGCGCTTCTCATAGGTTTTCCACCGGTTTGGTGGACATGATTCATCACACTTGCGTTGGAAGTCCTCTGAATACGATTTAGAGAAGTCTTCTGTTAACGATTGCAGGTAGATAGCGCTCTAAGACACACACAGAACACGCATTTGTATATGAGTCAAACGCAGGCTATACCACACAACTGATACAAACCCAGAAAACAACGGAAGAAAAGATTGTGTCGTAAGTGATCTGCCGCAACATTCTCTAGACTGCATCATCAGTCTACCAGTATACAAAACCTCTTTCCAACCCCTCTCAGATGATTAATCCATCTACTTTCTAGCATCCTTTAACGCAGATCCATGTCTCTTTAGAGGCAGATGATTCTTTTTTCCAGGACAGCATTAAAGACAGCGGCCAACTTGTATGTAACTCTATTACCTCAATGGACATACAGCAGAATGCTGTTAAAAACCATGCAGTAACTGTGCTGTAAGGTGTTTGTTAACTGCCACCGCACGGTTGTGACTGTTAGAGAGTACAGAAGCAGAGAGTTTAAAACCGTATACCCACTCTATAAAAATCTATAAGATGGTTGCCGATAACTTGAGGGTCACGCCTGGGCTTTTGATGCGACATAAATTTATTTCTGTAGATTTGGTGGTCGCCCATTTAAACAATATTTTCCAGCTGTCTTATTGCCGTTTACGGAAAATGACTGTTTCCCTGGTTCCCGGTGCTTCCACGTAAACTTTTTCTCGTATTCCTCTTGCTATTACATCCTCGTTCCCATATACAAGAATTTTCCTGCAGGAAGCAGAAGATTGGCAAGTACTCCCTCATTCCCGCTCACTTTCCCCGCATTTTGGCGTATTTTCCCTCATCGTATCTTCCATCAATTTTCACAATTTTATCGATTTTCTACCGTACGATCATGACAAATTGTCGCCACGTATTTTACAATTGCCTGTAAATACAGGACAGTTCTCCAACCATAACTCAAATGCACTATTTTTCTGTATGTGTGTGTGCCTGTATGGGTTTCAGGTGCCCCCTCCCCCCCTCCCCATCAGACCATACTCCAAACCTACTGCTGGGCCGAGCCGAGCGGTCTAAGGCGCCATGTTATTACGGTCAGCGCGGCTCCCTCCGTCGGATGTTAGAGTTCTCCCTCGGGCATGGGTGTGTGTGTTGTCCTTAGCAGAAGTCAGTTTAAGTTAAATTAAGTTCAGAATGGTTCAAATGGCTCTGAGCGTTATGGGACTTAACATCTGAGGTCATCAGTCCCTAAATTAAGTAGTGTGTAAGCTTAAGGACCGATGATCTCAGCAGTTTGGTCCCATAAGACATTACCACAAATTTCCAATTTCCTACCGATCGTGAATCCACCTTCATACACTGCACCAGACGTACAGTGAGTACATCACCTTCGAATCATACCCCATGCATGGTGGATCCACCTTCGAACCCTATCCTGAACATAATGCGCGGTGGATCCACGCTCGATATCTATCTGTGACGTACGTAACCTTTTAGTGGATCCACCTACGACCTCTATCCTGATCCTATCCTGAATCTACCCTGTGCCATGGGGGGCCAGACATGTGCATGGAAGCATCTAAAGAGATTCCGTGATGTGAGTAAAATTGCTACAGAACAGTCTTCGCAGAACGGCAGTCACAGTACTGGAATGAGAATACTGCTCTATATCGTTAGCGTCAGTCAGTACAAGTTCATAACACACATAGTACCCTTTGCGAAAGCAAAATATCCAAATGCATTGATTAAGTGGAACTCGGCTCGTTCTGTTCCTTCACGAGACGTCGAATGTAGCAGGAGTAGTAGCCTCCTACTTCCAGTCAGTTACCAATTAAATCGGAGACAATGTTGAAGGAAGGTTGGTTAAAAACAGAGGAAGAATTATGAGATCCATAGAGAGAGGCCATCTAGAGTTTCTCTCAGGGTCCTTAGCCGATAGATTGAACGAAGGGGCTCGTTTCAAAATAGAGGCCAAGATGTTAGATCTATGAATCTCTGACTTTATCCTACAAATGTGAAAATAATTTGTGATTTCCTTCGACATGTGTGGAGATGGCAAATCGTAATAAAATCTTATCGAATTTATACCTTCTCTCTGCTGATGGGTATTTGCTACACAGAGAAACAGTGATGTAGGCTGTGTAACAGGGTTCGGAATATGTCCATACATATAAGACCCTCACAAAGTAATGGAGTTGGTGGTTTAGCAATGATACAGAAACTGAGAAAATGCTACAATGTCACTCGCTGATAGCATCACAAGATGTATTGCTGATGTGCCAATTCGTCAAGAGTGGTGGATTGCACCTCGAATAATTGGGTAAAATGCGTTAAAGTTACGTAAAACCTGGTAAAATTGCGAAAATTGAAGGAAAATACACAAAATTGATGAAAATAAGACAAAAAATGTAGAGAGGAAGGGTACTTACACGCTCGCTTGGGTGTATTAAAATGCTTCCATCAGTGGGGTTGACAACTGTCCCTGCTCTACGTGCTTAATTCCTGCAGAAGACCCCCTTGCTTCACGTGTGGTTATGCATTGTAAGTCATAAAAATGAAATACGCAGCATCCAAAGATTTCGGGTCATGGTGACTACCGCCCAGGACACCGAAACAGCACTCATATACTTGGGTGCAATATGCACCACTGATATCAGGAATTGATGCTCTGTGCCTTTTCAAACATAGAACACCGAGACATCTGCTACCCCCATCAATGCGGAAGACGAGATTAAATGTACTGTAGAGATGGCTGTTTGAAACACTCCACAATGCCGCAAACTCTTGCAGTTTCCAGTTCAGTTGTCTTCCAAATTTTTGTCAATAAGAAACACCGCAACTGTCGTTTATTTCAACCATCCTGTGTGTTGTGGTAGCAGCTTAGTTTTCACAATGCGAGGTTCAGCTTTCTGTGAGTCAATGGACTGAAGAATGTTAATGTCGATTTAGTACCTGACAAATACCTCCCAGTCATGCTAACAAAAAAAAAATAATAATAATGGATGTGTGCACAGTTGTAGTCATACATTGATTCGATCTATTACAGCAAAGCTACTGTTTCACACAGGTTATGAAACAGCTGCTGGTAAACCTTTCTGGATGTGAGGTTGGGGTCCAAGAAACTCTTGTGTTCCTGACGTTTCGTCCAGGACTACACTGCACATGCTCAGAGACGCTCCTCCGCTGATTCTTGCCGACTGGCCGGTCTGACGTCCCAGAGCAACATACGAGGTCTGTCCACAAAGTAAGATCCGTTTGGTTATGTAAAACAAACGTATGCAGATACAGAAAAAATATTTATTATACAAAAATCTACAACTGTTAATCTACTTTTCTAAAAAGCTTCCGAAATTTTATAGGCACTTGTCATACCGTGGTACAAGTTTTTGTATTCCTTCTTCATAGAAGGTTGCCGCCTGTGTATTCAACCATGTGGCAACATGTTCTTTCAGCTCGTCTTCATCGTTGAAGTGTTGACCACCAAGGACAGATTTTAGGTGTAAGAAGAGATGAAAGTCGCTAGGAGCGAGGTCCGGGTTGTACGGAGGATGATCAAACGCGTCTCAGTGAAATTCCTGTAAGAGTTGTTTGTTTCACCTTCTCCCTTTTCCTATCACCATACAATATAAACATGACATCATACACATCCATTACAGTCACATACACTCAACAGATACGACGCAAGTCTCGTACATTTGGACGAAAATGGTGTCTGCGTACGCGGGAGAAGAGAAGCCTTTCCCATTATGCGGGTGAAGCTGACTCTCGGGCTCACCCGGCTCGTAACGCCACACGACTCTTCCTTTGCTTTCTTTACCATGGAACATTACATTTGACGAGCATGCAAGTTATCTACTCAGATACTTTCCACGCTGCTCAGGAGAAACTAGGGATCTTGTATCAGAGATTTTGAATTTTATTTCGCTTCGATACTGATAGTTCCTACCAGTACTACATGTACACGCGTATTTGCACGCAGCGCCTTATGGCAGAGAACGCTAACAAGGTCCTTGTGAATGCCTCCCACATTAATGGCGACTGACCAGTCACCCAACGGCGCGTCTTCAGCGACGGCCAAGGCCAGCGAGAACACTGCGACGAGTGCCGTGTAACAACTGCCTCCCAGGAGCGCATGCTGTCTGCGACTGGTCGCGGACGCGCGGCCGCCGTCGCCAATCAAAACACCGGCAGCAGTAGCCTGTCCGCCTTCGGCTTTCGCAGAACGTGACGTCTCCAGAAGCCGGTTCCTGGAAGCATCCGACCGCTGCTGCAGCTTCTACCATCCTCAATGGGCGCACATTATGCATACTTCGTCGTGTCACCTCGCGAAATATCACGTCTCAGCAACTTCTTTTCCCGTGCTGCAAAATACGCCAAGGACTACAATTCTCGGGGTGGACGAAATATCAATGAGGCAGCTACTCAAGTAATGCGACTACGAAAGATTTCTACAGTGAGCTAAAAATATAAATAAAACACACGTTTCTTTTAAGTTACCGGGCCTGCTTTATATAGCATTCACATTTCAGTAACAGGTTTTAGCGTCATGAGGAGACGAAACTTTAAATTATTTGTGAGGAGGACTTGATATTAATAGCCGGTATGTACGCGACAGCATGTGTACATACTGTGTTCCAAAACGGCGCGCATAAAAACATAATTTTCCGTTGCTCATACCTCGGGTTCTATTGGCGACCAAAATGTAGGGTCAAGTGTTTTGAATAGCCCTTGGACTAGGAACCGTTTGTATACCCAACAGAATCATTGTCTTAATGTCATTATCCTACAATAAAGAGTGGAAGTGTGAATATTGCACACTTCTTCCTTCTTAGGCAAATGGAGCAGATCGATTGGTTCTTTCTGCATTTGATATGGACTACGGTGGACTTGGTGGGACCTACGTAGGCACCATTCCTTCGTGGGAAAATAAAAAAGGTTTTTTAAGTATTTTCGCCGTCACTAGCGAACCAAAACGCATCCGAAGATTACAAGACACCTACGCACAGCAAATGGCTGAAATTTTTACGAGATAATCATCAGATCCCGATTTCGAACAATCTTGAAAATTTTCTTTACATCTTTATCCGTTTCCAGGATGTTCAGAGTTACATTACTTTTTACATCCTGCTGCAGCAGAGAAAAGAAGGGAACTATTGCAAAAGTGCTCCTATCGGAGCACAAAAAATGCGAATGAGTACCAGTTTATTTAAAAGACTCTGACTGAAAAGGGGGTTTTTCAGCACCATTAAAAATTTTCCCAAAACTTTGGCATGCGAACAGTGGTTGTGTTATAGAAAGAGCGAAGAAAACAATGGAAGTGAGAGAGAAAGAGAGGGACACAATAGTAGTGTAACATAGTTGCCAATGTCAGAGCAGTGTTAGGAAAAGAGTGTAGGAGACAGTGCCGGGATAGCAGGAGGAATAAAGAGAAGGACAAAATGAAAGTGGATGTAGCCTGTGATAATGAGAGATCATATAACAATGGCAAAGACGAAGAGATAGATAGAGACATTGAGAAGAGACAACAGCAGCAGGAGGGAAGAAATGAGATAGCAGTAAGAGAGAGCAAGAGATAGAGACAATGACACTGAGAGGAGACTACAAGGTGCGGCGCTTAAATCCGGACAAACGAGTCTCTTTTTCAAAAGCAAATTTATTAAAACAAAATACAATGAAAATGAAAATGCATTTATATATAAGTAGTGGTATCTTTCAAAAGTAACATTACTCGATGTAACCCTTTCAGCCACCATGACCGTCTCCAATCATGTCCTGAAGCGATCGCACCCACTCTTTAAAACAGCGCTGTCAATCTTCGTGAATGGTGCTTCGATAGCGGAGCGTAGAGATGCGACATTAGGGTGCCTCCTCTTGTTGGTAACTCTTTCGACTACGCTCCAAATATAGTAGTCGAGGGGGCTCAGCCGGCCGAAGTGGCCGTGCGGTTAAAGGCGCTGCAGTCTGGAACCGCAAGGCCGCTACGGTCGCAGGTTCGAATCCTGCCTCGGGCATGGATATTTGTGATGTCCTTAGGTTAGTTAGGTTTAACTAGTTCTAAGTTCTAGGGGACTAATGACCTCAGCAGTTGAGTCCCATAGTGCTCAGAGCCATTTTCGAGGGGGCTCAAATCCGGCCTATTCGGAGGCCAGAAGTCTTTTGACCAGAACATTTCAACTTTATCCGAGAGCCAGTTTTGGACTAAATGGTTCCTATGAGCCGGTGCATCGTCCTGTTGGAAGACATATTGTCTCGCCCGAAGCTACAACGGTCGTCCATGGTTTCACGAAATTCGTCGAAACTTGCAAATAAACTTCTTTTGTGACAATTTGTCCCATTTCAAATAAATGTGGCGGCATGAAATCACCCTCACTGGACACAACACCTAGGACGTGAACCCCGGACTTCTCCGAAACATAATACTTCGCCCCAATGTCGTAGACAGTTGATCTCGGGTACTCGAAGAATTGAACTACCTCAGTGAACGCCCAGCGCGAAGACTTACGACAATCGCGGCTCTTCGGTTGTACTCATCTGTCCGTAGTATCTCGGCCATTTTGAGATTTTGACTGTTCACTAGATGCCTATGGCTTTCAAGAACGCTAATCGCGACCTCCGGCGGAACTACGATATGACCAAAAATTCAAATCGAAATTTGTCCGGATTTAAGCGCTACACCCTGTAGTAGTAAGACAGAAAGAAGGAGACTGAGGCTGTGAGCAGGCAATCAGAGAAAGACAGAGAGAAAATCAGATACCATGAATTGGGCTCAATGAGTGAGTGGAACAGGACAGCTGGGAGTGTATGGTGATGGGCGACTTACAATGACGGACTAATGGGTCTGAGTGAGTTACAATTAGGGGAGCTTGTGGCAGTTTGAGGTGAGCAACATGTTAAAAAAAGTGCGATTATGTTCGAATGCCCAAGTTTTTGGCAAACATTTGAAGGTGGTGAGGAAGGTTGAATGAGGCCGCTGGTACCCCAGTTTTCAGTCAGTCTTTTAAATAAACACTAGCATTGTGCTCCGTTAGGGGCATTTTTCCGCTGGTAATTATTATTATACGTCGTAGTACAACTTTTTACACTGGCATGTGACGTATCACAGTGCAAATAATTGCACGGACCGGTACAAACTGCACTAAAAATTAAATTTAAAAATAAATAAACGCATGATAAGTAGGTATACCAGTAGCTGAAGTTGTGTGATTTTTTTAGATCAGCTGCACTTACATTACACATATCCATCTGGTTGACTTCCTCAGGTTGCTGTGTGTGTACCAGTTTTTCGTACTGAAACACCCAAAACAGAAAAGAGCACACACACACACACACACACACACACACACACACACACACACACACACACACACACACACTGCACATCCCCAGCTTCTCCATATCCTTTCTCGTTGTACACATAATGAGATAATTAAAGATGTTAAACTTTTCTTTTTTCTAGATGTACACTCCTGGAAATTGAAATAAGAACACCGTGAATTCATTGTCCCAGGAAGGGGAAACTTTATTGACACATTCCTGGGGTCAGATACATCACATGATCACACTGACAGAACCACAGGCACATAGACACAGGCAACAGAGCATGCACAATGTCGGCACTAGTACAGTGTATATCCACCTTTCGCAGCAATGCAGGCTGCTATTCTCCCATGGAGACGATCGTAGAGATGCTGGATGTAGTCCTGTGGAACGGCTTGCCATGCCATTTCCACCTGGCGCCTCAGTTGGACCAGCGTTCGTGCTGGACGTGCAGACCGCGTGAGACGACGCTTCATCCAGTCCCAAACATGCTCAATGGGGGACAGATCCGGAGATCTTGCTGGCCAGGGTAGTTTACTTACACCTTCTAGAGCACGTTGGGTGGCACGGGATACATGCGGACGTGCATTGTCCTGTTGGAACAGCAAGTTCCCTTGCCGGTCTAGGAATGGTAGAACGATGGGTTCGATGACGGTTTGGATGTACCGTGCACTATTCAGTGTCCCCTCGACGATCACCAGTGGTGTACGGCCAGTGTAGGAGATCGCTCCCCACACCATGATGCCGGGTGTTGGCCCTGTGTGCCTCGGTCGTATGCAGTCCTGATTGTGGCGCTCACCTGCACGGCGCCAAACACGCATACGACCATCATTGGCACCAAGGCAGAAGCGACTCTCATCGCTGAAGACGACACGTCTCCATTCGTCCCTCCATTCACGCCTGTCGCGACACCACTGGAGGCGGGCTGCACGATGTTGGGGCGTGAGCGGAAGACGGCCTAACGGTGTGCGGGACCTTAGCCCAGCTTCATGGAGACGGTTGCGAATGGTCCTCGCCGATACCCCAGGAGCAACAGTGTCCCTAATTTGCTGGGAAGTGGCGGTGCGGTCCCCTACGGCACTGCGTAGGATCCTACGGTCTTGGCGTGCATCCGTGCGTCGCTGCGGTCCGGTCCCAGGTCGACGGGCACGTGCACCTTCCGCCGACCACTGGCGACAACATCGATGTACTGTGGAGACCTCACGCCCCACGTGTTGAGCAATTCGGCGGTACGTCCACCCGGCCTCCCGCATGCCCACTATACGCCCTCGCTCAAAGTCCGTCAACTGCACATACGGTTCACGTCCACGCTGTCGCGGCATGCTACCAGTGTTAAAGACTGCGATGGAGCTCCGTATGCCACGGCAAACTGGCTGACACTGACGGCGGCGGTGCACAAATGCTGCGCAGCTAGCGCCATTCGACGGCCAACACCGCGGTTCCTGGTGTGTCCGCTGTGCCGTGCGTGTGATCATTGCTTGTACAGCCCTCTCGCAGTGTCCGGAGCAAGTATGGTGGGTCTGACACACCGGTGTCAATGTGTTCTTTTTTCCATTTCCAGGAGTGTATTTTGAATGACATTTTATGCCGTCTTGCTCTTTAATGTCCAATATTATCATATGCTTATCACTAATTGCAGTCATTTTGTGCAAACGTGTATGTTTCAGAAAGTAGAAGCCTTTGTCAGTATGAGTAGTTGAAATACGGCTAAGTCCTAGAAAATTCATTACTATCAGGATATTTTTCTAATTATTCTTAAAATAAGTTATGTTTCATTCTCATTTATTTCTTTAGACAATGAACTGAATTTAATCTTTTCCGTTGTAGTGTCTTTCTGTGTACTTCTCTACCAAGAATTTTTTTTTTTATTTTTACTTCCACAAGCGCGATTAATGAGTTCTGTGAAGAGAGCTTGCTGTATTTTACATGACACCTGTTCTATAAGTCTATTCTGATCGCTTTTTAGCTTCAAGCAGCATTGTTTAATACAGATTCATCAAGGACTCATCTTTACGAATAATTATCGCATCAATCTTGTGTTCATGATTTCCTTGTAATTCTTTAAAGAAATATTGAAATAAATTTTTAAACATGAGGATGACTGCATCTCTCATTTAGTCTATTCATGTGCCACATCTAACTATGCCTTTACCGATCGCATGCAGTAATGCAAAAAACTATTTATTATTATTCAGTATTATATTATGTGTTACATTAGTTTCCTATTTCGCTGTCCTACCCAATACCGTTTCCTCCTTTAGGATAAAATACGCCGTACTACTTTTCATTAGTATAGTGTTCGATACCGAAACAATTTACGTGCAACCATCATGTACGTTAAGGACTCAAATAGTTTGTCTTCGGTCATGGAGACATATTTATAAGGAACAGTCAAATGAAAACGAGACAGATGCAAAAACGTCAGTAAACAGTTTATTATTTCAAAACTAATCGCCATAACTGTTTACACGTTAATCCTACTGCGAGACGGGACGGTCAGTACCCTCACGCGACTGCTACGGTCGCAGGATCGAATACTGCCTCGGGCATGGATGTGTGTGATGTCCTTAGGTTAGGTTTAAGTAGTTCTAAGTTCTAGGGGACTGATGACCTCAGATGTTAAGTTCCATAGTGCTCAGAGCCATTTTTTGAGTACCCTCACTGAAAATTGTTTGCGGTTGCGTGCGATACCCAGACACACACCTCTTCGTCTGAAGCAAATAGACAGCCACGAATGTCTTTCTTTGGGACTCCAAAAATACGGAAATCGCATGGGGAGACATCGGAACTGTATGGAGGATGTGTAGGCTTTTTTCCTGCTGCTTTTCCCGCTTACGTATGTATTTCACACGAATAATTTGACATACATTTAACATTTTTCACATATATTTGTACACATATTTCATTCGTATCTCCAGAGACTTTTGTCCTACAGTTTTAACTGAATCCTTACGAAACTCGGTATTTTGCCAGAAACTGATTATCATTTGAGGAAAAGGACTGTTGTTGGCAACTGTCTCATTCTCCTGTGGTTTACATCACACGACTCGTGAGAGGACGTTACATGTATCTACGGTATTGAGTTGTGTGCTTTATCTTTGGCCCCGAAATATGCTGGCACAGTTATTGGCTCATTGCAAAGTTCATTCTGATGATAAGGTTGATGCACTGTAGAAAGCAAATAAGAGACAGAAGGCGCCACATAATTTCAAAGAATACCAAGTCAAGCAATTGCAGGAAAGAAATACCAACAGTTCATTTTCGGGCGTTTCTAAATGTCACTCATTCTCATTTTCACCTCCACCCATAGTGGTGGTGGTGAAATTTCTATACACATAGAACTTTTATACAAATAATGAGTTATGTATGTATCACATTTCGTTGAAATTGCTCCAGCCGTCCCGAGTTATGCTTTTGTATCACCCCTTTTCACCAAAAGTGCTCAGTCGTAGCAGTTCTCGAAGTGTCTTACTGTTACACGAAGTGTTTCCAGACAGGAAGTGGCATGTGTGTGTATAAATTTCAGATCAGTGTCTATGCACCCGAGTCCCTCACCGGTCGAATCTTGTCTCTAATTCTAAAGGTGAAACGTCACCGTGACTGTCGCCAGTGAGTCTAGCGACTCCGAAAAGCATGAATTAGATTCTAATACCTCTCGTTATCGAATATTTTTACATGCTACGTAGTCTCGTAGTGGTGGTTGGGTACTTTATCCACACAATATTTTTATACAAATAATGAGGTATGTTAGCAGGGTGGTCAGAAACAGTTTGACAAGCTTGTAACGGTGTTACATGGTGGGTTGTGCTGAGAAAGATTTATCAAGGAAAAAATTCGATACGTTCCGATTTAATTGGCGCTGCACTTGGCCAGTCATGCCCTTGAGCGCGCAGATTGAAGCAGCCGCCAGAAGCAGTGCTGCCAAATGTGTTCTTCATTTGATTTCCTCAAACCGAACAAGAGAGCGATACGACAACTGGACGCTGGACGGTTGCAAGAATCGAACTCGATACCGTAGAATAGTTTCCCGCGTTTATTTATTGTCGTTTCCAGCTGTCTGCAAGTATCTCTTTGCCCCGCAGTCCCTGCTCATAGTGCGCCCTCTGACGCCCAGGCGACGCTCGCCTCGGCCGCCACCATGTTGGAAACTTTCGAAACTAGCAGCCGCGGAAGGGCGCCGGGTCCATCACGGCACATCCTTCTTCTCCCACAACGCCACCGTGGGGTAACCACTTCCTGGTCAGATAACTCAGAAAGACATTATTAGTGCCGCCACTCCACGGGGACCTACAGTTAAATTGCTTCAGCTCCTATTTCCTTTTAGCATACATTTGTCTCCATTTAAGAATTAAATTTAAAGATAGCGTGCGTAGAGATAGTGAAGATGTTACATAACTACCGTACCTCCCTTAACAATACAAAATGTAACATACACTATATCTGCCTGGGATGTTATCTCGCAACCTTGAGAAAATCTGAAAGTGAAATATATTGAATTATTCGTAGCCGCCCCGTAGCTCGTGGAATCTGAAAGAAAGTTTGGTGTCCTAACCGGCGGCACGTCTCGAAGATGAGCTGAAAGAAAATTAGTAATTATTTTCTAGTATGGCGCCTAGCAATGATCAGTGTTCCGTCTACTCAGGTCACGTCTACTCAGGACAAGCAAGGTTTATGTTTACATTTAATTATGTACCACACACCAGTTTGAAGTCATGAACAACTATATTTTACTTTCGTTTACAACTTACATAGACTGTTATAGCAAGATGAACCTCAAACAATCGTTCTTTCCTCTTCGAGTCGAAGAACAGAAGAAGTCAAACAGAATACCTAGTTCAGACACAGATTCTCGGATGTCCGTGGAATATTCATCAAGGCATACATTGCAACATAATGCATTTGTTTACTCTTTGGCATACATCGCCAGCCATTCATACAATAATTATCAATACATGACATTTACAAACTTCAAATTCATTACCACCCCAGGAGATACACTACAACCAGCTCAAAAAAGCTCATAGTTGAACACGATGATGTTCAAATTAACTCACACGATATAAAGAAAAATAACTCATACTCCTTCCTTCCTCAGATCCTTAAAACAAGCGGAAAAAGTTAAGAATCCTACTGTGAAGCACATTCAGACCTCTCGAAATACAAAATCAGTTCATAAGTTAAAGAACGGAAATGGTCGTTTACTAGCCAGAATCAAACATCTCCATGATCGAATACTACTTGTTATCCCAGGCAGGTCTGCCTTCTTCCAGAACTTGAGTAGAAATGTCCTGAGTCACTTCCTTGAGGCCGTCACTCAAGAAGACCGAGTCTCCATTTGACTTCCATAGTGTTCCACAACTGTCAGCTTTTCCATTGGCTGAAGGCCATCCCCACCAAAAATACATGTTCCTTAAACTCTACAGACATGATTTGACCACTTCCGAGACTAAGATAATATATTACAACGATATTTAAATAAACAAATCGTCTACTATAAATATAAGTAACAGTTGGTTCATAAATAAATATAAGTTGTTTAAACAATCATCCCTTTTTGACAGAAGCGTCTTTTGGTTCTCTTTTTCAATTGTAGCGACTGCTAACACATGTCATTGATCACTTTTAAATTAGCACAGTTTTAGTAGTACTTGCAATCAACATTTAAATAATGTTGTTGGCAAAATACTAAACCGTTCATTAAATAAATCCGCAAGAGTGACAAAATGTGAGGTACTGCTGCTGTGTTCAGTTGCTGTGTAAATGTGGGGTATACGGTGTTCGCCGTGCGGTGTGGCCGCGTCGTTTGAGGCGCCATGCCACGGATTGCGAGACCCCTCCCGCTGTAGGTTCGACTCCTTCCTCGGGCATGGGTGTGTGTGTTGTCCTTAGCATACGTTAGTTTAAGTAGTGTGTAAGTCTAGGGACAGATGACCTCAGTAGTTTGGTCCCTTAGGAATTCACATATATTTGAACATACGATGTTCTGACAAAAAACTTGTGTAATAAAATAGATATAAAAGACGTCATAAGTCAATAAATAAAATAGATACAGATGAGTGGCTTTCTCATATGATAGCCATAGTGCTATGCTCTCATCCGAGATATAGTATATTGAAGTCATATGAATCGAATAGAAGTTGTTAACTCAGAGGTTCATCGTGTAAATGTTTATTCACTTCTATACTTTTTAAGATATTGAAATATTGTTATATCACTGAGTGTGCCTCATTTTTCTAAAACCGCAAGTGTGTTTAGATCTGCATTAATATTTTATTTAAATTATTCTGGTGTCTCAGAGAGCTAGATTAGATTAGATTAGATTAGATTTTCGTTCCATAGATCCGTGCTGAGGAGATCCTCGTGGATGTGGAACATGTCAATTTTTTTTAAGCTGAAATAACAATACTAATAGTATGAATATATACAATACATCATTTGTTTCTATTAAAAAATTCGTCAATGGAGTAGAAGGAGTTGGCCACTTGTAAGTCTTTCAGGCTCCTTTTAAACTTATCTTTATTTGTAACTAAATTTTTTATGTTTACTGGCAAATTATTGAAGATGAGTATTCCTGAATAGTGGACCCCTTTTTGAACTAAAGTAAGTGCTTTTAAGTCCTTGTGCAGATCATTTTTGTTCCTGGTATTGTATGTATGAGCTGAGCTGTTTGTTGGAAAAAGAGATATATTATTTAGGACAAATTTCATTAATGAGTAAATATACTGAGAGACAGTAGTTAGTATTCCCAGTTCTTTGAAGAGGTTTCTACAGGACGTCCGTGAATTTACTCCACAAATAATACGCATTACACGCTTTTGGACTCTGAAAACTTTTGTTTGACTTGAAGAGTTACCCCAAAATATTATACCATATGACATTATGGAATGAAAGTAGGCAAAGTATGCAAGCTTTTTCATTTTTATGTCGCCTATGTCTGCTACCACTCGAATTACAAATATAGATTTGTTAAGGCTTTTCTGCAGTTCTGTGGTGTGCTCTTCCCAAGTGAATTTGTTATCAAGCTGTAATCCCAGGAATTTAAGACTGTCAACCTCTTCTGTCTACTCTTCTTCGTATTTTATGCATATGCTGGGTGGAAACCTCTTACAGGTTCTGAATTGCATATAGTGAGTCTTTTCGAAGTTTAATGTCAGTGAGTTGGCTTTAAACCATTTATTAATATCCATCAAAATATCATTAGCAGATCTTTCTAGAACTACACTTGACATACTATTTATTGCAATACTTGTGTCATCTGCAAACAAAACGAACTCTGCTTCTGGCAGTGTAACTGATGAGAGATCATTAATGTACACAAGAAAAAGCAATGGCCCTAAGATGGATCCTTGTGGGACACCACATCTAATTTCTTCCCATTCTGATGATGACTGATGACTTAATTCACTAGTCCCTTGCACTGACACCCTTTGTTTCCTGTTAGTGAGGTATGACTTGAACCATTTTGCAGCACTGCCTGTGACGCCATAGAATTCTAATTTACTTAAAAGGATGTTGTGGTTCACACAATCAAATGCCTTTGACAAATCACAGAAAATACCTGCTGCTTGTAATTTCTTATTTAATGAATTAAGTACATTTTCACTGTAGGTGTAAATAGCTTTCTCGATATCACAACCCTTCAGAAGTCCAAACTGTTTTCTTGATAATATGTTATTTGTGGTCAGATGGTTGAACAGCTGCCTGTACATTACTTTTTCTAAAATTTTTGAGAATGTTGGCAAAAGTGAAATCGGTCTGTAGTTTGATGGTATCTCTTTATCCCCTTTCTTGAATAGAGGCTTAACATCTGCATATTTTAGCCAGTCAGGAAATGTCCCAGTTATAATTGACTGGTTACACAAGTAACATAGAATTGTACTAAACTCACAAGAACATGCCTTAATTAACTTTGTTGATATTTCATCGTACCCACTAGAATGCTTTGTTTTTAAAGATTTTACTATGGAAGTTATTTCTTTTGGTGAAGTGAGTGATATATTCATGTACTTGAAGCTATTTGTGAAGGCTAGTTTCAAATATTCAATGGCATTATTTACTGATCCTGAAAGTCCCATTCTATCAGTAACGGATATAAAGTACTTGTTAAATAGATTTGCCACACTATGCCCATCAGTTACTAATGTGCCATCTACCCTTAGTGCTATTTGCTCCTGTTCCTTTCTGGTTCTACCAGTCTGCTCTTTCACTATATCCCATGTTGTTTTTATTTTGTTCCCTGACATTGCTATCTTCTTCTCGTAGTGCATTTGTTTAGACGTCTGAATTACTTTTTTTAATGTTTTACAGTATTCCTTGTATTTAGCTAAATCATCAGCACTGGAGATATTCTTGGTCGACAGATACATTTTCCTTTTTGTCTTACAGGAAATCTTTATTCCTTGTGTAATCCATGGTTTTATTATAGACTTCTGTTTAATTTGAGTAACTTTTAGAGGAAAACAGTTTTCAAACATGGTACTGACATTGTTCATGAATGTGTTATATTTTTCGTTCATGTCATGAGCATTATAAACATCTTTCCAGTTCATATCTTTGAGCAGTTTTCTGAAACACTCAATTTTTGGTTGATTGACTACTCTCCTGTACTCAGATTTATCAGTCTTGATAATCTGCTTAGAATTTACATCTAAAACAAGGAGCTGCATGTCATGATCTGATAGTCCATTTATAACGGGTTTTATGATATGATTTTGTTCCTTTGATTTGTCTATCAAAATTTTATCAATGGCTGTCCTTGAGGATTTAGTGGTCCTAGTTGAAAAGTTTACAGTGTGAGTTAGATTGAAAGACAACATTACTAACTGCAGTGAATGTTTACTGGAAGATTGCACTAGAAAATCTGTATTAAAGTCACCAGCAATCAAAATTTCTTTGTTTCTTCCTGTTAAATAACCCAAAAGAGCTTCTAGATGATCTAAGAATAGATTATAATTTCCTGCAGGTGCTCGGTAAATAGTTATTATTATATAGAATCTGTTATGGAACTCTACTTCTGTTGCACATGCTTCTAGATGCTGCTCTAAACAGAATTTATTAATGTCAATGTTCTTGAATTTATGGCAGTTTTTGATAAATGTGGCAACTCCTCCTCCATCCATATCTACTCTGCAGAAGTAGGAAGCTAGCTTAAATCCTGAAATGTCTAACATATCTATATCAGTGGTCACTTGATGTTCAGAGAGGCAGATTATGTCAATTTGGTTAGATGAATTCATTTCATCGATACAAATGAGTAGTTCATCAGCTATATGAAGCCGTCTTTCAGTTTCTCTCAAAGCCCGCCATTTCTGGGAGCATAGCCGGCTCCCTTAATCTATCGACGCGTCGCAAGTCAAATGTAGTCTTAGAAAGATCAGCCAATAAAATATTTGTGGACATTAATCACTGGTTCCTAGCCAATTCTTTGTCACTAAACTTTGAAAAAACACACTACATGCAGTTCAGAACTTGTAAGGGGTGTCCCAAGAGTATATGTCTAACATACGATGACAAGAAGATAGAAGAAGTGGACAGTGTTAAATTCTTGGGATTACAGCTTGATAATAAATTCAACTGGGAGGAGCACACCACAGAACTGCTGAAGCGTCTTAACAAATCTCTGTTTGCAATGCGAATTTTGTCAGACATAGGGGATATAAAAATGAAAAAGCTGGCATACTATGCTTACTTTCATTCCATAATGTCATATGGGATTATTTTTTGGGGTAATTCATCAAGCCAAGCTAAAGTTTTCCGGGCACAAAAACGTGCAGTGAGAGTTATATGTGGTGTGAACTCAAGAACATCCTGCAGAAGCCTGTTTAGGGAACTAGGGATACTAACTACTGCTTCCCAATATATTTATTCCTTAATGAAATTTGTCATTAAAAATATATCACTTTTTCAAACCAACAGCTCAATTCATGGAATCAATACTAGAAATAAGAATAATCTTCACAAGGATTTAAAGTCACTTACTCTTGTACAAAAAGGTGTGCATTATTCAGGAACACACATTTTCAATAACTTGCCAGCAGCCATAAAAATCTTAACAACCAATGAAATTCAGTTTAAGAGAAGCCTAAAGGATTTATTGGTGGCCAACTCCTTCTACTCCATTGATGAATTTCTTAGTAAAACCAACTGATTTGTATATAAGTACAACATAACTTCTGCACAATTTCAGTGCAGTAATGTGTTCATTGAAAATTTGTGTGTGTGTGTGTGTTAGTATAATCTAACTTCTGCACCATTTCAGTGCAGTAATGTGTTCATTGTAAATAAGTATTACAGTAGTTGTATTACCTTATAAATAAATAAAAAACTTTTTTATTTTAAATTCAGTGCATTAGTATTTGTAAAATTACTCTTAGTGTTCATTAAAAATGACGATCATTCCACTTGGGACCTGTGGAATGGTACATTAGCTTATTTGTTTTAATTGTAAATATTTGTCATGTATTGTTGTTTTTCTGACATGTTCCACATCCTGGAGGACCTCCTCACTACGGATCAATTGGAATGAAAGTAAATCTAATCTAATCTAATCTAATCCAAATTCCCCATACTGGATTTTCCGTACATCCGGTCCATCACAAACGCACGTGGGTCGCCTGAAGCAGCCTTGGCAGCCCATCCGGCCGCATCGTGCTCTTGGCCCTGGGACCTCACAGCACTGCAAACAAATTCATCTTACCTTGCGCCAATTCTAGGCGGCCGATTTGTTTGCCCACATATGTATAACGTTACAGACTACGGCGAAGATCCGAATTACCTATCTAGCGATACGTCCCTTCCACCTCGGTCTTACCAGCGTTCACTAACGGCTTCATTATCAGTTATGCAGTTTGAATGTTGAATAGACGGGGCTCCAGATACATAATGAATTTCTCAAGAGCAAACAGTATGGCCAACGCTTTCAATCCGTAAACCTTGGATCCGCAGCTTAGTGGTGAATTCCCCCAATACATGCAGCTTACCTTCGAATTACGAACTTCCGTACACAGTAGAATAAACCAACAAGATACTGGCACCTGTGATACTACTCTCGTGAAACGTAGGGCATAAAACGGTTCCTTCTTCGCACTAAGGAAAATAAATGGGAACAACCGACGAAACCATAATCCTATTAGAAACTGTGGGTCTTCTCACATTTACCTTACTCCTATCCCTCGCCTCTAGTCAGTCAGAATCCTCTATGTTTTTTGGCTGGATGCCTGGACAATTTCGTTTAAAATGGTCAGGACTCCCACATCTAAGATGCTTATACGTGGTCCCATTCTCTGTAAGGTGGCATTTCCACCCTCCTTAGCAGCATTCGAATCCTGTATCCCGGGTTTCAGTGTACCCGCCCGTAAAAGTTATTAGGAGCTGATACCAGTAAGTGCCCACTCGTAGAGTCACATGTGCCAAGCTAGAATTTTTGTCTAAGACGCATACGTAAAATGTGCTTTGGAATAAGTGTTCAGTTTTGTTATTTTGTTGCGAATTTTAAGCAAGCATTGTTGTTTCTGCATAGAGGCTGACATTTATTTCTGACGTTAATAGTTTTCCTGAGAATATTTCCCTCATCAAGCACAAAAATTATAATTTTGTAATGCGCTCCATGATATGGTATATCCTTCAATAAAAGTTATTCAATATAAGCCCACGTTTACGCTTCCTAAACCTCAAATTCTGTGCGACACGATCTAGCATTCATTTCATTGCAAAGAGTTAACAGCATTCTAATTTGTCTCCTTGTGAACGTTCAGTTTTCGCTAAGATTCAACAAAAATAATTTAGAATCTCGTATTTTAATGGCGCTGTTGACATATGATGCCGTTTCGATATATTTCCGCTTTCTTTTGTTTTCTTCATATCAAGTGTTATGAAATGTTTAATGATACCTTCATACATTTCTGAGTTGTTACAAGGTAAATTAAAGTTCCAGTTACTGGCGTCGCTTAATTACCCGTCTCCTGGTGTAAAATTGTTCAACGTATATTCAAAATGAAGATGCACAAGAAGAGTTTTTGAAACGTCTAAAATAGGCGTTAGTTCTGCTATGACTGTATAGCACACATCCTTAAGTTTATCTGATTCAGTAACAATTCTTTTGTCTGTTAATACAATGGCGCCTTCGAAATTATATTTAGCATAGCTACACTTTCGTGATGTTGCAGGGTCTCTCATCGTATTATGCATAGTTTTACCGAAACATTATCATTCACAAATTCGCATAACTTCTTTTAACAACCACAATTTGCATTCATGTATCTGTTAGTAGTGATATCAACGTTTATTTTCATCCATGGAATGTTTGGATGACAGTATTCTGCATACTTGAGACGAACGTCTGATTGAACTGCTTTCTGTTGTTGTAGCGAATTACACCCATTGCGTTCCTAGAAATCAGTATCTTTGGAGCACTGACGTCTTGCTGCTAGTTGGTGATACCATTTTTAGAGTAATGGTGGCAGACATAGCTGCAGTTAATGCACATGTTCATGGAATTTAAAGTACGCTTGCAAAATACGTCCTAAATCAGAATCATCTGGTGCTTTCCTGACATCAGGGCTTACAACTGTTCTTGGTTTTACCCAAGCAAAATTAACGTTCTGTAGATGCTAACAGAAAGTCAAGGACGTTAAATTAAAACGGGTGCATGAAAAAGATGAAAAAACTGGAAGAACTAATTCAGCATATAGAGAAGTCAAAATAACTTTCGGAGAATATAAGACAAAGGAAACGATCATATACAGGGAGAAAAACAAGTGGCTACCGTGACAGAAAACTAAATAAATGTCAAAAGACATATGGTGAACCAATACTAGAATTATAGTTTAACAGTGCTTTGAAAGACCTGTGATAAAACAAGGTACATAAAGGATCAATACCATTCCTTCTGAATTTCGAAAATCATTACGATAACTAATATCCAAAAGATTATATACAGTTGAATCTATGAGGCATGAGACGCAACAATAGACTTTTAGAAGAATATCGTCCACCTGATGCCGAAGGTGGTAACGACAATTAAATGCAAAGACTACCGCACATTTAACTTGCAATCTCACACATCTTAGCTGCTGACTAGAATAGTTTAAAATGTAATGAAGATCCGTTGCATGACAGTGAGTTTGGCTTTATTGATTGCAAAGGCACCGTAGGAGCAGTTCTTACACTATACATACTGTTATACTGCTAGAAAAATAATGTGTAAAACGGGGGCGGGGGGGGGGGGGGAGGATGGAGACAGGAAGTGGATAATGGACAACAAATCACGAAGACGTTAAGCGAATCTGCTAATTTGAGAGTACGAGATCAGAATAGGACAGAAAATCGTGGCAACCTACACAAATCAGTCAGAAAATTGATGGCCTTTCCCCCCACCCACCACCAACAAATACGTTTAATTCACCCACCTCCTACATCTGAATTTCCCTATCAGAATGCGAGGGCTCGCGGAAAATCTGAAACGACGATGGTCGTATTGCCTTCTCGGTAAAACTATTCTCAACCGCAGCAATTCTTATAGCTGCTCCAAAAATGTGAAGGAAATTATCCATATATCCTCACTGCTACCGCTGTGCATGCACTAAACCACAATGTATTGTGCATCTCCAGATGTTGGCATATTCGCGAAGGTTCATGCAACCCTCTTGCTAGTCGCTGTTTGAAATTAACAGCGTAAATGAAAGTGCAGTGGGATGAGTGGAAAATGTAAATTTTCACGGCCATAAATGTCACTCTTGCTAACGTATTCCCACTATAACCCCATAGTCGAGTGAATTTCCATCATGGGGTGACAGTAATAGTGAAAAGCAGCAATCGACAATAGCTCGAATTTTGAAAATATGTCAGGTCACGTCTCTGAGCGCCATTAGCAAACAAGGTGTGAAATCAGACATTCATCAAAGCTGCAACCCCCTTGAAGATGTTCACTGCACATGGGGACGCAACGTTGGTTATCCTCAAGAAATTCATTCAATCAAGCAACAGTAGCCCCGAATATTTTAATAAGCGTGGTTTCTTCGTGTGTTATTAATATGTACTTCATTCATACGCTGCTATTTATTTCCGCATTCCGCAAAAAGGAAAAAGGGCTAAAACCAGTGTGAAAAAACAGCGTCATTTTACATCAAAAATAAACGTTCTATGTGTTTAATATTTTCTATTTCCTTATAACTGGTATTCCAACACAATATCTAAAGAGGTTGAATAAATCTTTTCACTCATTCAGAGGCTTTATTGTTCTAGGTAAGCGTCATGGCGATGTATGCTGGCATCACTGAGAGGTGCATCCCCTCGCTCCAGTATGTGAACTGTTTGTATTTACGCTAAATACACAGGGGTTATGCTCTTAAGTTTCAGTTAACCGCCCAAAGATCTAGTGAGTTAATAGTCATTATACAATCATATTCAGAAAATAATATATAGGGTAAAAAGACAACAGTTTCGCAAAGTGGTTAGAACTCAGCAATTCACGTAAAAATTAATTTGTAGTGGAACTTTCTATATATTAATAAAAACAGTACCAACACTTGTGTATAGTGTATAGTGTATAGTAACACATCCTTGAAAGTCTTATACCAAAGAGAGATAGTTAAATCTGTGATGATTTGAATACGTAACGCGAGCTTTGACTTTGCTTACACGGAGTGTGACAATGACCTTTTGACTGCACAGCCAGCGTAATGAATATGTTTCCCCTCTCCATTCACGTCATTCCCTTTTTTGTGCTCCGTCATGAAGCAGCTCAGTGTCACAAAAGCAACAGCAACTGTTCATCGCAAAATGTTTTCCGGCTGTGGCGTAGTATAATAACCGCTACCAGTCACAATTTAACACATGGCCAATTTCGGGTTTATGCCCATCTCCAGATGATTTGGATTCAAATGCACGTTTCCATACTCAGTGTTGGAGATCACTGTGTAAACCAAAAAGAAATAATGTGATGTTGACTACATAGATATAATTGAAACATTACGTACTGAATAAGAGAATGTGTTGTAAAATATTATACGTAAGTACTATAATATTTTAAAACACATATCGCTTAGGCACTTCCTAATGTTTCATTTGTGTATATTTACTTGTCATCACATTATCTGTTTTTGATTTAAACAGTGATTTCTACTACTGAATATGGACTCATGTACATGAATATACAAACTAACTGAAGATGGGCATAAGCCCGAAACCATTCCTGTGTTAAGGCCAGGTTCTCATTCGAATGAGCAAAAAATAGGCAAAGCTTCTTTTTGAGACAATGAAAAGACATACAAAGGATCTGTTCAAATGGTTCAAATGACTCTAAGCACTATGGGACTTAACTTCTAAGGTCATCAGTCCCCTAGAACTTAGAACTAATGTAACCTAACTAACCTAAGGACATCACACACATCCATGCCCGAGGCAGGAATCGAACCTGAGGCCGTAGTGGTCGCGTGGCTCCAGACTGTAGAACAGCTCGGCCACCCCGGCCGGCTACAAAGGATCTGTTTGAGGAGTATAATTTATCATGCTTTCAACTTTATTTCAGATTTTCAGTGAAAAAAAATTAAATGACGCTGATAGTTATCATTTGATCAAAGGCCTGTGAGTTTGAAGTACGCAGACTGCGTGCAGTGTAACTCCTTTGGAGTTATCTAAAATCAGTCGATACTGCATTAAATTTATCGCAGCTGATATCTAAGCCCATTGAAATAAATTTAAATTTTTCAATCTTTACGGCCTTACCAAAATTGTTAATATTAACAAAATTCATATATTATTCGTATTAGCTCCCAAGAAAAATGTTTGCTTTTCGGCGGCCAAATATGGAAGTTAATAGATTGAACCACTTTTATTTTATGGTGCACACAGTTTTGAAAAATTTTTTGTCGAGAAAAACCTGTTTAAAGTTTTGGAAGAACTTTTATATGTATTATTAGTTCAGTTTGCGTAAAAACTACTTGTTATTATGTATATTTGATGTCGCTGAAGACGAATCTGGAGTTAGATTTTCAAAATTCATAATAGGTAATCCAAAATGGCGGACCAAAAATTTTTATAACCAGGTCTGATCAAAATTTTACTAAAAAAGTCTTTTCATTACTTAAGTTTAGTCTGCAGTTCCGGGGTCGTATATCAATCCTTCCTCTAACTTGGATGGGTCCTGGAGAGCAATCCCCTCGTTTTGTTGGCTAGAAAAGCCTATCTGCCTGAGCTGGATACTCTGCATTCGGCAGCCTGCACACGTTGTTCGTCAGCTTTTTCGGCCAATACTTTTGTATGCATACTGCAATGTAAATCATTTTGTGAACGTGCGTCACGGCACGACACTTTTCTACCTGAGCTGGGCGTCTCCGGCTTAGAGCGTCCCACGGCGGCCGTGACACTGCTTCAAACAATGGGCTCCAAAAACTTTTGTAACGCGCGGATTAAAAAACCTCTTCATCCCAACACTCCAGACGCATGTACCAGTCGAAGAATGCAACAAAGAAATCGAACTTTCGGCCATTTTGAATGAGAACCTGGCCTTAAATAAAACCAACTTCTATTGTGACTGGTAGCGGTTATTATCCTACACCCTACAAAGGAACAGTCACTGGGTTCAACGGCAACCATAATGGGTAAAATACGTTTTCCAGATGTTCTAGCAATAACAAGCAATGCCAGTGCTATAACATTCCTCTTCAGTAGGACAGGTGAGGTGAAGAGCGACTTCGGCGTCACTCACGTCCTTCACTTTGAAACTTAGATCACTGTTGCCAAGATCGGAACGGATATTACACTGAATGGACTGTCCTTCAAGCAGAAATTGACGCTTTTACTTCTTACACAGAGTATGTGGAGTAAGTATGGTTTGCAGATACGTGTCTTTTTTTTTTTTTTTTTTTTTGTATGACAGAGCTTACGAGGTGTGATAAAGGTAAGGGAAAATTTTGTTTTTCTTCAATAACCTTTAGTTATGCATCAACATAAACGTTTTCCCCTTCAAAGTAATTCCCCTCAAATACAATAAACTTGTTCAAATGGCTCTAAGCACTACGGCACTTAACATCTGAGGTCATCAGTCCCCTAGACTTAGAACTACTTAAACCTAACTAACCTAAGGACAGCACACACATCCATGCCCGAAGCAGGATTCGAACCTGCAACCGTAGCAGCAGCGTGGTTCCGGAGTGAAGCGCCTAGAACCGCTCGGCCACAGCGGCCGGCCAATACACTTGTGCCAGCGCTTTTTCCAATCTTGGAAGCACTTCTGATACTTACTTTTCGTTATGGAGTACAGCTTCTTCAGCGATTCTGTTTTCATTTCATAAGTACTGGCAAAACGACATCCTCTCATCCTTTACTTTAGCCTTGGGAGGAGAAAGAAATTTCAGGTGGCATATCCGAAGAATACTGTGGCTGAGGCAGCATCACGGTTTTATTTTTTGCCAAAAAATCAGGAACAAGCATTGATGTGTGAGCGGGAGCCTTATCGTGATGCTATTTCCACTGGTGGTTTTGCCACAATTGTGGTCGTTCTCTTCTGATTGCTTCATGCCTACGATGGATAACTTACGGGTAGTATTCCTTATCGCCCGTATGACCATGACGCAGGATCTCATGATGCACGATCCCATTGTAATCGAACTCGTCGAATTTTCTCGGTCTTGGTCCTACACGCAGTTTCCATTGGGATGACTGTGCCTTGGTTTCGATGGCATACCCATATACCAATGTTTCGTAAGCTTTTATGATTTTCTTTAGAAATTGTGGATCGCTGTGGACTTCATTCAGCAATTCCTGAGCGAAGTCCACGCAACGTCGTTTTCGGTCGAAATTCAACAATTTCGCAACAAACTTTGCTGCTATACGATTGATGTCCAAAATATCCGGAAAACGTGCTCGGCATGAGCCAAAGGATATGCCGACATCATCAGAAATCTGTCTGACAGAGATTCGGCGATTTTATAGAACAATTTTCTTTAATTCTTCCACACTGTTTTCAGTAACGGATGTGCTGGAGTGCCCAGGGCGGTCTTCGCCTTCAACGTCTTCTCCACCCAAATGAAATTTTTTTACTATTTATAAGCTCTTGTCTCACTCGTGGTAGATTCGTAGAAAGCCACATTCAAGATTTCGAAGACAGTGCTGCACTGTTTTTGCATTTTTCGACCAAAATTTAATGCAAATTCTTTGATCCATCTTTCTCGAAAGTACAATTTCGCCGATCAGTTGATAGCTTTTGCGACTGTCAACAGTAAACGAAATATTCAAAACAGCTGAAAATGCAGACATACATCAGGAACCAACAAGATGAAAAAAAATTTTGAAAACCGAATGTATGACTCCCGCGAAACCAAACAATTCTCGTAACTTTTCGATCACACCTCGTATATGCAGGACGAGTCAAAAGTAACTATACGCACTTCCTGGGTGTAATGAGTGAATAAAAATACCCGTAAAATGTTAAATAAAGTATTATCTCAAATTGTTTTCCTTCAGAGGTACGCAGTAGAGTAGGGAACACAAGTGCAACACTAACAAAATTAATTCTATTCAGAAAGCGAAGGAGTCCGAAATTCAGAACAACAACGTACTGTACATCATGCGGGCTTTCAGATAAAATGAAATGATGTGGATGGTGTGGTGGCCCTCAACTACGTACCCTCAGACTCAAAGTTGAAACATTAAAAGTTTGGGCTGGTTTCGTTGTCTAGGGGCTGGGATACGTAGTTGCCGCGTTAGAAGCCAAATACTGCTGAGTCTACAGTACACAATATGAATATACACATGAATCTAATGGTCGAAGGTTCCTATCACTCGGCAATCGCGAATGTAACGTAGAAATTTATAAGTAGAACATTAAATAGACAAAAAATTGTAATGAGCGTTTGACGCCACATGGGCGACCTGCGCGCCGGATGGGGATAAAATGATGATGGAAACAACAAACACCCAGTCCCTGAGCGGAGAAAATCCCCGACCCAGCCGGGAATCGAACCCAGGTCCCTTAAGACGGTAGTCCGTCACACTGAATATTCAGCTATTGGGGCGGACATAAAACAGACATATATCAAAGGACTAGCGCACAAAAGTAGGCCAGTAGCCTAACGTCTCTGTGCTTTCTAAAACATAGTAAATAATTGACCAGTTTCTTCATGAATAGTATATATCGGATATAAAGAAAGACATAGATGAATAAATATATTTATAAGCATTCTGCTACCGTTTTTTCGTGTAACTGTCGAGTACTTATGGCCTGATGAGACCGATAGTAATCGTCCACTTTGACCTCCAGTAAGTCATGTGCTATTCAAGCTGTTATTGTTGTTGTGGTCTTAAGTCCAGAGACTGGTTTGATGTAGCTCTCCATGCTTCTCTATCCTGTGCAAGATTCTTCATCTCCCAGTACCTACTGCAACCTACATCCTTCTAAATTCATCTCTTGGTCTCCCTCTACGATTTTTACCCTCCACACTGCCCTCCAGTCCTAAATTGGTGATCCCTTGATGCCTCAGAAGAATACGACATACCAACGGATCCCTTTTTCTAGTCAAGTTGTGCCACAAACGCCTCTTCTCCCCAATTCTATTCAATACCTCCCCATTAGTTATATGATCTACCCATGTAATGTTCTGCATTCTTCTGTAGCACCACATTTCGAAAGCTTCTATTCTCTTCTTGTCCAAACTATTTATCGTCCACGTTTCACTTCCATGCATGGCCACACTCCATACAAATTCTTTCAGAAACGACTTCCTGACACTTACATCTATACTCGATGTTAACAAATTTCTCTTCTTCAGAAACGTTTTTCTTGCCATTGCCAATCTACATATTATATCCTCTCTCCTTCGACCATCATCAGTTATTTTACTCCCTAAATAGCAAAACTCCTTTACTACTTTAAGTGTCTCATTTCCTAATCTAATCCCCTCAGCATCACCCGATTTAATTTGACTACATTCCATTATCCTCGTTTTGCTTTTGTTGATGTTCATCTTATATCCTCCTTTCAAGACACTGTCCATTCCGTTCAACTGCTCTTCCAAGTCCTTTGCTGTCTCTGACAGAATTACAATGTCATCGGCGAACCTCAAAGTTTTTACTTCTTCTCCATGAATTTTAATACCTACTCCGAATTTTTCTTTTGTTTCCTTTACTGCTTGCTCAATATACAGATTGAATAACATCGGGGAGAAGCTACAACCCTGTCTCAATTCTTTTCCCAACCACTGCTCCCCTTTCATGCCCCTCGACTCTTATAACTGCCATCTGGTTTCTGTACAAATTGTAAATAGCCTTTCGCTCCCTGTATTTTACCCCTGCCACCTTCAGAATTTGAAAGAGAGTATTCCAATTAACGTTGTCAAAAGCTTTCTCTAAGTCTACAAATGCTAGAAACGTATGTTTTCCTTTTCTTAATCTTTCTTCTAAGATAAGTCGTAAGGTTAGTATTGCCTCACGTGTTCCAACATTTCTACGGAATCCAAACTGATCTTCCCCGAGGTCCACTTCTACCAGTTTTTCCATTCGTCTGTAAAGAATTCGTGTTAGTATTTTGCAGCCGTGGCTTATTAAACTGATAGTTCGGTAATTTTCACATCTGTCAACACCTGCTTTCTTTGGGATTGGAATTATTACATTCTTCTGGAAGTCTGTGGGTATTTCTCCTGTCTCATACATCTTGCTCACCAGATGGTAGAGTTTTGTCATGACTGGCTCTCCCAAGGCCATCAGTAGTTCTAATGGAATGTTGTCTACTCCCGGGGCCTTGTTTCGACTCAGGTCTTTCAGTGCTCTGTCAAACTCTTCACGCAGTATTGTATCTCCCATTTCATCTTCATCTACATCCTCTTCCATTTCCATAATATTGTCCTCAAGTACATCGCCCTTGTATAAACCCTCTATATACTCCTTCTACCTTTCTGCCTTCCCTTCTTTGCTTAGAACTGGGTTGCCATCTGAGCTCTTGATATTCATACAAGTGGTTCTCTTCTCTCCAAAGGTCTCTTTAATTTTCCTGTAGGCAGTATCTATCTTACCCCTAGTGAGACAAGCCTCTACATCCTTACAGTTGTCCTCTAGCCATCCCAGCTTAGCCATTTTGCACTTCCTATCGATCTCATTTTTGAGACGTTTCTATTCCTTTTTGCCTGCTTCATTTACTGCATTTTTATATTTTCTCCTTTCATCAATTAAATTCAATATTTCTTCTGTTACCCAAGGATTTCTATTAGCCCTCGTCTTTTTACCTACTTGATCCTCTGCTGCCTTCACTACTTCATCCCTCAGAGCTACCCATTCTTCTTCTACTGTATTTCTTTCCCCCATTCCTGTCAATTGTTCCCTTATGCTCTCCCTGAAACTCTCTACAACCTCTGGTTCTTTCAGTTTATCCAGGTCCCACCTCCTTAAATTCCCACCTTTTTGCAGTTTCTTCAGTTTCAATCTGCAGTTCATAACCAATAGATTGTGGTCAGAATCCACATCTGCCCTTGGAAATGTCTTACAATTTAAAACCTGGTTCCTAAATCTCTGTCTTACCATTATATAATCTATGTGATACCTTTTTGTGTCTCCAGGATTCTTACAGGTATACAACCTTCTTTTATGATTCTTGAACCAAGTGTTAGCTATGATTAAGTTATGCTCTGTGCAAAATTCTACAAGGCGGCTTCCTCTTTCATTTCTTCCCCCCAATCCATATTCACCTACTATGTTTCCTTCTCTCCCTTTTCCTACTGACGAATTCCAGTCACCAATGACTATTAAATTTTCGTCTACCTTCACTACCTGAATAATTTCTTTTATCTCGTCATACATTTCATCAATTTCTTCATCATCTGCAGAGCTAGTTGGCATATAAACTTGTACTACTGTAGTAGGCATGGGCTTTGTGTCTATCTTGGCCACAATATTGCGTTAACTATGCTGTTTGTAGTAGCTAACCAGCACTCCTATTTTTTTTTATTCATTATTAAACCTACTCCTGCATTACCCCTATTTGATTTTGTATTTATAACCCTGTAATCACCTGACCAAAAGTCTTGTTCCCCCTGCCACCGAACTTCACTAATTCCCACTATATCTAACTTTAACCTATCCATTTCCCTTTTTAAATTTTCTAACCTACCTGCCCGATTAAGGGATCTGACATTCCACGCTCCGATCCGTAGAATGCCAGTTTTCTTTCTCCTGATAACGACGTCCTCTTGAGTAGTCCCCGCCCAGAGATCCGAATGGGGGACTATTTTACCTCCCGAATATTTCACCCAAGAGGACGCCATCATCATTTAATCATACAGTAAAGCTGCATGTCCTCGGGAAAAATTACGGCTGTAGTTTCCCCTTGCTTTCAGCCGTTCGCAGTACCAGCACAGCAAGGCCGTTTTGGTTACTGTTACATGGCCAAATCAGTCAATCATCCAGACTTGTTGCCCCTGCAACTACTGAAAAGGCTGCTGCCCCTCTTTAGGAACCACATGTTTGTCTGGCCTCTCAACAGATAACCCTCCGTTGTGGTTGCACCTACGGTACGGCCATCTGTATCGCTGAGGCACGCGAGCCTCCCCACCAACGGCAAGATCCATGGTTCATGGGGGAAGAAACTCTGATTACACCATCAGAATCATTGTGCAAATGATGGTAATGTACATGTTTCTTTTTGAGGTATCATGATTCATCTGGATACTACGAATTCTATACGAACTGTGGAACGTCTGCCATTAAGGTTTCACAAAGTCCGCCATCTTTGGCACTCCCGGCGTGTCTCCATCATCGACACAGCGTCCCCATGGAATTCCCAGCCACGCCGCTGGTGCTACCTCTGATGCTCAGCTAACGTTCTGCACTACGTGGGTGCTTCTGGGCCGCAGTCCAGGGTGCCACAACTCGCCCATTACCTCACAATCTACTCCAGAACATTTTCAAACTGATGCCCATTTACACAAAGACAGCGACATGGTCGACGTCTTCCTGTTTTAGGAAAGTTGCAAGCCCCATTTATCTCAGTCTGCATGGTTCATCTACCACCTGCATCTACATGCATTCTCTGCAAATGCCCGGTGCAGGATTCATCGAACCACCTTCACAGTAATTCTCTATTTCCAGTCTTGAACGTTGTGCAGAAGAAACGAACATAAAATCTTTCCATGTGTGCTCTGATCTCCCTTATTTTATTCTGATGATCGTTTCTCCCTATGTAGGTCAGCGACAACAAAATATTTCCGCATGCCGAGGAGAAAGGTGGTAATTCAACTGTCGTGCGAAGATTCTGCGGCAGCGAAAAACGACTGTTTCAATTATGCCCATCGTAAATCCTGTATCATGTCCGTAACAGTCTCTCCCCTATTTCTCGATGACACAAAACGTCTTGCTCTTCCTTGAACTTTCTCGATGTACTCCGCCTATCCTTTCTGGCAAGAATACCACACCGGCTGGCGGTACTCCAAAAGAGAACACACAAGTGTAATGTAGGCAGTCTCTTTAGGTGATCTGTTGCATCGTCAAAGTATTCTGCAAACAAAACACAGTCTTTATTTCACCTTCCCCACAACATTTTCTGTGTGTTCTTTTCAATTCAAGTTCTTCGTAACTGTAATTTCTAGGTATTTAATTGAATTTACGGCTTTTAGAGTTGTCTGACTTATCGTGTAACCGAAGTTTAAACGGGTACCTTTCAGCAGTCATGTGGATGACCTCATACTTTTCATTATTTAGTGGAAACTGCCACCATACACATGATGTTGTTGTTGTTGTTGTTGTCTTCAGTCCTGAGACTGGTTTGATGCAGCTCTCCATGCTACTCTATCCTGTGCAAGCTTCTTCATCTCCCAGTACTTACTGCAACCTACATCTTTCTGAATCTGCTTAGTGTATTCATCTCTTGGTCTCCCTCTATGATTTTTACCCTCCACGCTGCCCTCCAATGCTAAATTTGTAATCCCTTGATGCCTCAGAACATGTCCAACTAACCGGTCCCTTCTTCTTGTCAAGTTGTGCCACAAACTCCTCTTCTCCCCAATTCTATTCAATACCTACTCATTAGTTATGTGATCTACCCATCTAATCTTCAGCATTCTTCTGTAGCACCACATTTCGAAAGCTTCTATTCTCTTCTTGTCCAAACTATTTATCGCCCATGTTTCACTTCCATATGTGGCTACACTCCATACAAATACTTTCACAAACGACTTCCTGACACTTAAGTCTATACTCGATGTTAACAAATTTTTCTTCTTCAGAAACGCTTTCCTTGCCATTGCCAGTCTACATTTTATATTCTCTCTACTTCGACCATCATCAGTTATACCTTTTATAAATCGTTTTGCATTTTGTTTTGATCTTCTGATGACTTTACTAGACTATAAACGACAGCATCATCTGCTGAAAACCTAAGATTGTGTCTTAAATCTGTGACCTCTCTGATAGAAGCCGTCACATAACTGAGACGATATTTCGAAAGAACGCAGTCTGAGTACTTTCCGTTTGTGAGGTACAATGTGAAAAGCCTTCTGGATATCTAAAAACTGCTCAGGCATTTTCGGTCCGCTGCTGTAATAGTGTTACATTCTCAATTGTAACCCATGTACGAGCTCTAGGAGACGACCCTAAAGGTAGGAGTCTAGGGGGTTAAGATCATGAGATCTGGCGGACCATGCAGCTGGTCCTGCACTTATCGGGATAAGCAACGCTGACATACTCTCTTGCCTCTCCGATTGAAATATGCAGGAGCAGCGTCGTGCATAAATCATACGTTGGTTCTTGTAGCCAGTGGGACATCATGAAGCAGACCAGCCAGTTCATGTTCCAAAAACTGTCTATACACCCCGCCAGTCAGGCACTGTGGAATAACAACCTGTCCGGGTAACTGACTATGCACGGTACCAAATGTTCACTGAAAAACAACGTTGATATCCTCGTACTGCAACTACGCGAGGACGCTCACGTGCCCACATGTGCACATTACGAGCGTTCATGACACCCGCACGAGTAAAGAGGCTCTCATCCGTAAACAGTACCCCGACGACCGAACAGTGGATCAGTGACATGGAGCTCGAGTAACCACTGACAGAAATTCTGATGTCTACAGTAGTTCAAAAATGGTTCAACTGGCTCTGAGCACTATGGGACTTAACATCGGAGGTCATCAGTCACCTAGAACTTATAACTAATTAAAACTAACTAACCTAAGGACATCACGCACGTCTATGCCCGAGGCAGGATTCGAACGTGCGACCGTAGCGGTCGCGCGGTTCCAGACTGAAGTTCGTAGAACCGATCGGCCACACTGGCCGGCGTCTACAGTAGTCTATAGGCGTCAGGTCATGTACCTTTTGCAGGTGATACGGATGGAATTGCTCCTCCGATGCAGGCGCCACACTGTCGTTTGAGAAAGCCTTACCGTGGCGTACATACGGCGGGTACTTATTTCCAGTTGAGGCTGACCGAACCACGCCGCAACGCGAAAACCGTATTGCTTTAAACACCTGTCCACCTCTGTGAAAGTCTCATGGTTTGGTACTCTTCTGTATGGAAACATTTCCATATACTGTCGTCTTGCAGCTCGTGCATTGCCTTCTACTGCGCCGCACAGAAGATGCACACCCGCATATTCACCATTTTCTGCACTCATTGCATTACCGGCATAATGAATGTATACAATACGTCTGGTGCCGTTACACTACAACATCGCCATAGAGTACAAAGGAATGCACCAAAATCAAGTAAACAAAGGCATTTCGTTTCAAAATCAACAGTGCAGGCGAACATGACACGGCAAAAGCCTGGACTGCCCCATGAAGTAATGCCTTACACAAATGACGTTACCATCATAACTGGGAAATAAAGCAATTTCAGATAAACCTTTTTTTAAAGATTTTGTTTTTATTTTGATACATACAATTCACCCACAAAGTGTATATATTTATTTTTGAATCATCCTGTATATATCAGTACAGCTGGAAGAAACTGTCTGCAACAGTGGCAGCGCGAATGGTGGCTAATGAGGCATAACTGGTCGAGTATGCTGTAAAAGTACAGAACTGTCAACAGTGGTCGACACTCCATGCGATCGACTAATACTGCAAATAACCAACGATTTTTTTCCTACAACAGATAATACAGGCAGTCTAAGGGCACGACAATCTAACACCATTTTCCTATCTATATCTAGTTTAGAACCTTTAATTTGCATAATATCGTAATAAATCCATCGATTAGCCATGTAGTCACTTCCAGACACTTGAGCTCTGTAATGCCTCTATAGAGCAGAGTGGACGACTGCACCTGCAGACTGTGTTCATGTGTTCGTTTCTTGGTGATGTCTTCAAATGTGTAGGTGCTGCAGACTTTTGGTACAGAATCTGCTGTCACGCGATGCTAACTGGGAAGCTGCTTCAGTAAGTTAGGAGCTCCATTAACAGTATTGTTCCATTAGCCATATACAAGTCACTCCTCAGCGTATAGTGCCGACTGAGAAGCTCGTTAGCAAATAGTAACACTTTCAGCAAGTCCTGTCAGCCAAATAGGCCTATGTCATACGAAGCTGTACAATTACTTTAAATTAGTTAACGACGTAATATTACACTGTGCAGAGGCAGCAGTGATGAATTCTTCTCGGGTTATCAGCCGAGTGGTGGCGTCGTCTTGTCGTTGGCGTTGTCTTGTCACATCGCCAGAAGATGATGGGTACGAAACTCATTGAAACGTTGCGACAAGACGACGCCACCACTCGGCTGATAACCCGTGAAGAATTCGTCAGTGGAATACGCAGAGAAAGACTGAAATCGCATACAGAGGCTGCAGCATTGCAAATGTTATATCACTGACAATAGTTGGATCAACTCTATTTTAATTTGATTTTTGTGATACAGTTCTATTTAAACAGAAAAATTGCGTTTTAGATGCCTAAATTAAGTCTTCCAGCAGTTTCCTACTAAAATTTTGAATAGTAAAAATGTTTATATTTTTCGCTATTTTTCAATATCATCAGAGATTGTGTTAAACATGGTTTAAAGCACTTTCAACAGCTGTAAAACATCAACACTTTTCTATTATCACATATCGTATAGTTGCTCGACCGATTAACTTGCTGGTGTTAACTAAAAGAGATGCTGGGATAAATACACATACTCTCTATTGCTAACTGACGCCTCCGTAAATTTCCCGTTCTCCATGACACAGGAAGCAGTCAAGTAGAAAGATTAAATATTGTAGTGAGGTGTGTGACAGTTATTTAAAGTAATAGCCCAAGGTGCGAAGAAGTCATTACCTCTTTTTTTCCGAAACTATTGTGCTCAAGAACTTGCACACACAGTTCGCATGTTGTTCTATGAATAAACGAGAACTGCATCAGAGGTAGTAGCGCCAGAAAACACAGAGTAGATCTGTGGCGAGAGAACTAAACTAATTATTCTTATGTACTGCGTTCTGAGAGAATTTGGCTCAGCCGATATGGCCATGCAGGAAGCCAGTCGCTGTAAACCATTGCGTTTGGCGCCGGACTGCACGGCTACCAGCTGTCATGTTCCGGGGTGTGACGCCATCCTAGCAGACTGGCCTCGGGCCGCCAGCCAGCGGCCATCGGACTCCTGCAGTTAGACGATTAGTGCCCAGGTCCCTGCTGCCACGTAGCACAGCCGTTCTAGGTTCCACCCGGAACCAGACGTCGCTCTGTGCGTCATGTGGAGGGCTCCAATACAAAAGTGCTCTCACATCTTATCCAGTTCTACGAGCCATTGTTGGCTGTGCAATGACCCTGCCTTACTCTCTTCTCTTGTTCTTTATTTTCCACTTTCACCACTCCCTCAGAGTGGTATGAACAAAAACGTGGATGGGAGGACCCACAACCTGTTTATTTAACAATATATAATCATAAATTTGTTTTCTTTACAAATTAACAAATTTGTGAAATGAATAAGCTTTTACAAGAGATATCAAAAGAAAGACAACACAATAATTACAAGGGCCCGGACCTGCAGCCCGCCTGTTATCGGGTGAAACAGCGGTGTTTACTACCGCGCTGGACACAGTTACTCTTATTAAATGCCCTTCTGCAACACATTAAAACATATATAAGTAATATTTATGAGAAGATTGTTTCAATTACTCAAACAGATGACGTAACTTTTTTTAAAAATTTGGAAACTGTATGTCGGAAGTTTCGGGGTTAAGATGCGCACCTATACTTAAAGGTTAAACAAATTAGGAAACAATTATGACAATGATAAGGCTTGATTCAAAGCGAGCAACCTTTTCATTTCAATCAGCAACAAGGTGCGACTGGATCCCAACCAATCCCTTTTGACAATTTTATTCTGACTAAAGCCCTGGTGACAGTTGGCTGTTAATATGTCAAAAGTTAAATTGCTTCTCAGTTATGAATTCCGGTCTGAAGGAACGTTTTAAAACATTACGTATGAGCACTTATTACAAGAGAACTCATTCGTTGGAACCACAAGATCCAGTTAAAAATACACCAATAATGACCCGGTTTTTCAAAGACAGGGACGCACAGCTCAGTACAACAGGTAGTTCAGATTATCTGAAATACAATTTACAATCAACGAATTGAACTGGTTAACATCTAAATCTGCACACAAGACCCGTGTTTTTTAACGGCAACGTGCGCATTGGTAAAATTGTTCCGACTGTATTCCCGACCAGGAACTTATTCATTAAAACATAATGATAGGAAGTGAACTAGAAAGAAAGGGCAATATAATACTAGAAGAAATTTTCAAACGACAACTAGTATCTAGTACAATACTACGCTCTATATTTACGACCAAAGAGCCGACAGGGTAAAACTCTGAGGGTCCGGTACAAACCAGAAAATAATTAGGAGGCCGGGTAGACAATGACACCAATCACCACGAGGATTACAGAATGTTACTCCTCTTCATCACCGAGCAGCTCCATGGAGCCACGGTGCGTCGCGGCGGTTGCTGAGTGGTATCGACGACAGCCAGGTAGACGGGGGCAGGCTGGCCACGAGCGGTCGTCCGACACAAATATTGTCAAACAATTTTTATTTTTATGAGTCATTGTCATCTGACTGGTTTGATGCGGCCCGCCACGAATTCCACTCCTGTGCCAACCGCTTCATCTCAGGGCAGCACTTGCAACCTACAACCTCAATTATTTTCTGTATGTATTCCGATCTCTGTCTTCTTCCACAGTTTTTGACTTCTACGGCTTCCTCTAGTACCATCGAAGTCATTCCCTAATGTCTTAACAGATGTCCTATCATCCTGTTCCTTCCCTTTGTCCGTGTTTTCCACATATCCCTTTCCTCTTCATTTCTGTGCAAAACCTCCTCATTCTTTATCTTATCAGCCTGCCTAATTTTCAACATTCTTATGTAGGACAAAATCTCAAATGCGTGGATTCTATTTTGTTCAGGTTTTGCCACAGTCTATGTTTCACTACCATACAATGCTGTGCTCCAAACACATTCTCAGAAATTTCTTCCTCAAGTAAAGGCCTACTTTTTTTAATCGTCGTGACGAGGTATTCAACAAATAACATCAGCCACATACGTGGTCACGATGACTGAAAAAAAGAAAAAAGTATATATTCAAATCAAATCAAATAGAATAGCATAAAGCATGTGTCTCTTACGTGTTTCTGAATTTTGTGAAAAATTTTATGAAACTGGTTTTACCTATGCTTTAAAGATTAACAAAATAATTGGCTAACTGTGAGTGCATCTGGCCTTTTTTTTGTATCTCCTGATATTGAGTGTTAAATGTGACAATAAGTCAGCACAGCAACGTCAATAATTCTACTTGTATTTTATTTTACTTTATTTTATTCCTACACAGATTGTAAATTTTATTGGAGACCGTAACTGCTTTACTATGTAGACTATGTATTACGTGCCCGCCCGGCTAGCCACGTGGTCTAACGCGCTGCTTTCCGAGCAGGAAGGCGTGCCAGTCTCCAGCACGAATCCGCCCGGCGGATCTATGTCGAGGTCCGGTGTGCTGGCCAGCCTGTGGGTGGTTTTTAAGGCAGTGTTCCATCTACCTCGGCGAATGCGGGCTGGTTCCCCTTATTCCGGCACAGTTACACTGTGTCAGCGATTGCTGTGCAAACACCGTTTCAACGTACGCGTACACAATAATTGTTCTACCAAGCAAACGTTTGGGATTACACTGGTCTGGTATGAGACGTTCCCGTGGGATCCACTGAGGCCAAACTGCACAATAACCCTGGTTTTGTGTAGGGCGGCGGTGGGGTGGGTGGATTGCTGTGGCCTGTTGCGGGGTTGTAAACCACTGAGGGCTAAGGCAGGACGAAGCGTCTCCGTAGTTTCTAGGTCCCCGGTTTAATACACACTTGTATTACAGAATTCTTATAGACAGTGCCACATGACCCACCAATGTGTTCTCTGCAAAGCCTACCTTCATTACACAGTAGTCCTTAATGAATTATGACAAGAGCCTGAACAACAGAAGAAGACATCCTAGGGCATAAATAACATCTCCGAAAATGGTATGTAATTTACTGTACAAGCGATATAGGTTATGTCATAAGTAGCAATTTTTGTATGCCATGTTCTAATTAGGTTCTTCTAAAATAACTTTCATAATGACTAGTTACTAGGTGAAATCTTAGATGTGCTCTAATAAAGGTAGAACAGAAACGATGACTGGTTACTGCTCTTTACCATTTCTAAAGTTATATCACAGTCGTGGAGAGCATTCCACATACCTAATGATAGGAAATTCGATTTGCATTTTCGTTTTTGCAATTTCTGATCCTCATGTCTTTCATGCAACGCCCAGAATAAACAGAAAGGGTCCGTTTGTCTTCCAGTACAAACGAAATAATTTTAGAATTTGTGACGATTAGAGCGCTCCCTAATTAGTCTGGTATAATATTTGCTTAATCAACACTTATTTACAGGGGCAGTAAAATGCGAGAAACATACAGCAAACGTGTAGCAACACACAAGAGAATAGTCCAGTCCGACATGTCGAGACATGCCTTGAAATTTTTGATACTGGAAGAATGAAATACACTGTCAAAATTTTAGCTGTTAAGACTCAGGTGCAAGTGTTTTAAAAAATGTTGAAACTGTTTAAGTCGTAGCTCGACAGGCGGCTGGACCATTGTACACCCCTACCGCAGGTGTAGCAGAATGGACATGTGGAATATGGCAGGAGCAAATCCTTGAAGGCCCGTCGGCAACCAGGTGATGAGTATTATTTAGTTTCGGTCATTTATAACTTACCAGTCTGCATCAACACATTTTACGAACTGTTTACGTACAGCACAAAAAGCAGAGCAACGACCAGCACCACTTCTTGTTATTGTTGGGTCTTCATTCCAAAGACTGGTTTGATGCAGCTCTCGATGCTACTCTATCCTGTGCAAGCCTCTTCATCTCCGAGGAACTACTGCAACCTACATCCTTCTGAATCTGCTTACTGTATGTCCCGGCGTACATCAAGCGCCGGCACATCGGCCTGGAACGCTACAGCAGAGAGGGCTGTAAGACGACGTCAGTGAATAGTACACTGACTAGGACGATACCAAGACAAGAGCGGCATGTGTACGAAGGGAACATAAGCGCTGCACCGCCTAGCCGCGGGGCAGTGGAAGACGAGCCGTCTTACAAAGGCTCCAGCAGTGGCTTATGAACTGTTGTGTTTTGCTTGCATTTCACTTGTATATACCGAAGGACATTGATTATTTGCATGTCACCATTTGCTTGTGACACCCCTTTGAGAATACAAAAATTAACTATTGTCAATTTAACTTACTGTAATAAACTCCATTAGTACGATTTGCTTGAATTGTTGTCCAGAGATCCGAGAAAACAGCTTCCTTGGCACCCTAAATTAGATGAGTGGGCAGGATACTACATGGCGACGAGTTATAAGAAGAACACAGTGACCATGGATTTTTTTTTGTGTGTGTGTGTTTTATTGGCAGCTTAATTCGCTTAATTCTCTCTTCTCTTTTCTTTTCAGGGGTGTTGACTTGCTTAAGCAGTCTCTTATCATGTTTTCGCTAATCAGTGTTTTCAGGTGGGCGTAGCAGAAGTTTCCTTTGCTTTTGTACTTATTTTTCTTGCTTGCTCTGTCTGTTTCTTGTGTCTCTCCCAACATTCCCAACCCCCCTATGCCAACCCTGATCAGGAGCCACAAAAAAAAAAAAAAAAAAAAAAAGGCTCTGAGCACTATGGGACTTAACATCTATGGTCATCAGTCCCCTAAAACATAGAACTACTTAAACCTAACTAACCTAAGGACATCACACAACACCCAGTCATCACGAGGCAGAGAACAGGCGCCACAGCTGCCAGCATTAGATGCAATGCAATCAAGAAAAGGAATTGATCGAACGGTTGCAAGAGTTTGAAGCCCACGTAATTGCTCACAATGTACCAGGTACTGTGAGACTTCCTTATTTCTTGTCCACGGTAGGAAGTGTAGTGTTCCGCCTGCTACAGAACTTATTGGTTCAAATGTTCAAATGTGTGTGAAATCTTATGGGACTTAACTGCTAAGGTCATCAGTCCCTAAGCTTACACACCACTTAACCTAAATTATCCTAAGGACAAACACATACACCCATGCCCGAGGGAGGACTCGAACCTCCGCCGGGACCAGCCGCACAGTCCATGGCTGCAGCGCCCCAGACCGCTCGGCCAATCCCGCGCGGCAGAAGTTATTTCCTAACGCCACTGCTAGTGAACTTTCTTATGATCAGATTGTGGATTTGTTAATTAACTATTATGACCAACAAGTGAATGTCGTAGCAACTAGGTTTCAATTTTTTAATTGTAAAAAGCGCTCAGAACAAACTTATAGTGAGTTGTAACAGATTTTAAGAGTGTGTTGAGGAAATGCAAATTCAAATGTGCTTGTGGTGCTTTAGATTCAGATGTTATGTTGCGTGATGTGATCGTGTACAATGTAACTGATGTCAAACTCAGAAAAGAGATTTTGAAAAAGTCCGATCCATCATTTCAGCAAGGAGTGCAAATAGTAGATCTGTATGATTCCGGTGCCCTGTTTTCTCTGCCTCGTGATGACTGGGTGTTGTGTGATGTCCTTAAGTTAGTTAGGTTTAAGTAGTTCTAAGTTCTGGGGGACTGATGACCATAGATGTTAAGTCCCATAGTGCTCAGAGCCAGTTTTGAACCGGTGCCCTGTCGGCCGATAAATTTGAGCAGTCCGCAATTTGTCGGGTTGAATCCAATGTTTGCGATCGGCTCATTTGGCAGTGGCAACTTGCGCTCGGCACGCCATGTAAACACCTCTCCACACTTCGTAAGCAGCTCGCTGAACAGGCGGCTACACAGGTGAACAGAATTAAGACATACCCTCGGTATTATTCACGACTCAAATGCCAAGACTGCTCCTTCCGAGAAGCACTTTGCTACGCTTGCTGCAACAAAGGACATGTCCAATCCATATGTTTGCAACGGAACAAACACAATAATTCGGTACATTCACAAAAATCTAGTCACAAGGCCCATGTCATTAATGCAGTATATTCGAAGTCTGCAACAGGCATTAGAAAAACTAGCAAGAGAGTAGTATCTTCAGTGCTATGCTAGCTCAACAAACGTGTTGTTCATTTGCTTCCCTGTGCGAAATGTGGGAAATTTCACTTGGACACGGGTGCCTCTGCTACATTGCTGAATCGTTTCACGTATGAAGTGTTAGGCTCCCCACGCCTGCCTAAAATTAGCACGCACCTGATGACTTATAATGAACAAGACACTCCCATTCTCTGAAAATGTACTTTGCCCACCATGTACCGCTCGCATATGTGAACAGTGACTTTTACGGTTCTACAGTCCCACGTTTGTGAGAACGTATTTGGTCTTGAGTGATTTGATTTGTGTGGCTTTAACATCCAGGAAAATATGCTGTCAGTGTCTGCATTCCATGCAAAGGTCAGGGGAGCTAGCTTGCTGCAAGAATTCCCGGAACACTTTTTCTGAAGGTTTAGGCAAGGATAACAATTTTGTTGCACATATTACTCTGAAAGGCAATGCTTGGCCAAACTTTTGCCGGGCCAGAACTGTTCCCATTGCATTATGGGACAAAGTCGCTGCTGAACTTAAGAAATCGCAAGACAGCGGAGCTATTGCGCCCAAGCAAGCTAGTCAGTGGGCAAGTCCACTAGTTTTGCTCCCAAAGCTTCAGGTAGCATTCACCTCTGTGTTGACTTTAAGTCTACCGTCAACTCACTGTGACTGATATTTATCCATTGCCACGCCCAGAGAATCTCATCGACAGATTAGGCGCTGGTCGCTACTTTTCGAAAATTGATTTGCGCTACGCCTATTGTAACGTCTAGTAAGAAACAAAAACAACATATTATGTAGTAATTAGAAAATTAGGTGTATCATATTGTGTCATTGTATAAAATTATGTATTTTTTTTATTATTTATTTTTGAGAACGTCTGCGTCGGCGAGTAATAAAACCGACACAGAAGATAAATGTTAAACAGAGATTAAAAAAGGAACTAGTATATAATACGTGATGAATATGAATGTCTTTGTCTTCTTAATTTGGAAGTTGTGCGAGTAAGATCTCCTGTGTTGTCGTAGAGAACGCTAATGTAGCATTCTTTTGTCGAGACTAAGCAATGTACGCCATTACGTGTGAATTCACAAAGGTCTGTAATCACTGAGATATTTAAATGTTTTAATAGAGTTGTTTAAATGAAAACTTGTATTATTAATTGTTAAAGCTTGCTTGCCTATTATCCCATCCTGTTGAGACATTTTTCAGTTATATAAATATTATCTGTGGTGCTGAGCTGCGTGGAGAACGAAGAGCCGCTGCCGCGGCGTATTTAAACGACTTACAATATAGTCAAGCATACCGCAAGGAAGCGGTAAAATAATAGTAAAATAATATTATTTCTTTTAGCTCCCAGACTGGCAGTGCAGATCAGCAGATTTTATGATGTGTTGCAGGTTGACGCGGGCTGCTGATAGGATATAGTACCAAGTACAAATAAGTTAATGTACCTTCAGAATCTGATAGGAATCTTGCTGTGCTCCGTTCTGGTCTGGCAAACTTTATAGTGACAACGTATTTTTTTTTAATGAGAGTCTCATGTTCTTGGGCTAGTCGTGGTATGAAATAGTATTTTACCGAGAAATAAAATCCACTGCAAACTTGTGTTTTTGAACGATCATACGAACTGTAACATCAGTGTTCATAACAAAGTAATTTCAATTTTCAATAACTATGAAGTAGGGAAGATATATTGATTCTTAGCATGAGTTACAGTTACAAAAAACGTTCCTTTAATTATAGGCCAGATACAGAACAATAAGACTTCAATATATGTATATATATATATATATATATATATATATATATATATATATATATTATTTTGCTAAAAGGTAATGATGATAAAGAAATTCAAAGCACAGCAACGCAAAAAGTATTTCACGTAACTCTTTTCATATATGCGTTGGTACGCTAATAATAATAATAATAAAAATAAATAAACAAAAGAGCAACAATTTACAATCCACGAGTTACGTGAAACTGTCGCCCAAAAACGCGGGGCCCGAATTTGCAGTGGCCACAAACATAAAATTTTATGTATATTTCTTTCAGTGTCTATTGTTATGTATGTATATATATATATATATATATATATATATATATATATATATATATATATATGTATGTATGTATGTATTTAGTGATAAATGTATGTATGTATATCATGATCAATGCCATGTATTAATGAATGTGCAAACACTCTTTCATGACAAAACGTACTACTGCAAGCGAGTCTGAGAAGACGATCCTGATAGTACTGAGAAACTGTAACGACTACGTAATCCGGGGGCAGCCGAACCCCGAGATCAGATAAACTAAAGGTAAGACTACAGTGTAGTTGTCCTGTTTGTAGAAGTTGAGCTCCAGTGAAGTGATCTCATTTCGCTAGTGGTGTGCATATTGTGCGTAGTTTGATGTTAGTGTTTGTGACAGGACAAAGTTGATGGTAGATAGTAATTTTTAGTGTGCAGTGTAGGGTAGCTAAATTAACGTATTTTGTGTGCAAGGGGCAAAACTGTCAGATTTTGTGTTTTAGTAAGCAATTTAGGAATATGGTTAAGTTGCGTAGTCAGCGTCCGAGCAATATGGATACTGAGGAACAACAATTAGTTAGTGCAGGAAATGTAGAACCGGGTACCTTAAGCAGTACAAGTACTCTCTTTGAGGATATAACATGTGAGAATGTGGGGGCAGGGGCACAGGAAGTGGTGCCACCGCCCACTAGTGCTCAAGGAGATGTAGATAAAGAAATTGTACCACCACCAGAAAAGCAGGAACCAGAGAGTGGTAATCTGCCTGGTGGGTATTCACTTCAGGCTATCTTAGAGCGTGTGTTAGATTACCAGGCAAAATTTGCGCAACAACAAGCTGAAAAGGACGAGAAAATTGAGATTTTTCTCGCACAGCAAGCTGAGCGAGATCGCCAATTAACAGAAAATTTACTTGCCCAGCAAGCTGAGCGGGACCAGCAACTTGTGCAATCTTTAGAAATTATGAAAAAGGACATTGCCTGTATGAAACAGAGTTATGAGTCGATACCTAAGGCCGTGCAGGAGTTGACGGAACAGGTCAACAACCTGCAAGTAGCAAACACTAACATGGTAGATGAAATAGGTGTATTAGCCAACCGAGTAGAAAAGCTAGAAATAGATTCCACACAGCTTGTAGAGCAGAAGTGGAACGAACAAGCAACTAAAATCGAAACCGAATTATGGCTAGAAGTGAAGGAGAGTGAGATTGACAAAAATATTAATTCTAAAGTACAAGTAGCCATAGCAAATAGAGATTCCAAATCGTTCAGTACCGCAGTAAATAGTCAGGTACAGAACGATGTGCAAACCATCAAACAAATACTCAGTGAGGATATTCCGCAGTGGCAAGTGAATATGAACAAACGGATATCCGACCTGGAGAAGGGTTTAGCACAAAGCAGAAAGCATTTGGACCAGGAACCTATGTCGCCAACAGCCCATGGTTTTGGCAACGCACAAATTTATACGCGATACAACAATGGGGAATCTGTAGTCGATAATGCGAAGAGCTGTAGCTTCGGTTCGGAGCACACAGCATATGTCCCAGGAGCAAACCCATGTAGTTCAAAAATATTAGTTGAAGAAAGTTTAATCAAAAATAGGCAATTTCAAACATTTACTACTGAACGGAAATCAGTACACCCAGTAGTATTCATAAAAAGCTTTAAAAATATCTTGCCCAGTGTGTGGAACGAAACACAGAAAATTCAATACGTAATGTCATACACTCAAGGTGACGCAGCGTTGTGGGCTACAGAAGTAGCAGACAGCTGCAGGACATACGAACAGTTCGAAAGGGCATTTCTGTCGAAATATTGGTCGCCTTGTATACAAGAGCGGCTAAGAAAAGAAGTATATAATCCCGAACCGTACTCACCCCGTCTTGGGAATTTGAGGCGGTATTTTGAAAAGTATATAAACAAAACGCGCTACTGGGACGAGCCTATATCACCAAGAGACATAATAAGACTACTAAAATCACATTTACCCATTCATATCAAAGAGAAATTAATACATGTACCAGAAAGCGACATGGAAAACTTCCTGTCTGTTCTAGATTCAATAGACTTGATCCAGGAAGACGCAAAATCAGCGTGCGATCACTCGCGGAATAATGGGTCAGGATGTAAACACGACAGAAATAGTAGTGCACAAAACCACAACCATGGAAATGGTGGGGGTGGTAACAAGCGGCAAGAACATTCGCAAAATGGTAGTAATGGTAGAGGCCAGAACGGGTATGGACAACCAACTTATAACAAAAAGCGTCGATTTGACGACCGGTACGAATCCGGAATGTCAGGGACCAACCGCTGGAAAAATGCGCGAGGTCAGTGGCAGAGCAATTATAGTGATAGTAATCGAAATTGGCTGCAGAATCAGCGAAGAAGCCCAGAGCGACAGGGGAATGACCGGTATGACAACAATAGACCACCACCGCAAAACGCGCCTATTGCGCAGCCGTGGCGGCCTACAAATCAGAGTGTACATATAGTGGAGGTCGCGGACAATAGCCGTCCAAGTACCTCACAAGTAAACAATCCAACAAACTAGAATCGGCCTCGATATGCTCTCCATCGATGGCCGAGGGATGGAGTGAGAGCAACACGAGTCATAATAATATACCTGGGATACGTATGCTGCGATACAACGACGGTGTCAGTATGGATAAAGGTCTACTGAACGAACCGCACGAATGTAAGAAGGATAATAACGAAAATGTGCAAGCTATTATCGAAGCGAAAATCAATGATGTTGCAGTGAATATAATCATCGACACAGGTGCCTCAGTAAGTGTAATGAGTATGGAGTTATTTAAAGCACTGGGAAAAGGACATAGCATTCCGACTTTCCTGGTTAATAATTGTAAGGTGTCTGGAGCCATTAGTGCACAGAGCCAATTAGTACCAGGTGCAGGTGGAGATTTGTAAGGAGGGCGAAGCCATAGTGAGCTCGTTCCTCGTTGTTAAAGGATTAAAGGTGGCCTGCATTCTGGGAGTAGATTTTCTCCGTGAGAGGGACGCATTGATCGACCTCTCCTTGGGGAAATTAAGCATAGTTAATAGGGGTAGGAGGATTGAGTTATCTATGATGAAATCGAAGGAGGTACTTGTGCCGTGTTGTAATCGAATCAATATCACCTCGATGATTTTTCACATGCAGCAGACCTCTATTACCCGAATTTAGAGGATCGAAATTTTGAAACAAATGTTGAGGCATTTCAAACCAAAGTGCAGGAATCTGAAGGTTTAAGCGATACACAAAAGCAACAGTTGACGCAGCTGCTATCGGGATATACTATGGTATTTACCGACCGACTAGGAATAGTAAAAGGGTACCACTATCACATAGAGGTGATGCCCCACAAAACATACTGTCGCGCAACTTACTCCATCCCTTGGTCGAGGAGGGAATTAGTAGCTAAAGAGATTCGGAAGATGTTAGAGTGGGATATCATTGAGCCCTCCTTCTCTCCATACAGTAGTCCTCTTGTAGCAGTGGCGAAAGCTAATGGAAAAATCAGGCTAGTGTTAGATGCGAGGGACATCAACAAAATTATTATACCTGTCCGGACTCGTCCAGAGAATTTAGATGAGCAGATACAAAAATTTCATGGAGTGCAGTACTTGACCTCAATCGATCTTAAAAGTTCATATTGGCAAATCCCACTTACACCGGAATCCAGGAAGTACACAGCTTTCATATTCGGAGGGCGGAGTTACCAATTCAAGGTACTTCCCTTCGGATTGAATGTGAGTGCTGGAGTGTTTATTACTGCACTAGACACGGTACTGGGTCCAGACTTGTTAGAAAAAATCACAGTATATGTTGATGATCTGGTAATCGCTACTGCTACTTGGGATGAACATATGGAATTGTTGCATAGAGTACTAGAGAGATTTAGGCAAGCAGGGGTGACAGCAAACCTCGAAAAGTCAAAATTTGGACGAAATAAAATTAAATTTTTAGGCCATCTTATTACACCACTTGGTATCAGCCCAGACAACAAAAAACTAGAGGCGATCCGAGAATTTCCAAGCCCCCGCACTAAGAGACAATTGAAAGCGTTCCTTGGACTTACGTCTTTTTTCAGAAGGTTCGTGCCCAATCAGTTGTTAAATGACGCGTCACTACTAAATCTACTACGAAAAAATGTGCAGTGGGTTTGGACTGACAAATGTCAACAAGCTTTCGAAGCGATTAAAACCGCACTACTGAATGCAAATATTTTGCAGCACCCAGATCTGTCAAAAGATTTTTGTCTTGCGACGGATTCATGTTCCTATGGCTTGGGAGCGTGCCTGTTTCAGTGGGAGGAAGGAAACGACCCGACAACAATAAAGATTATCGGCTTCGCCAGTAGGACTTTAACTAGCTGCGAGAGAGCCTACTCGGCAACCGAACTGGAAGCGCTTGCAGTAGTCTGGGCTGTAAAAAAGTTTAATTATTATCTACAAGGGAAGGAGATTAGAGTGTATAGTGACCACCAGGCGTTAAGTTTTTTGATGTCATGCAAACTATTCCATACTAGACTGAGGAGATGGATGCTTATCTTACAAGAATACCGGATAAAGATTATGTACATAAAAGGCCAAGATAACGTAATAGCGGATGCTCTGTCGCGACTGCCGGTAGGATTACCGGAGTTAGCAGAAATGTTAGAGCAATCCGCGGAGTATAAAGTGCTGTTAGTGCGTGACAATACTTACATGAAGGATTTTCTATATATATGTAAAAACATGTTCGAATTACAGAGATCAGATCCGATGTGGAAAAAAATCATTAATAATATTGAAGAGGGTGTTAACAATAGAGATGAGCGAGGTTTTAAAATAGTGAACCATATTTTGTATCATAAACTTAGCACGAAAGAAGACTGCTGGGCAGTATGTATACCTAACCAGTCGGTAAAAGTTATGATATGGCACACGTACTTGGCATGGGGCCATGCAGGGATTGGAAAGTGTGCAGAAATCATGGCGAGATACTGCTACTTTCCCCGTATGAAACACCAGATTCAGGCAACAGTTAGAACTTGCGTGATATGTCAGAAAGCAAAACACTATAATAGATCCACTAAGTTTGAACTACATCCCATAGTTCCACTCAGGCCGCTTCAACTAGTATCTGTGGATGTAGCAGGTCCCTATCCCATGGCCAGAGGAGGTATGAAATATATACTGGCCATGTACGATATTTTTTCCAAATACTTAGCAATTTATTGCATAAAATCAGCTACTGCCAAAACCATGGTCAGGCGGATCAATCAAGAATACTTGCCTCAAGTGGGAAAACCCGAAGCCATAACGACTGATAATGCCTCTTATTTCACGGGTCGAACTTGGAAAAATTACCTACGGGAACAAAATATACAGCATATTCTGGTATCCCGGTTCCATCCAGAAGCAAGTCTAGTTGAAAGAATATTCAGAGAATTGAATAAGTTCCTTAGAATCTACCTAGGGAACCAACATACAAAATGGCCAGGGTTAGTACCTAAATTTGTAGAAATACACCATTTAACACCCCATTCAAGTACAGGCTACCCACCGGTAGAGATATTGAATGGAGTTACTGAGACACCGAATGAATGGCTCACGCCTTTACCGAGATTACCAGCCAAGGCAGAAACAAGGGAGGAAAAGATGAAAAAGATATGGAACAGACTAACTAGCTGTGCGGCAAAGAAAAAAAGAGGTACGATCGAGGTGTAACTAACGAACAGAAATATAATGTAGGAGACCTAGTACTTATTCGTAACCACCCTAAATCCTCAGCCACCTTAAAACAGAATAGTAAGTGGCAATTGCTATATTCAGGGCCCTTTGAAGTAATAAGCGTGCCACACGAATGTAGCTATTTGTTAGCACATCCCCATACGGGGAAGATCAAAGGATTGTATCCACGTAAAGATGTGAAGTTATTTATCCAGTGACATATCACATATAAAGAGTAATAGTTGTAAGAAGATTTTAATTATGTTTTAGAGTATAAGTATGTTAGTATTAAGGAAGAAATTTGTGTGTAATTAAACTTGGAGGAAGTGGAATCAGAAAGTGAACAATAGCTTACACAGGAAAGATTTTGTTTAAAAACAATTAAAGCCATTAAAATACTATATGCTCATTAAGCAACGAACAATCTTCTTGTTGATAAAGTGAGGATTAATTTCTTGAACCATTTTACAAAGGATTAATTTCTTGAACCATTTTCTATGTGTAGTATGTAAGTGCAATTAATGATGCAATCTTATATAGTAAGGTAACTGTTGTAGTTGTATTAGAATAAGGAACCCTGAGAGAGAGAGTCTCTACTAGCCAAACATTGACTTTGTAATATGCAACAATTATGTGATGTGATGTTTGCTGCCAGTAGTGATTTGAGAACGACACTGGAGCCGAAGCTAATTAAAAACAAGCCCGTTCCGTGGAAACTCCGCTTTGTATGTAGCAATGCTTCAATTGAAGCCTGTGTACTTGGTACACGCCCTTGAATATTCATTACGCGATACGCGAATTAAGTCAACCAATGCGGAACCTACACTGTAGTCATGTAGGAAAAATCATTAAAAATAATGCTAGTGCTAAATGAAGTATTTATTGAGCAATATGCCCAAGTCAAGCTGTCATGCACATGGTAAAATCTGTTTGCTAGATTGGTGATAACCAGGCAAGCTACACTGAAAGGAGGAAAGGAAAACTATGTAAAAAAAAAAAATCACACACCTTTAAAAAATTTACAAAAGGGCCATATACGCCTAGTAACAATATGAAAACTGTGTTGTGATAAGGTAAAAACAAATAGACGCCATGTAGATGAGAGTGATTATGCAAAGAACAGTTAAAAGGTATTAAAAAATAAACTGTGTGCATAAACAATTGAGGAAAGGACGGAATATTGTGTGTAGTAGGGACAGAAAATGACTGTTGTATCTGCACCAATATATACGTCGATAAGTCTAGTGTTGAGTGATAGACTGTCCTAGTGCAGTGCTCAACGAACAATAGACAGTGTATAAAAACAGTAGTTATTGATCCGTTCGGAGTCGATTCAAACAAACATCGCTCGACGGAGACATTTAGTATGTGTGTAACGAAACATTTTCGCGTGTTGAAAGACGCTCTGGCAGTGTATCAACCGTGGGAGTGAGTGAAAATGTGTAGTACAATGTGCGTGTGACGAACCCTGAATACCAGTGTCACAATGCCACAAGAAACCTGTTATCACGCCAAAACATCCTGTGCATACCAGTGAAGCGAAGGCTTACTGAACAATAAACGCTTTTAACAAGTTGCATTTTCTTCCACAGCTAGTAATCTGTGTCCTTAAAGACAGTACACCGTTGTGGAATGTTTGTTTCATGCGCTACGACGGGGAGCCATGCGGAGAAGCAGAGACGAGTGCCGTGCCGCCAGCCAGCCGGTCGCGGTAAACCACTGCAACTCGCCGACATCGGCGAATGGTTCGCCGCGGTTCGCGACTGCTTGGGCGCCACGTCAGCACGACGTCGCTGTTACTGAGAGCCGGTCGTCGAACCCAGCGGCCGTCGGCACGCGGCGTTCCAGACGACGCTACTCAACAATTGCTTCGCGCCGCCAGCTCCGTACAGCATTGTTGTCATTCAAATGAACTATCAACTATGTGTTTAATGTACTAATGAATAGGGTTTATTGGACACGAAATGACGTGACAAACATTTCTCTTTTTTCTTGAGTTACTCAATACAGACTCAAAGTATTCATTGGTTCAGTGATGTATAGATATAATATGTTTTCGTCATGTTAATGAAGTATACCCGCACGAATGCTAGAACATTTTAAAACAATTGTCGTTAGTAAGTGCAGAGACGATTCATTATACTACTGTAAAAATGTGTAATAAGTGACTTTCATTACAATCCAGAACACAAATATGAAAAAGGGGTAGAAAGTATATTGGTAACTAAGAGACTAAAAGTTTAACATGCTCTCACAAATAGCCTTTGTTATATGTGAACATTGGATAGAGTCTGAACTTTTTGTGATCAAACTGGGTATTAAAACAAACCAGGCGAGATGACCATGGCTCCGGCGCAGTTTTCCCAGGTTTTCTGATCGCACGTAGCCCGAATGCGGGAGCCAAATAAATGTAATGACCCTGGGACTAGGTTTACGGTCACCTCGCAAAGTGTAAGAACAGTATAAAAAGTGTAATTAAACCTACAGTGTAAAAGAACTAAGAAGTGTAAAGTGAATGTTCCAACCAAGGTAACAGACAATAACCAAACAGACGTTAGTGGCAGCATATTGCCGAACATTTTCAACGTTAGTCAATTGCTGCCAGGGGGCATTGTAACGTCTAGTAAGAAACAAAAACAACATATTATGTAGTAATTAGAAAATTAGGTGTATCATATTGTGTCATTGTATAAAATTATGTATTTTTTTTATTATTTATTTTTTGAACGTCTGCGTCGGCGAGTAATAAAACCGACACAGAAGATAAATGTTAAACAGAGATTAAAAAAGGAACTAGTATATAATACGTGATGAATATGAATGTCTTTGTCTTCTTAATTTGGAAGTTGTGCGAGTAAGATCTCCTGTGTTGTCGTAGAGAACGCTAATGTAGCATTCTTTTGTCGAGACTAAGCAATGTACGCCATTACGTGTGAATTCACAAAGGTCTGTAATCACTGAGATATTTAAATGTTTTAATAGAGTTGTTTAAATGAAAACTTGTATTATTAATTGTTAAAGCTTGCTTGCCTATTATCCCATCCTGTTGAGACATTTTTCAGTTATATAAATATTATCTGTGGTGCTGAGCTGCGTGGAGAACGAAGAGCCGCTGCCGCGGCGTATTTAAACGACTTACAATATAGTCAAGCATACCGCAAGGAAGCGGTAAAATAATAGTAAAATAATATTATTTCTTTTAGCTCCCAGACTGGCAGTGCAGATCAGCAGATTTTATGATGTGTTGCAGGTTGACGCGGGCTGCTGATAGGATATAGTACCAAGTACAAATAAGTTAATGTACCTTCAGAATCTGATAGGAATCTTGCTGTGCTCCGTTCTGGTCTGGCAAACTTTATAGTGACAACGTATTTTTTTTTAATGAGAGTCTCATGTTCTTGGGCTAGTCGTGGTATGAAATAGTATTTTACCGAGAAATAAAATCCACTGCAAACTTGTGTTTTTGAACGATCATACGAACTGTAACATCAGTGTTCATAACAAAGTAATTTCAATTTTCAATAACTATGAAGTAGGGAAGATATATTGATTCTTAGCATGAGTTACAGTTACAAAAAACGTTCCTTTAATTATAGGCCAGATACAGAACAATAAGACTTCAATATATATATATATATATATATATATATATATATATATATATATATATTATTTTGCTAAAAGGTAATGATGATAAAGAAATTCAAAGCACAGCAACGCAAAAAGTATTTCACGTAACTCTTTTCATATATGCGTTGGTACGCTAATAATAATAATAATAAAAATAAATAAACAAAAGAGCAACAATTTACAATCCACGAGTTACGTGAAACTATCTTCAAATACCGCTCGATGAAGATGTGTGCAATGAATTCTCATTTGGGCTTGTTTAAATATTTGCATTTGCTTTTGGCAGTATTTTCACAATCTCCTCTTTCCAACGGTGTTTGGAACAGCTGATGGTTCAAGTGCCAAACTGTTCAAACTGTTTGGACGATATTGTTGTAGCAAGTTGTACACCTGCAAATTTGCGTGCTTTATTTCGTGTGTTGTATGATGCATCACTAAAGTGTAGACTCGACAAGCATGATTTTTTTTAAAACCTTATTTGAAGCATCTTGGTCATGTCGTGAACAGTCAAGATTGACATCCTCTTCTTTCACATTTGTTAACCATACGAGATTTGACAGTTCCCCGCAATGTCATAGAACTGCAGTGAGTCTCAGGGAAAATGAACTATTATATTCGGTTCATACCGACTACTACACAAATCGAAGCCCCATTGCATCGCTTGCGTCGCAAGGATGTCCCCTTTGTTTGGACAGATGAGTGGCAAGTAGCTTTTCAAAAACTTAAAGATGCATTACTCAGTGATCGATGCTTAGTTCACTTTGATCCTGACAAACCAGTTGTGTTGCTAGTTGACGCTTCCTGCAGTGCTTTCGCACAGAACTGATGATAAAGACAGGCCTATCACTTTCGCATTAAAAGTGTTGTTCAAAACTCAGTGTAACGATTCACAAATTGAGAAAGAGGCTTTGGCTATTGTGTTTGGTGTCACCAAATTACACCACTATTTCTAAGGCAGAAACTTCTACTTAGTAACGGATCACAATCCACTGCAGTCCTTTTTTCATCTGACGAAACCTGTTCCACGTCCGAATTGCACAAAAATTGCAAAGATGGGCTTTATTGTTGTCTCAATACCAGTACGAGATTCTATATCATCCGACAGCTCAACAAGGTAATGTGGACGCACTTTCACGTCTTCCGATTGGCCCTGATACAGATTTTGACGCTTGTTCTGCATCTTGTTGTCACATTGATACTCAGGATTCTGAATTGCTTTAGTCTTTTCCGCTGAACTATAGACAAGTTGCACAGGCCACGGAAGCTGATTCAGATTTGAACATTTTGCTCACTTACATTCGCACATCTTGGTCTCGTTCCTTGCATAGCATGAAGAACTCTGTAGTGCTCCGATACTTTGCACGTCGGCATAGACTCGCTGTACAGAAAGGTTTAATTCTTGTCCAAGATGACACTGGACAGTCACGTGTGTTGATCCCTAAAATTTTGCAAAAAGAAGTGTTCCAGTTACTCCACCAAGTAAACTGTACTTAAGAAACAGGTAGCGCGACGACACTGTACTTGGCAGGGTATGTACACCCAAATAGAACAGATTACGTCACATTGTCATGCATGTGCGGAAAATGTGTCCGCTCCGCACAAAAATTCTCTGTTTGACCTAAGTCGCAATCACCATAGTAACGTGAACACATAGACTTTGCGGGACCTTTTTGGAACGCTCGTTGGTTGATTGTGGTTGACTCGTAAGGCAAGTTTCCTTTTGCTGTGCCAATGAACTCGAGATAGCACAATTCAGGTGTTGTCCTCTACTTTTTGCCTCGAAGGTTTACCTAAAGTCATAGTGTAGGACAATGGCCCTCATTTCACGTCAAATGAATCTGAAACATCTGTGAAGGCAATGGCATACAGTATCTAACTAGTAAACCGTTACATCTACGGTCAAACGGCGAAGCGGAACATTTTGTCAGAACCTTCAAGCAGCAGATGGCCAAACTTCTCTCCGCACACACCCCAGGGATTAAGTATTGCAACTATTTCTCGCCTCCTATCGTTCGCCATCCGTCGTCCGCTATCATGTGCACCGTAATCCTTCTAGGTCTCTTCCCCCAGATTCTAGGATTCCAAGGTCACCGCGGCCACAGCAGCTGCAAGAGAGTGTCATCACGACACCGCGAAACGACCCCATGGAGACGCAGCCTTCGTCTCCTCCACCTCCTCTCGTCCTGCCGATATAGCTGGACTCGCCCACATCGCATAAGCCGCCGCCTTTTACATCTGGTTATTGGCCTCCAGAGGTGGACGCGTACCCTTCTGGTCGTTTTTCGGGGGTCGTTTCCACCAGAGCGAAGGCTGTATGGCGGGGTCCAACCAGAAGCTTGACGTCCCCTGCAGCCACAGCTCCCGGCCCAGCGAAGCGTCCACCCTCCTGACTCTCCCACCGTTGTCGCGGTCCCTACACGACGACGGGTCGTCGCTTTGGAGAGGAGGAATGCTCCGGCGTAACATCAAGCGCCTGTACGTCGGCTTGGAACGTTACAGCAGAGAGGACTATAAGACGACGTCAGCCAATAGTACGCTGACTAGGACGAGACCGAGACAGGGGCGGCATCTATACGAGGAGAACATACGCGCTGCACCGTATAGTCGCGGTCAGTGGAAGACGAGCCGTCTTACAAACGCCCCAGCAGTGGCTTATGAACTATTGTGTTTTGTTTGCATTTAAGTTGTATATACCAAAGGAGATTGATTATTTGCATGTCGCCACCTCTTTGTGAATACGCAAAGTTGATTATTGTCAATCTAACTTACTGTAATAATCTCCATTAATATGATTTGCTTTAATTGTTGTCTAGCGTTCAGAGAAAACAGCTTCCTAGGCGCCTTATATTACACGAGTGGGCAGGATACTGCACTGTATTCATCTCTTGGTCTCCCTCTACGATTTTTACCCCCCACGCTCCGCTCCAGTACTAAACTGGTTATTCCTTGATGCCTCAGAATGTGTCCTAGCAGCCTATCCATTCTTCTAGTTAGGCTTACCACAAATTTCTCTTCTCCCCAGTTATATTCAGTACCTCATAGTTAGTTACGTGATCTATCCAATTAATCTTCATCTTTATTCTATATCACCACATTTAAAAAGCTTCTATTTTCTTCTAAACTGTTATCGTCTATGTTTCACTACCATGCACGGCTACATTCCATACAAATAATTTCAGGAATGCCTTCCTGACACCTAAATCTATGCACAATAATAACAATTTCTCTTCTTCAAAAACGGTTTTCTTGCCATTGCCAGTCTACATTTTATATCCTCCGCACTTCGACCATCATCAGTTATTTTGCTTCCCAAATACACACACCAAAAAGTTTTTCATCACCACAGTTCCCAGAACTCCTGAAGATAGATCTTAACTGTGGATATTGTAACACAGACACAGTCCCTTTGACTGTTCAGAGATATCACTAAACTCCTCCCAAAGATGTACACAACCCTGTACGAGCAGTGCCTATTAGACGATCAGTTCCAGTTATTCCACCAGGAAGGAGGTACACGGCACGTGTTGTCTGTAGTTCAACCATGCCTAGACGGTCAATACCGTGGTTCGATCGCGTCCGCATTGTTACTTTGTGACAGGAAGGGCTCTCAAGGAGGGAAGTGTCCAGGCGTCTCGGAGTGAACCAAAGCGATGTTGTTCGGACATGGAGGAGATACAAAGAGACTGGAACTGTCGATGATATGCCTCGCTCAGGTCGCACAAGGGCTACTACTGCAGTGGATGACCTCTACCTACGGATTATGACTCGGAGAAACCCTGATAGCGACGCCACCATGTTGAATAATGCTTTTCGTGCAGCCACAGGACACCGTGTTACGACTCAAACTGTGCGCAATAGGCTACATGGTGCGCATCTTCACTCCCAACGTCCATGGCGAGGTCCATCTTTGCAACCAAGACACCATGCAGCGCGGTGCAGATAGGCCCAACGAGATGCCGAATGGACCGCTCAGGATTGGCATCACGTTCTCTTCACTGATGAGTGTCGCATATGCCTTCAACCAGACAATCGTCGGTGACGTGTTTGGTGGCAACCCGGTCGGGCTTTACACGTTAGACACACTATCCAGCGAGTACAGCAAGGTGGAGGTTCCCTGTTGTTTTGGGGTGGCATTATGTGAGGTCGACGTACGCCGCTGGTGGTCATGGAAGGCGCCGTAACGGCTGTACGATACGCGAATGCTATCCTCCAACTGAGACTGTAACCATATTGGAGCACATTGGCGAGGCATTCGTCGTCATGGACGACAATTAGCACTCCCATGGTGCACATCTTGTGAATGACTTATTCGCTCGACTAGACTGGCCAGCATGTTCTCCAGACATAAACCCTATCGAACCTGCCTGGGATAGACTGAAAAGGGTTGTTTATGGATGACGTGACTTACCAACCACTCTGAGGGATCTACGCCAGTAGGACAATCTGGACCAACAGTGCCTTGATGAACTTGTGGAGAGTATGCCACGACGAATACAGATGTGCATCAATGCAAGAGGACATGCTACTGGGTATTAGATGTACCGGTGTGTGCAGCAATGTGGACCACCACCTCGGAAGGTCTCGCCGTATGATGGTACAACATGCAATGCATGGTTTTCATGAGCAATAAAAAGATCGGAAAAGATGTTTGTGTTGATCTCTGTTCCAATTTTCTGTACAGGTTCCTGAACTCTCGGAACCGAGGTGATGCAAACCTTTTATTGATGTGTGTAGCAAAACTGATCCATTACTTTAAGTGTCTCATTCCCCAGTATAATTCCTTCAGCATCGACTACATTGCATTATCCTCGTCTTGTTTTTGTGATATTCGTCTTACATCCTCTCATTCAAGATACTGTCCATTCCGTTCAACTGCTCTTCCAAATCCTTTGCTGTCTCTGACAGAATCGCAATGTCATCGGGAAACCTAAAAGTTTTTATTTTTTCTTCCTGGACTTTACTTCATACACCAAATTTTTCTTTGGTTTCACTTTCTGCTTGCACAATTTACAGATTGAATAACATCGTCCATAGCCTCTCTTCTCAACAATTGCTTCCCGTTTGTGCCCCTTGACTCTTATAACCGCTACCTGGTTTCTGTAAAAATTGTAGATAGCCTTTCGCACCTTTATTTTATCCCAGTCACCTTTAGAATTTGAAAGAGAGTATTCTAGTCAACATTGGCAAAAGCTTTCTCTAAGTCTATAAATGCTATAAATAGGTTTGTCTTTCCTTAACCTGTTTTCTACATTTCTTCATAATCCAAACTGATGTTTCCAAAGATCAGCTTCTTCGTTTCTCCATTCTTCTGTAAAGGATTTCTGTTAGTTTTTTGAAACAGTGACTTATTAAACTGATAGTGCGGTATAATTTTGACACCTATCAGCACCTGCTTTCTTTTGACCTGTAATTGTTATAATCTTCTATATAATCTTCTATATAATATTCTTCTATGCAATATTCTTCTATATAATCATTTATAGAGCTTTCATTTAAATCAACAGCACCATTATCCAGTTCAGACAGGAATATTAGAGAGGTGATGTGTAAACAAAAATGAAACATATGTCGCAGCAAACATTTATTTCGTGGAATTTCGCAGGATAGGAAAAAAGTTTACTCCTGTGTCCTTCACAGGAGCAAGCAAATTCACTGTGCATCCGTACAAAAGGTGACCCAGCGACAGACTAACGCTGCGCTGTGAGCAGCAGCCACCCATTCACCCACCGAGGCTGGTGTCCTGCGCCCCATCTGGACAGCACACTCCAACGAAGCTGCAACAGATTTGTCAGGATTACACACAGAACAAGTACACTTCTCGCATGATTTATGGGGAAAGGTAGGGCGAGGGCTCGGGGTGCGGGATAAGATTTATGCGTCGCTTCGAACAGCGAGAAAACATGCTGATGATCAGCGCTTGATACAAATTCACGCAGTTCATCGACAACACAGTTAAGTGTACTGCGTTATCGGCAATCAACCATCTGAATAACTTATGACCGTCCAAATATCTAGGAGCATCTACCTGGAGCGCCTGTGTATGGTACGAACGCAGAAATTAAGTTGTCGGTGTGGTGTCACCGCCAGACACCACACTTGCTAGGTGGTAGCCTTTAAGTCGGCCGCGGTCCCGTAGTATACGTCGGACCCGCGTGTCGCCACTATCAGGATTGCAGACCGAGTGCCGCCACACGGCAGGTCTAGAGAGACTTCCTAGCACTCGCTCCAATTGTACAGCCGACTTTGCTAGCGATGGTTCACTGCCTACTTACGTTCTCATTTGCCGAGACGATAGTTTAGCACAGCCTTCAGCTACGTCATTTGCTACGACCTAGCAAGGCGCCATTATCAGTTATTATTGATATTGTGAATCATGTACCGTCAAAACCGACGTTCATCATTAATGGATTAAAGTTGAGTATTCCACCAGCTACGTCCGTTTTTCTAAATTCTAATTTCCTTGTCCTGTTCCAGACCTCACGCCAGCCTGCATGAGCTAAAACGCGTGCATTTCGGCCTCCTCTAGTAACACGGTGTTGGCTCTCCTGCCAACCACAACATTGGCGACGAGGCAAAACCTCGTACTTCTCTAAACTGCCATGATTTACTTGTGTAATGGCTTCGCCACAATCTCCAGATGTACTGTCCGAATTTTATCGCTTACAGAATCAGCAGATGCAGGCATTACTGGATGCCCTTGGACAGCTCGTCCAGGGTCAACGTGCAATGCAAAACGATGCGGCAGCCGCCGCTCCACAGCTAACGCAGCCACAACACGCTGTTGCACCACCTTTTCGACCTTTTGATGCTGCACTGAAGAGCTGGACGGAGTGGTCACGCCAATTTGGATTCCATCTCGCCGCCTACAGAATTCAAGGTAACGAGCGGCAGCCTTATCTCTTATCATCGGTCGGCATGCAAAAGTACTGTGTGATAGTCAAATTATTTCCCCGACGCGACGTAGCAACTCTGTCCTACGAAGAAATTTTGTCTGCATTAGATGCATATTTCAAAGAATCAATCAATGTAGTTGCGAAACGGTATACCTTCTTTCGTACAAAACGTACGGCAGGTCAGACTAATCGAGAGTGGGTTGCAACCTTGCAACGCCTTACTAGGGATTATGCTTTTGAGTGTCAATGTGGACTCCCTTATTCAGATACTATGGTACGTGATGCAATTGCACAGAACGTTTCTGATGTTTGTATAAGGGAACAGATTTTGAAACTAGCCAATCCCTCCCTTCAACAAGTGATGGACATATTAGATCGGCAGGACACACTTGACTTTGCTCAGGAATCATTTGAAACTTCGCCACCCGTGTGTCAGGTTAACCAGCCCGCCGGGCGAGCTGCACGGAAAAGTAAACAGTCCTCGCACCCGGCCGCGCCGCTGCCGCCAGGCTCTCAGCCACGTGTGCCGCGCCAGCAAGCAAATGCAGTGCTAAAATCATGCCCGCAGTGCGCTACTAGACATTCGCATGAGAATTGCCCGTCACGCCAAGCTATCTGCTTTTTCTGTAATAAAAAAGGACATGTTCAGAGTGTTTGCCAGAAAAAGGTCAGATCGGAAACTCACAACCATTCCAGGCCTTTTGCTTCGCGCCGGATTCGAACCAAGGATACTCAGGCTCGTGAAATTCGCCCATGGAAATTCATGTAGTTCATTCCACTCCGCTCAGTGCCACTCTCTCTAACAGTGACTGTGTTCATCCCACAAATAGTGTGCGTCGACATCGCCGGAAATCCCGTAAAGTCGCCAGTGATTCTGTACCAATGGCAGTTCACGTTGCACGAGACAGTCGCTCTTGTCGTCAGCAGGACAATAAACTTTTTGTAGACTTGGACATTAACGGCAAAGTGATACCCATCCACCTCGATACCGGAGCTGAAGTTTCACTGATCAATCAATACACTTACAAACTGCTGGGCACACCTCCGTTGCGTGCCGCAAATGTTAACTAGCTATTCAGGTCAAGAGATCCCTGTGTTAGGACAGTGCAGCCTTCTTGCAACATACAAAGGGCAAACAAAACTTGTGTCATTTTACGTCCTTCATTCTTCTTCTGCAGTGAACTTGTTTGGTTTCGATTTATTTCAGTTGTTTAACTTGTCTATAGTAAATCAGGTCCTATCAGTGAACCAGACTGTGCCTTCAGACAGTGCTTCTCGTCTATGTGAAGAATTTGCAGACATTTTTGCACCGGGCCTCGGTTGCGCTAAGAACTATAAAGCACATTTGGAACTGAAAGTAAATGCGCAACCGAAATTTTTCAGAGCGCGCAATGTTCCCCACGCATTGCGTGATGAGGTCGCAAAAACATTACACAATTTGGAATCACAAGGTGTAATAGAACGTGTGCAGGCTTCTCTCTGGGCATCACACTTAGTAATTTTGCCAAAACCTTCCGGAAAATTGAGACTTTGTGTTGACTTCAAGGCAACAGTGAATCCACAACTAGTGATTGCAACTTTTCCTTTACCCCGCCCGGAAGATCTTTTTGACAAACTGTGCCCGGGTAAATATTTTTCGAAGTTGGACCTAGCAGATGCGTACTTGCAAATACCGGTGGATGAAGAATCCCATAATTTGAAGCAGCTACAGAGTGTGCTGGGAAAAATAAATTACTATAACAGATATGTGTCACATGCCTCTTCCATTTTAGCTCTGCTTCATCGCTTACGCCGTAAAGGTGTTCCATTCGTCTGGACGACGGAATGCGAACGCGCCTTTCGCCAGTTGAAATCGGCGTTGCTTTCCAATACTTACCATATGCCATTCGACCCCCAGAAGCCCCTTTTGTTGATGGTGGATGCATCGGATTTCGGGATCAATGCTGTGCTTGCGTTTACAAAGATGGATCGCACGATCGCCCTATTGCCTTTGCGTCCAAATTGCTCTCGTCTGCGCAAAGAAATTATTCAAAGATCGAGAAAGAAGCATTGGCTCTCGTATTTGGTGTTACAAAGTTTCATGATTTCTTGTGTGGTCGTCACTTTACGATCATCACAGACCACAAACCTTTGACATGCTTTTTCATCCGAACAAGCCTGTACCTCCATGTACAGCGCCGAAATTCATTCGCTGGTCTATTTTCCTCTCACAGTACCGCTACAATATCTTGTATCGGTCCACTGCTAAGCACGTAAACGCCGATGCGTTGTCCCGTTTGCCTGTTTCTGAGGATAGAGCATTCGATTCCTCCGAACTTGCTTGCATGTTCATTGATTCAGAAACCGATGACGTGGTCGAATCGTTTCCGATTGATTTTCGTCGTGTAGCTACAGCCACAGCTGCAGACCCTGTCCTTGCTACCGTTCTGCGTTTTGTTGCTACGGATCGGGGACCCGTTGGTTCGCCGATTTTTGCTCACAAGGAGAGACTTTTTGTTCGATGTGGTGTTTTGCTGTTGCGTTCTGATAATGATCAGTCCAGGGTCGTTACAGTCCTCTCTCTTACAGCTTATCCACCAAGGACATTGGGGTATAGTGAGAACGAAACAACTTGCTCGTCAGCACTGTACTTGGTTCGGAACGATGTCGCGATTACGAATATGTGCTCTTCTTGCATGGTGTGTGCTGAACAACAATAAGCACCACCGCAGAAATTCTTTGCATGGCCAAAAGCCACTTCCCCTTGACAACGCTTACACATCGATTTTACTGGTCCATTCTGGAATGCTCGATGGTTGGTTGTGGTAGATTCATTCAGTAATTTTCCTTTTGTTGTCCGGATGTCTTCCACGACGTCATCTGCCACCATCCAAGCGTTATCTGCTACCTTTTGCATTGAAGGTCTTCCACAGACTATTGTTTCCGACAATGGCCCACAATTCATGTCCGCAGAATTTCAGTCATTCTGCAAGGCCAATGGTATTCAACATCTGACGTCCGCGCCGTTTACGCCACAGTCAAACGGTGCCCCTGAACGATTGGTCAGGACTTTCAAGTCACAGATGTTGAAGTTGAAAGAGTCGCATTCTCGGGAGGACGCGTTATTGCTCTTTTTGTCCTCGTATCGCTCTCAGCCCCGAGATGGTCGCTCTCCGGCTGAGTTGCTCCACGGTCGTCATCATCGAACCTTGATGTCTTTGCTACATCCGCCGCATCAGGTTCCTGTGCAGCGGCAGACACCTGCTTTTGCTCCAGGCGACGTTGTCTACTATCGCCACTATCGAGGTTCACGGCGTTAGCTCGAAGGGCGCATTCTTCGCTGCCTTGGCCGCGCGATGTATCTGGTTTTGGGGGCCTCTGGTGAGGTGCGTCGGCATCTCAATCAGCTGCACGTCTGTCGTCGCACGGGATCTGCCGCTCCCCGTCTGCTTTCAGCGACTGTGCCGTCCGGTAGGCGCCCTGGGGACCCATCTACTGGCTCGCCTCAGCCCCAGGTGCTACCGACGCTGCCTTCCATTTTGCCACATGGCGACGCGCCGCCGCCGCCGCCTGTTCTCCCGCCGGCGACGCCCGCAGTGGACGCTTCGCTGTAGCCGCCGGGCGCCTTCCTCGGTCACGCGCCGCCGATCGCTTCCCGGGACCAGTTGTCCTCCGACATGGAACTCTTGCCCGCTCCGGACCATGTGTCGTCTTCGCCCGTCGGGTGCCCCGGCCCGACGGAGGTCGACCCTTCGGCCCCTCCTGTCTCTCTACGGGCGCATACACCGCATGTTGGCGTGCACCCTGGAGCAGGTTTTCAGGCGTTTCCAAGCTCCCCGCGGTCCGAATGGCAGGGTGCGGGTGGCACAGCCTCGCCTATTGTTAGGCTCCCCACCTCGTCGCATACGTCAACATGGGGTCCTCCCCACGCCGGGCGGAAGCCTTATACCACAACCGTACGCCGATTTACGGGGGAGGAACGTGGTGTCACCGCCAGACACCACACTTGCTAGGTGGTAGCCTTTAAGTCGGCCGCGGTCCGGTAGTATACGTCGGACCCGCGTGTCGCCACTATCAGGATTGCAGACCGAGTGCCGCCACACGGCAGGTCTAGAGAGATTTCCTAGCACTCGCCGCAGTTGTACAACCGACTTTGCTAGCGATGGTTCACTGCCTACTTACGTTCTCATTTGCCGAGACGATAGTTTAGCACAGCCTTCAGCTACGTCATTTGCTACGACCTAGCAAGGCGCCATTATCAGTTACTATTGATATTGTGAATCATGTACCGTCAAAACCGACGTTCATCATTAATGGATTAAAGTTAAGTATTCCACCGGCTACGTCCGTTTTTCTAAATTCTAATTTTCTTGTCCTGTTCCAGACCTCACGCCAGCCTGCGTGAGCTAAAACGCGTGCATTTCGGCCTCCTCTAGTAACACGGTGTTGGCTCTCCTGTCAACCACAACAGTCGGCATGGCAGAAACCAGTCAACGAAGGAATTCCGAAGAAGTGCAATTTACCTACGAAAGAGTTCAATTATATTCTAGTGAGACACTTATCAAGTAAGGGTCCAAGTACAAGAGCTCAAATGCAAGTAGCTACAGACTTTCGCATGTGAGAAAGTCGACACTTCATACAATTTATTCATATTATCTAACTCAGTTGAATTGTACATACTTGCCTTGATATTATCGTTACAGAAAATCTGAGGCATATGTGACATCGTCCCTCACGTTGACCTCAGGCGAATGGAAATGGAAGTCCAGTCAGTCATACAAATAGTCATACTGTCTTTTGAATTATACATGAAAATGCTGATGCAGATATCCGCCGTATGTTTCTCTGTTACGTCTCTCTTATACGCAAATCAGGAAAGTGTTGCATCAACTCAGCTCCAAGCTCTCCTGAACACTGACGATGAATGTGTATATTGCATCAATAACACAGTCCATCAGATTGCTCATAGATGTCACTGAAAACGCACAAAGATATAAACGACCATATATGCGCAGTGCATGCGACAGATTGGGAAATGCATGCGATCAGTTCCAGTCATAACACCAGGAAGGAAGTACACTAGTTGTGTCGTCTGTAGTTCGGCCACGCCTGGGAGGTCAATTCCTAAGTTTGATCGTTGTTAGAAAGGGCTCTCATCAAGGGAGGTTTCCAGACGTCTCAGAGGGAACCAAAGTGACGTCGTTCGGACATGGAGGAGGTACAGAGATAGAGGAACTGTCGTTAACTTGCCTCGCTCAGGCCGCCCAAAGGCTACTACTGCAGCTGATGACCGCTACGTATACGGATTTCAATTCGGAGGAACCCCGAGAGTAACGCCACCATTCTGAGTTATGATTTTCGTGAAGGCACAGGACGTCGTGTTTCTGCTCAAACTGTACGAAATAGACTGCATGACGTGCAACATCACTCCAGACGTCTATGGCGAAGTCCAACTTTGGCACCTAGACAACTTGGAGCATGGTAGAGATGGGCCCAACAACATACTCTTCAGAACTGGCATTAAGTTCTGTTCATAGATGAGATTCGCAAAAGCCTTCAACCAGACAGTCGTCGGAGACGTTTTTGGAGGCAGTCTGGTCAGCCTGAACATCTTAGACACAACTGTCCAGCGAGTGCAGCAAGTTTGTAGTTCCCTGATGTTTTCGGTTGGCATTATGTGGGGCCAACGTACGCCTAGGGTGGTCACTGATAGCAATCAAACGGCTATACAATACAGGGATGATATGCAGCATTTCGAAGATTGACTCGTCTTAATGGACGTCAATTCTCGCGCTTATGGAGTACATCTTATAAATGTGTTCCTTCATGATAACTAAACCGCTGGATTAGAATAACTAGCATGCTCTCCAGACATGAACCCTATCGCACATGCCTGGGATGCACAGTAATGGGCTGGCTTTCGATGAGATGAACCACCAACCAATCTGAGAGTTCTACGCCATATCGACGTTGAGGAATGGGGCAGTCTGAACCAACACTGCGTTGACGATCTAGTGGACAGTATGACACGACGAATACAGGAATGCTTGAATGCATGAGGACGTGTTACCAGGTATTAGACATACCGTTGTATACTGAAATCTGGAATACAAATTCAGAAAGTCTAGATTATTACTGTGCAACTTGCAATTTTTTTTGTTTTTAAGAGTAAAAAGCCGGAACTCCTACAACCATGGTGATACAAAACTGTTTTTGATGTGTGTATTTGTATGTGAACAGCGCGAGTATGAGTCTAATATTTGGGTTACACATTTCACAAATCAAGACGCCGCTGTTAGTCTGCGCAGAAACCCGCGGCCGGTAGGTGCGCACATAGCAGGGCACACATGGGGAGGGTTACGTCCAGGCGTGTAGAAGAAATGCGGAACACTGGAGGGGAAGTGTCATTCTAAACTGAAGCCTACGCTCGTATTTTTTGTAAATATTAAGTGGGGCCCCTCAACACCCACAATTGCGTGGTGGCCATTCAGAAATATCTGTCACCTCTGCTTTGGTTATTATCTAAAAGAATTCCGCCGAAAATACAGCAATTTATTTTCGCCTGGCATATTAACCATTTGTAACTTCCAGAGGAGCATCGTAAGTGGCGAATTTTGAGTAAAACCTATCACATTTCTCTGGCTGCCACGTTAAAATTTGCTTCTTTTGCCAAAATACACCTTGCTAACATGTTGTGCAGACACAATTGCGATAGAATTCTGAAACAGTGGTTTAATAAGTTTATTAAGTGAGGAACTGAGTTAAAGTAAGTACAACATTTCCGTGACTGTCTTATTCTGATTACGATGTAAAGTTCCTTTGGACATGCATGCATGTCCAAAGTATCAGACATTGCGGCGACTGCACCCGTTATGAAATACATTAAGCGTTTTCGCAACTGCGAATAAGGACAACCATCAGCTTTAGAATGGAATGACTCAAATGAAAATTTGTGCCTGACCGGGGCGCGAGCCTGAGGAAAAGTAAGATCAGCAGCTTATGAAAAAGCACATCGTGGGTACAAAAAACGTGTAATATCTTCACTTACGTTGTTCCAAAACCCATAACATTCCTCGTTTCACCAGCTATCGATGGCCCTTAAAAATTATATTCTTTCACCGAAAAATTCTGTAGTTAGTGGAATAACACGGTGGATAATGAAATTTTGTGTAATAAAGATAGGGCAATATACTCTCCTGTTTACGTGCTATCATTCTCAAAAATCTAATTTCAATATCTAAAACCATATATGAAATATGAGGAATGATGTGGATATTTTCCTCTGGCCTTATCGCTGGCGAGGCGCGATCGCAAATGAGTGTGCTCTGTCAGACCAATTTTCTCGAGATTGGTGACGGACAGACACGTCTACGCAAGTCTAAAAAAAATTAAATATGTTTGATAAATTTCATACGCAGCAACATGTAACATAACATTCATCAAACGAAAAATCATACCTACCTCTATTCTCCATTTCAAACTTTTCTGAATTTCGCGCAGAGCCTTACTTCCACATAAGTATCGCAATAACTGTGACTATTAACGAAATGATGGGCACATAATCATGAACCTGACAGACAAAGCAAACTTTTAACGGATAGTTTCTGGAAAATCGTTTGAGATAGATTGCAGGGCGTGTTCCTCGATTTTGTCATCGCCGACCGGCCGAAAGGTGGCAGACACTTGTCGCACTGCACTTTCAAGAAAACGAATGAACTCGTTCAGCGCTTTGCCTGAAAATTCGTCACTGTGCATCGGCCATCGTATCCTGCGCGAACTCTACATCAGTGCTGACGGGCTTCCTTCGTTCCAGCTGTAGATTGCTTCATACTGGTCGACTCGTTCTCTCTTTCTGAAGCATGCAGCAGTGTAAGGCAAGTCGTGACTTCTTGTTAGTAGATGAAAGGTATGAAATGTGTACGCAATTGCGAATATGAACTACCACCAACTGTATAATGGAATGATGACAATTAAAATTTGTACCGGACTGTGATTCGAACCCGGATTTCCCCGCTTATCGCCAGCGGTCGCCTTACCATTTGGCTATCCGAGCACGACTCACGGTAAGACCCAAACTTCCATATGTCGTCAACCACAACCTGTACTCGTACGTCCATTATAAGGGAGGCGTTATATCTGAAAGTCACTTGCTCGGTGTCGGCAGATAAATACAATACTGCAATGCCTATGTTATTCCGAAAAACTAGCCAAAGAAATTGGTACATCTGTCTAATATCGTGTAGGGCCCCCGCGAGCATGCATAAGTGCCGCAACAGAACGTAGCATGGACTCGGCTAATATCTGAAGCAGTGCTGGATGGAACTGACACCATGAATCCTGCAGGGCTGTCCATAAATCCGTAAGAGTACGAGGGGGTGGAGATCTCCTCTGAACAGCACGTTGCAAGGCATCCAAGATATGCTTAGTAATGTTCAGGTGTGGGAATTTGGTGGCCAGCGGGAGTGTTTAAACTCAGAAGAGTGATCCCGGAGCCACTCTGCAGCAATTCTGGATGTGTGGGGTGTCGCATTGTCCTGTTGGAATTGCCGAAGACCGTCGGAATGCACAATGGACCTGAATGGATGCAGGTGATCAGTCACATACGTGTCACCTGTCAGAGTCGTAACTAGACGCATCAGGGGCCCTATCACTCCACCTGCACACGCCCCCCCCCCTTTACAGAGCCACCATCGACTTGAACAGTCCCCTGCCGACCAGGCAACATGTTACCAGTCTTTAACAGTCCAATGTCAGTGTTGACTGGCCCAGACGAGGCGTAAAGCTTTGTATCGTGCAGTAATAAAGGGTACACGAGTGAGTAGACCTTCGGCTTCGAAAGCCCATGTCGAGAAGTTTCGTTGAATGGTTCGTACGTTGACACTTGTTGACGGCCCAGCACTGACATCTGCAGCAATTTTGCGGAAGAGTTGTACTTCTGTCGCGTTAAACAAGTCTCTTCAGTCGTCGATGGTCCCGTTCTCGCAGGATCTTTTTCCGACCGCAGCGATGTCGGAGATTTGATGTTTTATCGGATTCCTGATACTCACGGTACACTCGTGAAACGGTCGTACGGGAAAATCATCACTTCATCGCTACCTCGGAGATGCTGTGTCCCATTACTCTTGCGCCGACGCTAACACCACGCTCAAACTCACTTAAATATTGATAAGCTGTCAGTGTAGCAGCAGTAATAAGTGCGCCAGACACTTGTCTTATATAGGCCACAGAGGTATACTTCAAGAGTTCTATCCTTAATTCAACATCACTGAGGATTTTCACGAAGACACCTGTCTTAACCAGTGTGGACGTATTTGTTCTTCTACGGCATCCCAAATTTTTCTGTTAAGCAGATCGCTATTCCACTCAATACTATCTTCGTCTTACCTGTGTTTTCCCTCCACCCATTTTCTGCCAAAATGATTCCACAAGAAATCCACTTAATATTCTTCCAACTCTTCCTCAATTTGGCTAGAAGAGCTACAAACACCCTTAGCAATAGTATTTGCCACCTTAGAGATTTTATACGCCTTCCGGAATTTTATTTCGTTTCCTCGTCGCTTCTCCCGCCTAGAAGTTGCACAATAATGGCGGTTCACAGTAGCTCTGACGTACATCTTTCTTCACAAGAACTGTCTTTCTGGTTCCATGATTTCTTTTGCTCCCAGGAACAATGGCACGTCCATGTACTGCCACTTCACTATGCTCTGAATTTCGAACATCGTATTTCAGTTTCAATTGCCGACATTTTTCTATTCCCTACGTCTACAAGTGTTAGGAAGATATCCTGATTATTTCTCCACCGGTCTTCTATTACTAAGCGTAAATTCAGTACTTCTCGTGCAGTACCTTTGTCCCTCCTGAAATTAAACACGTCTCCGTGCTAATCTTCTCATCTCTACGTAACTACACTACTGGCCATTAAAATTGCTACACCACGAAGATGACGTGCTACAGACGCGAAATTTAACTGACAGGAAGAAGATGCTGTGATATGCAAATGATTAGTTTTTCAGAGCATTCACACAAGGTTGGCGCCGGTGGCGACACCTACAACGTGCTGACATGAGGGAAGTTTCCAACCGATTTCTCATACACAAACAGCAGTTGACCGGTCTTGCCTGGTGAAACGTTGTAGTGATGCCTTGTGTAAGGAGGAGAAATGCGTACCATCACGTTTCCGACTTTGATAAAGGTCGGATTGTAGCCTACCGCGATTGCGGTTTATCGTATCGCGACATTGCTGCTCGCGTTGGTCGAGATCCAATGACTGTTAGCAGAATATGGAATCGGTGGGTTCAGGAGGGTAATACGGAACGCCGTGCTGGATCCCAACGGCCTCGTATCACCAGCCGTCGAGATGACAGGCATCTTACCCGCATAGCTGTAACGGATCGTGCTGCCACGTCTCGATCCCTGAGTCAACAGATGGGGACGTTTGCAAGACAATAACCATCTGCACGAACAGTTCGACGACGTTTGCATCAGCATGGACTATCAGCTCGGAGACCATGGCTGCGGTTACCCTTGACGCTGCATCACATGCAGGAGCACCTGCGATGGTGTACTCAACGACGCATCTCGGTCCACGAATGGCAAAACGTCGTTTTTTCTGATGAACCCAGGTTCCGTTTACAGAATCATGATGGTCGCATCCGTGTTTGGCGACATCGCGGTGAACGCACATTGGAAGCGTGTATTCGTCATCGCCATACTGGCGTATCATCCGGCGTGATGGTATGTGGTGTCATTGGTTACACGTCTCGGTCACCTCTTGTTCTTATTGACGGCACTTTGAACAGTGGACGTTACATTTCAGATGTGTTACGACCCGTGGCTCTACCCTTCATTCGATCCCTGTAAACCCTACATTTCAGCAGGATAATGCACGACCGCATGTTGCAGATCCTGTACGGGCATTTCTGGATACAGAAAATGTTCGACTGCTGCCCTGGCCACCACATTCTTCAGATCTCTCACCAATTGAAAACGTCTGGTCAATGGTGGCCGAGCAACTGGCTCGACACAATACGCCAGTCACTACTCTTGATGAGCTGTGGCATCGTGTTGAAGCAGCTAGTTTCTTCTCCGCCTTCCTCATGTCCCACGTTTCAGTTGCATATGGTGCTATGTTCGAGATGTCGACTTTTAAGAATACGGTCCTCACTTATACATCAATGTCTCATACCACAAGAGTTCTTTTGTTGAAGACAACTTTCTTTGCCTGAACTAATCTACTTCATTCCTCCTCCTTCCTAATATTTTTCACCACTTTCGCCTCTGCTTTGTTTATCTTTAAGACTGTTCAGTATGTGTACGCTGCGCATTCCTTGCAATAGGTCTTGCAAGTTCTTCTTCCATCCAGCTAGAAGGGCTGCTTAAGAATAGGCGAGTAAAAAAGTTGAGAGCATGCAGAACACTGAATATCAGGTTCACATTTACCGGAGTGCCATATGCGTTTTAAACATGTGATAGAGTGCAAGATAGGGCTGGTCGCATGCCGTCAGCGCTACAGTTGCCATGATGTTTACCTGCCGAATCGGACCGCTGATAGCGCCAGAGCTTTGTGTTATAATCTGTGTGCACCACGAGTTCATAAACATAATTGCAGACGTCTAGCTGCACTACAAGAAAAAAGTCAGAACAATGAAATGCACACCAGTGTCCAGAGCAAAGAAAGTTGGGGAATTGCTTTTCCGGTACAGTTGTTTTTGATTCTTCGTTCTCTTTTTCTTACCTCCATAAACATTGTTAGAAGGAGATACTGACCTGTCATCGACCACGCAGAAGTAGGGCAGGAAGTCATCGAGGCTCTGAGTGAAGTTGGGCAGCACGCAGTTGGCGAGATGGCGGCACTGTCCGGGACCGCCTACAGCGGTTGTGCACTTACGCAGCTGCAACTCCGTCTGTGAAGAAGAGAAAAAGTCCCTCAGCTTCATGCTGGATATAATACAGGAGACATTGCAGGCGACATAACAACTCTCTGGTATCTTCGTTATCTTCCCCAAGCAAATAAGGGTATATGCCACTAGTCAAGAAATTATTCATTTTTACTATTTCCTCCTAGATGCTACATATACTTAATTTAAAAAAGAATTCAATTGGGGAAGTCCATATGTCATTGAGACCCACTCCTTAACTGTGATATTTCGCTCCTAATTTTATCAGTGGATTTTTGTAGCATTTCGTGAAGCAAAAGATTTTACTTAATACTGTGTATGGGCCATGCGCCTGGAAGACTGGCAATACTTCTCAAAGCATTGGTGTGCCAACAGCCTAATCTCTAAGGTGTTACATCAGCAGACGAAAGACCTTTAATCTTGCGTGCTGTCTAGGCCAGCAGCAGGCGGTGCAAGTGCCACCAGAGATAGCTGGACCTGCGGACCTGTTTGCCCCAATGGGCCACGTGATTACGAGTAGTTCCTGTAGTATTTCCACGTGGCCTGGGTATTTGGAGTGACATAAACTCGCTTCAAGGCATCTTCCGGAAAGATCTGGGGCAGATACTGGATGAGCCCACAGTACTTCAGAGTCTTGATTCGAACCTTCACTACATACGACGCTGCATCAGCCGCTGTCGACCAAGGGAGCCAGCGCATGTCTTCACCATCACCAGGACAAGGCCCCTGCATCGGAAATGACCAGGAGGTTGGTACCGGCTGTGGAACTTTTCTACATTGTTTTGTTGTACTTCCAAGTCAATATTAACTTTACTGTTTCGTCATTATGGCCGTCAGCCTAACTTTGGATTTTTGTGCATTCAGTGCTAACACTGAACTTAAAACTATTGTAATGATAAAGTTTTCTCCAGGAGAGGAGTGTTGTGGTGTATGTACTTTTCAATAAAACTGTTCTACCTTGTTTACCAGGTTTGTGTTCTCATTGTGCCTGCGCTTAACAGATTCGTATTACTGAGACGAAACTACCAACAACTGTATTTTGTTTTGCCGAAAGGAATCTGGAAATTTCGTGGCTGCTTGAAAATTGGGCACTCGATCACGTACCCCTCGCGCCCTCGGAATAGCGCCTCGTGGCTGAGTTGCGCAGAGAAGACGCTTCAGCCGAGGCACAGTATCTTCATTACAGTACACCTCTCGGTAATTTCACAAGACCCTGCATTTAAGTTAGTGTAAAACATTTTCTGTCCAAATTATCTCGAAGACCTGGACAGTGATGAAACAAGTAGCACCTTACCTGGTTGACAGCCAGTTCATAGGACTTTGCAGTTCCATTCACCTCCAGTGTGACGTGTGAGACGTTTTTGATGCTGTCGATCCAGGCGATGTCAGAGATATCCAGTCTCTTCTGCGGTTCTGTAACAGTAATTATCTTAATGAGTAACTGTTTCTTGTCGACTACAACATGTACTGGCCAGTTTTTTGAAACATTGGAGATCCTTACGTAGAGCGAACTGTAGGTTATGTTTGTCCCTTCGGTACACAGACGGGAAGGCAATCCAATTAGGAAGTGACATCCACCACGAAAGCCAGCCTTTTCCTTTTTCAACTATGTGTCCGTGAACCATCTCTGCACTTAAGTCGTCTTTTGTATGAATATCGCGGAATTTGATTTTAAGTTTTCCGTTTATCAGAATAATGAGTCTGTAATTATGCTCATTAACGTATGAATGGACTTGTCTAGACATTTCACACTTTAATCGCGCAAATATATGTATTTATTGCTCGGTGCACTATTTCAATATGTATGTTTGTGTTGATACTGCTGTTGGCTCTACAACAATATGCCCAATACCTGGTGCTTTTAAAATAATGTTCTTGGGGATACAGCCTAAACTCAGCTCTAATAGGATCTCAAATCAGTCACTCCAGTGCTAAAGGAAATACATGCTCAAATGTTAAAACCTCTCCTTCTTGCTTCATACTTCTCATTAGTTTTTAAGTTTCAGCTTGAGTTACCTTCGATTAATGTTAGCACGTATAGCTTACCTCCATGCCTTGTCAGTGTTATTCATAAATCTTTTCACGGCTATTTACAGCTGTCATTTCGAGGAAAAGCAGTTCATAAGAGGTCAGTCATCGAACGTGTGCATAAATAATATCTTTCGCTCTATCAGCATACCAAAGCCCTACCTTTAACCAAACACGTCGAGAAAAACTCAAGGACCACAAATGTGTTAATCATACAAAACATGTTAGTACACAAAACAGAAGACATGTAGCAGTCGAGCTATTATTGTGACATATATCAGCACTTAAAATAAATTCAGACTGAAACAATCATATTATTTACCTAAAACATATCAGTATAAAAAATTAAAGTAAAATTCAAACCTTCCAGATTTTGACAATATTCTCAAATGAACACAAACACTATTTGTAATGTGACAGTTACTTAAAAATATCATACATCAAAGAATGTACATTCGACACTATAGTTTTTTTTAATTTATTGGCCATTTCAAAACTGGAATGTCAATTACGATGATACGAACGTAAGGAAAATACAACAATCAGTCCCCTAGCAGAAAAAAATCTCCGAGCCGGCCGTGAGTCGAAACCGAGTCCCTTCATTTAGCAATCCGCGGCGCTAAACGCGCAGCTACGAGGCGAACGAAATCGACGCACTATTTAAGGATTATTATTACTTCCTACTACCTTATGTATCCAATAATGGTTTGTAAGTTTGATCTAAGAGGTCTGATGTCGAACGCGCGGTTAGAGGTAGTGTTTGACATGAGAGGCACGTGGTCATCACACCGATGTCCTAGCCGTTAAGGACGGCCATCCGTAGTGGAGTCGCTGCTTCACACTCTGTGGTATCGACAGCTACGATGCCACGGCGTAGGTGCAAGTTCGTAGGTTGGCACTACACTGACACCGACGGCAGCGCCCTCTAGCCTGCGCTGTGCAGCTCTACGAGCGCCGCTGAAGATTCAGCCCATTTGATTCCGAGTAGACGACCAAGCAACAATGTTTCTATTTCATAGTGGGCAAGCGTTTGTAACTCGGCGTACGGCTTTGCACCTACGTGCTCGTCTCAGCCAAAGTTAAGTACATAGTAAAACTATTTTTACTTGCAGTACAAAGTGTTCTACCTCGCCTGCTCCTCCTAGCTTCCTACATTCGGCCTACCGTCAGTTTTCAGGAGCAGACCCACGCGCTGCCTTCCAGGCGGGATAAAAAACAATCAAGCACTGTTGAACATTTTTCATTCCATAGCTCAATGGACTCGAATTTTTTCCACCAGCGGAAATTCGCAGCAGTGTCCGATATCCAAACTGTATCCTGCTTGTGACTGTGTGGCATACTGACCACTAAGCCACTACCTGAGTGCATCACCACGGAAAACTATCCAGAGTAAAGCACCTCATGTTGATGCACGAATTAAAAATTACGTTATCTTACTTAACGTGGGTTAACTTTCCGATTCGTAATTGGTTCGTAATACAAGAACGAAGTTTTTGGTGAAGTTCAAAATGGTTCAAATGGCTCTGAGCACTATGGGGACTTAACTGCTGTGGTCATCAGTCCCCTAGAAAAAAATGGTTCAAATGGCTCTGAGCGCTATGGGACTTAACATCTGTGGTCATCAGTCCCCTAGAACTCAGAACTACTTAAACCTAACTATCCTAAGGACAACACACACATCCATGCCCGAGGCAAGATTCGAACCTGCGACCGTAGCGGTTGCGCGGTTCCTGACTATAGCACCTAGAACCACTCGGCCACCCCGGTCGGCCTTTTGGTGAAGTCCTAGTGCGTAAAACAGGCGAGTATCCTTGTATGAGTAACTCTTGTCATTTACGTATGTAGTGTAACATACTAGTTAATTACTTTCCTTCGGGCAGGTATCACAGTCACACAAAATTTATGAAATGATGAAAGACGCACCATCCTCTTTAATTATTGTTTACTTTCCACTACTGACTAATTTTAGTCTATTATGCCATTTTCAAACGGTAGTTGACGGATGAGAACAAGTCAGCAGGCTGTCCAGTGACCAACATACGGAGGGGAAACAGAAAACTTACGACAAGTAGACGTGCACACAATTGGTACAAAAAGAAATTTATTTCTGGAATTCAAATTAACTATAATAGGTATAGATGTACTATCTAATGTGATATACGAAAATTTATGCCAGACCGGGACTCGAACCCTGATTTCCCGCTTGTACTGGCAGGAGAAAACGGACACATTTAGCTTCAGATTGGGTGAAGACAATGTGGGCAAGGATCTAATCCCGAGGCCTGGCCACGATGCCATCCCTCCGCCTCACATAGAGCCTCACATAGGACTGGCCTTTTTTTTCTAGTTTTAGAAAATAAAACATGATAGACATAAATTCAGAGGGAAACAATTCTTTTCGTCTAGGAAGAACGCAATGAGGGAAGGCTCCATAACAAGGGGATAAAGAAAACAGAACTATCGTACACCTTGACGAGTAAAGAAAAAGTGCAACATACTCGCAAATTAAGCACGACAACGTGGAAGCCTCTGCCCCATACACAGGCGAAAAACACGGCTTTCGGGATCCTTGTGACACCCTACTACGTGTTGGACGTAGTGTCTGAGGAGCCATAGGAGAGAATTAGTTTTCGTACGAGGGAAAAAAGAAAAGTCCGAACACAGAAGAAGTTCAACCAAGAAAGCAGTTTCAGCTGATTTGCTAAGGAAGCCAGTCGACGGATACAGTGCCCGTGTTCTCGTCCTGTGTGGTAATGCATCAAGTTGTGTATCGCAAAGACTATTCGCACGGGCGGGCCGAAGTGGCCGCGCGGTTCTGGCGCTGCAGTCTGGAACCGCGAGACCGCAACGGTCGCAGGTTCGAATCCTGCCTCGGGCATGGATGTGTGTGATGTCCTTAGGTTAGTTAGGTTTAACTAGTTCTAAGTTCTAGGGGACTAATGACCTCAGCAGTTGAGTCCCATAGTGCTCAGAGCCATTTGAACCATTTGACTATTCGGACGAGGACCAATGCGATGGAGGCGTTCGCTCTACACTCAGATTATGAATGACCCTATATCACTGGAGGATAGGAATACGAATGTGAAATCACACTGTTTCCCGAATATTAATGGCGCGGAAATTTCAGCAGGGTAGAGGGTTGATTGTACTCCAAAAGGGAAGCAAAGATTTGGTGGTAAGGTGTGTCAGTTACAAAATGTGGGCTCCCAGAAAACTTAGTATATTATAAAATTCACGAATGTGTCGCAATTTTGAGCGCATCCGGCCAACACATGCAGGGGAAGCCAGACTGGCCGGTCACAGACACTTAAATAAGCGATATGTAATGGAATGAGTAACTTGAGTATATATTAAGACGTTACACTGTGTAAACAATGTTGAAGCCTTTACTTTGATAACGGGAAGCTCCAATCCTCCAATGAAAAGGGGCCTCGCTACCACTTCACACTGGAGTAAAATATATGACTTTTCCATAGGATACCACCGAATAATTGGATCAATTTGCGCGATATCATAGTGAGAAGCTTAATTTCTGTGCAACGTAATATACGTTACAGGAAATATAAGAATGTAAGATCCGTTCTCTGTTAAGGAAGCTAAGGAAGCGAGGTTCGTGTGCACGAATTGCCCCTTCAATTCGATTCGTCACCTTTCACTCATTGGGTGCAGCCATTTTCATCGGGTAGCGATCCACGGCAATCCCTAACGATTTGCAGCGAACAACCACCGCTGCCCACGGAATGACAACTTGATGAAAACTCCGCAGGCCGAAAATGTACATACCATTCCTTAGGAATACCGTCGAGTCTCGCCGATTTTTTTGATGGTGAACCAACAATAAGGTGACACAGACCATCTTGAGTAAAGTCACTCAGAAATTCATTAATGCATTTAATGCATGAATAACCACGCAGTACAAGGGAGGAGTAAATGTATCAGGGAAATAATATCAGTAGCACGGACATCATAAAGGTCGGTAAAGTAACTATAGATCGCTCTGGAAATGTCAAGTTGCCAAGTCATTATGTGACCATAGGTGTGTGTGAGGGACGCGATACATTCTCTTTTTCGACGGACCTGCAACCGGATAAGTTGATATAAGGAGATAAATTCATCCCGTAGGAATGAGCCGGATTTTGCTCGCACTCTGAGCTCTTCCATTTAAATGAAAAAGCTTAGCCTTAACATGGCGGACATCCATAATCCATAGGTTATCTTATCTGGCACCTTAAAAAATTGTCGTAAGACGAAATAATAAGATTCCTGGGTCTGCGTGAGGTCCATCGTCATGTCAGCACCGTAACGCATTGACGCAATCCAGAGAAGCAGTTTTGCATCTCCTCACCACTATTCCATAAGAGAAAGCTAACAGTCCTGTAAATACAAGCTACGGGTCAAAACTACTCGAACGACAATCTCGAGGGAAGGATCCTTTAAAAAACTTGTAGTCAACATTCAAGGGAGGCGATACAGTTTTACTGGTTGCGGCACGTGATTTAAGATTACAGATAATTCACAGTGATTAGTGAAACAAGTGAGTATCATGTCCATCGCTAACAATTGCTCATATAAAGAATGAGAAAAATAAAAATTATCGAATTTGCTGATGGAAGTAGCCGTAAAATGAGTACACCTGAGGAGAGTAGGACAGTGACTGATCCACGTATCAGTTACTTGTGAGGAGCACAACAAATCATCCATTTCCTTACTGAAATTTAATATGGCGGTCTGATCCACAGGGCGCAAAACTCAATAAAAATCTACGCCTCACCGAAGTTGCTGCGGAATTTTGTGAAATAAAAGATCTAGATCCTCTTCGTAGAAATGTTGCCGTTGGTGGGGAGGCTTGCGTGCCTCAGCGATACAGATGGCCGTACCGTAGGTGCAACCACAACGGAGGGGTATCTGTTGAGAGGCCAGACAAACATGTGGTTCCTGAAGAGGGGCAGCAGCCTTTTCAGTAGTTGCAGGGGCAACAGTCTGGATGATTGACTAATCTGGCCTTGTAACATTAACCAAAACGGCCTTGCTGTGCTGGTACTGCGAACGGCTGAAAGCAAGGGGAAACTACGGCCGTAATTATTCCCGAGGACATGCAGCTTTACTGTATGATTAAATGATGATGGCGTACTCTTGGGTAAAATATTCCGGAGGTAAAATAGTCCCCCATTCGGATCTCCGGGCGGGGACTACTCAAGAGGACGTCGTTATCAGGAGAAAGAAAACTGGCATTCTACGGATCGGAGCGTGGAATGTCAGATCCCTTAATCGGGCAGGTAGGTTAGAAAATTTAAAAAGGGAAATGGATAGGTTAAAGTTAGATATAGTGGGAATTAGTGAAGTTCGGTGGCAGGAGGAACAAGACTTTTGGTCAGGTGATTACAGGGTTATAAATACAAAATCAAATAGGGGTAATGCAGGAGTAGGTTTAATAATGAATAAAAAAATAGGAGTGCGGGTTAGCTACTACAAACAGCATAGTGAACGCATTATTGTGGCCAAGATAGACACAAAGCCCATGCCTACTACAGTAGTACAAGTTTATATGCCAACTTGCTCTGCAGATGATGAAGAAATTGATGAAATGTATGACGAGATAAAAGAAATTATTCAGGTAGTGAAGGGAGACGAAAATTTAATAGTCATGGGTGACTGGAATTCGTCAGTAGGAAAAGGGAGAGAAGGAAACATAGTAGGTGAATATGGATTGGGGGGAAGAAATGAAAGAGGAAGCCGCCTTGTAGAATTTTGCACAGACCATAACTTAATCATAGCTAACACTTGGTTCAAGAATCATAAAAGAAGGTTGTATACATGGAAGAATCCTGGAGATACTAATAGGTATCAGATAGATTATATAATGGTAAGACAGAGGTTTAGGAACCAGGTTTTAAATTGTAAGACATTTCCAGGGGCAGATGTGGATTCTGACCACAATCTATTGGTTATGAACTGCAGATTGAAACTGAAGAAACTGCAAAAAGGTGTGAATTTAAGGAGATGGGACCTGGATAAACTGAAAGAACCAGAGGTTGTAAAGAGTTTCAGGGAGAGCATAAGGGAACAATTGACAGGAATGGGGGAAAGAAATACAGTAGAAGAAGAATGGGTGGCTCTGAGGGATGAAGTAGTGAAGGCAGCAGAGGATCAAGTAGGTAAAAAGACGAGGGCGAATAGAAATCCTTGGGTAACAGAAGAAATATTGAATTTAATTGATGAAAGGAGAAAATATAAAAATGCAGGAAATGAAGCAGGCAAAAGGGAATACAAACGCCTCAAAAATGAGATCGACAGAAAGTGCAAAATGGCTAAGCAGGGATGGCTAGAGGACAAATGTAAGGATGTAGAGGGTTGTCTCACTAGGGGTAAGATAGATACTGCCTACAGGAAAATTAAAGAGACCTTTGGAGAGAAGAGAACCACTTGTATGAATATCAAGAGCTCAGATGGCAACCCAGTTCTAAGCAAAGAAGGGAAGGCAGAAAGGTGGAAGGAGTATATAGAGGGTTTATACAAGGGCGATGTACTTGAGGACAATATTATGGAAATGGAAGAGGATGTAGATGAAGATGAAATGGGAGATAAGATACTGCGTGAAGAGTTTGACAGAGCACTGAAAGACCTGAGTCGAAACAAGGCCCCGGGAGTAGACAACATTCCATTAGAACTACTGATGGCCTTGGGAGAGCCAGTCATGACAAAACTCTACCATCTGGTGAGCAAGATGTATGAGACAGGCGAAATACCCACAGACTTCAAGAAGAATATAATAATCCCAATACCAAAGAAAGCAGGTGTTGACAGATGTGAAAATTACCGAACTATCAGTTTAATAAGTCACAGCTGCAAAATACTAACGCGAATTCTTTACAGACGAATGGAAAAACTGGTAGAAGCGGACCTCGGGGAAGATCAGTTTGGATTCCGTAGAAATGTTGGAACACGTGAGGCAATACTAACCTTACGACTTATCTTAGAAGAAAGATTAAGAAAAGGCAAACCTACGTTTCTAGCATTTGTAGACTTAGAGAAAGCTTTTGACAACGTTAACTGGAATACTCTCTTTCAAATTCTGAAGGTGGCAGGGGTAAAATACAGGGAGCGAAAGGCTATTTACAATTTGTACAGAAACCAGATGGCAGTTATAAGAGTCGAGGGGCATGAAAGGGAAGCAGGGGTTGGGAAAGGAGTGAGACAGGGTTGTAGCCTCTCCCCGATGTTATTCAATCTGTATATTGAGCAAGCAGTAAAGGAAACAAAAGAAAAATTCGGTGTAGGTATTAAAATTCATGGAGAAGAAGTAAAAACTTTGAGGTTCGCCGATGACATTGTAATTCTGTCAGAGACAGCAAAGGACTTGGAAGAGCAGTTGAACGGAATGGACAGTGTCTTGAAAGGAGGATATAAGATGAACATCAACAAAAGCAAAACGAGGATAATGGAATGTAGTCAAATTAAATCAGGTGATGCTGAGGGGATTAGATTAGGAAATGAGACACTTAAAGTAGTAAAGGAGTTTTGCTATTTAGGGAGTAAAATAACTGATGATGGTCGAAGTAGAGAGGATATAAAATTTAGACTGGCAATGGCAAGGAAAACATTTCTGAAGAAGAGAAATTTGTTAACATCGAGTATAGATTTAAGTGTCAGGAAGTCGTTTCTGAAAGTATTTGTATGGAGTGTAGCCATGTATGGAAGTGAAACATGGACGATAACCAGTTTGGACAAGAAGAGAATAGAAGCTTTCGAAATGTGGTGCTACAGAAGAATGCTGAAGATAAGGTGGGTAGATCACGTAACTAATGAGGAGGTATTGAATAGGATTGGGGAGAAGAGAAGTTTGTGGCACAACTTGACTAGAAGAAGGGATCGGTTGGTAGGACATGTTTTGAGGCATCAAGGGATCACAAATTTAGCATTGGAGGGCAGCGTGGAGGGTAAAAATCGTAGAGGGAGACCAAGAGATCAATACACTAAGCAGATTCAGAAGGATGTAGGTTGCAGTAGGTACTGGGAGATGAAGAAGCTTGCACAGGATAGAGTAGCATGGAGAGCTGCATCAAACCAGTCTCAGGACTGAAGACCACAACAACAACAACATGTGGAATGGCCAGATCCTGAAGGGGCATAAAGAAGAATTAAAAACTTACAAAAAGGGCAGGCTATTTCTCAGCCGCTATCAAGAATTTCGAAATCGGTCAGTGGTATTCCCTCTCTGTAAAATAACAAAGTATCAGTAGATAGTTTAGAAGTCACATCAAGGAAGTCAGAAAAGTCGGAAATAGAAAAATGATCAAATAACATTTCTTTAAAAGTATCACGTCTGCTCTTGAATCATAAATAGACTGCAGCAGCGCCGCAAGTCTAAGATCTGAACTAACTCTGTTCACATTCAAGGTAAGAAAAATACAGGCCTGCATCCTGGTATTACAAAACAATTCAGATGATTACTTGCAAGTGACCTTTAAGGTCGTATATCACAGTCCATGGCAGAGTTAATGGATGAATCGAATGTAAAGTGCTGGATCTCTCCCACCACCCTCTTGCAGCAACTCATGTCAAACTCGTTGTAAAACAAAGCTTAATTCGATAAATTTTAGAGCTGTATCTACATTTGGTGCATATGTAGATTTAGAGAAAGCCTTTGACGATGTTAATTGGACCACACTCCTTGAAATTTTGAAAGTAGCGAGAACAAAATATTGAAAGTAGCAAGGACAAAATAGAGTGAGAGAAAAGTTATTTACAACTTGAACAAAAACTGCAGTCGACGGACATGAAATTGAATTCAGGTAGATTACATTGTATACCCTATCCCCGACGTTATTTAGTCTGTAGCCTGAGCAAGCTATGAAGGAAGCCAAAGAAAAATTTGGAAAGTGAATTAAAGCACAGGGAAACAGAGATAAAAATTTTGAGGTTTGCCGACAATACTGTAATTCTGTCAGAGGCAGACAAGGACTTACGAGAGCAGTTAAACGGAACGGACAGTGTTTAGAAAATAGTTAATAATATCAACACCAACGAAAGTAAAATAAGGGTATGGGAATGTGCTCTAATTAAATCAGGCGATACTGAAGAAATCCGATTAGAAAATGAGATGCTAAAAGTAGTAAACAGTTTCTGGCCTTATCATAACAGTAAAAATAAACCACTCTTCCAGAAGTCTCTGAACATTTCCGTCATCAACAATACGCATCCACGTCTTCTAATGTCATCTGCACCTACCATCAGGTTGGTGCCTCTGTCTTTTCTCATTTCTTCGAATCCAGAGAAGCATTTCCATGGTTCGTCTCTTAACGTGGCTGCATGCTTTGACAACACCTATTCAATTTCCATTACGGTTTGCAGTAGCTTCCACAATGCAATTAATGTAATCTGAATAGAGAGCTAGTCTGCATTCCTAACTCGATTAAAATTCCACATGGCAAAGAAGAGAAAAACTGTGTTTTTAGTGCATGGTAAATAACACCAAACACCTGGAAATTTTGGAATTACAGAAGTCTTTATGAGAAAAGCAGTTGTGCCGTATAGGATTAAGTGTAAGATAACAGATCACGTCAACCACGCACACAAGGTAGCAGTTTGTGACGGTCATGTTTTGGAAACTGACTTTAAGGACCAAATGGTAGCAGATACTTGGAGTCTTTCACATAAACTTGAAACAAACAAGTTGAATCATCCACTGTATTATCAAATGTGAGACGTACCGATGGAACGATGACGACGGACTGGGAAGCATCAGCGCAGTGCTTACTCAGAGCTTTGCTGCCAGCCGATACGACGATGGATGTTACAGCGTTCCATCAGCAACCTCGTTTTGAATTACTAGAGCAGCGAGTGAGTAATAGTGTTGTGATTCCATTTACACAGGAGGTAGCGAAGCTGGAAATAACGAACTTAAACAAGATGAAAGCACCAGGGCGTGATAGAATTACTGAAGAAGTGTTGCATCATATATGTAACAGCGTTATTAAACGAATGTCTTTTGACAGGAAGGTTCCCAGAATCTGCAAAAATCTCTAATATCATTATACTAAAAAAAGGGGAAGGCAAAGATCGAAAGGAACCGAAATCTTACAGGTAGATTTGTTGGTAAATGTTCTGGCCCTAAGTACAGGAAAACCTGTGCCGCCGCCTGAGGGACCACAGACAGGTAGTAAGTAGGCAGAGTCCCCTGCAGTACGGGTCAGGAAAGGAAAGTTCATCAAGAATGCGATAAATGATTCACTGAACATTGTGAACACCTCAGACATCAACTATGTTATAGGCGTAGTGATTCATGTAGCTAGGGCGTTTGATGATCTATGGTAGCCTATGGTGTTCAAAAGACTCAAACAGATGGCCAGTCCAGGGTGTCTCTATCAAAGTCTACGAAACAGGCATGCTCAGTTACAGTGTTCCGGAAAAAAAATGTGAGAAACATCACCAGAAGACCACAGGGCTCCGTTTGCGGTCCAGAGTTCTGGGCTGTTGGCATGCCTAGAGCCTATGGTATATGCCAGTACAAGAGGTAAATTAGAGGAAAATAGCAGGGTAGTTCTTGAAAAACTGAATATCTGGTGCTTAGAAAACAGACTAACCATAGCAGCACACGAAACAATTTCCATGTTAGTAAAAGAAACATTATCAAGAACGAGAAACCTGAGAATCAAAATTAATGACCATCTTGTGAAAGGAGTATGTAGGTACCCCGGTATCAACAAGGACGAAAAGCAAAACTTTCATGCAAAAAGCAAAAGTTTCATGCACATATAGATCTACATCTACATCCATACTCCGCAAGCCACCTGACGGTGTGTGATGGAGGGTACATTGAGTACCTCTACCGGTTCTCTCTTCTATTCCAGTCTCTTATTGTTCGTGGAAAGAAAGATTGTCGGCATTCCTCTTTGTGGGCTCTAATCTCCTTGATTTTATCCTCATGGTCTCTTCGCGAGATATACGTAGGAGGGAGTACCGCTTTCGCGATTACTAAATGATCCTGTAACGAAGCGCGTTGCTCTCCGTTGGATCTTCTCTATATATTCTAGCAACCCTATCTGGTACGGATCCCACACCGGTGAGCAGTATTCAAGCAGAGGGCGGACAAGTGTACTGTCACCTACTTCCTTTCTTTCCGGACTGCATTTCCTTAGGATTCTTCCAATGAATCTCAGTCTGGCATCTGCTTTACGGACGATTAATTTTATATGGTCATTCCATTTTAAATCACTCTATGGTCATTCCATTTTAAATCACTCCTAATGCCTACTCCCAGATAATTTATGGGAATTAACTGCCTCCAGTTGCTGACCTGCTATATTGTAGCTAAATGATAAACGATCTTTCTTTCTCTGTATTCACAGCACATTACACTTGTCTACATTGAGATTCAATTGCCATTCCCTGCATCATGCGTCAGTTCGTTGCAGATCCTCGTGAATTTCAGTACAATATTCCATTGTTACAACCTCTCGATATACTACAGCATCATCCGCAAAAAGCCTCAGTGAACTTCCGATGTTATCCACAAGGTCATTTATATATATTGTGAATAGCAACGGTACTACGACACTCTTACTTCGGAAGATTTCTCTCCATTGAGAATATCTCCATTGAGATATCGCCTGCCAGAAAGGCATTAAAATCCTGAACAGTATAGCAACAACTGTCCAAAGAAGATTTCAACTGCCACCAAGTGCAATAAGAAAATACGCTATTGTGGGCTACGGGTCGAGCGTTTGGCTCATACAGTCAGAAAGTTTAAGGACACTACAGGCTGTACGGCGAACACAGACAAGTGTACTTCTGCGCCTGAAAGGAGCGTATAGAGCAACAGTGTCTGAGATGCTGCTAGTGATGAGGCTACGGCTAGAACTAGCTGTAAGAAAGAGAAGTGCACAATATTAGCTCCAAGAGAGTGAATATGGGAAGGTAAAGAAGAGCCACATTGAATAAAGCAATAAATGCATGCTTTGATAGGCAATGGTGAGAATGGGACAGAGCAGAAACATGGAGGAGATCTTACCAGTTACCTCATAACACATAAGAAAGTTCAAGAAAGTCACGCTTTCTTCCACCCAAGGGAGTTACACTGTGCCTGTCGAGACATGATCTGTATCCCAGTTGCTTACTGAAAATATCACAACGCGCGACAACCATTTGTGCATGTGAGCAGTAACCAGCTCCCCGAACCGTGTTGTGTGGGAATATCCCACTAGACAAGATGTTCCACACTACGGTCTTCGGTAATACAGCAGTCTATAACTTTTTTTTCTTAGTCAACTGTCTCCTGACTAGTTAGATGTGGCCGGCCACGAATTCCACTCCTGTCCCAACCTCTTCATTTCAGTGTAGCACTTGCAACCTACGTCCTCAATTATTTGCTGGATGTATTCGATTATATGTATATGAGTGGGGGTGGAGGATGAGGGCCAGAGGAATGACTTCACACAAAAATTATGAAATCATCATTGGAAGTTAACACAACCTTAAAAACAGGAAGTCTACATCAGACTTTCGAAAAATGATGGACAGCATGCTTGTCGAAGCAGCCAAATATAGAATTTTAAAAAGTGAGTACCTAGACTTATTTTAAGTCATCAGTCTTTTGATTGGTTTGATGTGGCCTGCCACGAATGCCTATCCTGTTCCAATCTCTTCATCTCAAAGTGGCACTTGCAACCTACGTCCTCAATTGTTTGATGTATGTATTCCAATCTCCGTCGTCCTCCACAGTTCTTACCCTATACAGCTCCCTCTTGTACAACAGAAGTTATTCCCTGATGTATTAACAGATGTCCTAACAACCTGTCCCTTCTTCTTGTCAGAGTTTTCCATATATTCCTTTTCTCACCGATTCTGGGGAGATCCTCCTCATTCCATACCTCATCAGTCCACTTAATTTTCAACATTCTCAAATGCTTCGATTCTCGATCTGTTCCGGTTTTGCCACAGTCCATGTTTCTCTTCCAAACATACGTTCTCAGAAATTTCTTCCTCAAGTTAAGGCCTATGATTGACACTAACAGACTTCTCTTGCCCAGGAATACCCTTTTCGACTGTGCTAGACTGCTTTTTATGTCTCCCTGCTCATCATGAATTATTTTGCTACCTAGGCAGCAGAATTCCTTTATTTCATATACTTTGTAATCATCAATCCTGATGTTAACTTTCCCGCTGTTCTCATTTCTCATTGCTACATACATTCAACATATCCTACAACTTAGCTTTCACTGAGGATAGCGATGTCATCAGCGAACCTTATCACCGATATCCTTTCATCTTGAGTTTTAATCCCACTCTTAAAACTTCCTTTAATTTCCTTCCTCGCTTCTTCGATGTACGAGTATAGACTGAACGCTAGGGGCGAAAGGTGACGTCCTTGTTTTACTCCCCTTTTAATCTTCGTCTTCCACCCTTCTTGTTCCCTCTTGGTTCTTGTACCTGCTGTATACCATCCGTCTTTCGCTATAGCTTACCCGTATTTTCCTCACAACTTCGAACATCTTGCACCATTTTACTTTGTCGAACGCTTTTCCCTGATCGACAAATCCAATGAAGGTGTCTTGATTTTTCTTTAGTCTTGATTTCACTATCAACCGCAACGTCAGAATTGCCTCTGTGATGCCCTTCTCTTTACTAAAGCCAACCGATCTTCACCTAACACATCCTCAATTTTCAATTTCCATTCTTCTGTATATTATTCCTGTCAGCAATTTAGATGCATGAGATGTTAAGCTGATTGTGTGATAATTCTCTCACTTTTCGACTCTTGCAATCTTCGGAATAGTGCCGATGATGTTTCTCCGAAAGGCAGATTGTATAACGCTAGACTCATACATCTACATACCAAAGTGTACTTTTTCTACTTATTCTCTTTCATCGATCAAGTGAAGTATTTGTTCTCTTATCCATGGTTTCTTCTGTTACCTTCTTTATATCTATGTTTTTCTTTCCAACTTCGGTGACTGCCCTATTTAGAGATGTCCATACCTCCTCAACGGAACTGCCTACTGAGCTCTTCATTATCGCAGTATCTATAGGCTCAGAATCTTCAAGTGTATCCCTTCATTCCTTAGTTCTTCCGTATCCGCCTTCTTTGTACATGGATTCTTCTTGACCAGTCTCTTAAACTCCAGCCTAGTCTTCATCATCTGATCTGTGATCTGAGTCTGTATCTGCTTCAGGGTGTGCCTTACAAACCAGTAACTTATTCCGGAGTCTCTGCCTGACTATGACGTGATCTAACTGAAATCTTCCCTTATCTCCCGGTCTCTTCCAAGTGGACCTCCTCCGCTTGTTATTCTTGGACAAAGTATTCACTATTACTAGCTAAAATTTATTGCAGAATTCAATTAGTCTTTGGCCTCTCTCATACCTAGTACGAAGCCCATATTCTCTCGTAACCCTTTTTTTCCACTCCTTCCCTGACAGCCACATTCCAGTCCCTCATGACCATTAGATTTCCGCCTCCTTTTATGTGCTGAATTACCCGTTCAGTACCCTCATATGCATTCTCTATCTCTTCATTTTCGGCTTTCGTCGTCGGCATGCATACGAGATCCATAGTTTTCGGTGGTGGTTTGCTGTCTGAACTGATGACAACAACCCTATCGCTGAACTGTTTGCAGTAATTCACTCTCTGCCCTGCCTTCCGATTCATAACGAATCCTACTAAAACTCATCTGACCAGAAATCCTTGTCCTCTTTCCATTTCCTTTCACTGACCCCCCACTACATCTTGATTAAGCGTCTGCTTTCCTACGATGCTCAAACTTTTGACATTCCACGCCTCGACTAGTAGAACGTTTTGCTTTCGTTGTTTATTCACTCTTTTTCTCATGGTCACCTCCCCCTTTTTCAGTCCCCTCTCGGACATCCGAATGTGGAACTACTCCGGGAATCTTTTGCCAATGGAGAGATCATCATGACACTTCTTCAATTACAGCTCACATGTCCTGTGGATACACGTTATGTGTCTTTAATACAGTGGTTTCTGTTGGCTTCTGCATCCTCATGCCATTGATCATGGCTGATTCTTCCACCTTTAGTGGCAGTTTCCACCCCAAGGTCAAGATAGTGCCCTGAAGCTCTGTCCGCTCCTCCTTTCTCTTTGACAAGGCCGTTGGCAGAACGACGGAGACTTTTTATACCGGAAGTTTTCGCCCTCCATTGACGATGATTTTTTATTCTGGTTTCGAAGGCAGGGTTGAGTTGTTTGGGGGAGAAGACCAAACAACTAGGTCATCGGTTTCATCGGATTCGGGATGAAGTCAGCAGTGCCCTTTCAAAAGAACCAACCTGGCATTTGCCTGGAGCAATTAAGGAAATCACGGAAAACCTAAATCAGGATGGCCGAACGCGGGATTGAACAGTCGTCCTCCAGAATGCGAATCCAGTGTGCTAACCACTGCGCCACCTCGCTCCGTCCGAAGGCAGGTTTCGAAGACGGGACTGAGGTCGTTTTGATTACTAATCAAAGAATTTAACCTTTTTTATTTCATTTTTTTCGTCACTGCTCCTTGCATTTGTTCGGGGCGGACGTCCCATGATACCCGTTCAAGTTCATCGTTGATCCATTCACTCAGTTCCTTATTATTATTTTTTTATTTATTATTACAGTGGGCAGCTAACTCCTAGACTGCGGGTAGTTTCTAATGCAGTAAGCAATGAGGAAGTGTGGCATAAGCTAAGCTCGCTGACTGCTAAAATATCGTCTTATGAACCGCATGCCAACATGGCTGAGAGACAAGGAAGAAGACGCCATACTTCATGACAACGGGGAGCTCTTTAGTAGAACAGCCACCTGCAACAACCTTCCGAAGGCTGTGAGGAGATGAGCCTCGGGCGGACCAGGAAGGATTTCCTGAGACGCTGACATCCATCTCCCAATCTCCTCACCTTGAGCGGCACAGGGGCATAGCCGCTGGGGATATTGAGTTGTGCCTCAAAGCACCACCGGATAGCTGTCTAGAATTATAAATTACAAAATTTGTGATCCAGTAATGAAACAGTGCGTAGTAGACCAGAAGCAAGTGCATTTTTTTTCTGGATGAACATATCTGTGTGCGCCAGATGGCCAAATGCTAGTATGTAAACTTTTTCCTGTTCTAAAAATGATTAACTTTTTAAATTTTGTACGTAGAAAATTTACGCAGATTTTTTCCCCTTAACCACCGTAATGCTTAGTTATACCAACCCCTTTTGAAATTATGCTAAAATTTTATGTGCTATATTCGTGTGGAACATTTTGTCTGTTGTAGTCTCTAGATGACAAACTGAAAGAAAATAGCAAATAAATAAACACATAGACAGCGGCTCTGAACACTGGTCTGATTAAATTAGTCAGATGATGGTTATCCCAACCGAAACTTGTCACCACGAATACAAAGAAAAGTAATTTCCGCTTAGATGTCTCTTATTATTCTCGCATAAAGTAAAAATCGCTGAAGTTCCAAAATGTTAATAAAATTTCTTATTCCTTTTTTCTCGTACTACTTTCAGTACCCGCTGCCGTCCCCTCATTGTTTATCCTGAACAGCCGAAATTGCAGATCATCACAAAGAAAATATATTTTCGTGATTGAAAAATGAGATCAATAGTACCCGTGTTCGTTGTGGACGGGATTTTAAAAGAAAAGAACTTTTTGATTCCACGATTGTCTCCCAACAGCTGAATCATAAATCGAGTGGAAATGATTTGAAACATAACCAAAAACAGCATCTGCATGAAATATCAAGAGTCTTTCGTTAAAAACTTTCAAGGCTGGTGAGGAATTGCAATCACATCGGGGACCTTTCGGGAGTGTAACTGGCTCAAACTTTCTCTTCATGGACGATAAAACTAAATGAGTCTGCTCTGATCTGTTCTGGAGAATGAATTCTTGTTGTTATCCATTGCAAGGCCTGACCATCGAGCTCTTCGGAAGGATGGATGGAACAGAAAAAAGAAAAGGCAGCCCATCAACCGCCTTAATCAATGGAATCGGTTTCCAGCAGCGCTCTTGAAACACATCACAAAGATCATGCCACGTTGATGGAAAGCTGTTTTGTCATTGTGCAGGAGTATTTCAGGTTTTGCCATTTTTAAACGTGCTTACGTTGGCTTGAAAACTCTTACAGTTACAGTTTTTGGACATTATTGGAGGCTAAATTGGGTGTAATAGATATTTACCTCGCTCTCTAGATCTTTACCTCGCTCTCTAACGCTCTCATCCTCCTGTACAAAAAAATATGCTGTCTTCTTCATTTTGTTTAATATTTGGAGTTTAGTGAAGTACAGTTTGCCAAGTCACCTGATATCTGCTTTTTGTGGATTTACACTCGATTTAAGTTAATTAAAATAAACACATGTACAACTTACTTTGAGGAATCTGTTGATGATGCGAAGGTCCGGAATTATGTGGGACGCTCCTCAAAGAAGACACTGTAACATACACACAGCAAAAATTATATTAACTTTTAAGATTCAACTGTGCATTTACTAAAATCTGAACATTGAATCAGGCAGTAGAATCATCATGCCTTTCCCACATGATGTAATTTCGGCAGGCAAGTGAAGAACCTAGCAGTACATTAAACACAGTGGTCAGTTTACAAACGTGATAGAACTGTAGTGTTTTAGTTAACCGTAGGGTTTTATCCAAACGTCCCAGAAGAAGTCATCAGTGATATTTTCAGTCTTCTCACTTGTTTGATATGACCCGCCACCAAATGCTCCCCTGCGTCAAGTTCTTCATCTCAGATTAGCTCTTACATCCGACGTCTTCAATTATTTGTTGGAAATACCACAATATAAGTGTTCCCTGTATATTTTACCCTCTACAGTTCCCTCTAGTACCATGGAAGTTATTCCCTGATGTCTTCACACATATCCTGTCTTCCTCTCCTTCTTATTGCTTCTTCTTGTCGGTGTTCTCCATGTGTTCCTTTTCTCGTCTATTCTGTTTGTACGTGACAGAGTAGCGCTGAAAGCTGCAACAAACCATTGAATACCATAACAACAACTACATCTGTTATTCACGTTAACAGGTATTATATTTTGTAACACCTTCAGTATAACGTAACTATTATTAGGTGAATCTTCAACGACTATCAAATTCATACCGAATTTAAGTAAATCTGACCCTTCACAACTGACTGAGGACACTTACGGGCGGAAAATACCAAGTTTCTGACATCATTATTAGCATACAAATTATTCTCTCTTTCATAATTCACTGTACATCCCCAACTTCAGATAAACACATCCATGTTTTCCAATATAATCTACCGCCTTCCATCAGTTGGCACTTCGGGCTTTGCTTATTTCATCGAATACTGAGAAGAATTTCTTTTTTCTTTCAACATGGCTGTATACACTAAATACAAGCATTTAATTTTCATTATAACTTGCAGTAGCTTCCACACTGTACACTATGTGATCAAAAGTATACAGACACCTCAGACACCTGGTTGAAAATGAGTTACAAGTTCGTGCCACCCTCCATCCCGTTATGCTGGAATTCAGTATGGTGTTGGCCCACCGTTACCCTTGATGAGAGCTTCCACTATTCCAGGCACACGTTCAATCAGGTGTGGAAGGTTTCTTGGGGAATGGCAGCTCTTTCTTCACGGAGTGCTGCACTGAGGAGAGGTATCGATGTTGGTCGGTGAGGCCTGGCACGAAGTCAGCGTTGTATAGGATACAGTTCAGGACACTGTGCAGGCCATTCCATTACAGGGATGTTATTGTCGTGTAATCACTCCGCCACAGGCCGTGCATTATGAACAGGTGCTCGATCGTGTTGAAAGATGCAATGGCCATCCCCGAATTAGTCTTCAACAGTGGAAAGCAAGAAGGTGCTTAAAACAACAATGTAGGCCTTTGCTATGATAGTGCCACGAAAAACAACAAGTGGTACAAGACCCCTCCACGAAAAACACGACCATACCATAAAACTACCGCTTCCGAATTTTACTGTTGGCACTACACACGCTGGCAGATGACGTCCACCGGGCATTCGCCATACCCACACCCTGCCAAGAACAGGAGCACGTGAGTTTCTTCTTCCTTCTACACAGGCCACACAGGAAGAAATTTTGCAACCAGCTACAAAGAACATATTGATGCCCTTCGACTCAAAAACTTAAGTAAGTCCAGTTTTGCATCACATGTTGCTCATAATAAACACTCTGTTGATGATATCAATAACAGTCTTTCTGTGCCCTGAGAAAGGACTACAGATGGACCTGCTTGAACAATTAGAAATTTTCATCCACAAATTAAAATCACCCCAAAAAAATCCTGAATGAACAGACTGAGTCAACGGAAAACCTTTTCTTCCAGAATTTCCAGGGTTTCTTGGCACCAAAAAACTCAAAAATGACAATAATTCATCGTCTTGCATCAATCTTGTTCTTCTTGGTGTGCAACGACTATGGTATTCCGTAACTTACAAAACGTTTTTAATTATGTATTAAATATTCACCTCTAGCTATTTACCTTTTCTATGCAGTTAGCAACATTTGCTGAAATGTAAAATCTATACTCGTAATATTAGTATAAAAAAAAATGCAACTCTGGCGATAGACTATTATGTATTAAAACGCAGTATCTGTCATATCCATATTCTTTGTAAAAACATCCAATGTTTACATCCTGTGAGCCAATTTCAAACCAAGAGTAGCTACATACTGTGTTTATTTGTGTACGAAGCTTAATAATGCACGTTATAAGAGCGATCTGATGTGAATACGACTAGGCAGTGCACTGTAAGTACCTAAAACATAAAAACTTTCTGATTCGTAAATTTTTCCTCACCGATTACTGAATTTCCGTCATTTCCGCCAGCAGCACCAGCACTGCATCTATCTACACTTGGTCCACAAGATAATGTTTCTGTAGCCCCTCCATCTGAAGATGAACCTGCAGTGGCTCGAAAACATGTTCATGGCTGAATAAATCATAAAAAAAAGTGACTGGTTGCTGATCTATTACCAGATAAACGATAAAATAAATTAATTGTGGTCAGATGGTGGTTATCATAACTGAAACTGGTCACCACCGATGGAAAATCAAAATCGTTGAAGTTCCAACACGTTACCAAAATTTCTTAGTCCTTTTCTCTTACGTCCCAGTCTTACTTTCACTTCCCATCGCCATTCCCTGATCATCTATCTTGAACAGCCACGAGCGTTCATCCTCACAAAGAAAATTGATTTTATTGGTTGAAAAATGGAGATAATAATACCTGTGTCCACTGTGCACAGATTTTTTCGAAAAAAACTATTTTGATTCGATGATTATCTACCTATTGCTGAAGAATGCATCCAATGGAATTGATTTGAAACATAATCAAACAAATTATATGCAATATATATTAACGGTCTTTCGTTGATAAATTCGAAGGGAATGAGACGAAACTCCATAAAGAAATTCACGTAAAAGCACGAAAGCGTGTACACAGGTTACAACGTAGAAACACTGGCACCATGATGCGTTAAGTGGGCGGGAACTTGAAAATGTGTAATAAAAGTTGGACTTGAAAAAAGTGATGAGGAGACTAAGCAGGACAGGGGCGTTGTCTGATCCAGCTGATCGGAAGACATTCATTTATTACAGAATTTACGACTGTATACGGTACTCAGTAAAAAGTACTACATGTCTTCCTACGGCTTTGAAGTAAGGTGGAAGGCGAAAGGGAGACGGGGGGAGGGGGGGAGGGGGGGAGGGGGGCGAGGAACCAACTGGTTAAACCCAATACCGGTATTTTAATTCTGAATAACTGATATTTTTCAGTTTTTGTTTCTTCTAGGTTATACCAGTTGGCTATTTTATTTTTTACTGATAACCGAGAAAAAAAAAACCGAAAAACTGATCAGTCATAGAAGCAGTGGTAAAATATTTCCTTTTTTTTAAGATAATTTTTATTCACAAAACTTCCATTTGTTTTAAATATTGCGTTGTCATATAAAATGGGAAAAGCGATCAGTGCCATTTGACTAACAATTCCGGCAGAGACGAGCAACCAACACATGACATAAGAACTGGTACAGCATTGCTGAGGCAGTAAAGTCCTTGTTGCCATGTTCCGTGCGCTTAAGGTACGATTGTATGTGCAGTGTGCAAGACTTACCCCACCTCGTCTGTACGGTAGTTTCTCGCACGTAACAGAATGAAAATAGAAAGTAGCTGATCTGTTGCCTGTGTCTACATAACACGCCTGTATATCCTTGCAGTCGTTGAAAACGGACAAATTACACTACTGGCCATTAAAATTGCTACACCAAGAAGAAATGCAGCTGATAAACGGGTATTCATTGGACAAATATATTATACTAGAACTGACATGTGATTACAAAAATGACTCTGAGCACTATGGGACTCAACATCTGTGGTCATAAGTCCCCTAGAACTTAGAACTACTTAAACCTAACTAACCTAAGGACATCACACACATCCATGCCCGAGGCAGGATTCGAACCTGCCACCGTAGCGGTCACGCGGTTCCAGACTGAAGCGCCTTTAACCGCACGGCCACACCGGCCGGCCATGTGATTACATTTTCGCGCAATTTGGGTGCATAGATCCTGAGAAATCAGTACCCAGAACAACCACCTCCGGCCGTAATAACGGCCTTGATACGCCTGGGTATTGAGTCAAACAGAGCTTGGATGGCGTGTACAGGTACACGATACCACAGTTCTTCAAGAGTAGTGATTGGCGTATTGTGGCGAGCCAGTTGCTCGGCCACCATTGACCAGACGTTTCCAATTGGTGAGAGATCTGGAGAATGTGCTGGCCAGGGCAGCAGTCGAACATTTTCTGTATCCATAAAGGCCCGTACAGGATCTGCAACATGCGGTCGTGCATTATCCTGCTGAAATGTAGGGTTTCGCAGGGATCGAATGAAGGGTAGAGCCACGGGTCGTAACACATCTGAAATGTAACGTCCACTGTTCAAAGTGCTGACAATGTGAACAAGAGGTGACCGAGACGTGTAACCAATGGCACCACATACCATCACGCCGGGTGATACGCCAGTATGGCGATGACGAATACACGCTTCCAATGTGCGTTCACCGCGATGTCGCCAAACACGGATGCGACCATCATGACGCTGTAAACAGAACCTGGATTCATCCGAAAAAATGACGTTTTGCCATTCGTGCACCCAGGTTCGTCGTTGAGTACACCATCGCAGGCCCTCCTGTCTGTGATGCAGCATCAAGGATAACCGCAGCCATGGTCTCCGAGCTGATAGTCCATGCTGATGCAAACGTCGTCGAACTGTTCGTGCAGATGGTTCTTGTCTTGCAAACGTCCCCATCTGTTGACTCAGGGATCGAGACGTGGCTGCACGATCGGTTACAGCCATGCGGTTAAGATGCCTGTCATATCGACTGCTAGTGATACGAGGCCGTTGGGATCCAGCACGGCGTTCCGTATTACCCTCCTGAACCCACCGATTCCATATTCTGCTAACAGTCATTGGATCTCGACCAACGCGAGCAGCAGTGTCGCGATACGATAAACCGCAATCGCGGTAGGCTGCAATCCGACCTTTATCAAAGTCGTAAACGTGATGGTACGCATTTCTCCTCCTTACACGAGGCATCACAACGTTTCACCAGGTAAAGCCGGTCAACTGCTGATTGTGTATGAGAAATCGGTTGGAAACTTCCCTCATGTCAGCACGTTGTAGGTGTCGCCAGCGGCGCCAACCTTGTGTGAATTCTCTGAAAATCTAATCATTTGCATATCACAGCATCTTCTTCCTGTCGGTTAAATTTGTCCGCAGCTCGTGGTCGTGCGGTAGCGTTCTCGCTTCCCACGCCCGGGTTCCCGGGTTCGATTCCCGGCGGGGTCAGGGATTTTCTCTGCCTCGTGATGACTGGGTGTTGTGTGATGTCCTTAGGTTCGTTAGGTTTAAGTAGTTCTAAGTTCTAGGGGACTGATGACCATAGAAGTTAAGTCCCATAGTGCTCAGAGCCATTAGAGCCATTTTTTTCGGTTAAATTTCGCGTCTGTAGCACCTTCACTTCGTGATGTAGCAATTTTAATGGCCAATAGTGTAGTTACGAAAAATAGAGTTCTTCATCTTCATTCTTCACCCTTTAGCACCGACTATCCGTAATGCCCAAACAGTGGTATGATCCCCGATTACGACATTATTTTCGAGCGTTTAAAAAAATTTGACATCAGTAGCGGAACAGTGATGACTCCTTGTAGCATTCAACCATGTACCACTTTTAGAGAAAATCAGTGACCAGTGGACAGATGAAGTTTTCTTTTATTTGGCTATTTAACTTAATATTTTGATTCTATTTATTTTGAAACTGAGTGAGTCTTCTAGTTTTTTTTTTTTTTTTTTTTTTTTCAATGTTTGATCGATTTCTGCGTTTACCACAGGAGTTAATGTGAACAAAAAACTGGAAATACGTTATTTCAGAAACTGGTTATTTTGAGCGGTTTTAACAGCAAGGTTAAAAAGACATGGAAAAAATGATATAACTGAAAACCGGATGTTTCAGCCATAACCGCCTACCGTGTTTGAAGTGTGTGGTGCCCGCATTTTTGTTTACTCAGTGTAATAATATATTGATACGGGTTATGCCTGTAGTCCCCACTCTCGCATTAGTCCAAAAACAATAGTAGCAGCGTCCCCACGGCTGAACAGTGCAGTCATATCACACAAATAGCATGTTGATTCAACAATACAGGATCTGTGGGTACCGTAAGGGGTGAAAGCACGAGTTTTTCGTCAGCGGGTATCTGAGGAATTGGTAATATGTAATAATCAGAACTAAAGTAATATATTCACAAACGCTATAATGTTTTTATTTCACAATCAATGGCGAAATGGCACTTACAAAAGAGGGGAAAGAGGCTTCTTACACTATTCATGCAGTACTTCATCAATTTTTATATCTAGATTTTTGTGAATATACATAACCAGTCCGTTTAATCATTTAACTCCCGCTGTGCTGCTTAAGTAAGTCTTAAAATACCACAATGTCGAGAACGAACGTTCAGGTGTTGCTGTAGTTATTGGAATTGTGCAGGTAAGTTTCAGGGTCTTATGGGCCTAGGGAAAAATAATTTCATTTTACCTATTTAAAGATATAATGAAATAAAATAAGTGAATATCTCCTTGGTTAAGGGAATTTCTTCTCTAAATCTTTGTTTCACTGAAGGAAGTCTCTGGTGATGCATCAACATCAGTAGGCCACTGATTTACTAGAGCGTCAACAGCAGTTCGTAAGTCTTTCTGGTAACAATGTTTGTAAGTTTTTTTGGATCCCCTTCCGGTTTAAAAACTTGTCTTTGACTGGCTAATCAAGTAGTCTGTGGAAAGATGAAAAACTGATAGCCTAAAGTACTCTCCAAGGCTCTCTGTTTCGAAGTTACGACGCTGTATTTGTCTCTCCGTGGTTCTTGAAATTATTTCCTTCTAATTCCAGTAAGTTGAGACACAATTTCTGCTTCCTTAGACACTGGATGTAAATTTTCTCGAAAAATTGTCCACTTCCTTTTCTTGAGTCTCACACATACCAATCATTGACAGTGTTTACTCTCGTTTTCTATTGCTCATTTGTGCATATTTCGTCTTTCTATGTTGCTGTGGATTTTTTATTCTGAAGTACGCGAACTTTGGATGCGTTCCCTTTGTTATCAATCTGAATGCACGCGTGCGCTTCTGTGTGTGTGTGTGTGTGTGTGTGTGTGTGTGTGTGTGTGTGTGCGCGCGTGTGTGTGTGTCTGTTTTATTTTGTCCTTGTCGATAGTTCTTTTAGAGTGTTGAATCGTGTTTTGTTACATAGTATTGTTTGGTCATTGATAAATTTTTTGCCCCGTGTTCTAGCTTTTTGGATGGCATAATTTTCTTCTGTTGTTAAAAATGGTACCGGTGATTAATGTGTTTTAGATTTTGGAGGTCAGTTTCTGTGACACTGGGGTGCGGTTGTTTTTAATGATGTGATCTGCAAATGTGGAATGTGCGCTGTCACTTTCCAGTGCTCTTAGAAGTTCTGTGTGTCTAATCGTGAAATTTCTGCATGCTTGTCAGATGTACATTGAATCACAATGTTCCCAGGTAAGTTCTCTTATACCTGCATTTTTAGTGTTGTTGAATATTTTTAATCATTTCTGCAGAGTGTTTGTTTCATATGCCACATGTAAATCTTGTTTTCTCACGGTGTTTCATATTCTGTGTATTACTTTGTTGACAAAAGTCAGGGTGTGCCATGTTTCTTGTTGCCTGTGGTTTCTTCATCTCGTGTGCCGTGTGTGTTCTCTGTTGTATGGTTATTGTTGGTGTGATGTGTCGTGACATTGCTGTGTTTGTTCAGTGTCAGTTGTGTTTTTATTTTATGGTTTATCTTGTCAGCAGTGTTTAAACATTTTCAGTGGCAATCTGACTCATTATGTTTAGTTCTTGTGTGTAGCTGTCTGTATCCACTGGAATTCTGTTCAGTCTGAGTAGGAGGTATCTGAGGCTGGCCTGCTTGTGGGCTGTCAGATAGAATGCCCTGTTGTGAATAACTGTACTGGTTGATTTAGGTTTCCTGTATACTGAGAAGTGGCGTTTATGGTTTTTGCTTTCTATTACGATGTCTAGGAAGTTTAGTTTGTCTTTTTCAGTTTCAAGGGTGAACTGTATTTTTGGATGAGCAGTATTGATGTCTGTGTGTAACTGCAGTATCTGGTCACATGTTCCTTCTGTCAAGAAAATTATCTCGTCGACATAGTGGTGCAAATGTATTATTTTGTACCATTTTGGATTCATATTTTGTTCAAAGATTTTGTTTCCGAGGTACCAATATGCAAAAAATGGTTCAAATGGCTCTGAGCACTATGGGACTTAACTCCTGAGGTCATCAGTCCCCTAGAACTTAGAACTACTTAAACCTAACTAACCTAAGGACATCACACACATCCATGCCCGAGGCAGGATTCGAAACTGCGACCGTAGCGGTCGCGCGGTGCCAGACTGTAGCGCCTAGAACCACTCAGCCACTCCGGTCGGCACCAATATGCAGTGCAGTTATTCTCAACAGGGAAAACCACCTAACAGCTCACAAGCACCTACACAGCTCCTACACAGACTGAATGGAATACCAACGGGAAAAAATGGCTACATACAAGAACTAAACACAGTCGGATAGACTCCCACACAAAATGGATAAAAATAAATATTGCTGACGGACTAAACCATAAAATAAAGTCACAGGTGACACCAAACAAACACAGCAGTGTCACGACACAAAACACCAGAAACAACCACACAATAGACAACACACAAGGCACAATAGGTATAGAAACCTCAAACAACAATAAAATATGGCACACCCTAACATTTGACAGCAAAATAACACACTAATAGGAAACACTGTGATAAAACAAGGTATACTTGTGGCTCATGTACTACACAATGGTCAGTGGATAGTACCAGCACAGTACAGAGACGAGGTACTGCAACCACATGGAGGCCTTTCGGGAGTACAATCGCCCCTGACTTCCTCTATATGGACGATAATTTTCAACTATTCTGCATTGATCTGTTCTGATGGATGAATTCCTCGTATACTCTCCACCTCAGGGACTGACCAGCGAGCTCTTGGTAGCGAATGGAGGCAAGAGGAAAAAGAAATGGTATCCTGTCTGCCCCCCTAAGCAATGGAACTGACTGCCAATAGGGCTTTCCAATCACTTCACAAAGATTATGCCATGTTGATGCAAAGATTTACTGTTGCTGTGCAACAGTTTTTCTAGTTTTGACATTTTTAAATGCGCTTGCATCGGCTTGAGAACTTGTATGCTAAGTGGCTTGTGATCTATCTTTCCTCATTCTCTAACCCTCCTAAATTCCTTTCAAAAATTATGTTGTTATATTCATTTTGTGGACTCTAGTGCAGTACATTTCCCTAAGTCACACGATACTTACAGTCTGTGGAGTTACATTTAATTTAAGTTAATTAAAATAAATACGTGTGCAACTTACTTTGAGGAATATACTGTTGGTGCGAAGGTCGGCGAGTACGTAGGCGGCTCCTCAATGCAGACACTGAAACATAAACACAGTGAAGCGTATCGAATGAATGTTAAAAGTGCACGTGTATACTGAATTAGGCAATAAAATCGTTACACATTTCCCAGACAATGTAATTACGAAAAACAAGTAAAAAACTTTGGACTGCATCAAACTCAACTGCCTGTCTGCAAAGTTGATAAAACCGTAGGGTTTTAGCTAAACCGTATGGTGTTAGGTAAATGTCCCAGAAGAAATCATCACTGACTACTTCAGTCTTGACTGATTCGTTGCAGCCAGTCACAGCTTCCTCTCCTGAGTCAACTTCTTCATGTCAGAGTAGCAGTTAAAGTCTACATCCTCAATTGTTTGCTGCATGTGTTCCAATCTCTGTCTTACTCCAGAGTTTTTACCCTCTTGTACCGTGGAAGTTATTCCCTGATGTCTTAACAATGATTTCTTGTCAGTGTTTCCCATACATTCCTTTCCTCGCCGATTCTGCGGAGAACCTACTCATTCCATATCTCACCATTCCACTTAATTTTCACTATTCTTACGAAGTACCGCATTTCAAATGCTTCGCTATGCTTCACGCCTCTTCTGGTATTCCCACAGTCCATGTTTCTCCACCATACTATGCAGTTCTCCAAACGTACTTTCTCAGAAATTTCTCCCTCAAATTAAGGCCTATGTTTAATACTAGAAGACATTTCTTTACCAGAGCCATTTTTTGGGTGCAGTCATTTCTTCGTCCGTCATGGGTTATTTTGCTGCCTAGGTAGCAGAATTCCGTAACTTCAGCGTGGTCACCAATTTCTCGTTTCCGCCATTTCTAATTACTTTCGTCTGACGTCCACTTACACTCAATCCTTATTCTCTAGTCATTAGAGTGTTCATTCTGTTCAACACATCCTGTAATTATTGTTCACTTTCACTGAGAATACCAGTGTGATCAACGAATCGTGTCACTGATATCCTTCCACCTTGAATTTTAATCGCATTCTTGAATCTTTCATTTCCGTCACTGCTTCTTCAAAAATGGTTCAAATGTTTCTGAGCACTGTGGGACTTAACATCTGAGGTCATCAGTCCCCTAGGACTTAGAACTACTTAAAGCTAACTAACCTAAGGACATCACACACCTCCATGCCCGAGGCAGGATTCGAACCTGTGACCGTAGCGGTCGCGCGGTTCCAGACTGAAGCGCCTAGAACCGCTCGGCCACATCGGCCGGCCAACTGCTTCTTCGATGTATACACTGAACAGTAGGGCGAAGACTACATTCCAGCCTTACACTCATTTTTATCCGTGCACTTCTTTATTGATCTTCCACACTCATTGTTCTCTCTTGGTTCTTGTACATATTGTACGTTACCCGTCTTTTCCTGTAGCTTACCCCTATTTTCCTCAGAGCTCCGGACACTTTGAGCCATTTTACATTGTCCAACGTTTTTCCATGTCGACAAATCCTACGAACGTGTCTTTATTTTTCTTCAGTGTTGCTTCCATTATCAACTGCAAAGTCAGAATTGCTTCTCTCGTGCCTTACCTCTCCTAAAGCCAAAGTGACAGGCATCTAACAGATCAATTTTCTTTTCCATTTTACCGTATATTATTGTTGTCACTAACTTAGCTGCATGAACTGTTAGCTTGCACTTGTCAGGTCTTTCAATCTTAAGAATTATGTGGATAATGTTTTTTTTTTTTTTTTTTCTAAAGTTTGATGACAAATCTTCAGTCTCATACAACGTACACACCAACGTGAATATTTGTTTTGTCCGTACTCCCCGCATCCCCCCCCCCCTTCCGCCCCCAAATGATTTTAGAAATTCAGACGGAAGTCATCTATCCTTCCGATCTTGTTATATTTTAAGTCTTCCAAATCTTTTTTTAAAATTATTATTCTAGTACTGGATCCTCTTCTCTCTTCCCCGTCGACTCCTGTTTCTTCTTATTTCATCACGCCATCAGACAAGTCTTCCCCCTCACAGCAGCCCTCCACCTATCTCCTCTCTTCTCTGCATTTAACAGTGGAATTCATGAAGGATGACTTGACTTTTCCTTCAGCTGAGTTAGTCCTTCCGACAATCGTTCCTTTTTCAGTTTCATCGCATTTTTCACACAGGCATTTCGCCTTAGCTTCCCTCGACTTCCTATTCATTTCATTCCTAAGTCAATTTTATTTCTGTATTCCTGAATTTTCCTGGGATTACTTTCTTCCTTCTTTCGTCGATCAACTGAAATACGAGTATTTCTCCTGTTACCTATGATTTCCCCGCGCTTAATATGTTTCCACAGGACATCTGGCCTGTAACTGAAAAGTATCCTGATTATATCACCATTGGCAAAAGTTTCCAGACTTGTCCCTCATTCGGATCTCCGGGAGGGGAGGCCAACGGGGAGGTGAGAATAAGACTGAATAATCAACGAAAGTGTAGCATTCTATGAGTGAGGAAGCTAAACAATCTGAAAAGGGGAATGCTATGGCTCAATCTGGATATATTGACCGTTAGTGAAGTGAAATAGAAAGAAGAGAGGATAATATTAACAGCAGCAGAAAACAGTAGAACCAAAGTAGGATTCGTTATTAATAGGAAGGTAGAACAGAGAGTTACTTTGAACTGTTTAGTGATAGGGTTATTCTCATCAGATTCTACAGCAATCCAACAACGACAACAATAGTTCAGGTATATATGCCGGTATATATGCCGACGTCGAAAGCAGGAAATGAAGATGTAAAGGGAGATGAAATCTAGTAGTCATGGGTATTGGAATGCGGTTGTAAGGGAAGGAGTGGAAAAAAGGCGCATGAGCGTACCCTCATAGAGGTCTTCAGTGTACTGTTTCCACCTAACCGCTCTCTTGGAATTCCTACTGAACTGTTAATGGTGTCGTTCTTGCTTTCAATTTCTTCGGAAGCTGTTTTTACTTATCTGCATGCTGAGTCAGTCCTGACAATCATTCCTTTTTGGATTTCTATACATTTAGCTTCCCAGTATTTCCTGTTAATTGACTTGTATTTTTGGACACCTGAATTTTCCTGCATATTTTTGTACTTCCTTCTTTCATCGATCAGCTGCAGTATCTCCTCTACTATCCACGTTTTTAGATACCTCCATTCCTCTTGAATCGAAATGCTTACTGAGCTGTTCCTTAGGTAACTTCAAGCGTATTTCCTCATTCCTTGATAATTTCGTACCCCTCTTCTTTGCTCATTGATTCTTCCCTACTGGTCTCTTAAAATTTAGCCTGCTCTTCATCACTGACCTGAGTCTACATCTTTTCCTGGGTACGCCTTCCCATTCAATATCTGATTTTGGAATCTCTACCTGATCATGATGTAATCTAACAGGAACTTTCTAGTATATCCCGGCTTTTTCCAAGTATACCTCCTCATTTGATTCTTGTACAGAGTATCCCCTATTAATTACTAACGGATATTTATTGCAGAACTCAATTAGTCTCTCTCCTCTCTCATTCCTACTACCAATCCCATGTTCTTCGACAAGCCTTTCTTCTACTCCCTCTCCTATTTTTTCCCATTTATTCTAAATGTAAGCAGTGGCAAGGTTCGAACCAGGAACCGAGAACGTTTTGGTTATTAGTCAAGGACGCCATCCCTAGACAAAGGATCGACAATTATTTTTTTAATGTACTCCAATCTACGTATTCCCCTGTAGTATTTACCATCTACAGTTTCGTCTGGTACCATGGAAGTTATTCACTGACGTCTCAAAACATATCCTGTCACCTTCTTCTTCTCAATGTTTTCCATATTCTCCTTTCCTCACCGATTCGGTGCTGAACCTCCTAAGTTCTAATCTGTCCATCTAACTTTCAACATCCTTTTAAAGCGCCACATCGCAAACGCAATGATTCTCTTCTTTTCCTTTTTTCCAACAGTCATTCCGTACTCATCAGATTGCTCATTCCTTTCAACACGCTCCGTAATTGTTCTTCAGTTTGAAGGAGGATAATCAACTCCATCAGTGAATCTTGTCATTGATATCCTCACACCCTTAATTTTAAGCCAACTACCGAATCTTACTTTTATTTCCGTCATTGTTACTTCGATGCATATATTGAATAGTAGGAATGAAAGACTGCACACTTGTCTTACTTTTTTTTTTTTTTTACCCGAGCACTTCGTTCTTCGTCTTCCATTTATATTTTTCCCTCTTGGTGTTCGTACATGTGGTGTGGAGTACAGTTTATTTCTCTTTTCTGAGAATTTCAAACGTCTTGCCGCATTTTACATTGTCCTACTCTTTTTCAAGATGGACAAGACCTATTAATGTATGTTACTTTTTCTTAAGTCTTGCTTCCATGAGAAATCACAATATCAGAATAGTCTTGCTGATGACTTTACTGCTATAATCGACTCCGACAGCGGTATGGAATTATCGCAGCTTGAGATATAATGGAAGTGATCGATTATGGGAGCGAATTCGTTTGCAACACGTTGCGACATACTCTTTGATTCGAACCTAACTTGATACTGCGGAAATTGTATTTTTGTTATATGCAAGACGCAACATTGCTGACTGCAGCTTCCGTGGATAACAAACAAACGCGAAATTGTTTTTTCAGATCTCTGTAACAAATATATATTTCGAATGTTGTAAGCAGGTAAATCCATTACCTCATATACCATAACTTAGGATCTATAACAACTAAAGATCACAGTACGGTAATAGGTATCGTCGGGAACCTTCTCTTTTGACTTATAACAAAACTGTATCACGTAGGGCCAAAGACTCCTCAGTGAAATATCAAAATCCAAATAAATGATGTTTTCTAATATATAAAACTTAAGTTACAGGACAACAGATCGTGTTTAATACCTACAACTGGATTGCAAAAGCATCAGAAGAATCAATATAAAAAAAATATTTGGACATGTTAATTTCAATAGTTTGTTATCCATAATTTTGGAACTATGATCGTTGCATGAAATCTGAAGACCAGTTTTGGAATTGCATGACAAATGCTTTAAGGTGATGCCCAACATTTTACAGTCACTTAAAATTTTGTAAAAATTCCTTTGTTTATTTTGCTAATATGGCACAACGAGACGTCTCAAGAATTGTTGTTACTACTTTTGTATACATTCCAACAGCTATAATTTGCAAATGGCAAACTTTTTTGTGTTAAGAGTATTATAAATCAAAGTATTGCTTGTCACGAGTGGGCTTATTTTTTACTATGAAGTTCATTCCTATACATCGTTTTAGTGACCTTACATCCTGTACTCTGGTGGGGAGAGACACGTCTATATGGCTCTGAGCACTATGGGACTTAATATCTGAGATCATCAGTCCCCTACACTTAGAAAAACCTAATTAACTGAAGGACATCACGCACATCCATGCCCGAGGCAGTATTCGAACCTGCGACAGTAGCAGCAGCTCGGCTCCGGACTGAAGTGTCTAGAACCACTCGGTCACAACGGCTGACTCGACACGCCTATATGTACATTTTTTAAAGACACCAACAGCAGTTCATTGTAGTATGTTATTAGTGTGGATCGCGTGACCTATCACTGATGTAATTTTTGTGAATATCTGGGAAAATTAAGTTGGTAACTATGAAACATTATGGCTGACACTTTCTTATCGTGCGAATCATGATATCTGTGAATTGTGTGAGCGATATTTACCAATAAAGCACATATGGTGAATTATTGTTTCGACTTATTTTATTATTCTTGGAACATAGCACAAGGGAACCCAGGCGCTAATCTCCTGGAATGGACTGCAGCAACTTTAAATACATCTGTGTAATCGATAAAATCCACTGAATGGAATTGTGGTGCCGTGTTAATTTAAGCGGGCTTAGAGCTTAATTTTTTTTTTTGTCACCCAACGATATGAGACTACCGCAGAAGTCGGAGATCGACCATGACACCCCCGTCCGCCCCGTCCCTCGCTATAGGCGACGCCACAGTCAACGTCAGTTCACCGTTAGCGGCGCTATCACATACGTCACACCCATGGACCTCAAGTCACATTACGTGGCGGGACCTCGTGAACCCTAACTGTGATCGTCTGCTGGAGCGGTCACTTTTACTCGGTCCACGCCTACGGAAACATTCGTACATCGGCCTGTTATTCTACGACTACAACTGGCTACGTTTCTGGACTTCCGTGGATTTTGTTTCGGCGGGCTGTATTCTCTTTCTGTCAGGTCAACCCTTCATAAACTTAGTTTAACCATGTGCGTATACAGTGGCGCAAAAATAGGAATGTTTTTTCCGACTACAAATTAATTATTGTTTTCATATTTACGCCATAGAAAAATGGTTCAAATAGCTCTGAGCACTATGGGACTTAACTGCTGTGGTCATCAGTCCCCTAGAACGTAGAACTACTTAAACCTAACTAACCTAAGGACATCACACACATCCATGCCCGAGGCAGGATTCGAACCTGCGACCGTATCGGTCGCGCGGTTCCAGACTGAAGCGCCTAGAACCGCTCGGCCACTCCGGCCGGCACGCCAAAGCAGACAACCTGAAATTTAATACGTAAAGTTTCCAAAGTGCTTTCCTTCTTCAGGATTGTGTAGAGCCGTGACTGAATTCCTTGATGATGTTGATCATTATCTTAGACTTCATGGATCACTCTAAAAATTGCAGTAAAAAGACCCTTGTAGTTTTGCAGATGCAACTTTGAAGTTGCAGATAACCGCATTAGAACTAATCACACGCTTCGAGGTCGGACCTGCAAGATTGTCATTCCGCACCATCTCCGGTGAATCCTACAGGGGAACGATATAATTTCTGAAGATCTCCTGAAAGAAATAGAAGACGCCCACAGTACGATGTGGACGTACTCCATCGCACATGGTGTGCACACTTCGCACGCAGCAGTAAGGAGAGCTGGGCTACAGAGTGTAGTGCTGAAACTGTCGTTGCAGGACAGCTGGACAGGAGCAGAAACTACAAGCGAACAAGTTACCAGAGAAAACAGAAGATTTGCTCGATACAAAGACTTGTTACACATAATGCAGCAAGAAATGGAGTCCAGCTCATTGAATAGCAGCGGGATGAGGCTCTCTATACTAAAGCACGCGACTAGAAGGAGCCGCGTAGCCTCATGTAGCGAAGGGGTTCCAAGTGGGAGTGGGCTGTGTGGCTGCCGCCGGCCGTCCTAAATGCGGCGGCAGAGGTACGGAGGCTCGTGGTATAGAGCGGCTGGAGCCATGGTTCGTCAGGCGCACACTTCTGAGTCCACCGGACACTGCGAGAACCCTGTCGGCGTCGGACGGAAACTTGCAATTCCTTTGCCAGCTTTGACGCCGCTAGGGTGGTGTCGATACATGATACTACACTGCGTAAGCCAGTAGTTTCGGAGCATTCAGTCATGTTGTACAGCCGGTACACATACAAATTCATGTTCCAGCATTTGTTTCTATTTGACCACTTTGACAGGTCCGTCAATAGATTTTTGCACAATAAATCACTGTGCACTGATTGTGCTCCAGTCAATAGCCTTCTGTTGATGAGGTGTAGAAGCAGCTTAGACTCTCAGTAACCCAGTGGGGTCAGTTCTGTTTGTTGACGTACCCACAGAGGTGAGTGTGCCTCATCACTAAACCACACATGATCCTAGGACAGTATTGCTTTTTGAAAGGTTTTAATCATCTCATTTTCAAAAGAATATCGTCGCTCCAGATACCTGTCCTGCAAAAGTTGAGATCGTTGAATTTTGTGAGGAATAAAGTTAAATTTCTCTTTCATTCACTTCTGCAGAGACCGTCTAGAAATCTTGAGCAACTGTGCTGCATGTCTTGTTGATGCAGTGGGCTCCTCACTGAATAAGGCTCGCACTCGTTCACATGCTCCAGGTTTATAACTGAGGCTGGTCGTTCCTGACTGGCCCTTTCTGGAATCACATAGCAATCTGATCTTTTCAAAACAATTCATCAGCCTGTTGAAACAACAGGGAAAACATCAAGCGAAATCTGTATCAAAGGATGCTTAAATTTTGTCAGCCCATTCTGACGTCAGTTCTATACTGTAATCTCAACGAGAAATGTTCATTCCTGATACTGCTGTTCTTGGACCATATGCTTTGTTGAATACACGCTTCACCACACCGATGCGTCCAGAATTTGCCTAATATGTCTTTACGATCAACAAATGCTTTTGCAGTGTTATTCCTTCCATACTGAAATATGAACTGAGACATCAGTGAGTAAGCCACAGAATTTTCAGAGCTACAATACAACAATATAAGAAGGAGAATCATTTATGGCATACAATTAAACCACAGTAGACAAATACTTTCTAACAGCTATTTCTCGTTTTGTGCCACTCTGTACTTTGTGTGTGGTACATTTAATAAATTTTGTTCGTAATTACAACGCTCTGCAGTGGCGACGAGTATTAGCGAACTCACAGTGCACCGATAAATCAGGAGAAATGGATCCGGGTTTTATGATATAGTGGTTCCTATAACAGCAGCAGCAACATCGACAGCAGCTGCCTTACTTCAGCAGCAAACGACAGCGTTGTCTATCAGAAACGAGAAACCTTCGGTAGTACCGGCGTTACCATCGCGCTACGTTAGAATTTTACCAGCGATGTAAGCGGCAGTCGGAATCCTATAAGGACTGTCGCACAGACCTTCAGGACCTTTGTTGTCAATGTGAATTCCTATGCTCCGAATAAACATGTAAAAATTTGTATACAGGCTCAATTATTAGTTGTAGTATCTGCAAGATGCACAGAAAGTGTAATTGATGGTCCTTTCCATTGAGATATTGATGCTCATTGTTGTTTGGAATGAGACGCCCCCACTTAAATCAAATGTTATAGAAATTATGTAAATTTAAAATGTGTGTCCACATGATGTAGGTACCTGATGTGAGGTGAAATTTAGGATGGAGATGTGTGTGTGAGGACGTGGCCCTTGCCTAAGCCATAGAATTAATTATTTCAGTCATATGTAGTGGAGAATAATGATAGTGAGGAAGTATGTATGTGTGATGGGATGCAAAAGTTGATTGATACCCCTGTTAGAGAAATAAGTTGTACTGATTTTGAGAACAGGAAATATTAAGAATATAGGTGATGAAGATGTGAAGCTTGATGTTGGTAATGAGAGTGGCTTTCTGGAATGGGATTGTGTTATTATTAATCTTTGTAGAAGTTATAAAGAGTCCTGTGTGCATGCAGGCTTTAGGACATCCTGATCTTTCTTTAGAAGTGTTGATTAGAATTGCTCAGGCTTTAGAATTCACACAAGGAACAGAAAGCGGCTGGAACGCTCAGTCCGTAGTATCCGCCTCACCGCTGGAGAGAAGGCAACCACTCCTCGTAAGCGGATCAGAAGAACCGAAGGGCTTCGGTAAACTTGCCAGTCCCCGGGAACTTCCCTTCCCGAAGCACTAAAGGCGACAGGCATGCGGACGGAGCAGCGCAACTTCACGTGCACCCGAACTGTTGTTCTCTAGTCGTAGTTTCACTTCTGAGAACTCAACAAGCTATGCACCCGAACGAAAATATTTGTCCAACTTGTTTCAGCCAACATCCTCGCTCCTGCTGTCCACATTGTTGGCTACCTATTTTGGTTGTGGGATTGAAGGTTACGATAGTAGTACATGAAAATCAGCCGCCTCTTGCCGGAACAGAAATAGAGACACGTCAGTGACAGTCGGTGTGATCCCAAGGAAGCAGTGCACAACAAACACACTTTAATAAATCTGGAAAAGTGAAAAACCTGTAACATTATTATTAACGTTAGGTAGGCGTGCCAATGCGGCCACCTTTCAAGTAGATACTTGTTCCCGTCAGATCATCGAAGTTTAGCACTGTCCGAGAATGTCGAGTGCTACTGGCAACCGGGCTGCACTCAGCCCTTGAGCCCTTGCCTTGTGAAGCCAGCCAGCTGAGCAGCCACCTGACTGGAAGTAGGGGCACCGGTCACAAAAACGGCTGGCTGAGTGTAGTACTGACCACGTGCCCCCCCCCCCCCCCCTCCCAACCCGTACCCTCATCCGATGACGCCTAAGGGCTGAGGATGGCACAGCCTCCGGCCTGTTCATATGCTCTTTGTTTGTTTCGTATAGTAGCAACTAGGATGAGGCTCGCTGTACCAAGTACAAACGACGGTGTCATAGCGGTGAGGCTCCAAGTGCAAGTGGGCTGTGTGGCTGCCGCTGGCCGTCCTACACTGCGGCGGCAGACGGCACTCGAAGCCCAGAGTCATTGGAGGCATGGCTCAGTGGGCGCGCACCATTGGGACCGCCAGATCCTGTTCCACCACTATCGGCGTCTAATAGAAACTTGCGATACCGTTACCAACTGTGGGACACCAGCGGGGTGGTATAGATATGAAACACCATGATTATACGTATAATTTAGTGGACACATCAAAGAGGAAGTATGACATGTTTCAGCTATCCGCACAATAGTCTACAGTTGTGAAGAACACAAATAAATAGCTTGCTTCCTACAAAATCAATTTGGTGTATCGATGTAATAGTTCTGTCCACAAAGTAAGATTCATTGTATCTGGTTTTAAGTGAACCAGATATATTTGACAGATTAGTCAACTCAGAGCCTACTGTCCGGATTGCATTGAATATCTCCGACATGATTTGGAACATTTGCATGATAAATCAACATTGCTGTGGAGATAGATGCACAATGTATTTTAAATTCTGGTCATCCGCAGCTGTTGAAAAGCATTATGTTAAGAAGATTTCCACTGAAAGCTGATAAAATTATTGATTTATTGATATACGACCGCTTTCGTTCCCTGAAATATATTAAAAAAGAAAAATGCTCTTTCCCATAGCGGATCAGAGACATATCTTATAATGCTTAGACCGACAGATCAGACAAAGAAACGCCCTGATTTTAGTAGAATACCTTATTTGAGCACACTATTCTAAAAAATAGACAAACGTATGAGGGCTAAAACCATCATTCCAGCCAATTTCACTTTCTCGAATCTAGGTAGCAAACTCAGGCAGAACGGAAAAGTTGTGGTAAATATAATGAGGCGAGTTTATACCGCATTACATAAAATGATTGTCCTAAGAAATACACTAAAGCCCCAAAGAAACTGGTGTCGTCATCCGTGTTCAAATACAGAAATATGTAAACAGGCACAATACGGCGCTACCGTCGGCAACTCCTATATAAGACAAGTGTCCGGCGCAGTTATTAGATCGCTTACTGCTGCTACAATGGCAGGTTATCATGATTTAAATGAGTTTGCACATGGTGTTATAGTTGGCGCACGAGCGATCCGGTAAAAAATCAAATCTCCGACATCGCTGCGGCCGGAAAAAGATCCTGCAAGAATGGGACCAACGACGACTGAAGATATTCAACGTGACAGAAGTGCAACACTTCCGCAAATTGCTGCAGATGTCAGTGCTGGGTCATCAATAAGTGTCAACGTGTGAACCATTCAACGAAATATCATCAATATGGGCTTTCGGAGCCGAAGGCCCACTCGTGTACCCTTGATGACTGCACGACACAAAGCTTTACGCCTCGCCAGGGCCCGTCAACACCGACATTGGACTGTTGATGATTGGAAACATGTTGCCTGGTCGGATGAATCTTGTTTCAAATTGTATCGAGTGGATGGATGTGTACGGGTATGGAGACAACCTCATGAATCCAAGAACCCTGCATGTCAGTAAGGGACTGTTCAAGCTGGTAGGGGCTCTGTAATGGTATAGGGAGTGTGCATTTAGAGTGATATGGGACCGCTGATACGTCTAAATACTACTTTGAGAGGTGACATGTACGTAAGCATCCTGTCTGATCTCCTGCATCCATTCATGTCCATTGTTCATTAAGACCGACTTGGGCAATTCCAGCAGGACAACGCAACACGCCTCCACGCGTCCAGAATAGCTACCGAGTGGCTCCAGGAACACTCTTCTGAGTTTAAGCATTTCCGCTGGCCACCAAACTCGCAAGACATGAACATTATTGAGCATATCTGGGATGCCTTGCAACGTGCTGTTTAGAAGAGATCTCCATCCCTCGTTCTCATTCGGATTTATGGACAGCCCTGCAGGATTCTTTGTGTCATTTCCCTCCAGCACTACTTCAGACATTAGTCGAGTCCATGCCACATCGTGTTGCGGCAGTTCTGCGTGTTGACGGGGGCCCTACACAATATTAGGCAGGTTTACCAGTTTCTTCTGCTCTTCAGTGTATATAGGACAAACTGGTAGGTCATTTCGCAAAATACTTCAAGAACACCTTAATTGAAGTAACCCCGGATCAGATTTAACAACACACTTACGTGAAACGGGACAAAGAGTGACAAGTCCATTAAAAAAGTTTAAAAATACTTTATGATAAAGAAAAAGCCCTATTTTGAATATGTTTGTGGAAGTACAATTTTTATATATAAAAATGAGAATGCACTGTTCAGGTTGAATAATCAATTAGAATTAAAGCAGCATGTCATTCTGGCTTGTTGATTATTTACGTGACTAAGTAACAGTACGTAGGAACATTCAGAAATAAACGGGCTTGTAAAGGGAGCGACCCAGCACTCAGCTTGTTAGTCCGTCTTAGTTGCTTGTGCGGGCCGCTTCCACTCTTCATTACACATTGTACCCTCCCGTCGCACCTGTAAGAAAGTTACACTTAATGCCAACCTACACCGTAAGTTGCACTGACCCCGAATAATCACCTTAGTAATGACTATTTTATAGCCCATTGATCTTTTACAAAAATTTCTCTAGTGGCCCCTCAATATACAATATTTTTTCCTTCTTTTAGATGCTGGAAAATCTTACAACAAGGATCTAAAACTACATTATCCACCCACCAGTAATATTAACGAAATTAATGGATCATGTCTTGGTCATCCTTCGTTTGTCAATGTAATGTAGGTAATATTCAATGAATAATACACGTTGACTAGGAGCGATTGGTGCACCTATGACCTTTAAAAATTGTGAGTAAGATATTACCTTTATTAATTTAATAATCCCCAAAGTTGAACCTTGTATATTCCTCTGTACCATCTATGTTGCTTCTGATGCTGGGGCTACAGGTCGCGAAACCGGTTGTTTACCAATAAAACAACAATTTTACCAGCAGTAAGCGGACTACTTCTTAACGAGGCGCACAACAGCATGGAAAGCAATCAGTGTGTGTGTGCAGCTAGGGCCTCCCATAGGGTAGACTGTTCGCCCAGTGCAAGTCATTTTAGATGACGCCACTTCGACGACTTGCGTGTCGATGAGGATGAAATGATGATGAAGACATCACAACACCCAGTCCCCGAGCGGAAAAAACCTCCGACCCGCCTAGGAATAGAATCCCGGCCCGTTGCATGATATTCTGTCACGCTCGTCACTCTGCTATCGTGGCGGACATATTGAAAGTAGAAGGCGTACAATCAAATTTTTTTATCGGGCGTGTTAGGGTACAGGAATAAAAAGAACCAAAGACGACTTACTTGAAGAAGAGTATCCATGGCGGAGAGCTGAACGCGCTGGGTATCCTGTAATTAAAAGACACATGCCATTTTACTCAACCAATAACCGATATAGTGTATTAGAAAGTTCTCTAAAGCATAGCCGCACTTGAATGCCATTGTATTCAACGAATAATTTAGAAGGAGTATTAGTAAGTTCTCTAAGGTATGACCGCACGTCTTTCGACCAAAAATTGAGTAATGTATTACGCATCCTATCTCGAGGAATAGACTGTTTCGCCATTATTTAATTTTCTCGATCGAACATTGAACGTTATTTGAACATATCCTGCACATCTCACAGAGTGGAAGCACGAGCACAGGATTATAAGCGTTGATGTAAATGATTGCTGAAATCTTGTGTTCTGATCAGAAGAAAATTTGAAAGAAACCTATTAGCAACACACTAATAGTGAAGAGTATTTTTGGTTTGTTGAGCAAGCTCCTGAAATCTGTGTCTGATAATTAGCGGTCACAACAGAGTTACATTTTTCGACAGATGATTAAGACTACTTTGATATTCCAAAGTATGAAATCTGTCATCAAACAGCAGTTTTCTCTTTTATTTCTTTAAAATGACGCGGCATAGAGCCACCATGTCAAACATAAGATGCTGTGAAAGTTGTTAGTTTGGGAACGGTTTATTATAAAACCTTTACGATTGAGCTGAAGATACTCACCTCTTCGGTTCCCTCCAGCACGTTCCAGGTCCACAGCAGACGTGTCGTTAGGCTTCACCACCACCAGTGATGTCACGGGAGTTACGAAGGAGTACTGAAACACACCACAGTGTCATCTCTCTAATCGTTGGTCTCATTCTACAAAGTCCAGTGTTCGTTAGCGCCAACTCCTATATTTCGTGTAAGTCTGTGTATTTATCAGGCCACCTTTAGTATGGATAGGAACTGTGATTGCTGTGTTAAATATGCGAATCGAGTTGATGACCCTTCACTCACGGCTCCATGCAGTGTTGACTTCGGTTTCGCATCTTGGGGCCGTTGCAGATGGGTACCACTGTGGCGGCCAGACAGGGAGATCCGAGGGACACTCAGCTCGAGCCACATCTTCCCTGATCAATCTACTACTGTGGCCACCTCAGGTACTGCCAGCACCTGCTGTCGAGTGGGAGGTCGTCCCATGGTGTGGCCTACACGGTTCGCTTAACGAACAGGTTTCAGCCACTATCTGTGGCTGACGAAGTCCTTGAGCCAAATGAAGTCGATCGCCCTGTTCCAGAGAAAGCCTCTCGGCATCATGCAGAGGGTGCGATTTCTGGCAATTGGGAGCTCCAACGTTAGGCACGTAATGGGGCCACTTAGGGATATGGCTGTGAAGGAGGAGAAGGTATCTAGTGTGCACTCTGTGTGCATAGCGGGAGGTGTCATTCCAAATGTTCGAAATGTGGAACAGGTGTTTCCAGATGCCATGAAGGGCACAGGGTGCAGCCAGCTGCAGGTGGTGGCTCATGTTGATACTAACGACGTGTGTCGCTTTGGATTGGTAGACATTCTCTCTGATTTTGGGTGGATTGCTGAAGTGGTAAAGACTGCCATTCTTGCTTGTGAATGAAGGCGGAGGTCACCACCTGTAGTACAGTCGACAGAACCGACTGTGATCCTTTGGTACAGAGCCAAGTGGAGGATCTAAATCAGAGTTCAGATGCTTCTGCGACCACGTAGGTTGCAGATTCCTCAACTTGTTCCGCAGAGTGGCGGATTTCCGGGTTCCACTAAATATATCAGGAGTCCACTACACACCGAAAGTGGCCCAACAGGTAGCAGGGCTGTGTGGAGGGGACTCGATGGTTTTTTAGGTTAGAGGGTCTCGAGAAAGTGCAGCAAGGGCTTTAGTTTCGAAGGGTGCAGGAAGAACACAGGACAAGGGTAGACATAACAACAATCAGTACTGTAGTAGTAAACTGTCGAAGCTGTGTTCAAAAAGAGCCAGAGCTCCAAGCGCTAAAAGAAAGCACTGAAGCTCAAACTGTTATAGTTACGGTAAGTTGGCTAAAGCCAGAAATGAGTTCAGCCGAAATCTTCGCAAAGGACCTAACCGTGTTCGGGAAGGATAGATTAGAGACAGTTGGTGATAGAATGTTTATCGCTGTGGGAAGTAATTTATCTTGTACACACCTGATCTCACCTCTTCGCAACAGAGAATCCTGACCAGATAGGGAGCATCATAACAGGTACAGGGAATTGTGACCACAAAGTTGTCATAGCTAGACTGAATATCGTAACAGCCGAACCCACCAAAAACAAACGCAAAATACACCTATTTTAAATAAGCAGATAAAATGTCGCTTGACACCTTTATAAGAGACATTCTCCACTCCTTACAGTCTCTCTATGAAAGCGTACACTAGATGTGGTTTAAACTCAAAGAAATAGTATCGATGGAAAGTGAGAGATATACGAAATAAATGGATAAGAGGTTGTACTGATCCGACTTGGTGCACAAAATGGGCCAGAACGCTGTTGAAAAAGCAACGAAAACGCATGGCAAATTTAAAAGAAAGCAAAATTCTCAAGATAGGCGATGTTTTACTGCAGCTTGAAATTTAGAACTGACTTCAACGCGAGATGCCTTTAATAGTTTTCACAACGAAACTCTGTCTTGAAACATGGCAGAAAACGAAAAGAGATTCTAGTCGTATGTAAGGTTCACCAGTGGCAAGACGCAATCAATGCCTTCACTGGGAGGTATCAATGGTTATTTACTGATGACAGAGCCATTTAAGCAGAGATACTAAACACAATTTTCTGAAATTCCTTCAGAAAAAAAGACGAAGCATAGATTTGCAGAATTCTGATCAAGAACAGCTACCAACATGAGGAACTTAGAAGTACAGCCGGTGAAGAATAGTCGGTGTAGCGATGCCCCTTAAAACACTTAAGTTAGGGAAGGCCTGCTGTCCATATTGTATATCAGTCAGGTTCCTTTCAGAGTATACTAATAAAATAGCTGCATACTTGGCTACCATATACGATCGCTCTTTCGAAGAAAGATTAGAAATTTGCTCAAGTCACACCAATACCAAAGAAAGGAAATAGGAATAATCCGCAAAATTACAGACTCATATTACTAACATCGATTTGCAGTAGTATTTTGAAATGCATGCTGTGATCGAACATTATGAATTACCTCGAAGAGAATGATTTATTGTCAAACAGCCAACACGGACTCAGTAAACATCGTTCCTTTGAAACCCAACTAGTTCTTTATTCTTGCGAAGTTGTGAGTGATATAGACAGAGGCTGTCGGATTGATTAAATATTTTTAGATTTCCAGAAGGCTTTTGACACCGTTCCTCACAAGCAACTTCTAATTAAATTGCGTGCCTATGGAATATCGTTTCAGTTGTGTGGCTGATTCGTGATTTCAGTCAGAAAGAGCACAGTTCGTAATATCTGATGGAAAGTCATCGAATAAAGTGGAAGTAATATCTGGTATTCCCTAAAGAAGTGTTATAGGGCCTCTGTTATTCCTGTTCTACATCAACGATTTAGAAGACAATCTGAGCGGTCCTCTTAGATTGTTTGCAGATGATGCTGTCATTCATCGTCATGTAATGTGATCAGATTACCACACCGAATTGTAAAATGATTTAGGCAAGATATCTGAATGGTGCAAAAAGTGGGAATTGACTCTAAATAATGAAAAGTGTGAAGTCATCCACATGAGCACGACAAAGAATCCGCTAAATTTATGTTACAGGATAAACCACACAAATCTAACGCTGTAAACAAGATTAAATACTTAGGGATTACAGTTACCAATAACTTAAATTGGAATAGTCACATAGATAATCTTCGGAGAAAGCAAATCAAAGACTGCAATTTATTGACAGAACACTTAGAAAATGTAACAGGTTTACTAAAGAGACCGCTTAAACTACACTTCTTCTCTCCCTCTTCTGGAGTATTGCTATGTAGCGTGGAATCCGCATTAGACAGGATCGACGGAGGACATAGAAAAAGTTCAAAGACGGGAAGCTCGTTTTGTACTACCGCGAAATAAGAGAGTGAGAGTGCCACGAATTGGGGTGACAGTCATTAAAACAAAGCCGTTTTTCACTACCGCAAGATTTCAGTCACTCAGTCACCAACTTTCTCCTGAGGGCGCGAAAATATTTTGTTGGCGCCCACTTGCTTAGGGAGAAATTATCATCGTAATGAAGTAAGAAAAATCGGAGCTCGCACGGAAAGATTTAAGGGTTTGCTTTTATCTCGCGCTGTCCGAGAGTGGAATGTTAGAAAAGTATCTTGAATGGGGTACGATGAACCATCTGTCAGGCAGTTAATTGTGAATTGCAGAGTAATCATGTATTTCGATTATAAAATCTGGAGATTAACTAAGATAACCCCACATGATAATTTCACGTTGTTTTCCCGTCGTTCAGTCTATTCCATCCCACTCCCATCGTTCTATCAGACATGCACCAGTGTGGCCAAGAATTTACTTTGGACCTTCTTACTGTGTGCAAGTATTTAATTTGAAGAGTATTTCATATCAAATAACTATGGTCGAGCAACAAAATTTATTCAACACACCAAGGAATGAAAGAAATTAGTTGCCAGTGGGCATTGGTTCGTATCAACTGGGCGAATTCAAAATTTGCGCCAGGCTGGAATTCGAACCTGGGCTTTCTACTTACTAGACATACGTGCTGAACAGCGGGCACAGCGGGCACCACAACTGCACGGACTAACCCTGTACGCCTCCCGTCAGACCCAAATTCTCAACTTACGCCATGTAGAGCCCTTTCTCGTTAGCCTCATTAGTTCCAGTACAGATGCACACGAAGCTCGAACTTAACGGAATCGGCGAGATGCCGTGAGTAATGAATGAGCCTCATGAGCAGGGGCACTACATCAGTGGCGTGTGGTATAAGTTGAGAATTTGGGTCTGTCCGATAGAACAGACACCACATATATAAAATTTAATCAGTTTCATGGTATCCTTTTGTATGTGAGTGATCAAAGGCCAGCAAAACAATTAGCTGATGTTTGTTATAGCGCTCTCACATAGGTGTTTAAAAGTCGAAACTTTGCTCAATTTGCCCATGACAGTACATCGTTCTGGGTGCCAGCACAGTGTCGTATAACTGCATGCAAGTGCTTGTAAGATGCCGTGCCATATATACTGATGATTGAAATAATCATATTCCGTCTGGAACCCATTGGTAATTCCTGTGTGACGAAGTCCCCTCTTTGCTAGGACACCAAACAGATTTTGTAGAAGGCAATATCACTGATTCTGTGAATTAGAGATTCGATCCAATCGTGATTTTAACTGTTGATTTATTTTACATGGCTTTTATTCCAGAATAAACGTAAATTTTATAAAGAATTTCTTTTTCATTGAAAATTTGAAACCATCCTCCCAAGAAGTAATTATCCTAAAAGAATATTTGCCCCCGTCATAAACGTTGATTGGAAGGAGTTTTGTTTACCGTTAACGTTTGCTTAGCAATGATAAATCAAAACGCATTTTAAGGAAAGAGGTACAGTCGTGCTCAAAAGTATCCGAACGACGTGAATTGCATTTCGCCTGATTCGCATGCAACCCACATAACGCAGCTGTCTAGCAGGTCCTTTAATCGCTCCTTGGTACAGTCGTTTGACTATTGAAAATGGTTCCAACAAGTCACCACTAGAAAACACTGCTCTGTATCGCAATAACTCAAGATGTAAAGTAATACTACGATACTACAAATATCAGGGAACATCTTATCACAGGTAAGCCTGTCCTTAAGGCTTGTAAGCTCACATTTATTACAATAAATGACATACCTGAAATGTTACCACTCTCATTATTACGTCAGATAGGTAATGCACGTAGTACATTCGTCGTATTCATGATTTCCTCTTCAAAGTAAGATACCGTACTTATTATTTAACACAAAATGGCATTAAAAATTTAAGTTATTCACGTGCAGCTAGTTGAGAATATGTATGAACTTCAAATGACACGACGAACCGTCTCGTTCTGCATATGGATTCAAACCCAGGTCATGCAGACTAAGCAAAGATTTCGTGACTAACAGTCATTCCTGATTAGGCATACAGAGAGTGATATACCTCGATTTTAGACAGTATCAGTTAGCAAATACCAACTTTAAATTACATAACGCAAACATTTTTAACGGACGCGAATTCCTACCCAGCACCCATTGTCCCTGTTAACAAACTACGAGAGATGTTAAATATTGCTTCTTAACAAATAACTTATTTGAAATGCCGTGAGGTAAAGCTTTGTGTTGGACAGAACCTAATAAGATAGATATCGCAGCACAATAAACTGCGACATATCGGATTTTCTCGGCAGTAGCTAGATGCTTTAACTGAAATGATGAGACGAAACATTAATTTATTCCTTCCCAGGACTCCAACCCGGCACCTATCGCTGTTATATTCTAGAGAAAATGAATGTTAAATATGGGTTTGTTGCACCAGCAGCGACATGTGAGCATGTTTGAACTAGAAATAATTTGACGAAGAGTTCAGTGCTGACTGGGAATAGAGCTCCACGCATATCGTTGTTGACTACACACAAAGAGACGTCAGCTACCTAATTTTTCTCCACCAGCAGCTCGGAATAACATCTTGAACTTACAGTGATCTCGCAAATAGTTCTGTGTCTCACTGGGAGTCAAAAACGTCAGATATAGTTAGTGTTGACAACGAATGAAAATACATTAAAAATCGAAATTATTATCCACCAGCAGATAGGTGTTCTCATGCTAGAGCTTGATAATACATAATGAAATCTTTAGTGCCGGGCCAGGATTCGAACCCATTCACGCGCAATGTGTGGAGATGCCCCCCCCCCCCCCCCAAAGAACCATGGACCTTGGTGTTGGTGGGGAGGCTTGCGTGCCTCAGTGATACACATAGCCGTACCGTAGGTGCAACCACAACGGAGAAGTATCTGTTGAGAGGCCAGACAAACGTGTGGATCGCGAAGAGGGGCAGCAGCCTTTTCAGTAGTTGCAGGGGCAACAGTCTGGATGATTGACTGATGTGGCCTTGTAACATTAACCAAAATAGTCTTGCTGTGCTGCTACTGCGAACGGCTGAAAGCAAGGTGAAACTACGGCCGTAATTTTTCCCGAGGGCATGCAGCTTTACTGTATGATTGATGATGATGGCGTCCTCTTGGGTAAAATATTCCGGAGGTAAAATAGTCCCCCATTCGGATCTCCGGGTGGGGACTACTCAAGAGGACGTCGTTATCAGGAGAAAGAAAACTGGCGTTCTACGGATCGGAGCGTGGAATGTCAGATCCCTTAATCGGGCAGGTAGGTTAGAAAATTTAAAAAGGGAAATGGATAGGTTAAAGTTAGATATATTGGGAATTAGTGAAGTTCGGTGGCAGCAGGAACAAGACTTCTGGTCAGGTGAATACAGGGTTATAAATACAAAATCAAATAGGGGTAATGCAGGAGTCGGTTTAATAATGAATAAAAAAATTGGAATGCGGGTAAGCTACTACAAACAGCATAGTGAACGCATTATTGTGGGCAAGATAGACACGAAGCCCATGCCTGCTACAGTAGCACAAGTTTATATGCCAACTAGCTCTGCAGATGACGAAGTAATTGAAGAAATGTATGATGAAATAAAATAAATTATTCAAATAGTGAAGGGAGACGAAAATTTAATAGTCATGGGTGACTGGAATTCGGTAGTAGGAAAAGGGAGAGAAGGAAACGTAGTGGGTGAATATGGATTGGGGGGAAGAAATGAAAGAGGAAGCCGCCTTGTAGAATTTTCCACAGAGCATGACTTAATTATAGCTAACACTTGGTTCAAGAATCATAAAAGAAGGTTGTATACCTGGAAGAATCCTGGAGATACTAAAAGATATCAGATAGATTATATAATGGTAAGACAGAGATTTAGGAACCAGGTTTTAAATTGTAAGACATATCCAGGGGCAGATGTGGACTCTGCTCACAATCTATTGGTTATGAACTGTAGATTAAAACTGAAGAAACTGCAAAAAGGTGGGAATTTAAGGAGATGGGACCTGGATAAACTGAAAGAACCAGAGGTTGTACAGAGTTTCAGGGAGAAGATAAGGGAACAATTGACAGGAATGGGGGAAAGAAATACAGTAGAAGAAGAATGGGTAGCTTTGAGAGATGAAGTAGTGAAGGCAGCAGAGGACCTAGTAGGTAAAAAGACGAGGGCTAGTAGAAATCCTTGGGTAACAGAAGAAATATTGAATTTAATTGATGAAAGGAGAAAATATAAAAATGCAGTAAATGAAGCAGGCAAAAGGGAATACAAACGTCTCAAAAACAAGATCGACAGGATGTGCAAAATGGCTAAGCGGGGATGGTTAGAGGACAAATGTATGGATGTAGAGGGTTATCTCACTAGGGGTAAGATAGATACTGCCTACAGGAAAATTAAAGAGACCTTTGGAGAACAGAGACCACTTGTATGAATATAAAGAGCTCAGATGGAAACCCAGTTCTAAGCAAAGAAGGGAAAGCAGAAAGGTGGAGGGAGTATATAGAGGGCCTATACAAGGGCAATGTACTTGAGGACAATATTGTGGAAATGGAAGAGGATGTAGATGAAGAGGAAGTGGGAGATACGATACTGCGTGAAGAGTTTGACAGAGCACTGAAACACCTGAGTCCAAACAAGGCCCTGGGAGTGGACAACGTTCCATTACAACTACTGACGGCCTTGGGAGAGCCAGTCCTGACAAAACTCTACCATCTGGTGAGCAAGATGTATGAGACAGGCGAAATACCCTCATACTTCAAGAAGAATATAATAATTCCGATCCCAAAGAAAACAGGTGCTGACAGATGTGAAAATTACCGAACAATCAGTTTAATAAGTCACGGATGCAAAATACTAACGCGTATTCTCTACAGACGAATGGAAAAACTGGTAGAAGCTGACCTCGGGGAGTCCATAGAAAAGTTGGAACACGTGAGGCAATACTGACCCTACGACTTATCTTAGAAGCTAGATTAAGGAAAGGCCAACCTACGTTTCTAGCATTTGGTGACTTAGAGAAAGCTTTTGACAATGTTGACTGGAATACTCTCTTTCAAATTCTGAAGGTGGCAGGGGTAAAATACAGGGAGCGAAAGGATATATACAATTTATACAGAAACCAGATGGCAGTTATAAGAGTCGAGGGGCACGAAAGGGAAGCAGTGGTTGGGAAGGGAGTGAGACAGGGTTGTAGCCTATCCCCGATGTTATTCAATCTGTATATTGAGCAGGCAGTGACGGAAACAAAAGAAAAATTCGGAGTAGGTATTAAAATCCATGGAGAAGAAATAAAAACTTTGAGGTTCGCCAATGACATTGTAATTCTGTCACAGACCGCAAAAGACTTGGAAGAGCAGTTGAGCGGAATGGATAGTGTCTTGAAAGGAGGATATAAGATGAACATCAACAAAAGCAAAACGAGGATAATGGAATGTAGTCGAATTAAGTCGGGTGATGCTGAGAGAATTAGATTAGGAAATGGGACACTTAAAGTAATAAAGGAGTTTTGCTATTTGGGGAGCAAAATAACTGATGATGGTCGAAGTAGAGAGGATATAAAATCTAGACTGGCAATGGCAAGGAAAGCGTTTCTGAAGAAGAGAAATTTGTTAACATCGAGTATAGATTTAAGTTCAGGAAGTCGTTTCTGAAAGTATTTGTATGGAGTGTAGCCATGTATGGAAGTGAAACATGGACGATAAATAGATTGGACAAGAAGAGAATAGAAGCTTTCGAAATGTGGTGCTACAGAAGAATGCTGAAGGTTAGATGGGTAGATCATATAACTAATGAGGAGGTGTTGAATAGGATTGGGGAGAAGAGTATTTTGTGGCACAACTTAACTAGAAGAAGGGATCGGTTGGTAGGACATGTTTTGAGGCATCAAGGGATCACAAATTTAGTATTGGAGGGCAGCGTGGAGGGTAAAAATCGTAGAGGGAGACCAAGAGATGAATACACTAAACAGATTCAAAAGGATGTAGGTTGCAGTAGGTACTGGGAGATGAAGAAGCTTGCACAGGACAGAGTAGCATGGAGAGCTGCATCAAACCAGTCTCAGGACTGAACACCACAACAACAACAACATGTAGAGATGTTGAGGAATCTGCAGTTTTGAACAAACAACAAACTGTAACCGAGCTGTATTGTCACGAAGGGATCAAATTCCGCGTTAAGGGCGGTCTGATTTGCATTCCCAGTTCAGAACCAATTTTATCGACATACAGAAGCTCAGAATAAGTGTCCTGTGAGCCTACACAGCATTTGTTTCGTCACTAGAAATAAATAACTAGTATAAGAAAGGTAGTATAAGAATACTTTCTACATGTCGCCACTCCTGACTTTATTGTGGCTCAACCTAACGTCTACTTGGTAGAGAAGGAATATCATTTTTAATGTGAATTTCAGACCACAATGCCATTATATCTTCTTCACTTGGTGTACCCAGAAGAGAATGGAATCTGTCTCTCCCTATCTACAATCATTGACCGAAGTTGGAATCGAACCCAGACCATAGATGTGTGAACCTATCATCAGCCCAACAGACCACCAAATCCTCTTCTCAGAGGCTCATTTTTCTATCATAACGTCGTTGTACGACACTGGCTGAGAAATCTGACACACAGGCTCCCTGTATCAATTTGCACCACGTTCAGTAAATTCATTTACCTGGTTGACCGAATCACCATGAACTAGCTGTCTCGGCTACCCAGTGCAAGCATTCATCTTTATTTTGTAATCACCAAAATAAAATCACGTAACTGCCACCAACACAGAACTGCCAACAGTGTAGGATGCAGAAATTAAAATTGGAAGTGTTCCATTCCACTTGAGGTACTCTATTGCGCTATCGGTTTGTTGAAAACGTCGTGCAGTGCAAAAGAAAAGGTATAACTGTTTGTCTCTCATAAGTATTGACCTGACGATATGCATTATCCCACAGCACTGTGGAATGCAGAACTTCTGGAGGAATTGTTCTTGACTTCCGAGGCTGTTATAGCTATGTGTCAGTCAGTGGCGTAATGGTAAGTATCGCGCGTGGTAGATAAGATGTCGCGAGTTCGAGTACATTAGCTGCTGTATTTTTTAAAACGCAATTCTGCTGTCTGCTAAAATTATCCATCTAATGGAGCTTGTAACATAATTTCCTTCACTTCTCAACCCAAAATAGTCGTATGTGGAAAAAGGGCTAACTTCTGCGACATTTTGTTCATTTCAGGTTTAATAGACAGCCAGACAGTAGATGTATCTCGAAACTTTTGTATTATGTATGGGTAGAGCGCATCGTGCCAAAATACGTCGGAAAAGTATTTTCTACATTATCTGTCGTCTGGTAGTGGCATTTTATTCTTCTTCAAACCTTGTTTGACAGCTTTAACTCAGAACAAGTTTTCTACATGCATGTAATCAATAAACTGCATGTGCATTTTCAGACTGTTATAGATGACATCAGAGAATTCGCTTATATCGTTGATGATTAATTTCTCTGTCATGTTTACTATTGTTTTAACAACATTAAAGGAAACCTTACGAAAATTGTGAACTGTATTATAAAAAATGACATAAAACTACCCACGATAACCTTATGACGAAAGTCTGTTTTAATAAAACTGAGTATCTGTACACAAGCGTGAGGCACTACTACTACTACTACTACTACTACTACTCACCTAGATTTTGATTGGGTCTGTGTTTAATTGGTATGCTGTGTCATACTCAATAGGTATGCAAATGTGGCATTTCATAAATAAAGTTATGTATTCCTAGAAACCCAAAATTAGCTTGTCAGCAGCGGAAAGAGGCGTTACCTGTTGTGCAGCATTTTAAGTTTTTCACCATTGCACTTTGAGCCGAATGTATTTTCTTGCGATTTCCTTATCGATGTTTGATCTGACTGCTTGTAGCTCTTTCACAGAAGGGATAAAAACGCTACACTCAGTGAGACTGGAACTGCGAACCATATCAGACACCTTTTCACAGGTCAGCACGTTACCACAGAGCTGGCGAAGAAGTATGTGTCTTACCTTCCTCTTACGAGAGCAATAATGGCTAGAACTCGTAAACCGCTATTTGAAGGACGAGACTAGTTGCGATTTACACGTGCAACGACTTTCCTGGGCTGAAAACCGTACATTTACAATCTTTTGTTACACCTCAAGTGATAATACCTCAGATTATTCAATGGAAATGACACGTAAAATCAAGTGAACTTTGAGGCTTAATTCCGTGCACACCGGGAAGTAACTCGTCGATCACAGAGTTGCCAAACATACCTTGCCTTGTTGCCAAATCTCAGTTACAATACCAGCAGGAAGAAGACGAACCGATGTGATCTTACAGCTGGCTGGGAAGTGACCATAGCTGGTGTCGCCAAGTCGCGGCTGCTACGGTCTGGAATACGTAATGTGTCTGATTCGCATTTCTGTAACTAGGTTTAGGGACTGGAGCGTAGTTACTAATAATACTCAGAACTGACTGCAAACTAAGCATCATAAATCAGTAACTCTCATAGTTGTTTTCATATTTCTTTCGTAAGTGTAGTCAAAACTAAGAAATTCTTTCACAGACGTTTTCGTGCCTCGCCGATAGTCGAGCACAACAAACAAATAAAAATAAAAAAGAATGTGTGTATGTGTGTGTGTGTGTGTGTGTGTGTGTCAGAGTGAGAGAGAGAGAGAGAGAGAGAGAGAGAGAGAGAGAGAGGGAGATAAAAATCAAAAAGAATGAGAGAGAAAGAGTGAAAAATAGTAAAGAAATTGAATCATGGTGTGTAAAGAAATCTTTCATTAAAATGACACATTCCACATCATTACGAACTATCGTATTCATGATCTATGAAACAAGAATTAATCTAATGTAACGTAATCTAATCATATCATATTGATGACTAGCCATGAAGAGTAATGAAGTATCGAAGTTTTTGCCAATACCAGTAACCAAATCTAAACTTGAAAATAAAACACGAAAGTTTTTGTAATAAACCGGGACTTCTATCAAGACCCTTTCGTCAATGTTAATTAACCACGAAAGATGTCTGATATACCTCTGTTCTGAAGTAACAGTGTGCATGCATTTAAAGATGAAGTGCAGGATGTGAAGTTCTGTGACGGAGATACGAACCCAACACGTAATCGGATTGTTAACTAAGTAAAATCAAATGTTACGTATCGGTTTTTCTTACCAGCTGCTAGGTGCTTGACTCTAAAATAAGGATACAAACATTTGTGCCCAAGCGACAATCGAACTGCTCACCTACCGTGCATCCATAAAGAGATACCGTGCTTAAGTATCAGTTGCTTACTCACCAATAGTAAGATGTGTACGTGTTTAACCAGAAATAACGACACCTATTGCGATTGTTGGCAACGCATGAACAGACATTAAAAATGCACGTTAATTTTCACTAACAGGCCGGTGTGCACGTGATAGGGCTTGAAATGAAATTATGAATGATTTTGTACTGGATCAGGATTCGGACCCATATACTAACCTTTGGAGGAGACATAGAGACGACTACAGTCTTGAGAAAAGGAACAAAATGATTGAACTATACTGTTCCGAGAGATTCAGATCCTCGAAAGAGGAGATACGAATTCGAATCACAGTCTAGCACCAAATTTTTCAACGTCTCTGGTTCAATCAAGTACAAGTAAAGTAAGAGCCCTGTTCCTTTAAATAGCTATCGGTTCATCAAATAAAATAAAATTTTCTAATGTAAGTAAGTTTACTGGCGACTGTATTTCTGTTTACCATGACTTCCGCTGTCATTTCCCAACGTAAACCGGCTCTGCCCAGTTAGTAATGAAGGAACGTGATGTTTAATGCGGATTCTGGATTATTTGATAACAAAAACTCGCTGCCTTTCTTCATTTACTTGCGCCTAGAAATGGCTATCGAGTACAGCCAAACCAAAAAACAAGAGATCTTACTGCCTTCCGATATACGTCGCTGTCAGTTCTTCCGTATGATTTGGTCGACATGACCTGTTTCAAGTTGTGTATGACAGACGATGTTTTAGAAAATCAATAGTTTTCCTTTGCAATAAACAGAAAGATTTTCATTCTAAACTATCCAAGTACAAAATTTTCGCAATATTAGTTCAAATTTAATATTCGCTTCTATAATGTAGGAAAGTATTTCACAGTTGCAAAACTCGCATCCGATTCATTGACCTTACACTTAGTCGCTGCCCATAAATTCTAGCTCAGAGTGACACCAGATTAAGTAGCGTAATGTAGCGAAAACTGTTTTCCAGTGACCTTTCTCACCGGGAAATACGCAATTCATTCATTGGGCTCCATAAGTACACTGTAACAGTAATTTCTGTGTGTATGCAACGCATAAGGATTAGAATTTAGTGGTGCTCTCTCTTCCACTTCTGTATACAATATGCCTGACCTAAACGGGCCTTTTATCATTACAGGCCCTGGGCAGTGCAACATCATTCTGACAACAGTAATGTGCTTATACTGACAACCTGACTGTTCGTTTTACCTGATTTTGTAATCATTTAAATAAAACAACATGACCTTCCAGTGGGAGACATTTCGTCACCCTTTTACTTCTGTGAAATTTGTCAGTAAGCTTTTTGCCTTCCAACCAGTGAAATGCGGTAGAGTACGGCCGGTAAATGATTCACAAACCACGATTTAGTGCTGTTAAGACGATTTATTTAAACGTCACAATACTCGAGGTGCAAATTGTTTGTTATCTTATTTTTGTGACAGGTGGGCATAAGTGATTTCCAAAGACTTTTTATTGTACTGAAATAATCTTTTGTCACAAAGTAACGAGGTAAGTGTTTTATTCGTATATATTTTGTAGGAAACTGTAATCGTGATGGAAGATTATACACCTGAATGTTTGACACAACTGGTAGGAGAAAACGCTGCATATTAACCAAACCCCACGCCTCCTCTCCGTATCCTCTAATGACACGAGCACGAGATTCTCCTCGCATACCGCTACAGAGCTGTTCCAAGCACAGCTGAGAATTGGCAACATCGTCACAAAGATTAGGCAACACTGTGACAGGACAATCACTTCCGCGTATGGTACTGAATTGAATCGCTAAATTCACTTGATATTCCCTTTCCATTTGAATGACTTGTGCTATATAATCCTCATGTAAACTAAGACACCTTGACAGAAAATTCAATTTTTTGCCTAAATAAATGCTATTATTCATATGAGTGACAACTTTTATTACCTTTCACGATGCGTGCTGTCAGCAGTGTGTCCGTAGCCTGGTGGTACCGCCCGTGTCTCGGGTCAGACCGGCACAATCAGTCGTCAGTTGAAACCGTGGTAGGGGCCAGCGTGAGTGAGCATTTTTTTTTTCTGTTATACTTTATGGAGCTGCGAATTTCCAGAAAAAATTCTGTATCGAAATCGGAAGGAAACCCTTATACATCAAATCCTCTTGGTAGTTCGACTCAGTAAGTTGTGTTAATGGTCATAGATCTTGGCTTTGTGACTGCCAAGCAGCTTCGCAATACCAGCGTCTCTGAAGAAATTCGAATCGACCATCAGCGATACGAATTTCAGTATCGTTCTTCACTTAAGACTCACATGCCAGGGTGATAAGTATGAAGGAAATGAACCTCTTGATTTACTATAGGGCCTCTTGCTTAATTTCCACAGTAGCAATTAGGAACTCCCTGCAGACATTTGCTAACAGCGGCTCTAGCAACTTGCTTTTTCTCCGGGTAGCTTCAAATATGGGCAATTTTCCAGAATGAGATTTTCACTCTGCAGCGGAGTGTGCGCTGATATGAAACTTCCTGGCAGATTAAAACTGTGTGCCCGACCGAGACTCGAACTCTGGACCTTTGCCTTTCGCGGGCAAGTGCTCTACCAACTGAGCTACCAAAGCACGACTCACGCCCGGTACTCACAGCTTCACTTCTACCAGTACCTCGTCTCCTACCTTCCAAACTTTACAGAAGCTCTCCTGTGAAACTTGCAGAACTAGCACTCCTGAAAGAAAGGATATTGCGGAGACACGGCTTAGCCACGGCTTGGTAGAGCACTTGCCCGCGAAAGGCAAAGGTCCCGAGTTCGAGTCTCGGTCGGGCACACAGTTTTAATCTGCCAGGAAGTTTCATGGGCAATTTTGTTGCCTTAAATCCAATTGAATATTTTAAATATCACTTGTGAACAGCGTTCACTTCTCCATTAATTAAGGTATAGACCTCAAAACAAGCAATTTGCCTGAGTAGCTATAGAGCAGGTTCTGATAGGTATTGACACAATCTTTTGCATCCATTTACCATAGAGAATCAAAGAAAGAAACCAAACACATTACATTGCATTTACTGTCTGTGCCTTGACTAACACATTTGAATCCATGACAATAATTAATTATTTGAGGAACCTCCCGTGAAAGGAAGAAGAACAGAATTTGTCGCTTTAATTGTAGTGCACTGGATCAGAAACAATGAAATTAATTCTGTGCCACATTGATGTATTGCATTCTAGTATAATAAAATAATCATCAAATAAAAACGGTTTTGTGCCTCCTTTGCTATCAAGAGTGAAACACAAATCGTAGACAGGGTTTATGGGTCACCGCTCAACAACATTAAAGCATTTTACATGGTCGAGAGTGCGGAGTGGAGCAGACGTTGTCGGCAAAAGGCGAGACAATGCAGTGCCTCAGCCACCGCCGGTAGGCAGTAAACGGGTCCCAGAGAACTCAGACGCATGCGGTGTTCAGAGGCAGATGGTCGGCAAAGAAATCTTTCGCTAAACTATTGTTGGACCAAACTATTATTACCAGTGTGACAGAAAGCGAAATCTATTGTAGATTCTCTTGAATTATACTCATAGCTTCAGCACCGAGAGGAAATGAACGATAAAAACATTGTCGACGTGTGCTTGTAGTTACCTGACGTCGTATTAGCTAGTCTCGCGTTTTACCTCAAGACTACGGTCGTCTCATCATTTCAGTTAAAACATCTAGCTACTGCCGAGAAAATCCGATATGTCACAGTTGATTGTGCTTCGATATCTATCTTATTAGGTTCTGTCCAACACAAAGCTTTACCTCACGGCATGTCAAATAAGCTACTTGTTAAGAAGCAATATGTAACATCTCTCGTAGTTTGTTAACAGGGACAATAGGTGCTGGGTAGGAATTCGCGTCCGTTAAAAATGTTTGCGTTATGTAATTTAAAGTTGGTATTTGCTAACTGATACTGTCTAAAATCGAGGTATATCACTCTCTGTATGCCTAATCAGGAATGACTGTTAGTTTCCGTCAGTCACGAAATCTTTGCTTAGTCTGCATGACCTGGGTTTGAATCCATATGCAGAACGATACGGTTCATCGTGTCATTTGAAGTTCATACATATTCTCAACTAGCTGCACGTGAATAACTTAAATTTTTAATGCCATTTTGTGTTAAATAATAAGTACGGTATGTTACTTTGAAGAGGAAATCATGAATACGACGAACGTACTACGTGCATTACCTATCTGACGTAATAATGAGAGTGGTAACATTTCAGGTATGTCATTTATTGTAATAAATGTGAGCTTACAAGCCTTAAGGACAGTCTTACCTGTGATAAGGTGTTCCCTGATATTTGTAGTATCGTAGTATTACTTTACATCTTGAGATATTGCGATACAGTGTTTTCTAGTGGTGACTTGTTGGAACCATTTTCAATAGTCAAACGACTGTACCAAGGAGCGATTAGAGGACCTGCTAGACAGCTGCGTTATGTGGGTTGCATGCGAATCAGGCGAAATGCAATTCACGTCGTTCGGACACTTTTGAGCATACTGTACATGCTCCATCTTCTGTGCATGGTGTTCTGTGATAGCTTGTTTTTCGTGCTTTATGCGTTGCGTTTCCCCATTAATTTCATTATGAGGAGAGAATCCATCCTCTACATGGGTACGAAGTGCACCCGCAAAGACTGCAGTCAAGGAGGAGTTTACACAGAACATCGTCGGCAAGTATAACCGCTACTGAAAACGCTACGGTTAACTATGGAGGGCTACGATCTGCCTTCGCCTTCGTCAGCAAGGAATTTCAGAAAGTCTGCCTCCTGGCTAATATGATAAATGGATGACTTTGAAGTCTCCAAATACACTGAGAACTGGAGTTGGCAGATCAAAGGTTAATTTGGAAAGCTGACGCTACACCGATCTGGATGATATTCATTGTGACTGTGGAGAAGAACAAACTGTTCATCATACGCTTGAAAGCCGACTGTTGTCAGCCTGCCTCTCAGAAGACAAACCTCTTCAAGGAACAGAAAGTGAATTGCAAGTGACCAAGTTTGGGGCAAAAGTAATGTAGTCAAAAATGCATATAATAAGGGTGTTCATAAATTAGTTGTAGAAACGTAAGCTTTCATTGTAAGAAGGATAAACAATTTAGAGAAATGTTTAGCATACCACTGAACGTAGTATACCCTCAATTTTTTTCCCGCCTTACAGTACTTTTGTGTAACGAATTAATAGACACCCTGCATGTACGTTTCTGATACGAGAATAAATAAATTATCAGATTGTGTCAGCGTTACACTGAACTCGTACATTAGTAAGATAATTGGGGCAGTTCGAAAGAATAGCATAAAGTCAAGTTATTGACTGTGTAATATAATGCTCTGTAGAACACGGAGCATTTTTATCACTGAATAACAACCAAATAGAAGCACACAAGAAGTAGAAGATATCCTTTCAGAGTGTACTTACCATTGTAAGGCTTCTTCATTTTCAGTTCGTATGTTGAGCACAGGAAGAATGATTGCTTGGATGCGAAATGGAGAGGGTTGCAAAATATTTCTAGGTTCCTCAGTTAATGCTGGAAAGTACTTTCCAAGTAGGCTTTTGCGGAACGATTGGCACCTACCGCTAAGGCTTTGCCAGGTCACGTTTCTCGGCGCCTCTTGAAGCTGTCCCACACACAGCAGCTTCCTACACGCCCTTGGCCTTTATTCCTTCCCCATTTACAACTACGCCTCCACTTTTCAAGCCAGCAAGTTAGTAAATGACGAAGGGTACGTTATATCAGTTTTAGCGATTTTCTGTCCACTCCATTCCTGTATAGAGAAAGGGTTCTCCGGAAAGGTGTTACCACTTATATGTGATTGACCCTTATTTTCTTTTAGTTTTTATTTCTTTTATTTTATTTATTTTAATATAAAAGCAAACACTTTGTACACAAGTCCAATAGAAACTAGTGTACTTCTTCGATCTGTACTCCTTCGTTCTCAAGGCATGTGCAGAGTCATTTCGCCACGCAGGCCATAGCTCGTTCACACATTTCCGTAGGTTTAGAACGGACAACTTGTATTATGCGTTCTTTGAGGCCATTAACGTCAGTAGGTCTTGTGGCACAAACGCCTTCTTTCACCATTCCCCATAGCCATTAACCACATGGAGTCTTCCAATCGAGCTTCTACCAAATATTTCATCCAGCCAATGTTGAATCTTTAAGGAATAACGTGGTGGTGCACCATCTTGCTGGAAGTAACAGCAAATGTCTGCAACATATCTAGGTGAGAGTTTACCGTTAGTCTTATCACTGAAAAAATATGTTCCAAGAACTCCAAACTTTGAAATGCCTCATTGTACTTTAACTTTCGGAGAGGATCGAATGTACTCTTGTATTTCACAGAGATAGTCTGTACTCCAAATGACGCAATTGTGCTTATTCACGTTGCCACTGACATGAAATGTGGGTTCATCTGACGTAAAAAAACACAATATTAGGGTGTGTGTCCGTTATTTCTAATAACACTTTTGCATCTCGTACAGGAGCAATTTTTCAGCGTCAGACAGGGACTGCATCATTTGAATGTGCTACTGCTTTATTCTCAGATCGGTGTGAAGAATTTTTTAGATACTTGTCCGCGCAATGCCGGTTTCCAATGCTAATCTAGTACTTTATTTTCCTGGACTCCTAATCATTGTACCTGGAACAGTTATGATGCCATGTTCAAATACTTCTTGGATGTCCCCTGTTCCTTTTACAGTCATCGGTCACATAACAAGTTTGCACAAATTTCGCATTCAGTCGAAGGATCGTTAAACGGCTTGAAGAATCCTTATGAAACCATTGCTAAATTGTTTTCCTTTCTATTGAGGGTGATAAGACACTTCCATCGAAGCTGCTGCCTTCGTTCTCTCTTCCAAAGAAAGTCGAGCCGTTATGTCTAGCTTGCAACAAAATAAAGTTTACAATTATGTAGTACCTTATGAGTGGCGACTTCTTTTTGAACAACACTGTATGACTGTCAACATATATATGTGTGCATGCTTATCTTACTCACATGAGCTCTACATGTGATATGTGAGGGACGCAGCAGGTTTGTTGCATTGTTTTCCTCTGATACGAGCGCACTGCATTTTTTAAATATGATGTTTCGAAAACACCATCTCCCAGAGTTCACCGATAGTGAAGGAATTCCGAGTTCGAACTAACAATGGTCTTTATCAGTTGACCACAGTAAGTACTTAGTACTCGTACATAGAGCTAAGCTTACAGATCACTTAAAGCATACTCACCTTAAGAGCGATTTCCTTGGCCCTGTCCTTGAGTGTCTGGTTGGGTGTGGCTGCGTCCATGTCCAGCAGCTGGCGCACAGTGAGGAAGGCCCAGAGGCGCTCTCCAGAGGAGGCCTTCTCCAGCCTGGCTGGCGACCTGTATCGCTGGCGGCCCTCCCCCACCACCACGGGCTCCAGCAACGGCGCCACAGGCCGCAGCCTGCCAGACACCACCAGCTCGCTGCCGCGGAACATAGTCGGGAACCTGGTGCGCGTCAGGGATTCCTCCTCCACCTGCCAGGGACACTCTCATTACTATAGGAGAAATCCGTATGAGGTTAGGTTTGTTCAGTTTGAGGAAAGGAAGTGAACACGTCAGGTAAAGCTGCACCTGGTAGGCTGGTTGAATTTAATGTGCAGCGTTCTGAATGGCGAACTTCAAAGCTAAATAACTCGAATGTTTATCTTAACAACCATTTTTCAGCACAACCTCCCCTGCGACATCCTTACAAACTTTCCAGGCATCTTCTGTACCGTGCTACATACTGGCAATGCCACCACGGAGCAATCAGTCTCACAGTGGACAGTGGTTATTATGTTTTGACTAATGAGTGTCCCATATTTGAAGAACAGAGGCTAGTGCACAAACCCAAATTGAGGTGGCTGAGTTAGTTGACAGCTGTCACACAGACATTTAGTTGTTCGATTTACGAGTATTAGAAATGATATCTTGTTTACGTCCACTCATGGGCGATGCAACAATCATTGCTGTCGAATGTTTTTATACATGTGTGGGAAGATGGGCAATGTAACAATATTTGCTTATTGATTAACATTGCCAGATTATTAAAAAAACACGATTTCAACTTAGAAGTTTTCATTTTACTAGAGCGAATTATCTGTAAGAAATACTATGATCTATATAGAGTGTCACATACTGAATCACACTTTAAATTGATCTGAAGATTACTCAGTAATGAGCCGAAACCGGTAATCAGTAAAGAAAATCTGCGATCGTGACGTAGCATACTTATCCACACGTTCCCAGTCTACTGTCACTGCTTCTTTGCTGATTAGCACAACACTCCCTCCCTCCTTTCATATACTGTCTGGTCCGCCTGTCGCGATATCTGGCGAAGAATGCGGCGTTACCAGAATGAGATTTTCACTCTGTAGCGGCGTGTGCGCCGATATGAAACTTCCTGGCAGATTAAAACTGTGTGCCGGATGGAGACTCGAACTCGGGACCTTTGCCTTTCGCGGACAAATGCACTACCATCTGAGCTACCCAAGCACGACTCACGCCCCGTTCTCACACGTTTGCTTCTGCCAGTACCTCGTCTCCTACCTTCCAAACTTTACAGAAGCTCTCCTGCGAACCTTGCAGAACTAAGGATATTGCGGAGACATGGCTTAGCCAGAGCCTGGGGGATGTTTCCAGAATGAGATTTTCACTCTGAAGCGGAGTGTGCGCTGATATGAAACAATTCGACGTTACATTAAAATGTCCGGATTCTTTCGATCAGACAGTGGGCATTTAAGTGAAATCGAATGAATATTTTTTGCAACACCTAGTACGTGGAAGTTGTAGCGTCAGGCTCTCGAACTCACCTGTCCATCGCCGTACGTGAAGTTGACGCTGGAGAGGAGTGGCGACGCGACCTGCCGGTAGAAGTTGCGCAGCTGCAGGTGGGCGTCCGCCGCCTCGTAGATGCGCCTGCCGAAGCCTCCGTTGCGCAGAGCCAGCCTCCGCAGGAAGCCGAAGTCCGCGTCTTCGCCGAACGCCAGCGTAAACAGCGTCGCTCCCCTCTCCGCGTTGGCGGCGCTGAAGTCGCGCTCGATGTCGTCCGGCGACCCGCTGGGCTGTCCGTCCGTCAGCAGCACCAGCTGCGCCGCCCCCGCCACCTTCTCCGACACCCGGAGCGCCGTCTCCAGCGCGCCGTGCATCGCCGTACCTGCAAGCCGCTCCGTGCTGTCAGCGTACCCTCATTCGTGCGTTCGATTTCCCCGGTTTGGAATGTCTGTTTGGAACACTGTTTGTACAAAAGTGTAGCGAGGACTGTAGGAAAACCGGACAGAAGAGAACTGAAGCGTTTGTGACACGGTACTTGTAACCGATGTTGTAAGCCTCCCTGGCTCAACAAGTAAAATTACGTTAAGATTTCCAAAAGGCTTTCGAAATCGTATCTCAAAATCGGCTTGTAATGAAATTGCGTCTTTGTAGAATATCGTCTCAGTTATGCGAGTGTATTCGTAATTTCCTATCAGAAAGGACGCAGTTCGTACTAACTGACGGAATGGCATAAAATGAAGCAGAACTGATTTCTTCCGTTCCCCAACGCTCCCTGCTCTTCCTTCTCTATACTGTATAAATGATTTGGGAGACAATCTGAGCAGCCATCTTAGATTGATTGCAATGACCCTGTCGTTTACTGACAAGCAAAGTCATCAGAATATCAAAACAAATACTAAACGATTTCGAAAACATATCTGTATAGTGTGAAAATTGGCAATTGGTACTAATTAATGAAAAGTGTGATGTCATCCACATGAGTACTAATAGGAATCCACTAAACTTGTGTTACACAATAACTCAGTTGAATCTAAAGGCCGTAACCAGAATGAGATTTTCACTCTGCAGCGGAGGGTTCGCTGATGTAAAACTTCCTGGCCGATTAAAACTGTGTGCCGGACCGAGACTCGAACTCGGGACCTTTGCCCTACGCGGTTCTCTACCAACTGAGCTACCCAAGCACGACTCATGCCGCGTCCTTACAGATTTACTTCTGCCACTATCTCGTCTCCTACCTTCCAAACTTTACAGAAGCTCTCCTGCAAACCTTTCAGAACTAGCACTCCTGATAGAAAGGATATATTAAGTATGTCGTCGACCAAAAGGACCAAGTACCTCATTATATGCCATGCATGGAACTGCGTGCTTTGATTACCGAAATGGCGCTTCTGGATACCTGTGAACTGCAGCATGGCGACAGTCCGGGTTATACGTATGTAACGGGACACTCGGCGAGTAGACTTGATAGAGTGTATGTGACACGAGCTCTACGGACAGCGATACTGGATGCCGAAATCTGGCCAGCGGCTTTTACGGGATCATATGGCGTACGTCTGTACGATTTCACTAACGCGTCAGAAGACATGGCGGAGTAAGGGTCACTGGAAAATGAACAGTGCACTTTAAAGTGACGCTGCATGTCGCCGGTCGATAGAGGCGGTCTGGGAGACCTGAGTTCGCCGCCAACGAGCATACACCTCGGTTCTCCAGTGGTGGATGAAATGCGCAAAACCAACGTTACGGAGAACATTGATACGATACGGGCAGGACAAATCGCAGTGGAACCGCACGACGGCAGATTTTTATTTTACAGCCCTAAGGGAGCTGATGACCCACCAACCATCGCCGGAAAGGCATACGGCCATGCGCAGGATAAAAGTCAAGTTATTACAGCTGACGAGACTAAGAATGGAAGGGATAACGGTCCGGGCGAGATTGACGGACACAGTTGCTGCCGAAGCCCCCTTCATGCACCACGTAGTACGTGAACGCCAACGACGACGAAAGACATTGATCAAGGAACTAATCTCTGAAACTGGCCAGCAAGTTGTGAACCAGCGTGATATTGCGCATGTGTTTACTGACTATTTCCGCCAGTTATATTGACCTGTACAAGTGAACCACGAGACACTACATGATGTCATCTCGGAAATGCCAGATAGAGGACCACTACTGAATGCAGAGACTTTCATCACAGCGATAACGGAGGACGAGCTGACAGACGCAATTGCCAGGGGGCTCCGAACAAGTCCCCAGGACAGGACGGCTTCCCAATTGAATTTTACCGCGCCTTTGCATACCTCATGGAACGGACCTGGTTTCAGATGTACAACGAACTCCTGTTACCGCAGACTAAGATACCTGCCGAATTCACGGAGGGTACCATCATCCCAATACCCAAACCACGCGGTGGCAGAAGGCCAGGAGATTATAGACCACTCACTCTCTTGAACTGCGACTATAAGATTTTCGCGCGCATCCTTGGGGCTCGCCTGCGGTCTCCACTTTCTGACTCCTCATAGATTAAACATGCCTCGGCGGTAAGAGTAACGCACAATCGGCGCTCGGTGACTACCGAGATATCATCGCATTAGCAGCGGCATGCCGAGTGCGTGGGGCACTAGTCGCTATTGACTTCGGTCATGCGCTCGACAGAGTGGATCATATCTTTCTGCACGCAGTGATGGGTAGGTTGGGAATCCCACAGGCCTTCATTCTAGTGATCATGTGACTGTTACACGGCTTGCGATCAAAGGTCTCGGTGAATGGGCGGGGCACTGACTACATTCTTGTTTCAAGGTCAGTTCGTCATGGTTGCCCCCTTTCAATATTTTTGTATGCAATGGCTTTGGAACCCTGTCTATATGGTCTCCGAAGACGGTTGGAGGGAGTGCCGTTGCCACAACTGACCTTTCATTGCCGGGCTTATGCTAACGATGTGATGCTAGTGGCAAGGACAGGCGACGAAGTACGTACAGCGTTGGCTAGGATACAGCGACACGGGATGGCGGCAGGAAGCGTGCTTAATCTACAGAAGTCACGCTGCATGAATGTCGGTCGAGGATTCCAACCGGGGAAGGAAGGCCCGCTCATGTTAGTTAAGACCATGAAACGTCTAGGTGTTAAGTTCCACACGGATGTGCAGCGGACAGCAGCGCATAACTACCGACGCATATTGAAGCTGATGCGGACAATGGTGCTGTTACAGAAATTAAGAGCGTTGGATATGATTCAGAGGGTGACCTATGTTAACGTATACCTAGCACCGAGACTCACTCACCTAGCGCATGTCCTGCCTTTAACGCGCACAATGGCATCACGGATACAAGCAACTTTCGGAACCTACGTGAGTGTGGGACAACTGTTTAAGACCCAATACACAACGCTTACGCTACCACCTGGAGAGGGTGGACTAGGTCTAGTGAACGTATATGAAAAGGCACGGGCGTTATTCGTCAGTACGATTTTCCGACAGTGGCGCGGTCAATTCCGCAATATCTCGGGTGCGTTGGCCGATGTACTAGCGCCCACTTTAACGCGGCCCCCAGTCAATGTGGACCATATTTCGCCGAAGATATTTTTTTTTTTAGCTATGTCAGAGAATCCTTCCCATCAACACGACTACCGACGACGCGAGATGTATACCAACTCTTACTGCGCCGGTGCCCCAGAAATACCCTGGAAAAGAAGTACCCAGACAAGAACTGGCGACAGATATGGCGCGTTATACGGAACGTTTACCTCCCAACGTCGGTACGCTCAACATGGTATGTGGTGGTAAATAGGAAGTTCGCAACGAATCAACGGCGGCACGCGATTCATTTGGCAGACACTCCACTATGTTTAGGCTCCGCAACAGTGGACACTGATGAACATCGTTTAGCATGTAGTGGGACGGCTCTGGTGTGGCACTTGGCACAACAGATATTGGCGTTCCTGTTACGCTCCGCCCCTCACACAATTTGATCAAACACTTTTTTTTCCAAGAATCTTATTTTCCGGTCCAAAAAAACCAATGCAGTGGCATGGGTACGGGGAATGGTTGTGGGCTACGTCTATAACGAATCGCAAAAGGACCAAATGGATTTTTGGCATTTTCTCCTGGATGGACACACGAAGCTGCAACAGCATAAGAAATATAGGCAAGACTTAGCTAGTTACTTGCGACTTACATTTGCCGACCCGCCGACCAGATGGGGTGTGACAGGTGAGAGATGAGATAGACGAAGAAGCCGAGATAGACATCGATCACACTTACGGACCCTTAGTTAATTTCGAGAAGACGACCCAGTCTTACACCAACGTCTGGAGAACGAGTCGATAGATGGCTCTCTTGCTCTATCGAACGTCGGGTCGTGAGCAGGTGTCGCCCCCGACACGAATTTCATTTCATTGCTACAGGAGCATGTTTCTTTTGTATTTGTACTATCCGCGATGTCTTCATGTCTTTCATTTGGACATTTTCAGTTTTATTCGTTTCCTTACTTAATTAATTTTCTAACTAGCCACTATTTGTCAACATTTCGACATTGTAGATACTATTTATGCGATAGTACAACAAAATATATGTCAGCAAAGGTTGTAAGTCCGACGTTGAATAACAAAAATAGTTGGTAGAGAACATGCCCGCGAAAGGCAAAGGTCCCGAGTTCGAGCCAAGGTCCGGCACACAGTTTTGATCTGCCATGAAGTTTCCTAAAAGCCGTAACTTAACTAAATACCTGGGAATTACAATTACGAACAACTTAAAATGGAAAGAACACACTGGAAACGTTGTGGCGAAGGGGAACCGAAGATTGCGTTTCGCTGGCAGAACGCTTAGAAGATGGAACAGATCTACTGAAGAGACTGCCTAGACTAAGCTTGTCCGTTTTCTTTTTGCGTATTGTTGCATGGATTAACGGAGTACATTCAGAAAGGTCAAAGAAGGGCAGCACGTTTTGTACTGTCAAGAAATAGGGGAGAGAATGTGACGGACATGATACAGGATTTCGGGTGGACATCATTGAAGCAAAGGCGTTTCTCGTTGCGGCGCGATCTTCTCACGAAATTTCAATCACAGCTTTGTCCTCTGAATGTGAAAATATTTTGTTGACGCCAACCTACATAGGGAGAGACTATCATCGTAACAAAAAAGGGAAATCAGAGTTCGCACTGGAGGATCGTTTTCCTTCGGGCTGTTAGAGAGTGGAATAACAGAGAATTTTTGTGAAGGTGGTTCGATGATCCCTCTGCCAGGTACTTAGGTGTGAATTTCAGAGTATCCATGGAGATGCAGATGTATATGTAAAACAGAAAAATATTTTTTGTACTGAAAAAATTAATAATTGAGGAGTTTGTACAAAAAAGTGCAAAATTAATATTAAGAGAAATAAGCACAATTTTCGTTTAAAAATAGAGAATACGCTATGTTCTTTTATAAACTCTGTACTAGTAGTACATAGGTCGTAACTAATAAGAATCTTGTGTCTTCGTGTCTTTTGACATTCTTGTCTGTCTTGTGTATCTTATCGATCTTGTAAGCATGAATTATTTTCGGAGTGTAAAATATGTATCTCAAAGGGATTCGGTTTATTCTTTCATGAGAATTATTCGTCCACATATGAGCCCGAGATGTTAATTTTTCGTGATCATGACGCTGACTAGCCATGTATTCACGTATGAAATAAGAGATTGAAAACAGTTCGACATTTATAGTGAAAGTTAATTTTACTGTTCATAGGGGAAAAGGTGATACGTTTTTAAAACATAAATATCAGTGACAGTGTGGGAACCCTTTCATTTAATTGCGAAGACTCATTAACGTCATAGTATTCGATCACCTACTTCTATTCCCGTAGCCAATTGAACAAGAGTGTGTACAATAACTGGCCCGGCTCTCGGCAAATTTCAGTGTTATTTGTGAACTTCAGTTTACTTAATTGTGGGTCGGTGTTAATAAAATATTGGGGACTTTGCATAAGAAAGTGACTAATAAATTAACAACAAGGACAGATAAGCATAAGCACTATTTCTTATTTTTATGAGGTTACCCCAAACCTGACAATATAAACCTCAGGCCACGTCGCAACACCGAGGACTAAAGTACAACAACACAAAGAAACATCATTCACTGTGGAAGGATGTTGAAAATCAGGTGAACTGATAAAGACTAAAAAGGTTCTCCGCACAATCAGTGACCAGAGAAACACGTGCAAAGATTGACAAGAAGAAGTGACTGGACGGTGCATGCGTTATGAGTTCAAGGAACAATTTACATGGTACTTGACGGCCCTGTAGAGAGTAAACGCTGTAGGGGAATACGGAAATTAGGATGTGTTGTGTATGAGATTTCAGTCTTTCTCGGCGTATTCCACAGATGAATTTTTCTCGGGTTATCAGCCGAGTGGTGGCGTCGTCACCACTCGGCTGATAACCCGAGAAAAATTCATCAGAATGTCTTGTGGTCTTCAATTCGAGGACTGATCTGAAGCAGCTCTCCATGCTACTGTATCCTGTGCAAGCCTCTTCATTTCCGAACAACTACTGCAATCTACATCCTTCTGAATCTACTTAGTGTACTCATCTCTTTGTTTCCCTCAAATAACGAACTGGTGGTCCCTTGATGTCCCAGAATGTGTCCTATCAACCGACCCCTTCTTTTAGTAAAGTTTTGCTACAAATTTGTCTTCAGAATTCTGACAGTGCCTCCTTATTAGTTACATGATCTACCTGCCTAATCTTTAGCATTGTTCTGTAACATTACATTTCAAAACATTCTACTCCCTTTTTGTCTACACTGTTTGTCGTTCATGTTTCGCTTCCATACATGGCTAAACCTCAAAAAATACGTTAAAAAAAGACTTCCTATTCTCGATGTTAACAAATTTCTTATCTTGAGAAACACTTTCCTTGCTATTGCCAGTCTACACTTTAAAAATCCTCTTTGCTCCAGCCATCACCAGTTATTTTCCTGCCAAAATAGCAAAACTCATCTACTGTTTCAAGTATCTCGCTTCCTACTCCAATCCCTCAGCATCTATTCATTTACGTCGACTACATTCCATTATCCTTGTTTTGTTTTTGTTGCTGTTTATCTTACATTCTCCTTTCAAGTGTCTGCCTATTCCGTTCATAAGCTCTTCAAAAGTCAGGGTTTTTATTTCTTCTACCACAACTTTTATTCCTGCTCCAAATATTTGTTTGGTTTCCTTTACCGCTTGCTCAATGTACAGGTTGAATAGTATCGGGGATAGGCTACAACCCTCTTTCACTCCCTTCTTAACCACTGCTTTCCTTTCATGCCTCTCGAACCTTATAACTGCTGTCTGGTTTCTGCAAGTTGCAAACAGCCTTTCGCTCTTTGTATTTTACCCATGATCCCTTCAGAATTTTAGAGAGGAAAGCAGAATATATCGAGCAAAACATTGAGGGCCGTGGGTGCTAGGGCTACTATGAGATGAGGGCACTGGCACAGGAAAGGAATCAGTGAAGCGCTGTTCCAGTCCAGTCATACGACGGACTGGAGCCCGGATTTTTACGTAAGTGTAGACTGTGGACCCATGCCATGTATCAGAGAGATAGCAGCGAGGAAGGTGGAAGCGCGCGGATCGGCAGGCGACAGTCAATCGAACTGGCGACGCCGGCGATCCGGAACAGCGGCTTGGACTCGCCAACGAGACAGCGTTTCTGCGCCGGCGCCAAGTTATTTTGCGCGAGCTGTACCACCAATCACCTCGTCACGCAATATTTCACGGAAGCTCAAGCGGAAGTATATCACAGGCTAAAGAAACCCTTTCCAAATGTTACTATACGTAATACAGGGTAATCCAACTATTTAACGCATGGCGATACATCGATAACAATAACAGAGGATGTGGACGAAATTCAAAATTTCCATCGCTGTCGCCCAAGCGCAGTGAAGCGAAATCTGGTGCTTGCATGTCGATGCATAAGTGAGATATCTCCTGTCATACGTGAAATGACTGATTCTGTGCATCAGCCATTTTATTTGTTAGAAGTTAACAAACGCCGTTTTGTCATAAACACAGAGAACATTTTGTCAGCGATGAAATCAAAAATATCCAAATGTCAACAATGTTCACAGATGGCCTCAGCAGTTTGAAGATTCAGCATGTTTGTACAAAGAAAAAGTTACCGGTTGGCCAAGTTTAACGGCACAAAACGTTGAAAGAATAGCACGTTGTTCGTGTGACTAAGTTGAGTCATATACAGCATCTATAAAGTTTGTAAAAATGTTTCGAACATCCTTTTAAACACTCTCGAGTTCTTATAGATTTATCGATATATGTTGTAATAGTTATACTAATTTTAAATTACCCCTTACAATCAACTGGGCAACGGCTTTGCCGCAGTGGATACACCGGTTCCCGTGAGATCACTAAAGTTAAGCGCTGTTGGGCGTGGCCGGCACTTTGATGGGTGACCATCCAGCCGCCATGTGCTATTGCCATTTTTCGGGGTGCACTCAGCCTCCTTATGCCAATTGAGGAGCTACTCGACCGAACAGTTTCGGCTTCGGTCAAGAATACCATCATAACGGCCGGGAGAGCGGTGTGCTGACCCCACGCCGCTCCCATCCTCATCCTCCTCTGAGGATGACAAGGCGGTCGGATGGTCCCGGTAGGCCACTCGTGGCCTGAAGACGGAGTGCCTTACAATCAACTACGTAAGATATTCAGATTTATTGGCGCAGTTGATATACAAGCCACGTACCAAAGTGACGTGGGTATAAGAATGCAGCCCTTAAGAGCTTTTTATTAATTTATTGTTGTTATACAGGATGGTCAGAAACAGATTCAAAATCTGTGATGCAGTTGCACGAAAGGCTGCGCTGAGAAGTAATCATTAAGAAAAAAAATATTCGAATACGTTGTTCTGTTTCCGAGTTAATTAGTATTGAAGTTAGCCAATCATGCCGTTGGGCGCGCAAATTCAAGCGGTCCGCCAGAGATAGTGTCACCACACGTGTGCTTGGTTCGGAAATGAGAGGGATACAAAAATTGGGCTTCGGATGGTAGTAACGATCGAACCAGAGCCTAAGGCTGACCAGCCCCGTGCGCTGTGAGAACAACTGACACTGGGTGTGTCTGGAGAGCCGCTTGAATTTGAGCACCCAACGGCATGACTGGCTAACTTCAATACTAATTAACTCGCAAACGGCACAACGTATCGAATTTTTTCTTAACAATTACTTCTGAGCACAACCTACCCTGTAACACCTTTACAAGATTTTCAGACTGCTTCTAACCACCGAGTATAGGGAGACTTAGAAAAGAAGGAAACTTCCGTGGCACTTTATTAGGAATACTCCAGCAAAGGGAAATATTAATTGCCTTGTCACAAGCCGGCGAAGATTACGGCAGGAGGCCGTTATTTTGTTACTGTTTGCAAAGTTCCTGTTAGCAACCCTACTGGCGAGGATTTAACGCCAGAGAGATAGCTACGTAATTTATTAATATTTGCCTTAGTGTTTTACTGACTTTGGATTTATTCCCAGTCATTTTTTTCGTTATCAAGCAGTGTGCAAGAACAAGACTACAGGAACAAAGTAGAATTGTGATGACGATACGGCACTCTCTAAGAAGAAAGAAAAGCAGGACGACAACCACACTAGTGAAAGATATGTAAAGAAGAAATTTTGCTGAACGAAATGAAGAGCTAGACGAGGAGCAAAGGAGGTGAAAATAAAAGTCAAATAACTTAAAAAAGTGTAGCCTATTTAGTAGTGCGCCAGACTCCGAAACACACACACGAGAAGATTTGCGATCCTTGGTCTGGTACAACAGCCAATTGTCCTTAGACGGTATCTCACCCTCGTTTAGGTAAGTCCTGGAATGGTTCCCGGTCATTGCTCAGGAAATATGATACATACAAATAGTTAACATTTAATGACACACAGAACAAAATTACCACTACTCATACAGAGATTGCGCACACTACTTCCTTCCCTCCTCATTAGTTGCGTGATCTACCCACCTTATCTTCAGCATTCTTCTGTAGCACCACATTTCGAAAGCTTCTATTCTCTTCTTGTCCAAACTGGTTATCGTCCATGTTTCACTTCCATACATGGCTACACTCCATACAAATACTTTCAGAAACGACTTCCTGACATTTAAATCTATACTCGATGTTAACAAATTTCTCTTCTTCAGAAAGGCTTTCCTTGCCATTGCCAGTCTACATTTTATATCCTCTCTACTTCGACCATCATCATAGGATTGGGGAGAAGAGAAGTTTGTGGCACAACTTGACAAGAAGAAGGGATCGGTTGGTAGCACATGTTTTGAGGCATCAAGGGATCACAAATTTAGCATTGGAGGGCAGCGTGGAGGGTAAAAATCGTAGAGGGAGACCAAGAGATGAATACACTAAGCAGATTCAGAAGGATGTAGGTTGCAGTAGGTACTGGGAGATGAAGAAGCTTGCACAGGATAGAGTAGCATGGAGAACTGCATCAAACCAGTCTCAGGACTGAAGACCACAACAACAACAACTTCCTTCTCTTTGGTTACCTGACGACAGAAAGCTCATCAGGCCACAGAGTTAACATTAAAATTTGCCAAATCATGAAAACAGTGGACGTCACACGATGGATAAGAGCCAAAAAAAAAAAAAAAAACAAAAAAAAAAGAGAGGTGCAGGATGTTACAGCATCAGTGTACTGGATACCTCAAATTCGAAACACCAAACAGACAGTTATTGCAAAACTCACCAAGAATCCAACTACGTGCAATATTTGCAACAACACCCAACCCACGTACTCACATAAATGTAAGACACTCCTCCTATTCCAAATAGAAACTGAGAATAGAATCAGAAGAGAAGGAGGTATATTTGGGAAAGGCCGGGAGATACGGGAAGATTTCAGTTAGATTTCATCATGGTCAGACAGATTTCGAAACCAGATAAAGATTCGGATCACAGTTTAGTAGTGATGAAGAGTACGCTGAAGTTTAAGAGATTGGTCAGAAAGATTCAATACGCAAAGAAGTGGAATACAGACGAACTAAGGAATTAAGAGTTATTCTTGAAGTTCTCCCAAGCTTCAGATACTGCAGTAAGGAATAGTTCAGTGAGCAGTTCAGCTGAAGACGAATGGACATCTCTAAAAGGGCCAATCACGAAAGTTGGAGAGAAAAACGTAGATACAAAGAAGAAACCATGAGAAACTGCGAAGAAACCATGAGTAACACAAGAAATACTTCAGCTGATCGACGAAAGAAGAAATGCAAACAATTTTCAGGGAAATTAAGGAATACAAAAATACAAGTCACAGGAATGGAATAAATTGGCAATGCAGGAAAGCTAGGGCGAAATGGTTGCATGGAAAATGTGAAGAATTCGATAAAGAAGTAAGTGTCGGAAGAACTAACTCAGCATATAGAAAACGCAAAACATCCTTCGGTGACATTAATACCTAGGGTTGCAATGAGAACTCCGCTGTCAAATGCAGAGGAGAGCGCGTATAGGTGGAAAGATTACTCTGGAGACATCCATGAGGGGGAAGACATGCCTGATGCCTTGACAGAAGAAGAAACAGGAGCCGATGTGGAAGAGTTAGGGGATCCAATATTAGAATCAGAATTTAAATGAGCTTTGGAACACTTAGATCGAATAAGACACAAGGGATAGATAATAATCCATCAGAATTTCTAAAATCATTGAGGAAAGTGGCAACAAAAGGATTACTCATGTTGGTGTATAGAATGTATGAGCCTGGCGATATACCATCTGCCTTTCGGAAAAGCATCATCCACACGATTCCGAAGACTGCAAGTAGCAACAAGTGAGAGATTTATTGCACAGTCATGATAACAGCTCATGCATTCCAGTTGCTAACAAGAATAATACGCAGAAGAATGGAAAAGAAAAATGCTGATGTGTTGTATGACTATCATTTTGGCTTTAGAAACGGAATCGGCGCCAGAGTGGCAACTCTGGCGTTGCAGTTGATAATGGAAGCAAGACTAAAGAAAAATCAAGACACGTTCACAGGATCTGCCGACCTGTGAAAAGCGTTCGTCAATATCAAATTGTTCAAGATGTTCGAAATTCTGATAAAAATAGGGGTGAGCTACAGGGAGAGATGAGTAATACGACCGATGGACGGGCCAGGAGGACTAGCCACAGAAAAGGGGCATTCCTGGCCAACAAAAGTCTACTAGAATCAAACATCGGCCTTATTTTGGAAGACAAATTTCTGAGAATCTTTTTCTGGATCACAGAATTGTATGGTAGTGAAACATGGCTACGGGAAAACTGGAATAGAAGAGAAGAGAAGCATTTGAGATGTGCAGCGACAAAGAATGTAGAAAATTAACTGGACTTACAAGGTAAGGAATGAAGAGGTTCTTCGCAGACTCGGCAAGCAAAGGAATGTACGGTAAACGCTGATAAGAAGAAGGGACAGGATGGTACGACATCTGTTAAGATATCAGGGAATAACTTACATTGTACTAAAGGGAGCTGTAGAGGTTAGGATACATCCAGCGTAGAACTGAGGACGTGGGTTGGAATCGCTGCTCTGAGATGAAGAGGATGACACGGAAGGGGAGTTCAAGGGGAGGGGGGGCATGAAACCATTCAGAAAACTGATGAATAAAACAAAGGAAAGTAGCCATCTGTCAAAGAAAGAAATACCGAGACTGCCAACTTCTTTGGTAAAAAGTCGGATACTGTAGGACAGTACTCTTTAAGCGATTTTTCCCTTCAAAGATGCCTGCATTTACTTTTCATTCGGCCGGCCGAAGTGGACGTGCGGTTCTAGGCGCTGCAGTCTGGAACCGCGAGAACGCTACGGTCGCAGGTTCGAATCCTGCCTCGGGCATGGATGTGTGTGATGTCCTTAGGTTAGTTAGGTTTAACTAGTTCTAAGTTCTAGGGGAATAATGACCTGAGAAGTTGAGTCCCATAGTGCTCAGAGCCATTTGAACCATTTGAACTTTTCAGTCAGTGGACTGGATTTCTGGAGTCTTGAATTAGGTGGAAAGTCGAGCACGGAGTTTCATGGTAACACACAGCAGTAATTAATATGACATGTGAGAATAATTCAAACGCTGAGTAACGTGGGGAAACGTTCCGCTGGTGAAGAGATTGTGGTAGGAAATTATTACCGAGGTAATAAGGTGATTCAGAGTAAATGAAACAATTACGGATAACATAAGCGCGACATTTATAAGGAATGTTAGCTTACGTCATTTACACTAAATCTCTCGGGTGTAACTGTACTCTTTAAATCAAGATGAACAGTAAACTACTTTCTATAAATATCATTTGGTAATAATCCAAAATACTTGCCCATAGTGAAGGTTTTATCGAAATAATGGTGAAGAGTGTGAGTAATAACTTCAACTGTTGGGCCTTAGACTTCATGCTTGTCAAATAAATAGTCACTTTATTACTTGCTTGACTTGGCCTAAATTATGTAACACGGAGATTCCACTACAGCTGATCATCTGAATTAATATTGCTGATGATTGTTTAAATTGAGAAATAAACTGCGTGGCTGCTCCCGTCGGGGTTCGAGTCCTCCCTCGGGCATGGGTGTGTGTGTTGTCCACAGCGTAAGTTAGTTTAAGTTAGATTAAGTAGTGCGTAAGCTTAGGGACCGATGACCTCAGCAGTTTAGTCCCATAAGATATTACCACAAAACTTTTTGTCAACGTTCGTGTTTTTAATTGTATGTGAACTCTACGACCAAAATAAAAGTAATAAAGTCTGATTGCCTTAATTAAACCGGGGGCATATAGCATCCGGAAAATATAGGGACAGGACTGGGGGCTAACATTTTTCAGAACAGTCTAATAATCACAGGGTAGAAGGAGCATCGGCGAAATAATGCTTTCCAGTAGGTAACAGGTCAGTTAGTTGTGGAGATCCTGCAACATGTCAACATTCAGCATCTTTTCTTTCAGTGACAGTCCATATCTAGTTAGTAATTAACTAGTGTTTATACAATCCCGAAGCAGCCTCTGAAGGCAGGTAGTGACCACCAAGTGGGTATATATTGAATGGGGACTGATACTGCACCAGTGTTACAAGAAAAAACATAACTCGTTGAATTAAGCTCTTCCGCTTCTCTTGGATAAGAGAGCGACAGTAACTCATGGTGAATTACTGTCGTTCTCTTCCCAATCAGACGCGGAAGAACGTAATTCTACATCTACATCTACATCCATACTCCGCAAGCCACCTGACGGTGTGTGGCGGAGGATACCTTGAGTACCTCTATCGTTTCTCCCTTCTATTCCAGTCTCGTATCGTTCGTGGAAAGAAGGATTGTCGGTATGCCTCTGTGTAGGTTCTAACCTCTTTGATTTTATCCTCATGGTCTCTTCGCGAGATATACGTAGGAGGGAGCAATCTACTGCTTGACTCCTCGGTGAAGGTATGTTCTCGAAACTTCAACAAAAGCCCGTACCGAGCTACTGAGCGTCTCTCCTGCAGAGTCTTCCACTGGAGTTTATGTATCATATCCGTAACGCTTTCGCGATTAATAAATGATCCTGTAACGAAGCGCGCTGCTCTCCGTTGGATCTTCTCTATCTCTTCTATCAACCCTATCTGGTACGGATATCACACTGCTGAGCAGTATTCAAGCAGTGGGCGAACAAGCGTACTGTAACCTACTTCCTTTGTTTTCGGATTGCGTTTCCTCGGGATTCTTCCAATGAATCTCAGTCTGGCATCTACTTTACCGACGATCAACTTCATATGATCATTCCATTTTAAATCACTCCTAATGCGTACTCCCAGATAATTTATGGAATTAACTGCTTCCAGTTGCTGACCTGGTATATTGTAGCTAAATGATAAGGGATCTTTCTTTCTATGTATTCGCAGCACATTACACTTTTCTACATTGAGATTCAATTGCCATTCCCTGCACCATGCGTCAATTCGCTGCAGATCCTCCTACATTTCAGTACAATTTTCCAGTGTTACAACCTCTCGATATACGAGAGCATCATCCGCAAAAAGCCTCAGTGAACTTCCGATGTCATCCACAAGGTGATTTATACATATTGCGAATAGCAACGGTCCTACGACACTCCCCTGCGGCACACCTGAAATCACTCTTACTTCGGAAGACTTCTCTCTATTGGGAATGACATGCTGCGTTGTGTTATCTAGGAACTCTTCAATCCAATCACACAATTGGTCTGATAGTCCATATGCTCTTACTTTGTTCATTAAACGACTGTGGGGAACTGTATCGAACGCCTTGCGGAAGTCAAGAAACACGGCATCTACCTGTGAACCCGTGTCTATTGCCCTCTGAGTCTCGTGGACGAATAGCGCGAGCTGGGTTTCACACGATCGCCTTTTTCGAAACCCATGCTGATTCCTAAAGAGTTAATTTCTAGTCTCCAGAAAAGTCATTATACTCGAACATAATACGTGTTCCAAAATTCTACATCTGATCGACGTTAGACATATAGGTCTACAGTTCTGCACATCTGTTCGACGTCCCTTCTTGAAAACGGGGATTACTGTGCCCTTTTCCAATCCTTTGGAACGCTACGCTCTTCTAGAGACCTACGGTACACCGCTGCAAGAAGGGGGGCAAAGTCCTTCGCGTACTCTGTGTAAAATCGAACTGGTATCCCATCAGGTCCAGCGGCCTTTCCTCTCTTGAGCGATTTTAATTGTTTCTCTATCCCTCTGTCGTCTATTTCGATATCTACCATTTTGTCATCTGTGCGACAATGTGCGACATGTTGGTTCTTGTAACATTTGAGCAGTATCAGTCCCTATTCAATAGGATATACACTAGGTGGTCACTACAAACCTCCGAAGGATTTTATAAGACTGTACAAACACTGCGCTGAATTTAATGTCAGAATTTGACAAGGAACTCGAAGTATTCTCAGAGTGCACAGCTCACCTCCCCCGGCCTTCAGAGATGTGACGTAGTCCTTAGCGAGCACGACGTTTTCAGGGGTGGCGGCGACCACAGCGGCGGTGTCGTCGCCTTCACCGGACACGTGCTGGTCAGGCGAGGAGGGAGGGACCTCCACGTCGGCACCTGGCCACCACACCTGTCGACAAAGCCAATGTATTCCCTTGTGTAAACGCGACACGTTTTCAGAGGATTGCCGTGAATATATCGAACAAAGGTGTCGAACAGGAGAGATGAAGCTACCAAAAATCAGAAATTAATTCACTGTATTCTTTGTGCAACTGTGTGCAAGGTGTGTATTGTTACACTTCCTAAAAAAAATAGTGAAGTATCCAGAAGACATGGTCGGATATCAATATTACTTAGTACAAACCATTTGCAAATAAATAACAGATTAGAATTGCAATTGACTGTGAGAGGCAGAACGGCCGCCGAGTGCAATATTTTTGTTCGTGATTAGCGGTGCTGCCGAGCCTGAGAGGGCATATAAGAGGCGTGAAGAGCGTCAGATGTTGACTAATAACTGTGAAGGACATGCAAATGCAGCCTGCTCGTGGAAGAAAACGTTATCGGCGCCATGACAGACTTTGAAAAGGACCTCTTGTGGATCTCCGTTTCCCCAGCTGGTAGAATGGCGCATTATCAAGAATTGTGGAGCGGTCGGATGTGACAGTAAATCGATGATCGACTACGTGGGAATGCGAGGACAGCGTACTCGTCGTCAAGATTCCGGTCGGCCATGTCTGGCCATCGAAGGGAGGATGGCGTATTGAGCACCAAACATGTTGTAAGCCCTTCCACCTGTGCCTGCCATCCGCGAACAAGTACACTACTGGCCATTAAAATTGCTACACCACGAAGATGACGTGCTACAGACGCGAAATTTAACCGACAGGAAGAAGATGCTGTGATATGCAAATGATTAGCTTTTCAGAGCATTCACACAAGGTTGGCGCCGGTGGCGACACCTACAACGCGCTGACATGAGGAAAGTTTCCATCCGATTTCTCATACACAAACAGCAGTTGACCGGCGTTGCCTGGTGAAACGTTCTTGTGATGCCTCGTGTAAGTTGGAGAAATGAGTACCATCATGTTTCCGACTTTGCTAAAGGTCGGATTGTAGCCTATCGCCATTGCGGTTTATCGCATCGCGACATTGCTGCTCGCGTTGGTCGAGATCCAGTGACTGTTAGCAGAATATGGAATCGGTGTGTTCAGGAGGGTAATACGGAACGCCGTGCTGGATCCAAACGGCCTCGTATCATTAGCAGTCGAGTTGACAGGCGTCTTATCCGCATGGCTGTAACGGATCGTGCAGCCACGTCTCGATACCTGAGTCAACAGATGGGGACGTTTGCAAGACAACAACCACCTGCACGAACAGTTCGACGACGTTTGCAGCAGCATGGACTATCAGCTCGGAGACAATGGCTGCGGTTACCCTCGACGCTGCATCGCAGACAGGAGCGCCTGTGGTGTTGTACTCAACGACGAACCTGAGTGCACGAATGGCAAAACTTCATTTTTTCGGATGAACCCAGGTTCTGTTTACAGCATCACGATGGATGGCGGCGTATGACCCGGCGTGATGGTATGGGGTGCCATTGGTTACACTTCTCGGTCACCTCTTGTTCGCATTGACGCCACTTAGAACAGTGGACGTTACATTTCAGATGTGTTACAACCCGTGGCTCTACCCTTCATTCGATCCCTGCGAAACCCTACATTTCAGCAGGATAGTGCACGACCACATGTTTCAGGTCCTGTGCGGGCCTTTCTGGATACATAAAATGTTCGACTGCTACCCTGGCTAGCACATTCTCCAGATCTCTCACCAATTGGAAACGTCTGGTCAATGGTGGCCGAGCAACTGGCTCGTCACAATACGCCAGTCACTACTCTTGATGAACTGTGGTATCGTGTTGAAGCAGTATGGGCAGCTGCACCTGTACACGCCATCCAAGCTCTGTTTGACTCAATGCCCAGGCGAATCAAAGCCGTTATTACGGCCAGAGGCGGTTGTTCTGGGTACTGATTTGTCAGGATCTATGCACCCAAATTGCGTGGAAATGTAATCACATGTCAGTTCTAGTGTAACATATTTGTCCAATGAATACCCGTTTATCGTCTGCACTTCTTCTTGGTTTAGCAATTTTAATGGCCAGTAGTGTAATTGCCTGCCTGCAAAATTCTGTGTCATCCTGCACCATTGGCTGGAGAACAGCAACAGCCAGAAACGGCAATTAGTATCGTAGGCTGATCAGCAGAAGTATCACACAAAGGCCACGAGGAGGAAATTTCTGAGAATATACGTTTGGAGCGCAGTACTACGTATGGTAGTGAAACATGGACTGTGGGAAATGTGCTGGCGCAAGCTGTCACCAGGACACCAATTTTGCCAGCTTCATAATAAGTGCCCTAATGAGTGTCTCTTTTGTTTCGATACTCGAGTACTCGAACCGGACACCTAAAAAGTATGTGTTAGGTACCTCTGCTACGGCGACGAGTTTTGGTTAGACACGACTGAAAATTTAGATTCTATTGAACTCAGTGATTTACCAAAACTGAGGAAAAATGGGTGCCATATTACAATTAATTTTTGCTCGTTTGGTTAATAGTATGGCACTAAAACAGCACAAAGTAAGAATATAAATTTAATTTGTCATAATAAAAGAGCTACAGATTGGTGTTCGAAGAAAAATTTGTATATCTTAATTTTAATTCAAAAAGGTCTCGAACATAACCCAACAACAAATGGACTATCAATTGGACAGAACACGTGCACACGTGGAACTGCCAGAAATTTCCTTTCCTAACGTATGAAAATTTTTAAAGTTAGTTACAAAACATGGAAAATCTGTAAATAAATTCCTAACAAAAAAGTTTCTCCAAAAAGTAGCAATAGACAATGTGGTAGGATTCTGATGTTGTATGAATAGCATCCAAAGACACTACAAACATACTTTTTTATCTGTGGTTGTAATTACTATCGAAATATGTTGAGCTGATAAAGCTGTAAATGCAAAATATTCAAAGCATGAAGATTTTCCTCGTTGCGAAAATCAGCAGAACAGATTGGGAAATCCATTACCGCGATCAGCTAACTGAAATCCATTATATACTTGTACGATGTTACTGTGTATATGAGGATGATTTACTCGTTTAGGATGTGAGGCATGGTGACGTATGTGCAGGTCAGAAGAAAGAAGATAGAATGCTTTCTTTTGAGGTAATAGTTTAAATTATAGAGTTTCTTTTTGAATAACTGCCTACGTTAAACATCATTATGTTATTAACCATCAAATTTATAAATTTTTATATACAATTTTAAGTAATAATCGTAAGACAACTTCAGTGACGAGGGATGCCCTAGATTTAAGTAGAGAATAATAACAGGTTACGTTTATGTTAGCATTGAATACGATACTCAAACATTCTATGTAAGTTATTTTACACAGTCTAAGCTTTGATTCCTCTTTTGTCAGCACAGCTTAACGCAGTGCCATATTAACACCGTGTTTCAGCAGATGCCACTAGCTGCTCTGTCGAAGGTTTCTCAGAGAGATGTTTATTTACGTTTCTTTTCTATTTTTGATAAAGTAGAATTATTAAGTTTTTTTGGAGCTGGTAATCGAACACACTCGGTGTACTTTACACACCAATATGTTATTAACATCGTAAAAACTTTTGTCACTGCCTGTATGCATAAGATACCATCCTTGTGAGGAAAATAAATTATTATTAAGGGACAAACACATAATTCCCGCAATATATGAGGTTTCAGATGCTTTTGGCCACACGTAAACGTATGTTCGTCCTTACCCGCGATGCAGAGGAGAACGTGATGAGCGTGAAGTTATCTTGCGGGCGCAGCTCGTCCAGGATGGAGACCATGGCCTGCCTCAGCTGGTCTATCTTGCGGCCGCCCATCGACCCACTCACGTCCAGCACGAACACGACGTACTTGGGCAGCGGCGGCAGGTCCGCCGGCGAGTAGAAGTGCACGAAGTAGCCGTCATCACTAACCTGCTCAGAGGAAATATGACAACTGCGGCACAACGACATGGCAGTACTAAGTAATAGCCTGGAAAAGCAACGTTATCCATATGAGAAAGATCTGGTGGCCACAGCGAAAGGAGAGCCAAGATAAAAGTAACCGAGTGCCGTTAGGAATGAAGCAACGTATAACAGAGTAGGCAGTGTCATGCAACAGCGGAAAGGTCCTCCGACGTTGTAAAAGAGAAACGTACATATCTGACTGGTGTCTGTTCTGTCGGACATGTCCGCACAACAGATGCCACTCAGATATCTACGTTTATGAAAGAAGAGGGGCAAGCGTCCTCAACGTTTGTTTCAGTGCGGATGCACAAATATCATCCCAACTCCTACGGAAATTAAGATTTGAAGAGGGATGCTGCACTGCAGCGTGCAATATATTCGAAATTTTACTCGGTCAGGGACCGCGTCCACGCGTTCGAAGCGGTTGCTGTTCAAGAATCAGTACGAGATCCTCACTCTCCCGCGGTGCAGGGGCGGTTTAGGCTTGTACCATGTCCCTGGCAAAGCGATAGCCCTTTTTGTCAGCTCTCAAAGGTGCTGTGGCGCCGTTGTCCCACGTTGCTCGCCAGCCTGTTGCTGGAAGCCCTTGCACCACGCTCTCTCTCGGCCCGTATCTAGCTTTCAGACATCCTATCGTCCTTCTTTTACATCCGCCATTTTTCCTCGAACTGCTATGTCCGTACTGCGACACTGCCAACGCGCCTCGTGTCTATGTGAACTACAGCTTTCTTCACCAAGAGAGGACGCAGAATGTGGTTGACGGAAAGCATCCCCACGTCGACTGGAGTGCATCTGGCGAACGCTATGCGCTCCTTGTATTGCCTCTGACGTCCAGTCTACATGTTACCTTACGGTGAATTAGAAGCAAGTATACCGATTATGCCTTCACGGGATTCACCTTTACGGACTCAGGATACTTCACACAAACGACGACGAGCTCCTTGAAGTGGATTTGAGGACACGCAGTTCACTACTTGTTTGCTATCGGCGAGAAAAAGACCTTCAATTTCGGGAATTCCTTAATGAATAACATTGTGCAGTTGTCATCAACCCCAAATACAGACTGTTTTCTTTGTAGTGTTTTTCTTAACTCGCTCCGAAGTTAGGGTGTAAGTGATCCATGCCTTTTTTTACTCTTGCTATGTAATGTTCGTCCCCGAGAAAATATGAATCGATAGCCCCACTCAGTGTCCGAATTGGTGTTGCCTCCTCCTCGCGATGCCGGTTTCCTGTTACGCGTGGCGATGTTAACGAAACAATAGCAAAAAATACAAAACCGCTAGTGAATTGTGGTGCGGATATCTTGCTGTTAATTGATATTTATTCGATGCAGCCAAATGACACGATCTCTTGAAGTCAACAAATTATGCAAAAATGTTCGCGACATCGCCTACCGTAACTCTAGCTACAAGTATGCACAAAAATGACTAGTGATGTGAAGTAATTTCAAAGTCCCTAAACTTTGTCTTAATTACTGAATAACTTAAACAGTTTCATCATACATGACGTAATGTTTTCCAGACTAAATACGAGCCAAGTCTACCTTCCCATCAGTCGCTAAATTTTAGCTTTAGAATTTCGACAGTTTTCATGCAAACTGCGGCCCTTTCCTACTGAATAGCACGCCGTCAATTGTTTCATAAACCTTTAAATTCTCTGTTAATTAGAAATAGAATTAATAAATCAAATTTATGAGGATATTTATCCTTTACTCAACATTTGTGGCCGTGGCCTATTAAGTTTAATGTTCTCACGATGAATTTTCACTCTTGAGCGACGAGTGCACTGATTAGAAACTTCATGGAAATGAAAACTATGTGGCGGTCCTCGTGTCTTAAGAGCGGCACCTGTCGCAGGTAGGTGTTCTACCGACTGAGCACTACTCTCGACTCGCCCTCACAGCTTTACTTCCTCGAGTATCTCTCTCATAAATATCCTGCGGCACTAGAACTTCTGGAAGAAAAGACCTGGCGTAAAAGTAGCCTATGCGATTGTTTCCAAGATGAGTTTCCATTCTGCAGCGTTGAGAGGTTTGTCAGAGCTCTACTCGGACTCGAGTCCCGCTCTGGCGCACAGTTTTAATCTGCCATGAAATTTCAAATCAGTGTACATTCCGGCCCAAATCCGATCGGGGACCTACAATTTTTATCCTGGAATCCGAACCACAAGTCCTGGCGAATTTTCACATCATTATTAAGCGAAGTTTCATATCAGTGCGCACTCCGCTGCAGAGTGAAAATGTCATTCCGTAAGCGAAGCCTAGGTTAAATACTGGTCTGCAATATTTCGTGCTCCGACTGAAATTCGACCTCTTGATCTTTCGGCTTCCAGGGAAGGTCTTACCATTAGATGATTATGCCCCATTCATAGCGTTAAACCACCCAGGGGCTCATGGTTCTATCATGAGCGTGTGCACGGCACCCACAGGACCCCGAGCTTTTGCAGCACGTTCTTCCCTTCTGGGCTGCATTTCCTTCCCCATCCCCCCTCACTCCCCATCCTTGCTCTTTCCGTGCTGCTCCCTCCTACCTCTCTCACAGTGTTCGTGATTACGTCGACCTTGCTATCCATATGATTTCCTGTATCCCTTGCAGTTTTGTTGCCCATGTCTTTTCTCTTTCCTTGCTGACGTCCTTGGTCTCCATTTGGGGTTGGGCCTCCACTTCTAAATTTTCTGTCTGCAGTGTGAGCCATTCGGGGAAGAACTTCTTTCCTTGGTTCCGCTCCTCCCTTCCTTCCCCTCTTCCTTCCTTGCGGTAGCCCCCCCCCCCCCTCTACCCTGCAATGTCACCAACATGTGTAACCAATCCGTGTGGTGGGGATGTTACGTACTCATCTAGCTGAGTCCCCTGACAATACAGCTATCGCACTTTTAATACCTGAGTTGTTTACTCCCCGTGTATGCCCAGAAGTGGTTGCTTATCATTCTGGAGCGTTGTAACTCCCAGCAACAGCCACCATACCAGATGGTGCTTGCTGAGGCTGTGGGGGCCCCATGGGGAGAGCCTCTGATCGGAGTGGATGTATGAGGGCCGAAGGTTTGAATATGAAACGTATAAGCTCCAAAAATCTGGCCATTCTTCTACAGCCATCTCTTCGAATGGTAACAGATCATTGAATGCTCCTTTCTTATGACCCTTCCCTGACTAGGCTCGCCGGATTGGGATGAAACAGTTCCCGCTACCTGGTCTGCTTTAGGATGGACGGGACCACCACAAACTTTTTTTCTTTTTTTAAGTAAAATATCGAAGCGCAGTCTCTCAATAAGATGGTTTCCCTGTTGACCAAAACTTGCCACCCAGTCTGCAGCTTTCGTACTTGTGGTCGTCTTGGCGATATCCCGTGTCCATTATACCCCACCAGTCACTGAATATGGTCCACTTTTTTTCATAGGAATTGAGGCGTAGCGCCGTATAACGATCCTGCCTTGGAGGCAGGGAGATGTGTCTAAGAGCTGGATAGTGACAGATGGTGGTGCGAGACTGGACGCGCACGTAGTTTATGTGTCAGCCGATAGAGGACAATATTGGATAGGGGACTGATCTAATTTCGATTGTGCCCACTGGAGTGCACTAAAGTAATAGAACGTTTTTCATAAACTTTTCTAGTATTTTCATAAAATGTTATTATGTCATTTTGTGTATGTAAAATGTTATAAATGTGATTTAGCCGTATGAATGATGCGTGAGTGTGGTTTAAGGTTAATATGAAGATAATTGTTTAACGAGTTATCTAGTAGGATTTAGTGTGGGAACATCTCAAAGAAGTATGGATATGAACAAAGGGGATTTTTGTAGAATAGGTTTGCAAAGTAAGTTTATGGTAAAGGGAAAGTTAATTCAGGTATAAATAACAATAATAAATATGCATAAACAAAGCTTCAGCATATTAGACAATTACGTCGGTAAAAGTTGTAGTCGTTAGATTTACTATTTTGCGATTGGTTATTGATGAAAAGCGCGGACTGACGCGGGATAATGTTGTTTTGCTATTGGCTGTTGAGTAAATTGACCAATGGTAAAGCAATATTCTTCGCGCGCCTTTCTCTGCTGGTAGAGAAGACAGAGTATTCTAGAGAAGGGTCGAAGCCTAGCCATGAAAGAGATTGGACGTGTGCAGTAGTAGTTCCGATGGAAATGATAAGTTGCCGGATCTAGCAAGTGTTTCATACATCAAAAGTGTTGTAAGGTGACGGCAGAATTATTCCGATGTGTGTGTAGAATTTTCGGAATTTTTAAGTGAATTTTGTGACGAGAAAAGACATAAATTCCGCGTGGAGTATTGAGCAGGTCGATTATGAGTGACTGTGTCAAGTCCGGATTATGAGTGACTGTGTCAAGACTAGCACAGGCTTGGCAGTGATACTTGTTCATCTAAGTTTCAGAATATATTAATTGAGGACAAAATTTCCAAACTTTCATTGGTGTGAAAACTTTCTCCCGAAACGTAGATTAGTAATTTAAATTGCAGCCTGGTTCACGTCGAAGTACAGTAGGTTTCATTCATCTTTCCTACTGATGATCTGCTGAGACAATGTTCACAGGTAGGTGCAGGTCCGTCGTAAAGGGACGGAAAGAACCGTGCCGCCGCAGAATGTCTCCTTTAAACTGATAAGGAACTGCAGGTCAATCTGAAATGACGGTGTGTTCATTTTATTTGTGTTGTGGAGAAAGGTCATAAGGACAATGGCACCGATATCGGCATATTTATTCTGTTTGAGAAAGATATCCTTCCAGGAAGATCAAGGTTACGCGTCATCAGTGTGACGTGAAGCCATACATCCCACCACCCATGAGGTGCTTCTGGTGCTTGCATTTTGAGCACACGTCTTCCTGATGCACGGCGGCCTCTCTGTGTGGTGACTGTGGACACTCACTCCACGAGGGGAGCCCCTGTGTTGTACTGTCTGTGTGTGTTAATTGTCAAGGCATTGACTCTCCACGCTCACCAGGTTTCCCAGCTAATAAAAGAGGAAAGAAAATACAAGAGTATGACTGAAGCTCGTCAGAAATTTTACCGACTTTGTCCTGTTTGATGACTTCTACTTTTGCCTCTGTTACTTCCTTTCCCCATCCTCCCCCTTCTTTACCTCTGTCCAGGCCCCCTCTCCTCTCCCTTTTCCTGGCAATTCCCACGTCCTTCCCTCTGGGTGCCATTCCCCCTCCCTGGCCGAAGAAGTGCCCCTGTTCTTCGGCGCCCGCCAATGATAGGGCTCCCTCAGAGGATGCCTCTTTGAGGTCAGAGGCCAAGGCACACACTTTTTCCATAAGATGAGTGCAACAGCCATAAGTGTTTTATAAAATGCATTTTAACCATCAGCTGTTTATTTGTCCTATTATATACCGGTTTCAGTTATTAACCATCATCCAGGATGTAGGGTACAACAGATTTCACTTGATAATTTCGATATGGTCCAGCTTCAGAGGAATTTGGAATGCTTTAAAGCAAACTATTGTACCCTACATCCTGGATAGTGGTTAATAACTGGAACCGGTAGATGATTAATAGGGCAAATAAACAGCTGATGTTTAAAAGACATTTTATAGAATGGCACACACAGTCTGTGTGCCCAGAATTCGCCTGCTCTCTTTCAGTTCCCGATCTTGCAGAAGCCTGCTCTCTCTCTGTGCCCTGCCTCCTAAACCTATGAAAGAGAAGAAGAAGAAACACAAGTTCTAGGACAAACCCCGATCCGCCTTTCAATGGCCCAAGACGTACCATCTCACCCCTCCCCCAATAACCTCATATTTATGGGTGTCACGCCATCCTCATTGGTGACAAATGGTGACTCAGTGTCATGATTGGCTCCAGCCCATTTGCCTCCCATCTGGATTCCCGTTCCTATGCTTACTCAGTAGAACTGTAATTGATACTGCCGTCAACTCCCAGAGTTGCAATCCCTTATTGCCCTTTACACAGCAGCTCCAGAAATCTCACTGTATTAATGCTCAGTCACACACCCTTTGTGGGTTCTGTGTTTTATGTTCAAACTGGGTGGGTCCTTTGAGGGCTTCCAGTGGTGTGAACACTTTGGTCCATATGGATATTGTTGTTACATGGATCCCATTTCATACCACTCTGGAAGTAGTTGCTGTCCAAGTCAACTTGGACTCTGTAGTCACAGACAGGTCACATAATTCTTCTGCCCCAACTGGCAGTTCCCCTTTCTCTTCCCCTTCCTTGGAGATTTGAATGCCCATCATCCTTTGTGAGTCAGTGCTTTTTCATCTAGTCACTGGCTCCTCTTTGATCATTTTCTTGGGGACCATGACCTGTGTCTTTTTAATAACGGTTCCCTTACGCATTTTAGTGTTGCATATGGCACTTTTTCTGCCATTGATCTGTCACTCTAATCTCCTCCTCTTCATCCTTCTTTACACTGGCCACAACACGATGATCTGTGTGACAAAGATCACTTCCCGTTGATTCTCTCGTATCCTTTCCGGCTCCTGGTGACCAGGTTACCCCACTGGACTTTCCATCGTGCTGACTGGCCTCTATACACCTCCCAGATAGTTTCCCCACAACCTTTGCCGAGTACTATTGATGACATCGCCCATGATCTGTCCAATAAGATAACAAAGACTGCTGGCGTCGCCATTCCTAACTTGACAGGCCTCGTTCACCGTCGGCCAGTTCCATAGTGGATCTTGGCCATTGCTACCACTATCCATGATCATAGTCGCACCTTGCAACATCTTAAGCAGCACCCATCCTCTGCTGGTCTTATTACTTTTAAATGTCTTCATGCCAAACCAATTACTTACTTAAACGGAGAAAATGGGTGTATTGGGAACGCTTTGTCTCCTTTGTAGGTTCTTCTGTCTCTTCATCATGTGTGTGGGCTACACTCCACACCTCACAAGGTTGTCAGTGGCAGTCTTACATTCCAGGCCTTGCCCTTCGAGGTGGCCTTTGTACAGATCCATTAGTTCTCATGGAACACCTCATGACCCATTTTGTGATGGGTCAGCATCAGCCTCCTATCAAGCAGCCTTCCTTTTCAAGAAACAGTGGTCTGAAGCTTCCCACTTATATTTTATTCCTTGTCAGACGGAATCCTTCAGTGAACCTTTTAATGAATGGAAGCTTCTTCTGGCCCTCTCTGGTTCCTACATTTCAGCTCCTGGCCTGATTCTATACATAACTAATTGCTTCAACACCTCATTTCTCCACAACGACAGGTGTTTAACTGTATTTGGCTCCGAGGTATTTTCCCCTCTCAATGAAGAGATAGTATGAAGAGACAATATTGTGGTTCCTGCTCTTAAGCCTGGCAAGGATCCATCGTCTCTTGATAGTTACCAGCCAGTGAGCCTGACTGATGTCTCTGTCAGTTACTAAACTGCTGGCGGCTTGTCAGCTCAATCAGGTCTTTACCTCTTGAGACATCTTCTTACCAGTGCATCGTTTTGGAGGGGAGGTCTCTAATCAGTCATCTGCTTTGACTGGAAACCGCTATTCGACAGGCCTTTTCTCAGTGTTGCTATCTTATCACAGTCCTCTTCAATCTTCATAAGGAAAACGACAAAGCTTGGCGCCATCACATCCTCCTTACGCTGCATGAGTGGGGCCTATGGGGCCCCCTTCCAGTTTTTATTTAACCATTCCTGTCCCACCAGTCATTTGGCGTCTGGGTTGGTATTGTTCTCGGCTCTACGCAGACCCAGGATAATGGCATTCCATAGGGCTCCACATTAAGTGTTCCCCTTTTTCTCATAGCTATTGATGGTCTTGTGGCCTCTGCTGGACCATTGGTATGTGGACATTTCGTGTATTTGGGCTGCCTCCCACTCGGTGGTCTCTGCAGAAGAGTGGCTCCAGGATGCCATCCAGCACGCTTCCACTGTTTTCAGTTCTCTCCCTTAAGTCGAGGGTGGTGCATTTCTGTCACCATACTATGGCCCATCCTGATTTACAGCTCTACCTCAAAGCCCGCCACCTGACCATGGTGCCCCAGTTCTGTTTCTTAGGTCTGCTTGGTGACAAGAAGATCACTTGATTGCCCATATTGATCATCTGAATATTGGCTGCTTTCGTAAACTCACTGTTCTTCACTTCCTTGCTCATAGCTCTTGGGGTGCAGATTGTCTGATCCTTCTCCATCTACAATGGGCAGTAGTTCTGTCTCATCTGGACACTGGTTGTCAAGTTTGTGGATCAGTTGCCCCTTCCACACCACTCCTCTTGGACCTGGTTCACCATTGTGGTATCTGTTTAGCAACTAATGCGTCCCACAGTGGCCCTGGTGAAGGTCTTCTGGTTGACACTGGGATTCCGCCCCGTTCAATTCTGTAGTGCCATCTCTGATTTCCTGTGGCATCACTATCTGATTTTTCGCTGCTCCTCGCTTCTACTCTATTCTTTTCATTGCTCTACACCGTCACACACCCACTGCCTCAGCTGGGTTTACTGGTTGGGTTCCATCTTGCTTCTCTCAGCCTTGACTTCCATCTTCCCTCGTCCGCTTCCTCACATTCTCTCCCGATCACCCTCCCCCCCCCCCCTCCTCCCTTGGTTAGTTCCTCAGCCCCAGATTCATATGGATTTCTGAGGTTTGAAAGCTTTTATTGCTCCAGTGGTGTTCCATTGTTTGCTCTGAACCCTCTTACAGGAGTTTCAAGATGCCATTGTTCCCTACACCTTTGGCTCTAAATCCACCAATTATGTACAACATGCCTTCATGTCTTCTGTTAGCAAGGAACACCATCTCTCGTCGCCACGTGTGGTGGTGTTTATTGCGGAATTGATGAAAATCTATAGAACCATCTGCTTCATTAAACAGTCCTCACTCACCCAAGTTTTGTTATGTACAGACTCAATGAGTAGCTTCATAGTTTTTGCCACAACTCCTTGGACTCTGCCATGCATGATCTTCTCGTATATCTTGTTGATGCTGCTTGTTTGGTTGATTTCCTGGACACATAGGTACTGATCGTCTGGCTCAGGGGGCGACCACCTACCCCCCATTGTCCGTGACCCCTCTGGGGTGGGTTTGGGGCTTTGTATCAAATCCCTTTTTACTCAATCGTGGGCCAGATCTTGGGAGGCTACCTCACTGTCCAATAAACTTCGCGCCATCAAGAAGACCCACCATATGGCTTCTTCCCTCTACCTCTCCCAGCTGGAATCTACCATCCTCTGCCATCTTTGTATTGACCATACTAGGCTGACTCATGGGTTTTTGTGCAATGAGTCACCCGCAGGCCTCTCCTTTTAGTGACCCATATTTTGCTGGACTTCCCCCACGTTTTGGCCCTTCACACTAAACGTGTCCTCCCACCGTCTTTGTCTCGGTTGTTAGCTGACGACTGTCACATGGTTACATCCGTCCTCAGTTTTCTTCCAAAAAGTGGTTTCTCGACTGAGGTATCAGTCGAATTTTCCTCTGGAATTTAACTAGGGTAGGCCTTAATTATAGAGATCCTGACCTTGCCTCCACACCGGCTCTCCCAGCCTTTTCCCCACATTAGTCCATTGTCCTGTTTTGTTTCCCCTTTTCTTGGGTCTTCTTCCCCTGGAGCTGTCCGCATTGCATGGTCATAATGGTCTGGTATGGTATGGTTGTCGGGACAAGTCGGTGGCGGTGCTCTTCCTGTTTCCATCCATCCCCCCCCCCCCCCCCACCCTGCTCTTTACTTTTATTGCTGCCCTGACATCCCTCTTCCCTCTTTGTTTGCACGTTATCCCTTTACCTTGACTGAACTGTGCTCTTTGTGTTGTTCCCCCCTTGATTACTGCCATCTTAGACCGTGGGACCGATGACCTCACTGTCTGATTTCCCTCTTCCCCAAAAAAATCAGCCAACCACCAACCATAACATTGAACAATACAATACACCTAGGAAGTGAATGTTACCGTTATGCTAAGCAAAAGAAAGGTTTGGAGCACCTTTTGAAGCGGTACTGTGAGTACGCTTTGTGAATAATGCAGCTAATGGGCATGTGGAAGGCAACAAGCTTTTTATTCCGATTACTTTTCAATGTGTCACACTTCGTCGTCCTCTCTGTATCTTTCTAGTATGTATGAGGGCATGCTGTGTGAATGTCTTCTGCTTAGATAGGTGAAGGGCTGTTTAAAAGGATCGTCAGTAGATGCGATAGGCTTCTCAAAAGAGAAACTAGGGAAGCTTGAGGCACTTCGGAAAAGTCGGTTCTGAGGGTGGAGGTTGGCCTTCAGCCAATAGGAACGTGGCAGTTCGAACGACGGCAGGGGTCGCCGGTAGGTAGCGTGGCGGAGAGTGTGGTGGCCCGGACAGCTGAGGAGAGGACGCAGTGCGGAGACGCTCCGTCTGGAAGGTGGTGAGACGTGAAATGCAGTACACCACAGCAGATACAGTTCGCGAACCAACTTTCCCTCTTAGGCTCGTCTCACGAGCGTACTTGAAAATTATGTGCTCAAACTTCTCTGTGGGTAGCTTCCCAGCTCTAAGCGGTCGCGCTTTTCCATTTCTGTAGTAGCGGTATTTTGCGCAGTGTTTCGCGGTGTGCTTCAGCGTGGCGACTCATGGAAGGGTTGTGCACTGGCGTGCGATACTGAATTCTCTCCATCTCCTCATAGTGTGACCATTGATAGGCTGATAATACGAGACCAATTAGTCATCTTACGAGTAATACTTGTCAGCATCCTTGATGGTACGGACCAGTGATTCCAAATTATGTTCAATTATAACATCTAAATTTGTAATAAAATTTCAGTCACCTAAAAAAAAAAGAAGAAAAAACAGTTGAAATTTTCAGATAATTACCTCTCGTCTCCCAAAGCTCAAATCCTTAATTGCAAGAGTAAGAACCTCCTTATTACCTTAGTAAATAATGCCAAATCAACTAACATTCCCCCCGTTTTTTGGTAACACAGTAGGAATGTGGACGCAGGCCTGAAAAAATGCTAGCGATTGCGTCCCCCGTTACTGAGTGCGTTGGTTCTGTGTGCGTGTCTTGTTATCCGTTGCATGCACTAGTGTTTTATCAGTAATTAAAAATCAGGGTCGTACTCTCACGAAATATTATCATACACATTCAACAATGGCATCCAATAGGGGAGATAAGAATATTGTGTCATACTAGTGTATGAGCACCAAATAACCAAGCAGGCAAGCAGCGCAGACCACCAACGTAAACCAGAAAGTCGGTTACCGCGCATTTTGTGTGTGTGCGTGTTTTTTTTTTCTGAATCCCACAGTCCTACGTAATTCAAAAGTGATATAACCACTATTGATTGCCCCCAGTTTTGAAATGCGGAATAAATTAGATACAGTAGTGGAATGAGTATGTACCATTCTAGGACTACAAGAAACGGATGCCGTAAGAACGAAAACAATCGGTAAATGTACTAACACTTGATTTTGTGTAACTGATCATTCACAATCTAAAATTAATGACAACAATAAATTATTGTATTTGTATGCAGTGACACTGATGCCCGACTGTCTGTTAAAGAAAAGAAACAAAGAATGCTAATCCTCATCGCTGTTTTATTCGTGAAATGTTATGAAAAAATATACATGAAAAACTCAAAAATGATGCGATTGGAGACGAATTTAGGGTGACGCATACTAGTTTATTTGTTTCACCCACCCAAACAAGGGATGTCTGGGATCCGTTTCCTATGTTTCTTCTTCTCCGCTTCTGCACCTGCTTTCCTGCGAATACTTAGTGGTGCTATATCCATAATTTGGTGCATTTTACTGACAGCAGTTGGTCGTAGACAACCTGTCACAGCGCGACAAGAGTCGTTCAAACCTGTATCAACGTGTTTGGCATGTACACACTTTTGCCAGACTGGAGCAGAATACTCCACTGCGGAGAAACATAGCGCCAGGGCAGATGTTCGAAAAGCTTTTGGCTGAGCGCCCCAGGTGGTTCCTGCAAGGAGACGGATGGTGTTGTTGTGCGCAGGCACTTCGAGCTGTACTTCTTCGCAGTGAACTTATAACGTAAGGGAGCAGTCCCTTACTCCAAGGTATTTGGGAGTATCGCAGTGGTATTGAAAGGTCTCTGTTGGATTCCTTTCATGTTTAATTTCTCAAATTTGTTGTCTTTTAAGGAATAAATTCCTCTTCTAAATTTACTGTGGCGTTTCTGACTATCTGGGAGGAGACTGAGTAGTGGAACGTGTTACTTTTACACGTAAACAAGAACGATCTCTCACACTACTACACTTTAAAGCACAGTTTATATGTAATTCTTATATGTAATTCATGTCACACAGTCTCATACGGAACCTACATCCGCTTTCTGTTATATACTGTATATGATAAGATACTGTCATCCCCCTTCCCTTCTGTGTGAGAGGATGAATGATCAAATGTGTTTGTAGCTGCATGCTTGAGGGTAGCAGACAAGGCTGTCTGCTAGAGAACAGTAGGACCAACGTTGAAACAGGTAGCTACGCTTCCTAAAAGCAGAGAGGTTTCCATTCTTAGTATGGTCCGGTCCGTCCCCTGTCATGTTGGTATAGGAAGCTGCCCCTCTGGCGCCTTCCGTTGGTCTTTGTGAGCGACTCTCAGGAGCACGCTGGGTAGTTCGGTGGTAGTCGGCAGTTGGAGTCCAGTAGTAGCGCAGGGCAGTCCAGCAGTTGCAGTCTGGCGGTGCGAGCGTCTGAAGTGGTAAGATCTCCGGCCAAGCGAGTGTCTGTTAAGTCCATAGGACAATGGATTTGTTAAGTTCAGGTTAACTGAGAATTTAATCATTTTATTTCGGGTTAGCTTTAAAATAGCTAAGGTTATCTTTAATTGCAGCGGAGTGTAGTTCTCGTGTCCAGTTCAGATTAATTTGCGGTAGTTGCTTTGTTACTACTTTGTGAGTAAAGTGGAACCACGTGTTGGTCAGTAACTCTAAGTAAGATCAATCTTAAATGCAAATGCTTGTGTGATTATAACGTATCGTCTTGAAAAGATTTTGAATATACCAACTTTTCTTTATGTTCAACCCACGTGGCGTGTACTTTGTGAGACCAGTACCACGTGCTTATATAACTGTTTGACCCATCAGGTTAATAGTAGGACGTTAGTAACCAGTTCGAGGTTTTTGTTTTGTAATTCGCTTTTTGATCTAATTTATTTTTATTATCTAAATTATTGCGGAGTTATACGCTTTCTGTAAACCAAGTTGACCACGTGAAGGGTAATTACAAGACGGACAGGATTGTGCTATGAAAGTAATCTCTGAATCTGTTTGTAGTGATTAACTTTCTCTTGCATGCGTTTCAATGTTCTTTGTGTGTTGTTTTATGAATGCAGTGTTATATCCAGTCTCCCAATCTTGACTCCATATTTTATGTGTTCCGTAATATTCCAATCTCACAGTCTCACAATCGTAAATAAGGCACCAGCTCAGTTATAACTCACGTATAATATGCTGAAATTTCAATGAACAATCTTTAAAATAAATTTGCAAATATAAACTGATTTCTTTCTTTTTATTTAAATTCTCCTTTTATATAGATATATTACCGGTTGTTGTATGACTGTAAAAGATTATAATCAATGATAGTCTGATTGGTAATGTGGTAAACCTAGACTAGTTACCCAGTCGTGAAACAGTGGGCCAGTAAACGCACGGTTAACCTCACAAGACAGCTCACAGTTTTAAACCGCTTTCATGGTCTAATTAGCACCCGATTTCAGCATACCAAATTCAAGTCACAATCTTACGCAATTCAGCAAAGCAAATTAGAGTTACAATCTTTCACATGGCGACCCTGTTCTGTGATTCCGCTAGACTCTGGAATCTCTGAGACGTTAGATTGCGAGCGTGTTATAATCTTAATTTTTTTCCCCTACAGCGCTCAAACAACTTTTGCGTTGTTTCCGAGCAGACGTTCAAAAGATTCACGGCGTTGTTGAGCGGCGTTGTGTTGTTTGGCTTGTTGTTTTGTTTTCTATATTTGTGTGTTTTATATGTGTGTGTGTTTTTTTGTTCTCGCTTGTACATTGCACTGTTTCGATCAAAGAGAAAAATTTGTTTTGCGTGTGAAAAAGTGCGTACTAGGTTGGGTATCTTTCTTGTGACTGTCGTAATTTTTGGGGGACACATTTATTGAGATTAGTGTGTTGCGTACTGGGTGTAAATTGCACTAATGCTGACACGTAACCAAGCTAAAAGTAAGCGGTCCGACAACTTAAGCAACATGGACCAAGGGGATAATTTGATTTCCAATATTAACGCGTCGGGCGGTTCCGAAAATGCAATGGGGAATACTTCAGACGAAATGCAAAACAGCACGAACGGCCTCACATCAGAGTCACAAATTAATGTGCCTCCAACTAACCAAATTGATTTGGCAGAACTCGTGAAAGCCTTATTACAACAAAATAAAGAATCGTTTCGAGAACAAAAAGAATTATCAGAAAAATTGTTCCGAGAACAAAAAGAATCCGAAAAATCGATCCGCGAGCTAGGCGAACAAATGACGCAGAAATCTGAAAAATCGATCCGCGAGCTAGGCGAACAAATAGACGAAAAATTAATCCAGCAGACAAATAAAGTTGACAAGTCGATGCAGAGAGTGTCCGATGATATCTCACAAAGAATAAACAATCTGGCAAGTGAAATAAAAAGCGATATTATGAAAGAATTAGGCCGTACATTTGAACAAATCGATGACCGTCTGCAAGCCCTAGAACAGAGCAAGCGGTGTGGCGAGGCCGAATCTAAAGAAAGCGAAGAACGGCTACTTAGGAATTTCCAAGAGCTGAGAGAACAATGCCAAAGAGATCGTCAGCAGGTACTCTCGAGGGTCCAGAAGGCTGAAACGCATTGTCCCACGGTCGTTAGCAACACAATAGCGGACAACAGTTTAGCGATCCACGCGTTGGAACTGCAGGTCGAACAATTGAAGCAGACTGGGGCGGAGGACAAGAGACAAATAGATGAGAAGATCGCGGCATTAGCGGACATTGTAGGCACGATGAAGCTGACGGAAAGCGAGAACAATATCACACAGGTAGCGGCCGCAGAGACCGAAGAAGTGCGTTCGCTTCTTAAATTCCAGAAGGGACAGTTTGAAGTGAACAGACAGCACAAAGCTGTAACAGGCGATTTACAAGAACGCGTGGCGCATCTGGAAAACCGCATGGCGTGTGATTCCGAACTCGCCAATAGCAATAAAAATAGCCGTACGAACAGTGCAGAGAGGGACTCCGGCCACGAGGGAGATTTTGACGACAGGGAAGAATGTAATTTAAGGGGCAGACATGAGACAAATAGAAACATTCAAGGGCCTCGCCAGGAGGAAATGCGGGGATTTGATTTCAAACATTTCCTTACGGTAAGAAAATTTGAGATATTCCGAAATTCTCAAAAAGGCATACATCCACGAGCATGGCTCGAGCAATTTGAGTTCTGTCTTCCTCCCGACTGGGCAAGTTCACATAAAATAGAGTATATGTGTGGCTATTTGGAAGGCGAACCGGCGAGTCGTATGAGGTCGGCAGCGCGTCACTGCAACTCCACTCGGGAGTTTCGACAAGCCTTTCTCTCCGCCTATTGGTCGGAAGCGGCACAAGATAGGGTCAAACATGGCATAATTATGCTACCAAATTGGAACCAGTCTGGTTTCGGCAGCCCTGCACGCCTATTCGACCACATGCTGCAGGCAAATCAATTTTTATACGACCCATACGGGCCTGCGGAACTAATTAGGATATGCATCACCAAATTGCCGATGCACTTGCGGCACGTCATTCTTGCGGGACGATGCAAAGAGGACGTGGAAACGTTTAAAACGCTTCTCCAAGAGTTGGAATACAATACACCAGAATGCCCGCCTAATCAGGCACAAAGTTATTACGGGGCTCAGCAGCGCGATCGCAGTCGTGGCCGTATTACTAATCAACGGCGCGACTGGTCGTCGCGACGCGAACGAAACAATAATCGAGACAGGCCGTATAGAAACTGGGGTAACAGTCGCGAACACAGATGGAGCAACAGAAATGATAGAGGATGGGGACAAGATCGTGAACGCAACAGGTACGGCAACCAGCATCGTTACTACGATGAACACGGTGGGAGTAGAATTGTAGGCGGAGCCCCACATGATGTCGAAATTCGGCCGGCCAACCCTAGACATAATCCAGTAAATGGAAATGAACGAAACCGGCAATGACAAACGATCAGCCCAGAAGGCGCCAATCGGAACAAATGAGCGACATGGCAAATGAGTACATAGGATTTATAGAGAGGAGAATGAATTGATTAGTTTAAATTTGTGGCGTATGAATTTTGAATAATATGTTAGTAAAAATAATGATAAAGATATTTTTATGTGATTGATTGAAGTGATGTTGTTAATTTGTTTTCTTTCCTTGTGCAATTAGGATTTAGTTTGATTCAAACGTAAAGATAAAAGGTTTCCTTGTGAACAAGTGAAATGCTTTTTTTTGTGTCAATTGAAAAGAGTCGCTCCTGAGAGAAGCAAGATCGTTGCTGAAATTGCAAGAACTCAGGGGAATATCCGATCTGTGGGTATTATGGGTCTGGCAAACCCAGGTCCCCAGCTGTTAGTAGCCGTGTTTCCAATTTTCTGTTTTCAGTGCTACTATCTATCTATTACTATTCTATATCTGTCAGTATAAATGAGGATCTCTTACTATAGTATGCGTGCTGTATGAATATTTTAAGATAGGAGAACTCTGAGAAAGGAATGAGTAAGTTTGGAATCTTGAAAACAGGATGCGATAATACGATTGTTTAACCATTGGCTTCCCAATATGCGATGATATGTTAATATTGATGATATATGTTTTTTTGTTCTTTATAGCTGAGTACGTAAAGTGATGTCTGTGGATTTCGTAAGTAGTATATTGATTCCCTTCAAGGTGAAAGAAGAATTGTGGTTTGTGTAATTTACGTGGTCCTAAAATATTATTGTGGTAGTCAAATATGAGAAGTTTTTTTTTTTCAGCAAATGGAGAATGGAACGGAAATGTGGATCCTTTTTGTAGTCTTCACTGATGTTGAGCCAAAGCCTGAAAAATTATTCTGCGTTAATACTTGTCCTAGAAAAGCGACGTTTATGTGTTTTGCTGATGCTGTGAGCATTACAGCCTACTGTTTTCGCTGGTGCGGGATGCACTGCAGCTTATATGATTTGTACTGAGGAAATTTCCCCCTTGAAGGTAGAGGATGATTAAATAATTTTGATTATGGGAACGAAGGAAAGCTTGGTTTAAGGTAATAAGGATGAAGCAAAACATTTGTCATTTAAACTACAGGAGGATTCGGATCTTTTGTGTCTGTTGTAAGTTCAATATGTTAAGATGATACTGTTTTACAGAATAGAGGTGACCACAATTTTGCCATTCATGAGAAATGAATCCAGAATAACCACCACAGGAGAAATAACTGATTTGAAGGCGAAAGGTAACGTAAAGAAGGAACGAAATCGAAGCAAAATGGGTAAGAGAATGTAATATAACCTGTATAATGCAAATAATTTAACCTTCTCAGAGCCATCTGTGTGATTAATTCTAGTGATAACGTAATTTTAGATGAAATTTTCTTACTGTTTTATGCGTGAATCTATGAGTATGATAAATGTATTATTGCGAGTCTCTTTTCAGGTGTGCGAACTGGTATAAATGTTTTTGTGTGTAAATAACCATTGTTCTTTTTACTGTGTATGTTTAAGGAAAGTTTCTCCATATTTATCATGTGACAAGACGTAGGCAGCGAGCGTCAAGAAGAGTACGAAGTAAAAAAAAATGTTGTAGTGGTATATACACGGTGTTGAAATAGCATTGAAGTAGCTTGTTGGATAATTAGTAGTGGATAGAAGTAGAATATTGAGTAATGCATGTTTAGGGGTAGTTAGTTTGTAGAATAGACAACAGGTGTGCATGTGTGTGTGTAAATAACATGTGAACCCCATGCTCTCCTAACCTATACTTGCGCAAGACATAACCCTATTCATTTTAGTGAATTAATAAGTGGCATTTGATTTATTAAAACACAAGTGAACCACATTAGTGATGTGGATTTAAATATTATGTTGTCAATTCATTTAATTTTTATTTTTACATTGTAAAGTCATTTCACTTTTATTTTTTATATTGTCAAGTCATTTAACTTTTAATTTTATATTGTCGATTCATATAACTTTGTTCTTAAAAATTGTGAAAGACAATACTAAGTGGTATTATGTATGACATTGTGTAATCACATAAGGATGATAAAAAAAAAAAAAAAAAAAATTTCTGTGAATGCAGTTGAGAACGTGAAAGCGAACCGGCAAAACTCTTAAGAGACAGCGGGAGCAGCCAGCTAGTTGTAAACTGGCGGGTTTCCCAGCGGGACACGCTGTCAGCCAGGCCACTTCGGGAGCGCGGCCGACAACAAAAGACCCTACGCCGCAAACACTTTCCTTATACCTGCAGCTAATGGGCGGCCGCCCCGCGCGACCCTAGCTGAAGGGAATGACCTGAGATGGGCGAGCGGTCCACCGCGCGGAAATCCATCTCCTGGCAACGCACCTCACGCACGCGACCGTGACGAGACGGCCGCGGTGAAACAAAACAAGGGGCGTGGAGCCTTTTGACAGGTACTGTCCAAAGAAACTTGCAGACGTCAACGACGCCTATCGACATTTCCTGACGGATGCCTACTGTCAAGCGACAGTAATTCATGGTTAGATGTTCTCTGGTCGCTAAGGGTGACACGAAGAAGAGCCATTGAAGTGTCATCCTTGCCCAGGAATATCAACCTGGCATGTCAATCGAGGATACTGCACGAATTTGACAATACAAACATGGAACAAAATCGAGATGTACGTGACACAAGAGAAACTTCATGAGAGGGCAGAGACGGCGGGATCGCACGCAACAGATGGACAAAAATCCCTACTGACAGCTGCGACGACGAACCCCCTCCCCCTCCCCTTATATTGTGCCACGGAACAGTGTAACTAGTGAGTGTATCAGTGAACAGTGATTATACGGTTCTTAGTTCAATGCATATACGTGTGTTTCTGTCACAGAAACTTTGACTCGTGTGTTTTGCAGGGACTCGATTTATTGATGTTTATTAAACTCTGACTCTTGTATTTTGCAGGTGTTCTATATTTTTGTTTTGTTTTGAAACTTTGACTCTTGCATTTTGCAGGTGTTTTATTTATTGGTGTTTTGTTTTAGATGTTGACTATTGTACTGTTTTATTGATCAATGTTTGTTCTTGTGTTAGCTATTAGATTTGTGTTATTTTGTTTGGTAAATTCATTGCTGTGGCACTGCTTCCTTTATCAGTCAGATTGCTATTCATTCTCATTGGACTGTGATCGATTAGCCTTTGCATGGGGCATATTTATTGTGAGGAACCCCTTAAGGGTAACAATCACACAATTATTGTACTTTCAGTATAATGACACAGTGCTCATTGTTTGCTAACTAACTGAAATATTGTAGAGTGATTAAATTAGTGCCACATAGTTAGGTTAATCCTACAGATTATTAGTTTTATAAGATATAGAATTTTTTTGCGATAACCACTTAGTAAAACATGTTTTTTTTTGTCGATTTTTTGCTTTTGCGAATTGTGCATTGTAATGTTCTACTTTATGATACTGATGTTATTTGATGTTCTTTTTTTTAATTGCTGTGGCACCTTTGCTATTTTCATAAATTTTGCCTGTTAATAAACAGTCATAAATTCGCCTGTGATCAGTTGGCTCTTGCAATGAGCAAATACTGGTGAACTCCATAAGGGTAACAACCAGAAATTGTTTTCATATTAATGACACAGGAACCATTGTTTTTACTTGCTGACCGATTTAGGTCTACATGATCTTTTAAATAGGTGTCACAGATTGTGTGTTTTTATTTTTCTCTCTTTGAAATTGGTAGATTGTAAAGATGTTTGAAATTATTGTGTTTTAGCAAGTAGCTGGTGACCTTTTGCCTTTTTCTTTACACTTTTGGTTTAAGTAGGGTGTGAGAAGCCTGCTTGGGAATGTCCTAGCATGGCCAGAAAATTCCCTGCACAGTCTTTTCCCGGAGCGTTGGGGTTATGAAAGGTCTCTGTTGGATTCCTTTCATGTTTAATTTCTCAAATTTGTTGTCTTTTAAGGAATAAATTCCTCTTCTAAATTTACTGTGGCGTTTCTGACTATCTGGGAGGAGACTGAGTAGTGGAACGTGTTACTTTTACACGTAAACAAGAACGATCTCTCACACTACTACACTTTAAAGCACAGTTTATATGTAATTCTTATATGTAATTCATGTCACACAGTCTCATACGGAACCTACATCCGCTTTCTGTTATATACTGTATATGATAAGATACTGTCATCCCCCTTCCCTTCTGTGTGAGAGGATGAATGATCAAATGTGTTTGTAGCTGCATGCTTGAGGGTAGCAGACAAGGCTGTCTGCTAGAGAACAGTAGGACCAACGTTGAAACAGGTAGCTACGCTTCCTAAAAGCAGAGAGGTTTCCATTCTTAGTATGGTCCGGTCCGTCCCCTGTCATGTTGGTATAGGAAGCTGCCCCTCTGGCGCCTTCCGTTGGTCTTTGTGAGCGACTCTCAGGAGCACGCTGGGTAGTTCGGTGGTAGTCGGCAGTTGGAGTCCAGTAGTAGCGCAGGGCAGTCCAGCAGTTGCAGTCTGGCGGTGCGAGCGTCTGAAGTGGTAAGATCTCCGGCCAAGCGCGTGTCTGTTAAGTCCATAGGACAATGGATTTGTTAAGTTCAGGTTAACTGAGAATTTAATCATTTTATTTCGGGTTAGCTTTAAAATAGCTAAGGTTATCTTTAATTGCAGCGGAGTGTAGTTCTCGTGTCCAGTTCAGATTAATTTGCGGTAGTTGCTTTGTTACTACTTTGTGAGTAAAGTGGAACCACGTGTTGGTCAGTAACTCTAAGTAAGATCAATCTTAAATGCAAATGCTTGTGTGATTATAACGTATCGTCTTGAAAAGATTTTGAATATACCAACTTTTCTTTATGTTCAACCCACGTGGCGTGTACTTTGTGAGACCAGTACCACGTGCTTATATAACTGTTTGACCCATCAGGTTAATAGTAGGACGTTAGTAACCAGTTCGAGGTTTTTGTTTTGTAATTCGCTTTTTGATCTAATTTATTTTTATTATCTAAATTATTGCGGAGTTATACGCTTTCTGTAAACCAAGTTGACCACGTGAAGGGTAATTACAAGACGGACAGGATTGTGCTATGAAAGTAATCTCTGAATCTGTTTGTAGTGATTAACTTTCTCTTGCATGCGTTTCAATGTTCTTTGTGTGTTGTTTTATGAATGCAGTGTTATATCCAGTCTCCCAATCTTGACTCCATATTTTATGTGTTCCGTAATATTCCAATCTCACAGTCTCACAATCGTAAATAAGGCACCAGCTCAGTTATAACTCACGTATAATATGCTGAAATTTCAATGAACAATCTTTAAAATAAATTTGCAAATATAAACTGATTTCTTTCTTTTTATTTAAATTCTCCTTTTATATAGATATATTACCGGTTGTTGTATGACTGTAAAAGATTATAATCAATGATAGTCTGATTGGTAATGTGGTAAACCTAGACTAGTTACCCAGTCGTGAAACAGTGGGCCAGTAAACGCACGGTTAACCTCACAAGACAGCTCACAGTTTTAAACCGCTTTCATGGTCTAATTAGCACCCGATTTCAGCATACCAAATTCAAGTCACAATCTTACGCAATTCAGCAAAGCAAATTAGAGTTACAATCTTTCAGTATAGCTGTTCTCCTCTCCAAGTGAAGTTCAGTTTTATTTTAGCATTTCTATTTCATATAGGGTGAACAATTTGTGTCATTGCAGGATTTGGCCTTAGCTGGTTAACATTATAGTACTTAGCCAGCTTTCTGAGATCTCTTGTTCCAGGTTCTCCACCTCCTCAAAGGTTTTACCTTGGGCAGCAATTGCTGTTTCGTCAGCACAAATAAATCCTCTACTTGGTTGGTTGGTTGTTCGTGTGAACCTTATACAACAACGGTGATAGCACGATTCCCTGAGGGAAACTATTTTTCTGAATCTTCCATCGACTTTTCTTATTTTATAGTGTGACGAAGGATCTCCTACTTTGCAGAAAACATTGGATGAACTGTGTTAAACGACAATCCTTTGTTGTTGGATACACTTTTCAAAGCAGATTTTTCGGGTTGGCCATATCGTAAGGTGCAGAGAGTTCAACGAAAACAACACCTGTGACTTGACCTGTTTCATAGCCATCCTCAATGTGTTGGACTAAATTAAGGATCTGTTCACAACAAGTCATTCCTTGATGAAAGCCTGACTGCTCTTGTGAGCCTTTTGTCGATTTAGAATCAACCTTTCGAGTATCTTGCACAAATGGCAAAGAAGAGAAACTGGACGAACGTTTTTGGTTCTGTTAGCTCATTCCAGGCTTTAGAAGTTCTACTACTTTGTCTTTGCAACAAATCTTGAGACTTTGAAATTTTGAAATACAGGTGTTCATACGATTTAATGTCCACTGTTTTGTAGTAGTTCAAAACAATGTAATTTGTTCTGTCCGTAGTTCGTCTAAGCCTACAGCTGTATGGTTCTCATAGGCTTGAATACTGTATTCAGTACGTTTAAGTTGAAAGGAGTAGCGGAGCAGTCTTTCTCATCAGCAAGTCTCGGGTGATTGAAATATATAGCTTTTGGTTTGCAATTGAGAACTGATTGATGGACAGTTTTATAAAATCTTCAAGAGATTAGGAGCAGCAATTGTTGGGTTACTTTGAGGGTATTCAAGAATATCCATACTTTTCGATTGTTCTCTTTCATATATAGATTTGGTACTAGGTCGCATCGTTTTTTACTTCTGGAAGCTAATTCAATATAAGGGAGATCTTCACCTGTTTGGATTCTTTCCTCAGAGAATGGATCATTCTCTCCAAGAGAGTCCTGAAATCTTGAAGTCCTGGTATGTGGTTCGTTCTTCATCATCTTGGGATACACTTGTGAGATGACTTGAACTTATTTAATATATTCGCCATACATCTCCGGATATGGACCGAGTTTTAGGACTTCCATATCAAGTTACTGTGTGAAATTCTCCCATTGTGCTGTTTGAAGTAGACAATCTCTGGTTTCATACCTGCTTCATCCGAAGAAATAATAGGTCGATGTTGCATGTGCTTCACTGACTTGCAAACATTCTTACTTACTTGCTGTGCAAGAGGTTTACTGACAAAAGTGTTATCTGAGTTATATCCACGACGCCATATGGCACTGCTGAAGGATGGTGACATCTTCAGGTCATTGATTAACACCAGCCCCATTTGTTAATCCAGTCTTCCACTTCTTCTCCAGTTTTATATGTTTAACTTTAGCCCCGTGATGTACTGTGGCAGTTAAAGTCACCAACTGACTGTGAGTGTAAGTTAGGCAGTTCAAGTGGCTCCATGAAGCCTAAGTTAGGTGGTTTACCGACAGAGGTCACCATGCATGACTGGATCTCAACCGCCAGGAGCTCTATGTCGTAAAGTGATGTTGGGCCTACTGAAATGATGTTTGGACCACGTTTTACTGTACACTGCTCTACCATTCTTTGTATTTCATCTTTCATTGATGAGATTCATTCCACTAATTTTGTATGAGTTTAAACGTTCGTAAAATAACCATAATCAGTTCGAACTCCACAGCTGATTGACGTCAACGTGTATGACTTACGAGAAACACAACAACTACATTGATACACATTCATGAATGCCTCGTTATGACCGTTTCTTGATTTAAGACGTATAGGTGTCTCGTGTAAAACAATATAGGCAAAATCTGGAGATGTCATATAAACATTCTGCCGACCGCATGTCGGAAGTAGGGCGAGCAGTAAGTGCATGAGACACAGCACCCATGTCTTTACACGTCTTTCGACAGAATGTTTATATACTGACGGAAAGAGTTGTGCGACATAAACGAAAGATGTTAGGCGTGTTTCTACATCTGAAACATGATTTCTATTCCATTTTCGTGTTAGTCGCATAATAATCGCTTTAGTACGCCACTATAAGGCTGCAAATCATGTTTGGTTTAAGTATACGCTGTGATGGTCGAAGGTGTTTGTTACCTATGAGAGTGGATATAGTGAGACGGCGTTACTCAAGGACGTCTTTAAGGTGAAAAAGGTTCATTTATCAACACCTCACTGAGTTTGAATAAGATCGTGTAATAAATCTACCAGAAGCTGAATGTTCCTTTTCCAATATTGCAGAAAGACTTGCCAAAATTGTGGCAGTGGTGGTCATGAGAATGCAGATTCGCAAGGAGACCGGACTCCAAATGTCCACAAGGCACTACCAGCAACGAAGACAATAAGTACGGTGTATGGGTCTGGTGCATCGTGCTGCATCTGCAGCAGCAATTTGAGGAGCATTTGGCACCACGCTGACACCACGAACTATTCGATTACTTCAATGACAACTCTGAACCACATGCGCGATAGCGTGTATTCCCCAGACCCCAGATCACTGCCATTTGTGACATCAATAGTTTCAAGCGAGAGCTAGTTAGAGGGCAGGGCGGACGTCTGTTGTGTATTCTCACGAAAGCTTGTTCCGCCTCGTTGGCTGTGATGGCCGTGTATAGGTTAGAAGGAGGCCAATTAATGGCCTGCAATCAACCTTTCTTCGTGCTAGACTCACTGGATCTGCACCTGGGGTTATCGTCTGGGGTGAGATTTCGTAGGACAGCAGGAGCACTCTCGTGGTTATTCCACGCACCCTGGCAGCAAATTTGCACGTCAGTCTGCTGGTTCGATGTTAGGTGCTGCCATTCATGAATGCCATTTCAGGGGGTGTTTCCCAATAAGATAACGCTCGCCCACGTATCGCTGTTGTAACCCAGCATGCTCTAAGAGCGTTGACATGTTTTCTTGGCCTGCTGGATCACCAGATCTGCCTCCAGTCGAGCACATGGTGCATCATCGGACGACAACTCCAGCTTCATCCACAAACAGCATTAACCTTTGCTGTATTGACCTACCAAATGCAACAGGCATAGAACTTCATGCCACAATATGACATGCGGATCTGTACAACACAATGTATGCACGTTTGCATGCTTGCATTCAGCATTCTGGCAGTTACACAGGTTATTAATGTACCAGCATTTCACGTTAGCAGTGGCTTATCTTGTGCATACATTAACCTATGATCTTTCAGTGTTAAACATTTAAATATGTTATTTAGACAAATGTATTCCAGAAATTTCATTACTCTGGATAAATTTTTTTTTGGTGTTGCGATTTTTTTTCCGTCAGTGCATTATCCTCGTATCCAGTTTTTGCCTCTAAAGTTACACAGCACAACTCGGCATCATGATGATGTTCTAACGAACGAAACCGGTCGTAATACAAAAAATATGTATCAACGGGGCTGTGGTGGTTCGCATTAACTATTAATATTGGTATCTAAGTTAAGGACGATGAGCTGCCAGAAATTGTTGATGAACGACGAGAGGGGTGACTCACGAGTATCTGGTTGGGGCTGGCGGCGTGGTCGACGTCGTACCGCACCAGCAGCTGTCCCTGCACGCCCTCCGCCCTCAGCGCCGCCTGCTCCTCCCTGCTGGGAGACCACCGCACCACGGCTGTCGTGGGCGAAGGCCTCTCCGTGTGCGCCAGAGGGTTAGCTGCAGGAAGAATCATATGTAGTACGCGTTACGGCATACTATTAAATTGTTCTTTATTCGCTACTTCAATCCTCGTTACTGTAAGAAACTGCAAGTAGGCACCACACAGTTATCCACGAAATGATTTACAGTAGGGTAGATTATTAAGACAAATACAACGTGTGATTTAGATTATCGCACTATGTTGAAATAGAGGTCGAAGAATCCAAGTAATGAAAGCTACTGACCGATGAGATGCGTGAACGCACGAATGGGAGGATTTGCTACATACACTGACGGAAAAAAAAGATCGCAGCACCAAGTAACAGTTGCGTGACATAAACGAAAGTTGCTGGGCGAGTTTCTGCATCTGAAAGATTATGTCTATTCAAATTTTGCGGCCGTCGCCTAAGAGTGGCACTAGTAGCCTCTCTATGAGGCTGCAAATCATTTTCAAGGGTGAGACTGGACGTAGTAAGTTGATGTCAGTCAAGAATGCCTGCCGGCCGCTGTGGCCGAGCGGTTCTAGGCGCTTCAGTCTGGAACCGCGTGACCGCTACGGTCGCAGGTTCTAATCCTGCCTCGGGCGTGGATGTTGTGATGTCCTTAGGTTGGTTAGGTTTAAGTAGTTCCATGTTTTAGGGAACTCATGACCTGAGATGTTAAGCCCCATAGTGCTCAGAGCCATTTGAACCATTTTGAACCAAGAATGCCTTTAGGGCGACAAAGACCCTTTATCAACACCGAACTGCGTTTCAACGTGATCGTGTAAATACGGCTACGAGGAGTTGGATGTTATTCCTGCGATATTGCAGAATGACTTGTCAGGAATCTACACACTGACAGCGGTGGTCAAGAGAAATTCTGGTCGCACGAAGAGCGGACTACGGACGGCTACGTGGCACTATCGAGAGATGTGTGGCTCTGGCGCATCGTACTGCATCTGTAGCACCAATTTAAGCAGCCTTTGGCATCACAGCGACACAGTGAACTATTACAAATCGGTTACTTCAAAGTCAGCTCTAACGTGTACTCCACAAACCACCAACATCTGCGACTTCAGTATTATCAAGCGAGAGCTCCTTGGATGGCAGAGTGGAGGTATGTTTTGTTGTCTGATGAAGACTGTTTCTGCCTCGCTGCCAGTGATGGCCGTACTTTGGTTAACAGGAGGCCTTTTACGACCTGCAACCAACTTGTCCGTGTGCTAGATACACTGGACCAGGCACACCTGAGGAAATGGTCTGGAGTGCGATTTCGAATGACAGCTGGAGCGCTCTCGTGGTTATCCGATGCGCCCTGACTGCAAACTTGTACGTCATTTCGGTGATTCGATCTGTTGTGCTGCCATTTATGAAAAGCCATCCAGGGGTGTTTTTCAATAGGATAAAGATTTCCCCCATTCACCTGTGAGAAGCCAACATGCTTTGTAGAGTGTCGACATGTTGCCTTGGCCTGTTCGAGCACATATGGGACATCTTCGGACAACAACTCCAGCATCATCCACAAACAGTATTAACCGTCCCTGTATTGACCGATCGAGTGCAACAGGCATGGAACTCCATCCAGCATACGTATATTACAATGCGTGCACGTTTGCATCCTTGCATTCCACATTCTGGCCGCTACACCGGTTGTCGACATACCAGCATTTCATATTTGCAATGGCTTATATCGCGGTTTCATTAACCTACGATCTTGCAATGCTAATCACATAAATACGTTACTAGACAAATGTGCTCCCGAAATTTCGTTTCTCTATATTAATTACTTTTTGGTGTTGCGATTTTTTCCGCCAGTGTAGTACTACACTCACGTGCCAAGTTTCTGAGCTTTGGGGAGACGAAGGGAGGGGGAAGGGGGCGGGGGAAGAGTCTCTTATTACTGACCACATAGGACAGCCAATTGTTGTAGACATCGGCGATGATTCCTAGCACATTTCTAATTACCTATTTTGGCCATAGCCATCATCAGATCAAAATAAAACTCAGTTTCATGGAAGTGTGCAGCGAAAGACGGACAGTTTCTTACAAAATAAACCTCAGTGGCATAGAAAAACAAAATTTAGTAATCATCAGACTTATTAATGTTACCACTTTATAACAGATACTTACCGAGCCAGTACTGTTTATATGAATTTCTGACATATTTGGCCCTCAGGTAGGAAACGGTCATATACAACATTCTCTACGGCAACATTTTTATTAATTTAGGTCACTGAGTGGTACACTAGGAAAAAAAACATCGTGAACTGAAGCTACAACAACACTGGAACCTTTTAGACTTCAGGACCATCTGGCATTTTTTTTTTTTTTTTTTTTTTTCCGAAGCCAAGTGGTTTTAAGATTCAGGCCAGCTGGACCAGCGACAGAAATACAGAATACCGTCTGCTATCTGCTGTCGTTGTGGGCCCGGGATGTAGTAAGGAATTTTTACAAGGAAGTAGATACGAATCGGGAATTACTATACAGACGATTCTGGCCACAAACGGAGAAGTCCACTGGCATAAACGACTTTCACAAAGAGCAGACTGTAGTGGCCCCGATCGTGAACTGAAGCTACAACAACACTGCGAATCACAACATCACAAACGGCGAAGTTCGTTGGCCGTTCGCGTGCTACTATCGTGAGCATCTGTGGAAAGTGGTTGTAGGACGGTAAAGTCAGGAGTAGGCAACAACGTGTTAGAAGTCCAAGCGTCATTACGAACCTTTGGAAGTCGGAGAATTGCCCAGTATGCAAAGCAGGATACGCAGCGATCTACGGCAGATGTGGTCACACAGTACTATGCTGGTGCAGGTACAAGCGCCCCCGACCAAACTTCACCGCACATTGTTCGAGATGACGCTTCGCATTAACGACCCCTAAGTGTTCTCTCTTTGACCCAACGACGTCGTCCATTAACACTGCAATGGTCACGGTATCATCGATATTGTACAGTCGATCAATAGAAACGGGTCCCCTGGTCGGATGAACTACGTTTCTTATTACATCAGGTCGATGGTGATGTCGGGGTGCTCGAAACGTGCACCGCGGCACGGACACAGACTGGTGGAGCCAGCGTTACACCATGGGGACGTTGACCCCAATTTCCATTGGACATGTGATGGCAGTCGAAGGCACCAAGACAGGTGTGGACTACATGAAGATTACCATGGATCACCTGCATCATCCGTAGTGTCCTTCCAGTCTGTGACAGCGTCTTCCCGCAGCATAACTGTCTGTGTCACAGGTCCAGAATCTGGTTACAGTGTGCCGGCCGCGGTGGCCGTGCGGTTCTAGGCGCTTCAGTCCGGAACCGCGGGACTGCTACGGTCGCAGGTTCGAATCCTGCCTCGGGCATGGATGTGTGTGATGTCCTTAGGTTAGTTAGGTTTAAGTAGTTCTAAGTTCAAGGGGACTGATGACCTAATATGTTAAGTCCCATAGTGCTCCGAGCCATCTGGTTACAGTGATTAGAGGGTCGTGACAGTGACCTCACGTTGATGTCTTGGCCACCAAATTCGCCTCATCTGAATTCGCATCTGAGACGCTACCGTGTGCCAGCTGCGCCCTACGTATCACCGGCCCACAATTTTCGTGAATTGCCTGACATGTACGTAGACATCTGGTACCACATACCTGCGGAAGTCTACAAAGGATACGTCGAATCCGTGCAATGCAGAATCGCTGCTGGTCCAGCAAGCTATTAAGAACGTGGTCATAATGTTTTGGCTCGCCAGTGTCTTTCTCCCATGTGCTATAGCTAAGCAACTAAGTTTTTATCAAACAGTATAAATCACAGTATCTGTTGTCAGTGTGTATTTCTTTATATTATTCTACACAATACCACACAAAATTCTAAATGTACGTGTGGAATGGAGGTGTGAATTAGGTGATTTTACCTGTAAGTATATGTCATCAGTGCATACACACAAATTGCAAATGAAACAGCAGAAGTTGGTAGCAATGGTGTACTTACTAGAGTTCTCTTCGTCTAAGACCTCGTTGCTCTGCTGCAGACTGGGGACTTCGAGGAGGGTGATGTCACTCGTCTCGTTGATGTGCACCTCCACAGATAAGTCGTTCACGATCTGTGTCAAAAGATGGAAGTAAAGCGCTGCGAACGCACTGTCACTGGGTAAACAAAGTTCTATGAAAATATTCATGCACCTAACTTAAGTTCAATACGTTAGTGACAATAACTGGTAATGTTGAGTACAATCAGATCCTCGATTTTGATTCCACACATTTCAAGCAAAATTTGTACAACAGGACTTCACAACGCATCTTGCATACTAAAAACATGTATGCAACATGATTTCGTCTTGCAAATGTTTTCAGGACAAAGAGGCCGTCAAAGAATGACAGTTTGACAACACTGTAATCACCTGTGCGACAGTAAAGTCTACTCCAGACAACTGTCATTCTAGCAGTTGAACAAATTATCATTTGTGTGATGGTAGGGTGTATGGCTTGATGCGGACGCTGCTCAGGCCTGAAGTCTCAAACGGACAACAATTCAAAGATAACTTTAAATATTCCATGAAAGCTTTTATGCATCGAGCCAACGTCACATCACGTTCCACACTTCATTTCTTCTATTATCGCTTACAGTTATTTACAAAGAAACTGGACTGCACATTCCCTGTCGAAAATGTGAAGTGCATAAATTAAAATGTCACTCACAGTAATCTCTATTAGCTACATGTTAGTGAACACGTAAATGGTAAAACATTCATCCTAAATAAAGACAAACGAAGACCACATTATAAGTCAAAACAGCCATCCTTGCGATACACAAGTTTTTAACTTGATAACAGGTCGGAAAAAGGTAACTCCCACCTTGTACAGGACTGGCCTTAAAGGCTCAAGCATTAGTGTACGGCAATGACTTCTACTTTTGGAAACTGGAAATTTGCGGTAAGGTCTTACGGGACGAAACTGCTGGGGTCCTCAGTCCCTAAGCTTACGCACTACTTAATCTAACTTAAACGAACTTACGCTAAGGATAACACACACACCCATGCCCGAGGGAGGACTCGAACCTCCGACGGTGGGAGCCGCGTGGACCGTGACAAGGCGCCTAAGACCGAGCGGCTACCCCGCGCGGCACTTCTATTTTTGGTATCACGTTAGCTGGGAGACCTTGAGACACAGCTTCAGACGTCTAACTGAAAATGGTTTTCCTTCCTTCGTAAATATTATACCTACGACTCCAAATTTGTCCCAAGTGAATCAGGTTAATATAGTTGTCTGATTTTTTATGTCGAAGAGAATGTACAAATTCCAATGTTAGCATATAATTTGCTCTTGATTAGCACCAAGGTCCTAAGCTCAATGTCCCAGTCATATGTATCTATCACCACCACCAGGGTCACTTGCCTCCTTTCCATAAAACCGTTCTGAGATTTAACTCGGACTGTAGCTTGCAGTATCATTTCAGTGTGACGCACAGTGCTTCCAAAGTCTAAGCACTGGTGCAGTTTGGAGTTGAGTGCAACAATGATCTACTCAGATAATGCACAACTCATTAACCCACGCGGCTCGTCTGTTCTGTGGTAGAATGAGAATGACAACTAACTGCAGTTACTGAGTAGAGCAGACGTACCTGTCCGGGATTGAGGTTGACGCGCAGGTGGTAGACGCCCAGCTCCCTCTGCAGCAGCTCCTCGTACGTCAGGTTGAAGGTCACCTTCTCCTGAGCCTCTACATTCACCGACACGGACACCACGTTTGAGTCCCTGGTGCTGAAACGTAGAAATGTTGCATCTGTAAACCATTGTTCTAAGCAACTGATCGTCGCTTAAGGGCTGATGGATATCCAGCCTAACACGATAAAAGAAGAGAGCTCACTATCTGTGCCCTTTGTCAAACTCTGAAAACACTAAGCACATCGACTGCAAGAAAGCCAATTACTTGTATGTGGCAAATTTCTGACATAGACACTTCCATTTTACTGTGACCGCCTTATTGCAGTCTTGCTGTCTAATCTTTTGACATTTATCTTCCTGCTACTGTTTTTGGGTTAACAATCTACTTGTTGGTTCAATGCGGCACTCCCCGAATTCCACTCATGTTCCACCCGCTTCAACTCGGAGCAGCCTACGTTCTCAATTATTTGCTGGACATAGCTTCTACTCTGCACAAGTCCCTTCACTGATATTCCCCACTAGTGCTGTCACCGTTTCTTCGCCTTGTCAGTGTTTTGCTTACGTTACGTCATCCTCCAGTTCTCGAGAAAACAACCTTATTGGTTACCTTGTAAGTCCCCTTGTTTTAAAATTGCTCTACAGCTAATGTTCAACATTCGTCTGCAGCATCACATCTCAAACGCTACAACTCTCTTCTTTTTCTTTTCCCCAGTACATAACCAACATAAAATGATGTGCTCCAAATGTACATTCTCAGAAATTTTCCTCGACAGTTTGAGGCCGATGTTTGGTACATGTAAACTTCTCTTGGCCAGGAGTGCCCTTATTGCCAGTGCTAATCTGCTTTTTATGTTTATTCCTTGCTTCGCTCGTCATACAGTGTTTAGCTTCCAAGGTAGCAGAATTCGTTAATTTCCGTAACTTCGTGGTCCCCAATTTTGATGTTAATTTCATCGCTAGTCTCATTTCTATTAATCCTCATTTGTTTCGCCTTTTTAGGATCTACAATCAGTCCATATTTTGTAATCATGAGACTGTTCGTTCTGTTCAACACGTTCTGTAATTCTTCTTCATTTTGACTGAGGATTGTAATGTCATCAGTGACTTTTATCAATGATATTCTTTCACCCTGAATTTTAATCCCATTTTTAAGTCTTTCTTCTATTTCCGTCATTGCTTCTCCGATGTATAGATTGAACAGTAAGGGCGAAAGACTATACTCCTGTCTTATAGTCTTTCCAATCTGAGCACTTCATTCTCGGTCTTTTAGTCTTATTGTTCCTTCTTGCTTCTTGTACAAACTGTATATTATCTGTTTCTTTCTGTAGTTTCCTTCTATTTTTTTTTAAGAATTTCGGACGCGTTGCACCATTTTACATCGTCTAGCGCTTTTTCCAGGTCGACAAACCCTATAACCCTTGAGGTTTTTAAGTCTTGCTTCCATTGTCATTCCCAACGTCATAACTGCCTGCCTGGTACGCTTACCTTTCCGAAAGCTCATATCGCTGCAGCATATCCTCTACATCGCCGATATGCGCACAATCCCTGTTCATCTCCTCTAGTATGCGCGTGACACCACTTTCCAATCTCTTATTCAGCGTTACTGAAAACCCGGCCCCCTCTCCAACTCCATTTTAAGTATTTTGCATCCCAGTGCACCGATAGGTCGTACAGACGAAACTTTCCAAAACCAAGTCAATAACTACAGGATGAGCCATTCGTAGCTCTTCTGATCAGCACTTCCACAGTAACCACTCATGGCCACTCCACTCAATTCACTGAAGCTCGAACAATGCCGCAGAAGTTGTGAAGCGCGTCCTTCAAGTACGAGCTACAGAAGTACAGATTGCTGCCCCGGAAATGAGCTGCTGTTATAACCAGTGGTAAGTATATCGGTATTATTATCCGGGCACCACAGACTTTGAATTTGAGCGTTAAAGTCAGTAACCAGTGTTCGTTACTGCTTACATTCCTACGACAAATGCTCCGTATTTCCAAACTTACTAGGCTACGAGTGCAACATTACTCGTTAACTACGTGGTAGAAGTAACCACGCTGAGGCCCCTACCTGAGCTGTACGTGCGCGGCGCCCTGCCCGGCCTGCACGGCCTGCTGGTACTCGTCTCGCGCCTCCTCCTTCCCCTTCACGTACGCCTCGTACGCCTTGCCGTCCATCTCTCTGCAACAAGACAACACGTCACCTTACAGTGCACACCCTGTCACTGGCGCAATTCGTGACACCACACATAAGAGAAGTTTCGCTGGTAGCTGGTCTGCAACTCACATGACGAATCCCGATATGAAGGCAGTCTCCGGCAGGACGGCGTCGAAGCTGATTTCTCTGGACACGTTGGCGGTGTTGGCCACCCTGCTGGTCACCACAGTCTTGGCGTACCGGTTCCGCACGTGGCTCACCACATGGAGGCTGTACACGTCCGGCGGTGGATACTCCTGAAACAAGGCGTAAATCTAGTGTTATGTATAAGAAAAAAAGTTATGATTTAAAATATCACTGACTTTGGAGGCGACTCTCTGGCCATTCTGTGGCAACCAAATCAGAATTTTCAGTGGGTTTTCCTTTTCCTGACCTTGTCCCGTGTCTTCGCAGTAGGCTTGTTGAAAGTGTCCACTATAATTGGCCATCATCCATTTATTTTGTTCTTATATAGCTTCCTCTCGCGAGCAGTCTTTGCTATCATATCTGTGACACACTCATCCCCTTCGTCATTTCCATGGCCACTTGAGCTATATAAGTCTATCTGCCTGAGGCCTTTGAGGCATCGGCCAACGCCTAGCCTTGCAGGTTGTAAGGAAAACAAGGCGTTCTGCTTCAGTCTATTCCGTATGGGCTGTCCCGGGAGTAAAGGTTTGTTTTCCTCTTGTCGTATATTGAGAGGGAGCAAGCCATGCATGGAAGCAACGGGCTTCTATTAACGATATCAAACATACACAGCCCATCTCTACGCGCCTCTTCCGCAATACAAGGTAACGCGTTTCTTTATTTACAACCTGCCACACTATACTGGAAATCTGTGGTCGCTTAGGGTATGTTGTCGAATGAGTATTTGACAGAAAGCCACGGTTACAATCAATGTGGCGCAGATCCCGTTCTGTTTATGTGCTGTTTGATTCGTGATACTCTGCGGCAAGACCATACCTCATTCACCAAATGTTTTCCTTTATATATTCGTTTTAATACTCGCTGTAACGATTTTAAGTGTTTATTACCCCTGAGATTGGACATGGTGAATTGTTGTTAGTCAAGAATAGCTTCAAGGCGAAAAAACGCCAATATAAAAACCTCACTGAGTTTGAACGAGATCATGCAATAGCGGTACGAGAAGCTGGATGTTTCTTCTGCGATACTGCAGAAAGACTTGGCAGGAACGAGCCACTATATGTGACTGCTGGCACCGTTAGTCACGAGACTGCCAAGTGGCACTACCCAGAGGGAAGACCATCATATCCGGCTTATGGTTCTGGCTCGTCGTACTGCATCTGCAGCTGCAATTTGATTAGACATTTGCACCAAAATGACGGAGCTAACTGTTAGAAATGAACTTGTTGTAGCTGGGATTTACAGTCATAAATTTTTTTTAAGGACATCATCTTTCTGCCAGTGACTGTTATAAGTTTTTATTACACTATTGCAATTTCGGCCTTAGGCCATTATCAAGTGCTGCTGAAAAATACAATTTAAAAAATTATTTTACAGATTCATTATGTATCTCGATGTTGTGCCTATTATACAAGACATTTAAACTATGTAGCCACGTTACTTACATATTATAACTTTAAGCCATGTCAATGTAATGTATGCACCGGCTGGCAGCAGCGTAATATGCTGTTCTACAGCCTACCGAAAAGTTAAAAAACATAATAAGAATAGAAACAAACAAGAAAAACAGGCGATAAAACTTTGACATTGCAAAAAACTGTAAAATGGTGGTAAGATGTGGAATTTAAAATATAAAAACACTCCAGTGACAATGCGGATGAAGAAGCAGACAGGCACAATTAAAAAACACGGCGACAGTCTGGTTTCCATTCGCACGAAATAAAAAACACAACTAGTGACAGTACGGCAGCTGTTCGCAACACTGACAGGGTACGCACAACACTGAACACTCACTCATAACAGCACTATACAGGTGACACGGCGGCAGATGGCGGGACGGGGGACGGGGGGGGGGGGGGGAGGAGGAGGACCCGGACCTATGATGGGGAAGCCAATGGAGGGAGTGGACAAAGAAAAGAGGGGGCTGGGTGGCGCGAGAAGGAGTGGGAAAGGCAGTGGAGGGGAGAGCAGAAAGGACTCAAGGGAGCGAAGGGAGGCAGAGAGAGGGTAGGCAGGGAAAAAACAGGGTGAAGGGGGGAAGAGGGAGCCCAGGGAAACGACAAAGGAAAGGAGGGGGAGGTGAGGATTAGAGTTGATAGCAGTGATAAATGGAGGGAGAGAGGTATCATCCGGGAGGGTTTGTATATCTTTTTTTTTCTTTATTGTTATTTTTAAACCTGTTTACAGGCAGGCCAGCAGCAGCATACTACGCCGCTCTTTGACCTCAGAGAAACACAAAAGATACAAATGAAGACATTTAGAGAAAAAAACATGGTGGACATAGAAACGGAGACAAACACTTTTTAAAATACATGGAGCCATTCACGGGCGTAGAGTCCAAGATAAAATTTGGTCAGACACCTGGACACATACATAGACGAAGAGTGTTACACGTGAATTTAGGTGCACAAAACTAATAACACTGAACCACTGCACAAAATGACGGGACACACTGAAACACGAGGCGTTGATCTCCGGCGCGCGAAAGTTCACTAACCATGTATGAGTCCGGGGACCTGCCAAGAAAGGAGGAGGGGGTGGGAGAGGGAGAGGGGAGAGCAGATGCCATGGGCAGGGGAGATAGGGGGAAGGGAGGAAGGGGGAGGGGAAGCCCGGGGGAAGAGGGGTGGAGGAAGGGGAGGGTGGAAAAGGAAAGAGAAGGGAGGGAGGGTGCCTAAAGGAAAGGACACAGGAAGTAGGGGGGGAGGATCAAAGTTGATAGGAGGGGTAGATGGAGGGGAGGAGGACATCATCAGGGAGGGGGATCTGGCGGAAGCCACCTTGGGAGAGGGTAAGGAGGGTGGAGAGATGGAGACCGGATGGGACGTAGAAATACAGGCGAGGCAGCAGGCGGGGGTGGGAGAGGATGGGTGAGACAAGCGGGTGAGGAGGATCGAGTTTGCGGGAGGTGTACAGGATCCATATCCTTTCAAGGAAAAGGAGGAGGTGGGGGAAGGGGATGAGATCATACAGGATCCGCGTGGGGGAGGGAAGACGGATGCGATAGGCCAGGCGGAGAGCATGGCGTTCAAGGATTTGGAGGGATTTATAAAAGGTAGGGGGGTCAGAGATCCAAGCCAGATAGGCGTAACAAAGGATAGGGCGGATGAGGGATTTATGGGAGGATGGTGGAGGGGTCCAGACCCCACGTACGGCCGGAAAGGAGTTTGAGGAGACGGAGTCGGGAGCGTGCCTTGGCTTGGATTGTCCGGAGATGGGGAGTCCAGGAGAGGCGATGGTCGAGGGTGACGCCAAGATACACTCCTGGAAATGGAAAAAAGAACACATTGACACCGGTGTGTCAGATCCACCATACTTGCTCCGGACATTGCGAGAGGGCTGTACAAGCAATGATCACACGCACGGCACAGCGGACACACCAGGAACCGCGGTGTTAGCCGTCGAATGGCGCTAGCTGCGCAGCATTTGTGCACCGCCGCCGTCAGTGTCAGCCAGTTTGCCGTGGCATACGGAGCTCCATCGCAGTCTTTAACACTGGTAGCATGCCGCGACAGCGTGGACGTGAACCGTATGTGCAGTTGACGGACTTTGAGCGAGGGCGTATAGTGGGCATGCGGGAGGCCGGGTGGACGTACCGCCGAATTGCTCAACACGTGGGGCGTGAGGTCTCCACAGTACATCGATGTTGTCGCCAGTGGTCGGCGGAAGGTGCACGTGCCCGTCGACCTGGGACCGCACCGCAGCGACGCACGGATGCACGCCAAGACCGTAGGATCCTACGCAGTGCCGTAGGGGACCGCACCGCCACTTCCCAGCAAATTAGGGACACTGTTGCTCCTGGGGTATCGGCGAGGACCATTCGCAACCGTCTCCATGAAGCTGGGCTACGGTCCCGCACACTATTAGGCCGTCTTCCGCTCACGCCCCTACATCGTGCAGCCCGCCTCCAGTGGTGTCGCGACAGGCGTGAATGGAGGGACGAATGGAGACGTGTCGTCTTCAGCGATGAGAGTCGCTTCTGCCTTGGTGCTAATGATGGTCGTATGCGTGTTTGGCGCCGTGCAGGTGAGCGCCACAATCAGGACTGCATACGACCGAGGCACACAGGGCCAACACCCGGCATCATGGTGTGGGGAGCGATCTCCTACACTGGCCGTACACCACTGGTGATCGTCGAGGGGACACTGAATAGTGCATGGTACATCCAAACCGTCATCGAACCCATCGTTCTACCATTCCTAGACCGGCAAGGGAACTTGCTGTTCCAACAGGACAAGGCACATCCGCATGTATCCCGTGCCACCCAACGTGCTCTAGAAGGTGTAAGTGAACTACCCTGGCCAGCAAGATCTCCGGATCTGTCCCCCATTGAGCATGTTTGGGACTGGATGAAGCGTCGTCTCACGCGGTCTGCACGTCCAGCACGAACGCTGGTCCAACTGAGGCGCCAGGTGGAAATGGCATGGCAAGCCGTTCCACAGGACTACATCCAGCATCTCTACGATCGTCTCCATGGGAGAATAGCAGCCTGCATTGCTGCGAAAGGTGGATATACACTGTACTAGTGCCGACATTGTGCATGCTCTGTTGCCTGTGTCTATGTGCCTGTGGTTCTGTCAGTGTGATCATGTGATGTATCTGACCCCAGGAATGTGTCAATAAAGTTTCCCCTTCCTGGGACAATGAATTCACGGTGTTCTTATTTCAATTTCCAGGAGTGTACTTAAGGGTGGGAGTGAGGGCAATAGGACGGCCATAGATGGTGAGATAGAAATCAAGGAGGCGGAAGGAAGGGGTGGTTTTGCCTGCAATGATCGCCTGGGTTTTGGAGGGATTGACCTTGAGCAACCACTGGTTACACCAAGCGGTGAACCGGTCAAGATGGGATTGGAGAAGGTGTTGGTAGCGCTGCAAGGTGGGGGCAAGGGCAAGGAAGGCGGTGTCATCGGCAAACTGGAGAAGGTGGACGGGGGGTGACGGCGGCGGCATGTCTGCTGTGTACAAAAGGTACAGAAGGGGAGAGAGGACGGAGCCTTGGGGCACACCGGCGGAGGGGAAAAAGGTGTAGGAATCCGTGTTATGGATGGTGACGTAGGAAGGACGGTGGGAGAGAAAGGAGCCGATCAGACGGACGTAGGTAATGGGAAGGGCGAAGGCTTGGAGCTTGAAGAGGAGACCGGAATGCCATATGCAGTCATAAGCACGTTCGAGGTCCAGGGAGAAGAAGATTGCAGAGTGACGGGAATTAAGCTGTACTTTGTATATCGTTGTCAATGCTGTTAAATACACTTGTGACATTGTTACACAGTGCGAGCATACATATTCAAACATCGTAAAACAACATAATCTGAGCCGGCCGCGGTGGTCTAGCGGTTCTAGGCGCTCAGTCCGGAACCGCGGGACTGCTACGGTCGCAGGTTCGAATCCTGCCTCGGGCATGGATGTGTGTGATGTCCTTAGGTTAGTTAGGTTTAAGTAGTTCTAAGTTCTAGGGGAATGATGACCATAGCTGTTAAGTCCCATAGTGCTCAGAGCCATTTGAACATAATCTGTAAGTGCACATGTTCGTTAAACCATCACTAGTCACAAATGCATTAGACCACAGCTGCACACTACCATTTGCAATCTACTAATAACCGTTTTGGTGCGTAAACGGATTACAAATAGTGTTTTGCTATGTATGGAGCGCCATTGCAGTCCAGCGACTGTACTAGGAAGCAAAAAGTATGCCCTTGTTGCGCAATTATGAAGTCTGCTATAAAATCTTATGTGACTTATTCTTAAACCATCGTACATAAACGTGAGAATTACGCATCGAATTACTTACAAATGAATTACTTCACGGACAACTCCGAGCCAGACGTCCTAAGGCGTGCATTCCACTTATCACAAACCACCGCCATTTGCGACTTCAGTGGTGCCAAGCGAGTGCCCATTGGAGGGCAGGGTGGAGGTCTGTTGCGTTTTTCTTAGGGAAGCTTATTCTGCTCTGGTGGCCGTGATGTCCGTGTGTTGGATAGGAGTAGGCCACTTGTGTGCCTGCTACCAACCTGTCTCCATGCTAGACTCGCTGTACCTACACCTGGGATCATGGTCAGGGGTGCGATTGCATATGATAGTAGGAGCACTCTAGTGGTTCCCAAGCACACTGATTGCAAATCTGTACGTCAGTCTGACGATTCGGCCCATTGTGCTGCAATTTATGAACAGCATTCGAGGAAGTGTTTTCTAACAGGATAACGCTCCCCCACATACGGCTGTTGTAACCCAGCATGGTCTACCGTGTGTCGACATGTTATCTTGGCCTGCTCGATCACCAGATCTGTCTCAAAACGAACACATATTGGACATAATTGGTTGACAACTCCAGCACTAAACGTCCCTGATTAACCGACCAAGTAGAACAGGTATGGAACTCCATCCCACAAACTGACAGCCGACACCTGTACAACTCAATGCATACACGTTTGCATGCTTACATTTAACATTCTGATGATTACACCGGTTGTTAATGAACCAGCATTTCGCATTTGTAATGGCTTTTCTCGCGCTTACCTGTGATCTTGCAGTGTTAATCACTTAAATACGTTACTCCGACAAATGTATTTCACAAATCTCATTACATTAATCACTTGTTGGTGTTGCAATTTTTTCCCTCAGTATATACGCAGGGTGTCCGTAGTTAAAGTTTCTGTTTCTTGTAGAAAGAGAATCACTGCTCTAAACGACGCTAAATTTGAACAACATGCTATTGACGCAGGGGTAACGTCATGCAACAAAATGAATGTGTAAATGGGATCAGCGAAAGGTGTCTTCTGCGAATATTGCTTTCTATCGCATTCAGTCCTTTCCACAGCTCCATGTACAGTTTCATGCTAATAACATCAAAACCAGTTACAATTCTTCGAGTGGTGGCTTCGAAAATTGCAAAGTGATGCGACGTTTCTGTGTCACGTTCTGTATACGGATGAAGCGTCGTTAACAAACCACGGGCAAATCGATCTGAGTTACACAACCGGTCGCTTGAAAATCTGCGCTGGCTGAGAGAAGTGAATACACAACGAAAATGGTCTGTCAACACGTGGTTCAGGCTTCTCAAGAATATCATCATTTGTCCCTGTTTTAGTGATGGTGTCCTAAATCCCCATAAGTTCCTAACAGATACGCTGCAGCAATTCTTGGAACATATCCCTCTGCACATAATGCAATATATGTGGTACCAACATATCGGATGTTCTGCCCATGCCGCACAGATGATCTCAGACATCCTTAACTGAACATTTGAAGGTCGTTGGATCGGTGATGCAGGAGACGCCAAATGCTTTGCCTATTCACGTCAGCAAACGACTCTTACAGAACTAAGTGAACAGGGCGAGCGTGGAACATCGCATCCCAAGACGGTATTCGCCATCTGTACGGGCGACTGGGCGCCACAGTCAGCGCCTGCTTTGCCGCCGGTGGAGCTTCACCACGTAATAATATGGGTGTTTGAGCACGGGCCGATATCTGGCTCCTGAGAACCGTACGTGCTATTGATCTGTAAATCACTCCATATGAACTGTTGCAGCTATAAATCTTGAGAGAATTGGTAAGCTCTAAAAAGGTGTACTAATTTTTTTTCAGGCAGTATATGTCCGTGTATCAGGACGCATTCGGTTCATTTATGTGGATGCCAAAGCCTGTTCCCGAAGAGCTGGTTGAGTTGCAGACATTCCGGGTAGTTGGGACATGATGCGACTGAGTTTGCTTCCATATTCACCGGATGTGAAGCTAGCTGGTTGTGTCCTCAATGCTCTAAAGAAGCCGTATTGCTTCTACTTTGGATCCTTCGCGACAGAAAAGCGCTCTGACGAGAACATTGTTCAAAAATGTTCAAATGTTTGGGAAACCTTATGGGACTTAACTGCTAAGGTCATCAGTCCCTAAGCTTACACACTACTTAACCTAAATTATCCTACGGACAAAACATACACACCCATGCCCGAGGGAGGACTCGAACCTCCGCCGGGACGAGTCGCACAGTCCGTAACTGTAGCGCCTTAGACCGGACGAGAACATTCTCATACCTGCCGATCTTGCATTTTTACCTGTCTTGACCACAAACAATGCTGATGTACCGGCAACACATACGTTGCAATCCTATGATACAATTCTAGTATAGCTTTCCGTTTTTTTTATATACTACGTCCGTCCAAAGTAAAGTTCTTGTCATATTGAGTAAATAGCAAATCATGAAATATTTTTAATCCTTTTTTGACGTTCCAGTAATCAAGCTGACAACAGCTCCAACCCAGCATTTGAATATTTTTCCTTTACGATATGCTTTATTACACCATCTAGATTTCAACCTCAAGTCATTTTCAAGTGCTACAAATATCAAAAATCATCGAACTTGTATGGAACACAACTCATCGTTACAATATATCGTGTTTATAAAACCGAAACTGTATAGTGTAACTATGACTTGTGTTCCACATAGGTCACTTGACAATTGAAAATGGCCTAAGGCTGAAATCTATATCTTGTAATAGAGAATATTATTTAGTTAAATGGCGGTTATATCTTTACAGTATTTGAAGGTCCCTTACCAACTGTCGAGTATGTAGAAAAACCGATCGACACCCTGTTGTGAAATGAAGCAAGGTAGTACTTTCTCTGTAATGTCGCTTGAACAGCCAGTCATTTCGTTTTATTTTAAAATACGAAACCTGTTATCCCTTGTAGTAGTTTTTGCTATTTTGAACACTATTTTGAACACTATTTTGAACATTCGTAACAATTTTTGACTAGGCAGCAGCAATAAACTGACTCTCTTAGTGTCTTCTGGCACGTTCTAGCGAAACTCAGTTGGAAGAACTCTGTCCCGCAAGTACCTATATCCATTTCCAGAATGAATTTTTCGTCCTTTAGCAGTGTGTGCACTGATTTGAAATTTCCTGACAGATTAAAACGTTGTGCCGCACAGAGACTCGAACCTGAGACCTTTGCCTTTTGAAGGCAAATGCTCTGCCGGCTGAGCGATTCAAGTACAACTTACGACCCGCCCTCACAGCGAAGGGCACAGGAAAAGGAAAAGGTCCTAGATTCGATTGTGGGTCCGGCACAAAGTTTTAACCTGTCAGGAAGTTATATATATTCTCATTCGATTTTCAGCTCGACACACACTACTGAGTTGTGTGCTTCGGTCCATACAGAGAAACCTTTGGTACGGACTAAACCAAACTTAACTTAGACCTCTTTCAAAAAAAAATGCATAGTGATACACTGCAGATAAATAAATGGATAACCAGATCACAAAATGGTTCAAATGGCTCTGAGCACTATGGGACTCAACTGCTGAGGTCATAAGTCCCCTAGAACTTAGAACTACTTAAACCTAACTAACCTAAGGACAACACACACATCCATGCCCGAGGCAGAATTCGAACCTGCGACCGTAGCGGTCGCGCGGTTCCAGGCTGTAGCGCCAGAACCGCTCGGCCACCAGCGGCCGGCAACCAGATCACATTTTAACGAGTGTGAAACTTAATTTTCTGAAGTTCACAAATCCACAGCGGGCGTGGAGGTGTTCAGCAACAGTCTCTCCACCGACGGTCTCAAGAGAAATACGGCCCTGCAACGAACTTGTCACGAAAGTCAGGTCGTCCGCCACACTTCGCGAACGCATGGCTCCGTACAGAGCCCACGGGAAATCAGTACGTAACAGGAAAGGTACCAAATGAAGACCTTAACTTTGTCGCAGAGAACTTGCATGAAATGCTTTTTTATTCCAGTCTCCTATCACAAATGAATTCTTTAGACGATGACCGGTTTCAGTATGTAATGACCATCCTCAGATCTAAAATATATACATCTAGTGAGCAGTGTGTCTTTTAACATGAAACAGCAATATGTATCACAATATACTGTCATATAACCAGGGAAATGTAAAGGTAAAATATGTTATAACCGCAAATTCACCATAAAAAAGGGTCGGACGTATACTCTTCATATATTCCTTTTAATAATTTTACGTGGGTAACTGCATTTATCTTTTAATGTATCACAATTGGTTTCTATGATAGTCATCAATTTTAATAAGTCTGCTACATGCATGTTATCTAATGTGCTTTTATCAGATTATGTTTTTGCGTAAATGATGACTACATATAAGCAAGCCCACAGTAGCGACATCTAGGGAGGGTGTAGGCAAACAAGTTTCTGGATGCTACTGTACCTCAGTAGCTAGTTGTCAATAATCACTATGTGGACGATGTGGCCTATTCTACAACATATTTTAAATCTATGTGACGATGCTGTGCTGATTATATTTATATGTTTTGACGATACCATTATGGCCGTATCACTTTAGGATATGGTGTAAAAAAGGTAGGTTATACCATATTTTATCTGAACATTTCCCTGGTTGTATGACAGTATATTGTGATAAATATTGCTGTTTTATGTTAAAAGACACACTGCTCACTAGATGTATATATTTATATATTTTAGACCTGAGGATGGTCATCGTCTAAAGAATTCATTTGTGATCAGAGACTGGAATAAAAAAGCATTTTACAGTATTGAATCACTGTTTGTATACGCGATTATGTCGCAGTTGGTGGAACTTGCATGAATTTAAAAGCGCAGCCAAGAATTATTTAACTCGTCTGAAATAGTTACTCGCTGTCCGCCAGAGGCCGCTGCTGGCACTCGTAAGACATGCAGCGTCACGTGCTGAGTGTGGGGTACGCGCCTCGGCCTGTCTTTCTCGTCGGCCTCGCTTCTCCGCGTCTGTTGTCAATAGCTTTCGTCACAGGCTCTCTGATGTCATGCGTATGCTGCCGCTTTCCCCAACGGCGTCAGCGCGAGAGAAGAGCGTACTGCGTTCCGGCCGCATTTCATAATCGGGAACAAGAAAATAGTGTACAGATAAACGCCAACACTCTGTCACAAAACCTGTGTCAAATATAAGACATATCCAACAAGATATTGATTTTTTTCTGTTCCTAACATGCATAAGTGAAGCCGAAAATATTAGCTCATCGTAAGAATATGTTATATTTCATGTAGGTTCTTTTGTGTATCGTTCAAGAACGACCACTTTTAAATTGTAGAGAAAATTATCACATGTATGTAAAAAACTGTACTCTGAGATGTATAGTGTGAAAGTAAATCAGAATTTTAGTAATAATTATGCATAAAACTTTAGTATTGTAGAACGTATAATCTTCAGTTTATCTAATAATTATCATTTTAATCATCAGATGCGCAGCTAAAACAAACTCTGAGAGGTTACTTAAAATAAACTATTATAATGTCGTAGGACTTTGTAAATTAAAAAAGGAAATTCTTTCCTATAATGTTCCTACTGCTGACATAACTAAAACAGCTGTTATGAAATAATCTTTTTAATGAGCAATTTTAGGCAATATATTTGCACTAGAATGCAAGTCAGTATTAGCAATTCAAATGGCTCTGAGCACTATGGGACTTAACTTCTAAGGTCATCAGTCCCCTAGAACTTAGAACTACTTAAACCTAACTAACCTAAGGACATCACACACATCCATGCCCGAGGCAGGATTCGAACCTGCGACCGTAGCGGTCACGCGGTTCCAGACTGTAGCGCCTTTAACCGCTTGGCCACACCGGCCGGCCAGTATTAGCAGATGTAGGTTAAAAAGACAGTCATGCAAAATAATGAGTGTCGTTCATGTAATACCCTGGTGAAACTATAAAATCCGACCTTACTTCTCTTCCGTTAAAAAAAAATTTAACTGATTTCAGAAGAGGAATGACGAGTTACAAACATTGAAAGAAATATGTGTGGATTCTACACATGTCACGATTAATTCTGATATGCTTATCATTTACTTCTCTCACCGGAAACTTAAAACCTAGTGAAGCAAAATTAGCAGCAAGTAATAATGTCGGGCTTATATAGAAGGCGGTCAAATGAAAGCATGTAAAGCATTCATTATTTCAAAAGTGATCGCCATAACTGTTAATGCAATTATCCCACTGTGACACAGATTGTGAGATAGACGGTCAATGTCATCAAGGACAAGTGTTTGCGGTTGCCCACGGAAGCGTGATTGTACTCAGGCGTGGACCTCTTCGTCCAAGCAGACCTACGGCCACGAATGTCTGTTTTCAGGACTGCAGAAATCTGGAAATCCCCCGAGCAGAGATCGGGACTTAATGGCAGCTATGTAAGGGTGGGGCCACATATTCCCACGGTTGTTTCGACTGATCTGCAGAAGTTTCACTGGGAGGCCTTTACACGTCCTTCAGACAGTCCCAATCTTTCGTCATACGACCTCCATATTTTTGAAATCCTAAAGAAATAGCTTCGTGGCCGTGGATTTGCTTCGGACGAGGAGATGCAGGCTTGTACAAAATCACAGTGCTGTAGGCAACCGCAGACATTTTACCTTGAAAACGCTGTGCGTCTTGTCTCACAGGGCGATAAATGTATGAAGAGCTATGACGATTACTTTGTAAATAATAAATAGTTTACTTACTTTTGTTTTCCATCTATCTCGTTTTCATTTAACTGTCACTTCTATAGCATTATACAGGGTGAGGCAGCTAAGTCATAGCACCCCTTGTATCTCCCCAACCGTAATAGATACATAGATGCCGTTTGGACAGTGAATTGCAGTGACAGGGGCTACTTGAATACATCACATTTCATATTTGTGCTATTTTTTATTACAGAGATATGAGGGAATCTTTGGTTTTTTAAATGGAACCCTATGTTAAATTTTCGCGTAACATAATGGGCTTAAAAAGACGGTTTCAAATACGTGTATGTCATAATATTTAGGCGAATAGTTTTTGAGACACAGATATGTTGTCGTATCGTGTTCGTCCTTCGAAGCGACGTTGTACGATGCGACCTTTCCTGTTGACCACTGGGGGACTTAACAGGGAAGGCGCTGTTTTCCTGCTTTTCGATAAGGCCGCAAGGTGACGCACGAGGTAGCTGGAGTAATGAGACATCACATTTCCGCCACAGTTTCTTGGAGCAGACATTTACACCAACGAAGAAGAGTTAGATATTCTTCCAGTGTATGGTGAAAGCAGAAGAAATGCTGTTACAGGAATAAAGCGATATGGCGAGCTGTATCCTGATCGTGAGCGTCCTACGCGCCAGCTTCTTGCACGTATTTGCAAGAAACTACTTGAATCGGGATCAAGGAACGCCATACAGAGGACGAGGCAGAAAACTGCAACTGGCGAGGTACTTGAAGCCCGTTCTAGCGTTGACGCAAACGACCCTACCGTTTCGTCGCGACGTATCGCCTCGGAATGTCGTATAAGTCAGAGAAGCGCTCTACGCATATTGCACCGGCAAAGATTTCACCCGTTTCACCTCTCATTATGTCCGACCCGGTAGCTCAGTGGTCAGCGTGACAGACTGAAATCCTAAGGGCCCGGGTTCGATTCCCGGCTGGGTCGGAGATTTTCTCCGCTCAGGGACTGGGTGTTCTGTTGTCCTAATCATCATCATTTCATCCCCATCGACGCGCAGGTCGCCGAAGTGGCGTCAAATCGAAAGACTTGCACCAGGCGAACGGTCTACCCGACGGGAGGCCCTAGCCACACGACATTTCCATTACCTCTCATTATATCAAGCACTCTCCGGTGCGGATTTCTAACGGCGCTTACAAGATGATCCAACGTATTTTCACCGGATGCTTTTTACTGATGAAGCGATTGGTTGGTTGGTTGGTTGGTTGTTTTCGGGGAAGGAGACCAGACAGCGAGGTCATCGGTCTCATCGGATTAGGGAAGGATGGGGAAGGAATTCGGCCGTGCCCTTTCAGAGGAACCATCCCGGCATTTGCCTGGAGTGATTTAGGGAAATCACGGAAAACCTAAATCAGGATGGCCGGACGCGGGATTGAACCGTCGTCCTCCCGAATGCGAGTCCAGTGTCTAACCACTGCGCCACCTCGCTCGGTGATGAAGCGACTTTCACCAACCACGGTAATGTGAATTTGCATAATATGCATTACTAGTCAATAGAGAACCCTCATTGACTTCGAAAGGGACAGCATGAGCTACCGTGGAGTGTTAACGTGTGGTAAGGCATCGTCGGAAATGTCATTGTGGGGCCGTACGTCATTCCGTGAATACTAAATGGCAATAACTATGCACAGTTCCTCCGAAACGTTCTGCCTATTTTGCTGGAAGAGGTACCACTAACTACGCGTCAGTGCATGTGGTTCCAACATGACGGCTGTCCTGCTCACCCTGCCCGATCTCCTGCTTTGATCCCTCTTGACTATTTTCTGTGGGGAGCAATCAAACATAAAGTGTATGCTCAAATAACAACTACGCCAGAAGATATGATGCAACGTATCAAAATAGTTCAAATGGATCTGAGCACTATGGGACTTAACATCTATGGTCATCAGTCCCCTAGAACTTAGAACTACTTAAACCTAACTAACCTAAGGACACCACACACATCCATGTCCGAGGCAGGATTCGAACCTGCGACCGTAGCAGTCGCGCGGTTCCGGACTGAGCGCCTAGAACCGCGAGACCACCGCGGCCGGCAACGTATCATCGAAGCGTGCACTGATGTCTCACGTGACACCCTCGCAGCCGTTCACAAATTATTCGAACGGCGACTACAAACGTGCATTCCAGCAGAGGGGAAGCATTTTGAGCACATGCTTCAGTAAAGTTTTGTATCATGTATAGTATGTATTTTGCATCTTTGTGTGTATCTGCTTCGTATTGTGAGCAATAGTAAATATTTTCAAACAAAAAACCGAAACAATTGTGACCAATAAGGGCCTCCTCGTTTACATTTGTATTTCTGTTACTTAAAATGTATTAACATCTTGTAGCATTTTAATACTGTATGTTGTCTACTGTTTTGGTATCACAGTTGTCAAATAACTGAATAATATTTGCGCGACATCATCAGTTAATTTTTGCGCAAAATATCGCAGTATGTATTACTATTGTCGGGTAAATGGGTGTGTTTGTGTTAAGGTCTGACTCTCGACGTTTACCATGTACTCTACACAACAGGAAAGGTCGCATTGGAGAATGCCGCTTCGAAGGACGAAAACGGTACGAGAACATATCTGTGTCTCAAAAACTATTAGTCTAAATATTATGATATACATATATGTGAAACCGCCTTTTTAAGCCCATCATGTTACACGAAAATTTAACATAGGGTTCCATTAAAAAAACCAAAGATGACCTCATATCTCTGTAATAAAAATAATGAAAACATGAAATGTGGTGTATTCAAGTAGCCCCTGTCCCTGCAATTCACTGTCCAAACGGCATCTTTGTATCTATTACGGTTGGGGAGATACAAGGGGTGCTATGACTTAGCTGCCTCACCCTGTATAAAGACAAGTCGTTGTTTAACGTTGTTTCCAAGAATATTCAAAAGGACTTGATCGATTCACTTCAAAGTTTAAGGCGTTACTCTGATGAACATTCAGACGGACATATAATAGGGAAATGTAGTTTTCAAAATTATCGACAAGTTATAGACCGATTTACTTCAGATTTTCACACAATACACAATACACGAGTAACAATTCAGAATCACATGGACTACATTTTTTTAAAACGATAATGTGCAGGTTGTCTGTTAAAACTGCGAGAAGAAAAATGCTGTGCTGCAAAAATATGCATCTAAGTTTTGTTTCTTGCTATCACTTTCGACTACGATAGCAAGGCATGTGAGCCATTAGACAAACTGTTTCTCATTTACATATGTATAGACAACAATGTCATTATTTTCGTTTTCCTTCTTGCCAGCGGTTTTACAGAAAACATGTAAGATGTATCTATCGATTATGATTAGAATACTATTACAAAATTCTCCGAAACTTTTTAATGCTACCCATTGGCAGATGCAGAGCTGGAAAGGTCTCTTTCTCATAACATGTATACTAATTGTCCCAACCGGTTTACTCACTCATGTTAAGCGACTTCAGTTCCCAGTGAAGATGTCGTTTGCAATAACAATAAACAAAGGTCAAGGTGAGGGAGAGGAGTAAGGAAGGGGGAGGGGGAGTGGGGAGGTGATAAACTTAGTGGTGGGGGAGGGGATGGGCAGGAAGAGGGGGAAAGAGTTTTAGGATGTATACCCAATTCCTACACACATTTAGCAATTCCGAAACACTGCCGCATTGACCAGTAAATCATTAAGTGAATTTGTATGAAAGGGACAAATAACAGCAATCATATAGTTTTCTTTATATACGTAACAGATGTGTCGTTCAAACAGTGAGCTTTCATGACGTGTCCCAACAAAATTATCTACATGTACACCTACTCTCCGCAAGGCAGCCTTGGTGTGTGGCGAAGGATATTTTGAGTACCGCTGTCGCTTTCGCGTTGGGGTCGCGAAGGGTGTGCAGGGAGAACGAACGCTGGTAAGCCTCTGCGTGAGCTCGAATCTCTAATTTTCCCTTCGTGGTGTTTTCGCGAGATGTGTGCAGGACTTAGCATCAAACTGGATAGCTCTTCTAGGAACTGTTCTTTAACAACAGACCACTCCGTGACGCACAACACCTCTGTTGTAGCGTCTGGCACCGGCATTGGACGAGTATCTCCGTGACCCTGTAACGAAACACGCTGCCGCTCTTGGTTCGGGTCTTCTCTTTTTCCTCTGTGAAGTGGTTCCATTGATGGTTCGGCAATCGTGTAATCATACAATAACGAGTCTTTCCGCCTATGTATGGGCAACACACTCATCCTTAAATATTTCACCATGTCCTTACTTTTCCTCATATTTATAGGACATTGCAATAACATAATGAACAAATTATTATCTACGAAACATCATTACAAATGTATTAGACGTGTTTTATTGTCAATATTTGAACGGTATGTTTCTAAATATGACACAGATAAAGAGAAAAAAGACTATAGAACGACGCACACACTCAGAGCCAGTTCGAGAACATTTTTCCACCCAAGGGACTAATCATTTGGCTCCCCCCTTTTCTCTTGTACGCTTTCGGTTAGTTTTCGCTACTAACTGTGGTATACACTGTATACGAATCTTGCACTGGGCGCCCCCCGCGGCCGTACTAAATTATGATACGTTCTATACAGAAATTTTAGAATTGTCGCGCCTCTTCTCAGGTTGGTGCCCCAAGCGACAGTTTGTGTCGCTGTGGCCTTAAAGCGGCTTTGCATAAATTGCAGCTAAGATTTATAGAATTGCAAGCTGAGAAATAAGCGATGCTTCTCAGAAAAAGGCTTAAAACGCATACAACATGATACAGAGGTACAACGGTGTGCCATCCAGGAGCATCCCACTGACTTCTGGCTGAGCGAAAACTCACCGGCACGTCTTGTGAAGAGACCCACGTAGCGACCAAGGCCATTGCAAGGACCGCAACAGTAGCTGCCGTCTCGGTCCGCATGTTGTCTGCGACTGGCCGGAGACGCGCCGCCACCGCCGTATAAGCACGGACAGCACCCAGCAGCTGACGCGTTTCTGTCCCGGGCTACTTGGAAACGGCGCCAGTTGCAAGTTCTGAGAAGCTGGCATACCATTCTTCTGTGTAGATTAGCTGACCAATTCTTGTATTTCAACAAAATGCGTCTACACTGAATGCGCTAGCGATACGCACATACGCGCTACAGACTGGAACCGCGCGACCGCTACGGTCGCAGGTTCGAATCCTGCCTCGGGCATGGATGTGTGTGATGTCCTTAGGTTAGCTTTAAGTAGTTCTAAGTTCTAGGGGAATGATGACCTCAGAAGTTAAGTCTCATAGTGCTCAGAGCCATTTTTTTTTTTTTATACGCACACATACAGATGGCGGTAGCATCGCGTACACAAGGTATATAAGGGCAGTGCATTGGCGGAGCTGTCATTTGTACTCAGGTGATGTACGTGAAAAATTGTGCCACTTGATTGGCCGCTCGACCCGGAATTTACAGACTTTGAACGCGGAAAGTTAGTTGGTCCTAGGCACATAGGACATTCCATTTCAGAAATCGGTAGGAAATCCAATAATCTGAGATCCACAGTGTCAACAGTGTGCCGCGAATACCACATTTCAGGGATTACCTATCACAACGGACAACGACCTAGAGCCCCAGCGTTTGCGTAGAGGTTCAAAGGCTCTGAGCACTATGGGACTTAACTTCTGAGGTCATCAGTCCCCTAGAACTTAGAACTACTTAAACCTAACTAACCTAACTAACACACATCCATGCCCGAGGCAGGATTCGAACCTGCGACCGTAGCGGTCGCGCGGTTCCAGGCTGTAGCGCCTAGAACCGCTCGGCCATCCCGGCCGGCGTTTGGTATAGATGTCGGTGCTAACAGACAAGCAATATTGCGTGTAACAACAGCAGAAATAAACTTGAGGGGGTACGAAGGATGTATCCGTTGATATAGTGAGGCCAAATTTGTCGTTAATGGTCTGTGGCAGCATACGAATGACCCTAATGGCTTTGCTAACAGCACGACATCGCCTACCACTCGTCTGCTGGACTCGTCACCATATCGGTTGGACGCTGCACGACTGGATCACTGTGGTCTGGTCAGATGATTCCCGATTTCAGTTGATGACAGTTGTAGCTTTCGAGTATGGCGCGAACCCCACGGAGCCTTGGACCCAAGTTGTTAACTAGGCACTGTGCAAGCTCGTGGGGATTGTGTGTGCTGTGTTTACAAGGAATGGATTGGGTTTTCTGGATGTGCGTCCACTTGGAGATCATTTGCCGCCATTCGTGGACGTTATATTCCCAAACAACGACTGAATTTTCATGGGTGACAATGCACCATATCACCGGGCCACTCTTGTTCGCGTTTGCTTCGAAGAACATCCTGAACCATTCGAGCGAATGATTTGGCCACCCAGATCACCCTACATGAAGCACATCGAACATTCATGGGGCATAATCGACATGTCAGTTCGTGCACAAAATTCTGCACTGGCAACCTGTTCGCAATTGTGGACGGTTGTGGAGGCAACATTCCTCAGTGTTTCTACAGGGGACTTCCAATGACTTGTTGAGACCATGTCACCTTGAACTGCTGCACTACGCCGGGAAAGAGAAGGCCCAACACATTATTATAACGTATCAGATGACTTTTGTCACCTCTACGTACGTCTGTTTATTAGTAGCCTCGTTACAAACACGGCCCATTTAGTTCCTTCCGAAATCGATTTTTAGTGAATTCATACTCTAAAGATGATGTAGGATCTGAATGTAAAAGTATTTTTTGACAAAAAGGGGGTAGGTGTAAGTTAATTTAGCGTTAGAAAATCTATCGCAGGTAAAAAAAAACCTAGTTGCAGATTGCAGATCGGTAAATCTATCCAAAGGAGGCACGTGTTTTGGAAAATCGCACATCGCAGAGATCGACCGCTGATGGCTCTTAATTTCCAAGTAATCCGATGAATCGCATGCCACGAAAAGGCTATGTACGGCATTATGGTTCCCTGTCTACAACTCGTTTGTCTAATTGTTAGGCATTGTTGTGTGCTTCCGCTTCGCCAAGCACAAATTGAAGGAATGAAAGAAATGGTTACGGGAGAATATGGGCTTGGCAGCAGAAATGAGAAAGGAGAAAGACTGAGTGATTTCTAAAATAAATTTTAGACGACAGTAGCAAATACTCTGCTCAAAACTCACGAGAGGAGGAGATGGTGTACTTGGAAAAGACCCGGCAACCCGGGAAGGTTACAAATGGATTATATTATGGTCAGTCAAAGATTGCGAAATCAGATACTGCACTGTAAGGCATACCCAACTGCATATATATCAAATCACAATTTAGTAATGACGAAGGGTAAACTGAAGTTGAAGATAATCGTCTGGAAGAAATTGCGTGGAATGAATACTGTAATGATGAGGGGGGGGGGGGGGACGAAACGCGTTTCAAATTCGCTAAAGAGGTAATTTCTACGACGAGGTATAACATACTAGGCAGCTCAGTCGAAGACGAGTGGATACCTAGAAAAAACAACCACAGATGTTGGAAAGACAAATATTGGTAAGAGAAATGTTACACAGGAGAAACCTCGGGTAACAGAGGAAATACATCAATTGATCAACGAAAGAAAGAAGTGCAAAGTTATTCAGGTAAAGACAGGAATACAATGTATATAAATCATTTAGGAATGAAATAAATGAGAAGTGTTGGACAGCCAAGGCGAAACGGCTACTGGTCAGATGTGAAGAAATCGAAACAGAAATGATTTTCGGGATGACTGACTCAGCGCACAGAAAAGTTCAAACAATCATTGGTGAAATTAAAAGTGATGGTGGTAACATTAAGAGTGCAATGGGAGTGCCACTGTGAAACGTAGAGACAGCAGATGGGCTGAAAGAGTTCACTGAAGGCCTCTATATGAGAGGACGTGCCTCATGGTGGGAAAGAAGAAGACATTGGAGTCGATATGGATGACATAGGAGATCCAGAATTGGAATCAAATTTAAAAGAGGTCTGAGATCAAATAAGGCAGATGGGACAGGTAACATTCAGTCGGAATTTCTAAAATCGGCCAAACGACTATTCAGTTTGGTGTGTACAATATATGACTCTGGCCATGTTCCATCCGACTTTCGGGAAATCATCCACACAATTCAGAAGACAGCATGGACAGATAAGTGCGAGAAGTATCACTCAATCGACTTAAAAGCTCATGTATCCAAGATGCTGACAAGAATAATATACAGAAGAATGGAGAAAAATATTGAGAATCTCTTTGATGATGCTGAGTTTGGCTTTACGGAAGGTCTAAGCAACAGAGAGGCAGTTCTGACGTTACGCGTGATAATGGGACCAACACTGAAGAAAAATCAAGATACGCTCAATAGGATTTGTGGACCTGGAAACAGCGTTCGACAATTTGAAATGGTGCAAGATGTTCGAAATTCTGAGAAAAATAGAAGAAAGCTATAGGGAAAGACGAGTAATACGGAATACGTAAAAGAATAAAGAGGGGTCAGTAAGACTGGAAGACAAAGAACGAAGTGCTCGGATTGAAAAGGACGTAAGACAAAAATGCTATCTTTCGCCCCTGCTGTTGAATTTATGCACCGAAGAAATAAAACAAAGGTTCAAGAGTGGCATTAAAATACATAGTGAGAGCACATCAATGATAAGATTTCCTGATGACGTTTCTATCCTCATTGAAGATGAGGAGGAACTAAAGATTCTGGTGAATGGCATCAACGGTCTAAGAAACAAATGTAGGGACTGAGATTAAACAGGAAAATAACCAGAGCTGTGAGAAGTAGCAGAAATGAGAGAGCGAACAACTTAAAATCAAAATGGGTGATCACGAACTAGACAACGTTAAGGAGTTCTCTATCTTCAATGCAAAACAGCACTTATGGATGAAGCAAGAAAGACGTAACAAGCAGACTATGACAGGCAAAGGAGGCATTGGTGAGCAAAAGAAATCTACTGGTATCAAACATCGATTTCATTTTGAGAAAGAAATTTCTGAGTATGTACGTTTGGAGCACAGCATTATGAACAGTGGAAAACCGGAACAGGAGAGAATTGAAGCGTTTGAGGTCTGATGCTACAGGAGAATGCTGAAAATTAGATGGATTGATAGGTTAAGAAATGAGAAAGAAACAGCGAGGAACGTATGGAGACCAGTGAAAAGAAGAAGGAACAGGATGATAGGATGTATGTTAAGACATCAGGGAATAACCTCCATGCTATGAGGTGGGAACTATAAAGGGTAAGAACTGTAGGGGAAGACAATTACTGGAAAACATCCAGCAAATAATTGAGTATGTAGGACGCAAGATGAACAGGTTAGCACATACCTCACTTCATCCAAACCAGGACACACAAATGTTTTGTTTTTTTTTTTCCCCCTTGCTCCAGCCTCAGATCCCCAAGCTGTTGAAGCTGAAGAAAACGATTTTTGGACAACTTAATTCGTTAACGAGAAATTACAGAAAGTGTGCAAGGCATCTTGAGATTCATAGCGCCTGACAGACAGCATGCTGATTCTTGACAACATACTAAGGATATGCGACCACCGTTATCGTTTTAGTAAGAGATTGAAGAGTTAAATAAACAAATGCATTACAAAAAATTCATATGCATTTTTACAAAAAAAAATAGTTTTTCTGCTGATAAAAGCTCGACGTAAGATAAAGTCTGTGGCGTATTCGCGTGACCGATCTGTCGCTCTGACGACAGCTAGAGTGCAGCTCTTCTGGCCGCTGTGCCACTAGGCGGGGAAGAGCTGGTGAGCTCCTCATCCCGGCCACCTCGTACCCCCAGGAAACGTCCTCGGTGTAAATTTTGACAGGAGGCTGTGAGAAGTCGGGGCCGTTCTGGAGAGATTGTAACGAGGAAAAATCCCCTCCCCGCCCCCACCCACAGTCGAACCCAGGGCCGCAGACCAGTGCTCTACCCGATAAATAAACACGGCCACTTTTTCTGCTAGTGTTTACACTAATACTGGATGAAAACAAGAAAAAAGTCAAAAAATTATTTACAAATTTCAAATTTCCATGAGTATGTCTCAACTTTTTGTTCTTTGTTAAAAAATGTAACTGTTATATAACAAACCTTAACTGTGGCGTTAAATATTGACCAGTAGTAAAGTAGCAGACTGTAGATACAAAGCTCTCGAGTTAGATTCCCTAATTTTTATTTGTCACTAGCTGTACCCGGCCACGCTTTGCTGTGGATCAGCCGGCCGAAGTGGCCGCGCGGTTCTGGCGCTGCAGTCTGGAACCGCGAGACCGCTACGGTCGCAGGTTCGAATCCTGCCTCGGGCATGGATGTGTGTGATGTCCTTAGGTTGGTTAGGTTTAACTAGTTCTAAGTTCTAGGGGACTAATGACCTCAGCAGTTGAGTCCCATAGTGCTCAGAGAAAGCCCACGTTCCTAATATGTGTGGGAGTTGGATAGGCACCCCAATCTCCTTCTCTCCCGTGTCTCTATCCATCTCCCCATCCCCCTTTCTTTGTTCGTCCCCTCCTCCTCTTGCTTCTCCCTGTCCATCAACTCCTCCCTCTCTCTCTCTCTCTCTCTCTCTCTCTCTCTCTCTCTCTCTGTCCATCTTCTCTTCCTCTATATCTCCCCATCTCCTCCTCTGTCCATCTCTTCCTTTCCATGCTCTATGTCCAATTACTCACACCCCTCCGTCCTCTTCCCCCCTCTCTCCGACCTTGAGACTTGTTTATTGTTATTACAAATTCATACTCTTCAGTGTCATTGTAATTATAGACCAATAAGTCAATAATACAACTTTCCTGTTTGCTGACATCGTTTCACCATTGTATATTATATAAATATTAAAAAGTTAATAGCCTATATCTGACTAAAAGTTTGTTACAGTAACGTGTAAAAATGTGAGGTAAATCGGAAAGGTACAGTCGTGGACAAAACGAGTGAGACCCCTCGACTTTTCGTTATGCTGATCCGCACAGCCTTAAAGTCTTCTACACATAACCGGCAAGGCGACGAAGTGCTACCAACATACTATGCACAGGCGCGAAAAAGAAAAACTATCCGAACTTTGTCAGTTTTCAATCATGTATAAGACTATATTAATGCTGATTTGTGTTTTAAACACAACACGTAAATATAAGATATAAATGAAAGAAGAAACGCTAATTAGTATGAACTGTACTAATGAAAATGAATTTCACCTTATCGAGATAACTGTTTTAGTAAGACAAAGTACCCCAGATCGTTACGAATTAGCAAAATATTATGCGCATTCGGCCGCCAAACGGTCTGTGTCAACGTTCAGACCAGTCATACTGGATTACCGTTGCTGAAGTTTGTCGTCCATCCTAGGACTGAAGCCAACACTCTGTTTTACATAAAGAATATAACCTTTAAAATTTATGTAGCAGCACAGAATATTAATACACAGTGTATAAATCAGGAGCCTAATCCCACTGCCTTTTTTTTATTCTCACGGATGAAATGGAGACAGCAAATAACAAGAGAAATAACAAAACTCTCAGAATCAATATCGAGAATTCAAGTGTCCAATGGATTCAAAAGTTTGCTATAATAGCGAATAATTGCTTTTACTGACTCCTTCATGCCTACGTTTTCTCAGTCAGACGATGTTTGAAACTAGGACTAACAAGGTAAAACAATTTTCCACAAATTGGCAAATTGGAAGTCGAAGAATAAGTTACATAAATTACGATGACAACAAACGTTTTTCAAGTAGACTGATCACTGTAGGCATCCAACGCTTTTATTGTGTGTTTCTTGCACAGTATGTAAACTGGCAACGCCACCAACACACAATACCACTAAGCTATGTGCCAACTGTAGCAAAACAGAGCATCCTCGTTGTCCATGTGATGCATAAGACGACTAATTCGCAACATAAATGTCAATGTAAGCAGCAGTCTCTGTTGGAACGTGCTTCCTGGACCAAATATAATACATTTCCTACGTCTTCAGTGCGAATCATGTAGCAAAATAAAAATATCGAGTGAATTTACTAACATAATGATGAACCACTCAAGAACGTAAATCGATGGTCACATAGTTGTCAAACGTATTCTGCGCTGTTGCCATTCCCCATTAGACGAGCAGCAGGAAGAAAACGTTCGCTCGGCTGATGTGCTGAGATAGCACTAGCGAAGCTCGCGCTTCGAAGATGCCACAGCATCGTCTGCCACCACTTCGTGGGAAACGAAATACCTCAAGTATAAGCCAATGTGTTGTATTCGCATATCAGTGACTATGACTTGGCGCTAAAGTATGGTTATGGGTTGTACGTATGTTCAGATTGCGAATCTAACATCATAAATAAAGACGAGGGGAAATGAATTAGGCGTCCTTCCTCTTCCCTAACATCAAATATATTTTATTTATTCTATCCTAAATGAACTGCGCAGAAAATCATTCACCAGAAGGGAATACCTTTTCAGCAACACCAGACGATATTAACAGCTTGCCGACGCGGGTTAGCCGTGCGTTCAACGGCGTCATATCGCGGACCGCCCGGCTACTTGCGCCGTCAATTCGAATCCTTCCCCGTTCATGGATGTGTGTTATGTTAGGTAGGTTTAAGTAGTCTAGGGGACAGATGACCTAAGCAGTTTAGTCGCATAGTTATTAGAGCCATTTTTTGACCTTGCGCGTAAATTTTCTTTACATAAACGGCCGTATCTTTAGATTGCGTTGACATAGAAGCTCACTTTTTACACCAACAAGGGACCGTATAACGCAGGAAGTGCGATATATTTCCGCTTATTATGTCTACCCGTACTCTAGGTAAACGGGTTTCAAGGGTTGGGTAGACAGATAGACGTTCAGGAAAGTGAGACTAGTAGGGTTTCAATTTTACCGATTTAGGTGACGAAATCCCAACAACGAAAATAGCTACGACACTTACTGAAGATGAGGGCCGCATAAATAATTCCCCGTATTCTTTATTCGAAATGCTCTAGTTGCAGTCGATACATCAGCATATTAATTGTAGCTACGCTTTCGATCCTAATCGTGTTTACAGGAATGCAAATAAAATCCATTTGCCTACACACGTGGTAATTCAGATTCCTGTATTAATGCCATCGCGTTTTAGAAGTACGAGAATTCCAAACATTGTAGAATACGTTTGGCAGCTATGTAGCCGTTTATTTCCTGGGGTGGTGCAGAATTATCCTACTAAATTTACTCGCTAATAACAGTATTTTGTTATTTCGATAAACATCCCGCATGATTGTGACATCAAAGGTGACATGAAGGTAGAAAACTCATGTTTTTGAGTCCAGAAAACTCTACGCAACAGAAACTGCAGAACAATTTGCCATTTTCATTGCGAACTTGCCGGCTTCTTCATGTCTGGGGTAATAATAGAGGGCTGTTTACCCGGGCTGTCTGCTAGCGTAGTGAAAGGTGTTTGCTACTGCAAGGGAGGTATGGTTTGTTTTCGGTTCTAATCTCGATGGAGGCAGACTATCAGTAAAGCAATTTTAAGAAATTCTCGCGTCCCCAATACGTTTTATTGATACCTTTATTCTGTACCGGCGCCCTGTGGATGTTAATATGAAACTCTCGTAGAATTTCATAATTGTTACTGCCTACTTTTTCCGCTTCTGTCAATAATTGAAATGACTTAAGTGTGAAACTGAATTATTTTTAACTGAATTTCGTTATGAATCTTCACGCACTGCTAAATTTGCACACTTTCATGGTAGGTCAGCAACGGTAATCCAGTATGACTGGTCTGAACATTGACACAGACCGTTTGGCGGCCGAAGGCGCATAATATTTTGCTAATTCGTAACGATCTGGGGTACTTTGTCTTACTAAAACAGTACGTTATCTCGATAAGGTGAAATTCATTTTCATTAGTACAGTTCATGCTAATTAGCGTTTCTTCTTTCATTTATATCTTACATTTACGTGTTGTGTTTAACACACAAATCAGCATTAATATAGTCTTACACATGACTGAAAACAGTCTGACAAAGTTCGGATAGTTTTTCTTTTTCGCGCCTGTGCATAGTATGTTGGTAGCACTTCGTCGCCTTGCCTGTTATGTTGTGTAGCAGACTTTAAGGCTGTGCGGATCAGCATAACGAAAAGGCGAGATGTCTCGCTCGTTTTGTTCACGGCTGTACATCTTGACATTTTTTACAACAATTTTTTGCCTTTAAATGTTACATGTATATATTTAGAATTTATATGTATTAAAAATAAACATATATTCAAGAATTAGGTACCTAAAAACACGCCTGTATTAGAATTCAACGTTGTGACCATACTTCAAAGAAATCTATAGAAATTAACGGAGATTTGAGATTATGAAGAAACGAACATCTACGTTTCTACTCGTATAGAAAAAATTTTCACCAATTGCTTTCAAATTTTGACACAACGTTCCAATGATATACGCGGGTGTTTTTATTTATCTGTTTTTTTTTAAATATGTGGTATTCATATGTTTATATATTTAGTAACAAAGAAATGTTACAAATTTTCAAAAAGCTACATGTACTTGTAATGTTAAACATATATTAAAGAATCAGGCACCTAAAAACACGCTAGTATTACATTTCAACGTTGTGTCAAAATTTCAAAGAAATCGGTGAAGAACTTTCGGGGATACATAATTTTATACAAACGAACATCTACACTTTTTATATAGATTTATCATTTTTTCCTCACCTGAGGAAATGTTTGTTAATGCGAAAGATGATAAGCTGCACCATGGCACGCAGCAAAAGTTAAATTGTAACTGGCGAGGTAAGTCATCAGAGGTCGCAGGAAGGCGACGCAAAACGCGTCCAGCTGGACTATGCCCAGTAAAGCACTGTTATGTTCAAACCAAGCTTCGGGTTGGTGAAGCTGTACCTTTCCTTATAAACTTTTGCAAACTGATGTGAAATTGTATTTTTTGGACGGTTAGCTACCACAGTATTTTGCAGTTTTTATGTCGCAGAATGCCACGTTTATAACCGTTGAGCGCCTGTTGCTACGTGCCCCTTTAGTGTGGCTACATTGAAGATCGAACCTGCAGCATGTGTTTTGACCAGAAGATGTGGTGGAATAAATGTCAGAAGATCCCAAATTATGGTATTTTTGTTACTTTTTATGTGGTGTGTAACCATAGCCTGTCACCATGTAACTATAAAACATCTATTGTGTGAAATATCAAAAAATTACAGGAAATATTAACATATTATATCAAAATATTACGCTACACTGTGTAAAACAGCACAAAATCGTCGTGAAATAGTTATTTTAGCATTTCACGTGAAATATAACGAGAACAGTCATCAGATGCAGTCCCCAGCAGATATTATATATGTCACGACAACGTAGAAGTAAGTCTCCCTCGTACTTACATTAATTAGAAATATAAAAATTAATTACAGCGCAGCTGTTTCTGTAACTCGTGATGCTGAAAATTATGTCTGCAATTTTAGTTTTACCTCAATAATTCACGAAATTCTGTATTTATATTAAAAAAAACTAAGTCTAAAATTCCTGAAGCACTACCGAAAATTGTAAGTTTCAAACTTTGTACGAGCAGGTTCTTGAAAATGGAAATCTTCCGAAACAGCTGTATTAATAATCAGTAAATGTTTTAAGCAGTGATACTGGAACCTTAATTATAATTTCCTTTCATGACGTATATTTCACTGCAGGCCCAGTAATCAAAAACTAACGACTCCTAATTATTTCATTGCTATTTTCGAAGGCTCTAGCGACGTTTACAAAAGAGAAATGCTCGTTGCACAATCTTCCATCCTGAATTTCCTGACGTTCGCAAGTTATTTTTATAGTTTACAGTCGTCGAATTACGACATCAACTTTGCTTCTTTTTTCTAATAAAACTACATACCTTTTTTCTGTGGCATTTGAAAGAAGCTGCTAAGACAGCTTCAGCGACATAACGTGTACGGGACTTGATCAAATAGTGTCAAGATAACAGCACCGCAAACTACTGTCCGTCGTCAGGAGAAGACGTTCCACAAACGTCTGCCCTATTATACCAAATGTAAGCAGTCACGCAACTCAGGTACGATTCATGAGTTTATTATCTGTCATACCAAGTGCTCAAAATGATGATGTTGAGCACTGCTGCACGCTATAACGTGATTCTGGAGAATCAATAGTGCACAATAAATTTCCGCTGGCGTTGACGGCAGCGAAGGCCCGTCTTATAAGCCATTTCATGCCTATAGGAATCGTCGGTGTTTCCTAATACACCTCTTGCTTTAATATTCGCCACAGATAGAAGTAAGGAAGCATTAAGTTCAGTGGGTGTGCAGAGCATTTTGCGCTTCTGGAACGACCGCTCCAATGTCCTCCAGATATTCTCTTAAGGGGGTTCGTCATTACATATGTGGAAGGGACATCCGTCTTGTTGCTACCACACTGATTGCCTTACGTCCAGCGGGATATCTTCCAATAACTGAGTCAGCATATATTTAGATTCCCATCAATAAAACATGGACCAATGTTGCGGGTCTTGAAAGACACGCATCGAAAGGTGATGGACAAAAAGTTGTTGTATTCATTCACTTCTTTAAGTCACCGTGGGTTTTCAGCTGACAATTAATTGCATATTAGTGCACCTGTCCATGGTTTGTAAACGATGCTTCTTCCTTAAAGAAAACTTTGCATAGTTATAGCACATCACTTTGCACTTTTCGTAGATAACGTTCGGATAACTGCAACCAATTTTGGGTGTCATTGCCATGTAGCTGTAGATTCAGTGAAAATTGCAATTGATGAAATGCGACGGAATGTAGTGTTCGCGGAACACTTGTTTGAATGATCCCTCCCGCACTACAGAGGTCCCTCTTAGTCACATCTGGATTGTATCTTACTGCCGCTAATGTGTTAATTTCATTTCTTTCATCAGTTGCTCTTATTTTCTTTGGCGTGCTTTATTCCTTACACTTCCAGTTTCTAGAACTGTTTTTGATAATGTTTGCAAAGACAGATAGCGCTTGGCACGATCTGGATACTTTTCAGCATTCAAACGCTCCGCCGATATGATAGTTTGGCGGCATTTGACATAAAAGATATTCACTTTTTCGACTATCGTATACATTGTCAATGTCTCAGTAGCTCTACGAGCAAGTTAATCGATTGATACAACAGCAGAACACTGACTGATGGGCTTCAAGCGCTCAGGTAAACACAAGAACCATTCCTGATTTACGTGTTTGCTTATATTTGGTGTAATACGGTAGGCGTTCGTGGAACCTCTTCTCCTAAGGGCAGGACAGTTGTTTACGACGCTATTATTTTGATACCATTTGATCAAGTCTCATACATGGTATGTCGTCAAGTTTTCTTAGAAGCTTCTTTCAAATATCAGTTGCTGTCGTAATTCGGCGACTATAAACGATGAAAATTACTTGCGAATATCAGGAAATTCGCCACACTGTCCTCTATAACTTGGCTAAAACTGCAACTCAATATTCTGGATATATTTGGGGTGACAGCTTCAATATTAAAATGGAAATTGCAATGTGGTTTCAGTAAACAAACACCCGGTTAACAATGAGGAACTGACATTAAATGATTATGAATTGGTAACTAGCTACTGTAGAGCAAGGAGTTTTCTGTCTATGTCAAACATAGTATGAACATAATGTATTACGTTACAGATGTAAGTGAACTGTGACAGAAGCAAAATTTAAAGCTGCAGGCGCAATATAGCCAAAACAGGAAATTGTAGTTGCTTCAGTATATTTCCAGCCAAATCACCATAAAGGCTTGTTTGTGTAATTGCCGGAGAAACTGATATTATTTCTATTTGGACATAAAAATTATATCATATTAATATTTGGTGATATCAGTAACGACATTACGCAAAATAATAGAATTGTTATCCATTTGGTAAACACCTTAAGATTTCTTAACTCCTGTCTAAATGACAAACCCACAAGGTGGAAAGTATGCTTAGTCTAAACAAAAGCGAATTTGACACAGTCAGACAGTGCATTTCTAACAGGAAGGAAGTCATCAGTCAGCCGCGATTCAGTCTGTACTTTATTGCAGAACTAGATTTCAGTTACAGTATAGCTACCATCAGCGCTTATGAAGTGGAGTAACGTAGATTTAGAAGGCTACGTATACGCTAAGGCCATATAATAAAATGCGCATTTACATGTCTTTTAAGTCTACATGACTACTTCATCCACACTAATGACAGCTATGCTATAACTGAAATCTATTTCTGTAACTGATTGAAGACTTCCTTGCTGTTTGAACTATATCACAGTCGTTGTGCACAAGTGTTCTAATGGAATACAACTTGAAAACTAAGCATTTCTGATCATAAGGGCTGATGGCTCAGACAACTCTTAACAGTAAAATAATAATTTTAACCTGTACTGAACACAGAAGAATTATAGGCCAATCTATGCCTAAAACCAGTCGATAAGTAAACTGAATTCAACAAAATGAAATAAAATAACGAACACTGCAGACGCTAATGAATCGGTCAACAGATTTTAGCCCTTGTTAACGGAAAATTTTTAAGCATGTTGTTCTAAACGCTACAAGAAGCAAATCGAAAATGTTTAATTTTGCTGTACTGGAACAACAAGCAACATGAAAGGCAAGCGGGAAATTGAAACAACTCCTCACCTCTAGCAGAAATTGTATTTAACATAAGAAGATACTTGTACAACAGAAAACAGTTAGTGAAAACAAGTAATCCAGTTGTAAAGGGTGTATCTCAGGGATCTGTTCTTGGCCCGTTTGTTTTAATTACAATCTCGCGTTTATATAAATGATTTACCCCCGTTTCTTGAAGTGGTGCAATGATATGTCCAGAGGAGACAACACTCATCACAAATAATACCAACTCTGAAAATCTGAAACACAGCATGGCTCTAACGATGTAGAGATGTGAAAAATGTACTGCAGAAAAATGGCAGTAAAACTAAAGACACTGTATTCAGTGTGAATGCTCCCATTCATGATAACAAAACAGTGAATGTATTAACTCATGCATCGAAAGCACGTCGTACTGTGACAGACAAGCTTATTTCATCTGTCTACTGTACAAGATGAGCAGTATCAGTTGTACATTGGTACATGTTTCGTACAATCCCAGAAGAGTCATGAATACTACAGTGAAGTAATTCTGTAGGCCCAGTATCGGAGTATAAATAGGAAGAGGACGCTGTCAGGTGCATAGCAAGACTTAGTTCACGAGAATCATGTAGAGATTATTTCGAACAATTAAATATAATGACTGTACCTAGCCTGTTTATCTACAACTGCCTTGTCTACGTTAAAGAAGATCCAAGTAAGTTTGACTTAAGGACAATTCATCATCATAACACAAGAAGTGGGCATGCAATAACTGTGCTATAGGCTAGGCTAGCAAATCTACAAATATCTTGGCCCAGTCTACTTCAACAAATTTCCTGGAAATGTCTGCACAGTGCAGTAAATATATTCAAAACTGCTGTTGTGAAATGGATGAAAGTAAATAATTTTACTCTGCTCAAGAGTTCCTTGAGTCTGTGAAAAATTACCTGCACTTCTTATGAGAACGAACTACTTATAAATAAACAAGAGAATTAATTTTGTTTACCGCAACTCCGTATGACATGCTGTGTACCTATTTTATTTTTGTCTTCAACTGATCGTCATTTAAAATGTTAATTATCAATTGTCTTTGACATTCACCTAGCTATGTAGTGCATTTATCTTGAAAATTGATTTATTGTATAATTATTTACAGTTAGTGTCACTTCATTATAGAGTTTATGTATCTCCTATTTTCTTGTAGTTGGTGGCCTTTGGGCTAATAATTTTTTTAAACAATTGGCGGCACAGAGTAGATGTAAAGATGTTTAAAGGTTAATATATATTATTTGCATTTGATCGAATTTTTCCGTTGCGGTAGTGTACTTCAGAAGTGACGAAAGTCAGAGCCAACGAAAGCTAGCAAGACTGTCGCGCTGCTCTGTTTCGAACTACGGAACTGCTGGTGCGCTTCATGACGTAATCTCCTTCCCGCGGTAGCCGCTAGAGGGCTGTCCGAGGCTAGCACGGCATCGGCTGCGAGCTGCGTCTTCTTACCAGGCCGTTCAAACACGGGCCGATCTGTTACCACCCACCATGTGCGTCAACTACGCAAATAGCTAAGATATTATTTCGGAATAACAGTCTAGCTTGCTTCAGTAGCACAGAATTTTTTTGGTTGTCATCAGTATTCTGGCTGGTTTGATTGGCCCCACCATGGATTCCCCTGCCATGCAAAATTCATCATCTCACAGTAATAGTGCATCCAAAACCTGAAATTATTTCTTGAATACATTTCAGTCTCTATGAGACATGAATTTTTCCCGGCGTGAACAATGTTCAAATTACTTGCGAAAATGCATCCGAATGACCTCGTCCACAACCGCCGATATTCCGACAAGTAAACATAGGATCACATTTTCAAGCCAAAATTTCAGCAAGGAAGCGCGGTGTAAGGAAATTAAACCCAAGCAGTACCAATGTACTTTTGATAACGCATTACCAGGGGGAAGGGTGAGGGTACTTTATGCCCACCGAAGAAAAAGTTAAAAGAAAAACTAAATTCGGTAATTGTTGTTGACATACTTATTAAAGAAGTACTGATGAGTTAGTACTGCCAGAACATAAAAGTATCTTTGAATGCATCTTGGCAACATAAACAAATTTTCACTAACGTGTACTACTAAAGGGAAAGGGGGGACACTTCGTGTCTACCCAAAAAAAAAATTTTAATGCAAATTTCCTGAACTATTGTTGACGTTTATTCACAGCAGCATACTTTTTTTAAAGATATGATGATGTGTCAGTAAGAGTCCGAACCTGAAAACATAGAAAAAGATTTTCACTGAGGAAACTGACATCTGCTACTGATACTAAAATTTTTGGGTTAAATTTCTCTGAAAAATTTAAATCATTTATGGAATCAGGTAGGAGAATTCATTACAGAAAATAGACACTTTAAAAAAAAACTTAAAATATAAAGTACGAGGGCAGTTCAATAAGTAATGCAACACATTTTTTTTCTCGGCCAATTTTGGTTGAAAAAACCGGAAATTTCTTGTGGAATATTTTCAAACATTCCCGCTTCGTCTCGTACAGTTTCATTGACTTCCGGCAGGTGGCAGCGCTGTACGGAGCTGTTAAAATGGCGTCTGTAACGGATGTGCATTGCAAACAACGGGCAGTGATCGAGTTTCTTTTGGCGGAAAACCAGGGCATCTCAGATATTCATAGGCGCTTGCAGAATGTCTACGGTGATCTGGCAGTGGACAAAAGCACGGTGAGTCGTTGGGCAAAGCGTGTGTCATCATCGCCGCAAGGTCAAGCAAGACTGTCTGATCTCCCGCGTGCGGGCCGGCCGTGCACAGCTGTGACTCCTGCAATGGCGGAGCGTGCGAACACACTCGTTCGAGATGATCGACGGATCACCATCAAACAACTCAGTGCTCAACTTGACATCTCTGTTGGTAGTGCTGTCACAATTGTTCACCAGTTGGGATATTCAAAGGTTTGTTCCCGCTGGGTCCCTCGTTGTCTAACCGAACACCATAAAGAGCAAAGGAGAACCATTTCTGCGGAATTGCTTGCTCGTCATGTGGCTGAGGGTGACAATTTCTTGTCAAAGATTGTTACAGGCGATGAAACATGGGTTCATCACTTCGAACCTGAAACAAAACGGCAATCAATGGAGTGGCGCCACACCCACTCCCCTACCAAGAAAAAGTTTAAAGCCATACCCTCAGCCGGTAAAGTCGTGGTTACAGTCTTCTGGGACGCTGAAGGGGTTATTCTGTTCGATGTCCTTCCCCATGGTCAAACGATCAACTCTGAAGTGTATTGTGCTACTCTTCAGAAATTGAAGAAACGACTTCAGCGTGTTCGTAGGCACAAAAATCAGAACGAACTTCTCCTTCTTCATGACAACGCAAGACCTCACACAAGTCTTCGCACCCGAGAGGAGCTCACAAAACTTCAGTGGACTGTTCTTCCTCATGCACCCTACAGCCCCGATCTCGCACCGTCGGATTTCCATATGTTTGGCCCAATGAAGGACGCAATCCGTGGGACGCACTACGCGGATGATGAAGAAGTTATCGATGCAGTACGACGTTGGCTCCGACATCGACCAGTGGAATGGTACCGTGCAGGCATACAGGCCCTCATTTCAAGGTGGCGTAAGGCCGTAGCATTGAATGGAGATTACGTTGAAAAATAGTGTTGTGTAGCTAAAAGATTGGGGAATAACCTGGTGTATTTCAATGCTGAATAAAACAACCCCTGTTTCAGAAAAAAAATGTGTTGCATTACTTATTGAACTGCCCTCGTAATTGACTAGATTATTATACATCCAAAAGGTGGCCACAAAGTAGCCTCCCCCCTCAAACAGTGCTAGCGCTACTATTTACAGTAATAGTAGCGCTAGCACACAACCAAAGATGAGCGACGTCACAAGTTATCGATAGTGAAAATAAATAACCGACGGAGCAGGTAGCACTAACTATGTCCCTTTTTTCTGACAAGGGAGAGAGCGGTATCCCACGCAGAATTTAAGCAAAAACCACCATCTCTATTTATAAGGTTACTTTCTAACTTAAACTGCTTTCTTAACAAAACTGTCCCAACAGCTGGAAGTGCGGGCCAACCATAGGATGGCTGGTGCCAAGACAATGTTCTGCAATAGCATAACTGATCGGCTATTGTAAGCCCGTGTGACGCTTATGCTCGGCACACAGATCCTCCACGATTCTGATAGGCTTACCAACATATTACACGCCGCAGCTGGAAGGAATACGACGGACACCAGCATTACACCCTGTACGGAACGTGAAAGAACCTAAATCTTAGATGATGGTCGAGATACACGTTTCACGCCATATTTTCGCAAAACACGATCAATCCTGTCGGAAATACTCCCTGCGGAAGGCAAAAAGGTCTTAGAGAAATGTTGATGTAACTGTATTTTCTGGACAACACAACTGAACACACTTTAAGCAGAATGGGTATCCACAGCCTACGGGTTGTTTACAGGCAATCTGTCAAATAAAAGTATTGCTTCATTCAACCAAATGCTGCCATTTCCGTTTTCGTTGACAGTTTGATGATTTAAGATCGTCCATTTCTTGAAGCATTGTTACAGACTTAATTACACATACAAGCGGTTATTGCACTATTACAGAATACCGTTATGATTAATACAAAACCCTTCTATAATTCCCTTTTTTTTCTTTTTTTTTTTTTTTTTTTTGACCGAGCGTGGTGGCGCAGTGGTTAGCACACTGGACTCGCATTCGGGAGGACGACGGTTCAATCCCGTCTCCAGCCATCCTGATTTAGGTTTTCCGTGATTTCCCTAAATCGCTTCAGGCAAATGCCGGGATGGTTCCTTTGAAAGGGCACGGCCGATTTCCTTCCCCATCCTTCCCTCTCCCGAGCTTGCGCTCCGTCTCTAATGACCTCGTTGTCGACGGGACGTTAAACACTAAGCTCCTCCTCCTCCTCCTCCTTCTCCTCCTCCTCATTTTTTGTGTGTATCTATGTTGATATTTTTCCATACTGTAATTATAAAGACAAACTCTGTTCCAGAAGAAAATGTTAGCAGGCTGTTATTCACTTTTATTGATTATCAGAGGAAAATTAGTGTCATAAATGAGAATCAGAGACAGTGTTTTACAAATAGATACAGACGCTTGAGTCCCAAATTCATTTACAAAATCTGTGCAGATAAACTATGCACAGATTTTGTAAATGAATTTGGGACTCAAGCGTCTGTATCTATTTGTAAAACACTGTCTCTGATTCTCATTTATGACACTAATTTTCCTCTGATAATCAATAAAAGTGAATAACAGCCTGCTAACATTTTCTTCTGGAACAGAGTTTGTCTTTATAATTACAGTATGGAAAAATATCACAAGACGGAAAGAGATCTTACAGTTTCAGAAACCTAAGAGTAAATATTTTATCACGGTGCGGGTTCTTTTGACCACGATCATGGTCTTGTTGGAGGTGTTAGGGCTTGACTTACTCCATGCGGCGTCACAGGCGAACTTCACAAAAATTTCTCCTGGATTTTATTAACGTAAATACACTCCTGGAAATTGAAATAAGAACACCGTGAATTCATTGTCCCAGGAAGGGGAAACTTTATTGACACATTCCTGGGGTCAGATACATCACATGATCACACTGACAGAACCACAGGCACATAGACACAGGCAACAGAGCATGCACAATGTCGGCACTAGTACAGTGTATATCCACCTTTCGCAGCAATGCAGGCTGCTATTCTCCCATGGAGACGATCGTAGAGATGCTGGATGTAGTCCTGTGGAACGGCTTGCCATGCCATTTCCACCTGGCGCCTCAGTTGGACCAGCGTTCGTGCTGGACGTGCAGACCGCGTGAGACGACGCTTCATCCAGTCCCAAACATGCTCAATGGGGGACAGATCCGGAGATCTTGCTGGCCAGGGTAGTTGACTTACACCTTCTAGAGCACGTTGGGTGGCACGGGATACATGCGGACGTGCATTGTCCTGTTGGAACAGCAAGTTCCCTTGCCGGTCTAGGAATGGTAGAACGATGGGTTCGATGACGGTTTGGATGTACTGTGCACTATTCAGTGTCCCCTCGACGATCACCAGTAGTGTACGGCCAGTGTAGGAGATCGCTCCCCACACCATGATGCCGGGTGTTGGCCCTGTGTGCCTCGGTCGTATGCAGTCCTGATTGTGGCGCTCTCCTGCACTGCGCCAAACACGCATACGATCATCATTGGCACCAAGGCAGAAGCGACTCTCATCGCTGAAGACGACACGTCTCCATTCGTCCCTCCATTCACGCCTGTCGCGACACCACTGGAGGCGGGCTGCACGATGTTGGGGCGTGAGCGGAAGACGGCCTAACGGTGTGCGGGACCGTAGCCCAGCTTCATGGAGACGGTTGCGAATGGTCCTCGCCGATACCCCAGGAGCAACAGTGTCCCTAATTTGCTGGGAAGTGGCGGTGCGGTCCCCTACGGCACTGCGTAGGATCCTACGGTCTTGGCGTGCATCCGTGCGTCGCTGCGGTCCGGTCCCAGGTCGACGGGCACGTGCACCTTCCGCCGACCACTGGCGACAACATCGATGTACTGTGGAGACCTCACGCCCCACGTGTTGAGCAATTCGGCGGTACGTCCACCCGGCCTCCCGCATGCCCACTATACGCCCTCGCTCAAAGTCCGTCAACTGCACATACGGTTCACGTCCACGCTGTCGCGGCATGCTACCAGTGTTAAAGACTGCGATGGAGCTCCGTATGCCACGGCAAACTGGCTAACACTGACGGCGGCGGTGCACAAATGCTGCGCAGCTAGCGCCATTCGACGGCCAACACCGCGGTTCCTGGTGTGTCCGCTGTGCCGTGCGTGTGATCATTGCTTGTACAGCCCTCTCGCAGTGTCCGGAGCAAGTATGGTGGGTCTGACACACCGGTGTCAATGTGTTCTTTTTTCCATTTCCAGGAGTGTATGTGCTAACACGCTCTGTAAAGAGTACAAATTAAAAGGATAAAACTTCAGGAGACCAGAGTTGTAACCAAAATGTAATCTACAAATGAACAAAGATTAGCGACATGTGATCATATAAACAATAGTGCAAGGGCCCTCGACCTCACTTTTTTATATAATTTTTTATTTTGCTCGCTTACTTGGTTCTCTTGCTCGATTCTGATTTACACTGATTTTGACCTGATGTCAATTTATCTGGGTGTTCAGCATTCGATCTTATCTGAAGAATAAATGTTTAATTAGGTTCTGGGAATAATAAAATGTACAGGAATCATATAAAAGTATCATGTTCACAGACAAAATTTCTTTTATGTTTCGTCTTACGTGTCACCTAGTCGCAGTGGTGACTAAATGTACGTTGCGTGTGTCAGTTATTGTAAAAACATATTGTTAAATTCATTTCTTATTTCATTTAAAATACCACTCCTTTCCTTAGAAGGTTAGAAATTGTGCATTAATTAACTAAGGAACCTTTTCTTTTGCCCCGCGTAATTTTCAGGCGCCGTTTCATGCGCAGCTCTCTTTTATCTCTAAATTTCGATAGAACCTGCAATCATTTTTACATTACGAAGATCAGTGGTGAATTATATATTCCTTCCCGAAAGGAAACAGCATTACATTTCACAATCAATTTACTGATTACCAAAAAGAACAGTCTTCCAAACTGTGAGCCGCAGCTGTAGTATAGTTGCTACTGAAATTGTTTAATAATTCACGAAAAAGCATAAACAATAGAATGAAAAAACTATATTTCATGGAAAAAGGCCCCAGTTTTCTTTGGCGTTGCAGTTATTGCTAATTCTTTCAAGTCAGAATATATGGAAAGTTAATATTTGCATTCCTCAGTTATTTTATGTAACTTCAATTGATTTAAAGAGAGGTGGTGACGTTAAATCCGACTCTCAAACTGACTTCCCCCAGCCAGTTGGGTGTAATCTACATTTCTTAATGTGGACTCCGAAGCACAGTGAAAATCGGACTTCTTCACATTGACAAACGCCGCCAGGGAAAAAGGACGTGAGAAGTAACAGCCAAGAGTCCTGGATCTGGTCACTGTGGGAAAGCTCGAAGGGTTTCCTTTACGATGGAACGGGTGAAGTGTAGGGTACGGTTGAACTCAGATAAAATTATCTGCGCTTCTCCGTACGCCTTCGCGACTTTCACTACTGGAACTGTTAAAGAAGGGCAGCATGGAGTTGGAAATAAGGGCTGTTAAAATTCAGCTAGCAATGGTGACACGTGTCTGTTTTGAAACAGCATGCAATAATAGGTGTTCACTTCTTACCCCGTAGTCCTACAGTCATTTTCTCTTTGCTGCAAACACACTAAACTAGCCATATTGCGGAAAGCCTACGACTCTTCCTCTGATCAGTGGCGCCGCATCTATTGTCACGAAAAGCGTGACTCTAACGTGGTGTACATCAGTGAGCAAGAAACAAGATTTCTGTTCAGCGTAAACTCATATTTTGCAACCGACAGGTAAGCAATTTCAATAACAGTTACTGTCGTAGTCTGCAATCCGAAGATTGGTTTGTTGCAGCTCTCCATGCAAGCCTCTTCAGCTCTGCGTAGCTATTGCACCCTACATCCATTTGAACCTGCTTACCTTTATTCAGGCCTTTGTCTTCCTCTGCGGTTTTCACTCTCCCCCCCCCCCCAAACTTCCTTCCGTTAGCAAATTGGTGATTCCGTGATTCCTCAGGTTGTGGGCTCTCAGCCAATTCCTTCTTTCAGTCAACTTGTCACACAAATTTGTTTTTCCCCATTTCAGTTCAGTGTCTCATTAGTTGATCAGATAAACGCATCTAATCTACAACATTCTTCTGTAGTACCACATTTCAGAATCTTTTATTCTCTTTAACTACATATCGCCCATTCTTCACTTACGTACTAGACAGAACTCTACCCAAGTACTATCAGAAAAGAATTCCGGACACTTAATTTTGCATTCGAAGTGAAGTTCACATTTTTCAGAAACGCTTTTCTTGCTGTTCTCCGTTTATATTTTATATTCTGTCTGGATATCATCGGTATTTTTCCTGCTCAAGTAGCAGATCTCTTCTGTAACTTTACTATTTCGTTCCTAATATCATTCCATCAGCATCGACTGATTTAATGCCCCCTACATTCCAGTACAGCTGTAATCTCTTGTATACTGTTTTATGATTTATTTTATACTCTCCACTCCGTTCAACTGTTCTTCCGAGTATTTTTATGTCTCTGAGAGCATTACAGTACCATCGGCAAAGCTCTATGTCTTTATTTCTTCCCACTGCACCTCAATTGTCTTTCTGGATTTCTTTTCGCTCTCCTTTAGTACTTGCTCAGTGTATAGATTGAATAACATCGAGGATAAGCCTCAACCCTGTCCCACTCCCTTCTCAACTAATGCTTTTCTTTGATGTTCTTCGGCTCTTATTACAGCAGTCGGCTTTCTGTACAACTTTTAGACAATCTTTCATTCCCTGTATTTTATCCGTGCTACCTTCATATTTTGAAAGGGTGTATTTCAGTCAACATTATCAAAAGCTTTCCCTAAATCTATAAATACTGTTAAAGTACCTGTTCCTTCCTTAAGATTAGTCACTGGGTCATTATTGCCTCGAGTGCAACTACATTTCTCGAAAACCCAAAACTTCTTTCCCCTAAGTGACAGCCTACCATTTCCATTCATGCCTAAATAATTTATGTCATCATTTAGAAACAATGACTTACTAAACTGATAGGTCGATAAATTCACATCTGTCAGCAGCAGTCTTCTTTGATATTGTAATCATCATATTCATAAGTCCGGAGGTATTTCATATGTCTCATATATTTTTCATTACAAAATGAATATTGCGTTCACGAAATGATCTTAATAATTCTGCCGGAATCTTTTGTGCTTCATTTATTTTGTTTTGACATACTCCCAGCACTTTATCATATTCTTCTAGCAATATCATATCTCCTATATCCATCTACTTCTTCTTCCTTTACTGTAATATAATCTTCAACGTTGTGTCCATTGTATTGCCGTCCCCTGCATTCCTTTTGAATTTCTAAAATGTTTGAGGCAGCTGAACGACCATACAAGTTCCTTAATAGAATTTATGAGATACGGGCTATATCAGCAGACAACAGGAAAAATATCATCCACACAATTCAAAAATGGTTCAAATGGCTCTGAGCACTATGGACTTAACAGCTATGGTCATCAGTCCCCTAGAACTCAGAACTACTTAAACCTAACTAACCTAAGGACATTACACACATCCATGCCCGAGGCAGGATTCGAACCTGCGACCGTAGCAGTCGCGCGGTTCCGCATCCACACAATTCCGAAGATGGCAAGGCCAGATAATTTGAAGATCTTTCGCACTATCAACTTAACAGCTCATACATACAAGTTGATGCCAAGAATAATACATAGAAGAATGGAAAAGAAAAGTAAGGATTATTACAATGGCCATGGGTTTGGCATTAGGAAGCGTAAAAGCCTAATAGAGGTAGTTCTGACGAGCCCAATAATGAAAGGAAGAAAAATCAACACACCGTCACAGGAACCGTAGACTTAGAAAAAGCTTTCGACAAAATAAAATGGTGCAGTTTGTAGGAAATATCCAGGAAAATAGGTATAATAATTGGGAAAGACGGATAATATCCAATACGTACAACAACGAAGAGGGAAAAATAAGAATGAAAGAGGAAGAATGAAATGTTTGAATTAGAAAAATTACAGGACAGGAATGTACTATTCAATTTATGCTTCGAAGACAGAGTTACATAAATAAAAGAAAGGTTCAGAAGTGGGATAAAAATTCAGGGTTTGTAGGATATTAACGATAATATTCTGCTGGAGTTGTTCTCTGTTTGATGTAACAGAGGTTCCTCAAACTCGGAAGTTCATACACTGCAAGACCTGGTCTAAAGGATCCTGTTTTCATAATGACGAGCACTAGGTTTCTGAAAAGTGACATGACCCGGTAACAACAGTCCTGGAAATCATTCAGGCGCCTTGCTGTTGGTCCGCCTCCCTATAAATGATGAGCATGACAGCTACCTTGATCAGCCATCGAAAACCTGTAAGTATCAGTAGAAACTTTCGTGTAAACACAACATAACAAAAAGAATAATAATGCGAGCGTTTATCCAAAGACGTGGGTACAGCTAGCACTGATGAAAACTTATTCCTCCTAGCCGGAAGATGTAATTATGTTCATTTTAGATTCCAGTGACAACGCGTTGTATATGAAGCAATCAAAACAGCTGTGAACGTGGTTCCAAGAGGACGTCCAGCACCTTCAGTGACAACTAGTGGTGAAACGGTGCCCTGTGACATTTGTGTAGGGTAAAAAAGTGTTTATTTTTGTCTCCTTTAATACACAGTTCTTTTAAATCTCGCATATTCCTATAGGTGGCGTCTATCGTTCCCATAGTCATCCATACCTTTGAAGGTATCCTGCATTTGATTTCTCCTTTCGTCATTTAAATTCAAATGGTTCAAATGGCTCTGAGCACTATGGGACTCAACATCTTAGGTCATAAGTCCCCTAGAACTTGGAACTACTTAAACCTAACTAACCTAAGGACATCACACACACCCATGCCCAAGGCAGGATTCGAACCTGCGACCGTAGCAGTCCCGCGGTTCCGGACTGCAGCGCCAGAACCACACGGCCACCGCGGCCGGCGATTTAAATTCAATTTGTGTGTGTGTGTGTGTGTGTGTGTGTGTGTGTGTGTGTGTGTGTGTGTGTGTGTGTTATCAAAGAAATTCTACTCGCTGTTCTTTTAAATTCCTTCCCCAGTTTTCTAAACCCCTCTTTGAAACTCTCAACAACCTCTGATGCTTTCGATATACCCATGACCCATCTTAATTTCCTTCCTTTCTGCAATCTGTTCGGTTTTAGTCTGCCGTTCATAACTCAGAAATTATGGTCAGAACCCACATCGGCCCCTGGATGTATTTTAAAGTTTAAAATCTGTTTTAGAAATGGTTTTCTTACCGTTACATAATCAATCTGAAATCACGTGATGCCTGCAGGTATCTTCCACGTATACAAGCTTCTTTCATGATTCTTGTTCCGTTATACAGAAGTGAAACGTGGACGATAAGTAGCGCAGACAACATTAGAATATCACACGGATTTTTCTAAATACGGTATACTATAAAAAAACTATCAGTGGTAAAACCATTGTTTCATCCACGTCTATAGTGGCCTTCTTATGGCTCTACTGGTGTGTTTTTGCTGCCCAGAGTGATTTATATTTTGTCATGAGTGTCACTGATCATGATCTTGCGTCATAATTTTTAAAAAAGTTGATTTAATTGGTCACATCGTGTGGAAGGTGGGAGAACTTTATTGCAATAAGTTACTATGGTGGAGGAAGAAGGTACCTGATATGTATTGCTACTAGTGTGCCCCGATTGGCAGTCATCGACGAGTGAGGCGTGGGCTCCTGTTTCCCTCCGGCTGGACGCAGGTAGCGCTCGCGTCTCACGTCGTTGGTGCGACCCGTTGGACTCTGTGAGCTGGCAGCCAGGATGGGACATGCCTGAGTCCATCGTCTCGATTCACCTTGTCAGGGAATTTTACTATTTCGACGATGACTTTCCTAATCTTGCGTTTCACCACCCCTGGCTGCTTGGCACGTATGCAGATTTCGATATATTTTATTTCCCTGGCGCATTCTCTCAGGTGTCCGGCCACTACAGATTTATGGTGCTGCCAACGCCGTGCTTCCGTATGAGCGTTTTTATGTTGGTCTGCTGGTCTCCCCAAAGAAGACTTCTCCACACTCACAGTTCACTTTGTACACGCCTGCTATGTTCAAAGCATCTATCTTGGTCTTGGAGTTACGTATCACATTCTGGATCTTCTGGCTACTAAAATAAAATGTCCATTACTTCTGCATCAAATGACCATTATCTCAGCGTTTGAGTGTATAATTAGAACGTAATTTCATGCTCAGTAAACAGTAATGGTAAAATATTAGGTTGGTGCATAAGATCGTAACATTTTTGTTTTGCATATTGTAATTCCGCATGCTATGGGTTTATTTACCGGCTGTCACTTTTTATTTGTAGTTCATATATTTTTATTTTGCCTTCTGGATATAGTGAGTGGAGCTTTGGGTGTTAGAAAATGGAGAGCAGAGTGGAGAAATTGGAACATTTCCGACATATTCTCATGTTTGATTCCATTCAACGAATAAGAGCAGCGGAGGTACGTAGAAATATTCACGCTGTGTATGGGGATAATACCATTGGGCAGAGCACGGGATGAAAATCGTTTTCTCGTTTTAAGGAGAATCCTTTAGACATTATTAACTATCCACGTTCAGGAAGACTTTAGGAGTTTGAAGAAGATCGTTTAAACGCATTAATCCACAATTATCCACGTTAGTATACTAGATAACTGGCAGACGTGAAGAACTACGATCATTCCACCATTGTGTGACATTTTCGTGGAATGGAGAAGGTTCAAAAATCGGGTGTATGGGTATCCTACCATATGTTCTACGCCAAAATCACAAAAATCAGAGAGTGGTCATATATACATCTCTGCTTCCTCGTCATCAAAGGGCTCGTGAACAACAGTGACCATCCGTATCCCTTATCGTTACTGATGAAGATAAATGGAGTCTTTACGCTAACATAAAGAAAGGAAAAGAACGGTTGAACCCGAACTAAGTGGAAATTCCCCGTACGAAGAGCTGCTCGCATCCACAAAAGTTAATGCTATGCGTCTGGAGGAACAGCGTGAACTACGAATTGCTTCCTCGAGAAGTAACCGTCACTGCTGATATTTATTGTCAACAACAAAGAGGTCTTGCAGATGTAATCCAAGTACAACCACCAGGACGACTGTGTGAAGTGGTGCTATTCAACAATAACGCCCACGCACTTTCTGCTAGATTGGCAAAAAACACGATACAGGGGTTGGATTGGTAAGCCATTCCGCACCCACCTTTTCACCTGATGCCGGCCGGAGTGGCCGTGCGATTCTAGACGCTACAGTCTGGAACCGAGCGAAAGCTACGGTCGCAGGTTCGAATCCTGCCTCGGGCATGGATGTGTGTGATGTCCTTAGGTTAGTTAGGTTTAATTAGTTCTAAGTTCTAGGCGACTGATGACCTCAGAAGCTAAGTCGCATAGTGCTCAGAGCCATTTGAACCATTTTCACCTGATCATGCGGTCTGAGATTTTCACCTTTTCCGCTCTCTATCGAACAACCTTCAAGGAAGTTACCATTCGGATCAAGATGAGCTCAACCAGGGCTCGAGCAGTTCTTCGCCTCAAACCCACGTGATTTCTACAGTCGCAGATTCGGAAAGTTACCCCAGCGCTACCAGACCATTGTAAATACACTACTGGCCATTAGAATTGTTACACCAAGAAGAAATGCAGATGATAAAGGGGTATTCATTGGACAGATATATTATACTAGAACTGACATGTGATTACATTTTCACGCAATTTGGGTGCATAGATCCTGAGAAATCAGTACCCAGAACAACCACCTTTGGCCGTAATAACGGCCTTGATACGCCTGGGCATTGAGTCAAACAGAGCTTGGATGGCGCGTACAGATACAGCTGCCCATGCAGCTTCAACACGATACCACAGTTCATCAAGAGTAGTGACTGGCGTATTGTGACGAGCCAGTTGCTCGGCCACCATTGACCAGACGTTTTCAATTGGTGAGAGATCTGGAGAATGTGTGGCAAGGGCAGCAGTCGAACATTTTCTGTGTCCAGAAAGGCCCGTAGAGGACCTGCAACATGCAGTCGTGCATTATCCTGCTGAAATATAAGGTTTCGCAGGGCTCGAATGGAGGGTAGAGCCACGGGTCGTAACACATCTGAAATGTAACGTCCACTGTTCAAAGTGCCGTCATTGCGAACAAGAGGTGACCGAGACGTGTAACCAATGGCACCGCATAGCATCACGCCGGGTGATACGCCAGTATGGCGATGACGAATACACTCTTCCAATAGGCGTTCACCGCGATGTCGCCAAATACGGATGCGACCATCCGAAAAACTGACGTTTTGCCATTCGTGCACTCAGGTTCGTCGTTGAGTGCAACATCGCAGGCGCTCCTATCTGTGATGCAGCGTCAAGGGTAACCGCAGCCATGGTCTCCGAGCTGATAGTCCATGCTGCTGCAAACGTCATCGAACTATTCGTGCAGATAGCTGTTGTCTTGCAAACGTCCCCATTTGTTGACTCAGGGATCGAGACGTGGCTGCACGATCCGTTACAGCCATGCGGATAAGATGTCCTGTCATCTCGACTGCTAGTGATACGAGGCCGTTGGGATCCAGCACGGCGTTCCGTATTACCCTCCTGAACCCATCGATTCCATAGTCTGCTAACAGTCATTGGATCTCGACTAACGCGAGCAGCAGTGTCGCGATACGATAAACCGCAATCGCGATAGGCTACAATCCGACCTTTATCAAAGTCGGAAACGAGATGGTACGCATTTCTCCTCCTTACACGAGGCATCACAACAACGTTTCACTAGGCAACGCCGGTCAACTGCTGTTTGTGTATGAGAAATCGGTTGGAAACTATCCTCATGTCAGCACGTTGTAGGTGTCGCCACCGGCGCCAACCTTGTGTGAATGCTCTGAAAAGCTAATCATTTGCATATCACAGCATCTTCTTCCTGTCGGTTAAATTTCGCGTCTGTAGCACGTCATCTTCGTGGTGTAGCAATTTCAATGGCCAGTAGTGTAGTAAAGGGGAATACATTATTGATGACTAAAGCTCTGTTATGTGTGTCTGTTGTGTTTATTAAACAATTGAAAAAACGCTAGCAACTTATACACTAACCTAATATAAGTGACTCTAGACAGTCGAAGCACGCCAGCAGATCCAGAAGGAGGCCACTGTAGCCATGGTCGAAACATTGGTTTCACCAGTGGTAGTTGTTTTCAATATGACGCGGTACCATAACCAGGAAAGTTACATCGCCAACTGACACTGTCCGCATAAGCATACGCAATTAATATTAGAATAGCTTTCGAACTATGGTGCAGCAGAAGAATACTGAGTCAGATATTGGTTGATCGAGTACTTAACGAAATAGCACCACTCAGACTAGAGAGGGAAGATCCTTATAGTAAAACTCGACTAAAAGAAGGAATATTTTGCTATGACTCATCCTCAGTTAACAAGGACTAGTTTATTGATGTGGGGAGTGTGGGGTATAAAAATTGTGGAGTCTCAAATAGAAATCTGGGGAGCAGTTGCGAAACTGCTTACAGAAGACAGACTAGCATGTAGAGCAACACCAAGCCTATCTTAAGACAGAGAAGAATCGCTGAAGAATTCTCTTGGACATGATTGAAGCCGGAAAGAAGCGCAAAAATAAAACTGTGGTACGTGTTTTTCAACATATTCCATATTAAAATAACATCGAGCTTACATTCTTTCGTGTGTTTGTTATCTCGTTCCTACCAATGCGAATTGGTTGTGATTTTCACAGAGCTTGTAGATTCTGCCTCCATCACACACTTGTCATCAGTCGATCGATTATGCTTGGTGTAAAATGTGTCTACGGATTTAATTACAAATACCATACAAACGAAAACGTATTAAACAGTCAGAGGCCAAATATTTTTATTAGTAAAGACTCATTTCAATAATTTCCCTCCCCTTCCCTTCAGAAGATGTTACTCATCTTCTAATTACTTCGCGTCGCAAAATAAGTTAAAGGATCAGAGTGTTAAGAAAATTATGAGTAACTTCAGGTATAGAAAAGCGCTATATTTAATTGTTACTCAAAGGACTGTATCTTGCTTGCCGTGTTACAACTGACTGAGATTCTGCGTGTTTAGATGTTACATCTTCTGACCACAGTTTTAGCTTTAATAGTCGCATAGCACAGAATGATTGCCCGTGCAACTACATCCTCGAGGGGAGTTCAATAAGTAATGCAACACTTTTTTCTGAAAGTAGGTTGGTTTTATTCAGGATTCCAACAGATCATATTTTTCCTCTCTCTTTTGTTTACCAAACCCTATTTTTCAACATAATCTCCGTTGAACACGAGGGCCTTACGCCACCGTACTGGGAGAAATTGCAGTCCCGCGTGGAGCCACTCTAATGGTCGTCTTGCTGCATCAATAACCTCCCGATCATCCGCGTACTGCTTCCAGCGGAGTGCATCCACCATTCGCCAAAGAGATGCAAGTCGGACGGTGCGAGATTCGGCTGTGGGGTGGGTGAGGGAGAACTGTCCAATGAAGTTCTGTGTTCTCTCGGATGCGCAGGTCTGTGACGGCCCTTGCGTTGTCACGGAAAAGTAGAAGTTCGTTTGTATTTTTGTGGCGACGAACACGTTGAAGTCGTTTCTTCAATATCCCGAGTGCCGACCGCCACACTGTAGGTGGGACCGGTTTGCATTATCTGCTTGCGATGATGACAGACGTCTTGCCCAAAGAGTCACCGTGCTTTTCTTCACTGCCAGGTCTCCGTGGACATTCTGCAAGCGCCTATGAACATCTGCGATGCTCTGGTTTTGCACCAAAAGAATCTCAGTGTTAGTTCTCTGCATGAAACGCACCTGAGTGTCAGGAGCCATTTTGAAGGCTACGAATAGCGCCGTCACCTATCGGAACTCCATGAAACTATGGGTGTTGAAGCGGGAATGTTCCATGATGTCCCACAACAAATTCCGTATTTTTCAACCGAAACTGACCGAGAAAACAGCTGTGTTGCGTTACTTATTGATCGGCCCTTGTACACAGGGTGTGTTCACTACTCATGTTAGACACTTCTAGAGGTTGTAGAGGGGACTTAGTAGATCACGTTTTACACGGGAGCCCATGTTCGGAAACGTCATCCAACGACGTTACAGGGTGTCGAAGTTATATGCGCCGGCGCCTGTAAATCTATGTATATACATGGTGATTCCTAGATGACGTTACAAGCTTTCAAGGATGATGGAGAAGGATAAACGTATGAACTTGAGTTAAGGTTCCCTGTACCGGAAAACACGAGTCGAAAGTTGCAAGCGTAAACCGTTCTAATGCCTCTGAAAGTGGAATACATGTACCGATAGTGTTGCTGGAAATGTTTGGAAATTTGTGGTAAGTTCTTATGGGACCAAACTACTGAGGTCATCGGTCCCTACACACTACTTAACCTAACTTAAACTACATGGTACACGTTATTGACAAACACACCAACCCTTCCCTTAGCTCTGTCCCCAGTCAGGAACATCCTTTTGGTGAAGGCTATAGCCCTATAGTGCAGGGGCATCAGTGGCTTTAAAATGTGTTTCTTGTAAACACAGACACATGAGGTATGCCTGTGCCACGAGTCTCAATTCCTCCACAAGTGTCCTGAATCCATTAATCCATTAATTCATCAAGGAGGTCGATCCTCCGACGGGGGGAGCCGTACGGACCGTGACAAGACGACCTAGACCGCGCGGCGATTATGTTACTGCTCATTGTATCGTAGGAAACTTTCAGAGGTGGTAGTATGAACCAAAACAAGAAAAAGTGTCCAGTAAACATAGTCTCTAAAATGCATACCTTAACAACTATGTTTCACACTAGCGAAGATGAACAAGGGCTCACAGCTCCTCAGGTATGCATTTTAGACATTTTTCCTTGTGTTGGTCCGTACTACCTCCTCTGCAAGTTATATGTCCTACATTCTTAACGACAACAGTACTGATACATATATTCCACTGTCAGAGGGATCAGAAAGGTTTCCGCCTATAACTTTCGACTTGTTCGATTGCGGTACAGAGATCCTTAAATAGATACATTTATACTTCTCCATCATGTTTGAAAATCTGTAACATCATCACGAAATCACCCTGTATATACATACATTTACAGGCGCCGGCGCCTATAACTTTGACACTCTGTAGCGTCATTGGATGACGTTTTCGGACGTGGGTTCCTATGTAAAATTCGATTTATTAAATCCCTTTACAAACTTTAGAAGTGCGTGACATGAATTGTGAAACACCTTGTATATGCATTTTTAGTTCGAGTCAGAGTAGTATTGGCAGGAGGTGACCTATAGAGAGTGTGAAATATACTTCTGCAAAATTGGGACAAATTCCTTACACCAAAACAAGAAAAAAGTTCATATAAGCATGTATCGTAAAATCCATCGCTTTCGAGATATTAATGAAAGTCTTTAATTTAGGTGATTGAAGCTCATCAACACATAATCTCATAATAAATGCTCGAAATGTCCTCCTCTTACTTCTAAACCCACATGCACCCGTCGAATCATGGACTGTCGCTCCTGTCCAAATACTGCCTGGCTGTTCTGAATGGTTACACAGGTCTCTGTGACACGTCAATGGAAAGCTTCTGCATTCCGCTGGTTTATTGCATAAACCAGCTGTTTAAGGTTCACCTACAGATAATGAATCGAAGGATTTAGCTCAAGTCGCGTGCTGGCCACGGAATTGATCCCCCTGTACCTATTTATCTGCTCATCGTGACATTACCAACTCTCTGGCCGCCGTACGCACTGAATTTGTCAGAAACGTTCAAAGGTCTGCCGTGCCTTGTCCTCATTGGATTCTAAAATACATGAGTGACTCTCCCCTTGTTGAGAGCACTATTTATTTCCAATAATGACGCAGGTCAAGCCCGAAAATATGGTCGTGAGGTCGATTCCCTTTCATATCGTGCCCGAAAATTTCGCTGCACCAAGATGTGGGACTTTGTCCCTATGGTGTTACAATTTTTCGTCACATATGCGACATCTGAAAAACAGAAAAAACTTCATGAGTTGTCGTCTCACATGATGTTGCTACTGTGTAGTAGCCCACATAAAGTTATTCGAGTCTAAATGTGTAAAGATAATTTATGGACGCTCTGCATTTCTTCCCTGTGTCACGCTGAAAAGTGACTGCCTACACATTTGTTTAATTTACGATCGCAGCTGTTAAGCGACGCTTCTAACGAAGGGAATACTTAGAACGCTCAGAGAAAGCAAGCGCTTGGAATTTAGAAAGTATCTCATTAGGTTATACATGAGGTATACAATACGCGTCTCCTACTGAAACTGCATGAGCATTCCCTTTCCGCTCTCGAGACGACCACGCAAGAGCCTTACAACTTACAGGACTAATGTTTGAATGTTTTCAGTTCCGTCAGCTATTCCGGCTTCAGTAAGACTGTACATACAGAAGGTATTCTAAGCGATGAATCATACCATTGCCATGTTACCGACTATTTTGATAATAATTTACATCTTATTTTTACCAGTGGACAATTATCAATTTTTAGAGCTCTTCCCAACAAATCTACAATGGTCCTTTTTAGTTACACCGCTTTCCAACAGAGTTGATGACAGCTGTATGTCGATCTTCTATTCGTGAACATAAAGTATGTGAAGAGTTAGAACAACGTATAAACTGCTGTATGCGTGCAGTAGTTAAGCCTGCTACTAACGCTCCTATAGATATTCAGTCCATACAAATGGAATTTACAGACAGAGTATTAAAGTATATCATTGCTCCTACTGGTTTGAATACCACAGAAGCTGAGTTTTTAAGCAATTTTTTTAGAATGTAAGGAAAAATTAATGAGAAATATAATAACAGTATATTTATTTCTGAATAAAAAACATTAATAAACAATGTCATTTGAAATATGTATTTGGTGTTTTACTGAAGCATTCCAATGGCAATTTTCTTCTGTGGTGTCACCGCCAGACACCACACTTGCTAGGTGGTAGCTTAAATCGGCCGCGGTCCATTAGTACATGTCGGACCCGCGTGTCGCCACTGTCAGGATCGCAGACCGAGCGCCACCACAAGGCAGGTCTCGAGAGACGTACTAGCACTCGCCCCAGTTGTACGACGACGTTGCTAGCGACTACACTGACGAAGCCTTTCTCTCATTTGCCGAGAGACAGTTAGAATAGCCTTCAGCTAAGTTAATGGCTACGACCTAGCAAGGCGCCATTTGTACCATTGCATGTACCTCAAGATAGTCTCACTTGTATCATCAAGAATGCTGTATACCAAAGGACGATATAAAAGTTAAGTGTTCTAGTAGCTACGTTCTTTTCTTTATCACATTCATTACGAATCCTGTTCCATACTTACACCAGTCGGCGTGTGTGTACGTGTGCCCTTTCGGCTACCCGTCTCTGTGGACTGGCTGCCTTGTCAGTCCACTACATCTTCCATTATTTATTTACAAAGAAAAAAATATGGCTATGTATGACCAGCAGCAGGAAATCTAGCTAATGCATACACAGTATGCACAATATACATGCAACTGCGATAAACAGGTCATATTATTCCGCACACACACATACGACGAAGATATTCATTCAGTGAATAGTGTGAGTGTGGTAAAGCTTCAACACCATTCTCACAAATGAATGGTTTATCACGAAATCAAGATAGTCTGATCTCAGTTGCAATACAGTACGCATTATAAATTTTGCGATTCAAAATAGACTTGCACCAAATGTGGAACAGGCAGAGCAGCGCCAGCACCAACACCATCATCACACAGGCACTTCAAGTAAATCATCACCCACGAGATTCTTTATGACCGCACGACATTATCCCATCTGCGGGCTGCACCTGCGTCGGCATGACATACGTACATTTTACTACGAAGACCTACAAACTACTAGATATGCAACACATTCGACTCGCCCTTCATTAGACCGATAACCTTACTGCTTACAGGCTTTCTTCCATAACGATTATCAGCCGCATATCCAGACATACCAAATTCGACGGAACTGGACCTTATCACGTCGTGTGGATCACACACTTTCAACAAGTAAATGAAGCTCCCAATATCCATATTAAGTAACATACTGCCTTCAAAATGAGGTTTTTAAAACTCAAAATGAAACCGGTACATATGGGGTTTAGAAGGAACTAATAACTATGTAAACGGGTTTCCAACTGTGGCGAAACTTTCTCCAGCTCCACAGCAGCCAGTTTGAAATCTAGCTTGGTTGTCGACGGTCTTGTGGCACGACAGCAACCCTGTGTACTGGCTAATAAAAAACATTGTGATTTCAAAGATTTTCCACGGTTTTCCGGAAAACAGCATTTTTCTTTAGTTTGTACAAATTCTTCTCAAATAAATACTTTGCTGAAGCCATCTTAATAGTATTTAAACTAACGTACTTCTTTAACTAGGGAGACTGATCGAATTTAACAACACTATTGGATCTACACAGTTTCATCGCCAGCTTTAGGCTCTGTTCAACGTATCTTTAATGTATAATGTATTTTCTTTTTCCTTCCACCGAACTTGGAGACATTAGTTTTCTCCTCTTCGACAATATGATGAAACCACTCTTTTAAATTTCTACAGCTGTGATGGCGTTTCTGAACAGTAATATGCTGGACGAACCGGACACACCACGGCGGTGATAAACCCTCGAGCCTGGTGATTATGGAAACTATCTTGGAGACTGCAGTTCTGCCGGGATGGAACGACACAGTGTGGGTAGGTCTCATGAAAGCAGCGAGAATCAGCGAACTCGTCTTGGTAAGAATTTAAAAAATATTGTTTTCCCACACTTGCTTTACAGATATATCGAACTGAGAATTGTAATCTACATTGTTGTAAAAAAATTAGTACATTCTTTTAGAGGTTTCCCTTTCACTCAAGATTTATTGCTGCAACAGTGCGTATGGAATACGTGAAATGATTACATTTACTGATAAGTGACACAAGCGGTTCTGAGGTACCAGGTATCGACCCATGATGCAACACCCACATCAGTACGTCGCGTAACCTCCAAGAGCGGCAGTGCAGGAGTTGACTTCTGTATCGAGTCGCACCTGCCAGGGAAGTTGCACGTCTTGCAGAGCACGTTGATTTTCAGAGACAGTGTGTGGGCGAGCAGTATCCTGTTAGAACAATACAGGACCTTCCTGTTGCAGTGTTGTAAGCAATGAAAAAGAAAGGGTCTAATAAATTTCTACGCTACCGAGCACTGATTAGCGTCTGAACCATGGATTTACTTTCAAAATCCTTTCTTAAAGAATTTACTTTATTTACTCGCGATTCATCAAGAACATTAACACATTTAATAACACTATGTGAGTGTGGAAGTAGTTGCCAGTGGGTAACTGATGAAAACAAATTTCTTTCAACAAATGGAAATTTTATTCCTAAAAACCCCTTCCTCTTTTTTAATTAAAAAAACAGATTTAAAAATTATAATCAGAAAGCACCCTCTAAACATCAATTTACAATTTATTCAGAGGCAGAAATAACAATTTTTTTTCTTTTTTCACAGTATGAGCTTTCGGGCTGAGAACCTTGCCGCTCCCTTTTAACACCGCCGTAGTCACGACCGCTCACAACAACCTCTGAAAGGCTACACTGGTGCAAATCTGCAACACACCAGATTACTTTCAACTAAAAATTTTAACAACTCACACAAACACATAAACTATGCACCCCGTAGGAAGGATGGAAATGGTACAAAACACTCACATTAAAAATTATTTGCCACCGAAAGTGCAACTTGTTTTTAAAAGAAAACTCTTACGGTGGAAGGATGGCAACTTTATATCCAAAAATGACGATTTAAATAAAAACCCATGAAATGCAGTCTTACATAAAATGTACAAACATGCTCTACGATACACATATTCCGCCTCTCAAGATGATAGGCAAGATAAAAGCATATTTCAGGAATTCGGCCTTTACACCTTAAGCAATAAATTCATTAACACCGAATCCGACAAACATGACAGTGGCAGCTATTAACGTACGGCAGACCGACAGACAGACAGACAGACACTAACTGCCTAACAAATGCGGACGGGAGACAGACGGGCAAGCTGGGGACGAGAGACTGAGCAAGAAAACAAGTAGAATTTAACAAGTAAATGAAACAACATATCACGAATCACTTAACTTCTAAAAAACTGCGATGTCTGGCGAAGACCTGGCGCAGCACCCCCGAAACGCTCTCCCGAACCGTCCGCTGCCAGCCGCTTCAACGGACGCAGGAAGGCTTGCCGATCTCCCGTCTCACGGCGTCGCAGCTCGCACCGGCCAGATCGCTGCCGCGGGTCGACTCCTGTTACTCTCGTGTCGGCTGCGAAGCCACTGCCCCTCGCTATACGGCGCGTCAGAATTGACTGACGTGGCGACCTCACATGCGCCGACGCTCAAGGCGGACAAGTCATCTCGTGTCTCAGTGCGCGACCGACCAACCGATCGATCTAACCGCCAATGACCATTGCCTGAACAAACTCGAGCAAACTGGCTGCCTAACACATACTAACACTCCGGACTGCCCCACACTGACCCGGCTGACCAACTGACCAGACTCTCCCCAGACTGACAGACCGACCGACTGCCGAGCTAATAGCGCCCCTTAAATGCACGTGAACTGGCAACTTGCTGCAAGCTGCAATTGCCACAGCGGCGTCACCGCCAGAAACGGAAGGCGACTGCTTTACACTACGCGCTGCGGCGCGCTCATCAAAACAAATTTTGCCACGGGTCAGCGTCCCTTCCAGAAACACCATTTTTGAATTAGATTTGTAGCTTATCGCACCCCAGACCATAAGGCCTGGGGTGGTTCCAGTGTGTCTTGGACGAATCGCCTCTACGAGACAGCGCTCACCAGGTCCACACTGTCACGCTGTACGGGCAAACGACCATCACTTTCATCGCTGAAGACTCACAGTGCGCCATTCCATCTTGCAAGTTATCGTCTGAAGGTACCACTCGAGCCGTGTATATCGATACTATGGCGTGGGTGGAAGACGGGTGCGTGTGGCCTGAGTCTCATTGCTAACAGCCGGTTTACAACAGTTCACGCGTCTCGGCTCACAAGCTCTCTCATCTGTGCTGTGGTGGCTGTACGACCTGCCACTGCTGCCACTACAGTACAACAATCCTGGCGGACGTCCGTGCTGCCGTGCCTCGTCTACGGGTGTGAGAATGTTTACCTGGCATCTGATACCAGCATGGTTGCAGAGATGATGCAGCACGGCCTACTTATGTGGCAATTCTCTGAAAGAACCGTTCTCCCCACTGGCGGCAATCTGAGCGCTGTGAAACTCGCTCAGCTGGCCTTAGGAAGCACGAGTACGTCTCCGTAGCATGGTTGCTTCCTTCTTCACACGTCTGCATCACATTGAGCCTTCTGGCTGTGAGCAATCCCTATTAAAGGGTGGACACAGACAGCGCTCTAGTAGATACGCCACTACGCTGTCTGTTGGCGGACGTCGCTGGAACCAGAATCAGTACATCCATGATAGTCGAGGTGGCGCAGGCTGACATCAGACGAAAATCGATGTCGTCTTTCCAGGTGTCCATTTTTTACGGCAGTATACAATTTGCGATTAAATGATTTATTATTGCTATAAAGAAAAGTATTATAATGTCATTATCGCATTTAATTGTTTTTCACAAGCTTTTGTAATTTAAAAGGAGTTCAGTTTCCTAAAAAAAGGAGTAAAATTATAAAAAATAGTAAAAAAAAGGCCAAATCAAAATTTAAACTAATAAAAGAATACGTTCATTATGAATCAGATTTCACCAAAAAATATAATTTAAATAGTAAACCATTAAGGCTGTTACCACGAAAGAAACATATACATGACCATCATTAAATTTTCTCTGGAGATTTTCCACTCACTTTGAAAAATGCGCGTTCAGTGATTTGGTCAGCTTTTATACTAGATACCTCAAATGTCAACAAAATATATAAGTTTCATCATTCACAAGGGATTTGCAAGTATGGTTCTCGGTCGAAACATCGGATGTTGGTCCGAAAATTCCACAATATCTTGTCCGCGCAACTGACCGACGTCTTCAGGTGTGGCGAACACACTGTTCAGGCTGTGACGAATCCACCTATTTGCAAGAATCGGTGAAGAAACTGCGCTGGCGCGAATGCGCCAAATTTCGGTGACGGAATAGAGCAGATTTGCATAATCGGTAGCGGGAGAGACAACTACGCCATCTGTCGGACGACGCCCACAGGCGCAGCGGCTGTCAGGCTACCGTCGGCCACCCGGCGAGTCGTGTGAAGTTAGCACCCCTTTTACAGGATTATATATTTTTTCACAGTTCTTATTAGATGTGCCATAGTTCTAGAGTTCTTTGCACAAAATTTCAATAGTTCTGCAGAATGTAACGACGAAAACAACAATACTCGAAAAAATTTTCATATCGAAAACATTCTTTGTCGATTTCCGCATAATGTAAATAAGTGCAAGAGTTCTGAGCACAGTTCTGAACAGAGCTCCAAGAGTTCTATCGAAAATCACAGTAACATTTTTTTGTGCAGCTAATAGTTTACGAGATAATTGCAATGTAAGGAGAAAATCTTTTCACTTACTGTGAAGTTGGCACCCTTTTTTCAGAAATGTATATTTTTTTCAGAGTTCTTGATAGATATGAAATAGTTCTAGAGTTCTTTGTACAAAATTTGAATAGTTCTGCAGAATTTAGCGAATATATCAACAATATTCGAAAAAATTTTCGTACTGAAAATACTCTTTGTCAATTTTCGCAAATTGTAAATAAGTACAACAGTTCTAAGCATAGTTCTGAACAGAACTCCTAGAGTTCTATCGAAAATCCAAGTAACATTTTTTTGTGCAGCTAATAGTTTACGAGATAATCGCAATTTAAGGAGAAAATCTTTTCACTTACTGTGAAGTTAGCACTCTTTTTTCAGAAATGTATATTTTTTTTCAAAGTTATTGATAGATATGCCATAGTTCTAGACTTCTTTGTACAAAATTTGAATAGTTCTGCAGAATTTAACGAAGAAAACAACAATAATCGAAAAAATTTTCGTATCGAAAACATTCTTTGTCAAGTTTCGCAAAAATTAAACTCGTACAATAGTTCTGAGGACAGTTCTGAACAGAACCCCAAGAGCTCTATCGAAAATCCCAATAACATTTTTCTATGGCGATAATAGTTTATGAGATAAACTGATTTAATGTGGGACACACTTTCTCTACAGAAAATATAAATATATTCGTACAACAGTTCTGATGATAGTTCTGGACACCACATGATGAGTTCTATCGAAAATCCTAGTAGCATTTTTTTGTGCAGGTAATAGTTTAAGAGGTAATTGCAACTTAATTAAGAACTCCATAAGAGCTCCTACTGTGAAGCTGGCACCCTTTTTTTTCAGAAATATATATTTTTTTCAGAGTTCTTGATAGATAAGCCATACTTCTAGAGTTCTTTGTGCAAAATTTGAATAGTTCTGCAGACTTTAACGAAGAAAACAACGATACTCGTAAAAATTGTGGTATCGAAACCATTTTTTGTCGATTTTCGCAAAAAGTAAATTCGTTCAACAGTTCTGAGGACAGTTCTGAACAGAGCCCCAATAGTTCTCTCGAAAATCCAAATAACATTTTTTTTGTGCAGCTAATAGTTTGCGAGATAATTGTAATTTAAGAAGAAAATCTTTTCACTTACTGTGAAGTTGGCACCCTTTTTTTCAGAAATATATATTTTTTTCAGAGTTCTTGATAGATATGCCATAGTTCTAGAGTTCTTTGTACAAAATTTCGATAGTTCTGCAGAATATAGCGAAGAAAACAACAACGTATAACATAGCTGATTCTTCTGATACAATTCTTACTCTTGCCACAATAAATCACTTGTACATATATTCCAACCGTATTGATCATTACAAAAATATAACCATTGACCAACGGCGCATATTTCTTGCAGCGTTGTACAAAGCATTCAGCTTATCCGCTGTGAAAATACCACACTTAACGCTATTGTAAAATTTGCAATGGATGACTTCCGTTTTCTACAGTGTCATCATTTATCAAATTATCTTCATGCAAACGTGATGCCAGGATCACACACTTCCCCTTTGTAGGTACGGGGGAAACTAGAGTTCAGTCTTGTGGAAGCTAAAACAGGAACTTTGGGCAGCCCTTCTTTTACTGATAGCAAACTCTAGAGAAATCTCACGCTTGTTTTTCTCCATCGTGCCAACAATATAAAAATTCTCCCTTCATAGCTCTAATACCATTCCAGTACTAGCAAACCAGTTGTCCGCTTTCACATTTCGACCTGACTGATGTATAGGTTTACACAGTCACAGAACAACATCAAAATGTTTATTGCTCAGTTAGTAAATCCTTCTGGTTGCAACACAGCGTATATTTCCAAATTGTACAGGTAAAATACTTAAGAATCCGCAAAAGCATAAATTTTAAATCCATATTTGTATGTTTTGATAGGTACATATCTGCGAAAACTGCACCTTCCACAGAATCCTTCCAGCTTCTTGTCTACTGTAACATTTTCTCCGAGGGTATAAGATATCTGCTATTTCTGTACAAACACAGTAAATATTTCCCGAATTGCTATTAGCTTGTCTAATTGTCTCCTTTCATCACGAACAGCGTGACTGTAAAATCTAAGGCACTCCAAAATAAATTTGAAACGTTTTATGTTCATTTTCGAGGTGAAATTTTTCAATGCCATCCCCATCAGTTCCACACAGATCTTCCAGGCTTTATCTGCTACTTTTGTTAACAACAATTAAAAACAAGAGACTGATGAAGGCTTTCAATTCAATAACATCTATTGATTTTACCCCTCTCTCACGCTGAAATGAAGCTCTGACGCTCTCAAAATGCTGATTGGAATACAATAGACAAATATCGTTATCTATGAGGCAATTACAGCATCACAAAGGCTGCTTTGGCTGCGCCTATTGGTCCAGGTAGATTTCTAATTATACTATCCTCTTCGAACAATATGCTTTGGATTTCTTCAACATGATCTAGTACATCCCACTTAAAATAATAAAATTCCTATAAAATAACGCGACCAGGTGCAGTGCATGAATTTGATATTTGACGTTCAGACAGCGGACACTGACGATTAAACAGTTCAAACAGAATTTAAGAGCATTTTACATTCTGGATTAGCTTTGTACTACCTACTACGTTGATAAACAAATAAATTAATTGCTGAAATGAAATACGAATGGGCACAGTGGATAAAAACGAGCAATCGGCTCATATCTCATCAAGAGAGCATTCGCGTCGATACTGAATCATACCACAATGAGAGGCATACAGAGAAAGGAAGCTATAACGAGAAGGCGCCAGTGCTGCCAATTGTTGGCAAGTAATTTACAGAATCATACAACAATGAAAAGCATATGGAGATGGGAAGCTATTAACGAGAAGGCGCCAATACTGCAAAATGCTGAAAAGTAATTTAGAGAAAATTTCGACATGTATCAATCTGAACAGCTGCGCCCGATGGAAGGATAATAAAAACTATGATACGTCCCTGAGACCTCTCAAGACCAAAAAATAATTAACAAAGCACAGCAACAATGCAAAAGTCGTGGCACTACATCTGGAAACAATGAACACGTGAACTGCGTCTTCTAAACAATCGGCAAGTGACGTCAGAATAGCAGTTACGATAGAGGTAGCATCAAAGCTTCTCGCGGTAGCATCAAAGCTAATGACAACAACAACTGCACTTTTTGGGTGGCGCGTGCCGCGTCGTGTGGAGGCGCCCGCCAGCGCTGCATTTCGCTCCTTGATCTGCCCCTAATGACTAAACGTAACAATACTACTCACTCTCATGCGAATAATCATTATGCTCGTTAAGTCAGAGCTCTTATGCAGTCGGTGCTTGTTGTGCAGTCGGTGCTGTTGCGTAAGTGATATTTATGGACCATAATACCCATAAAAATGTACAATCTACCAGAATTGAAACGTCTTTCAGCATGGAGGGATTTAAAGTAATCGATGATAGAGGCATTCAATTCACTCCGTCTCATCCGGTCTTCCAAAAAACGGTCCGATGCCATGACCGACATCGACTCGAAAATGTCTTCAAAACATATTTACATAACAATTAAAGAAGATCGTCATGATCTGCTTACTTTTGTTAGAAACACCTTCAGGCTGGAATGTTTCGTTGAAGAAAAAGACGACGACAGCAAAGATGAGTCGTGGAATGGTTTTGGTTCTTCGTGCAACAAGAACATGATAAAGCAATTTGACTTACTACTGTCAGCAGAAAAATGGTCTACCATAAAACCAACAAAGAGGAAAGTTGAAAAGCCTTCAAGAGTGGAAATAGGGAAATGGACCGATTTGATGGCTGATAAAATTTATGAACATCACAAAATTCCATGTGCCTTTTCTTTCAAATACGCGAAAGGTGTGAAAGTTCAAGTTCAAAGTACTTCTTGAAGATCAAAGGAAGATGTACAGAATGCGGAGCCACTTTCGAAGGGATTGCTCTGAAGAAGCCAAAAAAGGACAACGATATTATTCTGAACAGCAGACTTTCAAACTTTTCAGACGATAGTAATCACCTGAAAAGAAGACAACTTCGTGGCACGAGAAGACAACAGGTAGCTGCTAAATTCGTTGGTAACAGGATGCCTGCAGCTCTTTGCGAAATGATGAAGCGAAAAATATGTCTTTCAGAGACATGATTCCTCCAAATTTACCAAATGCTGATGTCTTGAGAAATGCTAAAGAAGAGGAAAGGGACAAACGATTTGGTACAACAACTAGTAAGCCTGTTGAAAAGCTGCAAATCGCAAAACATACAACCCATCGGGACGAAATTCATGCAATTGGATTGGACCCATTCTTCTGTATATATTGGCTGAAAGGTCAAAGTCAGTTGCACAGATACTGTCATCAAATCAATAGCAGTGTATACGATTCATGTTTCAGGTGATGTGTACCAGCTGGGAGTCACATTTAAATTGCATGTTCTTCCAGCTGATCTTCCATTTGGGGCAACTGTTTATTTAAGCGTCATTCTCAATGTTTTTCCTCGTATGTGTCAGCTGCGAATCACATTTAAGTTGCTTGCCTTCCCAGCTTTGCTTGTATTTTGGGGGATTGTGAATTTTATTGTTGCAGGTGGCGTTGCATTTCGAGTTATTTCACGATTTGGGGATCTGTCAGACAGGGCTGACTGTGTGGAAATTAAGTCAAAGTACATATACCTGTATCAGTAAATGTGCATCTGCGAAGAAAAGGTCACTAGTAAAGATCCGAATATCATCAATCGATCATCAATCAGTTTGCCCAACTTATCAGATGATATCCTCTAGGCATGGCGCATCATTCTTGTCATTTTTCTTTATGGAAATCGTCAGATCTGGAGCTCCCAGACCAAAAGTCATGGTAACTGATTTTGGAATGGCTTTGTTGGTTGCCATTTCTAGACCAATAGCCAATTGCTCGGACTTAACAGATTTGAATAGGTGTTATAGTCATATTGTTTTGCATGAAAGAGGAACTATATCCTCGTGTTGTTTGAGAATAGATTTAAACCATTTTATGGTCATGATTTCGAGGTGGAAATGCTTCTCAAGAGGTGAATCACAAGTCAAACAACTTTATCTTCAAGTTTTGGCCCATATTTACATGATGACAGATTTTCGTGATATTGAAAGCGCTTTGCGCTCAGTTTTGGTTGTTGCGTTGAGTGAACATCTTGGTATTAATGAGTGTGGTTCAAGAATATTCATCAATGGAACATCAGCACCACCTTGATAACATTATCAGAGGTGGTCCACGTCATTCATATATTGACGAAAAGAAAGATGATGACAAGAAAAGTGATGATGTTGAAAACAGTGATGACTGTCTTTTGAAGTCAATTTTGAACTCAGGAATCTACTGCAAACGCGTGGATTGATAGGGCAAAACGTATCTCCAATGAAGCTGAAGTCATCGCGAATCAGACTAAGGATGACAATCTCTTTTATGTGAATCCGTAAAACATTCCTAATGCTCAGAGATGCTGAAAGAGTTGATGTACTATATACCACTGTGGACAGCTGTTATGTATCCTTCTTCCCATATTCCTTTATCTATTCGTTCGTCAGCAGCGATTGAAGGACAGTTTTCAAAATTAAAGACAATGGGCTTTGACAAGCTGCCTTTACGAGTAGACAAATTCATTTTTCAATATTTGAAGTGCCTGCGTGAGGAAACAAACCGTTAGCGCCACTTATGAAGAAAAAACAAGATTCAAAGCAAGCTGTGAAGCACAAACCAACAGAAGCATCATTGCCTTACCATGAAGAAGAAAACTGGAGAGGAAAAAATAAGAAGCTGAAGATAAAAAACCCCAAAAGCAATCATATACTCGATAATTCTGAGAGCACACGGAACAGTACCTTATGATGTGAGACCCAACACGAAGATGGCAAATGAGACAGAGTTAAACAAAATTTTTAATAGTTTTGAATACAGATTTTCTCCTACTTCGAGCTCACTTGTTATGAATGCGGAGAACAACAGTCTCTCAGTCAAGAGTGATAGTGTGTGTTTTCAGCGCTCTTCAGATAATAATTTACTGCCGAATTTGGAATCTAAAGAGATATTTCATTCCACAAAAGACTATCCAAAATCATACTTCACCAGGGATGTCACTGAAATTTCATCCTGTGGTTAGAAAACAGAAGAAAACCGAGAGACCTGTAACAATAAAATGGAGGAGAGTGCAATGCTGAAAAAGCTTCAAAATGAAATCATTGTCACATCCGAGCGTGCAAACTAAGAGCAAGAAAAACTACTTAGATGATTGCCCAAACTGGAATTCGACTAAGAAATTCATAGACATTAATTTGCCACTTTTCCCAAATGGGTCCTCAAGCAAATTCAAATCTGCTACCTACAACTTGAAGGGAACGTGCGGTTTCGATTCTTTGATGACCTTATTCATGCAAGCGATGTCACTCACTGATGATTTCAAAAGTACCATTCAAATGGTGAGCCATCCATTTTTGGATCTGGCTTTGGATGTTTTGGACAAAAAAATTACAAACTCCCAGCATTTTAAGCAGAGATTTGATATTTTATATTTGATACCGTTCCTAAAAAGGGAGTAATCTCTCGAAAAATATTGTCTCTGAATGCAGAGTCGAATGTTGGGGAATTATGCGAGACAATATTAGAAGATATCCCGATTTGCAACAAAAAGACATCGTGTCTGACGTGCCTAAATTCACGCTATGTGAAACAACATTATATTTCCGTTGATAAGTATGTGCTTTTCAGACTTGGTTATAATTTCATGCAAGAGGCTGTAGATGCCACAAATGGAGGTCTAAAGACTATCATAAAATGCAAGAAATGTAAAGGAGAAGCAGTCGAAGAAAAGAAATTCGGATGCTACTTGATGATGGATACTAGTATAACAGCTTGTCCGCTAACTGAAGATCAGTTTTCTCCGAATCAGAGGAATAAATGTGTGTTGCAAACGATCACGAAAGAAATCTTAGTCAACAATCAAGAGTACACTCTTGTTGGTGCCATTCATTATAATAGCTCCATCAAACACTACACGGCATATGTCTTCAATTGAACCTACTGGAAGCAGTACGATGACCTGTATAAAGATGTACAGAGAGTTTCAAAAGAAACGATAATTTCTCCACACCTGTTCATGTATGTCAAGACAGGAAAATTTTCAAATGGCAGCTACAAGACCGACGAGACGAAACAAGTAGTTTTTACATAGGAACTATGCTTTATAAGGTAAGCAACTGCTAAAAGTTGATATCTAAATATTACAAATACAGCTCTTATGTTAATTCTTAGTATCTTTGTTTCTGGAACCACAGCCCTCCTGTTTTAGTTACTAGAATAAGAGCATTTTATAACCTAAATTTCACGTACATATTTTTGTACTTATTTTTCTTAGTTGTTTCACACCTCATAAATTCGATGCTTATTTATTACTGAATTCCCTACATATGTATTTCCTTATGAGTTTTAGTGTATCCTGAAGAAGAGCTGTTAAGGGGACCTGTACATCACGGCCTGTAGCTTTTACTGGTACTTCGAAATTTAATAATGCGAGACTGTCAATAGATTCAGGAATGATATCAAAGAATTGATATAATGTGAGCTCTAGGTGAAAAAAAATTGCAAATCTGTGGAATACATTGTGCAGTGAATATTGATGTTTTTCTTACATACTGAATTACACGTAATTATTATTTTAGGTTCAATTTACTTAAACGCTACTCTAAATAAAAGATAAAAAACAAATTTTATTCTTTGAATTATTACCTTGTTGAAACAGCAAACCAGTAATATTTACCAGTTTCATGTTTTGATCATTTAAAAAAAATGTATTTTAAGAATCAATTTTTTCTCCTAATAATTTAAGAACATAACGTGACATACTGCAGTTTACAATATTTAATCCATTGTTAAATAAAGTGGTTCAGTGTGTAGGCAAGCACTATATTATTATTCACCCATGGCTTTGTTTATGTAGCTTTAATAGTGGATAAGATACCGGTAACAGTATCTCTATAAGCAAACACGTTGATTACAGAAAATTGAAACTAAAGATTTGTACGTCATTTTCTTCTCAATGACGACATTGCAAACCATTCCTGCTCCATAATCTTGTTGATACCTTTCGTGTTCTTTTCATTTTCTTTAGTTTTACTTCTTTTCTTTGTTATTATTGCCTCCTTTTTCATGCTTTCAGCAGCTTTTTCAGTTTATGTGACATGTTGCCTTTGCGCCCATACCAGCACAATTTTCATGTTGTTCCTAGTTTTGATGCCTGTTCTGCTCATTTTTTTTAATCTTTACTCCATCAGGCCGGCCGGAGTGGATGAGCGGTTCTAGGCGCTACAGTCTGGAACCGCGCGACCGCTCCGGTCGCAAGTTCGAATCCTGCCTCGTGCATGAATGAGTGTGATGTCCTTAGGTTAGTTAGGTTTAAGTAGTTCTAAGTTCTTGGGGACTTATGACCTCAGAAGTTAAGTCCCATAGTGCTCAGAGCCATTTGAACCATTTTTGCTCCATCATTAAAACGTATTGCAACTGCTGAAACGCAATTTGAGTTTATTTTATGCCGTGTAAACATTTTTCCTGCACATACGACAGTCGACAGGTTCTTCAAAGATAGTACATAAACGAGGTTCTACGGAAACTGCGGCGCCCAAATTAAACGAAATGACATTTAATCACGAGAATGACGAGGTAGTCTACTGTACATGAAGTGTATATTTTTAGAATCAAGAAGAACCAGAAGAATTTTATTATGTAAAACAGTAATTGTTTTGAGCTCTCATGATATCCAGGACCCAATAACAGCTAAAAATATGACCAAGACCCTCATTGATGAAAGTTAGGTGGTAACAGCACCAGACGCTAGGATACATAAATACATGTGCTGTCTGTAACGAACAAATTTGAAATTGCAATCATTAATATTGTTGCAAACATTTGTTCTAGTTAGAAAGGAAGTGTGAAAGTTTGATGAGTTACACTACAGCGAGAGTCAAAAGTCTTTACAATGTGTAGAAATGTAAGAATATTTAAATGAATATATTGTACAAATGAACTAAGTAGTATGTTTAAATCCTAATTCAGTACAAGACTGATAGAGAAGTTATTATGTTGAGGGGATACAGTATTAACGTTAATAAGGAGTTCGAAATTTGTGAACAAGAACCTCGTTTATTTGGTCCTCACTAATCCGGATTTCCGGTTTATCCGGATTCATATTTTGTGTCCCTTGGTATTTTTCTCTTTTTTTCTTATAACACGAAGATATGTAGTCGATGAGGTACATAGTCTGCTTATCACTAGGCCGGTAATTTAGTCTAGTACTGAGTGATTAAGGAACTCAGAGTGTGCGAATGACATTGTTTCTCAAGTATTGTACATTAATATAATGGTGTATTGGTGCCCATCAAGTAAGTTGCATAGTAACCACGCCAACAACACTCCACCACAGCTCATTGTACCTCTGGTGCGCTTCTCGACAGGTGTGCCACCATCTGGTTAGTGGCGTGTGTGAATGTATCTGCTCTCTCAGCCGTCTGTTTGTTTTGCACTGACAAGCCTTCTCTCTTCGAATCATCTAATCGTGCACATCCCACGCTTCCACCTACAGTTACCACAGTCAGTCTTAAGAAGGTGTACCGAAATTTCTACAGTGCTGAACATTTAGACTATTTGTATTTATTAGAATATATATCCGGATTTTCGGTTATCCGGATTACTTCCGGTCCCACCTAGTCCGGATAAAAGAGCTTCTTGTGTACTGCATTGCACATTGTAACACTGTTTATGTCTCACGTAATTCCAAAATAAAAGTGAGAATTTACGATCCGTCCTCATAGCTGTGATTCCAGCAGTGCCTCATCTCCTGCGTCTCCAATTTCGCAGAAGGTGTCCTACGAAAATTGCAGAAGTAGCACTCCTGAAAGAAAGGATATTGTGACGATATTCCTTCGTCACAGCCTGGGGTTAGAGACCCGGTCCGGCACACAGTTTTTATCTGCCAGTAAGTTTTACATCGGCGCATACCCACTGCAGAGTGAACACACAATCTAGTTCATAATCTATTGACACCATAAAAATGTTATGAGGGTTTTTAAAAGAACTCTTTCGGTGCTATCCAGAACTGTCAGCAAAAGGGTTGTGCCAATTTATCATAATGTAGACCAAGTGGGTCTCTCGTAAATGATATTATCTCATTAACTGTTATCCCCACAAAAAATGTTATTACAGTTTTCGGTAGAACTCTTAGGGTCCTATTAAGAAATGCCATCAGGCCTTATGTACGAATTTATTATTTTTACATGACAAAAGTGAGTTCCACATTAATTATCTCATATAATGTCATCGTCACAAAAAATGTTATTATAGTTTTTGGTAGAACTCTGTGGGTGCTATTCAGAACTGTCATCAGAACCATTCTACGAATTTTATTTTCTTACAGAAAGTGAGTATCAGATTAAAATAATTATCGTATAAACTATTATTGCCACAAAAATGTTCTTATCATTTTCAATACAACGCTTCGGGTGCTATCCAGAACTGCCAACAGAATTGTTATACAAATTTATTTTTTCCAAATTTACAAATAATTTTTTACTATACCAAAATTTTAACGAGTTGTTGTTTTCTTCCCGAAATTCTGCAGAAATATTCGTGTTTCGAGCAGGGAATTCTAGAACTATTGCATACATATCAAGAACTACGAAAAAATGTATATTTCTCGTAAAAGGGGTGCAGACTTCACGAGAAATGCTCATAAGCATTCCTTATTAAATGCAGTTACTACGTAAACAATTACCTGCACAGAATATGTTACTAGTATTTTCGATAGAACTCTTACAGTGCTATCCAGAGCCGTCATCAGAACGTACGACTGGACATAATTTGTTTGTAGAGTAAGTGAGCCCCACAATTAATCAGTTATGTTACAATCTATTATAGCTACAAAAAATGTTATTATGATTATCGATAGAAATCTTGGGGCGTTATCTAGGACTGTTCATCAAAAATGTTGTACGAATTTATTTTTTTATGTGGAGACAGTGGGTCTAACATCAAAGCAGTTACCGTATAGACTATGATCGCCACAAAAAGATGTTATTAGGATTTTCGATAGAGTTCTTGGTGTTCTGTTCAGAACTGTTGAACGAATTTACTTTTTGCGTAAATTGACAAAGAATGTTTTCGATACGAAAATTTTATCGGGTATTTTTGTTTTCTTCGCTAAATTCTGCAGGAGTATTCAAATTTTGTACAAAGAACTCTAGAAATATGGCATTTCTATCAAGAACTCTGAAAAAAAGGGTGCCAACTTCACAGTAAGTGAAGAGGTTTCCTCCTTAAATTGCAATTATCTCGTAACGTATTAGCTGCACAAAAAACTGTTATTACGATATTCGATTTAACTATTCGGATTCTGTTCAGAACTGCCCTCAGAACTGTTGTACGAATTTACTTTTTGCGAAAATTAACAAAAAATGTTTACGAAATTTTTTCGAGTATTATTGTTTTCTTCGTTATATTCTGCAGAACTATTAAAACTTTTTACAAAGAACTCTAGCACTATGGCATATCTATCAAGAACTCTGAAAAAAATATACATTTCTGAAAAAAAGGGTGCCAACTTCACAGTAAGTGAAAAGATTTTCTCCTTAAATTGCGATTATCTCGTGAACTATTTGCTGCACAAAAAAAATGTTACTTGGCTTTTCGATAGATCTCTAGGAGTTCTGTTCAGAACTATGCTTAGAACTGTTGTACTTATTTACAGTTTGCGAAAATTGACAAAGAGTATTTTCAGTACGAAAATTTTTTCGAATATTGTTGATATCTTCGCTAAATTCTGCAGAACTATTCAAATTTTGTACAAAGAACTCTAGCACTATGGCATATCTATCAAGAACTTTGAAAAAAATATACATTTCTGAAAAAAATGGTGCCAACTTCACAGTAAGTGAAAAGATTTTCTCCTTACATTGCAATTATCTCGTAAACTATTAGCTGCACAAAAAAATGTTACTGTGATTTCCGATAGAACTCTTGGAGCTCTGTTCAAAACTGTGCTCAGTACTCTTGTACTTATTTACATTTTGCGGAAATTGACAAAGAATATTTACGATACGAAAATTTTTTCGAGTATTGTTGTTTTCTTCGTTAAATTCTGCAGAACTATGCAAATTTTGTATAAAGAACTCTAGAACTATGGCACATCTATCAAGAACTATGAAAAAAAAATGTACATTTCTCGTAAAAGGGGTGCTAACTTCACACGACTGCCCCGGCGCCCTCTGTCGGCAGCCGCCTGCCGAAATACGTGCCCGCGCCGGCGTGTGCCCGTCCTCGCCGTTGTCAGCCACATACCCATGTCGCCACCACAGCGTTCTCCCTCGCACGACCAACAATTCTTTTTTGTATTCACTGTGATTTCAACGTGGCCAGCGTGCAGTGTTGGTATTCCGTGTCCCTGTTAAGCAACTTGTCTACCGCTTCTTTAATAACACTCTCCCTGTAAGAAGACGTCGACAACAGAATTTCGGTGTTTTTGTGTTCCATACAATGTCCTGTATTGAGACAATGCTCGTCCACTGCAGATTTCTCTGGCTCGTCCAGACATGTGTGTCATCGATGTTCAATATACGGTGCGACAAGTTTGTGCTATGTACGACATCCTGTAGCTACAGACAATGTTATATACACCAGGCGTTCTTGAACAAAGATCATCTTGCACTGAGCCTAAAAGAGCGCTGAGTTTCATTGGTGGACGAAAGACGTATTTAACTTTATGTTTCTGCAATAATCTTTCTTTTTTCAAAGAAACACAACCAATGTATGACAAAACGACCATTCCTGATTTGTTCATCACATTATTCCAGCTCCTCACTTTCTCCAGTCAGCGCTGGGCGTAAGGCAAGACGAATCTCCCGTTCATAATACCCATTCTCTGAAAATACGCCTGCACCGCCACTTCCGCCGGAGGTTCGAGTCCTCCCTCGGGCACGAGTGTGTGTGTGTCGTTCTTAGCATAACTTAGTTTAAGTAGTGTGTAAGTGTAGGGACCGATGACCTAAGCAGTTTGGTCCCTTAGAAATTGACACACAATTGAACATTTGAAAATACGCTGTGGAGGTTTCGTAGCTCATCAGATAAGTTGTCAGAATCCGGTATGGCTCATGCTCCGTGGAGCAACAATCTATGCAGGCTACTTCGTTATGCATGATGGTGACAGCTGGTGCACCGCTAGTACAACTCTGTGTATGCAGGTTTACGGTACATAGCGTGATCCAGGCTGCAGCCTCCTTTATCGCACAAACACGTCCAGGAAATGTTGTTCGCCGTTTTTCTCCACCACCGTCGTGATGTTCGAATGCAGACAATTTAAGCGTCGCAAAAATGACAACGCAATGTCCTAAAGACAGATGACAAAGATGTCATCCACGTATTGCCAAAAGAAAGTAGGTTTCAACGCCACCGATTGGAGAGCTCTCTCCTCAAAATCTAACATAAAAATATTGTCCACAATGGGGTGACAAGGAACTACCCGCTGTTCAAAGTATGAGACACTGAAAAAAAATTAAGGCGAGGTGAGCACAAGGTTAAACAAATCAACAACCTTCCCTTCCAGCTTCTCGCCAATGAACAACAGTGATTCCTGGAATGGCACTTCAGTGAAAAGTAAAATCACATCGAATCTAACGAGAATACCTGATGGTACAAGGCGCAATTTGCTAAACCAACAGATAAAATCTTCTGTGTAGTGAATGTGTTGCTCACATGTTCCCCATAATTGGCTCACTTTCGTCGTTAGATGTTTAGATGGGTTGCATATTGACGCTCTAATATTGCTAACTGTTGGTCGAACAGGCATAGTATTCTAGTGAATCTTAGGCAGTCCATATAGTCTCAGGGGAACAGGTGCTTGCTTGTATCTGGAGTATCTTTGCCACAACCTCAGAGATCGTGGTCCTCTTGACAAGCTCTTAAGTCCTCCATTGTATGGTCATGGGGTTGTGAGCGTACAAGGTGTGGCAGGAGATCAGAGCGGCAGTTTCCCGCGGCAGAGCACGTGGCTGGCGGTTGCTAAGAGGCCGTGGCGAGCGGCTAGCGTGTACGCGGCGTTGGAAAAACCCGAGTGCACTCTTGGCAGGGGCGCATATGGCCGTGTTTGCGCGCTTGGAGAAATTTATATGCCAGAGAAAAATTAATGAAAACAAAACTAAGAGTGACACGGAGATGGGAGTTGCCACTCATAGACAGAAATATATGTAAAACTAAATTATCTAGGTGCGTCACGAAAATATGTAATACTTCGAATGTTACTGTCGTCTTAAAAATTGTAAATTTACGAAAGTTCAAAAGCTAATATCTCAGCAATGCTTTGGCCGATTAATATGAACAAAGTGTCTAGGGATGCAGCTAGTAGAGCTGCATCGAGCAATCTTAGCCGACTTAGCAAAGTGTCTGCCATTCTTGAACGGGAGGTCGGAATATGGGATTCGACAGAGAGAAACTGTGTTTTTGGTAAGAAATTTAAAGAGACGAAACTAGCGGCAACATTCTAAAGTTTAAAGAGGTAGATAATGAAATAAGGAATTTTATTTGTTTATTTATGTTTAGTATCAAAAATCTGAAAAAATCAAAATCGCGCTACAAGAACATTATTTGTGAAAAAACGTTGGCAGATACAGAAAATTGGCCGTAAATTGTTATTTCCCGAAAATTTTCCATATTTTTCAATGTATCATATGTGATTTTGTTTTTAGTTTTAGAATATTCATAATCCTTTTTGTCAAACGTTGTTTTGAGTTAGGCAGTCGCTTCGAGTGTGCATAGGGCGGTCATCTTTGATGACAGGGGATTCGGTTTGGAGCGACGCCTAGCGCCAGACGTGCCGCCCATCTGGGGGTAGTGGTGGGTTGGTAGCCACGTTCGGGGACAAGTGTGTATGCTGCGACTTTCGAAAGCGATCAAGTGGAAGGCAATATAGTGGTCAGGACAGCAGACAAGAGCGTATTTTGTGAATTGTGAACAGGCTGTCGAGTGCCGTGATCGCGACATATAAATTTTATAGTGAAGTGTTGTATCATCAGTTATTAATGGCCCCCATTGCGTAAGAGCTCCACAGACTGCATTTTAAGTGTTTAGTGAATATATTGAAGAAAAATAAGCTATTTGTTCAAATTATAAATCAAAGTGAGTGACACAATATTTTAAATTTCACCGCAATACCTGCCTGCATTGTTTTGTTATATTTTAGGCCAGTTTAAAAATTGAGTTTACGACAGTTGTGAGCTGACACCCTATGACGAAAAACGTAGCCAGATATTGAGACCAGCCACATCTCTGGGCCACTCAATTAAGCTGGGTGTAACATATATATATGTATATATTTTCGTGGCATAGCACGCGGGGGCTAGAGCCAAACTATTCAAACTTTAATGTGTAGTGCCCAGTACAGTTGTAGAGTCCTTTTTTGGAAGGCAATATGCAGAATCATTCAATAACTCGTTCATATTGTTGACATACATCTGTATGGAGAAGATAACAGCTGCGTTACCCTTATCCGCCGGTAAGATAGCAATAGTACAATCATCACGCAGGGATCGAAGCGCTGACCTCTCTGCAGCCGAAATATTATTCTTGGGCGCGGGCGTCCGTCTCAGAGCACGGCAAGTCTCCCGTCTGACTCCCTTGACAGCTCCCTAGGGCAGTTCAAGGATTCCCTGTTCAACAGAGCTAATAATATGCAGAACGTATCGTTTCCTCGTAGTGGGCGAAAAGTTCTGCACTTTCTCCAACACTGAAACCAGCGCGTCAGATAGAGATTTGTCCTTAAGCAGGAGCTTCGTCCATGTGCAGTTGTAAATGGCTCTATGACAAAAGCTCTTCATAGCTCTATAGACGGCTATTTTTCTCATCTACACCCATTTGCGCCTCGTAGTTGATAGCTGTCAAAAGCGCTGCCAGGTGTCAGGGATTTCCTTCATTTGACCCGATTTTTAGTAAAGAATGAATGTATTAAAACTTCATGCATGATGCAGCGTTTTTCCCATCATTCCCAGTGTAGTACAATGATATATTCGTGTAGGTACATTCAACGGCATAGGTGTATACTGTTCGTAAAATGTGCTGCGAATAGAGTTCACGGCAGAGAAATAATAAATTTGAACGTCATGCATGATGCGGTAGTTTTTCATGCATATCATTGTTTGTGATGTCATATCTCCTGAACTATCATAGGTAGGTGGTTCTTATAATGACAGTAGGAGATACGATCAGCTCTCCAGGAAGTAATGAGTTTCTTGCGTCACATATAAAATTTTATTTCCTATGATAGGATGTTTCTCGAAAGTGACCAACTTATGGAACATCAAAAATGACAGTTTTAGAGTTTTGCTCCCTCGTCCTTCCCTATAGCTGGAAAAATTTCCGCGGACGCCCATGGACGTTGCCATTCTTCCTCAACAGCACAGGGAATTCTACAGCGATGGAGTTGTCTGAAAAACATAAGTCAGTGCTTAGAAACTTTTTCCTTGAATTTAATTTTGTTGCTCTCTTGCAAGAAATTGAAACGATATGAGGCTCTACCAGTTAAGACATTGCTCCCGTATTCCTGTACTTGTATTATCAAAAATAAAACGTAGCGCATCAGTGTGAATGTCACTTGAAACACAAACTTCCTTAGGGCATCTGGAACCAGTCACTTCCGGCGTGGTACATCCACTTCGCATAATTCAGATTCATTTCCACCCATGGAGACAACGCCAAGATTTACGCTTGGCACGTGTTTTACTTTCGCATGCTATCAGACTTGTCTGCTCTCAAGACAGCCCCTGTTCTATAGAGGCTGCACACGAACACCGCCGACTCATTTCAAGAGGTTCTTCAGAGATATTTTCTGAGTAGTATGAGGGACACATGATACCCGTGGCTTTATATACAATAAAGATAATGTTATGATCTATCTGGTTCGTCTCCCTAATCATCATCGCGTGTGACACATTCTCTTCCCGAATGGGTATTCTGGCATATCTCGCACGGCTAGTATTTTCTATTCAAATACAGACGGAGACGGTTTCTAGTAGGCGTGTATGTGTAGATTTATCGGTACCCGTACTGTAATGCGATTGCCGTCGCTGAGAGAACAGCTCAGCAAGTTGCCGTCGTTTGGCCGCTCTCACACTGCGTTCAGTGAACCAATACGCGAGGTGCAGATCAGCTAACTCTTCGTCAGTAAACGTGTCCGTACTATTGCGTACCACAGTTAACGTACAACTAATAATGTCGAAAAAAAAATGACCCGACACAGAATCGATTAGGACAACCAACATTTGCTCACGGTTTCAAAGGAGCTGACCAACATCTGACCACGATTTTACGGGAGGTTTAAGGGAGATATGGTCGCAATAAAATTCAACTCCACTACTTCATCGCATTCTCTTGGAATGGGCGACAATGGCGATATAAATATGAAAAAAAGCTGGCACAGGCTCAAATGGTTCAAATGGCTCTGAGCACTATGGGACTCAACTGCTGAGGTCATAAGTCCCCTAGAACTTAGAACTACTTAAACCTAACTAACCTAAGGACAACACACACATCCATGCCCGAGGCAGACTGTAGCGCCAGAACCGCTCGGCCACCAGCGGCCGGCAAGCTGGCACAGTTTGCTTACCTTTACTCAATTACGTCATGCGGTATCATATTTTGGGGTAACTTCCCAATCCGGAAGAAATTTTTTAGAGTGCAAAAGTGCGTGGAGTAAATTCAGGAATGAGTATTACACTCAAGTTTTCTAAATATATTTGTTATATCATGTTTTCTGACATGTTCCACACCGACGAGACCACCTTATTTTTGGGTCTGTGGAATGGAAAAAAGTCTAACCTATACAAACCAATTTATTTGTTCATCGCGTGTGATACGCAAATATAATCACAACAAAACTTAACAAATCTGAATATAGACGTGTACCCCAAAAGTGCTTATTTATAAGCTGCAGAACTCTGCAATTTATTACCTTCCTGTACAAATTTAAAAAAAAAATCTATTATTATAAACAAAATTGATTTCAGTCATAAGCTCTGGCTTCATCATTCTAAGGTGCTTCTGTTTCTCTGATCAGACCTACTGTGTCGTCCGAACAAGACACAGGCAGGGCAAAGGTACCGCAGGCGCAAAGATACGACCTGGTGTCATAGAGACTCGCCACTTGTGCGAGTTCCACTAGCACTAAGGGCGGCACTGAGGATGAAGATATCGACTTCGCCTCGGCCAGTTGCCGGCCGAGTACAATCCGCCAATAACAGGACGGCAACGGACAGAAGCGTACTTGGAAGATAGAAGAGGAGCTCTCGCCCACTTGGTTATAGATCATCGTCTAGGGCTGGCTTAGACAGGGAGCGTCGTTTAGTGAACTCTTGGAAGTGGATAGACAGTTGCTGGAAATTGTACTTGCTGTGACTGTGAAGTTTACCTACGATTACTTGCACTCAGTCACTGAGAGCCCTTTTGTGTTATATTGCATGCAGTGTTGCAGACTTAATCATTCATCAAGTCACAAAGGTAAGTAAGCCTTTTAGCTCATATGTGTGACTTTGTTATTGATTTGTTGGAGTGTTATAGAACCTTGGATCTCCTATACCGTTATCTGAACCTGAGGCTTAGCTGCGTAATAGTGGGAGGGAGAAATTGTCTTAGCGGTGTACTGCACCAGAAGCCGCTTCACGAGCTCACAAACTCGGCCTACCGTAACAACAGTGGCAACTCGGCCTTCACGGCAGTAGCGACGACGCCTTTACAAAACTGGTGACGAACTTTTACAAAACGTCCACTTAATGTTCATAAGAGAAAATACTCTTTCGATGTGTTGCGGAATGTTGTGCTGTGCGAGTCAGCTGAGAAATAAATAGCGCAACTAGCATGTGTGAACATGAACGTCTCTATAATTCTCTTTCGTGAGTCCTTCCGTGTGTTTTGAACCACAGCTGCCTGTCTGGCACAAGGTGAGTACATCCGTCGGTTACCAGGTTGACTGAGAAAGAAGTAATCGTCCCTCTCTCACGACTCCTCTAGACGCTTACACTATGTCATTCTTCCCACTCTGCTTGCATTCCTTGAGCTAAGCCGACAACCGTCTTCTTTCCGATAGAAGCACGAACAAGACACAGACTATATGTCGACAATAGCATCGATTATTATACAAAAACTTTTCGAGATCTATCGGTCAGGAATCATGAACCACTGATAGTAGTTCGTGGTATTAGTATTTACAATAGTTATCACTGACAAAATACACGGAAAAAAGAGGTCGATTAGGGGGCCGTTAGGATTAAAAAAATACTGCTGTAACACGGGAGATCCCAGGAAATACGGGAGAGCTGGTCATCCTAGAATCGACAGTTACTGAAAGAGTGAAGTGGCCGTTAATGTTGTCAGCAGTAGGTACCGAGAGCGAAGGACTAGTTTTGATTCCAAACCGTTGATATTCGCAGTGTTGTGCAGATATTTTCAGTGCAATACTGATACGAAAATAATTGGGGGTATCAAATCAAATAAAATGCTATTACTGTGTAACGAACCATCGAAGGCCACGGATCGCATGTACCAGAAATATCTATGAGAAAACTAGGAAATATTGTAGGGGCAGTTCGGATTCACCCTACATAGGCCATACGAGCTGCGACACGACTCTACGCAGAGAGCATCGAAACTGCTCTTTCCTTGGAGTGTCGGATGTGAATGTTTGTCGGAGCGGGCGGAGAAAGCGCGCCCGCTCTTCGGCCACCTGGAAAGTTGGTCGGTGGGACGTGGCGGCGGGCCACGGCTCAAGGCCGCGAGAAAGCCAGACGGCAGCGCCACGCACCGCACCGCAGCACGGCAGGTGGCGGCAGCGGGGTGCGCTGGAATGCCGCATGCCGCGGCGCTCCACAACACAGTCGCCGTTCGGCTGCCACACAACAGACGTCAGGCAACGGGCCGCCCGACGCGCTGGAATTCCACTCCGCCTGTCACCGGCCTCACGATCTAGCTGGGTCCGTTGCCCACTGCCAGGTAAGGCATCATCCAGCCGACCTCCTAGCTTTAAGCGCCCTGCGCACGCATCCACCGACCGACCGACCAACTGGACGTTTGTGGGCGTTTTGACCGATCGACCGACGAACATTCCCTGTCGGAGTGTCGGGCGAGTAGGACCATCTGACAGCCGACCCTCCACCACTCCATCCAACAAACTGTGTCGTGTGTAGCACTGTCGTACCGACCTCCCGACAAAAGAGCGTCTTTTCTCATTATGAGGGCAGAATTAAATGCTGTTCTAATATTATTGTCAGGGTGCGGGCTGGACGAAACTTTGACAGTTCCTGGAGAAATTAAGAGAACAGATGTTTTTGGGATACATCGTACGAGGAGTGTAGCAATATAGATGCAAGAAATGAAGCACGTCTTTTTTTTCATTTTTTTCAACGACCCCACAATGATTTCGTGTGGCACATAGAGTAAAAGACTGTCGAGCATCTGTGTTTGGTTTTAGATGGTATTTCCGATACATACCGGAAATCTAAAAACCGAAATACCGACATTAAAGCTGGCCGCGGTGGCCGAGCGATTCTAGGCGCTTCAGTCCGGAACATCGCTGCTGCTACGGTCGCAGGTTCGAATCCTGTGATGTTCTTAGGTTAGTTAGGTTTCCGTAGTTCTAAGACTAAGGGACTGATGACCTCCGATGTTAAGTCCCATATTGCATAGAGCCATTTGAATCGACATTAAATGGCCATTAATTCGTTAAATCTACTTGCATCATTGTTATAAGTATTAAAAAAGTCCTGCCTATATCAAAGCTTCCTGCTATGAGGGGCAAATTGTGGGGCTCTATAAAGGTCTAACAGTTGTTAAATGCTTTATTTCTTATGTATCTGTTGTATTTATTAGATGATGAGCGCCACCACCATGTTTAGTATTTCTTCTTCGAATCTGAGTTTCTTACACTTACAGGTCAACTTTTACGATACGTACATAAATAAATTCATAACGTTTCCATGAACATCTTATGCTTTATTTATTTTGCTCTAATGTGGTGTATTTCCTCCGTCAAATATAAATAACATTTCAGGTTTCAGGTTGCGGGAATACAACAACACTTAATTTGAGATCCTCTTAACGTTTGCTAGTCGCTAGAAATCATATGAGCAGCCTCACTTCGCAGCTTGCAACCTCTCCGGTGACTGCATTCTATTTCATTAAGAATGGTTTGACGATGTTAGCTCCGAACTGCGTCATTTACACAATATTAGATGATTACGAAAATCATCTGATCCCTGTTGCTGAAGTTAACAGAACGTTGGTTTAGTTTTTTTTTTCTTGCATTAGCCACTTCTTTGCCCACCGTTTCCTCTCGGCTTTTTTTTATCCGCCTTTAAAACAGTCAAGGCAAACCCACATTTTTGTTTCTACATAAAACAAGAAAGATTTTGAAGACCATGCTACAATGAACTTCAGATAAATAAATCACAGCAACTGGCCGGCGCTGTAATTGTCGACTGCAGTCGTTCTGGACCTGTTTTTGATGCCATGAAATTGGTCGGTTGGTCGGCCGACAAATTGCTGCGTGTGTACGGACCTCTAACTTAACTAAGTGATCAAAAGTATCCGGACACCCCCAAAACATGCGTTTTTCATATTAGGTGCATTGTGCTGCCAGGTACTCCATATCAGCGACCTCAGTAGTCATTAGACATTGTGAAAGAACAGAATGGGCGCTTCGTGGAACTCAACAGACTTCGAACGTGATCCGATGATTGGGTGTCACTTGTGTCATACGTCTGTACGTGAGATTTCCACAATCCTAAACATCCATGGGTCCACTGTTTCGATGAGACAGTGAAGTGGAAACGTGAAGGGACACGTAAAGCACAAAAGTGTACAGATCGGCCTCGTTTGTTGACTGACAGAGACCTCCGACAGCTGAAGAGGGTCGTGATATGTAATAGGCAAACATCTATCCAGACCATCACACAGGAATTCCAAACTGCATCAGGATCCACTGCAAGCACTATGACAGTTAGGCGGGAGGTGAGAAAACTTGAATTTCATGGTCGAGCGGCTGCTCATAAGCCACACATCACGCTGGTAAACGCCAAACGACGCCTCGCTTGGTATTAGGACAGTAAACATTGGACAATTGAACAGTAGAAAAACGTTGGTTAGAGTGACGAATCACGGTACACAATGTGGCAATCCGATGGCAGGGTGTGGGAATGGCGAATGACCGGTGAACGTCATCTGCCACTGTGTATAGTGCCAACAGTAAAATTCGGAGGCGGTGGTGTTATGGTGTAGTCGTGTTTTTCATGGAAGGGGCTTGTACCCGTTGTGGTTCTGCGGGGAACTATCACAACATAGGCCTGCACTGATGTTTTAAGCACCTTCTTGCTTCCCACTGTTGAAGAGCAATTCGGGGACGGCGATTGCATCTTTCAACACGATCGAGCACCTGTTCATAATGCACGGCTTGTGGCGTATTGGTTACACGACAGTAACGTCCCTGTAATGGACTGGCCTGCACAGAGTCCTGACGTGTATCCTATAGAACACGTTTGGGATGTTTTGGAACGCCGACTTCGTGCCACGCCTCTCCGATCGACATCGATACCTCTCCTCAGTGCAGCACTCCGTGAAGAATGGGCTGCCATTTCCCAAGAAACCTTTCAGCACCTGACTGAACGTATGCCTGCGTTAGTGGAAGCTGTCATCAAGGCTAAGAGTGGGCCAACGCCATATTGAATTCCAGCACTACCGACGGAGGGCGTCAGGAACTTGTAACACATTTTCAGTTAGGTGTCCGGATACTTTTGATCACATGGTGTACATCGTGACCCTTCAAGTACTACGTACTGCAGCCTTACTAATCTTCCACACTTCAAGAAGAAAGTGTTAATTCCTGTTCCAAATAAGGCGGTTACTGACTGGTTTCACGCTTATAAACTCTTCGTGGCACATCTTCAAATATATTATCAAAGAAAAGTTGATTATAGCCTTTTTCTCAACATTCAGAGCAGAGCGATAATCTCTAATATTTATTTTTTTACTAGTTTCAGGAACACACGTAACCTCCCATAGGATAATACCATTTTATGCACTTTCTCGATGCTTTCGTTGGTGGTAAATATTTTGAAGAGCCTAAGTGGATCTCCTTAAAACGAAGTATGACACTTCGTTCCTTTCTTTTCTGGAAAGAACTTACACGCTTAGGTTTACTTTTATTTTTTCTTTGCTACTTGTTTCTAGGTTGTATCCTAATATTCGTTCGAATCAGCCAGGCTGAATCGCTGCAACCCGGCGTAATCACTGCCCAGTAACTTTCAGCTACTCATCCAGACATAAAATTCTCCTCATAAAACAACGGAGAAAATAATGAAAACGCACTGGTTAATTCAGCCGCCTTTGAGATTGAAGTAACAGAGTCGTTGTACACTTACACTAACTTTGGTTGTATTATAGTCGAGGAAGCGACCGAAACAAAGAATTTCATGTCGACACTCCAGTTCACCCGTTAGAAATACAGACCCACAATATCATAAGAATCGTACAACGACGCCAATAATCGTAAATAGAGTCAGCATTTTACTCATCTTGATGGTGCAGTATGCACCAGCGGAGAAAAAGTCATTGTCATCAGTGTCAAATTCTTGTCATAGAAGAGTAAATCGTTGACATTAGCTGTCTGGTGTTGGTACTTAGGCTCATTTCGACTATGTAAAGGTCACTATCTTACTAATGCTAGAATTAAATACGAACTTTGTTCAGCTGATCAGCGAAGTGTGTTGCACACTGCCATCGGTTTCTTCAGCGACCGACGGATGCGCGGAGCAGGAATCGCCGTTGTGCTTACAGGAGTCATTTAGCGCTCACTGTTGAAGGTAGTGACGGTAGTGGAGCTAATGAGAACCAGTCGTAGAGAAAACGTAGCGTGCGGCTCAAAGCATCGTCTCCAAAGTTCTGTGCGATATGCAGATATTCGTTCCTGATCGTCACAAAGCGAGACGGGGCATTAGTCGTCACGCAGGATTAACAACGGCTGTCTGATTGACGGTGGTTTCCTTAAATCGGTTAAGGAGAACGCCGAGATGGGATCTTTGAAGGGGACAAGGCAGACTTGTCTGGTCTTAGCTTATACTCCGTTCGTTGACTCGTCGTAGACAATACGTCCAGCCTTAAACTGCCGTCTTCCCTTACGATTCTGTTTAACGGCACTGCTGATTTGGAGACGCGTTTCTTCGACAGTATTAGAACGAGTAACTGAACATGTCATTGACGAGAAGCGAGTTTCATACTTGTCAAGTTTTACAGTATTCACCCAAATTGCTACAGCAGAATATTTAAGGTGCCCCTTTGACAATCGCCTCTATATAATCCTGTTCCCGCTCCCCCTCCATCAAATTCCTTCTAAGCTAATACCCTGTATGCGATAGTTTCGATGTTGATGGTGCTGATCTTCTCCATCCCATTACCCCACGTTTTTTTCCAATTTATGAACTTCCTTCAGTGTATACCGGTGATTCTGTACGCCAAAAGAGATAAAAAAAGTCAAACATGTTTTGTATCTCTAGGAACAACTGTTTTTTGAGTAAGGAAGACCTGCATTTCATTTCAAATAAGAATTTAGATCTCTTTGTTACTAACGTACTCGTATATTTCAGAACCCCAACACGTTAGACCTGCTTTGTGTAGGACATAGATGTAGGTCAGTAGCTGCTTCAGTACTGCAGTAAAAGTTTATATGCCTTCTAGGTTATCAGATGAAGAGACTGAAATAAAATATGACGAGATAAAAGAAATTGATCAGATATTTATTAGGAAACGAAAATTTATGATTGGCAGGAATTTGGCGGTAGAAAAGGAAGAGAAGGGAAAATGTAGAACGTAGACTGGAAGAAAGGAGCGAAAGAGTTGAATTTTATATCTTTAATTGGTGCAGTTGTTTTAAGAATCAAGCAAGAGGGTTGTGCCGGCCGAAGTGGCCGTGCGGTTAAAGGCGCTGCAGTCTGGAACCGCAAGACCGCTACGATCGCAGGTTCGAATCCTGCCTCGGGCATGGATGTTTGTCATGTCCTTAGGTTAGTTAGGTTTAACTAGTTCTAAGTTCTAGGGGACTAATGACCTCAGCAGTTGAGTCCCATAGTACTCAGAGCCATTTGAACCATTTGAACCAAGAGGGTTGTACGCTTGTAAAAGACCTTAAGGCACTGGAAATAGGAGACTGATTATATGGTGAAAATATTTCAAAGTCAGATTTTAAACTGTGATTATGGGGCAGTTGTCGACTGTAGTCTTAAATGATTGACTATGAACTAAAGACTGAAAGTGAAGAATTTGCAGTAATATAAGAATTTGAGATGGAACCTGGATAAATTGAATGAACCAGGGGTTGTCGAGTTTCAGACGAAGCATTAGGCAAATGAAACGGTCTAATACTTGAAGAGCAGGTAATGAGAATGGGTAGTGTCGTGAAAACAAAGCCCATGGCGAGAAATATCAGAAATGAGATACTAGAAGTTGTGTACGAGATTTGTTATTTGAGCAGCAAAATAGCTGACGATATCGGAAACAGAGACAATATAAAATATAGACTGAAAATAGCAAGAAGCGATTCTGAAAAAGAAATTTAAAGTTGAATAGAAATTTAAATGTTAGGAAGTATTTGCCGAAAGTATTTACCTGTAGTGCAGTCTCGTACGCTGGTGAAACGTGGACGAAAAACAATTCAGACGAGAGAATAGAAACTTTTCAAATATGGTGATACAGAAGTATGATTAGATGGGTAGATAGAATAACTGGGGCACAGAATCGAAATGATCAGAAAAGAAAACTGTCACAAGTTGACTAAAGAAATGGATCGGTTGAGAGAACACATCTTGCAGCATCAAGGAAATGCCATTTTTGGTTAGGGGCAAAACATGGGGACTCGAAAAATAGTAGAGATGCCAACGCTTGATTACAGTAAGTGCGCTCAAATGTATGTAGGTTGGAGTAATAATGTAGAGTCGAAATGGCTTGCACAGGATACATTAGCATGGACAGTAACATCAAACCAGTCTTCGGACTGAAGATTAAAACAAGTATCTCAGTCGCATTTCTGTTGTTGAAATCGCGTTATTATCGGGTGAAAAATATAAGTTAATAAAGAAATTAAATAAAAATCTTTTCTTGCTCGCAGAGCTACACTGCGTTTGAATCACGTTTTTCGTGGCGATAGATGGGATATCAGTATTCGGAAGAAGAATTGTGATCATCTCGCAGCATATCTAGTTCATATCAAGCTCCCAGAAAATGGTTGTAGGACTACAGTGTACGAAATGAAGTCGAAACAGACAAATGTCATCATTGGTGCCCGAATTTTAAAGCGAACCACTGAACACAGTCCCGTGCGGTCCTTCCGTAACAGTTTCGCTGGTGACAGTCTCGAGTGCATAGCCAAGAGGTGCAGCTATGTTACCACAGTCCATCCGTATCGTACGCTTCCCCCGTCACATCCTGACGGAAACGCATGGGGCCTCAAGACGACGTGGGACTGCCGTTACACGGCGGATGCGGAGGCCGATTCCCGGCACCGGCTAAATGGAATATTCAGGAATGTGGCTCCGTGGTCGGTCCCTCAATTCTTGTCTGTCACTTCTCATTTCTGTCCCCTCTGGGACTGTTTGTTAACGTGAAAAATACCAGCTACTACTGTGTGTATTAATAGAACCCACTGTAACTGGCTGGCAAAGTCGATTCAGACGTCGGGGGTAATCAACAGGAACATGCCTAGTAAAGCAGTGTGGTGTTCAGACTCTAGGATTGATGACAGCTGTATCCTTACGGATCTTAAATTGAGTTCTTTCCATATTTCAATAAGAACTAAACCCAGAGCACTGTTGCGATTTTATCAATGATTTTGTGACTGTAGCGTTTCTGTATTTGTTTATCAAGTACAATCAATCATCGTTATCAGTGACATTAATTTTCCTCTAATAATGGGTGAAAGTAAATAATAGTTGCTAACATGTTCTTCCGGAATAGGGTTAGTCCCTATAATCATATTCCAGAAAAACGTCAACACAGGCGCTAGTTTTGTGTTAATCACAACTACATTCTGCACTAGACAGTGCATTTAGCGATTGCTCTGGCTGTAGCTGGTACGCACAGATACGACTTGAAAATAACCCGTATGCTGTGACTATGGGACTGTCCTCGATGTCTGTTCTGTGCTAGTAGCTAAGCAAACTACGAGGGTCACTCCAAAAGAAATGCACACTATTTTCGTAAAAATACAGTTTTCATTCTGCATGTGTGAAAGTTTTAAGTGTGTAGATACATCCTTCCCGCTTGTTTTCATACTTAGTTCAACCTGTTCCCGTGAGTGGCGCCATCACAGTATGTCTTCAAGATGGGTTCTTAACGTTCGTCAAAAGCAACATGCTGTCATAGAATTCCTGTGCTGTGAAAACGAGACAGTGGGAAAGATCCACAAGAAGTTGAAAAAGGTGTATGGAAATGCTGCTGTCGATCGCAGTACAGTTAGTCAGTGGGCAAGCAGGTTACATGATAAAAGAGGGCACGGCAATATTGAGGATTGTCCTCGCAGCGACAGGCCTCGTTCTGCACACACTCCAGACAATGTGCAGAGAGTTAACGAATTGGTGACTGCTGACAGACGCATCACAGTGAACGAATTGTCACGCTACATTGGGATAGGGGAAGGAAGTGTCTGAAGAATACTGAAAGTGTTGGCGTTAAAAAGGGTTTGTGCCGGGTGGGTTCCCAGGATGTTGACAGTGGCTCAAATGGCTCTGAGTACTATGCGACTTAACTTCTGAGGTCATCAGTCGCCTAGAACTTAGAACTAATGAAACCTAACTAATCTAAGGACATCACACACATCCATGCCCTAGGCAGGATTCGAACCTGCGACCGTAGCGGTCGCTCGGTTCCAGACTGTAGCGCCTAGAACCGCACGGCCACTCCGGCCGGCTGTTGACAGTGGCTCACAAAGAAACAAGAAAAACGGTATGCAGCGAACTTTTGGAACAGTACGAGAATGGTGGAGATGAATTTCTTGAAAGAATTGTGACAGGTGATGAAACATGGCTCCATCATTTTCCACCGGAGACAAAGAGGCAATCAATGGAGTGGCATCATGCAAATTCAACCAAGAAAAAAAAAATCAAAACCACACCTTCAGCTGGAAAAGCTATGGCTACAGTGTTTTTCGATTCCGAAGGACTCTTGCTTGTGGACATCATGCCAAGTGGAACCACCATAAATTCTGATGCATATGTGACGACACTGAAGAAACTTCAAGCTCGACTGTGTAGTGTTCGACCACATCGGCAAAAGCAGGCTGTTTTGCTGTTGCACGTAATGCACGGCCACATGTCAGTCAGTAAACCATGGAAGCGATCACAAAACTCGGATGGACAACACTGAAACACCCGCCTTACAGTCGTGACGTGGCTCCATGTGACTATCATCTCTTTGGGAAACTGAAAGACTCTCTTCGTGGAACAAGGTTTGAAGATGATGACTCCCTTGTTGACGCTGCCAAACAGTGGCTCCAACAGGTTGATCCAGAATTTTACCGTGTTTGTATACAGGCGCTGGTTCCAAGATGGCGTAAGGCAGTTGAGAGGAATGGAACCTATGTGGAGGAATGAAAATATTGTTCCTAAAGGATGTATCTACACACTGTAAAACCTTCAAACATGTAGAATGAAAGACGGATTTAAAAAAAAAATAGTGTGCATTTCTTTTGAGTGATCCTCGTACGTACGCTGGTCAAAAGTATCAGGACACCTCTATGGAATGCGGTATTGACTACTAGATGTCACGAAAGGTGGATGAGCCACTATAAAACGAGGTGGGGAGTATCGTGTTGTCAGCAGAGAACACTAACAGCAGAGAGGGACGTTCAGGGGAGCTCAGTGACGTCGACCAGTCTTTGGATGTCATCTGAGTAACAAAACCATCAGGGATACATCAACCGTTCTAAAGCTACCAAAGCCGACTGTAGGTGATGTGACTGTGAAGTAGAAACGCGCAGGATTAACCGTAGCTAAACAGAGATCAGGAAGTCCCCATGTACTGACTGACAGGAACCGTCCAGAATAGAGGAGGATGGCTGTTAAAAATCCCATGAAATCTGGAATCACTTGTGAGTTCCAAAGTACTACCGGTAGTTCAGCTGGCACAACGACACTGCGTAGGGAGTTTACAAGATGGGGTACAGTGGTGTGGTGGAGCAGCTCCTCGTGAGCCACACATTTCTGTACTCAGAGCTAAGCGACGCTTGAGGTGGTGTAAGGAAGGAGGGCGCCACTGGACAGTGGATGACTGGAGTCGAGTGATTTGGAGCGATGTATCACGCTGTACCATTATTAAACTAAACTAAACTCCGTCGGAACAGGCCATGAAGACCCAACGGTACCGACCGGCCGCCGAGTCATCCTCAACCACAGGCGTCACTGGATGTGAATACGGAGCGGCATGTGGTCATCACACCACTCTCCCGGCCGTATGTCAGTTTCCGAGACCGGAGCCGCTGCTTCTCAATCAAGTAGCTCCTCAGTTTGTCTCACAAGGGCTGAGTGCACCCCGCTTGCCAACAGTGCTCTGCGGACCGGATGGTCACCCTTCCAAGTGGTAGCCCAGCCCGACAGCGCTTAACGTCGGTGATCTGACGGGAACCGGTGTTACCACTGCGGCAAGGCCGTTGGCACTGTACCCATACGTACCCTTATATCCTGCGACAATTCGATAAAAGGATCGGCGTTTGACGAATGCCTGGAGAACATTGACTGCCATAATGTGCAGTGCCAGCAGTGAAGTTCGGAGAATGTGGTGTTGGGTTAAGGGCATGTTTTTCGTGGTTATCGTGTGGACCCATACTGTGCTGAAGAAAAATGCGAAGGATACGAACACATTTTACAAAGCTGTAGAGTAACAGTTCGGAGGCGAGGATGGTAACAGCGTGAAAAAGTATCTTGTCATAAAGCACCATCTGTGAGGCAATGGTTTATGGACGATGACATTCCCAAAATGGTGTTGCCTGCCCAGGGTCCCGATCTGAAAGCAATAGTAACGTTTGGGGCGATCTGGAACATCGAATTCGCTCCAGACGTTAGCATGCAAAGATCATATTACATTCTCTAGTTTCGCCTCTCGAAGAATGGGCTGCCATTCTTCCAGAAATTTACATCTCATTGAATGTGTCACTAGCAGACTTCAAGATGTCATAAAATGATGGGTTGGGCGTACTCTATATTAATGTCCACTAATGATTACCAGGATCATTTTGATCCGACAGTGTATACATATGACCTTCTCTGAAAATTCAACAGTAGTAGACAGGTACGGGGCCTACTGGCACAACTGAAGCTCTGAAGGCGGGCTGAGAGAAGTTCTTGAATAGCTGAATTAAAAAGAGCATTGCCCCGGGAAGACAGCGGTCGATCATAAAGTCCGACCACGATATAAAAGTTGCAGTAACTTGCAGTCTGTTGCTGTTCGTCATATTCGCAATAAACTAAAGTATTTTCTGGGAACTTCATATCCTCATGTCGTTTTTGTTAAAAGAATTATTATTAACCAGCATTTCTGCCCTGTAAACAATGAAGTGACAAAATGGATGGCCCCAGAAGAGTGTTCCGAAAACCACACTGGTCATTCTGGACATCAGTCTACAATTTTCCGTACGTTAGGATTATCTCCCGCCATCAATAGCGCTTTATAGGTTCAATAGTCACTGAATTTTGCTCTGTCACAGAAGATGAGGTAGATACGTCTGTGACGGTCTCAATGGCATCCACCGTTTCTTCCCAAGTGGAGCTATCCACATTCATTCACGTTTTACTACATGACGACCTGTATTTTCATAATCTTGTCCGCATTAAAGTCTGTCTGTCATTACACTTTTCTATCGCTCTTTCTGCCACTGTTATTTCCGGAAGAAGCAGCCCATGTCACACAAAGTTTCAAGTAAATAATAGTTTTCTGTGCGCTGTTTCCTCCTATTTTCGTTCTCTGTGTCTTTTCTTCTCGTACAATCTTTTCATTTTTCTGTAGCACTGCATTTAAAGTGCTTCCTATTTCTTCTAATTTGGTATTCTGGGGTACACCTTTCATTCGGATAAACAGCTGTACACTAAACGTTCTCTTAGAAATATTTTTTCATCAGTTTCATGTCAGTAATAGATATCAGTAGAGGTGATATGTGGAGAAAACTCTTCTATATGGCTATCTACCTCTGATGCCTTCCTTGCTGCGACTATCCTGTTTAATTTTACTTCCTATATTTCACTTATGATTCGAGCATTACGATTAAACCAAAACCTGTGTCTTCTGCATGGCCTTTGTGTTAACGATTTTTGTCTTGCAGTGGCCAATACGAGTAGAATGGTTATTAGGAATTGTAAAGCAAATTTGTGTGTCACTTTCTGCTGCCCTTTATTACATTATTTCTTCAACGTGTTACTTTACATCATTTGGGATGTGAATTCAATGTAAACTTAATACGTACATTGCCATTGCTGAAAAAGCAAATTGTTAAGCGGGCAGATGATTTTAGGTGCTTACCGAAGCTTCTCGCTCTTGAATTTTTTTTTCTCCAACATTTATCCATGGAACCTGGTACTACTCGTTACGGACGATCCGTGCCTTACATACTGAACCGGCACGTGTTTTTCCATGCTGTGTCTGGCCAGCCCGACCACTGCGTGATCTCGCTGTGAATCTTCCTCGGGCTGCGCTCGAGGCATAAGATTCAAGTCACGCTAGAAAGGTTGTGGTCAAAGAATATAACCCTTGCAGACGTAATACACTAGCGAACGCACAGATGAGTCAATGAGCTGTGCATCAATACTCCAGTAATTTAAAATATGTATTTTGGAATGTTAAGCAATTGGAAGGAGTACCATATTTAATTATAAAACTACGCAAATAGCGTTTTCCAGATATACGTAACTGACTTCGTAGTAATGAATTCGTCACGTTGTCAATCATTTGTTAGGTGATTGTAATCGCTGAAGTAGCGGCGGGAAGTACCAGCCATGCACTAGTCACGACACCCAGCCTTCGAGACAACGAGTGCACATTTTTATCAACTTTGGACGACGGTGTTCCATCGTCTACAACAAGATCCGTAAAAATCCTGTGATGGTGAATTAAGTCGAAACTGGTTATGTGAAATACTCAGTAATTTTCTTACAAAATATTTCATTACACATCATTCCTCACCCTTATTTTTAGAAACGAAAAAAACGAAGCCATTTGACGCTACTCGACAAGAATTAGTTTGATAAACCACTACATCTTTAGAATGATATTTTCACTCTGCAGTGGAGTGTGCGCTGATATGAAACTTGCTAGCAGATTTAAACTGTGTGCCGGACCGAGACTTGAACTCGGGACCTTTGCCTTTCGCGGGCAAGTGCTCTACGTACTGAGCTACCCAAGCACGACTCACGCCCTGGCTCGAGTCTCGGTCCGGCACACAGTTTTAATCTTCCAGGAAGTTTCACTACACCTTTAAATAATTGATGTAGGCACTAATTTACTGTGGTGAAACGATGTGCTATACTGAACAGTGTTTCTGTTTCAGAACAGTCTGATAAGACAGAAATTTTCTATTAGCTGGAAGTGGAGAATGTTCAGTTAGTGATATGTAAGCTTCCGATTTGTTCATCAGCGACCATTTGTATGATCATGTTCAGGAATATGTGGACATGATTTTTATGCAGGCATTACATGTAAACTCACATGTATTTTTATAACGTTTGTTGACTACAGCTGTATTGTATCAGGCATTTTACCACGTTACGTATTGCGCACCCTTCCTTTTTCTACCGTCAGTTTCCATGCTGAAGCTCCGGCTACATGGATGAAGGACACGCATACAACGACGTATGAATAGTATTGACACAATTATTTCCTACGCTTCACTCTAAGATTTTAACACTTTACTCTCGAACTTAACATAGGGTATTCCCAGGTTAGCTTAATTTCTTGTTCGTTGATCAAACGTCTCCTGCATTAGACTGACGAAAAACTCTTATTTGTATTTAGCCATTGAACTTTTCAGGAATTGAATATTTCATTAACCCGTCGGCAGACGGAGATTGTAAATTTCCACTTGGCGGTTCTTTTCAGAATATGACGTCTACTTTTAAAGGGATAGAAAACTCGAAAATAATTTTCATTATGTTACTGTACAATATTGTAATGGGGGAGTATGATTCAATTCTCATGAATGACGAGCTAAATGTAGGAATGATGTACTCCAACACATCATTTTGCGAACGACATTACTTTAGTAGACTTTTATGCTGTGTCCTTCCTTACTCCAACCTCTTAATTGGGCGATTTTTTTTATCAAGCATGTCTCAGCGTTACGTGAAGTGAAAATTGACTGTCAACTTGTAAAAATTTCATCAAAACAAAGCCCTGATGGGGAAGTTCTACCAATTGCAGAAGCTATCTAAGTAACCAGCACGAAATGAAATACGCTAGTTTTGGATCTGTAGTGTCGCTGCTCCCCCCTCTCCCCTCACCGTCTCTCTCAACTACGCCCCACGTAATGTGTAACACTTTTTGTATTTGAATTCTGATAGATGGTACCATCTTTCTTGAAGAGATGTTCAAAAAATATAGTCCAAATGGGAGGAAAGTATTAAACGCCTTTTGGACAATAATTTGAAATCTGCTCCTCACGATCGAGGGTCTAACTCTTAACAACTGTGCTATCTTGCTTGTTAGTCCAAATATGGCGTGTAAACACAGAAAGAAGCGATTAAATGTACAGAAATACAGCGGTACAGCTTTCTAGGAACAGGTGAAGGCACCAAACGTGATAGAGTTCGTTAAAGAAAACTTGTATGTGTCTTTCAGGTAATTCCAAGTAGCAACTTCCGGCGTCCAGAGTTAACTGTATTGTTGAAGACACGAACGTCAACAAGCAACTCGTTGCCTCTCTGTCTCTCTTCCTCCCCTCCCCCCTTCCAGCTCCACCACCCCGGACCCTTCCAGGTACGGTCAATCTACAGGGTAAGGTAAAGAATGAGATAAGGGCATCATCCGAGGAGTGTGATAAGAGCGCTCTTGCTGTCTACAATGCAACACCAAAAAAATGTTACTGTATAGCAATCAAATTTAGGGAATTGTACTTTACTCTATGTAACATACGGAAGTTATTAACACTGCAAGATCACAAGTTAATGTAAGAGGGAGATAAGTCATAACAAATGTGAAATGCTGGTACATTAACAACAGGTGGAACCGCCAGAATATTGAAAGCAAGCAAGCAAACAATAGTGCATTGTATTGTATAGATGCCTGATGTCTGTCGTGGTATGGAATTCCATGGCTGTTGCTCGTGGTCTGTCAATATAGGGACGGTTCAAAAATGGCTCTGAGCACTATGGGACTTAACTTCTGAGGTCATCAGTCCCCTAGAACTTAGAACTATTTAAACCTAACTAACCTAACGACGTCACACACATCCATGCCCGAGGCAGGATTCGAACCTGCGACCGTAGCGGTCGCGCGGTTCCAGACTGCAGCGCCTAGAACCGCTCGGCCACTCCGGCAGGCTATAGGGACGGTTAATGTTGTTTCTGGATAACGCTGAAGCAGTCGTCCGTTGATGTCGCTTATGTGCTCGATTGAAGACAGATCTGGTGATCGAACAGGCCAAGCCAACATGTCGACAGCCTGTAGAGCCTGTTGGGCTGCAACAGCGGTATGTGGGTAGCTTATCGTGTTGGGGAATACCCCGTAGACTGAATTTGATGAATGACAGGTCGAACCACCAGACTGACGTACAAATTCGCAGTCTGTTCCCCAAGGGAAGGGCCCAGAGTATTTGCGAAGTAGCACTCTCAACCGTTTCTCGCAAGAGAAAAACACCATTTCTCTGCCGACGAAGCTACTTTCGTACCTTCACCCTAGCCGACATATTGTTTCAACTACAGCTTGTCTTTAGATTATGTCGCAGATCCAGATTCTGTCTTTAGTCGCACTATGATAAAATTGTTCATATAATTGCTTAAACCTTTCCAAACGGCATTCAGAATTATCTTTCTAGAGTGTTTTGGTCTACAGTAAACAAAACATGTATCCATTTTGGCCTCATCCTCTTAAGATATAGAACTTTTTTTAGCATGTTGTGTCCCCATGTAGATGAGAGATACGTAATACAGTCATTAAGTTCTGAGACCGGGTGCATACCGGGGTGTGGTCCACTAGAACACATAGATGGAGCCATAGTGTGGTACCTCGTCGCTCTCGTCCCAGCAATAGACAGTTCAGTGCCTGCACTAGAAGCACAACTACTTTTTGTTGTTGATCGTTGGATGTTGTTGTTGCGGCTACTGCTGTAACGATAACTGGACTGCGTGCATAGGAATTAAAATATGCCACAGATGGAATAACGAACAAAATTCTGGCAGAAATTAAGCAAAACCGCTACTGAAACCTTGCAAATGGTCTAGAAAGTTTACGGTGACGACGTATTGTGTCGGTGTTGTATTAGGTGGCAAGGGAGAGATGCTGGAGGATGAGGTGTGTACTGAGCGGCCATAAACGGTTCAGACGGAACGCAGGATTAAAGAGGTTGCAATGATGATGCGTGCCACGTGCTCCCGAAAGGTAGACAATCTCACAGCAGCAGTGGGGGTCAACCATGGTACGTGCTACAGAACCCTTCATTGATGACGTGAACATTTAGCTTGTTACGCAGCATACACAGCATGACGCAATACTATCGTGATGTTGGAAGGACGACTTATGGGTACTTAATCAGTATTTCTGACGATGATATGATGTTTCCCAACTGGATAATAACTGGAGACGTAACATCGTATTTCCTGTACGATACGCAACTGAAGCGACAATCCGCCACCTGGTACACGCCAGTATTCAAACGACAGAAAAACCGGCGACAAGTCAAAAGACAAGGTGTTGCTGGAACCGTTTTTTGATTCAAATAGAAGTCATCACATGGAATTAATTCCAGACTGTGCAACGGTAGCCGGCCACTGCGGCCGAGCGGTTCTAGGCGCTTCAGTCCGGAACCGCACTGCTGCTACGGTCGCAGGTTCGAATCCTCCCTCGGGCATGGATGTGTGTAGTGTCCTTAGGTTAGTTAAGTTTAAGTAGTTCTAAGTCTATGGGACTGATGACCCTAAAATGTTAAGTCCCATAATGCTTAGAGCCATTTGATTTTATTGCAACGGTAAACGAAACCGACCATAAATCCTGGCAGTTTACCCTACTCAGCCATTCGTAAGCGTCCTGAGCTTGGCGAGGGGAGAAATGCCTATTGTGTGCGTAACAGCGCCCTGTCCTCGTCAAAGGGGAACTTGCAAGGCAAGAGGCCACCGCCTGCACACACCCTCCGTATTCACCTGATCTCACACCACCACGCGATTTTTGTCTTTCTCCGTGTGGAAGCATTCCTATGTGGGTGCAAATTTCATTCGGCCGATGTGCTCATGAGTGCCAGACGAGAAGCCGTAAGGTAGTTCCTTGCCAGCATGTTTTAGCGGTGCTACCACCAGCTATATGGACTTTGGTAGGTGTACGTAGGGGTCCAACGGCGGCTATTCTGAGGCATAATGAGCACCTTTTTAAGTACTTTTAACATTGAAACGCGTCAGCAATCGTGAATAATTTAATGATTATAAAGAATCCGCCTCGATTGCTAATACAAACCGGATGTTGACCTAGGTTTCGGCGCGGATAACCACGCCTTCTTCGGAACACGCTGTAGTTTTAGTGTGTTCCGAAGAAGGCGTGGTTATCCGCGCCGAAACCTAGGTCAACATCCGGTTTCTATTTGCAATCGAGGCGGGTTCTTTATAATCATTACCTTTTTAAGTGCACGCTGCGGCCGTATAGTCTTCAGGCCAAACGCCAAAATTAAAGCGTACGCCATGTTACGCGATGTCTTGAGAGACATTCAGGTTATTATGGATGCCTAATCTCCAGACGTCAGCCTCAAAAAGTAACGACGGTTGTAGTACGCCATCTCAGTGATATCGTAACTTAATTCGACGGTCTTCCGCGTCATTACAGTTAAGTCCTCGTCCATTTCTTCAGAAGAAACACTAATCGGCAGTGACGACTTCGCTGAATCCACACTGCTCGTACGAACAAGTTCACATTCATTTGTGGATTAAATATAGTTTAGAGTACGGGAGCAGAGTGCCTATGAAATCCTCTCTTCTGATTTTGTATATGGTATTCAAGACATCTTCCAACTGCTAGATGGCGTTCTTCAGATTCAAACGAAACTCATGTTTCCGACAGCTTGACATGCTGGCAGGATACTTGCTTGTTACATCCGTCTTACAGTTTGAAGTACAATGTTATACGCGTTATGTTTACCAAAAATAAACACGGATAAAAATATTGTTCTGTATTCAACAAAAATTTGACTTCTTTATCCTTTATCTTATACTGCAATTGAGGGCAGAGTTTATAGGTTTAATACGAAAAAAATGGATAACTTCGCACTTAAAGACAACTGCCAAAGAACCCCGTAGTCTATAGGAAAGAAGAAAATAGTGTCGAGTTGATAAGGCCTACTGCAACGCATGTCCCGAGTAGTGGTGCCCAGATAGCAGTTTGTTACAGGCAACAGAGTGCTGTCGGCCACCTACACACGGAAAAGCTTCTACTCAGCACTTTAGCAAGACGACAGCCTTGCATAAGATTGTGTCGTAATATTTCCTGATGTCGGTAGAAAATATCCACACCTGATTTACAGCATTTGGAAGATTACATTGCGAGACCGTATAATGATACGGGTTAGGATGACATGACCGGAACAACGAAGTAATTACGTGACTCTTTGAAAACCTGTCTCCAAAGGGCATTAACCAACCTAAAAACTAATTACTTGGCTATAATTATTAGTCTGCAAATGACGTAAATACTGATGTAATGTTCTTCATTACACCGCCAGCAGTCACCAACAGAAATATCTGCACTTATACCTGTTATACCATGTATATTATAGTGGCTCATCGGCAGCAGTGTTCAAATACTGCTACAGTTAGCACGTTTGAAGCCAAGATAACATTAACGGCAAACTCCGTACTCGCGAAAAGGTCACTGCTTCTAATCAAGTGCCGGCCGCGGTGGTCTAGCGGTTCTAGGCGCTCAGTCCGGAGCCGCGCGACTGCTACGGTCGCAGGTTCGAATCCTGCCTCGGGCATGGATGTAAGTGATGTCCTTAGGTTAGTTAGGTTTAAGTAGTTCTAAGTTCTAGGGGACTGATGACCATAGATGTTAAGTCCCATAGTGCTCAGAGCCATTTTTTTTTTCTAATAAAGTTCCTGAAGCAACACCACACAATCCTCCAAAAAATTAAAAAGATGCCTCTCAAACTTAGAACATTTCCGACCGATGTTAATTGCGAAACATTTAGAGCTTAACACAGTAAGTAGCTGAAAAGTGCAAAGTCTAATAATCATAGGCTCGTTGGTTCGAATCCAGTTGGTAGCAACTATTTTATCTCTATTTAAATTGCATATGTATTAAGTAATGGAAGTGTTAAAGAACAACTTTATTTTTGATCGCTAATCGTACTGATGTGTTGGTAGTAGAAGTGGCTAATAAAGAAAGACATCTACAAAAAATTACACATTAATAAGTTTCTTTACAATAGGTACATTTAATAACTTAAATGTACATAACTTTGAAGTGTTGTCGGTTTTTTTGCGCTGCTCTTCAATGGTAATACATTTCGGTCTTTCAATATTTATGCTCCGGGTTCGATTCCCGGCGGGGTCAGGGATTTTTCTCTGCCTCGCGATGACTGGGTGTTGTGTGATGTCCTTAGGTTAGTTAGGTTTAAGTAGTTCTAAGTTCTAGGGGACTGATGACCATAGATGTTAAGTCCCATAGTGCTCAGAGCCATTTGAGCCATTTGAACCAATATTTATGCTGTTTAGTAGTGTCGTGTTACGTCGCTGTATTGTCCTCATTGGAGTCTTCCATACAAATGTCAGCTCTATAGATACACTGAATGTGGGATCGAAGCTCTGTGTGTGGCTGTTTAAAATACACGCCGGCCATAAGAGTGGCGGGTAGTGAGGTCATGAGTATTTAGCGTCCTCTGGCGGCGTGTATCCGCGTCGCCACCCAACGGAGAACAGCGCGCTACGGAAGAGCGAGTTCGCCCGGCGGCTCGCTGGCCGGAGGTTCACAGTGCCGTGCCGCTGTGGGCCAGGTGCGGTCGCCGGAGATGTGTCCGCCCCCGGGAGCTGAGTGGTCAGCGCTTCGGAATGTCATACTTAACGGCCCAGGTTCGATTCCCGGCTGGGTCGGAGAGTTTCTCCGCTCAGGAACTGGGTGTTGTGTAAATGATAATTAATTGAAACCCTTAGCTGCCGACAGGTGGTGTTGATATATCTCGATGGGGACAGCTGAAAATGTGTGCCCCTACCGGGACTCGAACCCGGGATCTCTTGCTTACATGGCAGACGCTCTATCCCTCTGAACCACCGACGACATAGATGAATAGCGCGACTGCAGGGACTTATCCCTTGCACGCCTCTCATGAGACCCGCATTCCCAACTGTCCACAATCTACATACTTAATGTACCTAATAGATATTTGCCGATTCACTCTCCGGCCGGAGTGGGCGAGCGGTTCTAGGCGCTACAGTCTGGAACCGCGCGAATGCTGCCGCGCGGCAGCATTCGCGGGTTCGAATGCTGCCTCGGGCATGGATGTGTGTGATGTCCTTAGGTTAGTTAGGTATAAATAGTTTTAAGTTCTAGGTGACTGATGACCTCAGAAGTTGTCCCAAAGTGCTCAGAGCCATTTGAACCATTTTGAACACATCCACTCATTACACGCGCACACTGACGATTCCCGTAAGAGTTCGGGCAACCTGTGCGCGAGTAATGAGTGGATAGGCAAAAATCTATTAGGTACATTAAGTATGTATATTGTGGACTGTTGGGAATGGGGGTCTCACGGGAGGGGTACAAGGGATAAGTACCTGCAGTCGCGCTATTCATCAATGTCGTCGGTGGCTCAGAGGGATAGAGCGTCTGCCATGTAAGCAGGAGATCCCGGGTTCGAGTCCCGGTAGGAGCACCATCGAGGTATTTCAACAACACCTGTCGGCAGCTGAGGGTTTCAATTAATTATCATTTATTCTAGAGAAGCCGTACGGTCGTCAATGACATCTGTTCTTTCAAGAACAGCTACTATCTTCATACGTATGGGTGTTGTGTTGTCCTTATCACCATCATTTCATCCCCCATCGACACTCAAGTCGCCGAAGTGGCGTCAACTTCAAATGGTTCAAATTGCTCGGAGCACTATGGGACTCAACTGCTGTGGTCATCAGTCCCCTAGAACTTAGAACTACTTAAACCTAACTAACCTAAGGACATCACACACATCCATGCCCGAGGCAGAATTCGAACCTGCGACCGTAGCAGGCGCACGGTTCCGGACTGCGCGCCTATAACCGCGAGACCACCGCGGCCGGCTGGCGTCAACTCGAAAGACTTGCACCAGGCGAACGGTCTACCCGACGGGAGGCCCTAGCCACACGACATTTCCATTTTTGCAGGAGATGTGGTGTCATCGCTCTCCGTATAATTACGTGAGGTGGATTCCTCTCTAATGTAACTATCCACTCTGAATTAAAATTTGGTTAAAAGAACGCTATACATAAAGTAGAAAATGAAATACTTCGTTATTTGTAGAGATTCAGCAGTTTTTATCGATACACACAGTGTGTGTATATATTTTCGGATACATGGAGATCATTTGCAACCAAACAACGGTGGATGATAGCACGCCATGCCAGCGGGCTATAATTGCTCACGATTGGTTTTGAAGAACATTGTGAATATTTTGAGCGAATGATTTGATCCCCCCGCCACCCCCCTATCGCCAGACAAGTATCCCAACGAACATTTATGGAACATAACAACACTTTCGCAGTTACGGACGACTATAGACACAGTATGACTCAATATTACTTCAGGGGACTTCCAACGAATTGTTGAGCCCATGCCACGTCGAGTTACTGCATTACGCCGGGCAAAAGGAGATCTGACACGATACTGGGAGTTATTCCATGACTTTTTTCATCTCAGTGTAATCTTCCGTAGAAGATCGTGTTTATTTATTGGACATGCAGTAGTGAAGCCTAACGCCAATGGGAAGAATGCGGTTTTATCATTGGAAGTTCCCCCGTCACATCGACAGGACAGACGTCAGGTTCTCGCTACCTTGTCTGTGCGACTCAATATCAGTTGCTTTAAATCTTACAGTCTCTTCGTGTGAGCGATATGGAGGCACTAGGCTGAGCACCGATTTCCACTACTGTCACCAGCATACTCGTGTCTGAAAATGGAAGCACTTGTACCAACTCTATGTGCTCTTTGTCTGCTGACATGAACGTGTAAGCATCAGGTGTACTGTTATGAAGACTGCATGGTACGAGAAACGAACGCCTAGAAAATAAAACTTGGAGCTTCGACTTTTGTGCAACAGTCAGTTTGTCTTGATCTGCCATTATTATAAACTATAAACTGTTTTGCACTCATATCGCCATCTAAGCCATAGCCGGCGCACGTCGCCTCCTGAATGTCGGGGACACTCAGCCGCTCCCATCCACTTACCGACCTGATTGCTTGTCTGCCGTTATTTTATTACTGTCGGTCCAACTGACGTCCGTCACGTTTTTATACTTCTCTCATTTACTGCTGCTAAACTTCGCGGTTAGAAGACATTCTTTGTCCCTGTCTGTCCTTAACCGGGCTGGTGTTCGTCAGATGCTGGAGGAGTTTCTCATGCCACAGGTGTGCTCTGTGAGAGTCTCGCCAGTCTCTGGGTTGCAAACCGCACCACATCATACTTTCAGCTCCCTTAACTAATTTTCAGTTCTGGCATCAATATCGCTTTCGCTACTGTTTTGTACTTACACAACAGCAAGGAGAGGTGGGCTACAGTGTGGTGAAGCCTCTCTGGTGGTAGGAAAGATGGACAGAACAGAAATTATAAGTGAACAATCAAATACAGTAAACAAAATCTCTGCTTGACTGGTGGCTTTCTCCAAGCGTACGAAGACTCATTACAAATAATGCAGCAAGAACTAGTCCAGCTAATTAAATAGTAACTGGAGGCTCTCTTACCTAAGCACGAACGATAGTGACAGGGCAGCGACTGGGACGCGTCTCGGTGGCGACTTTGTTGCTGTTCGGCCGCGCTTCGTTGCGAATGGACCGTGTGGCTGCCGACGATCATCCTAAACCACAGGAGACGGGGGACACTCTTCGTACGGAGCTGCTGGAGGTGCGACTGAGCCGGCGTGCTCCATTGGGTTCGCCGGATCAGCAGGATTGCTGTTGCCTTCTGACGGAAATCTGCGTTGTTATTGCCAACTTTGAAACGTCCGTGCGGTGGTACTGATACTTGATACCACAAATACCTCGCTTTTGCACTCTTACGTACTTTCATACTTAGATAGAATTTCTGGCAGACATCACGAACTCCAGATCTGTGTAATAACTGAGTGATTGATGTGGTTGTTCATTTCCTTAACCCACAACAATCAACCAACTTTTAAAATGTAGACGATACTGACTGCACTAAATTCCTTTAAGCCTCAAATCAATGATACTACAAAACATGTGCACCTGGCTCTGTCGTAGTCAGCTGGTTTTTTTTTTTTTTTTTAAATTTCACCACTCACCAGTGATTGTGAAGGGCCCGTCGACCCTTTAGCGACTATTACCTTTCTGTTGGCTACCTGCCGTTCATTCCCCACGCCAGCTCGTCGTCTTTGCCTGTCGATGGTGCCGTTCAAAAGGATCATCCAGCACTACTGAATTCACAATATTTGTGTTTCCCGTCTCGTATAGCTCGATGCGGAGAATGAACTATTTATCCTCCCTATTATGACGTCCACTTCACAGCTGTATTTACTGTTTATTAATCGCAGTCTGCTTCGAGTCGCTAAGGGTGTCAGGCACACGCGAAAACCATCGACTCGCTGTGTAATCGCCAAGCATATTTTTCCATAATCGTGGATCATTACCAAATATGGCTCCACCTTAACTGGTAACATCAACTTAATTGCAAGGTCGATCACTGATTATGAAAAGTAGCCGCATACAGAATAGGAACCAAAGCTTGTTCACTTTACCTTCTTTACTATATAAGAATTTAATTACTCTTCTGAAATTAAGTGTACACCTACATTGTCAAATTTCTTCAGTGACATTCCTAAACCGTACTACCTAGACTCTCTAAAGGCATGTCTTCCCACAATTTTGAAAGAACATGGTAGAGAACGCTAACGTGGGCAGTGGAACGTAAGTAGTTACTGCTTCTAAACGACGTTTTTCTACAAGTGCACACGGGTGCTATCAGTATTTTCTCTCAAAACATTAAATTTCACTACTATTAATGTTGTGTACAGTAACTATCTACAATTAGATTTTTAAAATAAGAATTAAAATAAATTTACTATAACGTTTTTAAAACGGACTAAATGGTATAAAATAATTTTTACTAGCAGTATACAGAATCCCAACCCCATACAATAGTTCCGTTCTTGTGAATTTTTAATAACTGTGACAATACTTGTAAAATTTAAAACGAAAAAAATGGGGCGCATGCAATAGATAACTGATGCATGAATACTTCAACTAAGTTTCTAACAATTACTGTTAATTATTGTATGTGCTCCATCGTCTTCGTTTTAAATTTCACAAAAATTGTCATACCTATTAAAAATTCACAAGCACACATTTTCAAGACTATCTGCATGGGGCTAGGATTCTGTAAGGGCCAAGGAGAAATAATTTTAATGCTATTTAGTCCGCTTTAAAAACGTGTTACATTAATTTCTTTATTTTAATAATTCCTCTACTTTTTAGTCTTGCGTGTGTGAAATTTTTCAATTGATTGCAAACATTCTATTGAGATCCCTACAGAAATGTGGTAAATTTGAGTTCTCGGTTGGTCTTCATACGGTTCAATAAGTATATTGCTTCCTCCTACTTATATCTGACGAAAAGAACGTGTAGGTAAAAATCAGGGAGAACCAAATTCATAAGGAGGTTTACCAGCATTGGTTCTTACCGCAAAACATTCGCCGCTGGCACAGGAAAAAGTGGAAACATCAGTGGTACACGAAGTACCCTCCACCACACAAGACAAGAAAGCGAGTTACTCTTTTACTGTCATCCAGTTCTGAGCTGTGTCAAGTATTTAGCTCATTGGAAAGTTAGTTTGAAATAAATTGTAACATTTTTACAGAACAGGCAGACAAGAAAGAGACTTAATAAAAATGTTTTAAACAAAATTCGACGGTGCCCCTACATGTTATCAAGTAAAACAGTGCTTCTGTTTAATGTTCGCTGCTATTGACGAAAATTACTGTAAGTCGATATCTTCACAGAGTCACTATCCAAAGTGAGTGTCTCATTCAATAAAGATTTTCAGTTATCTTTAATTAAGATTTCCCAGTGCCCAATATTAACGTAAGAACTAATCTTTTGGCGTCTTGGTCATACAACAGAACTCAAGCGTGACCATTAAAACACCACTGACAAGGGGAGGCCGCCAATTGTGAAATTCAGATTCGATTCATACTGCGCATAATAAAAGCTCATGGCCAGAGGTGTAATGTGGCAAAGCACCAAGATGCACTTCTCAGCCGTTGTCGAGAAAATCGACAGTTAAAAGTAACCGTTGCGGAGAAATACTCTCTACGATGAATGATTTACCTACAGCGTCGCGGCGCAGCGGTAAGCGCGCGGGTTCGTAATCCGACGGTCGCCGGATCGAATCTCGCGCCATGCAGTTTTTTTTTTTATTATTAGTTTTTTTTAATTCAAACAATAATGAATTGCTTATGTATGTTGATGAAGGCGGATCGCTCTCCAATTGTACCGCCTCCATTTTTCCGTTTGTTTAACAGGGTGTACCAAAGCTCTCACGTCTGCACTGATTTTCGACGATGTTATAAGTTGCGCTAGGGACCGCATCTACATTCTTTCGAAGTTAGCAGGCAACTACGCTGTTACTCGGCGGCTCGTTTCGGCCCATTCAACATCTGTCCTTCAAGTGTAACGAGCGAGTAACGGAGTTTATATTTCATACCTGCCATAGCAAATTTGTGTTCGTGGGGTCTCTATTCTAATTCGGACGTTTGACTTACGCTATACGTATTCGTTTCGGAATATCGTTTCTTCATCTTCCGTTAACTATACGTGGTTAACATTATGAAGACAATTAATAACATTTGTGAAATACAACTTTGTTTGCGGAAAACATAATGATGTTCGAAGTCGCCAGTTTTTCCACGACAAACGACTTTCAACAACTTATTATATGCATAATTGTTGCAACTGATTGCCGGGAATTATATATATGTGCTTCAAATGGCTCTGAGCACTATGGGACTCAACATCTTAGGTCATAAGTCCCCTAGAACTTAGAACTACTTAAACCTAACTAACCTAAGGACATCACACACACCCATGCCCGAGGCAGGATTCGAACCTGCGACCGTAGCAGTCCCGCGGTTCCGGACTGCAGCGCCAGAACCGCTAGACCACCGCGGCCGGCAATATATATATATGTTGTTGTTGTTGTGGTCTTCAGTCCTGAGACTGGTTTGATGCAGCTCTCCATCCTATCCTGTGCAAGCTTCTTCATCTCCCAGTACCTCCTGCAACCTACATCCTTCTGAATCTGCTTAGTGTATTGATCTCTTGGTCTCCCTCTACGATTTTTACCCTCCACGCTGCCCTCCAATGCTAAATTTGTGATCCCTTGATGCCTCAAAACATGTCCTACCAACCGATCCCTTCTTCTAGTCAAGTTGTGCCACAAACTTCTCTTCTCCCCAATCCTATTCAATACCTCCTCATTAGTTACGTGATCTACCCACCTTATCTTCAGCATTCTTCTGTAGCACCACATTTCGAAAGCTTCTATTCTCTTCTTGTCCAAACTAGTTATCGTCCATGTTTCACTTACATACATGGCTACACTCCATACAAATACTTTCGGAAACGACTTCCTGACACTTAAATCTATACTCGACGTTAACAAATTTCTCTTCTTCAGAAACGATTTCCTTGCCATTGCCAGTCTACATTTTATATCCTCTCTACTTCGACCATCATCAGTTATTTTACTCCCTAAATAGCAAAACTCCTTTACTACTTTAAGTGTCTCATTTCCTAATCTAATCCCCTCAGCATCATCCGATTTAATTTGACTACATTCCATTATCCTCGTTTTGCTTTTGTTGATGCTTATATCCTCCTTTCAAGACACTTTCCATTCCGTTCAACTGCTCTTCCAAGTCCTTTGCTGTCTCTGACAGAATTACAATGTCATCGGCGAACCTCAAAGTTTTTACTTCTTCTCCATGAATTTTAATACCTACTCCGAATTTTTCTTTTGTTTCATTTACTGCTTGCTCAATATACAGATTGAATAACATCGGGGAGAGGCTACAACCTTGTCTCACTCCTTTCCCAACCACTGCTTCCCTTTCATGCCCCTCGACTCTTATAACTGCAATCTGGTTTCTGTACAAATTGTAAATAGCCTTTCGCTCCCTGTATTTTACCCTTGCCACCTTCAGAATTTGAAAGAGAGTATTCCAGTTAACGTTGTCAAAAGCTTTCTCTAAGTCTACAAATGCTAGAAAAGTAGGTTTGCCTTTTCTTAATCTTTCTTCTAAGATAAGTCGTAAGGTTAGTATTGCCTCACGTGTTCCAACATTTCTACGGAATCCAAACTGATCTTCCCCGAGGTCCGCTTCTACCAGTTTTTCCATTCGTCTGTAAAGAATTCGCGTTAGTATTTTGCAGCTGTGACTTATTAAACTGATAGTTCGGTAATTTTCACATCTGTCAACACCTGCTTTCTTTGGTATTGGAATTATTATATTCTTCTTGAAGTCTGTGGGTATTTCGCCTGTCTCATACATCTTGCACACCAGATGGTAGAGTTTTGTCATGACTGGCTCTCCCAAGGCCATCAGTAGTTCTAATGGAATGTTGTCTACTCCCGGGGCCTTGTTTCGACTCAGGTCTTTCAGTGCTCTGTCAAACTCTTCTCGCAGTATCGTGTCTCCCATTTCATCTTCATCTACATCCTCTTCCATTTCCATAATAGTGTCCTCAAGTACATCGCCCTTGTATAAACCCTCTATATACTCCTTCCACCTTTCTGCCTTCCCTTCTTTGCTTAGAACTGGGTTACCATCTGAGCTCTTGATATTCATACAAGTGGTTCTCTTCTCTCCAAAGGTCTCTTTAATTTTCCTGTCGGCAGTATCTATCTTACCCCTAGTGAGACAAGCCTCTACATCCTTACATTTGTCCTCTAGCCATCCCTGCTTAGCCATTTTGCACTTTCTGTCGATCTCATTTTTGAGACGCTTGTATTCCCTTTTGCCTGCTTCATTTACTGCATTTTTATATTTTCTCCTTTCATCAATTAAATTCAATATTTCTTCTGTTACCCAAGGATTTCTATTAGCCCTCGTCTTTTTACCTACTTGATCCTCTACTACCTTCTCTTCTTCATCTCTCAGAGCTACCCATTCTTCTTCTACTGTATTTCTTTCCCCCATTCCTGTCAATTGTTCCCTTATGCTCTCCCTGAAACTCTCTACAACCTCTGGTTCTTTCAGTTTATCCAGGTCCCATCTCCTTAAATTCCCACCTTTTTGCAGTTTCTTCAGTTTCAATCTGCAGTTCATAACCAATAGATTGCGGTCAGAATCCACATCTGCCCCTGGAAATGTCTTACAATTTAAAACCTGGTTCCTAAATCTCTGTCTTACCATTATATAATCTATCTGATACCTATTAGTATCTCAAGGATTCTTCCAGGTATACAACCTTCTTTTATGATTCTTGAACCAAGTGTTAGCTATGATTAAATGGCTCTGAGCACTATGGGACTTAACATCTATGGTCATCAGTCCCCTAGAACTTAGAACTACTTAAACCTAACTAACCTAAGGACAGCACACAACACCCAGCCATCACGAGGCAGAGAAAATCCCTGACCCCGCCGGGAATCGAACCCGGGAACCCGGGCGTGGGAAGCAAGAACGCTACCGCACGACCACGAGATGCGGGCAGCTATGATTAAGTTATGCTCTGTGCAAAATTCTACAAGGCGGCTTCCTCTTTCATTTCTTCCCCCCAATCCATATTCACCTACTATGTTTCCTTCTCTCCTTTTTCCTACTGACGAATTCCAGTCACCCATGACTATTAAATTTTCGTCTCCCTTCACTACCTGAATAATTTCTTTTATCTCGTCATACATTTCATCAATTTCTTCATCATCTGCAGAGCTAGTTGGCATATAAACTTGTGCTACTGTAGTAGGCATGGGCTTTGTGTCTATCTTGGCCACAATAATGCGTTCACTATGCTGTTTGTAGTAGCTAACCCGCACTCCTATTTTTTATTCATTATTAAACCTACTCCTGCATTACCCCTATTTGATTTTGTATTTATAACCCTGTAATCACCTGACCAAAAGTCTTGTTCCTCCTGCCACCAAACTTCACTAATTCCCACTATATCTAACTTTAACCTATCCATTTCCCTTTTTAAATTTTCTAACCTACCTGCCCGATTAAGGGATCTGACATTCCACGCTCCGATCCGTAGAATGCCAGTTTTCTTTATCCTGATAACGACGTCCTCTTGAGTAGTCCCCGCCCGGAGATCCGAATGGGGGACTATTTTACCTCCGGAATATTTTACCCAAGAGGACGCCATCATCATTTAATCATACAGTAAAGCTGCATGTCCTCGGGAAAAATTACGGCTATAGTTTCCCCTTGCTTTCAGCCGTTCGCAGTACCAGCACAGCAAGGCCGTTTTGGTTAATGTTACAAGGCCAGATCAGTCAATCATCAAGACTGTTGCCCCTGCAACTACTGAAAAGGCTGCTGCCCCTCTTCAGGAACCACATGTTTGTTTGGCCTCTCAACAGATACCCCTCCGTTGTGGTTGCACCTACGGTACGGCCATCTGTATCGCTGAGGCACGCAAGCCTCCCCACCAACGGCAAGGTCCATGGTTCATGGGGGAAGATATATATATATATATATATATATATATATATATATATATATATACAAAAAAACTAATAATAAAAAATTGCATGGCGCGAGATTCGATCCGGCGACCTTCGGTTTACGAAAATTAGTCATCGTAGAGAGTATTTCACCGCAACGGTTACTTTTAACTGTCGATTTTCTCGACAACGGCTGAGAAGTGCATCTTGGTGCTTTGCCACATTACACCTCTGGCCATGAGCTTTTATTATGCGCAGTATGAATCGAATCTGAATTTCACAATTGGCGGCCTCCCCTTGTGAGTAATGTTGTTTTGCAGCGAAAGAATAAATTCAACGTGTCTGACATGAAGGTGTAAAATTCTATAATTGTAGCTATTTTTAGATGTATTTAACTCCCATAGAGTTAGTCATCATCAGATCACTTTTGCACCACTAAAAATACTTCACTTTCAATTACTATACTTCTGGCGTAAACTAATGGTTGGATGCAATGTAGCGCTGTTGTTATATACTTTTGCTGACATTTTGCTCGAACAATAAATTCCGCACTACAATAAAAATTACTTTTGCCTTATTATATTGGAATGACACAGTAGACCGGTTATAGTCTCAGGAAGTAGCCCTCACTATGTGACGTAGTTTAATTTTAACTGGTACTTTGCCATCCTACCCTCTCATCCATTTCATGGCAATGGGAGTTACACATTTGCATTAGCCTAGGTTGTCGCACTACCGCTGACTCGGTCCTTCCTTTAGCGTCGACCGTTGGTTAGAAGACTACCTCATTTTTTATGAGAGAAATTAATTTTGCTTTTAATCTCTACACCGGCATGACATTACTTGAGTATATACTCATAGACAAAACCATTCTACATCTTTCGCAGTTTTGTTCTTCACAATATCATTTTCATTTAGCTATAAATATCGGAATGTCCTTTTCCGTTTCAAATTAACTCATCCTAATGGATTACCTTCGCCCCGCTTTAGCTGCACATACATCTTGCGAGCGAGCGAAATGAAAATTAGTCACTGCGCCATTGTGAGTTTTCGTAAATCGTGCTAGCAACAGCCCAGAAAAGTTACAACTTGACATAATTTCTATACAGTCAAGGCTCTGAACTCTTAATTTGAACTGGAAGACCACTGTAACTTAAAATTAAATTGGATTCGAGTAATATCAGAACCGTATTTATGTCAAGGCTATGTTTTTGTTTTAAGACAGAGGTACAGATCCACTTACAATAGTAAAAGAAGCAGACGTAATTACGTGACTGAATTTTTCAGTGGACAGTTGATACGAATCTTTAGCATTTACCGGGTCCCCTCGCATCAAATTTCCGGCTGCGTCCGCACATGCAAGTGGCACTTTGACAAAACCATTAAAACTACAAAATAAAAGTTATTGAAAGATTAAACGATTTGGGCAGTTTTTGCGAAGAGTCGGTTTCTTCCGTACCTCAGATTACAAGAATCAGAATTTGCAACCCGGAAGTTTATTTTTCTTTGCATTAAAAATATGTCTGTCCCTTATGATACCAAACATCAGTGCGAAAAAGATCTTTTGGAGAACTGAAATTGATCCGAAACAAGCTTCGAAGTTCCCATTAAGAAGACAGCTCCTAATCTTGGCTTCATTAACAGTATTCAAAGATATACTTTTGTGACACCTAAGTTACGAAGATATTGTAAGCAGTCCCGTAGGTAGGAAATGTAGGCGAAAAGCAATTATTAGTCAGCAAGATTATTTAAACTTTTCATTCTAAGGCTGGTTAGAGAAAGTATTGAATTCGAATTTCAGTTCAATTTTACTCATTGAACATCCCTTTTATTATCTTTCATTTGCCTAAAAAACATACTTGCTTTTTTTATTACATATCACAGTCTCGGATAGCATAAACGATAAATGAAAACCGGTAATGATATAATTTGTGTGTTCTCGAGCATTTCAATAAAAAAATGATTCAAATGACCTATGGAAGACGTAGTTTATTAAATAATATATTAGGCCTACAACTGTGCTTCCGCCGCATTGGAATAAATGACAGTAGCGGCAAATGATGGTACATATTAGTAGGCATTCTTAAACATAACACCATCAAAACATTAGTAAGTTTTTGATTGCATCATAAAGCTATCCTCGATTGAATATGTCAACTTATGAACCCAATTCTCGTCATTTGCAAGAAGTTTTAATTTTCTGCTTTAAAATGAAAACAAAAAACTGCGGCTGAGGCTCATAAAATGCTCGGTAGACCTACGGTGAGGCACCTATTAGTAAAAGAATGTGCAGAGAATGATTTCAGCGCTTCAAGAATGGAGATTTTAAAGTCGAAAACCAGTATGGCAGTTGAAGAGGTTTTTGAAGCTACTGAAACTGGCGGAAACAATCAAACGAGATCGTTAACGAAAGCACCTGATGCGTTTCAGTCTAGTACTGGAAGGGTAACAGTGACAGTGCAGCGGTAGACACGGAAAAGTGATTTTGCAGCGTGACATTACTTTACCCCATATCTTAAAACCCGCTAAAACTTGCTGGGAGACGTTGAAATCGGAACTCTTACCACACATGCTGCATTCTCCATACGTTGTTCCCTACGACCACCTCCTTTATCGATCAGTGGCATACAGCCTGGCTGACCAGCAGTTCTGGTCATATGAACAAGTGCAAAATTGGATCGATTCGTGAATCTCCTGAAAATACGTCCAGCTCTTGGGCTACGGTATTCGTATGCTGCCCGAAAAACGGGGGAAATTAGTGGCCAGCGATAGTTAATACTTTGAATCTTAAATGTTTCGTAAGTTTTTCACGATGAAAAAAAATGGCAGAAGCAAAGTTGTATGTCTAATATAACACAACCAAAAATTTTGTAGTACAGCCACTGTACTTCCCTATGGCAGTAGGCTTAGTCTGCGTTTCTTTACTCATTGCTACAATGTTGTTTTTGCAATTGAAGTGATAAGTTTTGAATAGACGTTAATCGCGAGCGTTTGTTACTTCAAAAGAATATAGCCATTTGTATTGGATACCTTAATGACTCATTTCTTTTTTAATATCTTAATTTCGTTGAAAGACAAATTGTATATTTTTATACAATTAAGTATATAGTTTAAATTGTATGTTACGGGCTTCAATTCGAAAATTGCTCTGAAGCGATCTTCGTTCGGTTTAGTTACGTCACAGCTTGCTCTGGTACAACCCACACCTCAGGCTGAGCCTAGGGATCTGTCAGTGTGGTCTTCGAGTCCAACCGGTACTGGTTTGATGCAGCTGTCCACGCTAGCCAATCCCATTAGTCTGCTCGTCTCTGCAAAACTACTGCCACGTACACTTATTTGAACCTGCTTACTGCAGTGAAGCCCCCAACACACACACACAATGGTTCAAATGACTCTAAACACTATGGGACTTAACATCTGAGGTCATCAGTCCCCTAGACTTAGAACTACTTAAGCCTAACTAACCTAAGAACACCACACACATCCATGCCCGAGGCAGGATTCGAACCTGCGACCGTAGCAGCAGCGCGGTTCCGAAATGAACGCCTAGAACCGCTCGGCTACAGCGGCCGGCAACACGCACACGCACACGCACACACTACCGTCTGTGAAATTGCAACACCAAGAAGGAAACGCATGAATTCAATTTATTTAATACCACAGTTTATGTACATCACAAGTAACAAATGATTACCTTTTCAAATCTGTACATGTCCTTTGAGCCCTACTATTCAGTATGTCGTATGGCCACCATGCGCTGCAATTAGAGCTGCTACACGCCGTGGCATTGAATCAACAAGGTTCTGAGTACTTTTCTGAGGAATTTCTCTCCACACAGTTTGTATCCGAGCCCACAAATTCGTGACACCATTTACTGGAGGACTGTGACGCACCAGGTGCCGACCAACCCTATCCCAGACATGTTCGATGAGCGACATGTCTGGTAAACGTGGAGGCCACGGAAGTAATGGTACCCGTCGCATTCGAAGAAGGCCTGTACATTCCTCGCCATATGTGGCCGCGCATTGTCCTACTGAAATGTGGCCTGTGGAGAAGCCTGAAGCAGGGGGATTATCTCCGTTAGGTAACGGTTGCTGTTCAAAGTGCCTGCAATAAGTACGAGGCGAGATCGGTTGTTGTAACCAACGGCGTAGGAAATCGCACCTGGTGTTTGTCCGCTATGCCGCTCCACAATGCAGCCCTCCAGGTTGCGCTCACCACGGTACCGCCGGACACGTATGAAGGCATCACTGTAGGACACGTTGAATGGGGATTCTTCTGAAAAGATTACATGTTGCCACTCAGCACCCCAGTAACGGTGTTCACGTGTCCATTGCAGTCGGAGGAGCTTGTGATTTCTGGATAATGCAAGCCGACGTAATGCCATGCGTGCAACCAGTCCAACCTGCAGCAGACGGCGACAAACCGTCGATGCAGACAAGTTCACACCTGTTGCAGTGCTCCAGAGACGAGCCAACACTGTGGACTACGCTGTATGGTCAGTAATGGCCATGTGGACAAGATGACGGTTATCCCGTGCTGTGGTCATGTTCGGTGGTCCAGTTCCCGCTCGTCACTGCGTACAACCTTCCTGTATCCACTGCTTCCGCACACACATCACTGTCGTAACAGCATGCCCTGCGCGAGCAGAAATGTCACGGTATGACAACCCCGTTTCTCGGAGACCGATCATTCTGCCCCGTTCTAACTCGCTCACATGCTGATATGGCTCCCTTTGACGTCAAGGAGGCATACTGGCACTCACTGTATTGTTTCCACCTTGTGTGACAGCTCTGCACCGACTGCACTAGGCGCAACACCGACCCTGTCGGACCAACACGAGAGGGCTCTACTCGGCCTACGTGTACCTCATATCGCTGCAAAACGTATCACGTATGGCTTGCACACCCGTCGCCAATTCCACAAAGTGTGGCACCATTCGGGTAATTCGTTCTCTTTGTTGCTCTTTTCACAAACGGTAGTGTATTTCATCCATCGCCAAACTGACCACTGGTCGACGTCTCCGAATGTTCCTATCAAACTAACCCTTCTTTTAGTCAACTTGTGCCATAAATTGTTCCTCAGTTCAACTCAGTACCTCCGCATTCGCTACTCGATCCACCCATCCAGTCTTCAACAACCTTCTATACCACATTTGAAACTTTCATTTCTATTTTACTGATGTGATGAAGTTTATGGATGGCAGCCGGATAATGAAGACTTCTTGCCACGATATTCTGACTGACAGCCATTCAGCTGAATGGTCTTCCAAACAGCTGCATGTAATAAGTAATGCAACACTTTTTTTTTCTCGGCCAATTTCGGTTGTAAAAACGTGGAGCACTGGAATATTCCCGCTTCAGACCGTATAGTTTCATGAAGTTTCTACAAGTGGCGGTGCTATATGTAGCATTCTAAATGGCGTCTGTAACAGAGATGCTACAGAGGGTAGGATGATGATGAAGATGAATGTGTGTGTGTGTGTGTGTGTGTGTGTGTGTGTGTGTGTGTGTGTGTGTGTGTGTTCCTAAGGGACCAAACTGCTGAGATCATGAGTCCCTAGACTTACTCACTACTTAATCTAAACTAAGTTATGCTAAGAACAACACACACACCCATGCCAGAGAGAAGACTCGAATCTCCGGCAAGAGAGGCCACACAATCCGGGACATGGCGCCTGAGACGGCGCGGCCACTCCGCGCGGCGGTAGAATAATGACAGTAGGAGTTCTACAGTAATGAAGTTAGTTAAAATGCGAAGGAATATTGGGAGCCAGAAGGAGAATGTGTGTTACATTCCGTTGCGCAGTTCACTGCTATGATACCGTGGTGTAATTGGGTCGATGGAGCGCCGAGTTAAGCAAAACGCAAGAGAACGCTGTGCCACCGTCCAACAGAGGAGGAGACAAGCAACTCGCCACAAGCCAGGGTGTCGACATCGAGGGCCGTAATCGGGTCAGTTACGTCAGCCGAGCAACATCGGAATATTCCATCGACCTTCTTGGGAAGAAGAATAGCAGACAGCAGCAGCAGAATCTGTATTTAAGGGCCATCAGCCAGCTCGTCAACATCATCCCTCGTGAGGCGTTCGAGTGACGCAGAGCCGGTGTTATCTAGCGCCGCCAGCAGTCCGGAATTATCACTGCCATCTCAGTCATCGTAATGGTCACCGCCGTAATGCAGATCGTCTAGTAGGAGGTGCCAGAGTGAATCCACCGCCGCCGCCGCCGCCGCCGCCGCCGCCGCCAACAGGCAACCGGGGACCTGGCCCGCTGACGCCAGACAGCCACAGTAGGGGACGGCCGCTGAGACAGGACACTGACCTCTCCCGCTGCCACGCCCTTCCAGCCGCTGCCACCACGACAGAGGCCCTCGGCACGTGGTTCCAGCCGTTGCAGTACGAGCCGGCGAGGCCGTAGCGCTGCCGCAGATGCAGGAGATTCTAGTTACCGCCAGCGCAGCTACTGTCGCCGCACAGGGCGCGCGTATGAGCGTCCGCCGGCCCCCTTTCGACGCCGCCGAGAATATTGAGAGCGGAAGCATACCCCGCCGAAAGGGCTCACAACCAATGCATTGCAGTTGAGCAATAAGTGTAGTTATTCTGTCGTCAGGAGCCATCCGTGGACACACCCCATCATCTTCCTCACGCCCAGTACAGAACCCACGTTGGAATTCCGCGACATGCAGTGAAGTCCCGTTTGCAAACACGGCCCGTTTACACTGGTATGTGGGCTTTTACAGTGCGTTCCAAGCTGTCATTGAGTTTCTTTCGGCGGAAAATGAGAGCATCATAGATATTCATAGGCACTAGCAGAATGTCTACGGAGACCTGATAGTGAACAAAGACGCGGTGAGTCTTTGGGCGAGACGTCTGTAATCATCGCAACAATGTCGCGCAAACCTCTCCGACAACCAGCTTTCCCGCCGGCCGCACAATGGCCGTGACTCCTGCAGTGTTGGAATATGCAGACACTTTCATTCGAGGTAATCAACGGATCACAATCAAACATATCGCTGTACAACTGCACATCTCTGTAGTAGTGCTGACACACTCGTCCACCACGGGGTACAATGTGTGTCCCTGCTGGGCTCCTCTCTGCCTAAGAGATGACTATGAAAACGGAGGATCATCAGTGCGGAATTGCTTGCGCATTGCATTGCTGATCGTGGCAATTTTTTGGCAAACATCGTCACAGGCGATGAAACATGCGTTCGTTAGTTCGAACCAGAAACAAAATGACAATCCATTGAGTGGCGCCACACCGCTTCTCCGAATGAAATGTTCAAAGCCACACCCTCAGCCGGTAAAGTCATGGCGACGGTCTTCTTGGCCTCTGAGGAGGCTACAAGGAGGTTATTCTGTTTAATGCCCCTCTCATCGTGCAACGATCGACTCTATGGTGTACTGTGGTACCATCACGAAACTGAAGGAACTATCTCAGCGTGTTCGTCGCCACATAAATGCAGACGAATTTCTCTTTCTCCGTGGTAACGCAAGGCCTCACACATGTCTACACACCCGAGAGTAGTTCAGAAAACTTCATTGGACTGTTCTTCCTGATCCACCCTACATCCCGGATCTCGCACCTGCCGACTTCCAACTGTTTGGCCCAATGAAGGACGCAATCCGCGGGAAGCAGTACGTGGATGAGTGGGAGGTTAGTGATGCGGCAAGTAGAGTGGTGTCTTGCTGGCACAGAGTCCTCCCTAGAAATGTGGCAGAAGGTCGTCGTAGTGAATAGCGATTGTGTTGAGAAATAGGGATTTGTAGCCAAAGGAGCGGCCGAATGATATAGTGTACAGAAATCCGGAATAAAACCAACTTGCTTTCAGAAAAAAAGTGTTGCATGCTTATAATGCTTATTGAACGCCCCTTGTATGTTGATATTTGATGCAAACATATTCCTCTTTCTCATACATGCTATTCTTTTTAATGGCAGTCTGCATTTTATATCCATTCCACTTCAGCCGTCATTGTTTTGCTGCCCAAATAGCAAAACTCATCTACTACTTTTAATTCCTACCAGTTCATTGAACTGTCCTGGGCAGCAATTCGTGAGTCTCCCAAAGGACGTTTCCACAAGATACCACTGGCAGTACGTGTCACTGTCTCAAGGAGATGGTTGTTTAAACAAGGGGCTCTGTCAGTGACTAGATGACAGCCACTGCTCTACTTGTGTTCCAGGCTGCGACAGTGGAGACTGGGAGAGGGCAGCGTCGAGTGGCAGCTGAAGCCGAGATGGGGGAGCTGGAGGTGGGCGCTTGGTTCTCGGGCCGCAGCGTGCTGGTGACGGGCGCCACGGGCTTCGTGGGCGGCGTGCTGCTCGAGAAGCTGCTCCGCGAGTGCCCCCGCCTCGCCGCCGCCCACCTGCTGGTGCGGCCCGGCGCCCGGGAGACGGCCGAGCAGCGCGTCGCGCGACTCCTCGACTCACCGGTAAGTCGGCGCCTCCTCTGCGGCCGCCAGCTGCGGTTTCTTCCTGCACCGTCGTCATCAGCATACACCTCGCCACGAATTCTCTTCCCCGTGCCAACATATTCATCTCGGAACAGCACGTGTAACCTACATCCTCATTTATCTGTTGGACGTATTACAATGTTTCTTTCTTGTATAATTTTTACCCTGTGCAGCTCCCTCTAGTACCACGGAAGGTATGTCCTGGTGTCTTAATGCATATCATCATTTCGTTAGGTTCTCCACATATTCCCTTCTTCGCCGATTTTGTGGAGAGCCCCCTCATTCCTCATCTAATCAGTCACTTCTTTTTCAACATTCTTCTGAAGCACCAAGTCCGAGAAGCTTCCATTCTCTTCTGTTCCGGCTTTCCGACAGTCCATGATTCACTAGCATACAATGCTGTCTTTCAAACGTAAATTCTCAGAAATCTCTTCCTCAAATTAACGATCATGTTTGATACCAGTAAACTTCTCATGTCCGGGAATGCCCATTTGTCCTGCGCTATCCTGCTTTGTGTACTCGCAGCTTCGTCCATCATGAGTTATTCTGCACCCAAAATAGTTCACAACTTGTACGTCGTGGCCCCCAGTAGTATGCCGATATCTAATTTCTCTTATTTGTCATCACTATGCCTTTCTTAGGTTTACTCCCAATGCGTACTGTGTGCTCATTACATAGTTCGTTCCATTTAACAGGTCCAGAGATTCTTCCTAATACGCTGAGGATCAGTGTCATCCGCGAATCTTGTCATTGATAAATTCACCCCAAATTCTGCTCCCAGTCTACAACCATTCTTTTATTTCCGTCATTGCTTCTTCGATGTATAGACTGAACAGTAGGGGCTGCAGGAGGCGACTGTTGGGAGGGCGTAAGTAGAGCTCGCTCTGTGTCAGGAGACACACTCACAGTTCGCTCGTTGCCAGTTTTTCTCGAGAGGATGGTAGTGACCTGTGCTCGCCGGTAGGCGCAGTGGAAGATAATTCAGAATTAGTTATTTATTTCCATAAAAATACAGGTAGCGTCTTGGCTCGTGTTTGGCATTGTCAGTTAATGCCCGCTGAGGAATCGTGTCGTGAGCAGCCTTCAGCCCGCTCACGGCAGCTGACACCGCACACTTCGTTCCAGCCGCTGCTGCACTGGCGGTTCGCCGCTTTCTGTGGCCCCGGCCCCTGATGCGCGTACTGAACTAACATACGCCGACTTGGGAGGTGCTCTGTCCCCTCCCGCTCATCCCCTTCTTCGTAATCCTTCGTATCGCGATGACGATGGTCGTGTAACCGTGAATTCGACGATACTGGCCTGCCGTCCAGGTAGGCCATATTCAGCCCGCCGAAATGTCGGGAACGCTGGTGTCCTGATCCTGCTGGGACGGAAAGACATCAACATCCTCCCACTTGCGACAGAGGCAGACTGGCACTGAACTCTACGACTCTACCATTGGAGTCGGGCAAAGTCGTTCATGCTTGGGAACTAGTTAGTTAGTTAGTTAGTTACGTGTTCCATTGATCAATAGCATGGAAAAACCGTTATGATGTGGAACGTGTCAAATGCACAAGAAATGCGCATAGGAAACAAGTCTTTTTCTCTTTTTTTTGTTTACATTATAGTGTTATACCTAAATATTTCTGTTATCTATCCCATTCCCTTAAATGGCACAAAACCCATGTATTTATCAGATTTATTTCCTCATATTAATAAATTCATCTATGGTATAGAAGGAGTTGTCAAGGAGGTATGATTTCAATTAGTTTTTGAAACTATTGTTGCTGTCAGTCAGACATTTTATTTCAACTGGTAATTTATCAAAAAGTTTTATAGCAGCATATTTTACCCCTTTCTGTGCCAAAGATAGGTTAAGTAAAGGATAGTGTAGGTCTTTTTTTTCGTATTGTAATCATGAATGTCGCTTTTGATTTTAAACGGGTCCATGTTGTTGAGAAAAAATTTCATTACTGAGTAAATGTACTCTGAAGCACTTGTAAGAATTCCTAACCTTTTAAACAGATGCCTACAACATGTGGGACTATGAACCCCACACATTATTCTGACTTCTTTCTTTTCAGCAGTGAATACCTTTTGCCTAAGTGTTGAGTTGCCCCAGAATATTATTCCGTATGACATCACAGAGTGGAAGTATGTAAAGTATGTTAGCTTACTAATTTCTACATCCTCAAAATTGGCAATTATTCTGATTGCAAAAGTTGCTGAACCTAGTCGCTTTAGGAGATCCAAAATATGAAGTTTCCAATTAAGATTCTCATCTACATGTACACCTAAAAACTTAGTATGCTCTACCCTGGTATAACACCTCTTCTTCTTGATTTGATTTGATTTGTACTTGGCCTCGGCTAAAACTCGGCGACAGTCGGTAGAGTGTTGAGATCGTTATCAAGTTACGAAGACGACGTTACACAAAATAACAGTGCTGAACCGAAATGTCGACGTGCGTGAGATATTTACTTCACCAAGCATCGTTCGTAATCGATGTTTAACTGATTAATGATGAAATATTAATGCTAAAACCAATACAGTCACATCCACAACAAATTCCCTACTAGGTGGTCGTAATTTCAAGTATCTAAGAAATCGTAACAGTGGGCTTGATATTTGAGTCAAAGATTCTACACAAGCGCCGAGCGCTACAGTCAACTATTATCGCTGCGCGTAATTATTACTCGGGCGTTTCATGTCAATAATTTGATAGAATTTTAAATCACAAATGCACGAATTGGCACGATAGGGTGTTTTATTGCACAATATCAGTGACTCCCTAACCGAGCCTTGAGAAGAAAACTTTCTCAGGTGTTGGGAGATTTAAATTATATGCTTCGGACCTATCACTGAAGTTCCATAAACCACTGGCTATTATGAATGAAAATTGTCTATCAGTGTTCGTTGCCTAAATCACTGTCTAAGTAATGTTTAGTTCAGTTATCTATTTAAGAGTTCACTTTATTCTAGTAGGTAAAAGTCCTCCGTTCGAATTCTAATGCCGTGATATTTGAAGTCAGAAGATCGTATTACTGCGTCATAATAGATCGCAATTATTCAATCTCTAAAACAATCTAAGCGCGCCTATTTGTACGAGCATTCAAATATAGGACCTGCTTCGCTTACGCTCGTAACGTAGTGACAACGCATTGAATTATATTTAGTCATTACTCACTATTCCCAAAGAGTACTCATACGGAGTATTCTTTGGGATCGTTGGTTCTACTTTGCGAATGTTAATTTATGCTAATTTTGCAATTTATTATGATTTTGGTTTTAATGTTACTGAAATTTAATCTTTCTTTCGTAGATTTCTAAATTGTTTAAGTCTTAGATTCCTGATTTAATTACTTGTTATTGTCCTAATAATAGTGATAAATGGAACTTCGTTCGCTTATTCACTTTTCTGGGAATTTGGGACTTGGGGGCGAAATCTTTGGGGTATTGGGAGCTAATTTTTTTTTTATTTCTCGTCCGAGGAAGTGGCATTACACTGGCTACGGACTTCTTTTGATGTGTTACGTTTATTGAAGGAATTATAGTTTTTGCAGCAGAAATTTTGGATGTACTGTGTTTTTTCACTGGTGATAGCTTTTTTTTGGGAACCGTTCATTTTTACTCGTTCACCATTCACTGTGCTTGGTACATGGTTCTTATGAAAAATTGAAAATTAGTAGCACAGGTGATTGAAGATGGAAGGCGCCAAGAGGGGCACTTGCCTCCCCCTGGACTACAGAGCTTTTGTTTATAACAGAATTCTAACACACTTGTAATTTTCGTGATTCTGAAAAAAACATCTCGTTTAGCCAACTGTAGCGTTATGTGGCTGATCGCAGTGAAATAATACAAGGCGCACGAGAAACCGGCCCCAAGTACAGACTGCTCGCCAATTACGCACGAATTGTTGACCGCTACGAGCAGAATAGATAAACATGTAATAATCAGGCAGAGAAGAAATAACAAATAAGCTAATGCAAATAACTTCGAAAAAATAGATGACGATTGGTAAGCGACAATGAGCAGTCTAGTACTCGGGTCCGATTTTTCGTGCGCCACCCTGTACCGCTGAAATAATATTGTAGGAGTTATCATATTCTCTTTACAAAATGTGACACCATACACTCGATTACGAAGCGCGGGCTTCATTCGGTTGTAAGTCGGTCTGCCTTCCATAACAATGAACATGCTCTTTTACCTTGGATCAAAAAAAGACGGAAAATGGCCTCTCGTGTGTGCCATGCCTACGTCCTTTGAATGCGTAATAACAAAAAAAATCTTGTCTTTTTACAAGCATTTCTTCTGCTGTTTATGAAAATAGTGAAGTAAGCTGATACGCCGTTTTGTTACCTGAAAATATGTATGTATTACACACCACGTAATTTTTATGTAATTTACGTAATTATAAATACATTTTACTTACCGGTCCTGGACGCTGAATAGAATACGAAAAGAACCAGAAGTTCAGAGTTCAAAAAAGGTTTGGAACAGATCTAGAATTGGCGTGTGCATCGAACGAAACGAACAACAACAACTCGATACTGAACTAACTGAGCAGTCGCCAGTGGAACTACGACGAGTGGCCACGCGAAGAAAGACGAGTCCGGCCGAGCGAGACCGAGACCGAGACAGACGGGAACGGGACCGAGGCTGGACGTGCCGTTGCGGGAACGAGACCGACCGTTTCCCGTTCCCGGGAACTATAAATAGAGAGCGGTGACCGAAGTGTGGATCTATGAAAGACCGTTACTTAGAATTCGTTCCTCGCTCGTTCCGTTCATCTTGATGAACCGTTTTCCGTAGTGTGCAGGAAATCTACAAGACACTTTCGCCAGACGTCACTTCGTTGCAATCAGGGAACCGAGTGTGAACGTAATGTGCGCCATCGATCCCTCTGACCGAATGCTTTACGAGCTAAACTACTGGGGTATTTATGGACTGAAGTAGTGGATAACGTTTACCCGATGTCATTCGTCATGACCGCATAGGGCTTGCTGTTACGGAGGTATCACCGGTTTTTCTTCTGTCGTACTTGCTTAACGAGTTTGTTATAACATAGAAATGATTCGTAAAGCTCATGGCAGCGTTTGTTGCATTCACTTAGCCTTTCTTTCGTTACATAACGAAGGTGACGTGACCCTGTTTGGCTGCTCTGACCCACTACATTCTGCTGACGTCTGCTGCCTGGCTCGCCACAAATGCCGATTTTTTGCTTTGCCCTGACCCAGTCTCGGTGGCGAAATGTATTCATTGCATTCAACTCATGTCGACATTGCCCTAATGTAGCAGGATAGCTTCGCTCCGTGACTTTGAAAACTTTACCCGTTTTCCGCCCTACACGAGGTTGGCATGCAGCAGGGCGAAAGAGTACAACCCTATCTTTATACTCTTTCGAAATCGAGCACTTCGTTCTTGGTGTGCCATTCTACGCCTACAAGCTGAAAAATTAAGAGGCTGAAACAAAAAATTAGTCCGAAAATTCGGCGTCTCGAAGTAAGACTGAAGTAAGAGTGTTAGGAAAAGATAATCTCTTCGGAGAGAAACAATAATCACCTTCAGGACACATCACGCTAATATCGTGTACGCCCGCCTGGCCAAAAAGGTGCTCCCCCCCAGCAATGATGTTTGTCGACATGTTTCGTCAGGCCGGCCGCGGTGGTCTCGCGGTTCTAGGCGCGCAGTCCGGAACCGTGCGACTACTCCGGTTGCAGGTTCAAATCCTGTCTCGGGCATGGATGTGTGTGATGTCCTTAGGTTAGTTAGGTTTAAGTAGTTCTAAGTTCTAGGGGACTGATGACCACAGCAGTTGAGTCCCATAGTGCTCAGAGCCACTTGAACCATGTTTCGTCAGGTTAACCAAGTGCAGGTGAACCCATTCATTGCTATAAAATTCTCGGAAAGTCAGCTGTTATTTTTCGCCCGCTATTCCAAGTACTCACAATGTCTGTGGCTAAGATAAAAAAGAGCGATATGGCAAGCCAATCGAGATCTGATAGGGTTCCCAGTGTTCGCCAAACGAAGCACCGATCAGTGCAGACCTGTGAACATCGCTGTCATCTTCGAAGACGGAAATGTCCACGGCATACTCGTCATGAAGAGTGTTGTAACTTCCTACTTTGTGACTTACTTCTATAGAATGTGGCGAGAAACATCAGTTCATTCGGAGATCGAAACTTTCTAAGTTAACGATAGGACCCGTTTAACTTTATTACGCGAGTTGTAATAATTGCGACATAGCATGCAGAAACAGTCAGCGGCCACTTACTTTTCTGCTTGTCGATAATCCGAGTGTTGGTAAATACCTCAAACTTAATGTCCTGAGTTAGTGGATACCCGAATAAAAATATCCTCGTCCTTGGTGGTTTCATTTTATGTGTCGACTACTAATCGAAAATTTTGTTTCAGTTTTATGAATGAGAGAAAAATACCTAGAGCTTATATTCATGAAATAAAATTTTGTTATAAGTTTCCTTTAATTTACGTCTGTGGTCACAAACTTTTTGTTAACAGATTACCGGTTTCGGTCTATAATGACCATCATCAGATCTGTTTTATAAAAGCAAAGTCCTAATGTACTGCAGCCATACTGGCATACTGCCATAGTGGCATCGTCAAGTGTTAAATGCATTTAATATTTGACGAAATGTTAAATGCATTTAACACTTGACGATGCCACTATGGCTGCAGTACATTAGGACTTTACTTTTATGGAAACAGATTGATGATGGTCATTATAGACCGAAACCGGTAATCTGTTAACAAAAAGTTTGTGACCATAGACGTAAATTAAAGGAAAATTATTGTATATACGGGTCACTGTTTTATTCACGACAATGTCGCAGCTTGTGAAAATTTTGTTATACTTTACCTTCGTATTTTGTAAGGAACGAACACACGTTAAAAATAACCACGCATATTGTTGTACAGGGCCCCCACAGATCATTAGTGCTACGAGTCCCGCGCAAAGTTAAGCTATGGTTCTTCAATGACAGTCGATATTCAATATCGACACTGACGCCTTTGAAAAATTGCAGCTTCAGTGTTAAAAAGAAGATATCGACCTTGGATACTGACAAAAGATTAAACTGCTTGTTCCCACTGTAAATTGTTTCGTCAATTAAACGAATATTTCTCTCAATATGTCTTGTATAACATCAGTGCAACACATTTGTAGCTCTTCAAAAGTGGCCATTGGGAAGGGGCTGGAGGGGGGAGGGGGGGGGGGGGAAAGGGCAGCGGAGATATTTTTGAACCTACTAAAGCCGGAAAATTGGCTATTGTGGCCACGTCTCTTTTTTTTTTTTTTTTTTTTTTTTAGTTGGTGCTTTCGAGGTGTCAAGCAACACATTGATCCATTTTGGAAAACCAGAGAACAAAATGGCACAAGAAAAGAATAATTTGCAAAGTAGAACAGGAAAGACTTACCATCAAAACTCAGTTATTTGAAAGACAGCCTTCTCGATCTTAACCGAGATACATTGTAGGTATAGAATCAGTCATGTACAATACCTATCCAAAGGTACAAAAGCTACAAAAATTTAGTTAAATATTGAGTCAAATCCTCAGTTTCTGAGAAACTGAACTCAAAATCAGGCAACAGTCTACTAACAATTCAGTAGACTTAGGGGAAACATTTTCTTTAAAATAAAGTAATTTTTACAGTCTGCGAACAAGACGTTGTAAGAGTATGTATGTTGGATGTGTTTTTATGTTGCCTTTTACGCTACTCTCTAAGTTCATCGTTTAACATCATTGTTGAAAACACTAATATTTTGGGATCGATTTTTAGTTGTTAACGATCAAAGTCAGCATCCATGATTTGCCAACATTGCGTATCTCCAGCTCAGAAACCAGCCAGGAGAGAGTGAGTGGAGACGTCCTGTGGTGTTGCAGCTGTTCTCGCAGCTGGAGGGCGACGAGTGGCGGCAGCGCGTGTTCGCGGTGCCGGGAGACGTGTCGCGGCCGCAGCTGGGGCTGCAGCTGCCTGAGGAGGCGGCGGCGCGCCTGCTAGAGGAGGTGTCCGTCGTCTTCCACTGCGCGGCCTCCACCAGCCTGGCCGCCGGCCTGCGCCGCACAGTCACCGCCAACCTCGACTCCACACAGCACTTGCTCGACCTCTGCAAGCAGATGCCCAACCTACAGGTAAACGAGGCCCGTTTCATCTACCCAGGGTGGTCCATTGATCGTGACTGGGCCACATATCTCACGAAATAAGCGTCAAACGAAAAAACTACAAAGAACGAAACTTGTCTAGCTTGAAGGGGGAAACCAAATGGCGCTATGATTGGTCCGCTAGATGGCGCTGCCATAGGTCAAACGGATATCAACTGCGTTTTTTTTAATGGGAACCCCCATTTTTATTACACATTCGTGTAGTACGTAAAGAAATATGAATGTTTTAGTTGGACCACTTTTTTCGCTTTTTAATAGATGGCGCTGCAATAGTCACAAACATATGGCTAACAATTTTAGACGAACTCTTGGTAACAGGTAGGTTTTTTTAATTAAAATATAGAAAGTAGGTACGTTTGAACATTTTATTTCGGCTGTTCCAATGTGATACATGTACCTTTGTGAACTTATCATTTCTGAGAACGCATGCTGTTATAGCGTGATTACCTGTAAATACAACATTAATGCAATAAATGCTCAAAATGATGTCCGTCAACCTCAATGCATTTGGCAATACGTGTAACGACATTCCTCTCAACAGCGAGTAGTCGCCTTCCGTAATGTTCGCGCATGAACTCACAAAGCACTAAGGCATGTTGTCAGGCGTTGTCGGTGGATCACGATAGCAAATATCCTTCAACTTTCCCCACAGAAAGAAATCCGGAGACGCCAAATCCGGTGAACGTGAGGGCCATGGTATGGTGCTTCGACGACCAATCCAAATGTCATGAAATATGCTATTCAATACCGCTTCAACCGCACGCGAGCTATGTGCCGAACATCCATCATGTTGGAAGTACATCGCCATTCTGTCATGCAGTGAAACATTTTGTAGTAACATCGGTAGAATATTACGTAGGAAATCACCATACATTGCACCATTTTGATTGCCATCGATAAAATGGGGGCCAATTATCTTCCCTCCCATAATGCCGCACCATACATTAACCAGCCAAGGTCGCTGATGTTCCACTTGTCTCAGGCATCGTCGATTTTCCGTTGCCCAATAGTGCATATTATGCCGGTTTACGTTACCGCTGTTCATGAATGACGCTTCGTCGCTAAATAGAACGCGTGCAAAAAATCTGTCATCGTCCCGTAATTTCTCTTGTGCCCAGTGGCAGTACTGTACCCGACGTTCAAAGTCGTTGTCATGCAATTCCTGGTGCATAGAAATATGGTATGGGTGCAGTTGATGCTAATGTACCATTCTCAACACCGACGTTTTTGAGATTCCCGATTCTCGCGCAATTTCTCTGCTACTGATGTGCGGATTAGCCGCGACAGCAGCTAAAACACCTACTTGGGCGTCATCATTTGTTGCAGGTCGTGGTTGGCGTTTCACATGTGGCTGAACACTTCCTCTCTCCTTAAATAACGTAACTATCCGACGAACGGTCCGGACACTTGGATGATGTCGTCCAGGATACCGAACAGCATACATAGTACACGCCCGTTGTGCATTTTGTTCACAATAGCCATACATCAACACAATATCGACCTTTTCCGAAATTGGTAAACGGTCCATTTTAACGCGGGTAATGTATCACGAAGCAAATACCGTCCGCACTGGCGAAATGTTACGTGATACCACGTACTTATACGTTTGTGACTATTACAGCGCCATCTATCACAAAGCGAAAAAAGTGGTCCAACTAAAACATTAATATTTCTTTACGTACTACACGAATATATAATAAAAAATGGGGGTTCCTATTTAAATAAACGCAGTTGATATCCGTTCGACCTGTGGCAGCGCCATCTAGCGGGCCAACCATAGCGTCATCTGGTTTCTCCCTTCAAGCTAGACAAGTTTCGTTCTTTGTAGTTTTTTCGTTTGATGCTTATTTCGTGAGATATTTGACCCGGTCACTATCAATGGACCACCCTGTATACTTCCGACATCTTCAGCGAAGGGGCGATCTGTAGTCTTACGAACACTGAATAAATTCTCAGTTTCCAAGTTCACTGAAGTCATTTATTGATATAGGTGACTGATTTCGGCAAGTCTCTGTTGCCATCTTCGGATCTGTGTTTACATCATTACATAATCTCCTCCATCTGTACAGTAACTGGTGCTATACAATTTATGTCCATAGAGCTCACGATACCAGCATGGAAATATATCGAACAGCACCAGTTATTGAACTGGTGGAGGAGGTTATGTAATGATGTAGACATAGATCCCAAGATGGCAACAGAGAATTGCCGAAACAGGTCTCTATATTAATAAATGATGTTAGCGAACTTCTACATTCCCTCCACACAACACGTCAGCAACGACACCCTCAAGGTTTCACATACCTGTTATTAGACACTGAAACGCTGACTCATAAGAACTCCAGGCAAGTATACTGGGCTTAGTAAAGGGTTACGAGCGAGGAGACATAACTTCAGGAGTTGCCTTAAATACCTGCCTTTAACCTTGTTACTCTCTCACTGGTTTGCCTTTAATCTTACTCCCTCTTTAGTTTTATATACCTTTACACATAAGCGTAATCGATAAACCGCTTTCTAGATGATATTCACATCGGGTCTCCAGCCGGATCATAACGTCATCTTGACACAATATTTCCGTGATCCACCTGGCCGCCATCTTCAGTCGAGTAAGCCGTCGCACTAACTCGCCGAACTGAAATCAAACCGCAGCGGCGTCTCTTTTTATACAGCGCCTGTAGGGCCAATGCGCGTGCGCGAACCTAAATTGCCCTCTGGTGCAAAGCACGGCAGCCCACCGGTGGTGAAAACACGCGGAAACAGTAAATTGATATCAAATACTGTTGACACCTTTTGATAACTGAAACAAAGACCGTTGTTTTTTAATATCAAGCAGAACAGGGTTCCAACTCTTATCCAACTCTTACTTAAAGGATATCCTTTACCTCTGTTTATAATATTGTCAGATAGCCGGATTTCAATGGCTTCTTTCACTAAACAGTCTCAAAAACGCGACGCAGGGGCAAACACTTGTCTCATCATACAACATTTTATGTCCTTCAGTAAAACACTGTTCCGCAGCAGCAATTTTTTTCTGGCTGAAATAACTGCGTGTGCCGATGGTGCTCCACGCATCAATCCCAGATCGTAAGAATTGTCTGTCCAATATACACTTTCCCGCAATGGCAGGGGATTTTGTTGACACCGGGCTTTGTTAAACCCAAGTCCTCCATCACGGGGCCAAGCAGCACTCTAGTCTTAGCCGGAGAATGGGCTACACTTCTAATATCAAATCTCTCTAAAATTCTTCCTATTTTTGAAGATATGCTTCCCGCGAAAGGTAGGAACGCCACTTATTTGCTTGTAACTTCCTTTGGTTCCCAAGAAGGTCCAATCTGTAGAGCACGACGGATCTGATTATCAGTGTAACCAGTCTGCTTGAACTCTGTTTTTAGATTATCCAGTTCTTGTATCAAACTATCTGCTCCTGAGATGGCACAGGCTCTTTTTACCAACGTACGTAGGACCTCTGTGCGCTGGTACAACAGATGATAACTTGATGCATGAACATATATGTCCGTTTGCGTAAGCTTACGACAAACACTGCGTCCTAATGTCCCATCACCCCTCCTGTAGACCACGACATCTAAAATCGGAAGTTTCCCATCCTTTTCAGCTTCCATCGTGAACCTAATATTGGGATGCAAACAGTCAAAATTATCTAGGAAACGATGCAGAGCGTCCCTCCCATGTATATAGCGTAAACGCATAGCAGACGTATCCCCAAAAACAAGTTGGTTTTAAAAACGCCGTCTTCAGAGCCGTGTCCTCAAAATCTTCGATAAACAAACTGGCAACTGTGCGGATAATGGACTCCCCACAGCCACTCCGTCAGGTTGTTCAAAGTACGGCATTTGTCATTAAATAAAAAATACGTCGACGTCAACACATGTCGCCAAAGCTTGTTTGTTTCTTCGTCCAGTTTTTTAACGATTAACTGCAAAGAATCTTAAAGAGGAACTCTGGTGAAGAGTGACACAACATCAAAACGAACGAGAGACACAGACTCCAAATTCTGAATAAAAACCAGAGTATTGGATACATGATGTTCTCAGATTTCGACATCGGGACTGAGAAAAGATGCTAAGTATTTGGCCAAGTTGTAAGATTGTTAACAATAGACCGAACGGGAACCCCTTGCTTGTGTATCTTACGCAAACTGTATAAACTCCGCGAGACAGCAGCACCAGGTCTAAGTTTTTTAAGAACATCGTCAGATGAACTCTTCTTCAGAAGCGAAAGCGTCTTGATTTTTATACGTTCAGTTGGATCGTTCTATAATCTTCGGTATGCCGAATGTACAAGTAAAACGTAAATTGTACCCAAACAGTTGTCCCGCGACAGAAGAACCGGTGCATTGTCCTTTAGAATCGCTAAATTCTGGTCTTCCCTGATGGACTGGATGTTACTTTGCGGGGTGCCACCCGACCCAACGTAAGCGGCCAACAAACTTCTTTCTATGTTCTAATGTTTCTATGACCTTGCCTTCTTTGTGCGGTGATGTCCTCCGCCCCCCCCCCCCCCCACTCCTCCTATCCGAAACACTCTTCCCTCTCCCTCGCTCCCTCAACTGGCATACCCCTCCGCGTCGTACAGATTTACGTTTTATTTTATATCGCACTTCACCTGTCCACAACATTTTAACATATTTCTGTAGCACCACATGATTTTGTTCCTTGCAAGGTGTACATTACAAAGTCTGGAACGTTTTTAATTTTTTATTTTTAACTTGAGTATGTCTGCTCTAACCTTTGACTGTTGCCTTCTCAAAATGTAACTTTACAGCTTTGGAATTTTCATTCTCATGAAGACCTCCTTAGAGGTGTCGAAGCCTAGGTATAAGTGTTAAACAATTACTTGCGACTGGTTGGTTGTATTTTTCAACTGACACTTGCATACAATTGCTGGAAGACAGCTATGGTCAGAACTATAACATGTGAAATGAACATTTTTTCTGCTGATTATATGAGAGAGAGAGAGAGAGAGAGAGAGAGAGATGCCTGATCTATCAGCTAACAGATAAACTTAATGTTGCCTGGATTCATACCGAACAGGTTAACGGTTTTATATCCGGACGTGTTGAACACATCTGATCGGCATCTCATAAGGATCTTACTCCTTCCTCAGCAAATGAAGCTGGCTGTGTTCGTATGAAGCAACTTTGTGTCTTTGAAACGACCTTTCAGAAACTCAGTGAAAATTATACATGTGGAGCTTTGGTAGGTCTACACGTACGGCAACATAAACAGGTTCTATGAACTGTACTACAGCTTTTACCACATCAAGAGCCACGGGTTCTTCATGGAAGATGGCACCCCGTATAACTGACTTCGTCAGTTGTGTTGCAGTCTCCACCCCTCTGCTCCCACACGACACCCATCTAAATGATTGACCAATTTGCCAAGGTGTTTTCGAATATTTTTAATTATCATTTACCAATGACTATATCGTGTAAGCCTTCATCAAATTTCATAAAGGGGGTGCCTCATCAGTGTTGTCAACTTGAGGAGGGAACAGTATCATAAGACTGTGCGCTCTGAACACAGTGGCAAATCGTTGTGCTTGTCACTCAGCCTACTAGAATATGCCTAGTCCATCTCAGAGAGATATGTTATACAAGAAGCATGTACCGCAGTCGAAAAATCCAGTCTACAATTTCAGCATGTGTAAGCCGCTGGAAACATTAACGATGTAGAAATTGTAGCATGGTAAACCCATATAAAATGTTGACATACAAGTACAGGATTTGACTTAAATCGATGGTGTCATTGGACAATTAACTCATTTGTAGGTTATTTGCCTTGGCTTGTGTAAAAATACAGTGGCAAAGCCCCTATGAATTCTGCACTCAAAGAAGTTATCAGCATCAATTAAAAAGTTTGATACTTGCAGTTTTGAGCACTGCATTCCACGATAACCCAGGTGCAGTACATTAGTGGGTAAAATCCAGATTGCATGTTTCTAGGCATACACTCTGGGATTATTTGCATACAATTACAAGGGGGCATATCTCCATGTCCATGTAGAGCCTCGGATATTCACATGCTAGAGATATTAAATTTCTGCCAAACACACTGTGTGTGCTCATATTCTGCATTCCTTATGGCGTTGCCTGAAAGTTTACTGGAGAATGCAGACATACAAGTATTTGGCAGTGCTGTTTTGTAGAATATCCACTCCAAATGTGAAACTGTATGGGAAGATCCCATTTTTAATTAACTGGAACTTTATGTGAAGATGATATGCTCCTCTCACTAGCTGCACACCATAATGAGTTTTTGAAGTGGTGCCTGCATAAATCTTAATGAACCTGGGAAGCACAATGTTATACACTTGGTTTTCCTCCTCAAAACTGGAATATTTCTGCTTTCTCTCAGGTGTAACACCAATTTGGTCATTACCTACATGAAAACCAGTCAAGAGTTCAATAATGAAGTAAGCATCATAACCAATTAAATTGTGGAAAAACGAGGGCATGTTATGTGGGACCTTGTAATTCAGGTTGCATTCATTTTGCACTGCACCATGAAATTTACCAGGTAAATAAGGGATCCATCGGTGGTTTCTTTGTCATTATTGCCTAATGACAGACCACTAATGACACTTCACATTCATCATGTATTGATTAAATGTCTTGCATGACAGCCTTGGAAATCATGGCATCATAGATCTCACTGACTTTGTCTTCAAGAGCTTTAAGCTGAGAGAGCAACCTCATTGCTGTATTGCCTCTTTCATAGGATTTAATATAGTTATAGCATGAACAGAAAACCTGATATAGTGAAGAAAATGGTATTTCTTGTTCTGTGGGGGTTGTGTTTGGGGCAGTAGGGTCACCATCACAACTTGTTGTATGTACAGGAAGGCATGCAAAATTGGCATACACTATAAATGGTCCCCACACTTTGTGTGTGAAGTTATTGAACTTCTAACTGAACTGCTGTTTAACTTCTCTGGATGTGCTGGGTGGTGGTCAGTACTAATGGGGATTCAGACCATTTCTAGGGACAGAAGCTTAAAGGAAATGGAACACCTACCTCCAATACCTGTAATCACTTTTACCAATTCCTCTTGGTTACTTATCTTCCACAGAAGTTTCTTGATCACAATCTTATGTTTGGGATCATTCAGTCCTTAAACATTGGCTTGCTCACCATTACACTTCAAACCAAAATTTGTTTCTGTTTGACATTGATGTGAACATGCTTTCAATCTTCAAAATTATGCCATTATTAGTTTAAGTAGTATACAGACCCTAAAGCACATTATTCTTTTCTTTTTTTTTTGCTTTGGCTCCACTTTTTTTCATAAACTGGCCTGCATTTTATAAGCCAGTCAGTTAGATTTTAAATGAGAAGCTTATGCTTTAAGGGTTAATGTAGTTTCTCATAAGACATATTTCAACTCTATACAGTTTGCACTGTATTTCCTGAAACTGAAATGCAAGTGCACTATGGGTGTGTTTTACAAACTTTCGTTCAAAGTATAGGAAAATGTTGCATAGAATTGTTAATGCAGCACAGTGGTGAATGAGAATACTGATCACATTGTTGTTATTAAACAGTGCCTAAGCAAAAGGACTACACTACTCATCATAGGCCGCTGCTTGTTTAGAGTGATGTCATTACATGGTTTCAAGTCTATCAGTTTAAGAAAGTCAAAGTTCTTTTGAGTTAGCACATCACGTTTCCTCTGTAAATTGGTACACTGTTCACTTTGTATATTTGTTTTATACCTTGCTTCCAAACTGCTTAAAGTGTAGGCATATTAAAATTTCAGCATGAAACTCAATAAGATGTCAGTCTTGTTCCAACATTAAATTACAAACTGTCTGATTCTGAACAGTCACTGTAAGATATATTATTCTGTTTGGGATTTCAACAATGGGAAAGAATACATAGTGTCAATCAATATATCACTGTGGTATGCTGATAATAGCATATCACAATAGGCTGTGGAGTGGAAGTAGCTAGGGGTTGTGAAGTCACTTACGTTACTCATCAGAGTAAGTTTATTAACAGCACAATGACCAAAACAATTCCAATATTAACAATTAAAATGTGCAAAATAATGGTAAAACCTCAGTAGCAAATCTTTTAAATAATCAATAGATGATAGGCAATGGAAACCACATAACTCCATTTTCTGTGAAGCTCTCTTAATTTGAGTAACAAGTACTTCACAATCAAACAGAAATTTGAGAGTACATAGACTTATCTAATCTGCCTATAACTATATATATGATGAAGCAACCTTGGGTTGCTAAAGCTTGAAATTTGTGTGTGTGTTTGTGTGTTTTTTTATTGTGTCTGTCTACCAGTGCTTTCTCATTTGGTAAGTCACAGCATCTTTGTTTTTTACATATATTTTCCCACATGGAAGGTTTCTTTCTATCATATATATATATGTATATCAGTTTTCACTTCACTTGTAAAATTTAACAAAGTGGAGTTAAGAGGTTTCCATTGCCTACCATTGATATGATGAATATAGCCAAATCCTTCTTTAGTGAAAAGCTTATGGCAAATATGAAACAAAAGTGTACAAATGATAGGATTAGATACTAACAGGCAATCAGTTACAGAACTAAGGGTTTATTAATTCTGCAACTCATTGGCAGATATTTTCCAATACTGTCCACCACTGCTGAAGCATCGCCATGTTTAAAAGCTTAAAGCCTACCAAGCCTACATATGCTTGCTAAATCAATGCAGATAACTATAACAATTTTTATGAGCAACTAAGGTCAGTACTGGTAACATGAGGCAACCAAGGAGCCACCAACACCAGCCATAGGGGGCCAAAACTTGTGAAGATGGCTTTTACATAAGCCAAAACTGGTCAATAAAGAAATATTAGAGTGATCTTGACTCTTCATTCTAACTTAAACTAAAGTCAGTTAAAATATGCAATGAATAGAACAAAATCTTGAGGGTGGAAGAACATTACAAGTGATACTAAATAGTTACATTTCTCGGGCCAAACCAATGGATGTGGATCCACATATGCTAGTTAAAATAAATAATGAAATGAACAAATGATCAAATGGTATAAAAATGACGGAATAAATACTATACCATAGACCACAGAATCCATTGAAATTGTACTCTAGTTTGTGTTGGTTCCCTGTTATTTTCCAGTCCTATCCTTCGCACACCATTGTTTGATATTTGCCATAACCTGCATTAATAGCACAGCTGTCACGTTTAGCTGTCCATACAGAACCAACTGTATGCAAGCCAGTTGTAGCAAGATTAGTAAATGGTCAATTGATAAAGAATAGCTGCCCATGTAAGCTCTGTAGCAACAATGTCTCCTTTACTTCTTCTCAGGACTGTGGGCTGTGCAACTGGGAAACATAAACAAATTTGCACTTGATCTTAGGAAGCTTGTTGCTGTCTGTACTCTATCCAAGACTTTACCAGCTCACTTGTCTTCCTTGCCTTTGGACCTCTATAATGTTATCAGTCACACAGCTCCACAGACACACACTATTGTACTATTCTCCAACAGACTTTGGACACTCTTCTCAGAACCAAGACAACACTGAACAACTTGTTCTTTGTGCACTCAATGTCATTATCAATTGTTGTCAGCCAGCAGCTCCCTGCATCATTGGCTCAAATCTTCAGCTGGTCCACTGCTCACAGCAAGACTCCAGGAACAGAATCCAGTGGAACCAAAATGTCAGACAGTACACTCCCAGTGCATTCAGTGCTGCTATCATTCTGCTGTCAGCCAACAGCCATCCAATCTTCCCAGGTGCTAACTTTTGATCTCTATACTCAGGATCCAAGCACTCTGGACTCACAGCTTTAATGCATTCACTCTGCACTAAGATTGTTGTCAGCCAGAAGCTGCCCATTGTGTTCCCTGGCACTGGCCCTTAAGTTTCAATTGGTCTGCTGTCAACAAAAACTGTGCTTGCTTGCTTGTTGACACTGATGACACTATCCATGGCTGCTTCCTGCTCTGTACACTGTCTGTAGCAGTAAGCTGGCATCTCCAGCCTTGGTGCCACCTGACAAAAAAATGTTCAAATGTGTGTGAAATCTTATGGGACTTAACTGCTAAGGTCATCAGTCCCTAAGCTTACACACTACTCAACCTAAATCATCCTAAGGACAAACACACACACACACACCCATGCCCGAGGGAGGACTCGAACCTTCGCCAGGACCAGCCGCACACTCCATGACACCTGACAAGCAGGCTGGAAATTAAACTGTGCTGTCCAGTCATGGCACAATATAAACGCTGTTGCAAAATCATTTCACAATTGGTGTGAATTCACTGGAGTAGTGCACTTTCAAGAAATTGTAGTAATCATTAATATCTTTATTAGTTGAATATGCATAACATTTCAGGATTGGTCACAAATGTTATATCTATGAAAAATCTAACAAGGATCCTGTGAAACCATCTAGCCCACATTTAATTTCCTCTCTTGTCACTGTTATTTCTGTTTTAAGGATACTAATGTTTGCGTGTGTCTTGCTTTATCATACAAATTGTTTTATTATGTATTTAAATCATCTGTAGTGTACATACTTCACAGTAATTGTACAACGTGGGCATCCACTATATAAATCAAAGGGTGGAAATTATTGGCATGTAAGACAGATGGTGGCACTGCTAAAACTTTCTGACTGGTGTATGGCTGTTTTTCTCCCTTGATATATAAATCCCATTCCATGCCTAAATGGTTTAAAATATAGTATTTTCCCAATAACTGCATGCTCCAACACCTGGTTCTGTCTCTTCATTTTATTTTTTCTTGTGCATTTTTGGTATTTTCTACTGTTTAGGTTATAGCTGTTGCTCTTCATGTTAATAACCCTAAATACCATAAATCATTCCTGTCAGTGTGGTAATTATAAATGGACTAATTCCACCATATGGCTTCTGAGATCAGCAGAGCCCATTAAATTTTAGTTTATCTTATTGTTTTCAGCTTCAGGATGCATCAAGTGCCTGGTAATAACGATCAGATGTGTGTTCTTAAATCATCTTGGGTCTTTATCTTCTTCAGTGCTCAAGTGGCATTCATAACATTTTGAAAAAAACTTCATTCCAGTGCCTAATTTAAGTTTGGCATGAATTGTTTTATCAATGATGAGTGCTGCTACTTCCTGCTCTCTGCCACTGTCCTCTCCCACATATTTGCTTAGGTTTATCAGCTAAAATTCAATGTCCAGTATGGCTTTCTGCTTCATTGTCATTTGTAGCATAAGCTGTATTCTGGTCCATGCAAGCTACATCACACATTTTAATTCCATTGTTGTCACATGCTAGAGCCTTCTAGAAGATTGCCTCTGCCATGTATGATGTAGTGCCTATCATGCATGCTAAAATAATCCAAAGTTTTATGGTATAAATCTGACAACAAAGCTGCACCTTATTCCTATGACATCTCACGATGCTGCTTCTCTGTTAGTCTCCAGTCTAGAAACTTGCAGATACTATGTTACTTCTGCTATCCTTTAAAAATGTATATTTTTGGATTTGTCCACTGCACCTTGGATCCTGCGAACATCTTGGCCAACTAGTTTGGTAGTTATGATTTCTCGAAAACTCCCTAGTATTTGGAAATCTGGACAAAATCACCGTCACTAAATTTGTTTCCACGAATCCAGCCCTTTTACTTGGATTCTTATAAACTTCAGAATACTATTATGGAACCCCTGTTATTGTACATTTATATTCTGCTTTCCTGCATCATTGTTCTACATTTACTGTTAATGTTTTAATAGTACTGAAAAGTTTGTTGTTTGGCATGGGTATTTCTATCTCCTCTATGAAAGAAATGCTAAATTTGTTAATGTCTTGTTAGAGTGCTGTAGTATATGGTGACATGCCACCTAGAAGGAGTTTCTGGAATGATTAAAGGAAATGATTGTGAATATCACATTATATTTATTAGATGCTAAGAATTTCCTTGCTTGCTAATAGCATTTGTGAGATAAAGTGCATAATTAGTGCGTTTCTTTCCCTGAGTTAATTGTCGAAGTTCTTTTGAGTTTTATTTCCTTGAAAATAACTGTCACATGCTTCAAATCTGCAAACAGCATAACAGAAGTGCAGTGTGCAATTTACTAGGCAAAAATTTTAAACATGACCCTATAAAGAGCGAGCGAGCGAGCGAGAGAGAGAGAGAGAGAGAGAGAGAGAGAGAGAGAGAGAGAGAAAGAGAGAGAGAGTATAAAATTTTACTGGAGCAATGCATGGTAGCATATGTGGAAATGTATTGTATGTTTAAAGAAAGGAACCATTCTTTGCATACTGTGAACACCCTTGATATTAAGATTGGTTGCCTGAAGTCTATCAGAAGACTTTTAGCTCTACCACCATGCAGAATTTTGTGGTGATTGGAGAAAAAAATGTAGAAACACATATGGTTTAGCAGTACTTGTAGGACTTGGAAAGAAGAAACTCTTTCTATCCTCTAACTACTCTGAGATGAGCAATGACAATTTTCAGTTCCTAAATAATGGAGAAGTTGTGTTGAAATGGCACTGAAGTGACATATTTGTAAGATACTTTAACACATGGTATAAAATGGAAAAAACTATTATCCTTCAATTCAAGCCCTACAAACAACTATTTAATTAAAGAACTGACTTAAATATGTTGGAACAATTGTGGTTAAAATATTTCAGTTGAACCATACCATTGTAGTAATGTGGTAGTAACAGAGGAAGCTATATTATTACTTGAAAGCTCATATAATAGTTACATCACACATTTACAATATACGAATATATGTGTATATGACTTTTCCTCTGACAAACATTTCATCGCAACATCACGTGCACGATGTAGCGAGTGATTACCACACTGTAGTTCATCAGCAGATGGTGTCTTACGTTGCTCCATAATACCTGCAATTTAAGTCTGTGTTTTCATTAAAACGACTAAAGGTAGTCTATAAAACAAAATGATAGATAGCGTATGTCCTCTTGCATGTGCTCGTGTTTCGTGACTGCTTGTATTCTCAACTGTAATTTGCTATTTGCGTAAGATTACTTGTTTCCTTTCACACAAGGACACAGAACAATCCCTAAGTGGCCATTCCCATTCTTGCCAAAATAGGACTGATGTTACATAACAGCTACACATTGTGAATGCATGTCCAAAGCTTTGTAAAAATACGGAACATAATGCATACCACAATTGCCAGTGAGAAGTTTTAGTAAATGTCCAAGCCCACACGCAGGTGTTTCCAATACTAGAATAAGGAACACTTACATAAAATGCTGTTGCAGTTGTAGGGTATAATTCTGGTCCAAAAGTTGGTTCTAGCTCGCTTCCATCATCACTTTGCATATAGAAATGTACAGCTGTGACCAGAGAACTCTATATACACTCCTGGAAACTGAAATAAGAACACCGTAAATTCATTGTCCCAGGAAGGGGAAACTTTATTGACACATTCCTGGGGTCAGATACATCACATGATCACACTGACAGAACCACAGGCACATAGACACAGGCAACAGAGCATGCACAATGTCGGCACTAGTACAGTGTATATCCACCTTTCGCAGCAATGCAGGCTGCTATTCTCCCATGGAGACGATCGTAGAGATGCTGGATGTAGTCCTGTGGAACGGCTTGCCATGCCATTTCCACCTGGCGCCTCAGTTGGACCAGCGTTCGTGCTGGACGTGCAGACCGCGTGAGACGACGCTTCATCCAGTCCCAAACATGCTCAATGGGGGACAGATCCGGAGATCTTGCTGGCCAGGGTAGTTGACTTACACCTTCTAGAGCACGTTGGGTGGCACGGGATACATGCGGACGTGCATTGTCCTGTTGGAACAGCAAGTTCCCTTGCCGGTCTAGGAATGGTAGAACGATGGGTTCGATGACGGTTTGGATGTACCGTGCACTATTCAGTGTCCCCTCGACGATCACAATTGGTGTACGGGCAGTGTAGGAGATCGCTCCCCACACCATGATGCCGGGTGTTGGCCCTGTGTGCCTCGGTCGTATGCAGTCCTGATTGTGGCGCTCACCTGCACGGAGCCAAACACGCATACGACCATCGTTGGCACCAAGGCAGAAGCGACTCTCATCGCTGAAGACGACACGTCTCCATTCGTCCCTCCATTCACTCCTGTCGCGACACCACTGGAGGCGGGCTGCACGATGTTGGGGCGTGAGCGGAAGACGGCCTAACGGTGTGCGGGACCGTAGCCCAGCTTCATGGAGACGGTTGCGAATGGTCGTCGCCGATACCCCAGGAGCAACAGTGTCCCTAATTTGCTGGGAAGTGGCGGTGCGGTCCCCTACGGCACTGCGTAGGATCCTACGGTCTTGGCGTGCATCCGTGCGTCGCTGCGGTCCGGTCCCAGGTCGACGGGCACGTGCACCTTCCGCCGACCACTGGCGACAACATCGATGTACTGTGGAGACCTCACGCCTCACGTGTTGAGCAATTCGGCGGTACGTCCACCCGGCCTCCCGCATGCCCACTATACGCCCTCGCTCAAAGTCCGTCAACTGCACATACGGTTCACGTCCGCGCTGTCGCGGCATGCTACCAGTGTTAAAGACTGCGATGGAGCTCCGTATGCCACGGCAAACTGGCTGACACTGACGGCGGCGGTGCACAAATGCTGCGCAGCTAGCGCCATTCGACGGCCAACACCGCGGGTCCTGGTGTGTCCGCTGTGCCGTGCGTGTGATCATTGCTTGTACAGCCCTCTCGCAGTATCCGGAGCAAGTATGGTGGGTCTGACACACCGGTGTCAATTTGTTATTTTTTCCATTTCCACGAGTGTATTTAGACTCCTAAAGAAAATGTTACTATTAGCCCGTGCACTCTACTGAAATAATAGAAACACGTGACATTAACAATATGTAGACAGACTTCATCTGCTGAATAGTGTGTGCACAAATACATGTTGTTGTATGTGGACATAACAAACCAGAGGAATGTTGGCTTGCAGGGTGCAGTTGTTAAGTATTTGATGCCATTTAGTATAATTTCACGGTGAAAATCGGTGGTTTATACCATCCACTTCAAAAATATACCACATACAAAGGTAGGCCTACTTGATGTTCTTAGACCTTGGACGCAACACTTCAGTGATGAATCTGTCACAAATTAGTTATCTACTTGAAAGGGTTGTGAAGGCGTTTTGATGACATAATAATAATATGAAACTCAATGCAAGTGAAAATAATGAAAATTAAAAATTTTGTAGCCGGTGGAACAGTTTACTTCGATTTTCATAAATTTTTTCTCTAATTATCCAAAGAAAAATACCCTTAAAATCAAGATAGCATCTCATAAGTTGGTTCATATAATTCGTAATTTTGTGAAGAATCTCACAAGTTGGTTCATATAATTCGTCATTTATAAAGAATAATACTATCAATTTTCATAATGATCGGTTCTATACTTTTTGAGTTAGATTGCACGCAAATGTGAGAAAAGTCATTTCGAGATAAACGCGTTTGAAAAATAGATTCTCTGAAACTAGAAATTCAGGGAAGTTAACAATAATTTAAAATGCTTACCGATTAATCTGCGATTCCAGCACCATATAATAATCCTTCTTGTTCCTCATAGACTTAATTTTGCGCTTGCAGCAGTGCTTTCCGAGATTTTCGCCCTTCCTTCGATTCAAATGAACTACATCGATACTGCCGACTCACGCACTGGTTATCCATTTGATCGGCATAATTGAAGCTTTGCGTGCCTATTACAATTCCTGCCACGTTCATGACTATCAGAAGGGATGAATTTCCTTCATTGAATAAGCCCGCTGCTAAACATGATGCCAATTCAACGACTTTAAGTCTGGAGTCCAAGTGTTTAGGAGTTAATCGCCAAATCAAGGAATTTCTCATTCACATTTTGTGTGTGGCCACCTACACATCTCTCCAGTAATTTATCTCTATCCGCTCTCGAGCCTGTACCCGATGTGCGCTCCGTTCTATGCTCATAAAATCTAAACGAATTCGAATTTCGCTTTGAAATTTTGACAGCGTATTCTCAGATGGTAAAGCTAACGTTAATACAATAAAAAAAATCGGATTTTTTGAACCTCCTAATGTGGTTTGCCCCCTTACGTAGGTGTCCAGATGGAACCAAAAAGTCAAGATTACTGGAAGAATGAAGTTACACAGCAAAAACCTAGTGTAAGAAATATCCATTACGTAAACTGGCTTATGAAGGGAAATGTTGGTAATTATTTGATTTTTCATTACGGCTAAAATATATGTTAAAGTAGCATTCTGGATTACAGAAATTTTCAGACAATCCGAAAGCATATTTTCTGAGAGCGAATACCTGTCGCATAGAGGTAGATACAAACTGAATTTACGGTACGAAGTGACAAAAGTGTTCCTTGTTTTTCAAGTCACATTTATGCAGACTATCAATGGAACAGGAGTCAACGTCTAGGATTGCCTGGAAGGAAATTTTGACATTGATGTCTGTGGGAAGAAGAGTCGCGTTTCGTTTCTAACATTTGATGTTAACTTATTCAAACGGCGTTTGCATATTGACACTTTTATTCATTACGATGACATGCAGAAAAAAGCCTCCGAATGTCATCTTGGTTAGTTTCTGGCCATGCCTGAAACGCACGCTGCGTCATTTTATGAAGACTGCTGGCTGGAGGCTGATATGAAAGTATTGCCTTCACATTGCAGCCGGCCAGTGTGGCCGAGCGGTTCTAGGCGCTTCAGTCTGGGACCGCGCGACCGCTACGGTCGCAGGTTCGAATCCTGCCTCGGGCATGGATGTGTGTGATGTCCTTAGGTTAGTTAGGTTTAAGTAGTTCTAAGTTCTAGGGGGCTGATGACCTCAGATACTAAGGCCCATAGTGCTCAGAGCCATTTTTGAACCTTCACATTGCATCCCAGTCACCCTCTATGGGTGACGAACCAGGGGCTGGGCACACATTTCTCAAGCTTTTATTTGCCAACTGCAGTGCGGGGTTTTGCACTATCCTGTCTGAATGTTTCACCTCGTTCTCCAGTCACGAAGAACATGACAACAGCTTTACTGTTCTTGTTACATACTGGCGAGCATTCAGCTTTCCAGCTATACCATAACTACAAAATCTCTCCTGCTACATCGCAGCAGTTCGAGAGGCATGGCTCTCAAGAATGGCTACTTACAGTGACCTTTCACCAGCTCGTGTATGGACACCTTATGACGATCTGAACTCCACAAACAGCAGTGAGACTCTTCGCTGAACACCAGCGAATGATGTTCAATGCCCTATTTTAATATGGATCTTAACCACCATAGATACCTCTGTTCTCAGCGATAAACAATACGTGGCAACTCGAGATTTCAATCCAGCTTCCAGTAGTCCGTTCCCGACAATTTATGCTGATGGTAATACCTTCCTCCATGTTCCAGCTGTTGCCGTACGTCTATCTGTCAGAGACAGTACAACAGTTATCGTCCTCGTACTGTTTCTTTTGAAACGATTCGCACATCCTCTTCTTGACACACTGTTTTCCTGACTCCATCTTGCCACCTCGCCTTCTGCAATCTGTATAAACTGTCGGTCTGATCACGCCAATATCTCGATCTTTCTCAAAGTCCGGAAAGTTATGAAAGCTTCACGCGAACGTCCTCTGGGCATGCTATGTTGCGACCTCCACCTAAGAAGTTCCAGTGGGATTAGACACATTCAGTTGCCGTCTAGTTCGCACATTGTATTTTATTTGTAATTACTGCTCTTTTCTGTGCTTCAAATAAGTTCGCATAAAAATGAAATTTTAATCAACGAATCCCACAGGCATGGAAATACTGAGTGCGTTTGGTCACGTGTTCGTGGTGTAACACTATCTATTTCCAACATTGTAGTAGAGGATTTGCACTCGTGTGTTTACTTAATGTTTATTTTGCGTCTGCCTTCGTTACGCATTAAAGGGGTTCCAAGAGGTCTCAGATATTTTCTTAAGAGTTTCTGACCACTGATGTTTATTTGTTCACATATAAAGGTATAAAGGAATATGGTTTTTTGTCAAATACTGAAAATTAGCACAATACGATAATTAATGATGCAACAGTAGTTTTTGAAAGTGAATAGGAAATGAGTTTTGTGCTAAATGTGATGGAACATGTGCTGGCTGTAGGCAAAGAGAAGCACATAGAGAAGAAAATGTCACAGGAAGACATGCTACATTACTATACTGTTTGTTACAGCTACGAAAGAGAAACTTGATAGTTAGACTCAAGGCATAGAAGGACGCCACCAGAAGGTCTTTCATAGGGATAAACAGCAGGTAATAGCCATAAATGTAAAAATCGTGCCTAGTTTTGAATGTATTAAAATAAGTTTAAATCCGTGAAGAAATTAACGAAACCAACTACAATTGGCATAAAGAACGAGAAAGTACTTGACAATCACACAGATTTACACATAATCAGTTCCTTTTGATCTTAAACATATCACGTCACAGTTCATTACTCATGTTAAAGGGTTTTCGATTATATCATTAGGACTCGGCTACCTTCAACTCTACACATTACACTGCACTCAGATTTTATTATTATACACTGCGCAACAGAATTAAAAGATCACTTTTTCGAAACTACCCATTGCAAGTCTGAAATTTCGCTCAAATATGCGTATGTCTTTGTTGCGGTGCAAAAGCATGGCGCCCTGCGAGGTCACCCTCGGGCTCGACGCCGCTTCCAACAGCAAGGTGTCGACACGTGCGGAAAACAGACAGGAGCTCAGAAGTCCATGCGACGTGTAAGACGGGTTAACGATGTCACATAGGCACGACATTTCATTACAGTTCTGCCCAACGCCACTGTGGACGCATCATACGATCAGAAACTCGTGACACCTCCTCGTACCGACATTTCACGCCCAGAATTGAAAGTACGCGGTTTTGATATGTGTGGCTGACGAAAACATTCCAGACACACCCTGGCTGAGAATCGGCACAAAAAGACCTCAGGGATGGCATAAAGGGCGGCAATGAAACAACCCATTTCCCTGAGGCGTTGATTGCTACACACTTCCTGACTGAACATCAGTTCGCAGAGTAGTGAGCAATAGGAAGACGTTCTTCGCAACCTGTGACATTGCTGCCACTCTCGGGCGTTTCAGCGTTACTCTGACATTGTGTGTGGGGCAGCATCCTCATCAAATGTAATCGCACCCATTTGGAGCGCAGCGCGATTTTTGCTGTGGTGTACGGGTTGGAATCACTAGGGATCGTTGAAAACCATCCGACGAAATTTGAAGGTGATCCGAAGCAGCTGAGGACGCTTATCCTTCTTCAGCACTCCTATATTCCGTTCACTTGTGGCGTGATCGTGGGGGAAAGTGACATTGACACATTTGTTACTGAAACGGCAAAGGGTCCCACTGAGACCCCCAGTTTGGCGAAATTCCCGCTGGTACTCGCCGACCTTTATTGAGAATTTTAAAATCGTACCTATACAGACAGTACCAGGCACCTGCAGGCTACATTGTTGTCCTTGCGCCTGATAGTTGGCCATCGGAATCGGACGGTCTCAAAGATGTTGCCGATCGCCAAGCACCTAGGATGACGTCACAGGTTCTGCCTGTAGAGATGGATTTTTGTAATTCTCAATAAAGGTGGCGGTTGCCAGCGAGGGTTTTGCCGAATCAGGGAGTCGTAGAGGACCGTTTGCCGTTTTATTCACGCATGTGTCAATGTCACACCCCTCCGTGGTCACTGAACAGGAGGGAGTGAATCAAGACGACTGAAAAAGTGTAAGAACCCTTCACTGTTTAGGATCATCTTCAGATTTCGTCGAATGGTTCTGAATGCTTCGTAGTGGTTACAACCTCTACATAACAGCAAACATTTCGGTCGCACTCCATTACACGCTTTCTCTGTGGTTGGCGCCCCATAATGTCCGTCGAGAAGGTTTGAAGCGGTCGAAATATGTGGGAACCAACGTCCCAAGGAAATGAGTGGTTTCATTGACGCCCTTTTGTATCACCTCCTGAGACCTTCTAGTTTAGATTCTGAGAGGCGGTGTGTCTGAAATGTTTTCCTCGCCCACTCATAAGAAACCACGTGATTTCAACACTGGGCATCGTGGTTCTGACCGCCGTTGCAGAGACTTCAAAAGAAGGAGTGAAATGTGGATAAGAGGGGCTGCGACGACCTTTCCATTCGTGACACGTCTACGGGGACGTTTGGCAGAATTTTGGTGAAATTTGGTGCCAATGTGACATCTTCACATGAACTTCTGAGCTGAGGCCTTTTTTAGTGTGTCGACATTGCTGCTTGATGCGTCGTCGAGCCCGAGTGTGATGTAGCAGGAGGTCATTCTTTTGCACCAGAGGGAGATTGTACGTACCTTTGAGCGAAATTTCAAAATTAAGCACCCCTTTTGGAGGGGGGAGGGGGGATTATGGTGCTTCGCAAAAGTGAACCTCTAATTCTGTTTTTCGGTATATTTTGACATTGGCAGGAAGTGACATATTAGTTTAGTCACATTCCATATTCGTACAGGATCAATCACATTTAATATTAGTATTGAAAAATTCACTGCCCCATGCAGTGACTGGAAACTGTAAAACTGACAGCACTAAAAATAACAATTTCTCGGTTGATATCCTACGGTTATTCTGTTACTACATGACAGCGATTCTGAATGAACTATGGCGAAATGTTTGATGAAAGTGTAATACCCCTTTGTGCGCCATGGCAAAGATCTTTGTCAAAGGAATATCATTAATATTTCATCAAATTTCATCATCAAAGTTACTTGATACTGTAATACAGGCCTTAGGGTGGGGTCCTCTTATTGTGCTTAAGCAAATGATCAATGCGAAAGCATATAAAGACGTCGTATAGTACCAGGTGTAACGCAGAGTAGAGAAACAATTTAGAAGCGATGATTGTATCAGCATGAAAATGGACCCTGTCATAGAGCACCATTTGTCAGGCAACTGTTTGAGTAGAATAATATTCCTGAAATGTGCTTGCCTGACCAGAGTCCGGACTTGAACACAGTAGAAAACATGTAGGATGAGAGAGAACGTCGATTTTTCTCCGAACTACAACGTCCAACGTCACTACCTTCTCCAGTTTCGGCTCTCGAGGAAGACTGGGCTGACGTTCCTGTAGACATCAACACCTCATTGAAAGTGTCTCTAGCAGGATTCAAGCCATCATAAAAGCCAAGGGTGGGAACACTGCATGTTAATGCCCGCTAAAAGTGTCAGGCTACTTTTGATCTCACTGTGTGGTCATAGACATCAAGGAACGAATAAATCTTATTATAAAAATGTGAGAAAGTGATATGAGCACCTTTGCTGACTGTATGTGAAAAAGACCTGTTTGGAATAAAGAAAAAAACTTCTGACGTAAAACACGGTCCATGCGCTAGATTGACATGCAGAAGACTGATTATTTGCCGATACTATCAGTTTTTCCTTCGTGAGGGACCTAGAAAGAGGTATACTCACACTCGTGAGATAAAACACAGGCTATTTGACACTTGAATATTGGCCAGGAACTTCTCTCCCGGTAACAGCTCTTAGTTTTAATGGGAATTCGTGAAATTTTAATGAAGGTCTGTATGGACGAGGTTTCAAAAAATTTCTGCGTGTGTATTAAAAAGTGTTCAAGCGTTAATTTACTCACTGTACAATCGAGGACATGTCTGCTAGGATCCTATGCCACAATCTTCTGTGTGTTTACAGAAATACTCCACCGTTAACTTCCGGAAGGGCAGTTTAGGATTAAAAAAATCAGTTTGGAGTGTCGTAGTGGCCCCTTGTGGTTAGAGGGCCAGCACAACCGGCATGCAAGTTGGGTTGCTGACCCCCTTCCAGGAGCGCGGACAGAAACAGTAACAGACTTTCCAAATAATCATGGAACTATTTCGCCAACAACATGTGACAGTGTTCCACCAATTAAAACTCCTATGACTCATGTAGCACTCCGCCGACCTGGCTTTATAAGCACGCCTAGATCGTCAGACCGGCAGTGTTTACCACCCGCTAGGAACAGCTCTAGCCAGTACTTACACCGGCCCTAGCATTGTATTCACTCGTCGTAGCATTGTAGTAGCATGTTGTATTTTGTGGAGTACATTTTGGTCAGTATTTTCTCCCATTGTCTTGTTTCCGTATTTGGATTTCCAACACAAGAGTGGTGTATGCCAAGAGGGCATTTTTCTTTAATTATAATAAAAGTGTTCAAATTGACTGTTAGTTCTTTCCTGCCGACCGCAGGACACTACATGGAGAATCGTCAGCTTAGTGATATTGGAATAACTATTGAAGCCATCTCAAATGCAGTGACCAGATAAGACGTAAATACTCACTGATGGGTCGAAAATAACTGATATACAATAAAAGCACATGGTGCCACCTTTTGTCCTTATCTCAGGGCAGAGCTCCCCACCACACCCCCCCACTCCCTCTCAGAACACATGGTGTTAACCACCGAAGCACTTGCCACCAGTTCGTTCGGTCGCTTTGACTGGGCTACGTTTCAGTTTCTCAGCTCTCCATACCCTAGCAGTACGGGGGGGCAATGACATTCGTCCTATGAACATAACACAAGTGGTTGAGTTGCAGCGGTAAGGAACTAGATCCAACAAAAATGTTGCTTCACCTTGATATTTACTTTAGGTGTGTTGCTATTGTATGTTTCTGTACCGATCGGAAGGTCGACACTTAAGTGGTTTGTAAACGTACTCATTTACCACGAGCGCTACCTATGGTTAGAATACCGCTTCGTCTGGATTGCAGCATCTCAGTTGAACGTAAAGCACCAGCAGGGACGCATTAGAAGGTCTGTGGAACAGTGAGTTAACATTCATGCCATAAAGGACAGTTGCGACCAATGATCAGGTTCCCATCATCACGTTACGTACAGAAAGCGTATCAACCATAGAAGTTACTCGACGTGTGCACCAAAGACGAAGTGATTTGGTGCGGACTTGGAATCGGTTCCAATTGACAAGTTACGTTGGGGACTTACCCCACACATGCTACCAAGTTAGACTGGTGCAAAGAATGATAGATATCTAAAAGAAATCGGGGGCTGAGTGCTCTAGGACTGAATTCTTCGAAGAGGTTGCAAGAGGTCATGTACCGCATCAAAATATTGGGGGACTATTTCATGGTGCGAGTCTCCATTCCCGATATCCATGAAGAGGACGATGTCGTACACCACAAATTCGTGGACACCGTTGCAGATGGGCGAGAAATCCTCCAGGTTTCGCGTCGGGAGTTCATGGACGAAGATCGGATATGTTTGTACCTAATAATCACAGACAACGTGTTTGTAGACAATCTGGTAATATCGAACGCCTCCAGCACCGTGGCCGAAATGTGCAACAAGATGGTGGTGAAATTATGTTCTGGGTAGCATTACATGGGGCCACCGTACACCTCCGTGATTACTGACAGCCATCACTCTGCTCTACAGTACAGGGACGAGATACTGCAACCAATAGTGGGACCGTATCGCCAACTTTTGGTGAAAATTTTATCTTGATGGGTAATTCGCGTGCTCGTTATACTATTTTCGTGAACATGTTCCTTCAGCGTGCTAGAACAGAGTGCCTTTCCTGTTCCCTGGACATGAAACCAATCAAACATATGTGGCTTCGATTGAAACTAGCTATTTTTGAAGCCGCAATGACCATGACCTGTCCACTACTTCCGCAGAATCGCTATTGAAGAGTGGGACAATTTGGACCACAGCTGACTTGATAGTCATATAGACTGTATATCACGACGACATCAAGTCTACATGCTCCATCACCTGTTAACGTTGCTTTGGTGTCCTGAGAAAAACCCCCGTCGGAAGCAGGTGATGTTGCCGCTAAACAAATGATATTTTTTTTATTGTTGGTCTGGACACATTCGAAGTGAATATATAAGCGTTATCCACAAAATTATTTTTTTTCTGTACCATGAATTAAAATATAAAGAGGTGATACAAAACTTTTGTTCCATCTCTCCGGTCTGTCCCCTCTGCTTAACGGCAGAATTCCTCCTGCACCCCTAATATTAACATGTTTGCTTTTAATTTGACCTAAGGTTGTTCTGACTTCTCTATATGCTGAGCTCATCGTTCAGACCACCGTTTCTATTTTTGTTTCTTCACATTTTTCCTGCAGCCGTTTCTCATTGGCATCCCTCCAATCACTGTTTCATTCCTGTCTTATACTGCTGAAATCCTTTCTTCCCATGAACATTTTTACTTGTTTTTTTTCTCGATGAATTGAAATACTTATGTTACCCAAGGTTTCTTCACATTTACCTTTCTTGCATCTGTATTTGTCCAATTTCTGTGATTTCCTTTGATGTAGATGTCCATTCCTCTTAAAATGAACTTGCTATTGTGGAATTCATGATCGCAGTATCTACAATCTTACATCTACATCTACATGATTACTCTGCAATTCACATTTAAGTGCTTGGAAGAGGGTTCATCGAACCACAATCATACTATCTCTCCACCATTCCACTCCCGAAGAGCGCGCAGGAAACACGAACACGTAAACCTTTCTGTTCGAGCTCTGATTTCTCTTATTTTATTTTGATGATCATTCCTACCTATGCAGGTTGGGCTCAACCTACTTAGATAACTTCAAACGCAACCCATCATTCTTCAGTAGTTCAGCATCCAACTTCTTCCCACATTCATCATTCTGAACGATTCTCGTACACTTCACTGGTCTTCATCATTGTGATCCGTGTCTATATCCGTTATAGGTACATATTGCAATCTGGTATCTCGTTTCTGAATCTCTGTCTGACCATTATGTAATCCGGTTGCAATCGTACCGTCTCTCTGCGCCTTTTCTAAGTGTACCTCCTCCTCTTGTGATTTTTAAACAGTGTATTCGCTATACCTAGTTGAAATTTATTGCAGACCTCGGTCTACCTCTTCCCTCACTCTAAGTACCGAGCCAGTATTCTCATGTAACTCTTACTTCTATTGTTTCCCATACTACCGTGTTTTAATTCCCCATTATTATTAAATTCTCACCCGCCTTTGCATACTGAATTACTTTTTGAATAACCTCATATGCTTTATCTGTCTCTTCATCTCCTGCTTGTGATGTCGACATACATAAGTGAAATACCGTTGTCGGCTTGCATTGCTGTCAATTCTGATCAGAACAACCCTATCACTGAACTGTTCGCAGCACCTCACTCTCTGCTCCACTTCGATTTTTCATGAGTCCTCCTCCCATCATCCCATTTTCTGCTCCTGTTATTGACCCCGTATTTGTTTGATCAGAAATCCGTGCCTTCTTTCCAGTTGACTTCACTGTCACCACTATATCTAGATTGGGCATTTGCGTTACCTTTTTCAAAATTTCTAAATTTCCTGCCATGTTCAAACTTTGCACGTTCCACACTTTGAGCAGTAGAATCCTACCCTACCGATGCTTATTCAGTCTTTTTCTCTTTTTCTCATGGGTCTCCTCCTGTTTGGCAGTCGCCACCTGGAGATAAGAATGGGGGACTAATCCGGAATACATGTTTCCATATATCAGTACTATAAAGAGCTAACAGTTGACTCGTCAGTCTTCTGACTTGTTTGATTCGGCCCACCACGAAGTCCTCTCCTGTATCAACTTTTCATCTCAGAGTAGCACTTGCAACATACCTCCTCAATTATTTGCTGAATATATTCCAGTCTCTTCCTCTATAGTCTTTACACTCTTCAGCACCCTCCAGTGCGATGGAAGTTATCCCTGAAGTCTTAATACATGTCCTATTATCCTGTCCTTTCTTCTTGTTAGAGTTTCCATATGTTCCTTCCTTCGCCTACTCTGAGGAGAACCTCTTCATTCCTTACCTTGTCAGTCCAGCAAATTTCCAACTTCGTTGTGGAGCACCACATCTCAAATGCTTCTATTCTCTTCCAGTTTCTCCACAGTCCATGAGTCAGTACAATACAATGCTGTGTTCCCAACGCACATTCTCAGAAGTTTCTTCCTCAAATTAAGGGCTATGTTTGATACTAGTGGACTTCTCCTGACCAGGAATGCCCTTTACGCCAGTGCTAGTCTGCTTTTTGTATCGTCCCTTCGAATTCGTTAACTTTGTGTACTTCGCGTTCCGCCCCAGTTCCGTGTTAAATTGCTCGCTATTCTCTTTTCTGCTACTTCTCATTACGTTCGACTATCTTCGATTTACTTTCTGGACTCAAGAGACTGTTCATTCCATTCAGCCGGCCGCGGTGGCCGAGCGGTTCTAGGCGCTTCAGTCTGCAACCGCGCGACTGCTACGGTCGCAGGTTCGAATCCTGCCTCGGGCATGGATGTGTGTGATGTCCTTAGGTTAGTTAGGTTTAAGTAGTTCTGAGTTCTAGGGGACTGATGACCTCAGATGTTAAGTCCCATAGTGCTCAGAGCCATTTGAACCATTTTTTTTTCATTCCATTCAACAGGTCGTGTAATTGTGCTCCAATTTCACTTAGAATAGCAATCTCATCAGCGGATCTTATCGTTGATCCCATTTCACCTTGAATTGTATGGCCACTGTTGACCTTTCTTTAATTTCTGTCATTGCTTCTTCGATGTGTAGATTGAACAGCAGAGGCGAAAGACTGCATCCCTGCCTTACACTATAGATTTACGAAGATGAACTAGGAACCAAGAAGCTGTCAGTTGGAAGGAAGATCAAAAAATTAGGGTTTTTTTTTACCATACCGTCAGCGTCACTAGAGGTGAAGCATGATATCGGATTAGAGAGGGTTGAGGAAGAAAATCGGTCGTGTCCTTTGCAAAGGAACCATTCAGACATATCCCTTGAGCGATACAGGTAATTCGCAGAAAAACAGCCAGATAGCCAGACAGCTAGACAGCTGAAACTTCCTGGCAGATTAAAACTGTGTGCCGGACCGAGACTCGAACTCGGGACCTTTGCCTTTCGCGGGCAAGTGCTCTACCAACTGAGCTACCCAAGCACGACTCACGTCCCGTCCTCACAGCTTTACTTCTGCCAGTATCTCGTCTCCTACCATCCAAACTTTACAGAAGCTCTCCTGCGAACCCTGCAGAACTAGCACTCCTGAAAGAAAGGATATAGCGGAGACATGGCTTAGCCACAGCCTGGGGAATGTTTCCAGAATAGCTAGACAGACAGTTCAACTGAAATATCCGTTTCTGCTGTTCATTGCCCTCAATCACTAGACGTCGATGACAGTGGGCTGCCTTCAGGCCGTTCGCAGCTAGCGTGTCGTGGCGGAGTGTCGCTGAGTGCCGGTGCTGGTGTCGGCAGGTCTTAGTGCACATGTCGACGGCGTTCTGCAACTGCGTGGTGCGCGACGCAGTGGCAGAGCGCGTCTACCCCACCAGCCTGCCGCCGGAGCGCGTGCTGGAGCTCGTCCACGGCCTCACGGACGCAGAGCTGGAGGCCGCCACGCCCAGGTAACCGTGCGGCGCTTCTCATGCGTTAACCAGCCTGTGCTGGAAAAAAAAAACTGCACGAAATGTTACACAATCACTATACGAGATGCGACAATAAAGTAATGAGACTGATGTGAAAAGAAAATATTGCTTACCATTTTAGTCAAGTTTAGTGTTGTCTCCTTCAAAGTAGTTCCCTTCTGATTGCACACGCTTTTTCCAGCGCTTCTGACATCGATGGTAACATTTCAGGAACTCATCTTCTGTAATATCCTCCAAGACCCTCGTCACAGCTTTTTGGACAGCTTGTGTTGTTTGAAAATCCTTGACCGCCGTTTTGACTCTTGTAAATAGAAAGAACTCGCACGGATCGATATCTGGTGAGTAAGGAGGCTGTCGTAGTACTGAAATTTGTTTTGAGGTTAAAAATTGCTGTACTGACGGAGCAGTATGGGATGGCGCATGATCGTGATGCAGAATACAATTATCAGCAATGTTGGCAAGGACATGGAAGAACTCTTTTATGAAGTATTTCTAAAATATTGGTTAACTGTTTGTCCAGGAGGCACCCACTCTTTATGAACAGTTCCCTCGGAATCAAAGAAGCACACAAGCATGCATTTCAAAAATGGTTCAAATGGTTCAAATGGCTCTGAGCACTATGGGACTCAACTGCTGAGGTCATTAGTCCCCTAGAACTTAGAACTAGTTAAACCTAACTAACCTAAGGACATCACAAACATCCATGCCCGAGGCAGGATTCGAACCTGCGACCGTAGCGGTCTTGCGGTTCCAGACTGTAGCGCCTTTAACCGCACGGCCACTTCGGCCGGCATGCATTTCACTTTTGACTTTGATATGCGAGCTTTTCTTGGTCTGGGTGATCGCTTTGAGCACCATTGCGAACTTTGGCGTTTTGTCTCCGGATCGTACTGAAAAAACCAACTCTCATCACCAGTGATATCACAGCTCAACAATTCTGGATTGATTTCCGTTTGGTCTAACAGATCGGCTTCCACATTTTTCCGTGTTTCTCGCTGTTGTGGTGTGAGATTCTTGGGGACCATTTTTCCACAAATATTTATCATACTCTGATCTTCATTAATTATTAGACGAACGGTTTCTCGATTCATGTTCAGTTCTTCTGCAATCATTTTCACGGATAATCTTCGATCAGATTGCACGAATTCGCGCAGCCTGGTCAAGTTGACATCTGTCCGTGAGGTTGATGATCGTCCACTGTGGTCTTCATTTTCAACATTCGTTCTGCCTTCACTAAACATTTTATGCCAATGAAAAACTTGAGCTCTTGACATAACCTCCTCTCCAAAAGCCTTCTGAAGCTTACCGTAAGCCCGCATCTCGTGGTCGTGCGGTAGCGTTCTCGCTTCCCACGCCCGGGTTCCCAGGTTCGATTCCCGGCGGGGTCAGGGATTTTCTCTGCCTCGTGATGGCTGGCTGTTGTGTGCTGTCCTTAGGTTAGTTAGGTTTAAGTAGTTCTAAGTTCTAGGGGACTTATGACCACAGCAGTTGAGTCCCATAGTGCTCAGAGCCATTTGAACCAAGCTTACCGTAAATTGTCGTCGTGTTTACACCCAATTTAACGCAAAAAGAAATGTCATACCATTGCGCAATATTATGCGGTTCCATTCCCATGACGAGGGACACAAATATGTGTTAACTTATTACCGCACAACTCACGGCTGAGCAGTTGCATCGATGTGCCGCTTGGACTAGAAGCAGCTTATAGACCAAGGTCAAAGATATTGTGCCTACGCAAGCCTGCAGGGTTGCCACATCTTGCAAAGAAAATAAGTCTCATTAATTTATTGTCACACCTCGTATTTTTATTTCAGTGTGACTTCTCATTAGAACATAACTCGATATCTAATTATTTGTCCAAGACATGAGGAAGGGCAACACCAGTCGTAAATTTGTAATGTGTTTATCGCAGATCAATATTTTCATTGCTACATGAATGGATCAGGCACAAAAATATCAGGTTGTAAACCGTACATTTACATACCAATGATATTCCAGTAATGATGACTCATCGTAAATAAAATCGCTTATGGTTCCACATTCACATTAGAGGCAACAGCTAAACTGAGCATCCTGCTTATATTTCTACGTGGCTAATCTCGTTATGTGACATCAATAGTAACTAGCGCGCTCTTTATTACTATCATTTGTATACTACATTTTTCAAAAATTATTTAAAAATAAAATGTAGTAGCTTTTCTTAAAGTAACAA